>NC_141878.1:38400500-39681500 GCF_056163025.1 Triticum urartu
ATACTTCCCTAGCTCCAAAAATTATGAAAGAAAATTCCCACTGTAGTAAATTTATCAGAGCTTAATATGCAAAAGGTTTCAAAATTTTATCACATTCTGACTTTTCTAGGGAATTATTGCAACAGCGGTAAACTTTCTGTTTTCAAACAGCGACATGTATACTTGTAACATAGGCATAGTAAAGGCTATCAATGCCACTTTTATTGAAATAAAAGATGCAAAAAATTGTTATAACTAACATCAAGCAAATTATAACAAAATAAATTGATGCTCCAAGCAAAACACATATCATGTGGCGAATAAAAATATAGCTCCAAGTAAAGTTACCGATGAACGAAGACGAAAGAGGGGATGCCTTCCGGGGCATCCCCAAGCTTAGGCTCTTGGTTTTCCTTGAATATTACCTTGGGGTGCCTTGGGCATCCCCAATCTTAGGCTCTTACCACTCCTTATTCCATAGTCCATCGAATCCTTACCCAAAACTTGAAAACTTCACAACACAAAACTTAACAGAAATCTCGTAAGCTCCGTTAGTATAAGAAAATAAATCACCACTTAAAGGTACTGTAATGAACTCATTATTCATTTATATTGGTGTTAAACCTACTGTATTCCAACTTCTCTATGGTTTATAAACTATTTTACTAGCCATAGATTCATTAAAATAAGCAAACAACACACGAAAAACAGAATCTGTCAAAAACAGAACAGTCTGTAGTAATCTGGATCAAACGTATACTTCTGGAACTCATAAAATTCTCAAATAAATTGGTGGACCTTAGGAATTTATATATTAATCATCTTCAAAAAGAATTAACTAAATATCAATCTCCAAATAAAAATGGAAGCAGTTCTCGTGAGCTCTAAAGTTTCTGTTTTTACAGCATGATCAACAAGACTTTACCCAAGTCTTCCCAAAGGTTCTACTTGGCACAAACACTAATTAAAACATAAAAACACATCTAAACAGAGTATAGATGAATTATTTATTAATAAACAGGAGCAAAAGGCAAGGGACAAAAATAAAGTTGGGTTGCCTCCCAACAAGCGCTATCGTTTAACGCCCCTAGCTAGGCATGATGATTTCAACGATGCTCACATAAAAGATAAGAATTGTAATATAAAGAGAGCATCATAAAGAATATGACTAGCACATTTAAGTCTAACATACTTCCTATGCATAGGGATTTTGTGAGCAAACAACTTGTGGGAACAATAATCAACTTGCATAGGAAGGTAAAACAAGCATAACTTCAAAACTTTAAGCACATAGAGAGGGAACTTGATATTATTGCAATTCCTACAAGCATATGTTCCTCCCTCATAATAATTTTCAGTAGCATCATGAATGAATTCAACAATATAACCAGCACCTAAATCATTCTTTTCATGATCTACAAGCATATAAAATTTACTACTCTCCACATAAGCAAATTTCTTCTCAGTCGAAATAGTGGGAGTATCATAAGAGACTTGAATACTATAAATTGTTTCCACATTAAAAGAGTAATGTTCAGAGAAGGGGTACTAATAATCATGACAAGTTTTATAAATATAATCACTACTTTTTATAGCATAAGTACCATCATAAGTAGGAGGCATGCTATCATCATTATAAACTTGCATATCAAAACTTGGGAGACTAAAAATATCATCTTCATTAATCATAGCTTCCCCAAGCTTGGGACAAACATTAATTGCAGCAAATATATTCTCAAAAACATCATCTTCATCAAACATAGCATCCCCAAGCTTGGGCCTTTTCATATCATAAGCATAATCATTCTCATAATTAATAGTATGGATAGCACCAATAGTATAGCAATTATCATATTCTTCCAAGCAAGTGCCAAAAAGATTTTCAAGATCATAAGAAATATCATTATCTTCCACAATTATAGTTTCATGAGGCACAATATTAACAGGAGCAGCACTATTTGGGGGAGATATCTTTTTACCTCTCTTCCTTTTTCTTTTCTTCTTCTTCACCACATCATGTGTGGGTTCAATCCTCTTTTTGGAGCTCCTTATTAATGAGATTGGTTGAATAGGAGGATCCTCCTCGTTACCTGATTCATCATAAGAAATAATAGGAGGATATTGGGAAGTCTCTTCCCTTTCATTAGTATTCTCTTCATCCTCTATTTGTTTTCTTTTCTTTATGTAATTGGCAACATAAGGATTTTCAATGCAATTCACCGCACAATACATATAAATATTCTCTAGATCAAAATCAAGAACTCTATCAAGATTAAACTTTGGAATACCCTCAGTTATACGTTTCATTTCTTCATAACCCAAAAGAAGGCTAAGCTCTTTATGATGCTCAAGGGTAATCAAATTATCACAATGTTTGGACATGACTTGATCATGAAACAAATAGCGTTGGAGCTTTAAATGACCATGTTCATTGCAAAGTTCACAAGGGGCATGAAAAATATTGAAACTTTCAGCACAATCATCTAGCTCTTCTTGCAACAATTTAGTTTCTAAGTACTTATGCCTCTTGCAATATCTATCTTCCCTATTTGGTGTGTACTTGCAAACCCAATGCACTCCACAAAAATTGACATGTTTATAGGAGACATTTTCATCATAACTAGTGTAATCATCATTAGTATCATAGATATTCAAAGAATTCGTACTAACAACATTGCAATCATGCTCATCATTCAAAGATTTAGTGCCAAACATTTTATAGATTTCTTCTGCTAGCACTTGAGCACAATTATCCTTTCCATCATACTCACGAAAGATATTAAAAAGGTGAAGCGTATGAGACAAACACAATTCCATTTTTTACAGTTTTATTTTATAAACTAAACTAGTGATAAAACAAGAAACTAAAAGACTCGATTGCAAGATCTAAAGATATACCTTCAAGCACTCACCTCCCCGGCAACGGCGCCAGAAAAGAGCTTGATGTCTACTACACAACCTTCTTCTTGTAGACGTTGTTGGGCCTCCAGGTGCAGAGGTTTGTAGGACAGTAGCAAATTTCCCTCAAGTGGATGACCTAAGGTTTATCAATCCATAGGAGGCGTAGGATGAAGATGGTCTCTCTCAAGCAACCCTGCAACCAAATAACAAAGAGTCTCTTGTGTCCCCAACACACCCAATACAATGGTAAATTGTATAGGTGCACTAGTTCGGCGAAGAGATGGTGATACAAGTGCAAAATAGATAGTAGATATAGGTTTTTGTAAACTGAAAATATAAAAACAGCAAGGTAGCGAGTGGTAAAAGTGAGCGTAAACGGTATTGCAATGATAGGAAACAAGGCCTAGGGTTCATACTTTCACTAGTGCAAGTTCTCTCAATAATAATAACATAGATAGATCATATAACGAGCCCTCAACATGCAACAAAGAGTCACTCCGAAGCCACTAATAGCGGAGAACAAACGTAGAGATTATGGTAGGGTACGAAACCACCTCAAAGTTATTCTTTCAAATCAATCCGTTGGGCTATTCCTATAAGTGTCACAAACAACCCTGGAGTTTTTACTAGAATAACACCTTAAGATACAAATCAACCAAAACCCTAATGTCACCTAGATACTCCACTGTCACCTCAAGTATCCGTGGGCATGATTATACGATATGCATCACACAATCTCAGATTTATCCAACCAACATAAAAGTACTTCAAGTAGTGCCCCAAAGTTTCTACCAGAGAATCAAGAACGTGTGCCAAGCCCTATGCATAGGTTCAGGGGTGGAGCCCGCAAGTTGGTCACCAAAACATACATCAAGTGGCACGTGATATCCCATTGTCACCACAGATAAGCACGGTAAGAAATACATCAAGTGTTCATAAAAGACTCAATCCGATAAGATAACTTCAAAGGGGAAACTCAATTCATCACAAGAGAGTAGAGGGGGAGAAGAAACATCAGATCCAACTACAATAGCAAAGCTCGGGATACATCAAGATCGTGCCATAGATGGAACGCGAGAGAACACGAGAGAGAGAGAGATCAAACACATAGCTACTGGTACATACCCTCAGCCCCGAGGGTGAACTACTCCCTCCTCGTCATGGATAGCGCCGGGATGATGAAGATGGCCACCGGAGATGGATCCCCTCTCCGGCAGGGTATCGGAAAGGGGTCCCGATTGGTTTTTCGTGGTTCTGGAGGCTTGCGGCGGCGGAACTCCCGATCTATCTTCTATTCTGGAAGTTTTAGGGTACGACGGTATATATGGGTGAAAGGAGTACGTCGGTGGAGCTACGGGGGCCCCATGAGGCAGGGGGGCGCGCCTAGTGGGGAGGGCGCGCCCCGCACCCTCGTGAGCACCTCCCGTATCTTCTAACGTGGGGTCCAAGTCCATCAGGTGGGTTTTCTTCCAAAAATAACTTCTCCAGTTGATTTTGTTCCGTTTTGACTCCGTCTGATATTCCTTTTCCTCGAAACACTGAAATAGGCATAAAACAGCAAATCTGGGCTGGGCCTCCGGTTAATAGGTTAGTCCCAAAAATAATATAAAAGTGGAAAATAAAGCCCAATATTGCCTAAAACAGTAGATAATATAGCATGGAGCAATCAAAAATTATAGATACGTTGGAGACGTATCATCCGCCGCCATCATCGAGGAGAAGTAGAACACGGGAGGCCGCCGCCGCTTGGGTCCCATGATGGCCACCGCGGAGGCGACGCCGGCGTACACAGCAGCTGTCTTGCTGGATCCTTTTTTTGTGAGGACCTTCGTCGACCCCGCATGGGCTCCACGGAAGAGGGGAATGTTAGGATGAACTCGAGCCAGTGCCGGCCATGGTGAAGTAGTGGCCAGTGATGAACTCGAACCGGTGCTGGCCACCATCATCTTCGGCACCAGCCAATGATATTAGTTGGGCAGTGGGGAAGTGAGTCATCCTTTGCGCTGAAGCATATACCTCTAGGGTTCCCGGCAGTGTGGTGATCGTGCTGCCGGACATGAGGAACACAAATCGATCGGCGGGCGACCATTTAGGCCAGGTATTATATACCTGTGCTGTCCAGAACTAGCACCGCGTAGTTCATTTGAATGTAATGAAATCCGTCATGTTTGTATGAAAATCCGGTATTTTATATGATTTTCGTCGTTGTTTATATGAAATATAATTTTTTTCTATGTGTTTGCGTGAATTTCGTCCGGTTGGTTGAGTTGATGTCATAATGTGTGCGGCTACGGTTGGATGGCGTAATTTGCGGGTCGCCGGTTGGTCTGCGGGCGGCTCGGGCGGCGTTGTGGGACAAAAAAACACAGCTCGGGCGAGCTCGTCTCCAACGTGCGCGCTGGAGGATGCATGACAGCATGAGCACCTGAGCCATTCCTCGTTCATCGGTGGCAAAGGCACCGGTGGACAAAAGGGTCGCCAATATTTTGGCTACCCCGGGTAAGATCCAAACAGCCCCTCCCAATAGATTCAAATCCCTCGTTCGCCGTGGAATTTTGCCATGTGTTGTTTTCATGGACTAGCAAGATGCCCGTGCATTGCACGGAACATCAAGATGCATTTTTTACAAACTCCCGCATGCATGCAAGGGATAATTAATGTCCTTCTTTGCTAGTACCACGAGGCAAACACCATTAATATTGCATCGATTAGTGTTAGTGGCCTTGTATATCTGCAAATTGTAATTTTGATAGTGGCCCCTTGTATATAAAAATGGAGGGAGAAAGATGAGAGATAAGGTGAGGAGGAGTGGGGCGCGTTGGTGACTGGTGGTCGGACTAGGCGGATGCATGGGGATGGATAGCGCATTATGTCTAGGTTTGTATCTCTCTCACACACACCCACGTAAGCGGGGGACGTGCACAAAGAGAAGAGGTGCATCAGGGCGCACATACTCCCGTCTCTTTCCCAACCACACCCGCACGGGTACACGGTGGAGCTCATTTCTGTACGAAAAAGGCAGCCCACGTGGTAATTTGGCACGTGTACTGGTTGTCCACTTGGTGGAGGGAGGATCGTCTACCACGGGTGAACAAACAAATTGCGACTTGACGCGTTATGTTAAATTTAAAAAAGAGGCAAACCATGTGGGGCCTACCTTAGAGGCAAGGCTCTATACATTGGAGTACTTTTGATGTGTCCCGTCAACTCGCAGAACGAGGAGAAGCTTGCTTAGTACGCCATCTCCCCCGCCCACGGGCGCGGTGGCTCGCAGGATGAGGTGAAGCTTGCTAGCGTGTGAACGGCAGGGTAGTGGCTTTCCATTCTCCCATGATACAGGCTTCTGAGAGCCCTTGGATCTGAGATCGAACGGTTGCATGGCGTGATTCTAGACCTATGGGTGAATATCCTATCCTTGAGGGTTATTCTGCAAATTTTCAGCAACTTATCATGCGATCGTTTGATCTCAGATCCAAGGGCTGCCAGTAGCCCGTATCATGGTCGCACCTACCACGATCGTCGCGTCGCTCGCGAGGTCGCTCCCTTGGAGATTTAACACGGTGCGTTAGGCTATCTGATGTTGGCATGTCATACATAGTCATCACTTAGTCACTCATACTACAACAAGGTTGGCTATAAGTGTATTTTTTTACTCCTCTCTATCTCTTTCTTCGTACTCAAGGAAGAAACGGTGCTAAGCACGTGTATTTTTTGCATTTGCCAAGGAGTGACCTCTTCCAATGAAATGGTGTTGCTAAGTTTGCTTCATTTAATTAGCTATAGACTCAAAATTGTCTTTTCACCTAGGTACACGTGCTTAGCACCGTTTCTTCCTTGGGTCACCAAACTAGTCTCTCTATTCTTGATTAACTTGCCACATCAGACTTTATGCCTATGTGGCAAGCTTAAGCACCTGCAGGAGAAAGTAAAAGTAAGTACAACAGTGCGCTTTACATGGCATTTTTGCATATGTGGAGGAAAGAGAGGCAAGGAAAAAGTGGAGAAGTGGGCTCTCATGCAAGAGCCAGCCTCTACTACATGGTGGAACATTGGGAGAGGCACCTGTATGGAGGTGGTCAGGAATCTGGGAGACTCACGTCGGTCGTAGCGCCACAGTTAAAATGACAATGACAAGTCAAATCACGGGGCCCCACCTGTCCAGCAGTAACTTGCTGTCAAATCACACAGCCCTATGTTTGCAGCAGCCTACTCCCTCGTCTTCTCGCATCTCTGTCGAACCGACTAGGCGGAACTGCCCCGCCGCCTACCGCGCAGGAAAAGCCCCGCCCTCGACTTTTAAATACAACTACATCCGCTTAAGAATCCAATGATATACTTTTTGTGACATAGTAACTCATATTTAGTTAGTCAAATGGATAACCTAGAACTACGTGCAGGCCCTATAAACCGAGATGCCTAAAAATAAAAAACCGAGACGGAGAGGGTAGTTCAGCATGTATCTTTTTAGATCAATATAGTCGGGATTCACCAAGGAGCAAAACCAAGTGGTAGGCTGCTCCTGTCGTGTTGGCATAGCAACTCAAGCAGGGTCAATCCGCACACGAAATGGTGACACACTTAACAGGACCCCTTTGGCCGACATGTGGCTCATCCACCGTCTTGTTCCACGTGCGATGCACCAAATTACAGTTTGGAGCAGCGGTTGGAATTGGAGGCACCCCAGTCGTAGCGTCGCAGTAGTAGAAAATGAGCGATGAGGGGTCAAATCACAAAGCCCCACCTTTCCCGCATTAAGCTGGATGGACGAAGCAACCATCATTTCACTCTAGGGCACAAGAGCATAAAGAAAAGAGAAAAGATGATGCGTGCGGCAGCTACCTAGGGCACCCTAGGTTAGGGGTCTCCACTACAGATCCTTTTTTTCTAAAAGCGCCTCCACTACAAATCGGCTTCTCTCTCGTCCTCTTGAAGAAAACCGATGATGAGTGTGGCAGTAGGGTTTGTAGGAGTACTACGGCGTGCGGGGCCACGTCGTAGTAAACGGGTTCGAGCCGACGCCTTAAATATGTGCGGGCCGCTTGGTTTTATGGGAACGAGGCAGCATTTTGGGTTCGGGGACCAGTGGAGATATAGTACGTACAAAAAAGTGTGGACATAGGATCGATCGAAAGGCAATGATGCATGGGCCCTGCATTTTGATATACCCGGGGCCGCGTGAAATTTGCTACTGTACTCAAAACTAGTAAGGTACACATGTATTGAACGCATGAGATTTCAAAACCAAATTATGAATAAATACATACTATAGCATGTAAAGCTTTGAGTCATATATGCATGATGTAGATGTTCGTTTAGTTCCTATAGTTCATCTCATTCAAAATCAATAAGTTTTATAAAAATGTTAAGATTCATGGGGTTGTGCATTGTCCTCCCTCCGTTCCAAAATAGATGACCCAACTTTGCACTAACTTTGTACAAAGTTAGTGCAAAGTTGGGTCATCTATTTTGGAACGGAGGGAGTAAATCATAAAATAATAAACAAATAATGGCAATTCATTTAGAAAAAATAATCAATTATGATACAGAAGATTCTAGAACAAAGGAGAAGTGCTTGTGTTTTGAGGTTTGTGCATTATGCTTAAGTTCAACCATGGAGTCTTCTAAATTGTACATGTGGCTGATCTGGTGGAATGTTGATGATATCCAACAGCCAGTAGTGCTCGGATTTGCCTATCTCTGCACTGTCGGGTTAGCTTCATCCAGCAACCATCTTTCAAAGTTATTGGCACACTATATAGTTCTTGTGCCATAGTTGCATGTTTTGGAAAAAAGCTACTAGTGGGTTGTACTATCTATTCAGGAATAGAAGATGTATACATCGAAGTTGTAGGGAAAGAGATGACATGGAGCATCTCAATTCCTATGAGTAGGGATTGGAAAAGAGATGTCATTTGGTTCACATCATAGGAACTTTTCTATTGAATCTAGATATGACATGTTTCTCAATTCCTATGAGGAGGGATTAGAAAAGAGATGTAATTTGGTTCATATCATAGGAACTTTTCTATTGAATATATGCTAATGTTTATTTTCCTTTTAAATTAAGGGAGTATAGGAATCCATTCATATGAACCAAGTGGCTCTAAAGCTATAGAAATGATATCATGTTTATTTCCTTTGAAATGTGGAGTATATGAATCTATTCCTATGAACCAATTCGCTCTAAAGGAAAAAATCCTATAAAAATCATATCATATAGAGTTCCTATGATATTCCTCGACACTAAAGGATGCTTGAAATTGCTGCGGGTGATACGATGGTCTTTCTTTGTAGACTCCTCACCCAACTTTATAGTTACCTCTCGAAGATGAATGAAATGATATATACATGGTATTCTACATGTGCAATTTGGCACACGAAAACTCGGTAAAAGATTGCGAGGTTCAAATTTTCAATAAAGCTATATGCACTGCATTTCGGAATGGAGGGAGCATACGGCAGTTGCTAACACTCACGTGGAAGATTTGTGTGTAGGAGGAGTGGCTGTTCTGTTAAATGACATGGCAAAACTGACACTGTCGGATGCCGATCTAACGGCCCTTACGGCGTTCGTCAGGAAAAGGCTTGTGGCGAACGTTTGTTGAATAATGATTTACGTACACATGCATTGCATTGACACGTGCCCCCCTCTCTCTCACGCACACGCACCCTCATGAGTCACGACTCTCCTGAGTCCTCTCGTAGACTCGCACGTCGCACCCACCGTCTATCTGCAGGTAGACGTCACGCACATATGTGCTCTTCACACCCTACCCTCAGAACTTCTAAAAAACAAAAGACGGCGCGCACATTTTATTTTAGCTCACATGTCATACACTTGTACTATTACTCTTGCGGCGAACGTTCTTTGGGCATAGTATATTGTACTCTCACGAAGAGAAGCGGTGCACGCACGCACTAGTTCTCTCACACCCACTTGCGCGTACACGTAGGAGCGCATTTTTTTGAAGCCGGTACAACAAAATCACTCCGCTATATATAAAAGCAGGAGCCTTAGCGCTTGCTTTACTAGGGTTACTCTCGTTCACTCTCTCATGCTCTCCAGATCTAAGAAACACATAGGTGGCCACACTCTCTCTCAGCTCACGGCTGGTCAGAAATCCGGCCGGACAACCTCGACCGAGGCAGGGGTGTAGGTGCATCGTTCACGCTGTCGTCGGCGGCGAGGGAGGAGACCAACGGCTGCCCGCCCGTCCCGATCGGCGGCCGTGTCGTTCTCTCCGAGAGAGCGCTGGTTCGGGAGGGCCTCCGACCCCTTCTTCCTCCCTGCGGTATTGTGGCCAGGATGTGGCCTCCCGACGCCATCTTTGCGACATGCCGACGACCCTCAGGTATATATTCCTTCGAAACCTGCCTTGCTCTACTGCCCCAGCTCCCTTCGTGTGGATCCTTTTCTACTTCCGTCCGCTGTTCCAAAGCCACCTAGACTTCTACTATTATTAGAAGTAAAGCTATTTCATACAGTCGACTCAAAGTGTTGGTTCAAACAGGAAAGAAAGTGGGAAAGCTGTAGCATGAATCTAGGACTTGGTTCTAAGAGGAAACGGGGGAAAGTAGTAATATCTGTCACTGTTTAAATAACCGTATTTCTTATTGGCCCAAACAGGGATGTCTGTCTTCATATCGTTTCGGGATGTCTGTCTCCGTATCATTTCTATCCGTGCAATCAAAAGCACACACCTCAGTTTTAGTACAACTGCGCAAAATGAGATGGCTATCCCTCGCTGTCGTCGTCTAACCTCCCGTCTTCAAGGTATCCCTATATTGGTAGTAACTAAGGTAGAATGACCAACGCAATCTAAAAGAAGCTGATTCGTATGTTTTACTTCCTGATTGCAGTGTAGGGACGAGCGAAAACAACTGCATCCTAGTCCGGAATGCACTTTCTACCAGTTCATCCATGGACCAAGGACTAGCTGGCATGGCTGCACGACGGTTTTTTGGATAGGTGCGCGGACAAGAGGCATTATGGTCTGCTTATTTCTGCAAATAGTGGTGCTTAAATTTAGTGGAATGCACAATCATTTCAGCTAGTCAGTACACTGCATGGTTCAGTTCAGCATTCCAGCTGAGACCACAATTATAATTGGTTATTCTGGAATGAGAGAACCTAACCATGAATGGTGGCAACAAGAAAAAACCAGATTGAACTCCAGGAAATTTAAGCCTGCTGGGAGGCCCTTTGCTCAGAGAGAAGCCTTGCTTATTTTTTCCTGATTTGTAAACCTTCTCACAACTTTGTCTTTTGCTGTGAACTAGTATATGTTTGTTATGTTCTATGAAACATTGAGATGAATAAAATTGCTTAACTTATGCTTTTCAAGTTTTTTATGAAGACGAGTTTAATGTGAGTGTTCCACATGAGCGCTGGACTAGCATGTGAACGTTTGGAATTTATTACATTGTGGTCTCAATTAACTGCATGAACCACTGTAACAAGATACATAGTTGCTTATATGTCAGACAGCAGATTGTTGATTGTTAGTTGGTCGATAGCCTAATGTTGAAGCGAGCTGAGCCAATGTGCCGTGTTTTCCACAAATTCTTACAAGTGGGGTAGCACCAATAGTGTTTACAAGTACTTATGTATACGTCGACGCACGGTTCTCGAACGAGTGCTCTATTTCATCAAAAAACACACTGCTCGTATGACAAACCGTGACAACTTATGTCTTATCATGCCATATTCATGAAAAAACTAGTGAGGACGCATCTGTTTCGGCAACAATTACGATGGTTCTCACATGATTCACGGGCACACAAAAGTAGTAGCAGTTCCCATAGACAGATTCAAACAAAGTACTAGCCCAGAGGGGTCGATAACAGGCAAAGGTTCGGATAATTAGACACAATCCAAACTACTATTAAACACTAGCTGGGCAACTATTTCATGCCTCGATCTAATTTGGGCTGGACACAAGACGGACCTTGCCATGAACATCATCGAGGACGTCCCGCAGCAGCTCAATCTTGTGAACCTTCATGAAGACAACCTTGTGGCCTTGCCACTGATAAACTTGTTTGTGGAGGCATGCCACGTCATCTTCCTGCGTAAGCTTGATAAGAACAGTATTCCTCACAAACGAAGGAGTAGCTTTGAACTTCTTGTGCTTCAGTACACCCTGGACAACACGCCTAACAACAGTGAGGCTGGAATACAACTCTTCATTGGTATAACCACAAATGGCCTCCAGGATCCAACAACCTAAGAACTCTGTTTTCCCAGTGCGTATATTCAGGCCGTCCGCCTCATAGCGAGTGACATGTACAACCACACAATCCTTGTCTGCATCAGGGCTCTAATTGAAACATAAACAAATTCTGAATTACTTTTTAGTATAAGAAACACAAGTTATTTAAACCACTACGTATACCATGGCATCGAAGCTAATAAAATTTTGCATTATTAATCACCACATACTTCCTTTTCTAAAAAAAATTACCACATACTTAGATGAAAACCCACAATCGAGATCGTCAAAGAAGGAAATCACCTTGGGCAGCTCAGCGGGGGGGGACACATCCTCGAAGGGGGAAAACTGCTCCTACAGTGCCACGGGGGCTGTAACCTCAAACGGGGTGTTGACCATCTCAGTATCTGGGGTCGCCTCGGTGGTTGCCTCCATCTTCTTGGAGCTCTCTGTCTGGTGGGGATCAACCTCCCGCGTCTACTCCAATATCAGCAGATCTTTGCCTGGTTCTCCTTGGTCCATCATGAAACTAACGAATACTAGGAGACCACTGAAAGGAAAACACAATCGCAATGACAATGAAACAAAAAAGAGAGTGAGGATCAGTTACTGCTTTGCAAAATTTCTTTTTTTTCCTCTGAACGAAAATATACCAACATCACGGATCCACTTACCTTCCCTTCGTTCGGAGAGAAGAACAGTGGCAGATGTAAGTGTTGCCTTTCTTGAAGACGGTGAGGGAGAAGGGGATTCAGCGAAGAGTGAAATGATGATTGCTTCGTCCGTCAAACTTAGACTGCGGGGAGGTGGGGTTTTGTAATATGACGGCTCGTTACTGCCGCGCTACGACCGGGGTGACTCTCCTCCTGCATATTGCCTTCTAATTTGGTGGATGGCATTTCGGCCCCCGCGCTGCATGGCCCGCGTGTCGGTGAACAAAAGTTAATGGCATTCAATAGAGGGAGATGTTTCAATGACCTAGGAGGAGCCAGAAGCGGTAGAGTGTCTCCACTGTACTAGTAGTAATTGTTTTTCTGGGTAGCTGTAGAGTGTCTCCACTGTACTAGTAGTAATTGTTTCTCGGGTCCCAAGACAAAACAGCACATCCACACTAGTAAATAGTAAAATCAATTCAAAAGCCTATATATTTACTGAATGAGAGGCGCTACCCACACCCAGCACACGCCCCCCCCCCAAAAAAAAACCTGGGTGCTCTTCTTCCTCCTCGCTCCCACCCACCTCACGTCAGCTCGCTCCACTCGTACCCCCAAATTCCTCACCTCACTCCTACAGAAAACCCCAACTCCCCTTCTTCCTCACTCCTACAGAAAATCCCCAGCTCCCCTTCTTCTTCGCTCACACTACAACTAGGCTCGTCATTCATTACTCTGAAATCCGTGAGCACGACGCGACGCCCTCGAGGAAAATGGAGTCGGCTGACCCCAGCGCCAAGAAGATGAGGCTCCCGCTAGCGGCGACGCCTGTTGTAGATCCCGCACCTGGCAGCGCGGGGAGAAGCGGCGACCCCGCCCCCACCGGATCCCAGGAACCCATAGAATCTCGGGTGGACCGCATCAGTGATCTCCCGGACGCCATCCTTGGGGAGATCATCTCACCTCTCCCCACCAATGATTGCTGCCGCACCCAAGTCCTCTCAATTCGGTGGCGCCCTCTATGGTGCGCCGTTCCCCTTAATCTCAACTGTCGTCTGCTATCTCTCTTCAATAATTTTGAAATCCTAGAGCCATCATCTCCTCCCACCAGGGCTCCGTTCAACGCCTCTGCATCCCGTCATGCTACCTGAGCAAGCATAACATGCCCTGCACGGTGGACGCCTGGCTGGAATCCCCTGAATTCACAGAACTACAGCTGCTTGAGTTCTACTATTCCTTTGGAAATCACATACCACATACCGAACGCCATGAACTTGTGCCCTCAACACTGATGTCCATCTCGGGGTTTTCGTCCTCTCTCCACACCGCCACCTTTGCGCAGTGCTACCTACCAGACAATCTGGTACTAAACCTTCGACTCCCATTTCTCAAGAAACTTTCACTTGTGTGGCTTCGTATATCGGAGGCCTCATTGCACAGCATCATCCACTCCAGTTGCCCTGCGCTGGAGTGCTTGGTGCTTGTTTTCACAGTTAGAATCGGTTGTCTCCAAATAAATTCGCCTAACCTTGTAAGAATTGGAATTTCTTTTGACGGAAGGCAGCTCATCATCCAAGATGCCCCTTCACTTCAAAGGTTGATCCTTGATTCTAGCTATTCACCGTTGCAAATAACCATCCTCTCTGCGCCTAAACTGGAGACCTTGGGTGTAATACATGATCTCTGTGCTCATTTTAATATGGTGTTTGGCTCCATAGTTCTTCAGGTACTTTATATTATCATCTACACTTGTAACCATAAGCTGCATTTTAAATTTTTGCGCATAATTTATATATCATCTTGGAGTACACATTTTGTACTAATATTATGTTCTATGCTCAATGAAGAGTTTCTCCATGGATGGCCTATCAATGGTGCTGGATTCTGTCAAGATCTTATATATCCAAATGAATAGTTTTGATCTGAACAAGATTATTGGCTTGCTGAAATGCTTTCCATGTCTAGAGAAGTTTTATATAAAGGTGATAATTTCACGCACATTGGAAGCCTGCATATAGTGTACTAGAATTAACCGTTCAGTTGTTGCTCTTTCGACACTCTTCTTTTAGACCTTAAATGTTTTCAATCTTCATGTCTATTTAGGCAACAGGACGGGGTAAGAAAGTTATAACCAATCGGTGGATTCGTAAGCATCGGGATTTTCTCACTTCTCATGAGATTTGATTGAAGACAATAACGCTAGAACGATATGTAGCCAACCGTGCAAACACAAGATTTTTCACATTCTTCCTGCTGAATGAGAGGTTACTATTGTCCATTAGGCATAAGTTTATCAGGAGCATGGTTTTGACGGATGGGTATGTCAACGAGCAAAAAAATGAGTTTCAGGTGGGCAAAAGAGCTTCTGAACGTGCCGGGCTTCTATTTACAACATATTGTGGTCATAATCCAGTAAATTTTACGACCCAGGATGTTCATTCTATGGACCTGACCGATCCATTTGACTGTGACTGCCGAAAACAGTGCTGGAGTTAGATGTTGTTGCCCTTTTCAATCTAGTTTTTTTTGTAAACGTAATGAAGAATAACCCTCGTGCTTTTGTACAGTTTGTAAGCTGGAGTTAGATGTTCCTGCCCTTTTCAACTCGGCTGTGACTGTCATATTTTCTTTGAAACAAGGCAAATGGCTTGCCATTCGTTTAATTTAGAGTGAAATATTGTAACAAATCCAAACCAAGGGAAATAACATCACTCTCGCCGGCTGCTTGAGGTCACTGTGCATTACAGAAGCCAAGTGATTAGCCCCCACCAGCACCCACAAACTTATTTCGAACTAGCACATCAAATGGGCTGTAAATTTTCATAGGAAAGGCTGCATGACCATGACAGATTTGGATTCTGACATTTGGGACCCTCGAGGAAATAGCCTATCGAAGGTGGTGTCGACTTACTAGCCAGTCAACAAACGATTCTGCCTATCAGCCGTTGGATTGACATCCAACATCTGTCGTGTATCTTCTATCTCTTGTCTTCTTCTTCCTCCAATCGCCCAAACCAAACCACCCCGTCGGCGCTGCCTGATCCCGCCTCCCATGGCTGGCTGCGCCTCCGCCGCCCTACCGTACGTACCCTCCAACTTTGGCCAGTCCCTCCCTCTATTCCCCCACACGTCATGTTATTCTCCGGTGACGTCAGCCCCAACACGCACCCGCGCCCGAACCAGTCAACCCTTGTACTCCCCTCCGCCTGTGACTGGACCGGCGCATATTCAACGGCTCCTGTTCGTTCCGTCCGAGGCCTCGCCATCGTCCTCCGCCTTGCGGCCTTGGTTCTCTCGCCGTGCGCGGTGCGCCGCCCTCTGGCGTTGTCAATGTCGTCAACAACCGAGAGGAAAAAGGAGATGAATGTACGTGGACAGGATGACAGTAGGGACCCACCAGCGTCATGGCAGTACGCAAGCAAGTGCCTCTATAGTACAAGCCCAAAAATATGGTTCCTCCTAATGGTTGGACATTTGGGGCTCACGCCATTGTCAATGTAGTCAATAAACGAGAGAACTACACTACGAGCGACTGACACCAGGGACCCAGCAAGTCGCGCAGTTTTTTTGAGGAACAAGCAGTTGTTATTTATACTAGTTTTAGCGACGGATCAGGGTAACAACGGGCCTGTGCGGGGGCTGTGGCCCGTCTAGCCAGGGTTTTTTTTATGTTTACCACATCATGAGCCCAGTTGTGTTTTTTTCTTGCTGAAAATGGCTAGCCCAGTTCTATTTTTTTAAAGAAATACCCAAACAAGGCCTACTTGCTTTGTCGGCCCTGTTGGGCTACAAATCTTTCAAGACGAGGAGAGTTGCATTCGGTTTTCCCAGAAATGGGTTGTACATTTTTAAAACACATCAAACTAGGAATTAGTTTCAATTTTTTTCATTACAAGATCTTAAATTCCATTGATTTTTATGCGTGGACAATTATTTGGATTTTATATTTATATAAATTATTTTTCAAAATAGTTTGAATGTGAATCGATATTTCTGGATTAAAAACAGTTGACCGCACCGAAAAATACAAAATTTCGTATACTTTTTAACCGTGGGCACAATATGGGGTGTGATGCTAACAAAAAGAATATGGGCTCAAAAAAATTCTTAAGAATTAGCAAATGGGCTGTACATTATTAGAAATAATGGCAGATGGGTTGTATGCTGTTTTCCACAGAATTGAGGCTGACTTGTGCGCCTACTACAGGTTGACGTGTATGCTTTCATAAAAAAAGGCTGACGCACACGCAACGCCCTTCAACTTAGTCAACACACGAGAGCCGTGACTGTTGGATGTCCATCCAATGGCTGTCGTGCTTCTTCAATCTCTCCGCTTCATGCTCAAGCCGCTCAAACAAGCGCCGGCGGGACTGCCTGCTCCCTCCTCCGCGGCCGGCTATGCTGCCGCGCAGGCCTCACGGCTCCACCGTACTCCCATCGCTGGCCTAGCCATCCCTCTACTCACCCACACATGCTGTTATTCTCCGGCGATGGCAGACGAACCAGTAAACCCTCGTACTCCTCGGTGTGGGAAACAACTGCCGAGTATTCCCTGGCTCCGTGTGGTTCCCTTCCTAGGCCTCACCATCGTCCACCGCCCTGGTGCTCTCGGCGCGGCCTGGTCAATATGGGCAATGAACGACATCCATCGGAAGTGGACTGTACGTGGAGAGGCTGACAGCTGGGTCCATGGCCGCACGCAAGGAAATGCCTCCTTATTACGCGCAAAATAATGATTCCTCCACCTGACAGCTAGGACCCACAAGAAGGGCCTCTGTATTTCGCAAAAAAAAAACGTTCCCCCGCTGACAGGTCGGACCCACCAGCTATATCTTCGCACGCAAGGAAGTGCCTCCTTATTACGCCCAAAAAAATGAATACCCCCCTGCTAGCTGGGACCCACCGTATTGTTGGGCTGACTTGTGGGCCTACTAAGTTGATAGGGACAGAGAGCTTTGTCAACTTAGTCAATACTCCAGTGACCGTATGATGTCCATCCAACGGCCATAGTGCTTCTTCAACCTCTGGTCTTCTTGCTCCAGCCGCCCAAAGCAGCGCCGGTCGTGCCGCCTGCTCCTGCCTCCCGTGGCCGGCTGTGCTACCGCGGAGGCCTCACCGCCCCCATACTACTCCCACCACTGGCCATGCCATCCCTCCACTCACCCACACCCCCTATTATTCTGCGGCGACGGCAGCCTCACACCGCAGCCAAACCAATGAACGCTCGTACTCCTCTCTGCGTGGGCATCCACTGCCGCGTCTTGCAAGGCTCCGCGTCGTCCCCTTCCTAGGCCTCGCCGTCGTCCACCGTTGTGGTGCTCTCGGCGCAGCGTGGTCAATGTGGTCAACGACCGACTTCCATCGGAAGAGTACTGTACGTGGAGAGGCTGACAGCTGGGTCCACGACAGCCGCAAGGAAGTGCCTCCTTATTACGCGGAAAATAATTATTCCTCCACCTGACAGCGGGGACCCACCGGACGGGCCACCAGTATTTTGCAAAAAAAATCGTTTCCCATTGACTGCTGGGACCCACCGGATGGGCCACCGTATTTCGCGAAAAAAATGTTCCCCCCGCTGTCAGCTCGGACCCACCGGAAGTGCCTCCTTATTATGCACAAAAAAATGAATACTCCCCCGGCTAGCTGGGACCCACCTTGCCGGGAGGCTGACTTGTGGGCCTACTAAGTTGACGGGGACGAAGGGCTTTGTCAACTTAGTCAATATGAACGATTCTAGCTCCAGTGACCGTACGATGTCCATCCAAGGGCCGTAGTGCTTCTTCAACCTCTGGTCTTCTTGCTCCAGCCGCCCAAAGCAGCGCCGGTCGTGCCGCATGCTCCTGCCTCCCGTGGCCGGCTGTGGTGCCGTAGAGGCCTCACCGCCCCCTACTATTCCCACCGCTGGCCAGGCCCTGCGGCGACGGCAGCCTCACACCGCAGCCGAACCAGTGAACCCTCATAGTCCTCTCCGCGTGGGCTTCCACTGTCGTGTCGTCCCCTTCCTAGGCCTCGCCGTCGTCCACCGCCGTGGTACTCTCCGCGCGGCGTGGTAAATGTGGTCAAGGAACGACTTCCATCAGAAGAGTACTATACGTGGAGAGGCTGGCAGCTGGGTCCATGGCCATAGCCCAATTTTTTTGTGATTTGCCAAGTAAGTCGCTTTGTCAGGCCTGTTGGGCTGCAAATCTTTCAAGACGAGGAGAGCTTTCATTCGGCTGGCCCAGAAAATGGCCCATCAGTAATGAGAAATGGATTGTACATTTTTAAAACACATCAAACCGGTAATTAGTTTCAAATATCTTTTTTTCATTTCAAGATTTTAAATTACATTAATTTTTATGCGTGGAGAATTTGTTGGATTTTATATTGATATACATTTATTTTTAAAATCAGTTTGAATGTGAGTCAAAATTTCGGGATTAAAAACAGTTCGGACCGAACCGTAATATGCAAAATTTCGTATAATTTTTTAACCGTTGCCACAATATGGGTTGTAATGCTAACAAAAAGAATATGGGCTCCAAAAAACCTTAAGAATTAGCAAATGGGTTGCAAATTATTAGAAATAATGGCAGATGGGTTGTATGTTGTTTTACACAGATTTGAGGCTTTTCTAAAAAAAGGTTGACGCACAAGCACTGACTGTTGGATGTCCATCCAACGGTCATCGTGCTTCTTCAATCTCTGCTCTTCCTGCTCCAGCCGCTCAAGCAAGCGCCGTCGGGACTGCCTGCTCCCTCCTCCTCGCGGTCGGCTGTGCTGCCGCGCAGGCCTCACCGCCCGGCCGTACTCCCATCGCTGGCCTAGCCATCCCTCTACTCACCCACACCTGATGTTATTCTCCGGCGATGGCAGACGAACCAGTAAACCCTCGTATAGTTGCACTCCCCTCCGCGTGGGAAACAACTGCCAAGTCTTCCCAGCCTCCATGCCATCCCCTTCCTAGGCCTCGCTGTCATCCACCGCCCTGGTGCTCTCGGCACGGCGTGGTCAACGTGGTCAAGGAACGACTTCCATCGGACGTGGACTGTACATGGAGAGGCTGACAGCTGGGTCCACGGCCGTAGCAAGGAAGTGCCTCCTTATTACGCAGAAAATAATGATTCCTCCACCTGATAGCTGGGACCCACCGGACGGGCCACTGTATTTCGCGAAAAAAATGTTTTCCCCTGACTGCTGGGACCCACCAGCTACATCTTCGCACGCAAGGAAGTTCGTCCGGGCAAAAAAAACGATTCTCCCCCTGACTGCTGGGACCCACCAGCTACATCTTCGTAGGCAAGGTAGTGCCTGACAGTCGAGACCCACCTGGTCGAAGCGTACGTAGCGTTGTCATTCTAGTCGCGAACGTGTATGTACATACTGGTCGATGTAGAGGCGCGCACGTGTCGTAGTAGAGGCGCGCACGTGTCTTAGTAGAGGCGCGCACGTAGCATGTACACATACGTACAGCGGCCAGGGTGTAAGAAAGAAAATACGGCCACGTATGTGTACATACGAGCGGGGTCTCGAACGCCTACTCGCGCATACGTACGGCCAGGGCTCGTGTACATGGCTGGGTCGGAACGGAGAAACAGCGTTGTCGTCGTGTTCATGGGGAGGCAATGGAATGCGTCGTCTTCATGGGGAGGCAACGGAATGTGTCGTGTTCATCGGGAGGCAACGGAACGCGTGGCAGCCAACCGGCTGGGTCGGAACGGAATGCGTGGTCGTGTTCATCAGGAGGGCTTGGACGGAACAGGCAATGGAAACGAGGCCTGGCGTACCACACAATGGAGGAAACGGACCTCCTACGTTCGGAACGGGGTCCTGTTGATCGGGAGGGGTCTGGCGTACCGCAAAATGGAGGAAACGGACCTTCTACGGTCGAAACGGGGGTCCTGTTCATCGGGAGGGGTGTGGCGTACCGCAAAACGGACGAAACGGACTTGTGTTGGAGCGCTACGGTCGAAACGGGGGTCCTGTTCATCAGGAGGGGTGTGGCATACCGCAAAACGGGACTCCACGGGATACTGTTCATCTCCACCGTGGACCCCCTCCAGCCTCCACGAGCTACTGTTCATCCACCGTCGACCTCCTCCAGCCTCCACCTACGACTGTTCATCCACGGGCTCATGTTCATCCAGCCTCCACCGCGCGCTACTCCACCGGCTACTGTTCAACCAGCCCTCTCCATGGGCTCCTGTTCAACCACCCCTCCATGGGCTACTGTTCATCCTGCCCTCCACGGGGTGGTCCTATTCATCCTGCCCTCCACGGGGTCCTGTTCATCCAGCCCCAACCGGCTCGATCGATCGGGGTCCTGTTCAGCCAGAGGCAACACCACGGGGTCCTGTTCATCCACCCCCACCGGGAACTGTTCATCCAACCCCCTCCCCCCCTGCAACGCTCACTGTTCATCCAGAGGCAGCATCAATCGGCTTCAGTTAGCAGCAGTAGCGAAGGAATCGCTCAATCGGGTTCAGTTAACAGCCATCGATCGATCGCTCGGGTTCAGTAACGCGAAGCCTGCAGTGCAATCGCTTGGGTTCAGTTAGAGCCCAACGCCTCGCTCAGGTTCAGTTAGAGCCAACGCCTCGCACACATGCGCGTACGTGTACGAGAGAAATGCGCATCGCTCGGCCCCCGACCTCCCACCGTAACCGGGAACTCCCCGAAATTTTCCTCGCCCTCGCTTCTACCACGGTTTTTTCGTCATGCACGGCCCAAAGAATGTCATGCAGCTGCGTCTCCGGCCCGCCCAGGACGAAAAGCTCATTTTTCTGTCATGATTTTTTTCATAGAATTAGGAGCCCACCACATCTATGATGATATCGGTTTTTGTCACAATTATCGTCATAGAAGTGTCATATGTATGATAGAAAAAAATTTGTTCGGCCCAAAATGTCATGGATGTGTCTTTTTTTTGTAGTGCGTGCCTTGCTGCCCTTACTGTCACCGGGAAAGGACACCGCAAGATTGAACCCAAAGCTAAGCACTTCCCCCATTGCAAGAAAGATCAATCTAGTAGGCCAAACCAAATTGATAATTCAAAGAGACTTGCAAAGATAACCAATCATACATAAAAGAATTCAGAGAAGATTCAATTATTATTCATAGATAGACTTGATCATAAACCCACAATTCATCGGTCTCAACAAACACACCGCAAAAACAAGATTACATCGAATAGATCTCCACAAGAGAGGGGGAGAACATTGTATTGAGATCCAAAAAGAGAGAAGAAGCCATCTAGCTATTAACTATGGACCCGTAGGTCTGAGGTAAACTACTCACACTTCATCGAAGAGGCTATGGTGTTGATGTAGAAGCCCTCCGTGATCGATGCCCCCTCCGGCGGAGCTCCGGAACAGGCCCCAAGATGGGATCTCATGGATACAGAAAGTTACGGCGGTGGACTTAGGGTTTTGGCTCCGTATCTCATCGTTTGGGGGTACATAGGTATATACAGGAGGAAGGAGTACGTCGGCGGAGCAACAAGGGGCCCATGAGGGTGGAGGGCGCGCCCCCCTACCTCGTGCCCTCCTGTTTTCTTTCTTGACGAAGGGTCCAAGTCTCCCGGATCATAATCTTCCTACAAATCACGTTCTCGAAGGTTTCATTCCATTTGGACTCCATTTGATATTCCTTTTCTTCGAAACCCTAAAACAGGCAAAAAAACAGCAATTCTGGGCTGGGCCTCCGGTTAATGGGTTAGTCCCAAAAATAATATAAAAGTGGATAATAAAGCCCAATAATGTCCAAAACAGTAGATAATATAGCATGGAGCAATCAAAAATTATAGATACGTTGGAGACGTATCAAGCATCCCCAAGCTTAATTCCTGCTCGTCCTCGAGTAGGTAAATGATAAACACTGAATTTTTGATGCGGAGTGCTACTTGGAATAATTTTAATGTAATTCTTCTTAATTGTGGTATGAATATTTAGATCGGAAAGATTCAAGACAAAAGTTCATATTGACATAAAAATAATAATACTTCAAGCATACTAACAAAGCAATTATGTCTTCTCAAAATAACATGGCTAAAGAAAGTTATCCCTACAAAATCATATAGTCTGGCTATGCTCTATCTTCACCACACAAAATATTTAAATCATGCACAACCCCGATGACAAGCCAAGCAATTATTTCATACTTTTGACATTCTCAAAACTTTTTCAATTTTCACGCAATACATGAGCGTGAGCCATGGATATAGCACTATAGGTGGAATAGAATGGTGGTTGTGGAGAAGACAAAAAAGGGGGAAGATAGTCTCACATCAACTAGGCGTATCAACAGGCTATGGAGATGCCCATCAATAGATATCAATGTGAGTGAGTAGGGATTGCCATGCAATGGATGCACTAGAGCTATAAGTATATGAAAGCTCAAAAAGGAACTAAGTGGGTGTGCATCCAACTTGCTTGCTCATGAAGACCTAGGGCAATTTGAGGAACCCCATCATTGGAATATACAAGCCAAGTTCTATAATGAAAGATTCCCACTAGTATATGAAAGTGATAACATGAGAGACTCTCTACTATGAAGATCATGGTGCTACTTTGAAGCACAAGTGTGGTAAAAGGATAGTAACATTGTCCCTTCTCTCTTTTTCTCTCATTTTTTTTATTTGGGCCTTTTCTCTCTTTTTTATGGCCTCTTTTATTTTTCTCCTTTTTCTTATTTTTCGTCTGGAGTCTCATCCCGGCTTCTGGGGGAATCATAGTCTCCATCATCCTTTCCTCACTGGGACAATGCTCTAATAATGATGATTATCACACTTTTATTTTTATTACAACTCAACAATTACAACTCGATACTTAGAACAAAATATGACTCTATGTGCCTCCGGTGGTGTATTGGGATATGCAATGACTCATTAGTGACATGTATGAAAGAATTATGAATGGTGGCTTTGCCACAAATACGATGTCAACTACATGATCATGCTAAGCAATATGACAATGATGGAGTGTGTCATAATAAACGGAACGGTGGAAAGTTGCATGGCAATATATCTCGGAATGGCTATGGAAATGCCATAATAGGTAGGTATGGTGGCTGTTTTGAGGAAGGTATATGGTGGCTATATGATACCGGCGAAAGGTGCGCGATATTAGAGAGGCTAGCAAAGGTGGAAGGGTGAGAGTGCGCATAATCCATGGACTCAACATTAGTCATAAAGAACTCACATACTTATTGCAAAAATCTACAAGTTATCAAAGCAAAGTATTACGCGCATGGTCCTAGGGGGATAGATTGGTAGGAAAAGACCATCGCTCGTCCCCGACCGCCACTCATAAGGAAGACAATCAAAAAATAAAGCATGCTCCGACGTCATCACACAACGGTTCACCATACGTGCATGCTACGGGAATCACAAGCTTCAACACAAGTATTTCTCAAATTCACAACTACTCAACTAGCATGACTTTAATATCACCATCTCCATATCTCAAAACAATTATCAAGTATCGAACTTATCATAGTATTCAACACACTCATAAGAGAATTTATTTTTTATTATTGAATACCTAGCATATTAGGATTTTATGCAAATTACCATGCTATTAAGACTCTCAAAATAATCTAAGTGAATCATGAGAGATCAATAGTTTCTATAAAAAAATCCACCACCGTGCTCTAAAAGATATAAGTGAAGTACTAGAGCAAAATTATATAACTCAAAAGATATAAGCGAAGCACATAGAGTATTCTAACAAATTCCAAATCATGTATGGCTCTCTCAAAAGGTGTGTACAGCAAGGATGATTGTGGTAAACTAACAAGAAAAGACTCAAATCATACAAGACGCTCCAAGTAAAACACATATCATGTGGCGAATAAAAATATAGCTCCAAGTAAAGTTACCGATAGAAGTAGACGAAAGAGGGGATGCCTTCCGGGGCATCCCCAAGCTTTGGCTTTTAGGTGTCTTTAGATTATCTTGGGGGTGCCATGGGAATCCCCAAGCTTAGGCTCTTGCCACTCCTTGTTCCATAATCCATCAAATATTTACGCAAAACTTGAAAACTTCACAACACAAAACTTAAAGTAGAAAAATCTCGTGAGCTCCGTTAGCGAAAGAAAATAAAAGACCACTTCAAGGTACTGTAATGAACTCATTATTTATTTATATTGGTGTTATAACTACTGTATTCCAACTTCTCTATGGTTTATAAACTATTTTACTAGCCATAGATTCCCCAAAATAAGCAAACAACACAAGAAAAACAGAATCTGTCAAAAACAAAACAGTCTGTAGTAATCTGTAGCTAGCGCAAGATCTGGAACCCCAAAAATTCTAAAATAAATTGCTGGACGTGAGTAATTTATCTATTAATCATCTGCAAAAATAATTAACTAAATATCACTCTCCAAATAAAAACGACAGAAGTTCTCGTGAGCGCTAAAGTTTCTTTTTTTTACAGCAAGTTCAACAAGACTTTCCCCAAGTCTTCCCAACGGTTCTACTTGGCACAAACACTAATTAAACACAAAAAACAAAACCAAAACAGAGGCTAGATAAATTATTTATTACTAAATAGGAGAAAAAAGCAAGGAATAAAAATAAAATTGGGTTGCCTCCCAACAAGCGTTATCGTTTAACGCCCCTAGCTAGGCATAACAATCACGAATAGATCTAGGTATTGCCATCTTTGGTAGGCAATCCATAAGTGGCTCTCATAATAGATTCATAAGGTAATTTAATTTTCTTTCTAGGAAAGTGTTCCATGCTTTCCTTAATGGAATTGGAATCTAATATTTCCTTCCTTCATATCAATAATTGCACCAATCGTTCTAAGGAAAGGTCTACCAAGAATAATAGGAAATGAAGGATTGCAATCTATGTCAAGAACAATAAAATCTACGGGCACATAATTCCTATTTGCAACAATAAGAACATCATTAATTCTTCTCATAGGTTTCTTAATAGTGGAGCCCGCAAGTTGCAAGTTTAGAGAGCAATCATCAAAATCACGGAAACCTAACAAATCACATAAAGTCTTTGGAATCGTGGAAACACAAGCACCCAAATCACATAAAGCATAGCATTCATGATCTTTAATTTTAATTTTAATAGTTGGTTACCACTCATCATAAAGTTTTCTAGGGATAGAAATTTCCAATTCAAGTTTTTCTTCATAAGATTGCATCAAGGCATCAACGATATGTTTAGTAAACGCTTTATTTTAACTATAAGCATGAGGAGAATTTAGCACGGATTGCAACAAGGAAATACAATCAATCAAAGAGCAATTTTCATAGTTAAATTCCTTGAAATCCATAATAGTGGGTTAACAACATCTAGGGTTTTAATTTCTTCAATCCCACTTTTATCAAATTTAGCATCAAGATCAACAAATTCTGAATTCTTGGAATGCCTTCTAGGTAAAGGTGGATCATATTCAGTCCCATCATTATCAAGATTCATATTGCAAAACAAAGATTTAATAGGGGACACATCAATAACTTTTAGATCTTCATCTTTATTTTCATATCAACTAGAAGAACATGCTCTTATAAAGGCATCTTTCTTAGCACGGATCCTAGCGGTTCTTTCTTTGCACTCATCAATGGAAATTCTCATGGCTTTGAGAGACTCATTGATATCATGCTTAGGTGGAATAGATCTAAGTTTCAAAGAATCAACATCAAGAGCGATTCTATCAACGTTCCTAGCCAAATCATCAATCTTAAGCAATTTTTCTTCAATCATAGCGTTGGAATTCTTTTGCGAAGTAATAAGTTCTTTAATATTAGATTCAAAATCAGAGGGCATCTTATTATAATTTCCATAAGAATTGTTGTAGGAATTACCATAATTACTAGAGGGATTACTAGGATAAGGCCTAGGATTAAAATTTCCTCTATACGTGTTGTTACCAAAATTGTTCCTACCAACAAAATTCACATCCATAGATTCATTATTATTCTCAATCAAAGTAGACAAGGGAATATCATTAGGATCAGAAGAAACACTCTTATTAGCAAATAATTTCATAAGTTCATCCATCTTTCCACTCAAAACAGTAATTTCTTCTATCGCATGCACCTTTTTATTAGTAGATCTTTCAGTATGACATTGATAATAATTAACCATAATATTATCTAGGAGTTTAGTAGCTTCTCCTAAAGTGATTTCCATAAAAGTGCCTCCCGCGGCCGAATCTAAAAGATTTCTAGAAGCAAAATTCAATCCGGCATAAAAGTTTTGTATAATCATCCACAAATTTAAACCATGAGTAGGGAAATTACGTATCATTAATTTCATTCTCTCCCAAGCTTGTGCAACATGTTCATGATCAAGTTGCTTAAAATTCATAATATCGTTTCTAAGAGAGATGATCTTAGCGGGAGGAAAATATTTAGAGATAAAAGCATCTTTGCACTTGTTCCATGAATCAATACTATTTTTAGGCAAAGACGAAAACCAAGCTTAGCAGGATCTCTAAGAGAAAAAGGAAATAGCTTCAATTTAACAATATCATTATCCACATCTTTCTTCTTTTGCATGTCACACAAATCAACGAAGCTATCTAGATGGGTAGCGGCATCTTCACTAGGAAGGCCGGAGAACGGATCTTTCATGACAAGATTCAGCAAAGCAGCATTAATTTCACAAGATTTAGCATCGGTAAGAGGAGCAATTGGAGTGCTAATAAAATCATTGTTGATGGTATTGGTGAAGTCACACGATTTAGTATTATCTTGAGCCATCGTGAAAAGTAAGCAAACTAACACACAAGCAAACAAAAAGCAAGCAGGCAAAAAGAGGCAAATAGAGAGGCACGATAGAGAGAGAGAGGGCGAATAAAACGGCAAGGGTGAAGTGGGGGGAGAGGAAAACGAGAGGCAGATGGCAAATAATGTAATGCGGGAGATAAGGGTATGTGATGGGTACTTGGTATGTTGACTTTTGCATAGACCTCCCCGGCAACGGCGCCAGGAATCCTTCTTGTTACCTCATGAGCACTGCTGGTTTTCCCCGAAGAGGAAGGGATGATGCAGCAAAGTAGCGTAAGTATTTCCCTCAGTTTTTGAGAACCAAGGTATCAATCCAGTACGAGGCTACGCGCGAGTCCCGCACCTGCACAAAACAAATAAATCCTCGCAACCAACGCAAATAGGGGTTGTCAATCCCTATAGGGCCACTTACGAGAGTGAGATCTGATAGATATGATAAGATAATATTTTTGGTATTTTTGTGATAAAGATGCAAAGTAAAATAAAGGCAAAGTAAATAGCAAAGTAAATAACTAAGTAATAGGAGATTAATATGATAAAGATAGACCCGGGGGCCATAGGTTTCACTAGTGGCTTCTCTCGAGAGCATAAGTATTCTACGGTTGGTGAACAAATTACTGTTGAGCAATTGACAGAATTGAGCATAGTTATGAGAATATCTAGGTATGATCATGTATATAGGCATCACGTCCGAGAAAAGTAGACCGACTCCTGCCTGCATCTACTACTATTACTCCACTCATCGACCGCTCTCCAGCATGCATCTAGAGTATTAAGTTAAAAACAGAGTAACGCCTTAAGCAAGATGACATGATGTAGAGGGATAGACTCACGCAATATGAAGAAAACCCCATCTTATTATCCTCGATGGCAACAATACAATACGTGCCTTGCTGCCCTTACTGTCACCGGGAAAGGACACTGCTAGATTGAACTCAAAGCTAAGCACTTCTCCCTTTGCAAGAAAGATCAATCTAGTAGGCCAAACCAAACTGATAATTCGAAGAGACTTGCAAAGATAACCAATCATACATAAAAGAATTCAGAGAAGATTCAAATATTATTCATAGATAGACTTGATCATAAACCCACAAGTCATCGGTCTCAACAAACACACCGCAAAAAGAAGATTACATTGAATAGATCTCCACAAGAGAGGGGGAGAACATTCTATGAGATCCAAAAAGAGAGAAGAAGCCATCTAGCTACTAACTATGGACCCGTAGGTCTGAGGTAAACTACTCACACTTCATCGGAGAGGCTATGGTGTTGATGTAGAAGCCCTCCGTGATCGGTGCCCCCTCCGGCGGAGCTCCGGAACAGGCCCCAAGATGGGATCTCGTGGATACAGAAAGTTACGGCGGTGGAATTAGGGTTTTGGCTCCGCATTTGATCATTTGGGGGTACATAGGTATATATAGGAGGAAGGAGTACGTCGATGGAGCAACAAGGGGGCCACGAGGGTGGAGGGTGCGCCTGGTAGGGGTGGGCGCGCCCCCTACCTCATGCCCTCCTGTTTTCTTTCTTGACGAAGGATCCAAGTCTCCCGGATCATAATCTTCCTAAAATCACGTTCCCGAAGGTTTCATTCCGTTTGGACTCCGTTTGATATTCCTTTTCTTCGAAACCCTAAAATAGGCAAAAAAACAGCAATTCTGGGTTGGGCCTCCGGTTAATAGGTTAGTCCCAAAAATAATATAAAAGTGGATAATAAAGCCCAATAATGTCCAAAACAGTAGATAATATAGCATGGAGGAATCAAAATTTATAGATACGTTGGAGACGTATCAATAATCACCCAATTATGTTGTGATGTTTGATAGCACACAAGGTGTTCCTCCGGTATTCGGGAGTTGCATAATCTCATAGTCAGAGGAACATGTATAAGTCATGAAGAAAGCAGTAGAAATAAAAATGAACGATCATTATGCTAAGCTAACGGATGGTTCTTGTCCATCACATCATTCTCTAATGATGTGATCCCGTTCATCAAATGAAAACACATGTCCATGGCTAGGAAACTTAACCATCTTTGGTTAATGAGCTAGTCAAGTAGAGGCATACTAGGGACACTCTGTTTGTCTATGTATTCACACATGTACTAAGTTTCCGGTTAATACAATTCTAGCATGAATAATAAACAAATATCATGATATAAGGAAATATAAATAACAACTTTATTTTCGCCTCTAGGCATATTTCCTTCATGAGAGTACGGCAAAGGTATTAGAGATGCCCAGTCCCGAAATGAAAAATGAATTTATTTTATGTTGTCAAATAATAAATTCCTTGGAAAGTGTTGGTATGGAAGGCACCTGTGGATACGGTTAGCCATGGAAAGTGAAAGTATGGTGGCAAAAGGAATAAACTTTATTTTCTATTTGGGAACCGCCTATGATATATCTAGCATGGAAAGTATTGGGAACTACTCGATCGTTTTTGTTGATAGGAAAAGCATGCCTCCCAAAATGTTTTATCTCTATCTTTTTTGCTTTGAGCTCTGGCACCTCTACAAATCCCTACTTCCTTCTCCGAAGGGCCTTTCTATTTACTTTATGCATTTTCTATTTTTATTTGAGTCTCCATTTTCTCTTATAAAGAACCAACTAAGTGGCACTATGATCATACTTGAGCATTGGGTGTAGCTAATATGCGAGTGTATTTCATGAATGGATCAATGATTGAGCATAATGGTCTAGGGATAACTTACTTTAGCATTGATATTTTGAAAGACATGGTTGCTTGTTGATATGCTTGAGTATTAAAGTCTTCATGTCAAAACTAGACTATTGCTTTGAACCATATAAAAGTCCAAATGTCCATGCTATAAAAGAAAGAATATGTGATGAACATCAAAAAATTTGTTTTTATCATTTACCTACTGGAGGACGAGCAGGAATTAAACTTGGGGATGCTGATACATCTCCAAAGTATCTATAATTTTTGATTGTTCCATGTTGTTATATTATCATTCTTGGATGTTTTATAATCATTTTATATCATTTTGTGGTACTAACCTATTGACATAGTGCCAAGTGTCAGTTGTTGTTTTTTCCTTTTTTTACATCCCAGAAAATCAATACCAAACGGAGTCCAAACTCAGCGAAACTTTTTGTGGATATTTTTATGGACCAGAAGACACCCAATGGGCCAGAGAAGCACCTGGGCGGGGCCTAGGCATGCCCAGGTGGGTTGTGCCTACCTCGGTGGCCTCCCGCACTACCTCTTTGCTCTATAAATACCTCAATATTCCAGAAACCCTAGGGGAGTCGACGAAAATCAATTCCAGCCGCCACAAGTTCCAGAAACACCAGATCCAATCTAGACAGCATCACGGAGGGGTTCATCATCCTCATTGGTGCCTCTCCGATGATGCGTGAGTAGCCTTTTGTAGACCTTCGGGTCCGTAGTTAGTAGCTAGATGGCTTCCTCTCTCTCTTTTGATTCTCAATACAATGGACTCTTGGAGATCCATGTGATGTAACTCTTTTTGCGGTGTGTTTGTTGGGATCCGATGACCTTTGAGTTTATGATCAGATCTATGTTTTTATGCATGAAAGTTATTTGAGTCTTTTGATATTTTATGTGCATGATTACTTATAGCCTCATATTTTTTCTTGGATATTTGGGTTTTGTTTGGCCAACTTGATCTATTTATCTTGCAATGTGAATAGGTGCTTTGTGATGGGTTCGATCTTACGGTGCTTGATCCCAGTGATAGAAGCGGAACCGACACATATGTATCGTTGCTATTAAGGATAACAAGATGGGGTCTATTTCTAGATAAATAGATCTTGTCTACATCATGTCATTATTCTTATTGCATTACTCCGTTTCTCCATGAACTTAATACACTACATGCATGCTGGACAGCGGTCGGTGTGTGGGGTAATAGTAGTAGATGCAGGCAGGAGTCGGTCTACTAATATTGGACGCAATGCCTATATCATAATCATTGCCTGGATATCATCATGATTATTTAAAGTTCTATCAATTGCCCAACGGTAATTTATTTACCCACCGTTTTCTATTTTTCTCGAGAGAAGCCACTAGTGAAACCTACAGCCTCCGGGTCTCTTCTTTATTATATTTGCCTTCGCGGTCTATTTTTATTTGCTTTTATTTTTGGATCTATTAATCCAAAAAATATCTTGCTGCAATTTTTATTTTATCCCGCGTTCCCGTGAGATCCATTTATCCAATCCACTACAATTTTACCTATCTTTTTACCCGTGAGGGATTGATAACCCCTCTCTTACGTCGGGTTGCAAGTATTTGTGTTCTTTTGTGCAGGAGCTATTTACGTGGTGTTGTGTGGTTCTCCTACTGGTTTGATAATCTTGGTCTCATCACTGAGGGAAATACCTACCGTTGCTGTGGTGCATCATCCCTTTCTCTTTGGGGAAATACCGACGTAGTTCAAGCAAACATCACTTGTGTGTAAATAACATGGTAATATACATAGAACAGAGGTGATAACTTACTTAATCTAGACGTGGTAACTTTTTGACCATGAAAAAATATTGTTAAAAAATACCCCCCCTCCCAATAAACCATGTCTAAACAACATGATAGTACACGCACATGAGAGCTGATAACTCATATACAAATATCACGGTAATTTTTTGACCGAGTGAATGAAAATTGTTGAAAAACATACCCCGATAAATTTTGTGCAACATGGTAATATACACAACAAAACTAAGAACTCTTTGCAAACATCATAATCACTTTTTGACCCTGTGATAAAAGTTTGTTGAAAACATACCCCGAAAACTTTTCTGTAAATGACACGGTAACTTATGTATGACTGACGTGATTACTTACGTAGCTTGGATGTGGAAACTTTTGGTTTGAAGAAAAGGTCATTAGAAAATATCAACATGGGATCTAGTTTCAAAAATCTCGTCGAGGTGATTTTTTTGTGTGAAGACGGTTTTTCAGTCGGAACGATGGTTTGAGCTACAAAACATTTTGTAGTTTGAAAAAAAAAGAATATTGGATGACATCAGCGTTTAGTCATTTAGTGCATATATGCATGTAATTAAAGGGAGAAGTCCACGTGAAAGGAAAAAATAGTCATTCTAATGCATGTATGTATATAATTAGAGTGAATTAAGGGTCGTTCTTGCCTATTGTGAAAATCCGAACGTTGGATAGTTATAAAAGTCCAATTCATTAATTATTTACATATTACCTAGAATACATTAATCGTAACCTATATACTCCTTCCATCACGGTTTAGAAGGCGCGCTTGAAAATTCTCTAGGACCTAGGTGGTTATCTATTGGTTGTGAGATGGGTTAAAAAATAGCATTCACACTACGCATGCATATAGAAATAGTATATCGAAGTACTAATTAGCTACTAGAAATAAATGCAATGCGTCCTAAACCTTGTCTATTGTGAAAACGCATGTAAATTTAACTGTGCCTTCTAAACTGTGACGGAGGGAGTATATGTTTATTTATATCCTGATAATACATTAATTATAATCTCTATATATAATACAATAATCATTTATATATATTAGTAAAATTGAGCCACCTAGAAGCCTCCGCAGCTATTTGGAGCTCTCATTGCTGGATCACAATCAGGAACGTAAGATTTGAGCTCGATCACCCCACAGTTTTCTCATGCTAATTAATAATCCCTTCAGCGGCGTGATCTGCTAGAGCCGATTCGTGGGCCGCTACTCGGTGGAACGAGCTGCACTTTGTGTGGATAATCAGGCCGTGCAAGTCAAAGGCCTAGGAGGCCCAGTCGAATATGCAAAGCCATCCAACTTCATTCCTTCATTTCCGTACCAAGAAGTGTGTCCAGAATTGGAATTTTTTTCCCATTCTACATTTTGCCAATTTTCCTTATGCCACTCTAAATTTGGATAGTTCAATTTTGCCATTCTTAGTTTTTGACAATTATCACAATTGTCATTCTATGGCAAAAGCAAAATAATTTTATGTCATTTTGCCACTTTTAGCTTTTGACACAGTTGTCACTCTAAAAATTTTGCATTTGCCATGGGAATGGTAATTGTGATAATTATCAAAAACTAAGAGTGGCAAAAACGAAATGTCGAAATCTAAAGTGACATAAGAAAAATTGGCAAACACTAGGGTGGCAAAAACGAAGCTTTCCCTCCAAAAATTTGTCGCCAACCCTATTCTGAGACGTTGCGCCGCTGCCATCATCTGTCCCGGCGGCGAGAATATACTGGACGTTTGCCTCAGATTCGGTGACCTCTACTGTTCTGGCGGAGCCCCTCATGGTGGGCCCTTCTTTCCCATGTCGTGTCCTGCTCCATGGGGCTGTGGCAGCAGCACGCCCCGTCGGCTCCATCCCCGGCTGTCCTCCGCTGGCTTGTGCCTCCATGCCCTTGGTGCTATTTATTCATTGAGAGTTTCCTCCCAACAAAGTAGCTTATACACTTTATTCTTCTCCTTGTGCATTAACGTTCTCGGCTGCCCCATGAGATCAATGACCAAAAACAGTACACGTCAAGAATTCAAGATCCCAAGATAATGAGACAATTTCCATCTTCTCTACTAGATTCTGGTTGCCCATGTTTCTATCATGTATGATAAGACAAGATTTCTTTACCAGTTCTGATGCACGTTTTGTGTGCCAATCTTGGTTTTTAGAAGGGAAATCATAACTTTACCTTAATCCAAAAGGATCACAATTTATTTCGTGCTCTACAGGAACGGTTGTGATTAGTCCACTATTTCAAGGTTCCATCGATCGAGGTAAAATCTCTGTATGCAGAAACAATTGTGCAAATATTCCTCTACTCTACTTCCAGATTATGTAGCCTTGGAGGATGTGTTCCCTTTGGTCCTTTAAGCTTTGCCAACTATGGTCCGTATATATTGTTTGAGGGTTATGGTCAGTATATATAGCTCTTGTTCACTCATGAGAGCTTATTACCAGCCTTTTAAGGGTTTGTTTTTTCATTGCCGATTACTTCAGCATCCTTGAAACTCTAAAGGTTCTTCTCTTGGTAATGTGCTCTTACTTTTATTTAAAACACCCATGGGAGAATGGCACTAGAGAGTTCCCAATTTCATGTTGAGCATTACGATTTATGACAACAATATAACTGAGTTTCTATAAGTTATCTCTCTACCGACCTTTTCTTATCTTCACATTAGGAGCCTATATGAACATTTCTATTTTGTTGTATAGATTTCATATCCTAATTGCAATATGCAGGAACCAAGGTGAATATGTGATGGTATTCGATAACATCCGTTCCTCGGATAGACTTGTGACATTCAATCCCAGAGCATCTTCTCTTGTGGATAGTTCGAGCTCCCACCCGCGTAGACTGTATGCTCTTGCGTCAATGGTGCACAGATGTATGTAGCTGATGCACCCTTCCCTCCCCCCATTAGCACTCTGCAGAGTGTTGTGTGATGTACCAATGCTTCATTATTACTTTTAATGCAATGTTCAGGTGGGGGATCGCCCCTCGTTGATTGTTCAAAAAAAGAGAGGAGTTTTTGGTTTCGTAGAGCGTCTGAGGAGGTACAACTCTTTGATCTGAAGTCACATGTGCTCCTGTACAAGCTGGAGCCATTGAATTCATAATGCATTGGCAAACCTACAAATTTCTCGAAGCCTGGAGTGCCTGTAATATTATTATTTTCAATTTTTCATACAACTCTCTATAGAAACTTATCTAGCATAAGGCTGGAGGGATGGTAGATCCTCCCATGCTATCACGGTATGCTCAGCTTTGAACAGAAATATTGTAAACATAACGATAATATGCATGTAGCATTAGTGTGATCCATTGAAGCTTGTAGTTTTGAGTAATCATAATATTTGCTAGCTTTTTTCGATAATATTTGCTAGCTTGAACAAAACATAGAATTATTTTCCTTGATCTACATCACAGACCAAAGCAATTTTCAAAAGAGATTTTCTAAAATCTAATGTCTAGGTATTTTCACGTAATTATATTATTCAAATCTTCTATATTTTTTTCTTCCTTATAATGGACGGACGCGGCAATGCGGGATTTTATATATAGCTTACTACATACTCAACTATCTGAGCCAGGAGCCCATGCTCCGTGATTCGTGCTGAAAGAGGAAGGCAAAAAAAGTGAGGATTTAGAAGAGTTTCTGCGGTGCATGCGCCTATCGTAGCTTACTACAGAAACAACTTCACACTGGCACTATTATACGGCAAGTGTACGCGGTGTGTGCCATTCATATGTCTGCGCATGACCGTTTCTTCCCCGGCATACTAGTTCCTATAGATTTTTTTTTCCAGGTAAATACACATGTACGAATCAATCTGTGATTGGATGGTTAGAGGGACTGTGGTATTCCCAGCCCATCAGAGTTCAAATCCTGATGCTCGTATTTATTTCTGAATTATTTCAGGATTTTCGGTGATGCGCATTCAGTGGGAGGAGATGTTCCCGTCGACGACGAGGTGCCTACGGTGACTTCGTAAATTTCAGGATACTATGCCGGCTCAGTCTTTCAAAGAAGCTCATAGGGATAGGGTGTGTGCGCGCGCGCGCGCGTTCATAGGGATGAGTGTATGCGCATGTATATGAGTGCTTGGAATGTTTAGGGCCATTTGCGAGCGCGCACACACACACGAAACCGAAAAAACTACATGTGGTATTGAGTAGAGCATTAAGGGAAGCTCCGATGGTCGATCACATTGGAAGTGACTGCCTATGAACCAATGCGGTATTATTTTAGGAACTGCTGAAACCGAGTAGGATTTTCACGGAAGATTCGGTGATTACTCGTATTGGAACAGACCGCTCACTAACACACACACACACACGGACGACTACACGTGGTATCGGGTAGGGCATTAGCGGAAGCTCCGATGACCGATCACGTTGGAACTGATCGCCTATGAAAGCACGTGGTATTTTTCTTTGGAACTGCTGAAACTACTTGTGGCAGTAAGTAGGGTACTCACAACAAGATCCAATGATCGCTCACACTGGAATCGACTGCTCCTGAATAAACACACACACTCGGAACCACGGAAACTACATTTGGTACCAAGTTGCGCATTAACAGAAGCTTTGATGATCGATCACGTTGAAACTGACCGCATATGAACCCGCACAGTATTGCTTTAGGAACTACTAAAACTACTAATTTTGGGGTGGAGAGAGTATTTACATACTTTGCTCATCGTGGGAAGAAGGTCCATTTTCGGGCACATCGTCGATTACCATTGCTGAAATTTGTACGTTATTATTTCCTCTGTTCCAAAATAAGTGTCGCTGACTTAATACAAGTAGTATTACACACCACATATATAGCATATAGCCATACAAAAAGAAACATATGTACCATATAGTTTTTCACCCCTGACCTCTCGAAATTGATACTGCCACTGAAAACAAAATGAAAACTATTGCATATAGACTCCTGTTGATTGTCGATGACAAGCGGTTCTAGCATCATCTTTTTTGGTTTATTTCGAAGACGATCTACTGGTTCCGGTGAAAAGGACTCCAAAACTATATGATCATAATGATGAGCAGTTATTTCAGTGCTTGTAGTCGTCGTTAAGTGGTCTACGGATTTGCATGTATTTTGTTTTATTTCTGATGTTTGTTGTAATGCCATGATTGATGATGAATACATCGAAAATTTTCCCGCAAAAAAGACAGTGAGGAATTGAACTTCAATAACAACATTGTTCTTTATTTTCAAATCGTGCATCAGCTGACACATTAGTATGATCACTTGGAACGACAATAAAATTGAACACAATGTACGGGATGGCAAAGGAGGATGGGCCGGCGCCCCGATGTGCTTGAAGAAGAATATGTATTTTTGTAATAGCAGAGCCTGCTTACTAAACAACAGTTGCAATAATAACTTGTGCACTCTGAAGCACTCTTATGCACACACAATCCGTGTGGTAAATTACTTCTTGTTGACTTTGTTTATAACCATGTAACCTATATGTATGTGTATATATACACATTGATTGTAACTAGCCATGGGCGTGCGGCGCACACCACGCTCTATTTATGCGTTGTGGTGAAATATGTATAGAAATTTCAAACCTTTTTTTACTACAAGAAATTTCTAACCTTTAGAAACATTTGAAAATAAGGGCGTATTTGGTTCACAGCCAACGATGACCATACCAAAAAATTGGCGTGCCCGCATGATTTGGCTATCGTTTGGACTGGGGCCAAAATTTTGGATCGCCCACCACGCCCTGGACCTTCCCATGTTATTTTCGCCAATTCTTTGGCTCGTCGTCGGCGCGGAAAACGTTCGCCAATAAATTGGCGAGTTCGACGCCCGCTCTTCCGTACGTGAATACGCTGTATTGGAATGACAGGCGAATTATCCGGCCAAATAAACGCTAACTGAATCTAAACCATCGTGCGCTATCGCAAATCTACCTGATTAAATTGGGTGTTTGCCTCCCTAATTAACTGCAGCCCTTTTTCTGCGTGAGAGTCGCTCCACGCACGCCATGCATGCTGGTACTGCCTCCGTAATCCAAAGCAACCCTAATAACAATTGCAACGATTTGTTTCCTAATCGTGTTTTCAATGCCGTGGACTTTAGTCTCGTTGACCTTATAATCCCTTCTTTTTCTTTGCGGAACGGCCCATAGTCCTTTATGCGTCTCACTCTTTTAGCAGCCTATATCATTGATAAACTAGAATCAAACCAAGCACTAACCCAATACATGTTCCCATACATAAACTCAGTTGGCTCCAAACCAAACGGAAGTCGAGCAACTTTGCCGTAAAAATTGGCATGTACAATGGCTATAAACCAAACAACACCATCTTTCCAAAATTTTGGTCATGCCCTTGCTTTAGTCATACCAATATTTTGGTGGGGCTAGTTGGGGCTCAAACCAAACACACCCTAAAATCCAATGCTAACAAATCGGCGATCAAAGGTGATGGTCCTGACAGTCATCGAAGATGGAATTCTGTGGCAAAACCAAAATCGTCACCCCAGATACGTTCTTAGGTGAGGAAAAAAAGTGGTCCTATTAGGATTTTATTTATTGTGACAATGCTTATGTGACGGACCGGCTGACACTCAAAAACTATCACCACCACATTTTTTATGACAAATTAGTTTTACGTGACAAAAGTGACTCATCGAACAACTTTAGTTTTGTATCGAATGTGAGCAGCGTCCGAAGTAGGCTATACGGTCGCGCGTCGGTCTGCATGTTGTGTCGGAAAGCCCTCCGGTCATGCCTGCTCTGATCGGCATGAATGCAGGTAGACAGGCGTCCATCCTCCGCGGCATGAATGATGGCGAGGGTTCCCGAGCGGTTGTCTTGGCGAGGTTTTTGGGTGGGCCTTGTGTGTTAGAATCCAATGTAGTGGAGGTTAGACACCCACAAACCTCCCTTTGTTTGGTTAGGGTGTGTGGATTTCGGACATTCGGACCGGTACAGACCATTTTGGTGGTCGGCATGGATGTTAAAAAATCCAGGACGCCTTTTTCAGACATTTGGGGGTGATTTGGTGATCCGTGTTCTCCCACGACACTTGACCACTGAGGGAGTCCTGAATTAGGGGGTCTCCGGACAGCCGGACTATATCTTTTGGCCGGACTGTTGGACTATGACACAAGATTGAAGACTTCGTCCCGTGTCCGGATGAGACTCTTCTTGGCGTGGAAGGCAAGCTTGGCAATACTGATATGTAGATCTCCTCCCTTGTAACCGACTCTGTGTAACCCTAGCCCCCTCCAGTGTCTATATAAACCGGAGGGTTTAGTCCGTAGGACAACAACAATCATACCATAGGCTAGCTTTTAGGGTTTAGCCTCTATGATCTCGTGGTAGATCAACTCTTGTAATACTCATATCATCAATATCAATCAAGCAGGACGTAGGGTATTACCTCCATCAAGAGGGCCCGAACCTGGGTAAACATCGTGTCCCCTGCCTCCTGTTACCATCCGCCTTTGACGCATAGTTCGGGACCCCCTACCCGAGATCCGCCGGTTTTTACACCAACATTGGTGCTTTCATTGAGAGTTTCACTGTGCCGTCACCGTAAGGCTTGATGGCTCCTTTGATCATTGGTAACGATGCGGTCCAGGGTGAGGTTTTCCTCCCCAGACAAATCTTCGTATTCGGCGGCTTCGCACTGCGGGCCAACTCGCTTGGCCATCTGGAGCAGATCGAGAGCTACGCCCCTGGCCATCAGGTCAGGTTCGGAAACCTAAACTACACTGCCGACATCCGCGAAGACTTGATTTTCGACAGACTCGAGCCCACGTCAGGTGCGCCGCACGATCACGACGAGCATGACGTAACTCTGCCGTCGAACAGTGTTCGGGAGATCGCATCTACAACTACTCCAGCCCTCAATCCGGAGCAAAGTGCGTCATCCGAGGACGGGTGGATAGACCCCGCCATGGAGGCCGCACTCTCAGTGGCGATAGAGCCGAATACTGACTTCACCCCTGACGAGAGCCGTGTTGCCGAAGCATTGGATTCGTCTCCGGCCACGGACTCTGAGCCGCCTGCGTCCATGCCTATCGAATCCGATTGGGCGCCGATCATGGAGTTCACCTCCGCGGATATCTTTCAGCACTCACCTTTTGGCGACGTGCTAAACTCATTAAGGTCCCTCTCCTTGTCAGGAGAACCTTGGCCGAACCATGTCCGGCTAGAATGGGATGCGGATGACGAAGAAATTCGCTCCCCACCCATCACCCACTTAGTAGCCACTGTCGATGATTTAACCGACATGCTCGACTTCGGCTCCGAAGACATCGACCGTATGGACGACGATGCAGGAGACGAACAGGAACCACCTCCCACAGGGCACCGGACCGCCACTTCATCACATGACATATACATGGTGGATACACTCAAAGAAGGCAATGGCGATGAGACAGCAGAGGATGACCCCTCCAAGAAGCAACCCAAGCGCCGACGTCAGCGGCGCCGCGCTACGTCCCGTCATAGCAAAAACAGTGATATCAGCGCAAGAGAAAATAACACTCCAGTCGACTCCAGAGGAATCGACGACCACATTAACCCGGCAGTAGATCACAATGAAACTGCAAACGGCGAACATAGTACGAATCCGATATCCGAACACGGCGACGCCGAGGATAAAGCTCATCACACCCCCTCTGGGGAGGAAAACAGTCCGGACGAAGATGCAAACATCATCCCGGAAACGCACTTGGAACAAGAGAACCTCCGCAGAAGGCTCATTGCCACAGCGCGGAGTCTGAAGAAGCAGAAGCAAAGGCTTAAGGCCGCACAAAATACGCTCAACAGCAGATGGAACAAAGTGCTCGACAACGAAGAAAAGTACGGTGGAAGTTACCACACAAAGAACTATCCAAAGCGCAAGCTATTACCCGAATTCGACGATGAGGCCTTAGAGCCCACACATCTGAAAAATAAAACGGCCAACCGGCGGGATCAACCACCTTGTGACCATGATAGAGCGGCTAACAAGGCCACACATAAGTCAACACACGATCTACGTGAGGACTTGCGCCAAAAATCCAGTATGACCAGATCCATCTATGGATCTAAGAAGCGCGCTGCGGCACAAAATCAAAACCGAATACTACAACCGTCCGAACGCCATGATACATCCAAATATAGGGGTGCCGCACACCCCCTATGTTTCACCGATGAGGTGCTGGAGCACGAATTCCCAGAAGGATTCAAACCAATGAACATAGAGGCGTATGACGGGACCACAGACCCTGGGGTCTGAATTGAGGACTTTATCCTCCATATCCATATGGCTCGCGGAGACGATCTCCACGCCATCAAGTACTTGCCCCTCTAGCTTAAAGGACCAGCTCGGCACTAGTTGAAAAGCCTCCCCGAAAACTCAATTGGAAGTTGGGAGGAGCTCGAGGATGCTTTTAGCGCTAATTTTCAAGGGACCTATGTCGGGCCTCCGTATGCAGACGATTTAAGTCACATAATTCAATAGCCCGGAGAGTCAGCCTGAAAACTTTGGAACAAGTTTCTCACTAAGAAGAACCAAATCGTCGACTATCCGGACGCCAAAGCCTTAGCAGCTTTCAAACACAGCATCTGAGATGAATGGCTCGCCAGACACCTCAGCCAAGAAAAACCGAGAACAATGGCAGCCCTGACAAGCATCATGACCCACTTTTGCGCGGGCGAAGATAGCTGGTTAGCCCGCAGTAGCACCAGCGACCCAAGCACATCTGAAGTCAGGGATGGCAATGGAAAACCACGTGCAGTAGAAGCAAGCATCGAAATAAAGAAGACGGCCCAGATAATACGGCGGTAAACGCCAGATTCAGGGGCTCTCGACCAGGTCAGCGGAAAAAGCCTTTCAAAGGCAGCAGAGATGGACCGTCTAGCCTAAACAAAATTCTAGACAAACTATGTCAGATTCATGGCACCCCCGACAAACCTACAAATCACACCCATAGAGAATGTTGGGTCTTCAAGTAGGCCGGTAAGCTAAAGGCCGAACACAAGGAGGGGGAGACACCAAGCGAAGACGAGGACGAACCTCGCCAGCAAAGCACTGGAGGACAGAAAAAATTCCCACCAGAGGTTAAAACAGTAAACATGATCCATGTGACGAAGAGGAGAAGCAAACATGCACTCCGAGACATAGGTGCCGTAGAGCCCGTCACCCCCAAGTTCACCCCCTGGTTGGCCTGCCCGATCACTTTCGATCGCAGGGATGACCCGACAAGCATCTGGCATGAAGAATTGGCTGCCTTGGTGTTAGACCCAATAATAAACGGATACCATCTCACACAAGTCCTTATGGACGGCGGTAGTGGTCTAAATCTGATATATCAGGACACAGTCCGTAAAATGGGGATAGACCCGACAAAAATCAGCCGCAGTAATACTACCTTCAAGGGAGTAATACCAGGCCTAGAGGCTCGCTGCACGGGCTCTCTACTACTAGAGGTTGTATTCGGTTCTTCTGACAACTTCCAAAGCAAAAAGTTAACTTTCTACATCGCTCCATTCCAAAGTGGCTATCAAGCACTACTCGGAAGAGCGGATTTTGCTCGTTTTAATGCAGTGCCGCATTACGCTTCTCTCAAGCTTAAGAGGCCCGATCCACGTGGCACTATCACAGTTAGTGGAAATATTGAGCATTCTCTACGCACGGAAGAACATGCGGCGGCTTTAACAGCCGAGCACTAGACGGCCTCACCAGCCAGAATAAATGGCAGGTCGTCAAGACCGCGGACACGGTTAGACGAGTCCGGCGCATCACCAGATATACCTGAGATTGGTTCAATGGTTAAACACTCATAGACGGTACCAGGGGCTTCCCGCGTGTAACCAGGGCTAGTTCGGCTCAACTTGACTTACCTTGAATTTTAATGGTTTATTGATAATAACCAATTTTCTGGCACGGCAACTTTCACCTAAGTTCTTCTCTTTTATAGATGACAATCGTGCTACACCCGTCCAGGACACGGCACAACGGAGACACAGACGCAGACGTGCAGCAGGGACCCGCTCAAAGGTTTCTTTTCAGATTAAGACCCTCCATAAACTTTTTTTACTGTCTCTTGTTGTTCACAATCCTCCGGATAATTCATACAACCGAGAAGGATGCTGGCGTTATAGGCATCTGGCCACATCAGAATATTGCATGTACCTGGACACTCGGGGTTTATTATTAAGGGCATTGTTCAGCCCGGCATATGTTATAAAGACCAAATACCTTAGGGAGTGTTCGGCGTTGCGAGTTTGGCCTTATATGCATCAGCTCCGAATCATGTCTTTGGTCAAATATTGGGTTTGCCCGGCTCCCGTGTTTTGCTACCTTACGTTATGCCCTATCGGCTAAGGCAGCACCAGGAGAACTACTGTGATTGTGCCCTGGTTCATCCGGACGAGCACCTCAGTAGAGAAAGCTGAAAATTGACTGTCATGATAAAGCGAGACTGGTCAACCACTCGATGAATTAGTGGAATCTTCGGGATTCCTCCGCATTAACGAAGGGCCGTTTCCCGGTCATGTACGTACGCGCCCAGTATTCGGACGAGCGCGGAAGTACCAGGGGCTATATAGTAGTCCCACCGTCAAACTCCTATGGCTAAGTGAAAGTGTTAAAGCAATATAGTCCGATTGCCTCATTCGCTGCGCTACCACCTCCTTCATGGACCAAGATGTTTGTTCAAGTGTGAATACGCGTTTTTTGTGAACACCCCGCATTATATGTGTGGGGGCTGAAGCCGACAACTGCAAACTTTCAGGTTATATACATATATACATAAACGGCCGCACAGGAGGCACCATAATACTTTCAGGCAAAAGTATAAACACAGCCTTCATAATTCAATAAAACATTGTTTTTACAATGAGAATACATGTCACTAGAACATAATATTCTTCGAGCACTGAGCCTCTATCGAACGAGCGCCTTCAAAGACTTTTTCAAAATAGTGCTCGGCAGCTACTCGGCCCACGGCCAAACCCTGTGCTATAATAGTGGTGGCCTCCATCTCTGCCCAGTATGTCTTTACACGGGCAAGGTCCATCTGCGCACCCTCTATGCACGCCGACCTCTTCATAGCGTCGATGTGCGGCACAACACCAAGGAATTGTTGCACTAAACTAAAGTAACTATTCGGCCTTGGCCCTTCCGGCCACAGATGATCCACGACAGACCTCATGGCAAGTCCGGACAACCTATGGAGCTCGGCCCACTCGGTCATTCGCTCATTCAATAGCAGCGGGCGTACTGGAGCATGGAACTATGACCAGAACGGCTTTTCCACTTCACGATCTTTTTGATCCTTGAAGTACTCGGCCGCATCAGCAGCACTTGCCGCCAAATCCACGTACGCATCTGCAGAACTCCATAGTTGATCAAGAGGGGCATACTTTGGATCTCCGAACTTCGTCTGCAACAAGAAGGGCTTCCCAGCCGTGATATTTCCAGCTTGACGTAGCTCTTCCTTCACCGCTCTGATTTTAGAGCGGGCTTCCTTGGCTGCTACCATGGCCTTCTCTAGGTCCGTCGCCTTCGCTCGGTTTTCTTCTTCAAGCAGCTGGTAACGGTCGGCGGCATCTTTCAACTCAACGGACATCTTGGCCATTTTTTCTTTACTTTGGCAATGCGTGGCCTGTTCGGCCCTCAGCTCTTCGACGGCCTTTAGAGCGGCCGCATCACTATTCCTGGCTTGCTCCTTGGCTCGGGCAAGTTCCGCCCGAAGGGTCTCCACGGTGGCAGCTCCATCTGCAATCACAACATATTAAAGATACTAGCATCATGCTCCTCTTACTATGTGCTGATCACCGAAGAAATCACATACCCTGTGCCTCGTCGAGCCGTTTGTTGATAAGCATGATGTCGGCATCTGCCATATCAAGTTGCCGCTTCAGTTCGGCAAATTCACCAGTCCGGCTTGCCACCGGACCTTCCGCCACCTGTATATGAAGGCGTCCTGATTATTACCTGGGACTATGATCCTTTGTTTGCTGCCGTTCTCAACGGCAACCAGAGTCTCAGGGGCTACTATCTGCATAGGGCACACCTAACATGTGCGGTACCGTCAAAACATACACTATTTCACGTACCTCAAAGCCTTTCAGCAGACTCGTAAAAGCTTCATGCAACCCGCTTTTTCGATGGATGAAATCCTCTCAATCACCGTACCCATTAGCGTACGATGCGCTTCTGAGATGGCCGCTTGCTCCAGAAGATCCCTCAGTGCGTCCGATCGCACACTGGACGGTTCTGGACTCTTTCTGTTGCTCTCTTTAGGAGCCGAATACTAAGGGCTTCGGGTGGCCAAAGGGTTACCCTCTGGCCTTGGTGGATCAGGAGAAACCCTCCGCGACGACACTTCAGGGTCGCCCGCCTCATGAGGCGGGGTGGCAGGGGGAGGCGTTTCGCTCTCCATCATCTCCATAAGAAGATCCCCCGAAGACGAACTATATTGAGAAGGGCTACGATCCGAACTACAAGATATATGCTTCGGTTACTGTCTTCGGAGGTAATGTACGATATTGTTACTATTAAGTACTTTTTACTTACAGCTCGGTAGAGGGCTGATCCCCTTGCGGGCACTGTGCGGCAAGAGTACCCTCCGAGGCAGGACCCTCTGGCGAAGATTTCTTCCCCCGTTTGGAAACCATTGTTTCCAGGTCTTTAGAGGTGGTCCTCTTCCTTCCTTGGGGAGAGGGAATTTCGGATTCTTCTCCCTGGTTATCCTCCTTTGCGGAGGCGCTAATTCCCCCGGTTTGGATGAATAATGAGTGATGTCTGCTTTCAGCCTCTTTATTCCCCCCTTCATCTTCCCCCTGAGGGCGCCTGATAAGGCGCCGGCTCGAGCATTCTGGCCAGTACTGGGTTTGCTGCGCCTTCGGGAAGGGGGGCCGAACACCTAATCATCTTCATCTTTGTTTCCCAATCCTGGTCAAAGAGTGACTTTTCAAAATGATGATTATGATAAATAAAGAGACAACGTGTTCGGCCATGGTTTACTTACTTGGGTATCTGGGCGGTTGCAGCTCAGACCCGCATCCTCGGTGGAGTCTGGACACCTTACTTGTGGTCCGAAGAACAATTTGTACATCTCTTCGAGCGTCATGCCAAGGAAGTGCTGAATAATTCGCGGTCCTTCCGGGTTGAACTCCCACATACAGAGGGGTCGACGTTTGCAAGGCGGGACCCGACGAACTAGCATGACTTGCATTACCGTGACCAGACTGACATCTCTCTCGAGGAGATCTCGGATGCGACTCTGCAATATCGGCACGTCACTTGCTGGCCCCCAGTCCAGCCCCTTGTTGATCCATGAAGTCAGTTGTGGTGGGGGGCCGAGCGAAAGGCAGGGGAAGCTACTGTTGGAAATATGCCCTAGAGGCAATAATAAATTAGTTATTATTATATTTCCTTGTTCATGATAATCGTTTATTATCCATGCTAGAATTGTATTGATAGGAAACTCAGATACATGTGTGGATACATAGACAACACCATGTCCCTAGTAAGCCTCTAGTTGACTAGCTCGTTGATCAATAGATGGTTACGGTTTCCTGACCATGGACATTGGATGTCATTGATAACGGGATCACATCATTAGGAGAATGATGTGATGGACAAGACCCAATCCTAAGCATAGCACTAGATCGTGTAGTTCGTATGCTAAAGCTTTTCCAATGTCAAGTATCATTTCCTTAGACCATGAGATTGTGCAACTCCCGGATACCGTAGGAGTGCTTTGGGTGTGCCAAACGTCACAACGTAACTGGGTGGCTATAAAGGTACACTACGGGTATCTCTGAAAGTGTCTGTTGGGTTGGCACGAATCGAGACTGGGATTTGTCACTCCATGTGACGGAGAGGTGTCTCTGGGCCCACTCGGTAGGACATCATCATAATGTGCACAATGTGATCAAGGAGTTGATCACGGGATGATGTGTTACGGAACGAGTAAAGAGACTTGCCGGTAAAGAGATTGAACAAGGTATCGGGATACCGATGATCGAATCTCGGGCAAGTATCGTACCGCTAGACAAAGGGAATTGTATACGGGATTGATTAAGTCCTTGACATCGTGGTTCATCCGATGAGACCATCGTGGAACATGTGGGAGCCAACATGGGTATCCAGATCCCGCTGTTGGTTATTGACCGGAGAGTCATCTCGGTCATGTCTACATGTCTCCCGAACCCGTGGGGTCTACACACTTAAGGTTCGGTGACGCTAGGGTTATAGAGATATTAGTATGCGGTAACCCGAAAGTTGTTCGGAGTCCCGGATGAGATCCCGGACGTCATGAGGAGTTCCGAAATGGTCCGGAGGTAAAGAATTATATATAGGAAGTGCTATTTCGGCTATCGGGACAAGTTTCGGGGTCACCGGTATTGTACCGGGACCACCGAAAGGGTCCCGGGGGTCCACCGGGTGGGGCCACCTGCCCCGGGGGGCCACATGGGCTGTAGGGGGTGCGCCTTGGCCTATATGGGCAAAGGGCACCAGCCCCAAGAGGCCCATGCGCCAAGAATCAAGGGAAAGGAAGAGTCCTAAAGGGGGAAGGCACCTCCGAGGTGCCTTGGGGAGGAGGGACTCCTCCCTGGCCGCACCCTTCCTTGGAGGAAGGGCCAAGGCTGCGCCTCCCCCACTCTCCCTTGGCCCTATATATAGTGGGGGAAGGGAGGGCAGCACCACCCCAAGGCCTGGCGCCTCCCTCTCCCTCCCGTGACACATCTCCCTCCTCCCGCAGCGCTTAGCGAAGCCCTGTTGGAATCCCGCTACTTCCACCACCACGCCGTCGTGCTGTTGGATCTCCATCAACCTCTCCTTCCCCCTTGCTGGATCAAGAAGGAGGAGACGTCGCTACTCCGTACGTGTGTTGAACACGGAGGTGCCATCCGTTCGGCGCTAGGATCATCGGTGATTTGGATCACGACGAGTACGACTCCATCAACCCCGTTCTCTTGAACGCTTCCGTGCGCGATCTACAAGGGTATGTAGATCCACTCCTCCCTCGTTGCTAGATGACTCCATAGATTGATCTTGGTGACACGTAGGAAAATTTTGAATTATTGCTACGTTCCCCAACAGTGGCATCATGAGCTAGGTCTATTGCGTAGATTCTATGCACGAGTAGAACACAAAGTAGTTGTGGGCGTTGATTTTGTCAATTTACTTGCCGTTACTAGTCTTATCTTGATTCGGCGGCATTGTGGGATGAAGCGTCCCGGACCAACCTTACACGTACGCTTACGTGAGACCGGTTCCACCGACAAACATGCACTAGTTGCATAAGGTGGTTGGCGGGTGTCTGTCTCTCCCACTTTAGTCGGATCGGATTCGATGAAAAGGGTCCTTATGAAGGGTAAATAGCAATTGACATATCACATTGTGGCTTTGCGTAGGTAAGAAACGTTCTTGCTAGAAACCCATAGCAGCCACGTAAAACATGCAAACAACAATTAGAGGACGTCTAACTTGTTTTTGCAGGGTATGCTATGTGATGTGATATGGCCAAAGGATGTGATGAATGATATATGTGATGTATGAGATGATCATGTTCTTGTAATAGGAATCATGACTTGCATGTCGATGAGTATGACAACCGGCAGGAGCCATAGGAGTTGTCTTTATTTATTTATGACCTGCGTGTCAACTTAAACGTCATGTAATTACTTTACTTTATTGCTAACCGTTAGCTGTAGTAGTAGAAGTAATAGTTGGCGAGACAACTTCATGGAGACACAATGATGGAGATCATGATGATGGAGATCATGGTGTCATGCCGGTGACGATGATGATCATGGAGCCCCGAAGATGGAGATCAAAAGGAGCAATATGATATTGGCCATATCATGTCACTATTTGATTGCATGTGATGTTTATCATGTTTATACATCTTATTTGCTTAGAACGACGGTAGTAAATAAGATGATCCCTCACTAAAATTTCAAGAAGGTGTTCCCCCTAACCGTGCACCGTTGCGAAAGTTCGTCGTTTCGAAGCACCACGTGATGATCGGGTGTGATAGATTCTTACGTTCACATACAACGGGTGTAAGACAGATTTACACACGCGAAACACTTAGGTTGACTTGACGAGCCTAGCATGTGTACAGACATGGCCTCAGAACACAAGAGACCGAAAGATCGAGCATGAGTCGTATGGTAGATACGATCAACATGAAGATGTTCACCGATGTTGACTAGTCCGTCTCACATGATGATCGGACACGGCCTAGTTGACTCGGATCATGTAATCACTTAGATGACTAGAGGGATGTCTATCTGAGTGGGAGTTCATAAGATGAACTTAATTATCCTGAACATAGTCAAAAGGTCTTCGCAAATTATGTCGTAGCTCGCGCTTCAGTTCTACTGTTTAGATATGTTCCTAGAGAAAGTTTAGTTGAAAGTTGATAGTAGCAATTATGCGGACTAGGTCTGTAAACTGAGGATTGTCCTCATTGCTTCATAGAAGGCTTATGTCCTTAATGCACCGCTCAGTGTGCTGAACCTCGAACGTCGTCTGTGGATGTTGCGAACATCTGACATACACATTTTGATAACTACATGATAGTTCAGTTAAACGGTTTAGAATTGAGGCACCGAAGACGTTTTGAAACGTCGCAAAACATATGAGATGTTTTGAGGGCTGAAATTGGGATTTCAGGCTCGTGCCCACGTCAAAAGGTATAAGACCTCCGACGATTTTCTTAGCCTACAAACTAAGGGAGAAAAGCTCAATTGTTGAGCTTGTGCTCAGATTGTCTAAGTACAACAATCGCTTGAATCGAGTGGGAGTTGATCTTCCAGATGAAATAGTGATGGTTCTCCGAAGTCATTACCACCAAGCTGCTAGAGCTTCGTGATGAACTATGATATATCAGGGACATATATGATGATCCTTGAGATATTCGCGATGTTTGACACCGCAAAAGTAGAAATCAAGAAGGAGCATCAATTGTTGATGGTTGTTGAAACCACTAGTTTCAAGAAGGGCAAGGGAACAAAGGGATACTTCATGAAATGGCAATTCAGCTGCTGCTCTAGTGAAGAAACCCAAGGTTGAACCCAAACCCGAGACTGAGTACTTCTGTAATAAGGGGAACAGCCACTGGAGCAGAATTACCCTAGATACTTGGTAGATGAGAAGGCTGGCAAGGTCGATAGAAGTATATTGGATATACATTGTGTTGATGTGTACTTTACTAGTACTCCTAGTAGCACCAGGGTATTAGATACCGGTTCGGTTGCTAAGTGTTAGTAACTCGAAATAAAAGCTACGGAATAAACGGAGACTAGCTAAAGGTGAGATGACGATATGTGTTGGAAGTATTTCCAAGGTTGATCAAATATTGTACGCTCCCTCTACCATCGAGATTGGTGTTTGCGTTGAGCATAGACATGATTGGATTATGTCTATCGCAATACGGTTATTCATTTAAGGAGAGAGTACTGGTTACTCTGTTTATTTGAATAATACCTTCAATGGTCTTACACCTAAAATGAATGGTTTATTGAATCTCGATCGTAGTGATACACATGTTCATGCCAAAAGATAGTAATGATAGTACCACCTACTTGTGGCACTGCCACTTAAGTCATATCGATATAAAACGCATGAAGAAGCTCCATGTTGATGGATCTTTGGACTCACTCATTTTTGAAAGGATTGAGACATGCGAACCATGTTTGTTGGTAGATATGCATGAAGAAACTCTATACAGATGGATCATTTGGACTCACTTGATTTTGAATCACTTGAGACATGCAAATCATACCACATGGGCAAGATGACTGAAAGCCTCGTTTTCAGTAAAATGGAACTAGAAAGCAACTTGTTGGAAGTAATACATTTTGGTGTGTGCAGTCCAATGAGTGCTGAGGCGTGTAGTGGATATCATTATGTTCTTACTTCACAGATGATTTGAGTAGATGTTGAGTATATTTACTTGATGAATCACGAGTCTGAATTATTGAAAGGTTCAAGTAATTTCAGGGTGAAGTTCAAAGATCGTCGTGACAAGAGGATAAAAGATCTATGATATGATCATAGAGATGAATATCTGAATAACGAGTTTGGCACAGAATTAAGACATTGTGGAAATTGTTTCACAACTAATACAGCCTGGAACACCATAGTGTGATGGTGTGTCCGAACATCATAACTGCACCCTATTGGATATGATGCATACCATGATGTCTCTTATCGAATTACCACAATAGTTTATGGGTTAGGCATTAGAGACAACCACATTCACTTTAAATAGGGCACCATGGAATTCCGATGAGATGACACCATATGAACTATGGTTTAGAGAAACCTAAGCTATCATTTCTTAAAAGTTTGGGGCTGCGACGCTTATGTGAAAAAGTTTCAGGCTGATAAGCTCGAACCCAAAGCGGATAAATGCATCTTCATAGGACACCCAAAACAGTTGGGTATACCTCCTGTCTCAGATTCGAAAGCAATAAGGGATTGTTTCTAGAATCGGGTCCTTTCTCGAGGAAAAGTTTCTCTCAAAAGAATTGAGTGGGAGGATGGTTGAGACTTGATGAGGTTATTGAACCGTCTCTTCAACTAGTGTGTGGCAGGGCACAGGAAGTTGTTCTTGTGGCACATACACCAATTGAAGTGGAAGCTTATGATAGTGATCATGAAACTTCAGATCAAGTCACTACCAAACCTCGTGGGATGACAAGGATGCGTACTACTTCAGAGTGGTACGTAATCCTGTCTTGGAAGTCATGTTGCTAGACAACAATGAACCTACGAGCTATGGAGAAGCAATGGTGGGCCTGAATTCTGATAAATGGCTCGAGGCCATAAAATCAGAGAAAGGATCCATGTATGAAAACAAAGTGTAGACTTTGGAAGAACTACTTGATGGTCGTAAGGCTGTTAAGTACATATGGATTTTAAAAGGAAGACAGACAATGATGGTAAGTGTCACCATTGAGAAAGCTCGACTTGTCGTTAAGATGTTTCCCGACAAGTTCAAGGAGTTGACTACGATGAGACTTTCTCACACGTAGCGATGCTAAGAGTCTGTTGGAATAATATTAGCGATTACTGCATTATTTATGAAATCTTGCAGATAGGATGTCAAAACATTGTTTCCTTGACATTTTTTTGAGGAAAGGTTGTATGTGATACAAACCGGAAGGTTTTGTCAATCCTGAAAGATGCTAATAAGTATGCAAAGCTCCAGCAAACCTTCTAGGGACTGGAGTAAGCATCTCGGAGTTGGAATGTATGCTTTGATGAGATGATCAAAGATTTTGGGTGTATACAGAGTTTATGAGAAACTTGTATTTCCAAAGAAGTGAGTGGGAGCACTATAAAATTTCTGATAAGTATATGTTGTTGACATATTGTGGATCGGAAATGATGTAGAATTTCTAGAAAGCATGCAGAGTTATTTGAAAAGTGTTTTTTAATGGAAAGCCTGGATTAAGCTACTTGAACGTTGAGCATCAAGATCTATAAGGATAGATCAAAAACGCTTAATGGTACTTTCAAATGAGCACATACCTTGACATGATCTTGAAGGTGTTCAAGATGGATCAGCCAAAGAAGGAGTTCTTGCCTGAGTTGTAAGGTATGAAGTTAAGACTTAAAGCTCGACCACGGCAGAAGAAAGAGGAAGGATGAAGGTCGTCCCCTATGCTTAAGACATAGGCCCTACGGTATGCTATGCTGTGTACCGCACCTGAAATGTGCCTTGCCATGAGTCAGTCAAGGGGTACAAGAGTGATCCAAGAATGGATCACAAGACAGCGGTCAAAGTTATCCTTAGTAACTAGTGGACTAAGGAATTTTTCTCGATTATGGAGGTGGTAAAAGAGTTCGACGTAAAGAGTTACGTCGATGCAAGCTTAACACCTATCCGGATAGCTCTGAGTAGAGATACTGGATACGTATAATGGAGCAACAATTTAGAATAGCTCCAAGTAGAACAGTTATTTGAAATGGCTCCAAATATAGCGTAGTAGCTGCATCTACAAGATGACATAGAGATTTGCGAAGTACATACGGATCTGAAAGATTCAGACCCGTTGACTATAACATCTCTCACAAGCAAAACATGATCAAACCCAGAACTCATTGAGTCTTAATCACACGATGATGTGAACTAGTTTAGTGACACTAGTAAACTCTTTGGATGTTGGTCACATGGCGATGTGACATGTGAGTGTTAATCACATGGCAATGTGAACTAGATTATTGACTCTAGTGCAAGTGGGAGACTGTTGGAAATATGCCCTAGAGGCAATAATAAATTAGTTATTATTATATTTCCTTGTTCATGATAATCGTTTATTATCCATGCTAGAATTGTATTGATAGGAAACTCAGATACATGTGTGGATACATAGACAACACCATGTCCCTAGTAAGCCTCTAGTTGACTAGCTCGTTGATCAATAGATGGTTACGGTTTCCTGACCATGGACATTGGATGTCATTGATAACGGGATCACATCATTAGGAGAATGATGTGATGGACAAGACCCAATCCTAAGCATAGCACTAGATCGTGTAGTTCGTATGCTAAAGCTTTTCTAATGTCAAGTATCATTTCCTTAGACCATGAGATTGTGCAACTCCCGGATACCGTAGGAGTGCTTTGGGTGTGCCAAACGTCACAACGTAACTGGGTGGCTATAAAGGTACACTACGGGTATCTCTGAAAGTGTCTGTTGGGTTGGCACGAATCGAGACTGGGATTTGTCACTCCGTGTGACGGAGAGGTGTCTCTGGGCCCACTCGGTAGGACATCATCATAATGTGCACAATGTGATCAAGGAGTTGATCACGGGATGATGTATTACAGAACGAGTAAAGAGACTTGCCGGTAACGAGATTGAACAAGGTATCGGGATACCGACGATCGAATCTCGGGCAAGTATCGTACCGCTAGACAAAGGGAATTGTATACGGGATTGATTAAGTCCTTGACATCGTGGTTCATCCGATGAGATCATCGTGGAACATGTGGGAGCCAACATGGGTATCCAGATCCCGCTATTGGTTATTGACCGGAGAGTCATCTCGGTCATGTCTGCATGTCTCCCGAACCCGTGGGGTCTACACACTTAAGGTTCGGTGACGCTAGGGTTATAGAGATATTAGTATGCGGTAACCCGAAAGTTGTTCGGAGTCCCGGATGAGATCCCGGACGTCACGAGGAGTTCCGGAATGGTCCAGAGGTAAAGAATTATATATAGGAAGTGCTATTTCGGCTATCGGGACAAGTTTCGGGGTCACCGGTATTGTACCGGGACCACCGAAAGGGTCCCGGGGGTCCACCGGGTGGGGCCACCTGTCCCGGGGGGCCACATGGGCTGTAGGGGGTGCGCCTTGGCCTATATGGGCCAAGGGCACCAGCCCCAAAAGGTCCATGCGCCAAGAATCAAGGGAAAGGAAGAGTCCTAAAGGGGGAACCTTCCTTGGAGGAAGGGCCAAGGCTGCGCCTCCCCCCCTCTCCCTTGGCCCTATATATAGTGGGGGAAGGGAGGGCAGCACCACCCCAAGGCCTGGCGCCTCCCTCTCCCTCCCGTGACACATCTCCCTCCTTCCGCAGCGCTTAGCGAAGTCCTGTTGGAATCCCGCTACTTCCACCACCACGCCGTCGTGCTGTTGGATCTCCATCAACCTCTCCTTCCCCCTTGCTGGATCAAGAAGGAGGAGACGTCCCTGCTCCGTACGTGTGCTGAACGCGGAGGTGCCGTCCGTTCGGCGCTAGGATCATCGGTGATTTGGATCACGACGAGTATGACTCCATCAACCCCGTTCTCTTGAACGCTTCCGCGCGCGATCTACAAGGGTATGTAGATCCACTCCTCCCTCGTTGCTAGATGACTCCATAGATTGATCTTGGTGACACGTAGGAAAATTTTGAATTATTGCTACGTTCCCCAACAGCTACCCACTTGGTACTCTGGGGAGCTGTGATATAAAACCACTCCCGCTGCCATAAACTGGACACCTCTAGAAAGGAACCCTCTGGCCATGGAATATCAGCGTTCTTGCTTATTATAGCACCTCCGCACTCTGCGTGTCGCCCCTCGATCATCTTCGGCTTCACATTGAAGGTCTTGAGCCACAGGACAAAGTGTGGGGTAATGCGGAGGAAGGCGTCACACACGACGATGAACGACGAGATGTGAAGGAGGGAATCTAGGGCCAGGTCATGGAAATCCAGCCCGTAATAGAACATGAGCCCCCTAACAAAGGGATCCAGAGCGAGGCCTAGCCCTCGGAGGAAGTGAGAGATGAATACCACGCTCTCGCCGGGTTTGGGAGTGGGAATGACCTGCCCTCGAGCAGGCAGCCTATGCCAGGTTTCGCCGGTCAAATACCTGGCCTCTCTTAACTTCTTGATGTCTTCATCTATAACAGAGGAAGGCATCCACCGACCTTAAAGGTTGGATCCGGACATGGTTGAAGGTCCGAAGCGCCTGAACTGAACCTTGAGTGTTGGAACTCGAGGCGGGGGAAGGATTCGATGGAGTACGAGAAGGAAAAAAGGACAGGCCTTGACCTCTTTATAAAGAGGGTGAATATCAAGCATCCTCCCTGTGGCCGTTTGGGACTTGCCTAAAATCGAGGAGTCACACCAACGGGCACGATTGGGTTACTCATGTCCGTATTGATGAGAATCCCGTAATAAGGGGGACACGATCTCTGCTTCGACAAGACGTGTCAAGAAAACCGCCTCGCAATATGTGAAGTGCTAGTTGAGAAAAACGGTTCGAATAATGACCGGGCCGTGGCATGATGTCGCGTGCTGAACATGTCAGCAGATTAGATTTGTGAAAACATTATTCTCTCTACGGTGGTATGTGGAACTTATTTTGCAGAGCCGGACACTATCCTTGTGTTCAAAATCTTCTATGGAGTATTCGGAGGAGGAACCCGCCTTGCAATGCTGAAAACAAATCTGCGTGCTGGACTCATCGTCATTGAAGCCTGGTTCAAGGGCTACTGAGGGAGTCCTGCATTAGGGGTCTCCGGACAGCCGGACTATATCCTTTAACCGGACTGTTGGACTATAAAGACACAAGATTGAAGATTTCGTCCCGTGTCCGGATGGGACTCTTCTTGGCATGGAAGGCAAGCTTGGCAATACTGATATGTAGATCCCGTCCCTTGTAACCGACTCTATGTAACCCTAGCTCCTCTGGTGTCTATATAAACCGAAAGGTTTAGTCCGTAGGACAACAACAATCATACCATAAGCTAACTTCTAGGGTTTAGCCTCTACGATCTCGTGGCAGATCAACTCTTGTTATACTCATATCATCAATATCAATCAAGCAGGACGTAGGGTATTATCTACATCAAAAGGGTCCGAACCTGGGTAAACATCGTGTCCCTGCCTCCCATCCGCCTTAGACGCACAGTTCGGGACCCCCTACCCGAAATCCGCCGGATTTGACACCGACAACTACCCATTCCCTTTTATCTTCTTACCTATCGCGGAGCACCCTCGTCACCCCTCTCCACTGTGGGATGTTGCGCACAAGCGACAACGTTGTTACGAGCTGCCAAGAGCAACCACAAGAGGAACAACGTCAGCGTCACCGAGTTTTGGTGAGTCTCCAAATGGATATGTGACCGGTGCAAAGTCGATGTTGCAACCAACACATGCTGATGCTGGTACCGGTGAAAGCAAAGTTACGACGATGGTGCGACAGCTGCGTTGGGGTGGCGTGATGCTGCAACCAGTGCTCGGAGATGCTGAAATGGGCGATGTGGGCAGCGTTGAACGCTGCGACGGGACTATACAATGTTGCAGCCTTTGCCGGAAATGTAGGAACCGGTGATGCGTGAAGGTACGACGGCGCTGCTAAAATCCACGGTGGGAAAGCGCGATGCTGCAACCGTCGCCGGATATGCTGGAACCAGTGATGCATGATGAAGCCGCAATGCCAACGCTGAAAGCTGCGACGACCGACGGGACGGCGCGATGTTGTAACTATTGGTTTAGCAGCCGTGATAAGCGTCCCCAAGCACTACTACTCCGCTGCGCAGGTCGATCCATGCGACGGTTCCTTATGTGACCGATCGCTCGCTACGCCGGTCAACCACTTCGTCGACCATTTTCCAAACTAGTCTCGCACGACCTGAAAACCAACGGTGAACACATGGCCACATTTGGTCACTACTTGGATGGTTAGGAGGTGCTATCTTCAGCCCATCAACCCATTTATCTGTATTTATTTTACGCTTTTCGGCGATGTGCGTTAAGTAAGAGGAGACGTCTCCATTCACTACATGCATGTGGCGACTTTATCAATCTTATAAAATAATGTGTTGGCTTAGTCTTTTAAAGATGCTTATACAGTAATAATGTGTGCATATGTTTTCTTATTCGTCGGTCGGTTGAAAACTTGAAATCACACTTTACTGCAGGCCATCGATCCCGTACGACGTGTGAAACAGTGATCGATGGTCGATCAGTGACGTGTACGTACTACGAAATGGAAGAAAATACTACTCGAAATGTTTTTCTTGTGGCCAACGAATCTCCAGAAAATCAATCGAGATGTAACAACGCGCCTGCTTTTTACCGGCCGCTCACCCTTCCACGAGAAGCTCCGGGGAGTACACACAGACCATAGGATTTGCTCCGACAAGTCTCCGGCCGCAGCTTCAACCACACACCGCGGTCCGCAGTTCACACGCATTAAAACGGCAGCCGGAGTCGCAACCACCACCGCTCGCCTGCTCCGCGGCCTCCAACAGCCCACGCCCATGCCGCCGCCGCCCGAGGACCATCCCCTGCCGCGGCCAAAGCCGAAGCCTCCCAAGCCCAGGCCCAGGCCGGAGAGGATGAGGCCGAAGCCGGAGCCGGTGCGCGACCAGCCCGACGCCGTCTTCCCGTTCCCTGCCGACACCTTGGCCTGCGCCGCGCACTGCTCAGAGCCGTGCGCCCACTACGGCCTCTGCCGGCCGCCGCCGCCCTCGCGCACCGCCACCGTGCACCTCCGGCCCTCCTCCCGCCTCCCCACCCCGCTCGTCGCTGTATCGGCGTCCGTCCTCGCCGTGTCCGTGGTGCTCCTCCTCGTCCTGCTCGTCTGCCACGTCGTGCGCCGGCGCCGGCGCCAGCGCGCCAACGCTGCGCCGCTGCCGCTGCCGCTGCACCACCAGGCCGCCCAGGGGGGGCCTCCGGCCGACGTGGCGGTCCCGGTGCCAGCGGACAGCGACTCCGACGACGGGGTGCACCACGTGTGGTACATACGCACCGTGGGGCTCGACGAGCGCGCCATCGCGGCCATCACCGCGCTGGTGTACGACCCCGACAAGTGCCGCGCCCTGGGGCTCGGCGGCGACGGCTGCGCGGTGTGCCTCGCGGAGTTCCGCGGCGGGGAGACGCTGCGCCTGCTGCCGCGGTGCGGCCACGCGTTCCACCGCGGCTGCATCGACACCTGGCTCCGCGCCCATGTCAACTGCCCGCTCTGCCGCGCTCCGGTCAGGGTCGCCGCCGGCGCGCACCAGACCGCCGCCCCCGGTAGCAACGTGAGCGAGCCCGCGGCAAACCTAGCCGCGGCCGATGGTGCTGGCGCCGAGGAGACCGGGGGCGACGTCGTCCTGTCGACGGAGATGGCTGTGAGGCGCGCCGCGTCCATGATGGCGCTCCCGAGGCTGCCGTGGCCGGACGTCTCCCTACGGCCGCTGGCGTCGAACAGTGCGCGAGAGGGGGAGATGATGGGCCTAGCGAAGTTCAGTAGAGCGCTGAAATCGTGCGAAGCGTTGGAGATGGCCGGCGTCGCGGTAGGCAGGTCGGCGTCGTTCGGCGCGGCGCCGCCGCGTTTTCCGGGGCGGTCAGGCCAACCGGCCACCGGCGTCAACGCCGATGAGATCCAACGTTGAACTGCGATCGATGCTGCTGCTGGGGTGGAAGTTTTTGGAGTGAACAGCGTGAGCTTGTGCATACACCCTGAGAATGTCAGAAATTGTAAATAAGAATTGCTGACGCAAAAGTTGTGCTCTCGATCTTCTATGCAAGAATCTACTAATAAGCTATGAAGATCTTAGATATGAGCATCATAAGCGCATGTTCATCTTCTGGTTCGTTCATATATGTGCTTTAAAAAGTATGTGTTGTTACAAAAAAAAATGCTTATCGATTTCAAGTTTCATTTAATCTTTCCATGCCATGTATATTCAATTTTTTGGGCAATTGCTTGGATTAAGTCTTAGTCGATGCTATATTCATAACATCCTATGTGAAGAACCATGCAAATTTTTTATTTTTTATTTATATATTATGTTACTTGACTTAAACTTTGTTAAGTCTCAGTCGACTGAGACCTAACCATACCTATTTTGTATACTAGCTAGTTTTGGGGGTTTGCCGGAATTAACAAGTTTTGATTCAGTTGCGATTCACCGTTTTGGACGTCTGATGATCATCAAGTTGATAAAGTTTCAGGTCCCAAGCTAGTAAAGTAAGCATGCAGCTAATTTCGATCCATTTCAACCCAGTTAAAGCGTGGGGATGGTGATGTGGAATTTATCCTGTTCCAATCTGAAATGAGCTGGATCCCATTTCCAATCCTCTGCGCCCAAAAGAACGCATTATCTTAGATTCATAAAAGAAAATACTCCCTCCGTTCTTAAATATAAGTCATTTTTAAGATTTCACTATAAACTATATAGAAAGTAAAATGAGTTAATTTATATTTTAAAATATATCTATATATTCGTATATAGTTTATAATGAAATATCTAAAAAGATTTAGATTTAGGAAAGGAGAGAGTACAATAGAGACTTGCCTGCCTGAATCAGAATTCTCAAGGAAGTTCCAGCGAGCGACTGGTCACCCACCTTGCCTTTTTGTCACCATCGCCCTACCAAGACTGCATTAAAAATGATGCCTCCATTGGCACTGCCAAAGCAGGAGGCGAGGTGGGCAGTCAATCCCAGTCACCTCATCAAAATGCAGATGTGCATCATTTATTTGCACCAAGAAACTGCTGCTGTTCATTAAATGAGATGGGTGAGCGTCAGGCGTGAGAGTCCGAGAGATGGAGTAGAAATCAAGCACTTGAGAGTCCATCGACGGTTCTTTCATGCGAGATATTGGTGCAGCAGGTACAGGTATGATCCTCAGGGACAGCAATGGCACTGTTATTTTCTCAGCATATCTGTACTTATTCCACTGCAAAGATGCCCTTAAAGCTGAGATTAGTGCCACTCTTGAAGGACTGTCACTGAGCATGTAACGGTCAGAGTTGCCTATCATTATTCATTCTGATAGCTCAACTGTTATTGCGGCCTTCACAAACGATTTACTGGACCGGTCGGCATATGGTCATCTGATTATGGAGATTAAGAACATGCTAGCTCTTGGATGTTTATTCTGTTAAAAGTAGATCGTAGTTAAAATAGAGTTGTTCATAGTCTAGCTAATATTGGTCATTCTGGGGTTGCACCGCCTGTTGGGTGCAGCGAGTTCTAGACGCTGCTTCAGAGTTTGTATTAGCAGTCTGTAACACTATTTCTAAGGAATAAAACTCATGCTTTACCTCGCAAAAAAATTTGTACAACCAACGAATGGCTATATGACGTTGACATGTCATCTATAGCCAAGATTATTGCTAGCATGTACAATAGTTAGATGTAAATGTGTGCTACTTTATTAATGCATGGCCCACACCCTAGACCGTACTCTCACATCGTGCCTAGGAGCATGTGTTGCAGCTGGCTCTTATTCTATAGCCGGCTCATCTTCTCTCTCCTCTTCTCTCCCCTCCGTGTCAGCAAAAATATAATATTTTAACTGTTATACCCCGCGTTCTCACATTGTACTTGCTCCGAGGAGATTGGACAAGGATCATTAAGCTCTGTCATGTTTGTCCTCCGGGTAGGCTGTTTCTTGCGGAAAGAAGTCTGTATTACAACGAGTAGGGCATTTTGGAGGGCAAGCTATCCTGAATTTTTTTCAAAAAATAGAAGTCAATTTTTTTACAATTTCAGAAAGTTCTGAAAAAAGTACACATGCATGTAAGGATGTAATGTATACGCGTGTAAAATTTCAGGATGAAATACCTTGAATTGCGAGCTGCAAAAAAGTAATAATTAATGGACTTTGAGGATGAACAGTACATAACGCTAAAAAGGCCCTGATTTGTCTTTTTGTGTAGCTCTCATTTTAACGTATTTCGGCCTGAAAAGTTCTAAACATGCACATTATATATCTAGGTATATGGGTATTTATTTTCGAAATTTGTTGGAACTCAAAATTTTGAATTTTGAAGTTTTCAAATTAAGCCTCCATGGCGCTCGGGCTTCGTTTGGCATTTTCGGTATTACAACCCCAAACTACCATCAAAGTCTAATATACAATAGATTTAAAAAATCTAATATACATTCATAAACTACAAAACCTTCTATTTTACAACCTCCAACTTCCAAAACCATACAAGAGACGGCGCTGGAGCGGTTTGAAACTAGTTTTGACTGTTCAACAACCCAGCCAGCCGCCACGTCACTCCTTGGCTCACTTAACCCTGAATTTTATTTTCCATTCTATTTTATTTTGGCAAAACTTTTTGAAACTTTCCCAGATTTAACATAAGGTTAGTGCGGATTTTCGATATATTTTTTGGGAACTTACATTTTTTGGCAAAAGTTTGACCCAAAATGGCTATGGATTTGAATTTTCATTCTAAATTTTCTTTGTTTGGCAAACATTGTTAAAACTATTGAATATAAGGGTAATATCGATATTTTCGAATTTTCTCAAAATTTAATGGAAAACCTTTTTTACCAAAATTTGACCCAAAATGGCTCTAAATTTGAATTTTCATTCACGTTTTCTTATGTTTGACAAAACTTGTTGAAACCTTCCTAAATTGAATGAGTGTGGATTTTTGAGAAATTTTTAAATAATTTCTGGGAACTTCCATTTTTTGGCCAAAATTTAACCAATAATGTCTCTCAATGTGTTGTCACGGGGTGACTGATACGTCCATTTTGCATCATGATTTTATATCGATATTTATTGCATTATGGGCTGTTGTTACACATTATGTCACAATACTTATGCCTATTCTCTCTTATTTTACAAGGTCTACATGAAGAGGGAGAATGCCGGCAGCTAGGATTCTGGGCTGGAAAAGGAGCAAATATTAGAGACCTATTCTGCACAGCTCCAAAAGTCATGAAGTTGGAAGTTATTTCCAGAATATATAAAAATATTGGGCGAAAGAAGTTCCTGGGGGGGCACCCACTGTCCACGAGGGTGGGGGCGCGCCCAGAGAGCCCCCTGCCTCGTGGGCTCCCTGGTGGCCCTCTGATGCCCATCTTCTGCTATATGAGGTCTTTCGTCCGAGAAAAAATAATAAGCAAGCTTTGGGGAAGAAACTCCGCCGCCACGAGGCGGAACCTTGGCGATACTAATCTAGGGCTCCGGCAGAACTGTTCTGCCGAGAAAACTTCCCTTCGGGAGGGGGAAATCATCACCAACGATCCTCTCATCGGGAGGGGGTCAATCTCCATCAACATCTTCACCAGCACCATCTCATCTCAAACCCTAGTTCATCTCTTGTATCCAATCTTTGTATCCAAATCTCAGATTGGTGCCTGTGGGTTGCTAGTAGTGTTGATTACTCCTTGTAGTTGATGCTAGTTGGTTTACTTGGTGGAAGATCATATGTTCAGATCCATTATGCATATTAATACCCCTCTGATTATGAACATGAATATGCTTTGCCAGTAGTTACGTTTGTTTCTGAGGACATGGGAGAAGTCTTGCTATAAGTAGTCATGTGAATTTGGTATTCGTTCGATATTTTGATGAGATGTATGTTGTCATCCCTCTAGTGGTGTCATGTGAACGTCGACTACATGACACTTCACCAATGTTTGGGCCTAGAGGGAGTCATTGGGAAGTAATAATTAGATGATGGGTTGCTAGAGTGACAGAAGCTTAAACCCTAGTTTATGCGTTGCTTCGTAAGGGGCTGATTTGGATCCATATGTTTCATGCTATGGTTAGGTTTACCTTAATACTTATGTTGTAGTTGCGAATGCTTGCAATGGGGGTTAATCATAAGTGGGATGCTTGTCCAAGTAAGGACAGTACCCAAGCACCGGTCCACCCACATCAAATTATCAAAGTACCGAATGCGGATCATATGAACGTGATGAAAACTAGCTTGACGATAATTCCCATGTGTTCTCAGGAGCGCTTTCCTTCATATAAGAGTTTGTACAGGCTTGTACTTTGCTACAAAAAGGATTGGGCCATCTTGTTGCACCTTATTTACTTTTATTACTTGCTACTCATTACAAATAACCTTATCACAAAACTATTTGTTACCGATAATTTCAGTGCTTGCAGAGAATACCTTACTGAAAACTGCTTATCATTTCCTTCTGTTCCTTGTTGGGTTCGACACTCTTACTTATCGAAAAGCTACGATAGATCCCCTACACTTGTGGGTCATCAAGACTCTTTTCTAACGCCGTTGCTGGGGAGTGAACCGCCTTTAGTAGGTGGAATTTGGTAAGAAAAAATTTATATAGTGTGCTGAAATTTAATGTCACTTGTTACTATGGAACATAATCCTTTGAGGGGCTTGTTCGGGGTATATTCACCCCGATCAGTAGAGTAAAGAGTTGCTCCTCAACCTACTGAACCTACTGAAAATGTTTACTTTGAAATTCCTTCGGGTATGATAGAGAAACTACTAGCTAATCCTTTTGCAGGAGATGGAACATTGCATCCCGATTTACACTTAATCTATGTGGATGAAGTTTGGGGATTATTTAAGCTTGCAGGTATGCCCGATGATGTTATCAAGAAGAAGGTATTTCCTTTATATTTGAAGGGAGATGCATTGACATGGTATAGGCTATGTGATGAAATGGGATCATGGGACTACAAGCGATTGAAATTGGGATTTCATTAGAAGTTTTATCCTATGCATCTTGTTCATCGTGATCGTAATTATATATATAATTTTTGGCCTCGCGAAGGAGAAAGCATCGCTCAAGCTTGGGGGAGGCTTAAGTCAATGTTATATTCATGCCCCAATCATGAGCTCAAGAGAAATGATTATTCAATTTTTTTATGCTCGGCTTTCTCTTAGTAATCGCTCCATGCTCGATACTTCTTGTACTGGATCTTTTATGATGAAGACTATTGAATTCAAATGGGATTTATTGGAAAGAATTAAGCGCAACTCTGAAGATTGGGACCTCAACGAAGGAAAGGAGTCAGGTATAACACCTAAGTTTGTTTGTGTTAAATCTTTTATGGATACCGATGCTTTTCGTGAATTTAACACTGAATATGGACTTGACTCTGAGATAGTATCTTCTTTCTGTGAATCCTTTGCTACTCATGTTCATCTCCCTAAGGAGAAGTGGCTTAAATATAATCCTCCCATTGAAGTAAAAGTAGTTGCACCTATTAAAGTTGAAGAAAATACTATCACTTATGATGATCATGTTGTTCCTGCTGCTTATATTGAGAAACCACATTTCCTTGTTAGGATAAAGAATCATGCTAAAGCTTCAACCGTGGTTAACAAAAGTAATATTAAGACACCTAAACCCCCTGAGCAAATTAAAGTTGAACCTAAGATTGCTATGGTTAAAGATCTCTTGACCGATAATATTGATGGGCATGTTATTTACTTCTGCAATGAAGCTGCTAGAATTGCTAGACCTGATGCTAAAAATAAACATAGACCTATTGTAGGCATGCCTGTTATTTCTGTTAAAATAGGAGATCATTGTTATCATGGCTTATGTGATATGTGTGCTAGTGCAAGTGCAATACCTCATTCCTTGTACGAAGAAATTATGCATGATATTGCACCTGCAGAGATAGAAGATATCGATGTTACCATTAAACTTGCCAATAGAGATATTATTTCACCGATTGGGATTGTTAGAGATGTTGAAGTCTTGTGTGGGAAAGTTAAATACCCTGCTAATTTTCTTGTTCTCGGTTCCCCACAAGATGACTCTTGTGCCATTATATTTGATAGACCCTTCTTGAATACTGTTAATGCTAAGATAGACTGCAATAAGGATATCGTTTCTATTGGTTTAGGGGATATGTCTCATGAGTTTAATTTTGCTAAATTTTGTAGACAACCCCATGATAAACAATTGCCCAGTTAAGATGAAATTATTGGTATTGCTTCTATTGCCGTGCCTCCTACTGACCCTTTAGAACAATATTTGCTAGACCATGAAAATGATATGTTTATGAATGAAATAAGGGAAATGGATGAAGTGTTCTTTAAATAGGGACCTATTATGAAACACAACTTGCCTATTGAAATCCTAGGGGATCCTCCTCCACCCAAGGGTGATCCCGTGTTTGAGCTTAAACCATTGTCTGATACTCTTAAATATGCTTATCTTGATGAAAAGAAGATATATCATGTTATTATTAGTGCTAACCTTTCAGAGCATCAAGAATAGAGATTATTGAAAACTTTGAAGAAGTACCGTGCTGGTATTGGATATACTCTTGATGACCTTAAGGGCATTAGTCCCACTCTATGTCAACACAAAATAAATTTGGAGAAAGATGCCAAACCAGTTATTGATCCCAATGACGGCTAAATCCTAAGATGAAAGAAGTGGTAAGAAAGGAAATATTAAAGCTCCTTGAAGCAGGTATAATTTATCCCGTTGCTGATAGTCAGTGGGTAAGCCCTGTCCATTGTGTCCCTAAGAAGGGAGGTATTACAGTCGTTCCTAATGATAAGGATGAATTGATTCCGCAAAGAATTATTACAGGTTATAGGATGGTAATTGATTTCCGCAAATTAAATAAAGCCACTAAAAATTATCATTACCCTTCGCCTTTCATTGATCAAATGCTAGAAATATTAACCAAACATACGCATTTTTTATTTCTAGATGGTTATTCTGGTTTTTCTCAAATACCTGTGTCAGCTGACGATCAAGAAAAGACTACTTTTACTTGCCCTTTTTGGTACCTTTGCTTATGGATGTATGCCTTTTGGTTTATGTAATGCACCTGCTACCTTTCAAAGATGTATGATGGCTATATTCACTAACTTTTGTGAAAAGATCTGTGAAGTTTTCATGGATGATTTCTCTATTTATGGATCCTCTTTTGATGATTGCTTGAGCAACCTTGATCGAGTTTTGCAGAGATGTGAAGAAACTAACCTTGTCTTGAATTAGGAGAAATTCCACTTTATGGTTAATGAAGGTATTGTCCCGGGGCATAAAATTTCTGAAAGAGGTATTGAAGTTGACAAAGCTAAAGTTAATGCAATTGGAAAGATGTCATGTCCCAAGGACATAAAAGGTATAAGAAGTTTCCTTGGTCATGCCAGTTTTTATAGGAGGTTCATTAAGGACTTCTCAAAAATCTCCCGGCCTCTGACTAACCTATTACAAAAAGATATTCCTTTTGTCTTTGATGATGATTGTGTAGAAGCATTTGAAATACTTAAGAAAGTCTTGATTTCTGCACCTATTATTCAGCCACCTGATTGGAATTTACCATTTGAAATTTTGTGTGATGCTAGTGATTATGCTGTAGGGGTTGTTCTAGGTCAAAGAGTTGATAAGAAATTAAATGTTATTCAATATGCTAGTAAAACTCTGGACAATGCCCAGAGAAATTATGCTACTACTGAAAAAGAATTCTTAGCAGTTGTATTTGCTTGTGATAAGTTCAGACCTTATATTGTGGATTCTAAAGTAACTATTCACACTGATCATGCTGCTATTAAATATCTTATGGAAAAGAAAGGTGCTAAACCTAGACTTATTAGATGGGTTCTCCGGCTACAAGAATTTGATTTGCATATTATTGATAGAAAGGGAGCTGAGAACCCTGTTGCAGATAACTTGTCTAGGTTAGAAAATGTTCTTGATGACCCACTACCTATTGATGATAGCTTTCCTGATGAACAATTAGCTGTCATAAATGCTTATCGTACTGCTCCATGGTATGTTGATTATGCTAATTATATTGTTGCTAAGTTTATGCCACCTAGTTTCACATACCAGCAAAAGAAAAAGTTCTTCTATGATTTAAGACATTACTTCTGGGATGACCCACACCTTTATAAAGAAGGAGTAGATGGTGTTATTAGACGTTGTGTACCTGAGCATGAACAGGAACAGATCCTACGTAAGTGTCACTCCAAAGCTTATGGAGGACACCATGCTGGAGATAGAACTGCACATAAGGTATTTCAATCCAGTTTTTATTGGCCTACTCTCTTCAAGGATGCCCGTATGTTTGTCTTATCTTGTGATGAATGTCAAAGAATTGGTAATATTAGTAGACGTCAAGAAATGCCTATGAATTATTCACTTGTTATTGAACCATTTGATGTTTGGGGCTTTGACTATATGGGACCTTTTACTTCCTCTAATGGGTATATACATATTTTAGTTGTTGTTGATTACGTTACTAAGTGGGTAGAAGCTATTCCAACTAGTAGTGCTGATCATAACACCTCTATTAATATGCTTAAAGAAGTTATTTTTCCGAGGTTTGGAGTCCCTAGATATCTAATGACTGATGGTGGTTCACATTTTATTCATGGTGCCTTTCGTAAAATGCTTGCCAAGTATGATGTTAATCATAGAATTGCATCTCCTTATCACCCACAGTCTAGTGGCCAAGTAGAACTTAGCAATAGAGAGCTTAAATTAATTTTGCAAAAGACTGTTAATAGATCTAGAAAGAATTGGTCCAAGAAACTTGATGATGCATTATGGGCTTATAGAACTGCATATAAAAATCCTATGGGTATGTCTCCATATAAAATGGTCTATGGTAAAGCATGTCACTTACCTCTTAAATTAGAACATAAGGCATATTGGGCTATTAAAGAGCTCAACTATGACTTCAAACTTGCTGGTGAGAAGAGGCCTTTTGACATTAGCTCAATTGATGAATGGAGAACCCAAGCTTATGAAAATGCCAAGCTGTTTAAAGAAAAAGTTAAAAGATGGCATGATAAAAGGATACAAAAACGTGAGTTCATTGTAGGTGATTATGTATTGTTATACAACTCTCGTTTAAGATTTTTTGCAGGCAAACTTCTCTCTAAATGGGAAGGTCCTTACGTCATCGAGGAGGTCTACCGTTTCGTGCCATAAAAATCAACAACTTCGAAGGCACAAATTCGAAGGTGGTGAACAGTCAAAGAATCAAAAATTATATCTCAGGTAATCATATAAATGTTGAAACTAATATTATTGAAACCGTAACCCCGGAGGAATACATAAGGGACACTTTCCAGAACGTTTCAGACCCCGAAAAGGAATAGGTACGTGGTACGGTAAGTAAACCGACTCCAAAACAGTTCTAATGGCAATATTTCTCCATTTTGGAATATATAAAAAATAGGAAAATAAGAAGCAGACCGGAAAGGACACGGGGCTTCCACGAGGGTGGAGGGCGCGCCCTACCCCCCTGGGCGCGCCCCCTGCCTCGTGGGCACCTCATGTGCTCTCCGGACTCCGTTTTCTTGCACGATGCTTCTTTTGGTCGGTAAAAATTCATTATATAATCTCCTGAAGGTTTTGACCACCATATCACATGAATATCCTTTGTTTTTGTTTCGAGCTGTTTCTACTGCAGATTTAGAGCAAGATGTCTTCTCAAGAGTCATTCGGGGAGAGTCGGGTGTCTCATCCGACACCGGGGCCAAGAGCAAACAGCAATGCTGACCACTTTGGGCCCTCAACGGAGGAGGAGATGGAAGCTGACTTGAAAAGGATAGATGCCATGGAGGAGGACCAAGAAGTTACTTCTCGTTTCCGGGCAGGATTCACGATTGGGGAACTACAGAGCTTAGCTATTCCAAACTCGGTCATCCCTTCCAATGTTAGATTTCTTTCTTATGAAAAAGAGTGTTACTTGTTCTCCCGCAGCTATGCAACATCCTTGGGTAAAAGGAGCTTTAGCCGTTACGGGCAAGCTTCGAAAGGAAATAATGGGCCTCAAGCAGCAAGTTAATAAGCTCGAAGAAGATAATCGTATCTTGAGGGGCATCATCGCCAAGAATATCACATCACCACCCCCGAAGAAGGAGACATAAACACATGGGTATGGGTACTCCCCTTGGCAACTGCCAAGCTTGGGAGAGTGCCCCGGTATCGTATCACCATCACTCTTATCTTTACCATTTTTCTTAGTTCGATCCTTTTGATAATATCTTGATCTAGTAGAATAAAGTTTTAGTATGATCTAGTTGTGAGTTTTGCTTTATGATCTTCTTGTGTAATCAAGTCCGTGAGCCATATATAATAAAGATTAGTGTTGAGTCAAGGGCTTGATTATTTTTCTATGATCTTGAGGGAATAAAATAAAAGATAAGAAATAAGAAGAAATAAATAGATCATATGGATCTTATGGAGAGAATGAGCTCACATATAAAGAGTATGATGAATAAAAGTTGTTGAGAGTTGACAAACATAGTTTTGGTCATCGCTGCAATTAATAGGAAGTAATAAAGAAAGAGAGGTTTTCACATATAAATATACTATCTTGGACATCTTTTATAATTGTGGGCACTCACTAAAGTATGATATGCTAAAGAGTTGAGTTGGACAAGGAAGACAACGTAATGGGTTATGTTTTCTTACATCTGAGATAAATTATATTGTTATGGATCATCCAACATGTTGAGCTTGCCTTTCCCTCTCATGCTAGCCACTTTCTTTGCACCAAGTAGAGATACTACTTGTGCTTCCAAATATCCCTAAACCCAGTTTTGCCATGAGAGTCCACCATATCTACCTATGGATTGAGTAAGATCCTTCAAGCAAGTTGTCATTGGTGCAAGCAATAAAAATTGCTCTCTAAATATGTATGACTTATTAGTGTGGAGAAAATAAGCTTTATACGATCTTGTGATATGGAAGAAATAAAAGCAACAGGCTACATAATAAAGTTCCATATCACAAGTGGAAATATAAAGTGACGTTCTTTTGCATTAAGATTTCGTGCATCCAACCATAAAAGTGCATGACAACATCTTCTCCCCTCTGTGAAGGGCCTATCTTTTATTCTTGTCTTATACTTCATGCAAAGAGTCATGATGATTTTCACCTTTCCTTTTTACATTTTATCCTTTGGCAAGCACAATGTGTTGGAAAGATCCAGATATACATATGTAACGCCCCGGAGACACCCGCCGGTGGTCGTTACTCCTGGAGGGATCTAGACTGGCCCCACAGATCAATACTAGTCTTTTCTGTGCACTTTGTCCTTACTCATGCGCACCCGGGAGCAACTTTCCGGTCGGTCACCCATCCTGACACTACTCCAAGCTGAGCACACTTAACTTTGGAGTTCTATCCGAATGGGCTCCCGGAAAATAAGGAATTCCTTATTGATATGAGTAGTCTATCATCCCTAATAAGCCAGGCCATCACATACACCCCCACTCAGAGGAACCGACGTCCTCGTCGGGCCACAGGAACGTTCCCTCTTGGCACATACGTTTGTGCTTCCAGTCCAGTACATGTGCCATGTCATGTGCCACGACAGGTCACAAACATCATGAACAACACGACCACGCACCTATCCGCAACCATCCGTGTAACCGCGAGGGTTGGCTCTGATACCAACTTGTAACGCTCCGGACACACCCGCCGGTGGTCGTTACTCCTGGCAGGATCTAGACTGGCCCCACAGATCAATACTAGTCTTTTCTGGCACTTTGTCCTCACTCATGCGCACCCGGGAGCAACTTCCCGGTCAGTCACCCATCCTGACACTACTCCAAGTTGAGCACGCTTAACTTTGGAGTTCTGTCCGAATGAGCTCCCGGAAAAGAAGGAATTCCTTATTGATATGAGTAGTCTATCATCCCTAATAAGCCAGGCCATCACAATATAGCTAATTGGATGTGAGTGTTCATGAACTATTATTGTTGACATTACCCTTGAGGTAAAATGTTGGGAGGCAAAACTATAAGCTCCTATCTTTCTCTGTGTCCGATTAAACTTCATAACCATAAATATCGCATGAGTGTCAGCAATTGTGAAAGACTAAAAGATGGTTCAGTATGTGGACTTGCTGAAAAGCTCTTATATTGACTCTTTCCTATGTTATGATAAATTGCAATTGCCTCAATGACTGATATTAGAGTTTGTTGGTTCTCAATGAAGTTTACGATTCATACTTGAAATTGTGATTGAATTATTACTTTAGCATAAGACATCATATGACTATATATATATATATATATATATATATATGTTGTTCTAAGAATGATCATGATGCCCTCATGTCCGTATTTTATTTTTATCGACACCTCTATCTCCAAACATGTGGACATATTTTTCAATTTGGGCTTTAGCTTGAGGACAAGCGAGGTCTAAACTTGGGGGAGTTGATACGTCCATTTTGCATCATGCTTTTATATTGATATTTATTGCATTATGGGTTGTTGTTACACATTATGTCACAATACTTATGCCTATTCTCTCTTATTTTACAAGGTTTACATGAAGAGGGAGAATGCCGGTAGCTGGGATTCTGGGCTGGAAAAGGAGCAAATATTAGAGACCTATTCTGCACAGCTCCAAAAGTCCGGAAACTTCACGGAAGTTATTTCCAGAATATATAAAAAATATTGGGCGAAAGAAGTTCCTGAGGGGGGCCACCCACCGTCCACGAGGGTGGGGGCGCGCCCTACCCCCATGGGCGCGCCCCCTGCCTCATGGGCTCCCTGGTGGCCCCCTGATGCCCATCTTCTGCTATATGAGGTCTTTCGTCCGAGAAAAAAATAATAAGCAAGCTTTCGGAAAGAAACTCCGCCACCACGAGGCGGAACCTTGGCGGAATCAATCTAGGGCTCCGGCAGAGGTGTTCTACCGGGGAAACTTCCCTCCGGGAGGGGGAAATAATCACCATCGTCATCACCAACGATCCTCTCACCGGGAGGGGGTCAATCTCCATAAACATCATCACCAGCACCATCTCATCTCAAACCCTAGTCATCTCTTGTATCCAATCTTTGTATCCAAACTTCAGATTGGTACCTGTGGGTTGCTAGTAGTGTTGATTACTCCTTATAGTTGATGCTAGTTGGTTTACTTGGTGGAAGATCATATGTTCAGATCCATTATGCATAGTAATACCCCTCTGATTATGAACATGAATATGCTTTGTGAGTAGTTACGTTTGTTCCTGGGGACATGGGAGAAGTCTTGCTATAAGTAGTCATGTGAATTTGGTATTCGTTCGATATTTTGATGAGATGTATGTTGTCATCCCTCTAGTGGTGTCATGTGAATGTCAACTACATGACACTTCACCATTGTTTGGGCCTAGAGGGAGGCATTGGGAAGTAATAATTAGATGATGGGTTGCTGGAGTGACGGAAGCTTAAACCCTAGTTTATGCATTACTTCGTAAGGGGCTGATTTGGATCCATATGTTTCATGCTATGGTTAGGTTTACCTTAATACTTCTGTTGTAGTTGCTGATGCTTGCAATGGGGGTTAATCATAAGTGGGATGCTTGTCCAAGTAAGGACAGTACCCAAGCACCGGTCTACCCACATATCAAATTGTCAAAGTACCGAACGCAAATGATATGAACGTGATGAAAACTAGCTTCACGATAATTCCCATGTGTCCTCGGGAGCGCTTTCCTTCATATAAGAGTTCGTCCAGGCTTGTCCTTTGCTACAAAAAGGATTGGGCCATCTTGCTGCACCTTATTTACTTTTATTACTTGCTACTCGTTACAAATAACCTTATCACAAAACTATCTGTTACCGATAATTTTAGTGCTTGCAGAGAATACCTTACTGAAAACTGCTTATCATTTCCTTCTGCTCCTCGTTGGTTTTGACACTCTTACTTATCGAAAAGCTACGATAGATCCCCTACACTTGTGGGTCATCAGTGACGTGGCGGCTAACTAGGCTATTAACCATTCTCAAAGTAGTCCAGATTCTTGCCCGGTTATGGAAGTTGGAGGTTGTCAAATAGACCGTTTCATAGTTCAGGGTTGTATATTAGACTTTGGCGATAGTCTGAGGTTGTAATTTGAACTTATCTCTATCTTGTCCTGGACAAGATTCAGGGCCTTTTTATTTGGAAAGTTAAGAAGGATACAAGTTTCTTCGCACCCTCTACTTCCATCTTCACTGGTTTGAAAATGAAGTCTGAACAACTTTTTGTTCAACATGGTGTATGTGCGGGTAGCCATATGAAAACCCAAGGAAATACACCGATGCATCATGTGTCTCCTAGCATGAATTTTTTGAGTTGCGTAATTTGATGGTCTCTAAGATTCAAGTACGACATATCTATGCCATGCTTTGAAGTGTCAAATCTTGGGACTTGAGGGTGTAGTCACATGTATTTGCCCAATCATGTTTCCCAGCATAATGAGACTACACATACGACAGATAAAATGAATTAATTTCCATATGAAACTTTTGTCATTTTAAAATATTCATTTTAATTCCGTTGCTCCATAATTTTTTATTCAAACTTTTGCAAATCATTAGCACTATTAGTGCTTGATTTTGTACTGGTATATCTTTATCTAATGCACTATGGAAAACAACCTAAAAAAATGTTCATGTTCACTCAAATCCTCCGAAAACTAAGGAACTACCAATTATGTTGATTTCGTTGCAGATTGCAGCTTACCAAACAATACTGGATTCTACAACAAACATTGTACGACGTCATGGACAATTTAGATGTTTACGACGATTTGGCTGTCAAGGCAAGACAAACAATATCTGTTGAAATCTGGGTTGAGAACTACCAAAAGAACGAGCCTGATTATGGTAATGGTGTACAAGTTGGGGGAATGTAAGCTAATGGTACAAAGCTATGGTATATTTGAAATGTCCATTGCTTGACAAAGCTCAAGAACTTTTGCTATTTGCCATAGTTTCAAAGGGGCCAAATTTGTCTATGGGGCCCTCGTTCTTCTCAACCTCTCAAGAGTCCATCAAGCGCATTATTTTGAATATGTTCCATGATTTATATGTTAGGACCCTCAATATTTCCTACCTTAACTTCGGTGTCGTGAGCCTGATCTCCAAGCTAGTATGGATGATCGGATGCCGGCATCGCTCTTGTGTCATTCCCCCCTTTGGGCGTCATTCTTGGAGGTGTGCATAGGCTCAAGGGACCAGTGGACGGCTCCTGCGGTGGAGTGGCGGTTCCTCTGATGCATCGATGATGTGGTGTCTTGGTGGCGTGGCGCTGCAGGGTCTCGGCGACAGATGCGTGATGATGGACGAACATAGGAAGGTGATGTTGTCTGGCGTCGTGGTGGCGTCAATGACAGGCTTAGCAAGGTGGATGTGTCAGTGCCTGCTATGAAGATGAATCAGTGGAAGACGATGGTGACAACCTCTGCAGCGTGCACATGAGGAGCCCACTGTGAGTGCGCCGGACCGTTGTGTGACCCAGACCCGACAATTCAGCTTGGTTTGGGCCTCCGGCTTTAGATGTTGGGCTTTAGTGTGAGGTCTGGGTATGTGGACCCGACAATCTGCACCCCTTCATCAAGTGGATAAGAGTAGCAACAGATGTCGCCAAGATGATGACTTCAGACTTATTCATGTATTACTTTGTAATGACTTGACGAATAATTAATAAAATGACTGCATGCATTGTCTTGATGCAGAGGCCAGGGGTCATCCTCCTTTTTGATTTTTTAATAATATTTTTGGAAGCAATGATAGCATTTCCAGCAATAACAATCATGCTTCATGTTAAAGCAGGACTTGGTACATGCAGTTTAGTTTGTTCCTTAGTACTAGCCTTATGTTCAATTTGACCCGATGAATATGCATATGAGAATCACACATTGGACTATTTATGTAGTTTTTAAATAGCATTGTTGTTATTTAATACCCTATCTACGCAACAATGTAATCTAACTGACGGAATTAAGTTGAGAGGGATTTGTATCCCACTACGTAAATATATTGGTCAAAAAATCTACCATTTATTTTCAAGGTGTCAGTTGGATTGTTGTTGCAAATATTAGGTAGGTAACTGGTCGTGGGATTTAACTTGGTCCAATGTAAATAAATATAAATAATTTTTATATCCACCATGCTTAATTATTTTTAGTGATTAATAAGCCATACCCAAATGTATAAGACTATGATGTCTTTTCTATAGCACTAACATTAATGACACTTCTGGGTCTATGAATTTTATGTATGCATATACACAAGATATCAATATCTTCTCATTAATGAATCTATGCAAATGTATCATATATAATTTCATTAATTTCCACCATAAGGAGCACAATAAATGCCAAACATATTTGTTTCTTTTATGGCCGTTTACACCTATATATATTCTATTTGCATACTTTCCATTGCATCCTTCTTGAAGGATAGTGCAAATATTCACATCTCCCTCACCCCAAAGATGATGAAACATGTCTACATTTTCTTGGTACTCTTTGCCTTATGCTTAGGTAAAGTATCTACGACATGGTGTCACAACCCATATCCAAGAAGGCACAAGCAATTACAAAAGGGGGCATCGTCCAGTGAGAGAATAATATCGATTGAGGCTGAATTGCAAGAGGGCCAAATAGTCGAACATGTAAGTTCATGCTTCTAGACAGCATATTTGTATATTTTATCTACCATGTTAATATTATCTTCTACTTCAACTTTTCTTGGATTTATTAAATAAGAGCCCAATTAAGTTTTCTTATTGATATACTTTATTAGGACTTGCAAAAATCAATTTAACAAAAGTCCATATTCATATCAAACATTTCTCCCGTACTCCTAGCATGAATATTTTTGAGTTGCGCTCCATCGTTCGAAGTCAAGCCACTCCCTTTGATCCAAAAATGTGATTTCATCTTCCTTTCCTTGTTTTGTATAATGTCCATCAACTAAGAGTTCTGGTCTACAATAGGATTTAATTTAGTGGACTCTGGCGTGAGGCTGCTTTGTTAGTGGCAACAATGTCAAGGATGCGCATAGATTTTTTTTATAGTTTTAGGATTTTAGGAAAACATTTTGGATCACTACAGGATGACATTGCAGAATAATGTTTTTTTAATTTTGTATCCAATCATACAATTTTCACTTATAGTGCAAATAATTAAAAATATATTATTGTTTGCATATACAAGTTCTATGCTATGATTTGAAGTGTGAAACCTTGGGACTCGAGGGTGTAGTCACATGCATTGGACCAATCGGGTTTCCCAACATACCGAGACTACATACGAAAAGTAAAATGGCTTCATTTCCTTGTCAACCTTTTGCCATTTTAAATATTCATTTAAATTTCCATTGCTCCGTAATTTTTGGTTAAAATTTCACAACTTACCACAATTAGTTTACACTTGCTACTTGCTTTTGTCCTGTTATATTTTTATCTAATGCATTGTGTGGAAGACAACCTATAAAAATGTCCCTGTTTCATTCAATCCTCAAAAAATCAAAAAGGAACAACTAATTATGTTGATTTCATTGCAGATTGCAGCTTACCAAATAACACCAAATTCTACAACAACATTGTACGGTGCCATGGCAACTTTAGATGTTTATGAGTCTCTGGCTGTCAAGGCGGGACAAATAGTATCAGCTGAAATCTGGGTAGAGAATTACCAAAAGGAGAAGCCTAATGATGTCAATGTTGTACAAGTTGGATGGAATGTAAGCCAGATTTGCCTTATTGATATAAAACTATGGTATATTTGAAGTGTCCATATTGCTTGATAAATCTGAAGTATTTTTTTCTATTTTTCTATAGATTCAACCTTCTTACTATGGTGACAACAAAACACATTTCTTGATAGGATGGACGGTATAATCAACCTACCCCATTTTTGGTTACTAAGTTTAACTTATTGTTTCAGTTTTTTTTAGAATATTAAGTGCACACTCCTATGTTAGTGCTAACATGAAAAAATAAGGTCAAACGATATCTTGTTGGTTTGACATCTTGTTAACCAAAAGATGATAATGTTGATGGCGTGGCCCCTGATACTCAATCGAAACAACTCAGTCATTTTTCCTCCAAATGTAGCATCTTGTAGTTAAAAGAATATCAGGATATCATGATTATTTACTGTTCATGACACATAAAAAAGGGTTGTGCAGCTTTAGATTTGATATATTTACCAATGCATGCTTTGTATAACCACTGGTTTTCATGGGGATGGTTAGGCTAATGGAAACAAGACGAAGGGATGTTTTGATTTGAAATGCGATGGATTTGTACTAGTTAAAAATCGTCCAATCACTCCAGGAGGCACTCTTGAGGGGAAAACTAAGATATCTATCAAGATATTCAAGGTGTGATGTCAACTTTCTTACCATGTCTCCAATTTTTTTGACTATTCATAGAATTGGATTTATTGGCCTATGTGTTACCTGGAAAATAAGAATTTTATTTCTGTGGTTCATTGTATTTATTGGATATGAGGTTGTTCTGATATATTTTAGAATGATTTGAGTGAGAGTTTCCATACAACAAGTGCATTTCAACTATTTCCATTTTACAGAGTAAAAATAATGGAGATTGGTGGTTACACTTTGCCCATGTTGGTGAAAAGTTTGCTCCGGTGGGGTTTTGGCCACGGAGTCTTTTCCAAAGCTTGTCCGATCATGCAAATTATGTTACTTGGGGCGGCTACACTAGCTCTCTTGTGAGGACCCCCAGCCCTCCTATGGGCAATGGGCGCTGGCCGGGAGGAGACTCTGCTTCATTTCAAAATGTGCAGTGTGTGAACAATGATGGGCATGGTTATCTTCCAATGCCTAACCTTCATTCTAGGGTAACCGATACGGCATGTTATCGAGTTAGTGAATTCATGACTGACAAGTTCAGCTATGGAGGACCTGGTGGATGTGTTAATTAGTACTGTTATGCACTAATATATACTATCATCAATAAATGCGAGTTTCGTCTTTACTATATCATTATGTGAATATTGATTAAGTAATGTCATATACTTGCATTCGAACCAACATGACATTTCAGTCATAGTTTTTTATTTCTATGTTTATCAAATATACTACTCCCTCCGTTCTCTTTTATAAGATGAGACGTTTTGGAAACTTGGTTTTGAACTGTTTTGGACGCTATCTGAATTGTCTAAACATCTATACCTACTAATAAAGCAATGTGCGTTTTTCCGATTCTTTCATCTGTTCACCGCCAAAAACACTTTTCTTTTATTTGAGTAGTACTAATTTTTTTTGCGTCCGTCTGTTAGAACAGAATAATGGTTTGTCCAGAATTTCATATATGGACCACACGCTCTCTGGCCCAGTGAAGCCAGCCCATTTAATTTACTGCCCATGTAGTGGGGAAAACCCTATTTGCCGCACAGTGCGGCATATAGTCAGGCCTTCCCACATGACACCAAGGACTGAGCTGGCCCATTTTCTTATTGTTTGTGTAGTTTTTATTTTCCTTTTTATTTCGTGTTTATATTTTATTTTTCTCCTTTCTAAATTTATTTTAAATTTTTCTGTAAATTTGTAGTTTTCAGAATTTTAAATTTTCTAGATTTTTGAAACAAATACTGTTTTGAATTATTATTTTGGATTTTCATTTTATTTTTCATATCCCAAAAGTTGTTCAAAATTCAAAAAAAAAATATAGTATTTACCAAAAAATAGACTTTGAAAAAACAGTTACATTTAAATAAATCAAGGTTCAGAAAATATTCTTGGTTTAATGAAATGTTCACAAATTGAAAATAATGTTCGCGTTTCCAAAACACATTTTCTAAAATTGTTCCGAATGTTAAAAACACGTTCCTATTTTAGAAACAATCACAAATTCAAAAAATATTCATGATTTTAGAAAATGTTCATGTTTTCAAAAAATGCTTCGGTTTCAAATTATCTCTCCTGTTACAATGCACGGGTATATGTGCTAGTCTTATAAAAGGGAACAGAGGGTGTACAAATCAGAGAAGTGAACTGAAACAATGAAGACTCTGTTCCGTAGCTTTTTTTTAGACAATGCTCCGTAGCTATGTGGGCTCCCAACATGATTTTGGACTGATTTCTCAGCCCGGCCCGGCCCTCTATATTGCACTTTACTCCACTCTCTGAACCTGCATCGTGTGAGGTGAGTGGTGGAGACGAGGTCCAAGATGAGTAATCCCCGCCGCCGCCCCCGCTCGCCGGCGTCGCTGGGCGACGATGACCTTCTCTCGAAGATCCTCCTCCGTCTTCCCCCGCTGCCCTCCTCCCTCTCCCGCTTTTGCCGCCGCTTCCACGCGCACCACGGCCGCCGCAACCCTCCCCTCCTCGTCTTCTTCGTCGAAGATATTGACACCATCCACTTCCAACCCATCCCTGGAGGCCCCCAACCATGTCCCACAGGCCTGCTTCGCCTTCCCGATCCACGCCGAAGGCCCCCTCGGATGCCTCCATGGCCTCGTGCTCTTCCTCTGCAATGCCCACCAGCACCTGGTGTGGGACTCCATCACCGGCGATCAACACCGTGTTGGCGTCCCCCCCGGGTTTGACGACGACCACTCGGTCGGCGGGGCGGTGCTTCGTGCTGCTGCTGGCCACTTCTAGGTTGTCTTGGTAGGCAACAGCGAGGTAGAGCCTACACGAGCGGTCGCCTCCGTTTACTCGTCGGAGACTGGCGAATGGGGTGACCTCGTCTCCACACCGCTTCCGCCCAATGCTCCTATGAGCTATCGTTCCACCTCCATTTGTATGAACCATCCTTGTGTGCTCATCGAGGGTTCCTGTTACTGGTCGCTCGCTCATGGTCCTGGCATCCTTGCGCTTGATTAGAGCATCTCCAACAGCCGCGCAACGCGCCGCGCGTAAAAAAGGCATTTGTCGCACGCTGTTCGCCTGGTTTGGCGCGGCCGGCACCCGTGCCTCCAGTAGATGCGTCAAAATTAAGCGCGCGCGTAGCTCCAGCGGCTGCGCTAAAATGTAGCGCGCGCTAAACAGTGCTTACATTTTTTTAATAAAATTCACAGATAGAAAAAACGATACATAGATATTTTACATAGTTCCATAGCATATATACATAAAAATTATTTAGATAGTGCAAGGACATAGATCAAAACTACTAGTGCAGCTACATGCTACTCCCAGTCGTCGTCATCATCGTCATCATCGCCATCCTCGCTGGTCTGATCCGAGCTATCGAGCCGCATGTCTTCCCAACGATCATCATCGGACGTAAAGATCATCTCACCACCATTCTCAACGACATCGCATTGGGATAGCGCCAGGGCCTTCCGACGACGCCTGTCCAACCGCTCAGCGCGGTGCCTTTGCGTCTCCTCCTCGCGTGCCTTGCCCAGTAGGCTTGCTCGTAGGAGACGTCCTCCGGGTGTTGCTGGCGCCACTCCGCCATGACCCGCTCGTCCTCATGGGCGACGAGGAGGCGGTTCTTCCGCTTAGCGTGATACGCACGGTCTTGTGCCGTGCGAAGACGAGGCGGCGGGGCGACGTCCAGCGCCTGCTGCAGCGTGTGGACGTCGTGGAAGTTCATCTGCCGACGCGGCCTGCCTAGGCGCCACGCCGCCGCGTCGTATGCGCGGGCGGCCTCGTGCGCCGTCTCGGAGGTGCCGAGGCCGAGCCAGAATTGGGCGGACCGTATCTCCGAGTAGAACCCGCCGTTGGGGCGCTGGCGGACGCCGCAGTAGCCCGACACTCCTCGGCGGCGCGGCGGCATGGTGGCGGGGCGCTGGAGCGGTGGCGCGTGCGCCAGCGAAAGCAATCGAGAAAGCGGTGGAGTGGCGCGTGGCAACGAAAAAGGAAGAGAAGCGTGTGGAATAGGCGCGTGGCGAGCGCCGCATTTTATAGGCGCGCTGGAAACGGTACGCCAAAAAAAAGTTCGACCTGCCGCCTTTTCCCCCGTGCGCGACTTTCCTGCCACTGTTGGAGCGCGCACAAACGTCCCGCGCGTCCAAAAAACTCAGTTTACCGCGCGCGTTTCTTTTACCACGGTTGTTGAAGATGCTCTTAGGATAGCTAGAGCCTGAGTGTGATACATCTTCCAGTAGACGTCAGCGGCCTGGCCCATTACGACTTCTCGGTTGTGCGGGCGGAGGGTGGCCGGCTTGGTTTCTTCGTTGTGCCAGGCTTCAGCGCCCAATTGTGGAAGTGGAACAGGGATTGCGATGGTGCTGCTTCATGGGAGCTGGAAAGAAGTATTGAATTGGAAAAGCTGCTTTTCCTTAATCCAGACGGCGAGAGAGAACGCCCAATTGTCGCAGGGTTCGCTGAGGACAATAATGTGGTGTTACTGTAGTCATTTGTTGGTGTCTTCACGCTCCAGTTTGAATCATTGCACTCCAAGAAACTTTTCAGAGTTAAACGCTGGTTTTGCTGTCTTCCATTTGAAGGGGTATATACTACAGGTAAAACAATCCCAAGTTAGTATTTAATACATGAGCCCCGCTTCGGTACCCCCTCCCCCCCCCCCCCCCCCCCCCACACACACACACACACAGAAAAACATATAAAAGGGCAATATAGACCTTTGACAAAGGTATACGTACATTTGAGGAGTAGTACACCTAGACTCTATGCTGGGCTCGGCCCATTTAGATTTTTCCTTTTCTTTTTGAAAAAGAAAAGTCTTACAAAAGTAAGGAATCGAAGCTAAACCAACAGGTTCAATTCCAACTAAAGGTACCACCTTGAAGAACTTTCCTGCTGTGCATGGTTCCACTTCTTTCACTACTTGTTATATACATTTCCGGTTCTGGTTCAGAAAGGTTTTGTGGGCGATTTTTCTTTCGGTTTTTTCATCCATAGTTTTCGCACGGGTTTTCTCTTTCCTTTTTATTTTTTGGTTTATTTTCTCTTTTTATTTTTCACGAAACTTCCTTTTGTACTGTTGAACTTTTTCAAAATTTGTGAAATATTTTTTTCGAAATTTGAGACATTCTCGTTAACTTTTTTCAAGATCGTGACTTTTACAAAATTTAACTTGTGAACCATTTTAAAATTTGTAACCTTTTTTAAACTTCGGACCTTTTTCAAATCCATAAACTTTTTCCAAATTCATGACTTTTTGAAATTTGAAGTCGCGAACATTTTCCAAATTCATGAAATTTTCAAAATTTAACTCGCGAACAATTTTCAAATTTGTGGACTTATTACCAAACTTGTGAAATATTTACAAATTCATGAACTAACAGGCGAAGCAAGCGAGCGTGTGAAACTTGCGAGCAGGCGCAATATTGAGCCGCGGAACACTGGCATGCGCGCGAGCGCTGGCTTTCTAAACGAACAAAAAATACTAACAAATTTGAAATTAAGAAAAACTCGAAACTGTATGGACAAAAAGTTGGAACCAATTTGGTTTTGGTGAATTTCCATGAACATTTTTTCTATTTGCGTAAAATGTTTTTAAAAACAAGAACAATTCTGATATTCCAAACAAGGCTGCATCTGAGAGCACGTTGTTTCTTGATATCTTTGAAATGACCCCAATTTTTTAGGGCCTTTTATTACCAATTCCGGGCACCATGCAAAGTTTTTTTTTTGCATTCTCTGGAGTCTTCTCGGTGGAAAAGGCCGATAAATGCCCACACGTGTCAAAACTTGTATACGGTGTCAAAATTATTCAAACCTGGCACCGATGCCTACTATGGTCAGGTCGACCTGCTTGCAGAAGTTGGGGTCATTTAAAGGATGTTCAGAAACAAATCATATTTAACTGAGAGTGTTAGGGTAGGCCATAAGGCTCAGTGTGAAAGCACGTGTTTTCTCCACATCCTTGAAATGACCCAATTTTTTTCATGGTCTTGTATGACAAATTCCAGACACCGTGCCAAGTTGTTTTGTTTTTTTGACAAATTTTGCATTTTCTAAAGTTGTCTAAAGTTCATGCATTTGATAAAATGAAAAAATAGGGTTTGGATATACCATGTACGCAGGGCCATGTACGAGCGATAAGTACACAAGCCGGGAATCGGGGGTGCCCCTATTTTTCTCTTGTAGTCAAACATAGGGAAGCCTCGCGTTAAGCCGGATGCTACGTAGGCATCTGCCTTTTTCTTCTCTAATTATTTTAAGTGATTTTTTTCAAGCGAGGCCCAAACGAGCAGGAGGGCAGAACCTCATTTTTTTCATATTGCTGTTTTCATTTTTTACTTTTGTTTATGCATCAAATATTCTAAATAAATATACGAGAAGAACATTTTCCATCAAATATTAAAATTGTTAACCAAGCATTTGAAAATTTTTAAATGTGTAAAAAAATGTTTCTAAGATATACAAAAAAAATAATGTGTGTGAAAAAAGTTGGACATGTTTTTATAAAATTTAACCCAAGAATTTGAAAATAAAAGTTAAACAAGCAAATTTCCAAATTTCTGTTCAGCTAGAACCATTGTGAAGGAAGTACTAGCTACACATATCCTAATAAGTTCAATTTTTGCCACATCTTATATATGCCAAAATCATAGATCTCCACAAAATTTGAGCCACATCTAATAATCCATGTGAGCTCACAATTCAATCTTTGTTTCTGGTAATATTTCCAGTTTGTGAAACAACTATATTTTACATTGCTTTATAATTGCTGAAAAATTACCAGGACATAACCCTGCCCATAGAACCACCCTCCACCAAATTTTAGCTCATTTAATTGGGCCAATTTCCCTCAATATTTTTCCCAATTTTTTGTTCAGTGGAGAGCACTGTGAAGGAAGTACCATTTTTATTTATCCAAATGGTATGAAATTTTTACAGTGGCTTCATATGCCAAAACTATCATCCTCCTCCAAATTTCAGCTCAATCCATTCATTCATTCATTTAAAATATATATTTATGTACCTAGAAATGATTTTTGGGAAAAATAAAGAGCAAACTATGAGGCAGTTGTAGTTCAAATTTGACCCACTTCCTGCTGAATCAGAGAAAATTTGTCTTTTTCACGAGAGGTGGATGGAAAGATTTTGACAACCAACCGTTTGGTCAATTGGACATAAAATGTGGTTTAATGATTTCTAAAAATGGTGTGGTGCCATTTTGCAACAAATATTTGATAGGTCCTTCATGAAAAAAAACTCATTTTTGGCACTCAAAAAATAGAAAATGCTTTTCTTGTGAAAAAACTTATACTTATTTTTAATCAATTACGACTAATTTAGATGATCATAACGTCTGCAAAGTGTTTACTGTGTTCCGATTGGTCCATAGACATCTCACGCGGATCATGCATCGAACACCATTGGATACTCCCGGATCCAACGGCAGCCCTCACCCCCCTCACACTATCGCCCCTCACCCCCCTCATAGTCTCATCCCTCCTCCAAACCCTAGCTTCCCTCTGCATGTCGCCACCCACCCAGCGCCTCGTCCCTCCCACAGCTCGCCGCCGACGGCCTCCACTCTCGCCATAAAACAAGTTAAATGTGTAAAAAATGTTTCTCATGTATAAAAAAATATATAATGTGTGTGAGAAAAGTTGGATAAGTTTTTATAAAATTTAATCCAAGCATTTGAAAAAAAGTTCGACAAATTACTTAACTTTTTTTAATGAAACATTTGAAACATGTTAAATGTGTATAGAAAATATGTTGACCATGTATTAAAAAAATATTAGACTTGTATTAAAAAATATTAATCCAAGCATTTGAAGAAAATCCGAAACAAGTATTTCAACAATGTTAAGCCAGCATTTGAAAAATATTAAATGTGTCCAGAAAAAATGTTGAACATGCATTAATTTTTTTTAAAATTGTAGTCCGAAAATGTTAATCAAGCATTTGAAATATGTTAAATGTGTATGAAAATAATTGTGATGATATATTAAAAAATGTTAATCTTGTATTTAGAAACATGTTAATCAAGCATTTGAAAATATTAAATGTGTACAAAAAAATATTGACCCTATATCCTGGAAACCCGGGTTAAATTCCTGGCTTCTCCCTTTTTCTTCACTATATTATTATGGACTGTGATATATACCAAACGTTCGTATCTATAGAAAAGGTCCGAATGATCCCACCTTCATGAGGCCGAGTGCGCGTAGCGCGCGAGGCCGAGCCATCGAGCGGAGGCAATCGCGAGGCCCATCTCAGCGCCCCTCACGTGACCCTGGCCCATGACTTGACCCTGGCCCACAAACATCACGTGAGCCCAACTTTCTTACCTCCACAGCAAGAAAACGCAACAAACACTCTCCATCGACCCTCCTCTTCCCTATTCCTCTCTCCCTGGCGACAAACTCAACCATTCATATCTGTCCCCTACCCACCCCCACCCCTCCCCCCTCCCCCGATTTCACCCAGCAATTGCTTCACAAAACATGCAATACACTTGAGGAAACTGAAGTTACCACCGGATCTCGACTTGATCTACCACCGAGGACGCAAGAACTCACCAGGCGTCCAGAATCCAGCAAAACCTTCGCAAAATCATGCAGGAACACTTGGGGGGCTCAAGTTACCACCCGATCTCGAATTGATCTACCACCAGGGACACCAGAACTTACCAGGCGTCCAGAGTCCAGCAAGAATCCAGGCGGATCAGGTACATTCTAAGCACTCCCTACTGTATCTCAATTCCATTTCAGTTCAACCCAAAATAGCCCCATGAAAAAAGGAAGAAAAAAGTGCCATTTTTTCCTAATTTATTGTACTATGTGCATATAAGCTATCATGACAGAATACATGAGTTATCAGGGCATATGCAAAGATTTTTTTTTTGAAAAAAGACAACTCCTTTTGAACTTGTTGCACAAAAACAGTGAAATTAGGCTACAAAAAATTCTTGTTGTATGTAAAATAGGAAGTCACAACACCATAAAAGAATCCACTCTTGTTACAATTAGGCTATAATTATTGTGTAGAGAAAGCTACCACATTTTTTCATACAAAAGTTATCATCAGTATTGTCATCTGTTACCATGCCATCATGGTGCATCTATGCAAAAAGTTACCATCAAGAAAAAACTTGAACTAATTTTTGAAGCAGGGATGGTGTGCCGAGTAGAGTAGAGTCCCAAATGAGTAACAGATTGTTACATGCATAGAAAATGATAATATCCATGTCAACTCAAAAAGAATCACAAAAAAAGTACAAAAAAGATAGCATGCACAATGTGCGAAAATGTGATTGATGTATGTAAACAGTAGTGTTATTTTTCAGTTATCTCACATATGCTATTAACATGTGTAAGCAGGTGCTTCAATAACATGTCGGAAAACCATGGATATAACACAAATGCCACAGATAGTGCTGGACAAGAGAAACAACATGATGATGATGCGCGTACAACTAGCTTTGGTTTAGGTAAGTGGCAACTCACTTACAAAAGTGTCACACTATATGTTTATGTTGGAAGCATAATATTATCATCACAACATTCTACAAGTTACCACACTTGTTGAATGCAAGTTACCACCAAACAATGATAAATCATGTTATGACAAAACATTTCATGTGAAAAACATGCAGGTGCTCCACCTACATCTAACCAGAGGATCCATGAGCCAAAGAAGGAAGCAAGTTCTAGTGTTGGGGGAGAAGAAAGGTTCTATGATGTGTCAGTCAGCGAGCCAGCAAGTCCAGAAACAGGAGCGCTCAACGCTGATCAAGGAGGGGTTAACGCTGAGGCATACTCCACACCTAAGGCTCCTGATACAACAATGAAGTTTGAAAGTTTTGAGGAGGCTGTTGCTCACTACAAGCTATATGCACTCAGAAATGGACTTGGGACAAGGATAGATTACACAAGAACACTGAACGACAACACAGTGAGCAGAGCACTCCTGGTGTGTGGGAAAGGCGGCAAGCCAAAGAGGAAGAAGGAGGAGGTGCAGGATGTACTGAACCCAGAAGGCATCGTGAAGAAGAGAAAAAGGCGTAAGGTTAAGAGGTCTGAGTGTCCAGCCCACCTTTACCTTACGCACAAGGATGTGTGGTGGAGAGTCGAACGCTTTGATGATAACCACAACCATCCACTGATAAGAAAGCCATCTCTGACAAAATTTCTAGCCTCACATAGGAACATTCCCAAAGACGAGCAAGATTTCTTACGGATTCTACATGAATGCAACATAGACACCGCAAGGCAAATGCAACTAATTTCATGGTTCTATGGTGATGCCGAGAATGTACCATACACAACACAGGACCTTGCGAATCAGCGAGCCAAGTTTCGCAAGGAGTACTGTAATGCAGACATGGGGAGCACAATTGAATACTTTCAGGAACTCAGGGCAAAGGATCCAGATTTCTATTGGAGAATGAAACTTGATGATGAAGACAGGGTGGAAAATGTGTTATGGATAGATGGTGCATCACGTAGGGCATACACAAAATACAAGGACATTGTGTCTTTCGACACAACGTACATGACTAATATGTACAAGATGCCATGTGCCCCCTTCATTGGCATTAACAACCACGGGCAATCAATCCAATTCGGTTATGGTTTCGTTCGAAATGAACTGACTGACAACTTTGTGTGGCTGTTTAACACATTCTTGCATGCGATGGGTGGGGTTGTACCAAAGAACATAATCACATATCAGGACTTTGCCATGAGGAATGCTATTGACGAGGTGTTCATCGGGATAGGACACAGAAATTGCAGATGGCACATTATGAAGAAAGCGCAAGAGAAGCTTGGGAGGTTAATGGCCGATGATGGACCACTGAACAAAGCATTCAAAGATTGTGTTGACAACAGCTTGAATGGTATTGTATTTTCACACAACACACTCTACTCATATTGCCACAAACTACATAATTGTGCCGCGCTATCCAATGTTACCATGCTGAATTATAGTAAATTATGACCAAAATTACACATTTTTCCCACATTGATAAAAAATAAGGTTTCATGTGAAAAACTGGACTGTTGTGAAAGAGTTACCAGTACTCATGTTCTTAAGTGACCATGACCACTTTAGCATGTTTGCCATGTAGTTATAGTTCCCAAAATCTGCATCGACTACAACCACCTAGTGTTGCATGAAGGAAGTTATCAAGATAAGTGCATCAAAAGTTATCATGATATGTGTAGTTGACTTACCATCTTTTTCACTATTGCATGCAGTGGAAGAGTTATATGAGAACATGAGTACCATGAGGTGTTATCATGTTAAGTGTATTAGAATTACCATGGGGTGTGCACTGAAATTCCCACATACTGTCCCCTGAAGCGATTTATCATGTTAAGTGTATTAGAATTGCCATGAGGTGTGCATTGAAATTACCACATATTGTCCCCTGAAGAAAGTTATCATGTTAAGTGTATTAGAATTACCATGATGTGTGCACTAAATCACCATCTACTTGGTTTTTGAACGCAGTTGAGGTGTTTGAGGAAAAATGGTGGAAGATGTTGGACGATCATGGGCAAACGGACAACGAGCATTTCCACTGGCTGTGGGAAAACAGGGAATGCTGGGTCCCGGTATACTACATGCACGACTTCTTCCCATTCTTGCAGACAACGGCAAGGAGCGAAGGATTCAACGCTGTGTTGACGAAGTACGTCAACCCAAATAACTCGCTAGTGGAATTTGCAAAACAGTACACTGCAACACAGGAGAAGGTGATGGTGAGCGTGTCAAAAGAGCACCTGGAAACAGTGTACAAAGAGGTGGAAACATACTCCTTCAACCCACTCGAGTTACAGGTGCAGGGCCTCTACACGCATAATATTTTCACCAAATTCCAGATGGAGATGAAGGTGAAAAGTGGCTACAGATGTGACACATTGCAAGATGAGTCATTCAAGGTTGGCTCAGTCAGAGGAATCATACCAAAATATGGGGACAGGGACTACCATGTGCGAGCAAACAAGGATGAAGGGACATATTCATGCACTTGCTGCAAGTTTGAGCGAGATGGTATACTCTGCGCACATGTGTTACGAGTGATGGACCAAATCGGGGTCTACGAGATACCTGAGAAGTATATTCTAAAGAGGTGGACTTGGGATCAACAGGAAGATCTAATCAAACCTGATTTTGAACAACCAACAGTTAGTAAGAGCATGCCAGAGGAGGGAAAAAGCGTCATGCGATGTACATCAATGCTAAGGGACTTCAAGGCAATAGCCAAGGACGCTTGCCTCACAGATGATGGGGCCAGGGTGGCCAAGAAGCACCTATATGCTTTCAAGGAAGAAATGGACGCACTAACAAAAAGCCAACGTAAGAAGGCCAGAAAGGACAAGGAAGAAGCTAGAGGATCGTTAGAATCACAACAAGACCCATGTTCTATTCCAGTGGTCGCAACGAGTGAAGCTATCCATGCCGAACAGCAAACAAACATACCTAACATGGAGAACCAAAACACAGGACAAACAAGCATCCCTGTGACAATACAAGCTAGCGCCAACATGCCAGCCGCTGCATCCCATTCCTCGAACACAAAAATGATACTAGACCCTCCGAAGACTGTCACGAAAGGACGTCGAAAACAAAGAAGCATCAGCATCCCTTTGACATTACAAAACCAGCAAAACAAAGAAAGTGCAGTGTTTGCGGCAGCGTGCACCACGACAAGCGAAGGTGCACATCACCTCTAGCAAGATGAATGAAAGAGAAAACAAGATCGTCGCTACAAATGAATGGACAAGAAACTTATCTTCATTTGTTTTGCTGATTGTTATCAGTGCAAAAAAATGTAATCCGAATTATAGCACCTATATTTATGTAAGTTATCAGCACATTTGTGGGATGAAATTTTAAGTATTTTGTGGTGAACGTTACCGTAAACACATTGGGTAAGTTATTTGTGGGCTATCCTCAGTTTCCTATATGTTTTACATGTGTCATTTCACTACAATGAGTTTTCAACACTATCTACAAGCATCCATGTGATAAAGTTTTCCTATATGTTTTTGGAAAACTATCAGCTTGTATTCATACTAGCTATCAGCAATACAAAAATGCAAGTTACCGGATAAATTGTGATCAAATTATTTCATGACCAAAAAAGAATGAGAGAACCAACTAGTTATCAGACTATTTAATTAAGAAAAGGAATAACAGCCACGTAAGGTATATGTTACCATCTGGTACTGAATTTCTTCTATGTGTGATGACAAGACACTAAAAAACAACTGGTGTGCCAACAAAGAAAATGCTAAACTACTTCTTTCGAGTAGTTAACATCAATTTAAGACCAACACTATAAAATGCTCTCACAAACGAAAAAAATAAGATGATGACAGTTGATACCTCACGAACTGTTGCCAAACAAATGATAGCGCCACTCTTTGCATTTGTTTTGAGTGTGATTTAGCCACCTCGATGTCAAAATTTTCTGAGTGCAGGTACTTGCTCTTGGGTGAAGGCAGGAATAATTTTCCCATTCCGCAGCTCCGAAGACATGAAAGCGAAGTAGCCACAATCAATGCTGAAAACAGAGTGTGTGTGTGTGAGTACATAAAACATGATATCGAACAAATGGGGCTACATCTAAATTAGGGAACACATATAAACAACTAACCCGTTCTCTTGTTTAAAAACATCAATATACACGAGTTCATAATCTTGAATTTGCTTGTGCGAGTCCTTGTATGAAATCAACCAAGCCTTCTTTATAGCATTCATATACCTCGTTGCGTGCTCAATTAAAGATGGACTATCTTCTTCACACAACGAATCCAGCACCTCAAATCGTTTCGCCTTAAGATTCAGCGACAGTACATACCAATGACTGTCATCTGGTCCCCGCCCAACTTTTGCAGAGCAGGGAATAGAAGCTACAATAATCATAGCAGTAACAAAAAAAGAGGAAGCCATATTTAAATACAGTGAACACAAGAAAAAGTTATCATGGCAGAAGAAACAAAGTTACCAGAAACTGAGTGCTAAAGTTACCATGCAAAACAAATCTAAGTTGTCATACCACGGAAACTTAATTAAAAAAACAAGAATATGGATGCTGACACTAACATTAAAACACAAAAAAATAGTCATTGGATGCTCAATTTACCAGCAAAAGTAAATGAATTATCATACCAGACTATGTATAATGAAGTTATCATGAAAAAAGGCACTGTAAAAAATAAAAAGTGTAAACAATGGATATTAAAAGTGTAGAGTGGCAAGAAAACTTAGAAAAGTACCTCATTTTGATGGCTCAGAATGTAGTGTTGGTCCCGTCGGAAATGATGAAGTACACATTTACAGTTGAAGTCTCCAACAAACAGATAAACACACAACAGCCAAGGGAAGATAATCTTGTTTGGCATTTCCAAATATTGAAGAACACGAACATGCAACTCAGCAATACTAGTTGAAACCTGCCCCGTTTCTCTCACACAATTAGCAAGCTCGCCGAGTGTGACTCACCTCCCATCAATGTTGATTACCCTGACACTGCAATACCAGGGGGGAAGCGTCTAAAAACAAATGTAATGGCAAAAAATGCATGAAAAACTAAGAAATGGTCGTTTATTACTCCTTAATCTTGGAGTTTGAATCAGTTGTGTGCTTTATAACTTCAGCATAAACAACCTCTTCATCTTCACTGGGGATGAGGTCCGAATATGGCGGCAGCAGGTATTGTGATGGGCGGGTAACCCTAACTTTCCGAATTAGTGATCTAGGTGTGGCACTAGGCTGCATACACTCTTTGCGTTGGGGTATGTGTGGTGTAGCAAATGTGGGACTTTGACAATTCTCTGCAACACAATATGAAAGGCTTAGCAAGGATTGGTGATGATAAAAGAGGTTAAACAATCTAAAGGGTTTCAACGAAAAGTGGTAGATCATAAGTTATCAGTCTGTTTCTGAATAAATTTATCAGCAGTATGGACAGAAGTTATCAGCAGGCATTGATAAAAGAGGTTAAACAATCTTAAGGGTTTCAACCAAAAAGTGGTAGATCATAAGTTCTCAGTATGTTTGTGAATAATTTATCAGCAGTTTGGACTGAAGTTATCAGCAGACATTGATATGGTACGTCACAAATTTGGCATTCTCAAACTAACAAAAATTGATTACCTCCTTGGAAAACAGGTTTTCCTTTGGCTGATGGGTTGTTATGTTCAAATTCTTCCCACAACATAAGTAATTCATCATCGTCAAGTTCGACATCATACACCCGAACACGACGGTCTTTTCATGAACATACAAAAAAACAGGTAAGATTACGGGCATGAGAAAAGGATATTAATGATAAACAAACCAAAAAAATGCATATACAAAAAAATAACACTCAGAACTTCGTGGATAAGTACCATCAAAACAACAAAGGAGGGGGTGTTGGCAATGCTTTAGTGGGAGAACTAAAAATTATGATATAATAGAAAGTTACAAGATATAACAAATAAAAATTACAAGCATAATAATAAATGACATGTCAACACACTAAAAAACAAGTGGCTGTTGCCAAAAATATGTGTTGGGCAAGATAACATTGCGATAGAGTGATAGTTACCAGTACAATCCAATGGATGTTACCAGCTGAAAGTGCGTTATATCGATTAGAGGGGGGTGAATAGGCGATTTTTATGGAAGTCTTCAAAACGTGGAAGTTATGAAGACAAACGATAGAAATAACCTATTACCATGCAGCGGAAGGTAGACTAAACTAGACAAGCCATAGTCAAGTATTCAATGAAGTGAAAGCACAATGACTTAATAGCAGCAATGTAGTAAGGATCAGGTAGGAAGATATTATGAAGCCATACAGAACATGCAGTCACTCAGTGAAGACAAAAGATAGTGCAAACATACAATGACTTCACAATGAGCAACAATAAGTAAAGGGAAGGGAAGATGAAACCAGTGACTTGTTGAAGACAATGATTTGTTGGACCAGTTCTAGTTGCTGTGACAACTGTACGTCTGGTTGGGGCGGCTAGGTATTTAAACCTTAGGACACACAGTCCCGGACACCCAGTCCTGAACACGCAGCTCAGGACACCCAGTCCTCACCGTATTCCCCTTGAGCAAAGGTCACACAGACCTCGCCCAATCACTCTGGTAAGTCTTCAAGGTAGACTCCCAAACCTTCACAGACTTCGTTCACCGGCAATCCACAATGTCTCTTGGATGCTCAGAACGCGACGCCTAACCGGCTGGAGGATGCACAGTCCTCAAGTGTAATAAGTCTTCAGATCACACAGACTAGAAGACTTAAGTGATGCCCAATTCTCTCTGGCTCTGGGTGGTTAGGGCTTTATCCTCGCAAGGAATTCTCTCTCAAAGGCTTCGAGGTGGGTTGCTCTCAAACGACAAAAGCCGTACTCTTAATCTGAGCAGCCAACCGTTTATGGTTGTGGGGGGTGGGCTATTTATAGCCACTTGGGAACCCAACCTGATTTGTCCAAAATGACCCTGGGTCACTAAGGAACTGACACGTGTTCCAACGGTCAGATTTGAAACTCACACGACAACTTTACTTGGGCTACAAGCAAAGCTGACTTGTCCGACTCTGGACAAGATTCGCTCTCATAGTCTTTCACTCGAAGACATAGGTTTTTGGTTAGGCATCACTTCAGTCATTCTGACTGGTTCTCTTGGACCCCACTTAACAGTACGGTGGTTCCTATGACTCAACACGAAAGAAAAAAAACTACGAAAGATCTAAGTCTTCGAGCTCCATAGGCTTCATGTGGTGTCTTCTCTTGTCATAGTCTTCAATGTGAATATCTTCATATACCACCTTTGACTTCAATGTCTTCATACATTTTTAGGGGTCATCTCTGATAGGAAAACCGAATCAATGAGGGACTTCTACCTGTGTTATCCTGCAATTCTCACAAACACATTAGTCCCTCAACTAGGTTTGTCGTCAATACTCCAAAACCAACTAGGGGTGGCACTAGATGCACTTACAATCTCCCCCTTTTTGGTGATTGATGACAAACTAGTTGAAGTTTTCAACGGGGAATATAATCTGTGAAATTGTAAAGGATAAGGAATTGTCTTCATAAGTTGCAAGGGCTCCCCCTGAAGATGTGCATATAGGTAATTTGCTTTTGGAATGCAAATGCACATGGCAGGTTGTACTTGTGGAGATCCACTTCAACTTATGATGACAATCCACTATGCATGTGAACGTATATGAAGATAATGACATGCATAATGGAAAATGGACGTCTGCAGAATGATCTAAGTGCGGAATTTATCGTCGCACATGCGGAATTTATCATCGCAAAACAAAGTGGAAGATAAGTAGCAGACGACCATCGAGTTTAAGTGTTACAACTCAAAGAACCAAATGTAGCAAAACGAGAGTTGTAAGCACGAAGCAAAATATAAAGCACCCGCCCATATGGACCCGCTTGAAGACTATCAACCTCATATGCTTCTCCCCCTTTTGTCAGTAAGGACCAAAAAGGTTTGAAGACATAGAGCATCTACTCGTTCCCATGCAGAGTAGGTGAAGTAGCTGGGTCGTTGGTGGTGTTTGGCGGTGCTGAAGAGCTTGGAGCAGAGTTGACGCGTGCTGAAGGAGGTGGTGGTGAAGTAGCATCATCTTAATCCTCGATAACTCTGGCAGTCACTGTTGCAGCAGATCAAGAGAACTCAGAGTCTTCAAGGGGTGGAGTTCCTAGTAGCACAGCTCTTCGAGGAGGTGTGGAGTCAAACTTGAATCGCTCAGTGAAGCCATCCTCTTGGAGATCATCTTCAGAACATATCATCGTTAGCCCTTTCCATGTGCGGTGACAGGTTTCATGGGCAACGAAAGCATTCTTGGTGGCAAGATGGCGAATGCGATTAACTTCCACCAAGAGGCTTTTCATCTGACGCTTCAGCCAGTCATGATGCCTATCCTGTTTCTGATGAAGAGCCACAAGAAGCTCTCGGTCGTTGGGAACATGAGTGCGCTTCTTGGGTCTTGGAGCAGTTGTATTATCAGTGGCTTCAGTAGACGCAGGGTGTGGTGCACGTGTAGTGCCAGCCAAAGGATACACCCGAGTGACTGCTTCAACTCCTTCAATGTTCTGTGAGAAACTCTGATGCTCTGCATTCTGAAGACTTAGAGGTTCTTTTGCAGGCTCAGGATAGGTGGCTTCAGTAGAGATATCCACATCAGGAAGAAAAATCCTATGATTGCGAGCAGATGGCTGATATGAGATATCGGAGTGAAGTTTAATTAGCCGCATTACCCATGGGGCGTAGAACTTCAAGCCAAACAGATCAGAGCCTGATGCAGCAAGTTAGTGGATGAATAAGTCCTGTGCATTGAAACATTTTCCATAAAGAATATAGAAGACCAAAGTCTTCATTGCACCCTCAAGCTTGGCATTTGGAGAGTGCCCTTTGATGGGCCAGAGAGTTCGCCTGATGATGTGATAGATGGTTCTTGGCAGATACTCAAAGTCTTCAACGAAGAACTCTGTTGGATAAGCAGCATCTTGGGGCAATGGCTTCATCATGCTGAGCATCTGACTCATATCAGGTTCCGACCTCTTAAAGATGCTCTCAATGGCTTCACTATGCAGCTGACAGCCATGCTCGTAGAGATCGCTAGGAGTGGACAAACCAGTGAGCTCAATGATGTCAAATGCATTGGCTTCGTGATGAACATTTCCGGTCATCCACTCCAGGACCCAAGTCTTCGGATCTCTGCTGTACCCGCGGATGTGAAGTGTGGCATAGAATTGGAGCAGCAGCTCTTCATTCCAATGCTCTTGGTCAGTAACGAACGGCAGCAGTCCAACTTCCTTGAAGCAATCCAAAGCTTCTTCCAGACAGGGCAAACCAGCTATAGCTTCAATGTCAAGGCGCTTGTGTGGGAAGATGCGACCTTGGTTGTAAAGAATGCATGAGTAATAGCTTCGCTGAGGATAGCTCCAGAACCGATCAGATGATATCCTTTCCCTTGAGTAGGGGTTCCTGGAGCTATCAAAGAAGGTGTTGTCTGCCTTGAAGCCATTGATATTGAAGGAGCCAGGTGCTGATGCAGGACCTGGGAACCTTGGCAATCTTGGGATTGGCTTCTGTACCTGAGGCCTGTGCTCAACATGATAGTCGAACTGTGGACCGGCAGCAGACTCAGGAACAGAAGTGACGGGATCAGTGGCTTCGTTGTCTTCTTCTTCCGTTGGGGAGGGCTCCACATTAGCTTCATTGGTGGTTGTGGCAGCCGCAAGATTTGCATCCTCCACTTGACGAGCTGGAGGGTCGGTCACAAGCACGTTCTACTTGAGAACTGCTTCTTGGTGGGACAGGGGAGTGGGAACTTATGGGACTTCTTCTTCCGCGGCTGATGCAGCCGAATTGTCTTCAGCAGAGACTTGAGGCCTTGGACCTTTGCGAAGCCTGCACAACGCGGGCGACGCCTGTGGAGTTGGAGTGGGCTGGGCCTCATAGTCTTCTTCCTCTTGTGGGCGATCTGCCCATGAAGCATCCTGTGCAATTGGCGTCAGTGGACGACCAATGCTGATGAGTTCGCTGTTTTCATGCTGAGGAAGGACTGCACCATCTTCTACATTGTCATGTTGACCAATGTCTTCAGCAGCGATGGGATCAGCTGCTGGAAAGTCTTCAGCTTCATGAGCCTCTGTGGGAGCAGGCTCATGGATAGTCAGTTGGCGTTCAGCTTCAGGATAAACCATAGAAATGGGTTCAACTATTAAGGGCTCTATGGGAGCAGCCCGATCTTTCTTGGTCTTCCTCTTCTTCTTGGAGGGGGCAGTTGGAGAGGCTTCAGAATGTTTCCTCTTCCTGGATTTAGCCTCAGCAGTCCTTGTCTTCTTGAGCTCTGAAGCGGTTGACCGGCTTTTTGGCTTTGAGCCAGTCAGTCTAGTTGGGAAGACAATCGGAACTACTTCCTGCCTTGGTGCTTCGGGTTCAGCCGTAGCAGGCTTCTTCTTCTTCTTTGCGGCCATCCTGGGGTCGATGCCAGGACGCCCAAGGGCCTTGCGCTTCTTAGCCTCATTATAGGCTTGCACACATCTATCAGCCAGAGTCTTCATGCGCTCACGCGAACCCTGAGCTTCAGCACGTTTCTTCAGAAAGGCTTCCTTGAGCTCGTGCATCATGATCTTGAAGTTCTTCACTTCTTGCACACTGGGCTTGGCCATATGCTTCTTGAACCGAGCCTTTTCATAGTCAATCTTTTGCTTCAGTTCAACAATGCGCTGGGCAATAGCTAGCTCTGAAGCAATTGCGCCTTGGAAGGCGACACTGAGGCCAATGGGTAGCTGCAGATCTTCAAAGCTGATGTTTGGCGTGTCGAACCACTCGTCAATGAAGTTGTGTATGATGGTTACATCAAAGATAGGCAGATCATTGAATATTTCTGCTTCTTCTTTGCTCTTGATGAGTTGCTCAAGAGCGTCATCTGCAAGATCTTCATCACTTGATAGATCAATGTCGTCACTGCGCAGAATGGCAGCAGCAGTTAGCTCTTGGCCGGTGTGTGGCAGAGGCATCTTGGCCTTCTGGGGCATCTTGGCCTTCTGGGGCTTGGAGATGCGAGATAAGTCTTCGGACTGCACACTGTCTTCAGGAGGTGCAGTTGCCAGTGGCTTCGCCCGTGCTATTTTTGGTGAAGGGGCAGGCTTTGAAGCTTTAGCCTTCTTCAGCTTCTTTGTCTTCAGCGCTGCAGGCGCTTCATCTGATTCAGCTGCAGCTGCAGGCTCATTCATTGCAGTCCCTTGAACTAAGATGCGGGTGATGAGGCCTTCAAGGTTGTAGAATGGACCGATGACATTGGGTTCTGCATCACATGTGCCATCTGCCCTTGGTGCTGAGGGACCAGGGTTGAAGTCTAACTCCAAAGTCTTCTTGTTCTGCTTCGCTGAGTTCTGGGCAAACTGGAAGTTGCGCTTGAACAGATTGTCATCACGACACCATAGTAGTGACGATGGGTGTGCATCAGCTGGCTGTGGCCCATGGACCATGCAGGGATAGAAGCCTTGAGCAATGGCTTCATCTCTGGACCTGGGTAGAAGATTCTTGTATTGGATGTCTCCCCACGGTCTCTTGATGGCATTTTTCTCAGCATATTCTTGGGTTACAAATCGGTATTTGAACCATTGTTCTGCCCAATATCTTCGAATCCATTGGATTCGGGTCTTGTGCTGATTGTAATCCTCTTCAGGATCTGTCTTGTACAGTTCTGAGAGTTCATCTGGCAGATCTCTGGATGTTCCGCCACGACGCTGTCTACCACCCTTCCTTGCTGCTTTCTCTGAAGCCATAAACTTTAACTTGAAAGGCTTCAACACGTTCAAAGACTTCAAATGTTTTCTCTTGCTGGACCAACAGGAACTGGCTTCGGGAGAATTTATGTGATGCTGTAAGAATTCTGCAAATGAATGCAGACTATGAGAACCAAAGGATTCTCCCACGGACATGTACTTGTGACAGCATTAAGGTGCGAGGGAAGGGGAAGAGGTCATATGCATTCTCAGAAGATTTTGAAGATAAATCAGTTTAGAAGACACTGACCTCATCGTGCGAAGACATTCACTCATAGATAAGGAGTTGGTTCCAGATTTGTACGAATCCACAGATCAGTACAAGTGAGGAATCTAACTACGTTGTGAAGCATAAGTGAATATACTAGGCATTTTATGAGATGCAGTATGAGAGAGATCTAACTTGTTTGAATAGAAACTGCTTGTGGTAGAAAGTGACAAATCCATAGGATCAACGGTGCTGTAAAAAGGAAGTTTTAATTACCACACTAAGAACTGCTAGACGAAGTGGAAGATGAGGCCGAGCAGTTCGATCTTCCGTGCCCTAACTTGGCGACGGAGGACACCTACGGTGACGGGGGAGAGGACGATGTCCGCAGTCGGCGTGAAGACGGCGTCGGAGAGGTTGCGGCAGCGAAGCGCTTCGTCGCCGGCGTCGTCGAGGGCTAGCGGTGGCGCTAGGGTTCGTGCGAGAGTGGAAGAAGAGATAATGACCGCTGTGAAGTGTGTATTTATAGGTACATGGGCGGCACTGCGCTATTACACAGGTCCCCCTGGCGATTCGCATCTGAGGAATACGTGGCCATTATGCGAAATTTTGGGGTTTGTTCCACGTCCCACGCACGCCTTGATTGTCGGGTGGTCGTTCCTACTTCTCCGGGTTTCATGTGGAGGAATGAGCATTGAAAACGGACTTAAGGGTTGTCTCTGTATCTTCTGCTGACAAGGACGCAGGGAAGACATTCGACAGTTTCAATAGAATGCATATGATTTGGAGAGATAGAATTTGAGATAGAAAGCATAGAGAGGTTAGGGTCCGATCACATTCACTTAGTTCAAAAGATTCAACAATGAAGACATAGCTATAAGTGAATGTTGTAGAGGACAGAACACTAGTATATATATATAATCAACATAGTGAAGATAATCATGAAGACATGTTGAGATTGAAGCCAAACCAAATGTGAAGACATAGCAAGGTAACGCCATGAGTGAAACACTTCAAAATAGAACATTTGGTGGTGGCGTTACCCACCGTATAGGAAGTATTAGACCCAGACACGGTGCACAATTATCGTGGCGCTCCGAAGTCAAATTCCACATTAATGTATTCACACTTAGAATGTATGTCTTCATTGATTGAAGATATACTTTACTTCGTGTGTTGCACATCTAAGCCATCAATATGCATAAGGGTTAGGATGTGTGCCTGATCACAGGACATTTGAGGATTCCAGGATATTTAGCTCACACCGTAACTTGCAAAATCTCTTCTCATCCAAGGGCTTGGTGAAGATATCTGCCAATTGCTCTTCAGTGTTGACGTGTATGATATCAATATCTTCCTTCACAACATGATCTCTGAGAAAGTGATGACGAATTTCAATGTGCTTTGTCTTCGAGTGTTGAACTGGGTTGTTGGCGATCTTGATGGCGCTTTCGTTGTCGCAGTAAAGTGGCACTTGCTTCAGATGAATGCCATAGTCCTTGAGTGTTTGCTTCATCCACAGAAGCTGAGCGCAGCAAGATCCAGCAGCAATGTATTCAGATTCAGCAGTGGAGAGAGATACACAGTTCTGCTTCTTTGAAGACCAACATACAAGTGATCGTCCTAGAAAGTGACATGTGCCTGATGTAGACTTGCAATCAACTTTGTCACCAGCATAATCAGCATCCGAGAATCCAACCAGATCAAACTCTGAGCCCTTTGGATACCATAATCCTAGAGTTGGGGTGTGAGCCAAATATCGAAGAATTCGCTTCACAACTAACTGATGCGACTCCTTTGGTGCCGCTTGAAATCGAGCACACATGCAAACACTAAGCATAATATCTGGCCTAGATGCACATAGATAAAGTAAAGAACCAATCATGGAGCGGTATACCTTTTGATCGAACTCTTTACCATTATCGTCGGGACCCAGATGATGTTTGGCTGGCATAGGTGTTGTGAAGCCTTTGTAGTCTTGCATACCAAACTTCTTCAGGCAATCTTTGAGATACTTCTCTTGAGATATGAAGATGCCGTTGCGTTGTTGTCGTATTTGAAGACCGAGGAAGAACTTCAGCTCTCCCATCATGGACATCTGATATTGCTCTTGCATCATATATCCAAACTCTTCACTGTACTTCTGATTGGTGCAGCCGAAGATAATGTCATCCACATATATTTGGCACACAAACAGTTCACCATCATATGTCTTCGTGAAGAGAGTGGGGTCTAGGGAACCAGGTATGAAGCCTTTGCTCTTCAGGAAGTATTTGAGTGTGTCATACCAGGCCCGAGGGGCTTGTTTGAGGCCATACAGTGCCTTGTTGAGCTTGTATACCATGTCAGGATGTTTTGGATCTTCAAAGCCAGGAGGTTGTGCAACATACACTTCTTCTTCAATCTTGCCATTGAGAAAAGCACTCTTCACATCCATTTGATATAGAAGTATGTTGTGATGATTTGCATAGGCCAGTAGTATGCGTATGGCTTCAAGTCTAGCCACAGGAGCAAATGTTTCATCCAAGTCAATGCCTTCCACTTGAGTATATCCTTGAGCAACGAGACGAACTTTGTTTTTGACAACTTGACCATGCTCATCTTGCTTGTTGCGGTATATCCATTTGGTTCCTATTATATTGTGCTTCCGTGGATCAGGACGCTTAACTAGTTCCCATACATTATTCAGCTCAAACTGTTGAAGCTCTTCTTGCATAGCTTGAATCCATTCAGGTTCCATGAAGGCTTCTTCAACTTTCTTGGGTTCTGTTATTGAGACGAATGCGAAGTGCCCATAGAAATTTGCTAGCTGAGTTGCCCTTGAACGAGTGAGTGGACCGGGTGCATTGATGCTATCAATTATTCTTTCAATCTGCACTTCATTGGCAACGCGAGGATGTATAGGGCGAAGACTTTGCTCTTGCTGATCATTGTCATTGTTAGAAGGAATGTCTTCAGGCTGAGCATTGTCTTCATGTTGATTAGGTGCTGAGATGATAAGTTCTTCTTCAGGATGAGCTTTAGAAGGTATAATTTCTCCAGTTCCCATTAGCTTGATTGATTCACTGGATGGAACTTCATCTAGCACATTTGGCAGTTGCTCTCTTTGTGAACCATTGGTCTCATCGAACCGCACATCCACTGTTTCAACTACTTTGTAATGAAAGAGATTGAAGACTCTGTAGGAGTGCGAATCCTTTCCATATCCAAGCATAAAACCCTCATGTGCTTTTGGTGCAAACTTTGAGGTGTGATGTGGGTCCTTGATCCAGCACCTTGCGCCAAATACTCTGAAATAACTGACATTTGGCTTCTTGCCAGTAAGGAGCTCATAGGATGTCTTGTTCAGAAGCTTGTGAAGATAAACACGATTGATTGTATGGCATGCAGTATCAATGGCTTCAGGCCAGAATTTTCTTGGGGTCTTGTATTCATCTAGCATCGTTCTGGCCATCTCAATGAGTGTTCTATTCTTGCGTTCGACGACGCCATTCTGCTGTGGCGTGTACGGGGCTGAGAATTCATGTGTGATGCCCAAGGTATCAAGATATGTATCAAGGCGAGTGTTCTTGAATTCAGTGCCATTGTCACTTCTGATGTGCTTTATCTTGGCGCCATAATTGTTCATAGCTCGATTGGCGAAGCGTCTGAAGACATCCTGCACTTCAGTCTTGTAAAGGATTATGTGCACCCAAGTATATCTAGAATAATCATCAACAATAACGAAGCCATAGAGGCAAGCAGTAGTAGTAAGAGTTGAGTAATGAGTGGGACCGAAAAGATCCATGTGAAGCAGTTCGAAGGGTTGAGTAGTGGTCATGATTGTCTTCGAGGGATGTTTGGCCCTTGTCATTTTCCCTGCTTCACAGGCACCGCATAAGTGATCTTTCTTGAACTTGACACCCTCGATGCCTATGACATGCTTCTTCTTTGCCAGGGTGTGGAGGTTCCTCATGCCAGCATGTCCAAGCCTCCGATGCCAGAGCCAGCATTCTGAAGCTTTTGCTAGAAGACATACGGCAAGCTGTGGTCCTGCTGAGAAATCTACTACGTACAGATCATCTTTTCGATACCCTTCAAACACTAGAGACTTGTCAGATTCCATTAGTACAAGGCAGCGATATTTTCCAAATATTACGATCATGTTCAAATCGCAAAGCATTGAGACAGACATTAAGTTGAAGCCAAGGGATTCAACAAGCATGACTTTGTCCATGTGTTGATCCCTTGAGATTGCAACTCTACCTAGACCCAATACCTTACTTTTACCAGTGTCAGCAAATGTGATGTGGCTCTTGTCGGATGGACGTAAGGTTGAGTCCATAAGAAGACTTCTTTTGCTAGTTATGTGATTTGTACACCCACTATCAATAATCCATTCTAAAGACGCTGGTGTCGTACCCTACAGTGCAGTTAGGGGGATAGGCTTCACCAAGAGCATTGTGAAGCAAAAACATTTGACGAACCAATGGGTTATGAAAGCTTAGATCCAGATTAGGACTAATAGGGAGAGTAGCAAGCGATTCAGGAACGAAGTACATAGTAAGACCATTCGGGCATTTGATCTTGCGCCCTACAAGATGATTAAGGTCCCCAGCAATGGCGTCAGACGATTTTGGTTTTCTGTTGGAGACCTTTCCCTGCAAAAGAGAGTTAAGCTTTCTTAGCCACCCACATCTTCAAGGGTGGCTGAGAAGCAATAAGTCTAAGTGCAGCATCTGAGAATTTTGGCTTTGGAGCCCTAGCAAACAGTCTTGCAGGCGGACAATAGTACTCATAAGAATAGGCAGAATAGTTCTTGGTCTTATGAACATGACGGTTTGATGAACCGCTCTCATATTCATATGCCTGAGTATAGTTTCCCTGCAAAACATTTGCGTTAGTGCGACTCAGGTGAGTCCTTTGTTTGTATGAAGCCTTTGGACCATATGAAGCCTTTGGTCTGAGGTTTGTCTTCTTCACGTGAGGTGTCATGATGTCATTCACAGGAAGATTCTCCAGACACCTTTTCGGAACCCAGATCTTCTTCATAGGCGGTCCATTCCTGCAGTTAGTACCAATGTACCTGGCAAACACTTCACCATTCTGATTCTTAAACAGTATATAGTTTGCATCAAAGGATTCATCAATGATAATGGGGTTAGCACAAGTGAAGCCAGATAGATTGGATGGGTCTGCTGAAGGTTCCTTTGCAGCAACCCACATGGTTTTGGGGTACTGCTCAGGTTTCCAGTAAGAGCCATCAGCATTCATTTTCCTTATGAACCCAACACCCTCTTTCCTCGGGTTTCGGTTCAGAATCTGCTTTTTGAGGACATCACATAGTGTCGTATGCCCTTTAAGACTTTTGTACATCCCTGTTTCAAGCAATGTCTTCAACCTAGCATTCTCATCAGCAATAGCAGTGGTATCCTTAGCAGAGGGGTTAGTTACCACATCAACAGTTGAAGATATTGCAACAGTAGTAGCAGTAGAACATTCAGCAACAGAAGTGGCATTATCACGCTCAATGCATTTAATACATGGTGGTTCAAATCCTTCTTGAGCGGGACTGATCTGTTTGGAGTGAAGTGACTCGTTTTCCTTTTGAAGATCTTCATGAACCGCTCTCAATTTCTCAAGATCTTGCTTCCTTTGAAGATAACCATAGGAAAGCTTTTCATGAGTTGTTGAGAGAGTTTCATGACGACTTTCAAGTTCCTGATACTTAACGTGAAGATTTTTTATGTCTTCAATTAAGGATTCAGATCGAGTCATTTCAGCACCTAACAGATCATCGCTTCTGTCTAACAGTTTTTGAATATGTTCCCTAGCTTTCTGCTGTTCAGTTGCAATTTTAGCAAGTGTTTTGTAGCTGGGTTTTGAATCACAATCAGAGTCATCGTCACTAGATGTTTGATAGTGAGTAGTGCGTGTGTTTACCTTGGCACCGCGTGCCATGAAGCAGTAGGTAGAAGCGGAGTAGTCCTTGTCATTTGCATCGGTGTCGATGACGAGGTCATTGTCTTCAGTATTGAAGATGGACTTGGCAACGTATGCTGTAGCCAGACTTGCGACGCCTGAATCGGACTCCTCCTCAGACTCCACCTCCGCCTCCTCAGAAGCAGACTCCTCCTCTGAGTCCATTTCCTTGCCAACAAACGCACGTGCCTTGCCAGATGAGCTCTTCTTGTGTAATGAAGACTTTGAGGAAGACTTGGACGAAGACTTTGAGTATTTCTTCTTCTTCTTGTCGTCAGAGTCATATTCCTTGCTCTTCTTCTTCTTTTTGTTCTCATTGTCCCAATGTGGACACTCAGAGATGAAGTGGCCAGGTTTCTTGCACTTGTGACATGTTTTCTTCTTGTAGTCGTGAGCAGAAACTTCATCATTCCTTGAGCTTGATCGGGAAGACTTTCTGAAGCCTTTCTTCTTGGTGAATTTTTGAAACTTCTTCACAAGCATAGCAAGTTCTCTTCCAATGTCTTCAGGATCATCAGAACTGCTGTCAGATTCTTCTTCAGATGAGGAGACAGCTTTTGCCTTCAAGGCACGAGTTCGCCCATAGTTTGGACCGTAGATATCTCTTTTCTCAGAAAGCTGAAACTCATGTGTGTTGAGCCTCTCAAGTATGTCAGATGGATCGAGTGTCTTGAAATCAGGACGTTCTTGAATCATCAGGGCTAGGATGTCAAACAAACTATCAAGTGATCTCAGTAGTGTCTTGACGACTTCATGTTTGGTGATCTCAGTGGCGCCGAGGGCTTGAAGCTCATTTGCGATGTCAGTGAGTCGGTCAAATGTGTGCTGGACATTCTCATTGTCATTTCGCTTGAAGCGGTTGAAGAGGTTGCGAAGGACATTGATTCTCTGATCTCTCTGGGTTGAGATGCCTTCATTGACCTTGGAGAGCCAGTCCCAGACCAGCTTAGATGTCTTCAAAGCACTCACACGGCCATACTGTCCTTTGGTCAGATGACCACAGATGATATTCTTGGTAGTAGAGTCCAGTTGAAACTCACACGGCAACTTTACTTGGGCTACAAGCAAAGATGACTTGTCCGACTATGGACAAGATTCGCTCTCATAGTATTCACTCGAAGACATAGGTTTTTGGTTAGGCATCACTTCAGTCATTCTGACTGGTTCTCTTGGACCCCACTTAACAGTACGGTGGTTCCTATGACTCAACACAAAAGAAAAAGAACTACGAAAGATCTAAGTCTTCGAGCTCCATAGGCTTCATGTGGTGTCTTCTCTTGTCATAGTCTTCAATGTGAATATCTTCATATACCACCTTTGACTTCAATGTCTTCATACATTTTTAGGGGTCATCTCTGATAGGAAAACCGAATCAATAAGGGACTTCTACCTGTATTATCCTGCAATTCTCACAAACACATTAGTCCCTCAACTAGGTTTGTCGTCAATACTCCAAAACCAACTAGGGGTGGCACTAGATGCACTTATACCAGCAAAAAGTAATGAGTGAATTATCAACACAACAAAAAAAGAGTGTTGTGAAAAAACCTTATTGGGTAAGATAAATATGTGGTTAGAGTCAAATTTATCATACCAAAACAATAACATTTATCAGGACGTCATTCTTTCATGCAAAAACAAGATGAATTATCAACACAACAAAAGGACTGTTGTGAAAACCTTATTGGGTAAGATAATATGTGGTTAGAGTCAAAGTTATCATGCCAAAACAATTGCATTTATCAGGACATCACTTGTTCAGGCAAAAACAAGAAAAAATGTTCAAAAAATTGTTATTGACCATGACCAGAAAAAAATGCAGAAGATGTCATGCAAAAAAACTAGTTAGCTTAGATCACCATAGAACATATGGTCCAAGACAAGGTAGTGGAGCATGTTGTCAGAGTAATGAGAGGTGTTACCATAGTATAGCAAATCAAGTTACCATGTAGTTAGAAGGTATGTTACCAGGTGGGAGAAGGGGATGTTATATTATGAAAACAACACACAGTCATGTTGTCATGGGAGGTAAAAATAATACATTGTAATCAGTAATCACAAACAGGAGGACACACATACAGAAAATAAATACAAAAGCACAACACACAAATTATGGTGAACGAGAATCAAAAAATGGTTCATTTCAGATAACACAAAAGCGTAAAGAGTCATATTAAATTCATCCACACACGCACACAGACATAGGGAAAAGGAAAAGAACTGACTTAAATACGGAAGAAAGCACATAAAACAGTTAAAAAGGTCTTCGATTAAGTGCCTCCATCATTCACTCATTGCTGCGAAGCGAAGACGCAAAAAGTTCTTCACTTACCGGAGTTGGAAGGCAGCGCCCAAGCAACCGGTTCAATGTCAATGCCCTCAACATTCTCCGCAGCAGTAGAGGCAGGCGCTAGGATCACGTCTGAATCAACTAATGTTGTAGCTGCTGCATGTGGTACTTCTGCTGCTTGCGGTGTGGCTACTGATTCTAGCACTTCCGTTGCTTGTGGTGCTCCTGCTCCTGTTTGTGGTGCATGAGGTGATTCAGGAATACCCTGAACCACAGCTGCCACTGGTGGAGCCACTGGTGGAGCTTCAGGCGTCACACCAAAAATGGAGTCAAGTCCGAGAGAGCAGCTTGGTGGGGTGAAATCACCATCAACTCTAAATACAACATTATCACTTGCAGCTTCTGGAGTAACAACAACGTCTTCAGCTTGAACTTGGTGATGCAATTGGACATTCTGGGAATCATCCACAACTTGAAGTTCAGCAATTTCATCTTGAGCATTAGAATTGACAGCTGGGACTGCAGTATACAAGTACAATTACCATTAGAAAATACACTATAGTTACCATCATTAACAAGTAAGAGTTACCACCATAAAATGTTATAGTTACCATCAGAACAGTCCATACCTAGAGCTGTTTTTCCTGCATCAACACCAGTCACTACAACAGCCACTCCGGCTTCAGGGGGCATGGACACTTGGGCAGCTTCGGTGACGGGTTCAGTAACATGTTGAGCTGCATAAAATGAGAGGACAAAAAAGTTATCAATCAATGCATACCAGTGTCCACGACAGGAGTTTCATCAGCATCAATTTCATCATTAACAGTTGCAGTGGCAAGCTCTTAAACAACAGCAGTGACGGTGGCCACTGTAGCCAGTTGTTCTACAGATTCAACAGCATCAGATGCAACTTTGGGAGCAGCTGCTGCTTCAACGGACGCTGGCGAAGAGCCCATCACAATAGGTTGTGAAACGACAACAGGAGACGTCAACGTGGACTGATCTTCAAGATCCACAACCTCTATCGACTGTGAAGATGCTGCTCTTAGTCGAGGAGAAGACCTAGTCTTGGTAAACCGCACCTTTTTAGCGGCATTAATTCCACTTGACTTCCTGCAAAAAAAAAGATAAGTTGTGAGATGTAGTGTTAAAATGAACAGACACAAATAGCTATTTATAAGAAGTAGCAGGTGTGAATCCTAAAAAAATTTACCATATAAAAAGAGTGTAGACGCATAGAAACAAGGAGACAATTACAGGTTATCATTGTAATACTACTAAAATTACCAGACAAATAGTTCGAAACTACCATGCAAAAAATAATAATGAAAAATCTGCAACATATTTTTTAACAAAAGATAATCAATTGAAGACCAATTGGTCCAACAGATTACATAGACTTTGGGATACTGGATGACGCCTCAAGTGTACCAACTTGTTTGCAGGGTGCCCTGAAAAAATAAAATGAAGTAGTGAACAATGAGGTTGGACCAGTAGTTTAGAAGATGTGTATAAGACAAAAAAGGTGAAGTTATCAGAGGGTCCTACTGAAGTTATCACATAAAATCAGTTGAAGCTACCATGCAGTGTTAGAACTGAGGAAAATACAAGAAGTAGAAAAATACAAAAGGATATTTCACCTGCGTGGAACCTGTTTAGTACCAGTTGAGGGTCGAATGACCTCATCGGTGCCCTTGTCAGCCACACAGATCCCAAGCTCTTCTACAACAACTTTCATGACAGATAAATGGATGTCCCTTTCTGACAGCTGGACAGGCTCAGGTGGCGGAACAGAACGGGGTGGAGATGGTAGCTTCAACTTCTTGCGCCTTCACATGTAAGCCAAATTTTTGGCAAGCTGAGCACCGCAACTTTTAACAGAAGACTCAGTGGCCAAACCAAACTGTGTGTCTGTCATATCACGCTGGCTGAGCACGCCATCCCCTGAGCTGCTTGACACCGTGTTAGAAGTACCAGCGAGCAAGATCTGGGACTTAATAACAGGTTCATCGCCCCCATGGTCTGATATGCCTTCGACATTTCCTGCTACACTGTCACGCGCTTCAGCGTTTGCATCGCTTGATTGATTTGGGTCCACATTTCCTGCTACACTATCAGGTATGCCTTCTACATTTTCTGTTACACTGTCATGCAATTCAGCGTTTGCATCGCCTGAGTAAGTTGTATCCACATCCGTTGCCCTGCTGCCAGAGGCCACATTCTCTGCCCCGCTGCGGAAAGAAGAACCATGATACAAAACCGTAAAGTCATCATCATCATCATAATCATCAGATTCGTCCCCGTCGTTTTCATCCGTATCATGGTCAGTATCAGACTCATCCATATTATTCTTGCCGGGAGTCTCCGATTGACGGGTACGGCGGGCAGGAGAGGGCTTTGCCATATTCCGGGTAGCAGAAGAAATCGCCCTAAGATCAGTGTCTAGTCGACGAGACACATATGAACAGCCTTCATCATCAAGTGAGACGAACCCTTGCACAAGATCGCCAAGCAGGCCAACCAAGCCAGATGAAAACCGACCCACGAGCTTAGAAGCCTTTGCAAGTTTCTACTCATTAATAAAACAAACAAAACAAGATATCATAAGAGAAGTAGAAAAATAGATAGGATTTCCATTCTAAAGTTATCATGTGAGTGCAACAGAAAGTATCAACCAATTACAACACAAGTTATCAGCTGTTAAAAAATAAAATTTAGGTTGGTAAAACATGATTTATCAGGTAAAACAGACACAAAATTACCATGTGTATGCAACAAAAGTTACCATCATAAAAACACAACATAAAAATAGCAAATGAAGAAAACATTTCAGATGTGTAATACAAAAACACTTATAAGGTTGCATAGTCATTAGTTACCATCAAAAAATGTATCAACAACAAAGAAAAAGGCTACAAATTACCAGAATAGATATAAACAAAAAAAGCATACCTCTTCATTGCAGTTTGGTGGGACATGCACACGCATGAACTTTCCAAGACCTTGTTAACCGCCGAACAAGCAGAAATCGACGCCAAACTGGGGTTTCAACTGGTGATTTGTTGAGAATGAAAATGAATAAAGAAAAGTATAAAGAACAAATGCATTTGCAGTAAGTACATGAAATGATTAGAAGGAAAATAAAAACAAAGTTATCGGTAGTTTGCCATAAGAAATTCCGTCCGCTTGGACATCCATACTAAGCAATTCAGATATCATCTCTTTTGTCCAAACATTGATAGCAAACGCTCCATCGGGCAATGAGATACCAAGACCAGTAAGATCGATAGCATCAATGTACAGAAGCTGGTAAAAAAGAGTCATTGCTGTCAGAAATACACAACCAGATAGCAGGAAAAGAAAAAAAAGCACCATCGCTTACATTGTAAAAAGAAGACACCCCTTTGTAGGCCTCCCCTTCGAAAGTGCCTTATGGAGCTCATCAGCAATGAACTTGCACCATTTCAAGTCCTTGACTCTATTAATGTTTTGCTGAAAAAACAAGGAAGTAAATGAACAAAAAATCTACATGATATAAAGCAATACAATTACCATGTGAACATGATGCAAGCTATCAGCCATGAAAGCATAAGTTACCAGTACTTATGAGCACACCATACCATCTAGGGCTGATCTTGTTGGATGTAGTAGGAGCAATGACAGTATTGCCGGCAAGCATAAGCCACATCTGCTTGAACTTCTCATCATAATTGGCAGAACTTGCTATGAGATCAAGGACATTAGTCGTCTTCGGTGTGTGACCAAGCTCACCAAACATCTCAATCCCTAACTCAATATTAGCTTCTGTGGGCAGACTGTAAGGGAGACCATTCCCACCACGGGGCACACCCATCACACGATGAACCGACTCTTCATTAACAGGGATCCTCCCACGCCCCGGAACAACCACTTCACGGGAGTCTGGCTCGTATAACCCAGCAAGCCATTCACTAAGAAAATTGAAGAGGTGGTCGCACTTGATCTCTCGAATGCTTTTCAAGTCCATTTCATCGATAGCATTTTTCCTACCATCAGACAGATCTTTACAAGCAGCCAGAAGTGAGTTTGGCGAAGCCCTGTTCCGAGGTGGAGGGCGCTTCGCTTTTTGGAAGGAACACCCTCATGGCCATCACCAGAACCTTTGCGCTTCCTTGGTATCGTGCCCCTGAGAAACAAAACAATATTAAAGGACTGCCAAGTAAGGAGTTACAAAAGGTGAATTGGAAGACGCAGCAACCAATGAGATGACAAAACAAAAAGTCTGGTAACTTGTATGACTGTGACTGATAGCCAGAACTTAACAGCCATGATAACTTTCTTAAAATGTCATTGAAAATAGATACTGAGCTTTCTTAAAATGTCATTGAAAATAGATGCTGAGACAAATGGGTGATTTGAAAATGCAGATAGAGTAATTAAAATGGCAACTACTTAACAATCCAAGTGCTAGTTTGAAGTAAATAAGACATGGCAAAAATCAAACAGAATGATAGATATAAAACAAGTGGACCATAGACGGGTTGCAGGGTAACCGCTAACAAAAATCAGTGCTAATGACAAAGCAAAAAAGGACTTGGAAAAAACATTACGCAAATAAGTTGTATCTGAAGCATGTGCTAGCATGAATTTCGTGGTAACACTTAACAATTTCGGTGGTAACTTTAATGAACGAGTCCTGATAGTTGTGCACCGACCACAATTTACAGTTGCAATGTGAATCTAAACAAGCAGCACCTCGCGCAATACAACATCCCAGATCTGCATCCGAAAACACATCAGGGAGGGGGTTGGGTACAGAGTTCACATCCACATTCCAAAAAAATTGTTAAAAATGAAAGGAACCACGCGCGGATCAGACTCATACAAACCACCCACCGTCAGAAACGGTCTTCAACCACCTATTTCATCGCCATCTACGCCTAATCCACAATTTATCCCCCTCCCCCCATACGACCTAGAATGGAATGAACTCACATATGCACTCGCAACTCGATCAAAACAACTCGACGAAAACAGGTCACTGCAACATCAAAATCAACTATGGCGCTCTCATCCGCGGAACCCCAGGCTTTACCCAACAACGGAAACACAACGGGGGGGGGGGGGGGGGGGAATCTCACCGGAACAAGTCGCCGATGACCGCTGCGTAAGCAACCAGCGCCCGTCCGCGCGATATCTGCAGAAACTCGAGCGATTTTGAGTCGAATCGCTCCGAGGAAGAGGAAGAGGAGAAGTAATGGCGAAGTGGGATGAGTGGGCGGAGTGGAGCGAGAGCCGTTGCAGTTCGGGAGAAGAAGAGAGGGGATTGTGGGCGAGGGAAGTGGGGATTGGAGGAAGCCGCGGCGGACGGGGCCACTTGCCAGAGGGAGAGAGGGGCGCGGGATAACTCCCTCGGGCGAGAGACGCTGAGATGCAACGAGGCAATTCACTCGCGACGATAGATGCAGATTGGACGGCTGTGCGATCGTTCGGACCTTTTGTCAATTCCAGAACGTTCGGTCGTTACATTTGTCGTATTATTATTTTAAGTGTTAGCTATTGGGCTGGCACATTACTGTTGATGCCTCAAGCGAGAGTTAAAAAAGAAAAAAAAACTCTGGCTGGGCACGGGCGACGTATCTCTGAAAAAGACCATCATACCCTTTATTATGAAGGGGTATGAAGAGATCTCGTCCGCTGATGTATTTAGGGGGGTGTACCGAAGCGGAAGTGTTATATATGTAATTGAAGGAAGTTGAGAGTCGTGCAGAGCTCACTCAAACCACTGCAGACCAGGCGTGTGTTGCACTTGGTTTAATTACGGACCTGAGGAAACTAAAGCAAGCTTAGGAGACTCTCAGCTCAGAAAACGAACTTCTGCGAGAGCAGTTGGCTATGTGGCAGCAAGACCACTACGCCCTTCTTGCAGATTACGACAAGAAGAAAGGAGAGGAAGAACGATCGCAAATGCTTCTGCAGAGTGTGGATCATATCAAGCTGTTGGTCCAAAATAATTCTGATGAGCTTGGAAGATTGCGAGCAGAAGCTCTTGCTGCTGCCCAAAAGAAGGATGACGAGATTGGCAGATTGCGAGCAGAACTTGTTGCTACCGAAAAGAAACTAGAGACAGCTCAAAAGATTGTGGATGCTCTTAAGGCGTCGACCCAAAAGAAGGACGATGAGATTGTCGCTGCCCAAAAGGAGAAAATGCACTCCTTGGTCAACGAGAAGGATAATGAAATCCAAAGACTGAAAGATGGGCAAGATGAAACTAGTCAGAAGCGCAGGCGTGTCTCTATGACAGCAAATGTAAGTACTATCTATCACGTTTGCAATTGTATGGATGGGCTCACACTGAACCTTGATTCCCTCGTTTATTTGCTTAGTGGCCCTGACTTGCCATACACACACATATATATTGATTGTATGGATGGGCATTGTCGCGTCCAGTTTAATAAGTAAATCTGCTTGATTAAGAAAATTAATCCAAATTTACTACTTGGAAGTTAGTTGATCACCTCAAGCTGTGTGATCATTAGCTGTTTTACTAATAGTCCTGTGCGTTTTACCAATTTTTCGCTCAAAACATATACGAATTGAATTGCATTCACCTAAAAGACTATAAGCTCGGCGATACAGTATATTCCAACAATATGCATCCTAAATCTTGAAAGGTTGCATGCACGGGTTACCTGTTGTTGAGAGGCTACATATAAGCTCCAGGCCGTTCTTGGCCTTCAGATCTGAATCCCAAGTGAGAATGTAGTAGTAGTAAGTAGATAGAACAATCTTCTTTTCTGTGTCAAACACACCCTAGTAAGTCATAAGAATTGTATGTATTTTTACCGGGCTAGTTATCTGGAAAGTGGCAACTGCAAGGATGCAAAAGAGCAAGCTCTGAGCACCCATGGTACCGAATTTGATGGCATGGTCTGTCATCTTATTCCAGTATGTCTTGCTTCAGTTTTTGAGTGATTCTGCCACAAGCATTTTTAAGAGAGTGCTGAGATCAAAATAAGCCTCCCTGCGACAGGCCGGAGCTCCGCTCTGCTTGTCAGAAGTTAGCCTTTATCTTTATACTTGAATATGGATCACAACATAACACTTGGTGTGCCATGCTCCAAGCCATTGTTGGATTTCTGATCTGAATCCTAGGGGAAGATGAAGTTGATAGAATAGACATGCATGTTCCACTTCATGTGGTGCAAAAGAACAAGCGCCAAGCTCACATGGTAACAAGTTTCTAGGGCAAGGTCTCATCTTGTTCCAGTATGACCAACTTGAGTTTTGATTTGCAGCATTGCTCACGGCAGCTTGTTCTTATCTTGATTTCAGCACTCTCTTCCTTTTTCATATTGTCTGCCATTTTGTGGGTCTCTCATGGCTGCCATTTTTTGTTGATCCCTTATGGCTGCCATTTTGTGAGTTATTTACCCAAAACCACCACACTTGGGGCTAGGGTAACCGGTCACTACCACATTTAAGCCATGTCACAAAAAACCACCAACTCTGGGACTAATCGGTACCGCGGAGCACTGACTGGCCGTTTTAGCCGCGGAAACAGCGAAACCGACAGGTCGGGCCCACCTGTCGGGTCGACGTGGCGCGGGCTGACGGACGCCGTTAGACGGAGGGGGACGGCCGTTTCCGCGCCCGTGTATTAGTGGGCCGTGCGGGTCGCTCGTCGGACCAGACCGCACCAGAGCACATCCGACCCCTTTGTCTCGACCTCGACGACCGCCGCCGCCGCCACCGTCGTCTCGCCGCCGTCCGCCGGTCCGCCATGGTTTCCTGGAGCGAGGAGTCAAGCTCTTCTTCTTCGGACGACGAGTCAGTGACTAGCCAGGTATGTTCATTTGGGGATTCCAACATTTAGGGTTAGGGTTAGGGTTCTTGAGTTGGGGATTTCTTACCAAGTCGCTGATTTCTTCAATCTCTTTGGTTTTAAACTTCCTAGGACTATCTCATGCTATGAATGGAGTGGCATTGCTCATGAGCTCTCCTCTCGCTGTCTGCATCGCGAGACTTGCCTCAGGCTAGTAGCATTTGAATCTACGGACACTGGCCGACGTTTTCTTGCTTGCGCTGAGGAGAAGGTATGTTGGTTAGTACTGTATTGAGTTAACCTTAGTTAGTTTTTCCTCCATTCGAATGCCAGAAGGAAATTTTGCTCTGCTTATTAGTGTGAACAATTGTCATTGCCCACAGTTGGATTTAATTATGCTCTGACAATAGTAAATTATGCTATGCCAGTGTAATTTGCTCCAAATAATTAAGTAGTGTACAACATTGTTAGTGCCAGTAGGAAATTATGCTATGGCAGTGTAATTTGCTCAAATAATTAAGTAGCGTACAACTAGTGTACAATATTGTTAGTGCCAGCACTAAATTTTGTACTTATTAATGACAACATATATTTAGTTTATATGCTGTTAAAAGTGACAAAAATTTCTGATTGACAACACATATTAATTTGATAGGCTTTCTTAATTGTTTGTGCATTTAAATGAACACAATTTCTTACTGAGAACATCTCTTGTGTAGTATGATTGACAATATTTTTTCTGAATTATAGGCTGAACTAAAGTGCAACTATCTGGAGTGGATAGACCCTGAGTGGTCAGTGGCTATGCAGTTCTGCCTAACTGAATTGTGGGGAATGTATGACAAAGAAATCAATGACAGGCTGAGAGACAATGTTCAGCTTGGTGATCAGAATTACAAATTAGTTGGAGAAAAGAGGAAGATGGAAGAAGAGCTGAGATTTTTCAAACTTGATTTTGCAAAAATGGTGGCTGACAAGGAGGATGCTATTACCGAGCTGGGCAATACTAGGTTGGCTCTCAATGATCTGAAAGAGGAGATGGAGAAGAAGAAGCTGGCAGACCATGGTTGCACAAACCTACATCAGTTACTCAGGGCAAAGGCAGAGAAGGAGAGGGACAAGCTTGTGGTAGAGAGAGACCAAGTGCTCACAGAGAGAGACCAACTAAAGGAAGAGAAGAAAAAGCTAGAGTACATCATCTCTGATTTGCTGAAACAGAAGCATGGCTACAAGGACAAGATCAAGAAGTTGAAGGAGATATGTGATGAATTTTAATTATGTAATGTGGCATTGTACTGGTGTAGTTGTGCTCTGTTGCCTGAATAATCAGCCCTACTAGAAGTGCACTGTATTGTTGTAATGGTTAAATTTGTACTGAATTATGCAGTTTATCTGCAAGTCTAGAATTTGAACTTATGGCATGAATTTGAACTTAATTTGTAGTGCTATCTCTTGTATCATATTGAGTACTCTATTATATTTACTTCACTCCAGGTGAAACTGGTGTGATAGTCAAATTATTGTGCACAGAAAAATTTGAAATACTAGTAACTTATGGCATGAGTATACCAGGAACTTTCTGGCATTATTATTATGCACATAATGTGATGATCAGGGAGTGCAAACAACATAGCAGTACAGAGTAAATGTAGCAGTGCAAGCACATAATTATAGATAGGTACATGATGATTGAAGCAAGCCAACATAGCAGTACACAAGAATAATAGATAGTAGTTCCTCATAGCATAAAACCAAGATCCATACATAGGTTTAGCATAACATTACACAACAATAGTTCATAGTGGCACACATAGGTTCAACACAACATTAATAAGTTCAAATTTAGTCTTGGCATAGATAAAGTGCTCTAGTGCCTGATGGAGCACACATGCACTTGGATACATAGTCAAACAAGAACTCTCAGTAGTTTCCACTGGCATAGAAGTACCCCTCCATCCTTTTGCTCATGTATCTTGCCCTTTTCGGCCTATTTCCTGTTGGCTGGCTAGTTGAAGCTTCTGCAGTAGTTCTTGGAGGATTGAAGCTTCTTGCACCTGTTTTTGCACCTCTCCTTGCAGCAGCAGTACCAGCACCAGAAGGAGAAGAATTTACAGCTCTAGCAGATGAACCAGCAGCTCTAGCAGATGTAGCAGCAGCTCTAGCAGATTTGTCCCTTGAAGCAGCAGCAGCAGATCCCCTTGAAGCAGATGTAGAGCTTGCACCCCTAGGAGTTGTTGTACCAGATGTTGAGCTTCCACCTTGCTGCCATGTAGGGGTTGTCCTGTTTTCCTGTAATTATTTTTGTTGGATAAATTTCAGTGATACTTAATGAGTGATGAGATAGAGAAGGAAGTCAAAAATAACATACCATGGGTTTGTTCTTCCTGATTTGCAGATCTGGCCTCAATGGCTTTGCCACTCGACACATGCCAACTAGGCTACCTTGACCGAAGTGTCGACAAGATGCGTTACCACTCGACACATGCCAACTAGGGTAGGTGGGAGGTTGGTTGGGCTATGTTGGCCCATAAGGGTCACCCTAGGCTATCTTGACCGAAGTATCGACAAGATGCGTTACCACTCGACACATGCCAACTAGGGTAGGTGGGAGGTTGGTTGGGCTATGGTGGCCCATAAGGGTCACCCTAGGCTACCTTGACCGAAGTGTCGACAAGATGCGTTACCACTCAACACATGCCAACTAGGGTAGGTGGGAGGTTGGTTGGGCTATGGTGGCCCATAAGGGTCACCCTAGGCTATCTTGACCGAAGTGTCGACAAGATGCGTTACCACTCGACAGATGCCAACTAGGGTAGGTGGGAGGTTGGTTGGGCTATGGTGGCCCATAAGGGTCACCCTAGGCTATCTTGACCGAAGTATCGACAAGATGTGTTACCACTCGACAAGATGCGTTACCACTCGACAAGATGTGTTACCTTTTGGGCCACCATAGGCCCTCTTGACCTAATTGTCGACAAGATGCATTACCACTATACACATGCCAACTAGGGTAAGTGTTCAACAAATTAATGAACTAAATACACTAAATGCAGAACTAATTAGACTAAATACACTAAATGCATAACTAATTAAACAAATTCATGAACTAATTAGAGTACTAATTTAGGGACAAGTGAAGATGTAGATGAACTCACCTTCTGTCTATCAGACATGAATGTGTACTTCCCAAATTTTCCCTCTTCAGTCCCTCCTAGGGCATACTTGAGTTGAGTCAAAAACCATTACCAATTTGGTGTGTCTTCAACTCCAACCACTCCAAATGCTATGGGGTACATATTGTTGTTTGCATCCCTTCCAGTAGCAGCTAGTATTTGTGCCTCACTAGTTAACTTAATGAAACAACCATCTAAGCCTATGAATGGCCTGCATCCATTCAAAAATCCCTCAACACATGCATTCAAACAGAAAAAAATACCATGAAACCTTGGTCCTGCAGTTGGGTTTTCTCTTGTTTTTCCACTCATAGTACTGACAATGCATCTTGATTCAGGATTTGTAGCCTTCACAGTCTCCAAAAAATCTCTCAGCCTCTTGTATTGTCTCTTGTGATCTCCAAGCACAATCTCCTTTGCTTTCCTCTTTGCTCTCCATGCCATCATCTTGGGCACCTCAACACCAAACTGCCTCTTTACCTTGTCAACTATAGCAGGTACAGTAGTGTTGGGGTCTGATCTAATAGTTTCAAGCATTTTGTTGCCAAGCCACTTGGAGCTGATCCTTGTATTCTCAGATTGGGTGGGACATGTGTGCTCCAATACCATCTTCTTAATGCAGAAAGTGGGCTCATTACTGATCTTTGCTGCAGCTGTCGGATTTCGGGTTCCGGCAGACCCTTGAGGTTCGAACACTGGGGTGCGCGTGGAGATCTCTCCCCTATCAATCTACGTCCGATCCTCTCGTGCGAACTAAGATGAAAATGATGAACAACACAGGAGACACGAGGTATATATTGGTTCGGGCGACCGTTGTGGTGTAATACCCTACTCCAGTGTGTGGTGTGGTGGATTTCCTCTGGGGCTGATGAAGGAAAGTACAAGGGAAGAACAGCCTCGCGAGGGGTGTTCTTGAGCTGATGCGGTGTGTTCTACTTAGTCTCTGCTGGGTTCTTCTTCTCTCTTCTGCCCTCTTTCCTTCCTCTCTTTCTACTCCTCTTTTTCTTTGTGGAGGCTAGCTCTATTTATAGAGGCCCTGGGCCTCTCCCCGAATAGTTGAGCGGGAAGGGCGCCAACATTTGGCCATTTTGAAGGGGAACATATAGTACAAGTTATCCTAACCAAAGGTGGTCTTCGGCTGCCAAAAGCACTGGTGATGATGCCGTCTTGGGCTCCACGGTGACCTCCGTCCGGCCGTCCGGTTGGTCTTGGTCTAGTTGCACCGGAATGGTAACCTTTGCCTGATACCTTGGCCTGTGCTTGCCCCCTTTGCACCAAAGAGGAAACAAGGACCCTGCACAGGCCGGCGCCCGCCTGGCGCCCGCCTGGCCTTGATCATCATGCCTTGCATCATGGGATCCTCGCGAGGTACCATTGCATTGATCTCTCCATCTCCTCGCGAGCCTTCCTGATGAGGCCGCTCTTGAGGAAGCTTCATGTTGTCTGCCTCACGAGGCTTGGCCCCTCGCGAGGGTCTTGAGCTTGCATTGATGAAGATGGGACGCGTTGGGCCCCCACCTGAGCCACGCCGCAGGCAGGCAAGTCTGGGGACCCCCGTTCCCAGAACGCCGACAATAGCCCCCGGGCCCAAGGCGCGCGTGGGCTTGGCTTAGCCGAGAAGCGAAGGGGCAAGCGCGAAGTGCTGCGGGCCCTAACAGCATGCGGCCTTGGGTGCCGCGTGGCGGTTGATTGTATGTGGGCGTCTGCACTTCCCACGGCGCCTCGGCAACTGCACGGCTTGACAAGTTCCTGCATGCAGAGATATGGGTCATGATTACCTGAGGTCATGGTGCTCGGCGGTTGGCCTTCCCCGGCTATAAGTACGGGGCTGCGTGAGCTCCGCCAGTTCACCCCTTTCCGTTACTCTTCCTCTTCTTCCTCCTCATCCTTGCTTCCTCTTGCACCAATGGCACCGATCCGCCAGTTTTCAGCTGAGGAGAAGGGAAAGGCCCCCAGAGAGGGTCCTGACCCCCTCCCGCCGAAGAAGTAGCCAATCCTCTTTCGCCGGGACAAAGGCGCCTGGCAGGAGGTGTCGGGGCCGTGGTACGAGCAGCCGCCGCCTGGGTTTCCGCTGCCCTTGTATGCCCGCGTCGTAGGCCCCAGGGTGGAGGATGACGAGCAACACCGACAGCATCGCCGCCGACGCCGGCGAGTCACAGTGGTGCGCGTCGAACCCCCTGGAGTCCACGCGGAGCGCTCCTCTCGCGAGCTTGTGCTCCACGCTGCCATGCCTCCAACTTCGTGGATCCGCCTTCCTCCCTCCTTCGCCTTCGAGATGCCACCGAGCGGGGCCCTGGAGCACTGGCTGCAGCACGCCGACTGTGGCACCCCTGCAACCGGAGCGGAGGTCGCGGTCGTCGCTCCGGGCAAGGTCTTCATGACCCGGGGCTGGGGTGAGATTGCCCGGGTCTGTCACGCGGAAGGCGCCTTGGTGATCCATCTTGAATACGACGGCGCCTCCTTGATGTTCCTCAAGGTCTTTGATGCAGAAGGACGCCGGCTGGAATGCTGCCCTAAGGGAAGCGGCAGGGGTGACGAACTGGCGAGGACCAGCCCCGCCCGTTGTATAACACCCTCGATGCAACTATAGCTCCCACGTGTGGAGGCACGACTTAGAGGCATAACCGCATTGAAAGCAATGTCGCAAGTCGGGAAATCATTACACATCCCATGTACATAAATAATATAAAGGGGAGGAACATAGTTGGCTTACACTCGCCACGTCACATCAAAGTACATAAATAACATCCATCATACAAATCACTCATGGCCCGACTACGGTGCCAAAATAGAAAAGACCCCCAACATGCGACAAGGCCCTGAATCGATAACCCCAACTAGGCACCACTACTGATCATCCGGAAAAGACACGTAGTATCGCTGAGAGTCCTCGTCGAACTCCCACTTGAGCTCGTAATCGTCAACTGGAGTAGAAACACCTGGACCTGCATCTGGAGTTGTAGTATCTGTGAGCCACAGGGACTTAGCAATCTCACACCCACGCGATCAAGACTATTTAAGCTTATAGGAAGGTTAAGGCAAGTGTAGGTTGAGCTGCAGCAAGCGACTAGCATATATGGTGGCTAACTTATACGCAAATGAGAGCGAGAAGAGAAGGCGAAGCACAAGCAAGAAACTAAAGGAAAATCCTGCGCAAGCATAACTCCAACACCGTGTCCACTTCCCGGACTCCGCCGAGAAGGGGCCATCACGGTAACACACACGGTTGATTCATTTTAATTAAGTTTAGTTAAAGTTATCTACAACCGGACATTAACAAATTCCCATCTGCCCATAACCGTGGGCACGAATTTCGAAAGTTCAATCCCTGCAGGGGAGTCCCAAATTAGCCCATGACAAGCTCTCACGGTCAACGAAGGAATAGACCTCCACCCGAGACACACCGATCAGACTCGGCAACCCGGTACAACAAGACAATTCGACAGGTTAAAACAAGACCAGCAACACCGCCCGAATGTGCCGACAAATCCCGATAGGAGCTGCACATATCTCTTTCTCAGGGCACACTCAGATGAGCCAGACGTCGGGTAAGCCAGCCCAGAGTTGCCCCTGGTAGCCTCGGACATCGCTCAGTGGGACCAACACTCAGAGGAGCACTGGCCCAGGGGGGTTAAAATAAGATGACCCTTGAGTCTGCAGAACCCAAGGGAAAGAAAAGGCTAGGTGGCAAATGGTAAAACCAAGGTTGGGCATTGCTGGAAAAGCTTTAATCAAGGCGAAATATCAAGGTGTTCCCATTATAACCCAACCGCGTAAGGAACGCACAATCCGGGAACATAACACCGATATGACGGAAAACTAGGGCGGCGAGAGTGGAACAAAACACTAGTCGAGAGGCCGAGCCTTCTACCCTTTACCAAGTATATAGGTGCATTAAGATAACATAGCAATATAATGATATCCCAACAAGTAAATAAATGTTCCAACAAGGAACGGCTCCAATCTTCACCTGCAACTAACAACGCTATAAGAAGGGCTGAGCAAAGCGGTAACATAGCCAATCAACGGTTTGCTAGGACAATGGTAGGTTAGAGGTTCAATCATGCAATTGGGAGGCTGACAAGCAAGTGGTAGGCATCGTAGCAGTGGCAAAGCAAAAGAGCGAGCAAACTAGCATAGCAAAGATAGTAGTGATTTCGAGGGTATGATCATCTTGCCTGCAAAGCTGTCAGAGTTGACTGGATCCTCAAAAGCACACTCAACGGGCTCCTCGTTAGCGAACTCGTCTCCCGGCTCTACCCAACAAGACAAACAAGCAACAAGGATACAATCAACCACGTGCAAGACCAAGCTATATGATGAAATGATGATATGTTATGCGGGATGCAATGCGGGATGCAAAATGCAAGATATGACAGGAAATGCATGAACCTGGCCTCAACATGGAATTCCAAGGGTGCCACTGGATAGAGGGAATGAAATCGCTTGAAAACGATATAAAGATCATAGGAATCGGAGCTACGGTTTGGAAATGGCGAGCGTTTTACGAAACGAACCGATCTGCGATATACAGCAAGTAGGCTCCTAAATGCAACGAAAAGAACATGCTACAGCCACCAAACATGAAAACAAAATACAAGGCAGTGATGTACACAAGATTCTTAACAAAACACTAGCACTGAGCCATAGGCACATTCATCCATTAAGAGGTTCAAACAAGCATGGCAAAAATGAATATGCAAACAGATTCCAGACTTAGTGAAATTAACACTAGCCTGAAATTTCAGATCACGAAGCCCTCTTCGGAGCAGCAAAACAACATGATAAAAAACCTGAAAATGACAAGTAATAACATGGCATGGAGATACTCAACAAGCTTAACAAAACACCCAAAGTAACCTGGGGCCAAAAGGGTTCACAAAATACTCTACCGAGCTCACGAACATAGCTCGAACACAATCAGTTTTCAGACTTAGTGAAAACTGAGACATGCAGAAATTTAACTCGCGAAGGCATGTAAACGAGCTCGATGCACTCACTACGGTGCAAGTCATGGCAAGGCAAGCATATAACCAGCAAGAAGGCACAATATGCTAGCAACACATGGCAAGAACAAAGGCATAGCATGCATGGAACACTAACGGTAGCATCGGCAAAATCGCAAACAAGTTGACGATCTGCCCAGATTAACAACGAAGCAAAAGTTGAGCTCGATTGAGTCAACCTAGAGCACTCCACATATGAAAACAAAGACATGGATGGATAGAGCATAACATAAATATCAAAACTCCCTTACTGATCATCCTCAAAAGAGGCACGGATCACTAGGAAACAAGCTGGACATATAGCATCATGAACTAAAATATCCCAGACTTTGTGAAAATCACCAAGTCCCTGAAATCTGCAATCTCAGGTACCTCTCTCCGCAAGCTTGCACAAGACAACACACACATCCTAAAAATGCATGGGTGGCACCTCTGGAGAGAAGACAAAATGCTTAACAATTCATCCCAAAGGGGCACAGGCATATCATGCACGAATTAAACATGGCAAAAATGACAAAAGTGCATGATGAACTAACGGATCTGCAATTTAACTCACGAAGCCTCCTTCTAACAGCATTTTGGGCATCAAGATGACCTCAAATGCAAATGATGCAATGGAATGAAATGATGTACATGTCGAGGCGAAGATTTTGATATATCATACGCCCAAAACGGAGCTACTGTTGCGGAGATACAAGCAGTCAAAGGTAGCACGAAACTTAGGGTTTCGGGAGTGAAAAGTCAACCGAGTGGATCTAGATCTGGCGCACGGATCTCGAGGCGGCGGCGGTACTGTAGCTCGAGCCCGCCGGAGATGGCCGGGCGGTGGCCGGAGAAAGGGGGAGCTCGCCGGGCCTTGGCCGGAGAGGAGGGGCGCCGGCCCGGACGACGAGGAGGCGCGGCGAAGGGCGGCGGGGCCGGCTCGGGCGCCGTGGCGCGGACGCTGGGGCAGAGCGGCGCGGCTCGCCGGAGGCGCGGTGCGGCGGCCGGAGGCGGGGGAGGCGGCGGATCCGGGCGGGAGGCGAGCCCCGGGCGGCGGCGGAGCTCACCGGGCCGCGGGGGCCGGATGCGGGCTCCCGGGCCGCGGTGGGAGGCGGCGGCGGCGGGGGTGACGTGGGGGCCCCCGAGTGGCTGGGCGCGGCGGCGGGGTGACGGGCGGACAATGTCCGTCGGCGGCGGTTGTGTCCGGCGGCGGCGGGAGGAGTTGGATCTAGGGTTAGGGGGGAGAAGAACCGTGGATTTTGGAGGGGGGTATATATATAGACATAGAGGGAACTAGGAGAGTCCAAATGAGGTGCGGTTTTCGCCCACGCGATCGTGGTCGAACGCTCTAGGACATGGAGCATAGTTTGGTGGGTTTTGGGCCAAATTTGGGGGGTGTTGGGCTGCAACACACACGAGGCCTTTTCGGTCCTTCGGTTAACCGTAGGAGTATCAAACGAAGTCCAAATGACCCGAAACTTGACAGGTGGTCTACCGGTAGTAAACCAAGGCCGCATGGCAAGTCTCGGTCCAGTCCGGAAATGTTTGAACCCCACACACAAAAGAAAGCTAGAAATGGCCACCGGAGCAGAACGAAGCGCCGGAATGCAAAACGGACAACGGGGAAAATGCTCGAATGCATGAGATGAGCATGTATGCAAATGCAATGCCCGAGATGACATGATAAGAGATGCACGAAAAAGAAAAACAACACACAGAGACAAAGACCCGAACCCGAGAAATAAATATAACTTAGCGCCGGAGACGGCAAGAGTTGGATACAAATATGGAAAGTATATCTGGGGCGTTACAACACTCCACCACTACGAAAAGATCTCGTCCCGAGATCTAGGACTGAAAGAACTCCGGGTACTCAGAACAGAGGTGATCCTCGCGTTCCCAGGTAGCTTCACGGTCGGAATGGTGAGACCACTTGACTTTGAGAAATTTGATTGACTTGTTGCGAGTCTTGCGTTCAGTTTCTTCAAGAATGGCAACTGGGTGCTCACGATAGGAGAGATCTTCTTGGAGCTCAATGTCCTCGAAGTTGACGGTGCGTTCAGGCGTCTTGAAGCACTTTCGGAGTTGGGATACATGGAACACATCATGAACGTTGGCAATGTTTGAAGGAAGCTCGAGCTGATAGGCGAGGTCGCCTCTCTTGCTAGCAATCTTGAAAGGCCCGAGATATCTGGGGGAAAGCTTCCCTTTGATACCGAAGCGACGAGTACCTTTCATAGGAGAGACACGGAGGTAAACATGATGTCCGATCTCGAAAGCCAAATCACGGTGCTTACTATAAGCTTAAATAGTCTTGATCGCGTGGGTGTGAGATTGCTGAGTCCTTGTGGCTCACAGATACTACAACTCCAGATGCAGGTCCAGGTGTTTCTGCTCCAATTGACGATTACGAGCTCAAGTGGGAGTTCGACGAGGACTCTCAGCGATACTACGTGTCTTTTCCGGATGATCAGTAGTGGTGCCTAGTTGGGGTTATCGATTCAGGGCCTTGTCGCATGTTGGGGGTCTTTTCTATTTTGGCACCGTAGTCGGGCCATGAGTGATTTGTATGATGGATGTTATTTATGTACTTTGATGTGACGTGGCGAGTGTAAGCCAACTATGTTCCTCCCCTTTATATTATTTATGTACATGGGATGTGTAATGATTTCCCGACTTGCGACATTGCTTTCAATGCGGTTATGCCTCTAAGTCGTGCCTCGACACGTGGGAGATATAGCCGCATCGAGGGCGTTACACGTTGGTCCTCCTGCAGCTCCTCAGGCAGCAGCGGAGGGACTGAGGGCTTTAGCGGCTCCCCCGAACTCCTCGCGACCCCGGAGACGAGCGACGCTAGCTACGAGCCTCCGAGCTCGCACCGCGCTCGGAGTGGGGCAGCTGCATCGGGCCGCCGACGCCACTGATCTGGATGGGATTGGCGCCGTCACTGGGCAGCCCACTGTTGATGATGGCGTCTCTTGGGGAGGTGCTAGCAAGTAGTGTCCCTTAGGGTTAGCACCTTTTGTTCCCTGCGAGGAATTAAAGCAACACCCCGCGGGGGCATGTAAGGAGTCTGACGTGCCTTTTGTAAATACTATATCCTTAATATGAATTGGCGTGAGGTGTCCGTTCTGTTCCGGCTAAGCTCCCCCTTTCTATCCTCACGAGGACTTGGCGCTCTACGCTGACAGGTCCCAGTCCCCAGGCACGCTTCAGCCGTCGATGGTATGCCAGGTCGCGATGCTGTGGTCAAGGCCAGGAGGTGAGCGGCTCGAGGTCCGGTAAGAGCCCCAGAGTCGAGATGCTCGGGAGGTACCCTTTAGCGCTCAAGCAATCCTTGCTGGGCGAGAAAGAAAGGTAGCGTCGCCGTGACAGAGTTGCACGGGGCGGGGATTTAGCGCTGCGTTGGTCTAGCTCTTGAGAGGGCGCGACTTATCTTGTGCGTCTGACGTAGTTCCTCGGAGAGGCGCCCAGCCTGAGAGGCGGTGGCCTAGGTACTACTGGGTTAGGCCCTCGCGAGCTTCTTCCCACTCCCCCGCACTTTCCTTAACGCTCTACGTCCTCAGGTCTTGGCCCTCGAGCGAGCTCAGCCGCCGCTGGTATGATAGGTCGCGATGTCGTGGGTCAAGGCCAAGGGGTGAGGGCTGGAGAGCCAGTAGGAGCCCATGAGTCGAGATGCTCAGGTACCCCCCTTTAACGTGCAAGCGGTCCGTGCCGAAGAGTGGGAGAGAGAGCTCACGATGCCCCCAACGTTGCTCCTGGAGTAGGTCCTGCACACCAATCATGAGGAGAAACAAGGCCTGTCATTACGGTCGCCGGCTAACCTATGGTCACTCCGAGGGAGCGGTCAGGGCACTGAGGGCCTGGTGAGGTGGCGCCGTGCAGGGCTGCTGCGGCCAGAGCTCGCCCACTCAGATTTAACAATGCTGCAGGGACGGACCCGTGCGCACGCGCCGTGTCAGAGCGAGCGGCTCTTCAGATAGGCGTCGATCGAGCAGGTGATTAGGTCAGGTATGTTAAGCACATAGGAAATCCAATTTCAAGCAAGCGCAGGTAAAAGCAACCGCCGCTGGGTCGGGCCCGAGCGGCATGGGGATGATGCAGCCTGCTGGGCGCCCCAAACAAGGTAAGTAAAGAGCATAACCAAAATGGATACGTGCCGCGGGGACGGACCCACGTGGCCTGGAAATGGTGCAGCCCTGTGGGCGCTCCCAGCTGAAAGTAGAACTCTGAAAGATGTCACCTGGTGCTGTTGAAGATGAAGTGATACTGAGGAAGTAAGCGATGTGTGGTGAAGACGTCGGCCCTCATGAGCCCCCAGGCCCAGGGGCCTCGGGAGGCTCCGGTGGCACGTGCAGGTCTTCGGGGACCATCGCCACCTTCACCGGGACCGCGATATGCCTGACCTCCTGAGCCTCCAGAATGCTCCTCAACAGGTGCTGATGTGCAGCGACCGTGCTTGGCAGGCCGAAGGGCATGCGAACGTAGCTGTGAGGTGGTCCCTCGCGGCGCCCTACGGCCGAAGTCCATAGGCGCCTCTGGGACGCAGCTCGGTTGAGCCCTGGTACGTCGACGTAGACGCGTAGTCCTTCATCCTCGCTTGGATGTGGGGCCACGGCAGGTAAGCCGCGGCTGCCGTGCATGACTCTGGACTCTTGTAGCTCTTGGGTGTTCCTTGCGATGAACTCCTGAGGGTTTGGTCTCCTTTGACTTGTACCTTCCTAAGGGAAGCGTGCTTGAAAGCACCCCTCCAAGTGGTGCCCGAGCGCCTCCCCCGCGACCTTGGTAAGGTCGGTGGCTCTCCAAGAGAGAGCCCTTGAGCCCTGCCTGAGGAGGGCGCCGGGCGCGCCTTCCTATGCGTGAGAGGGCGGCGCTCCCTGATCGGGCGCGAATCCTGACGCAATACCTCCGGAGGTGCCTGCCTCCTTGTGGCTCGGGCCAGGTGAGGTCTTCTTCTTCTTGAGGGTCGCCTCGGGAGGCCTCCCGCTCCCGTGATCTGGGTCTTTGATTGCTGCGGCTTGGAACGCATGCTCAAGCGAGCACACTGCGTCCCTTTCTTCAAAGGGTACGGTGATGACTCCATTGCTTCCTGGCATCTTGAGGACATTGTAACCATGGTGAGTCACTGCCATAAACTTGGCTAGGGCTGGGTACCCGAGGATGGCGTTGTACGGCAGGCGGATGTGAGCGACGTCGAAGTCGATGAGCTCGGTGCGGTAGTTGTTGCGTTGCCCGAAGGTGACCGGAAGGCGAACCTGCCCAATTGGAACGGTGGAACCATCGGTGACTCCTGAGAAAGGCTTGGTCGGCTGAAGCTGGTCGTACGACACTTGGAGATTGTCGAATGTCTCGATGGACAGGATGTTGAGTCCTGCCCCGCCATCGATGAGGGTCCTGGTGACCTGCACGTTGCTGATGAGTGGGGAGCAAAGCATCGGGAGGACTCCGGCCGTTGCCGCACACTTGAGCTGGTCTGCGGAACTGAACGTGATCGCGCATGAAGACCACCTGAGAGGGCGCGTGGCCTCAAGCTTGGGAAGGACTGCATTCACCTCGCGAGCAAACTGCTTGAAGATGCGCTGTGAGGCTGGGGCCTGGGCGCCACCCAAGATGCAAGCAATTGCACGCGGCTCTTGGAAGCCCCCTGCCCCATCGTCTTGGTGTGCGTCTTCGTTCTTCCTTGGTGGAGGCGGCAGAGGAGGGAGGCCTGCGTTACCGTGCGGGTGGCCCTCACGAGGCTGGTCCCTCCAGCCTCCCTCGCGAGGCTGGTCCTGCCAGCGGTCCTCGCGAGGGCGGTCATGCCATCCCTGGCGAAGGCCACGGTCTTCCCATCGTCCGCCACCTCTTCCTCCTCCTCGGCCATAGCCCCTGTCATTGCGCTCTGAGCGTCGGCCGATTCGCCCATCTCGCACGGCTCTGAGCTCTTGACATTCGTTGGTGTTGTGGGTGTGGAGGTCATGGTACACGCAGTACCGTCCGCCCTTGGATGACTCAGGATGATCCCTGCCTCGCTTGGTGTCCGGTTCCGCTGCTAGCACGGCAGCCCCCTTGCGCTTCACGTCTTTGGCCTTGAGCTTCTTTTCTTCCGGGTCGGCTGCCGGGAGCTCGAGGAGGGAGAGGTGCCCTTCCTCAGCCCTGGCGCACTGGGTCGCCAAGTTGAACAGCTCCAGGGATGTGCACAGGTCTTCATGGATTGCTAGCTCTTCCTTCATCTTGACATCGTGCACGCCGTCGGAGAAGGCTGAGACGATAGCTTCTTCAGTTACCTTGGGGATCTTGAGGCGAGCGTAGTTGAAGTGCTGGATGTACTTCTGCAGGGTTTCTCCCGGCTCTTGCTTGATGCGGCGCAGGTCGCTCACGGCCGGGGGCCGGTCGCGAGTGCCCTGGAAGTTGGCAATGAAGCGGGTGCGCATCTCGCTCCAGGAGGAGATCATGCCGGGAGCCAGGTTCAGGAGCCAGGTGCGGGCGCCGTCCTTTAGCGCCATGGGGAACAATTCGCCATGACCTTTTCGTCTCCGTTGGCGGCTACGATGCCCAGCTCGTAGAGCAGCAGGAACTCTGTGGGGTCCGCTGTGCCATCGTAGCGGGGAGGGAGGTCTGGCTTGAACTTGCCTGGCCATGTGACGCCGCGCAGCTCGGGGGTGAAGGCGAGGCAGCCCGCCGTGGCCACCGGCGCCCTTTGCTGGTGCTGGACTTGTTCTTGCGGGTCACCACGCGCTGCCACTGGGAGCAGCGCGGGGTCTCGTCGTGGAGGCGCTAGGGCGCGATCTTGGCGTGCCGGCGCTGGGAGCGCGCCAGCACCTTCCCGGGGACGTGGGATATCTTGGCAGCTCCCTTCTCGCTGCGCAGGCGCCAGACATGAAGGGTCCCGCCCTGGGGCTGCGCGCCTTGGAGTCAAGGCACCTTCTTGGCGAGGAGGCGGCGAAGGCGCCTCCTGATCCTCGCCCCCTGCACGGGACGGAGGGCGAGGCAACGAGAGGGACCGCAAGGGGGAGCCCCCTATGGCACTGACGAGCTCGGTGATGCGGGCGAGCCAGTCCTCGTAGAGGTCGTCGACGGGGCGATAGTGCAGGAGCTCCCGCGCCAAGAGCAGTGAGGCGTGCGCATCCATGGGTGCGTGACGGGCGTGGGACGACGAGCCAGCTAGAGTCAGCAACAAGGTGGCGGTGCGGCCATCCCGCCGCACCGAAGGATGCTGGGATGAGGCCTGCTGCTCGTGTTGGGGAACGTAGTAATTTCAAAAAAAATCATATGCACACGCAAGATCATGGTGATGCATAGCAACGAGAGGGGAGAGTGTTGTCTACGTACCCTCGTAGACCGAAAGCGGAAGCGTTAGCACAACGCGGTTGATGTAGTCATACGTCATCACGATCCGACCGATCAAGTACCGAACGTACGGCACCTTTGAGTTCAGCACACGTTCAGCCCGATGACGTCCCTCGAACTCCGATCCAGCCGAGTGTTGAGAGAGAGTTTCATCAGCACGACGGCGTGGTGACGATGTTGATGTTCTGCCGATGCAGGGCTTCGCCTAAGCACCGCTACAGTAATATCGAGGTGGACTATGGTGGAGGGGGGCACCGCACACGGCTAAAAGATCAAACGATCAATTGTTTTCTCTTTGGGGTGCCCCCTGCCCCTGTATATAAAGGAGTGGAGGAGGGGGAGGGCCGGCCCTCTCTATGGCGCGCCCTAGGCGAGTCCTACTCACACCGGGAGTAGGATTCCCCCTTTCCTAGTTGAACTAGGAGCCCTTCCAAGTAGTAGGAGTAGGAGGTAAGGAAAGGGAAGGGAAAAGGACAAGGAAGGAAGGGGGCGCCCCCCCTCCCTAGTCCAATTCGGACCATCCATGGGGAGGAGTGCGGCCACCCTTTGAGGCCTTCCTCTCCTATCCCGTATGGCCCATTAAGGCCCAATATGAATTCCCGTAACTCCCCGGTACTCCTGAAAAATACATGAATCACTCGAAACCTTCCCGATGTCCGAACATAGTCGTCCAATATATCGATTTTTATGTCTCGGCCATTTCGAGACTCCTCGTCATGTCCCCGATCTCATCCGGGACTCCGAACTCCTTCGGTACATCAAAACACATAAACTCATAATATAACCGTCATCGAACTTTAAGCGTGCGGACCCTACGGGTTCGAAAACTATGTAGACATGACCGAGACACGTCTCTGGTCAATAAGCAATAGCGGAACCTGGATGCTCATATTGGCTCCCACATATTCTACGAAGATCTTTATCGGTCAAACTGCATAACAACATATGTTGTTCCCTTTGTCATCGGTATGTTACTTGCCCGAGATTCGATCGTCGGTATCTCAATACCTACTTCAATCTCGTTACCGGCAAATCTCTTTACTCGTTCCGTAATACATCATCCCACAACTAACTCATTAGTTGCAATGCTTGCAAGGCTTAAGTGATGTGCATTACCGAGAAGGCCCAGAGATACCTCTCCGATATTCGGAGTGACAAATCCTAATCTCGAAATATGCCAACCCAACAAGTACCTTCGGAGACACCTGTAGAGCACCTTTATAATCACTCAGTTACGTTGTGACATTTGGTAGCACACAAAGTGTTCCTCCGGTAAACGGGAGTTGCATAATCACATAGTCATAGAAACATGTATAAGTCATGAAGAAAGCAATAGCAGAATACTAAACGATCGTGTGTTAAGCTAACGGAATGGGTCAAGTCAATCACATCATTATCCCAATGATGTGACCCCGTTAATCAAATGACAACTCATGTCTATGGTTAGGAAACATAACCATCTTTGATCAAAGAGCTAGTCAAGTAGAGGCATACTATGACAATTTGTTTGTCTATGTATTCACACATGTATTATGTTTCCGGTTAATACAATTCTAGCATGAATAATAAACATTTATCATGATATAAGGAAATAAATAATAACTTTATAATTGCCTCTAGGGCATATTTCCTTCAGCTCGTTCCGCACCGGGCCGGTGGCGGCGTTGGCGGCGGGCGACGGGAACGACGTGGGGGGCCGCCGACGGGCGCCGTCTGGGTGGCGCTCGGCGCGAGCCCGACGAGCGTCAGCCATGGACACGACGGAAGATCACACACGAACAGCGGAAGAAAGATTCCGGCGCACCCCTACATGGCGCGCCAAATGTCGAATTTCGGGTTCCGGCAGACCCTTGTGGTTCGAACACTGGGGTGCGCGCGGAGATCTCTCCCCTATCGATCTACGTCTGATCCTCTCGTGCGAACTAAGATGAAAATGATGAACAACACAGGAGACACGAGGTCTATATTGGTTCGGGCGAGCGTTGTGGTGTAATACCCTACTCCAGTGTGTGGTGTGGTGGATTGCCTCTGGGGCTGATGAAGGACAGTACAAGGGAAGAACAGCCTCGCGGGGGGTGTTCTTGAGCTGATGCGGTGTTCTACTTAGTCTCTGCTAGGTTCTTCTTCTCTCTTCTGCCCTCTTTCCTTCCTCTCTTTCTACTCCTCTTTTTCTTTGTGGAGGCTAGCTCTATTTATAGAGGCCCTGGGCCTCTCCCCGAATAATTGAGCGGGAAGGGCGCCAACATTTGGCCATTTTGAAGGGGAACATATAGTACAAGTTATCCTGACCAAAGGTGGTCTTCGACTGCCAAAAGCACTGGTGATGACGCCGTCTTGGGCTCCACGGTGACCTCCGTCCGGCCGTCCGGCTGGTCTTGGTCTAGTTGCACCGGAATGGTAACCTTTGCCTGATACCTTGGCCTGTGCTTGCTTCCTTTGCACCAAAGAGGAAACAAGGACCCTGCACAGGCCGGCGCCCGCCTGGCCTTGATCGTCATGGCTTGCGTCATGGGATCCTCACGAGGTACCCTTGCATTGATCTCTCCGCCTCCTCGCGGGCCTTCCTGATGAGGAAGCTTCCTGTCGTCCGCCCCGCGAGGCTTGGCCCCTCGCGAGGGTCTTGAGCTTGCGTTGATGAAGATGGGTCGCGCTGGGCCCCCACCTGAGCCACGCCGCAGGCCGTAGGCAGGCAAGTCTGGGGACCCCCGTTCCCAGAACGCCGATAGCAACCATGTGGAACTGACAGCCTTCTCCATCACAACACACTATTACCCTATCACTGCAGTTTCTGTGATATTTGTATCTTCTAAGTTGTTTCACATGCAAATTCACAAGAGCCTCTCTAAATTGGTACACATCTCTGAAACAAAGCCTAAGCTGGAATTGCTGCTCTGGATGCAGCCTGCCCTCATCATACCAGACCCTAGGTGGTCTTTTCTTAGCTCTGCTCTTTCTACCAGAGAGGATTATAAAAGACATAGGTTCATTGCCATCATCATCAGCTTGAAAGCCTGTATCATCCTCTTCCGAAGATGGATACCAGTCCTCATTCATGCTTCTGTTAGCACTAGAGTGGGACCTGCTAGTAGGCCCAGGCCTCTTTATCTTCTTCTCAACAGGCTCAGGAACTGCTATCTCTTGACAGTCATCATCCTCTTCCTCCAAGTCTATGTCATATAAATCTTCAGGGTCTGTGTCTCCTCCACAGTGTGTACTGCTCATGTATTGAGCTCTCTTCCTCTTAATGTCAGCAATTGTGTCTTTCAGATCACTGTCCACTTTCCTCCTCTGTTCTTCTTCTCTCGCTACATTATCTTCTTCTTCATAGTCCATGGAATCTGAATCTGCATCTGGGAGGTCTTCATGAGCTACAAAGTCTTCATCAAATACTGAGTCATCATCTTCATCAGATGTGTCCTCATTTCCTGCATGCTCCTCCTCATCTGTATCAAACTAGAAATCTGCATAATTAACACTAACTTGAGTGTTAACCTGCTGCAATGCATTATTTTCCTCATCTGCATCTACCATCTATGGCTCAATTGGGTGATCTTGTGTCCCAAGCAGTAACTGGCATGGTGGAGGAACTGATTTTATTGGCATATAGTTCACACTTTCTTGTGTTCCAACAAAATATGATGAGCCAACATGATCAGTGTTTGTTTTGTGCACAACACCTGACTCATTAACAGCAAATACAACTGGTGGGTCCACTGTTAAATCTTCAATTGTTTCATCTGGGTCCACTTCTTCATCTTCTGCACTTTTGTTAACTGGTGCTTGCTTTATATCTAATTTCCCATCTTTAACATACAAACACAGTGTCTGACTGCTTTTAAACTGCTTGATCATCACATCCACTTCAGTGTTGTTTCTGACGAAAGTAATCCCTTGCAGCCCTGTGCAATACTTCCTCAAGTAGCAAATACTGTCATCACTTCCATATCCATTTCTGACCATCACATTAAGCAAACTGCCATAAGTGATGTCTCTCTCATACATCTTCACAAGGGCATATTTTTTGGCAGCATCTTTAGAAGGAAACTAAAAATATAATGGACCATGGCTCCTCAGGCCTACAGAACACAAAACATATTAAAACATATTAATGACCATGACATTTTCAGTAACATTTTCAAGCCTACAGAACACAAATCAAATTCATGACCATGACATTTTGAGTGCCACAATAAAAACTATGACATATTCACATATAAAACAAAGTAACAACAATAAGATCTATGCCACAAGAGCCAACAAATGCGGAATAAACTATGATACATTTAGTAATTCAGGAAAAAAACAAAGAAAAAACTTCATCTAGGCATAGGAGCTTCCTCCCCCAACGAAGCAGTATTGCTAGAAGTAACCCTAGGCATCCTAACTAAGTGAGTACTCTAACTAAGCAGTATTGCTAGAACCCTAACCCTAGGTTTTTGCACTGAGATTTACCTGGGTGGAGATGGATGCCCGGGGGGTACTTCCTCCCCCAACGAATCAGCCGCCGCCGACGCCTTATCCGCGTCCGCAACATCCTTCTCTGCCTCCTCCGCATGCTGCGACGGTGGCGGCAGGACAGCTTTTCCCCAATCCGCCATCGAGTGCGAATCGCCATCGGGGTTGGGGCCCAACTTGCCAACGGGTCGCATTGCGGGCGGCGGCCACCGGAAGAACGACCACCGCCGCCGGAGCCGTCGAGACCTTCTCCGCCATAGCCGCCGCCGGAGCTGGTCGCCATGAGCAGAGCGGGAGGAACGCGCGGGAGGGGGGGGGGAACTGAATCGGGGATTGGAGGACGAAACGGAAGGGGCATGACCTAATACACGGACGCGGAAACGGCCGTCCCCCTCCGTCTAACGGCGTCCGTCAGCCCGCGCCACGTCGACCCGACAGGTGGGCCCGACCTGTCGGTTTCACTGTTTCTGCGGCTAAAACGGCCAGTCAGTGCTCCGCGGTACCAATTAGTCCCACAGTTGTTTTTTTTTGTGACATGGCTTAAATGTGGTACCGACCGGTTACCCTAGCCCCAAGTGTGGTGGTTTTGAGTAAATAACTCGCATTTTGTTAGTCTCTTATGGCTTTTGTTTTTGTGGGCTTTAACTAATTAATCTATTTGTTAATTAGGATGATGCCCATAGTGTTACTGATGCGGATGATGATGAGCAGAATGGAAGTGATGAGGATGGTGACGAACAGAGTGGAAGTGATGAGGATGGTGACAAACAGAGTGGAAGTCATGAGAATGCTAATCAGCAGAATCGAAGTGACGATGATGATGGGCAGAGTAAAAGCGATGAGCATGATGAGGATGGGGACGAGGATGAGCAGAGTGGACGTGATGTGGAAACAATGAATAATGCAGTTCAAAAGCCTCTCTGGAACATCAAGAGGAAGAGAGATGTTCGTAACGCCCAGGTCGCCAACAGCAAAAGCCACATGGAAAGCAATGGGTAAATACTTAACTCCTGCTGCAATGTTTATTTTTTACAGTGGCATGTAGAGCACGTATTTGGCCATAGTCGACTATGAAAATTTAGACCTTTGTTAGATAGTGCCTGTCAAATAAGTGGTAACATCTGGTGAATTTTGACATATAATTACATGCAGCACAACCTGCCATCTAATGCCACACACAATCTTTCATACATGCAACATAAGCTCTTGGAAACACTGCGCCCTTAATGTGCATTGGGCTCTTAAATTATTCTTTCGTTTTTGATAATGAACAACTGGAACATACTGGCAAACTAAACTCAGGCGTACTTCTGCCATGAGTAGGAAGATATGTGAATCAAAAACATTAGCAAGCCCAACTGATAATGTCTAGTTCTCTCAAAAGTCAATGTTCGTGATATATCGTATCTCTAGATATGTACCTTGTTGTAGAGAGTAAGCAAGCAGCAAGCACAGTTTTTTCTAGATATCGTTATACAAAGAAGCATAATGCACATTAGAATTGTGGTTTTCTGGGTATTCTTTCTTCCAATTTTCTTGCGCAAGCTGATATATTTTTATTCTCGTGAATTCTGATGAGGCGTATGCTTCGGTACACCCTCCTTAAACACATCAAGGGCTGAGATCTGTCGATACCCCTTCGCTGTCAGGGGCATGATCGTCTTATGTAAAAAATCCCCCCCCCCCCGCCCCACCGCGCGTCCACGCCGATACCCCCCGCGCGCCTGTGTATACGGGGCTGCCGCACGAGCCGAGCCGCATGGCAGCCGTGAGGACGCGAGCCGAGCCGAGCCGTTAGCATCGATGGGCCCACAAAGTCAAATGCAGTCGGTGGGGGCGTACGTGTGGTCGTGGCGCGGTCATGCAGTTAGCGGCGCACTAATTGCGGCGCTGACTGCTCGCGGCCGATCTCCTGGCGCCAGCCTTCTGGCGTGGTAGTCCGTGCCCTCCATTGCCGCGCGTGCGGCGACCGGGCCCCTTCCGCCGCCGGCAGCTGACGCGACCGGTCGGTTGCCGCCGCTGCGGCGACCGCCCGCCCGCCTTCAGACGCCACCAGCGCTTCGACTGCCGCGCGTGCCGTCCCCGCGCCTTCCAACGCCACCAATGCCTCGCCTGCCGCGTCGCGCCGCCTTCCCACGCCAGCGATGCCTCGGCTGCCGCGTCGCGCCTTCACACGCCGCCGCTGCCTCGCTTTCACACGCCACCGCTGCCGTGCGTGCCGCCAACCGCCCGCCTCTCCCTCGGGGCGCGCGCCACCGACGGCTCGGCCGCCCACCACCCCTCCCCCCGCCGTCTATAAAAGGCAGCGCCAGCCCTGAGCAGGCCGTGCCATCTCCCTCGCCCCGCCCATCTCTCTTCCTCTCCTCGCCCGCCCATCTCCCTCTCCTCGCCGGCGATGTCTTCTAGTGACTCCGACGAGGGCGCGTGGCCGACCGGTGTTTGGCCGCTGAGCCTCACCGTCGGCGACACGGAGGATCTGGCCCGGTACGGCCTGATGGTGCCGCCGGCAGCCAAAGTGCCGCGGCCGTGGCGGATCGGGGCGGACGGCATCCCCACCATGGGCCCGCCGCCGACGAGGCAGCAGCTCCGCGCGTTCCCTGGCGGCCGCTACAACCGCAGGGCCCGGCGCAGGTTCTGGCGGGGGAAGAACTTCGACGTCGTCCTCGGCGCGTTCAGGGACGCGGCGGCCGGCGGCGCCGTCGGAGACATTACCGGCGAGGCCGGCTCTTCCCGTGGTCGACGTCGCCACGGCCCACCTCCAGCCGCCCCCACTGCCCCGGCACAGCAGGCGCCCCCTGACTCGGCGCTGGTCGAGATCCCGCCGGCGCAGGCCGCCCTCGCGCAAGACGGAGACCCCGACGACACGCCAGGGCTACTTGCGGTGCTGGCCCAGTCAGCAGAGGAGGCGGCGGCAGCCACTCGTGAGGAACGAGAGCGGCTGGCGGCCATAGCGGCGGTGCAGGAGCAGCAGGCGCGGGAGGACAACTGGTGGGATTTCAGCGACGACGACGACGACGACGACGACGACGGTGGCGACGACGGCGGCGAAGGAGGGGCCGGCGGTATGGCGCCGGTCGTCGACCTCACCGGCGCCAGCGACGAGGAGTAGTCTACTTTTAGGGTTTTTTTTTCAAATTTCGGTCTAAGTTATGTAAGAGCAGTGCTCGTTTATGTTTAGTGCTATGTAAGGTAGTTTGAATTATGAATGAACTCGAAATGGCTTATCTGAAAAAAACCGTATGTTGCAACTTCAAAAAATAAACGGAAACATGCATTTCAACGTTACAAGGAAAATCAATGCTCGGTTACGCATGCATGAGGCTTTCACTCATACTCGAACGGTCTCTGGAGAACTTATCATGCATGCACACTAAAAACATATTGCTTCACGTCCGGGGTGTGGTATGTGGTGTTATCACCAAAAAATTATAAGAAAATTGTATAAAAAGAAAAAAAACAATGATAAAAAAATTGCCTCCTGTGCTTGCAGGCCACAACTGCGCGTAATCGGTCCGGCCCGATCTAGCCGCGGCTACGGCCTGCAGCACAGTCAATCAGGGCAGTGGCGGGTCGGGGCGGGAGTCAGAGGACTTCAAATGGGAGGTGGGAGGCAGGTATATAAGGCGGTCGCGGCGTCGTTCGGCGGGCGAGGTGAGACTAAACTTTAGTACTCACCCCCGCCGACCCTGCCCCCGCACCGCGCGCAGTCAATGGGCCGGCCCACGCGCGCCATCATGCACTGTCACTGATTACGCGCAGTTGCGGCCTGCAACCACGGTTAGGCTGTTTTTTTTGCATCACTATTTTTTTATTCTTTTATGAGTCATGGCGCGGGGGAGGTGGCAGGGGCGCTTTTTTAGTCCCACCTCGCTCGTCGAGGGACGCCACGACCGACTTAGGGCCCCACGCAAAAGTTGAACGAATTCTGACACCATACGCACGTTGCGTCACGCCCGGCCAGTGTTTTCGGTGCGTTTCACGAAGAAAACCATAGGAAATTCATACGGTGCCGGAAAATTATGAAAACTTGCACGCACGATGGACCTGGCGATGGGTGCGTGTCCAAAAAGTTTGGGGTCCACCGGCTGAGTCAAAAGAGAACGCAGTACGGGGCTGACATCGTTCATATCCGATCAGTGCCGGTTGGATTGGTGGTACGAGGTGGCATGCACGAAACGTCACCAAATTTTGGGAGGCAGTGGGCATGCCCATCTTAGGGCCCCACGCAAGATTTGAACGACGTCGGACACCAAACGCACGTTGTGTCACGCCCGGTCAGTGTTTTCGGTGCGTTTCACGGAGAAAACCATAGGAAATTCATACGGTGTCGGAAAATTATGAAAACTTGCACGCATGATGGACCTGTCGATGAGTGCGTGTGCAAAAAGTTTGGGGTCCACCGGCTGAGTCCGAAAAGAGAACGCAGTACGGGGCTGACATCGTTCATATCCGATCAGTGCCGGTTGGATTGGTGGTACGAGGTGGCATGCACGAAACGTCACCAAATTTTGGGAGGCAGTGGGCATGCCCATCTTAGGGCCCCACGCAAGATTTGAATGACGTCGGACACCAAACGCACGTTGCGTCACGCCCGGTCAGTGTTTTCGGTGCGTTTCATGGAGAAAACATAGGAAATTCGTGTCGGAAAATTATGAAATCTTGCACGCATGATGGACCTGTCGATGAGTGCGTGTGCAAAAAGTTTGGGGTCCACCGGCTGAGTCCGAAAAGAGAACGCAGTACGGGGCTGACATCGGCCATATCAGATCAGTGCCGGTTGGATTGGTGGTACGAGGTGGCATGCATGAAACGTCACCAAATTTTGGGAGGCAGTGGGCATGCCCATCTTAGGGCCCCACGCAAGATTTGAACGACGTCGGACACCAAACGCACGTTGCGTCACGCCCGGTCAGTGTTTTCGGTGCGTTTCACGGAGGAAACCATAGGAAATTCATACGGTGTCGGAAAATTATGAAGACTTGCGCGCATGATGGACCTGTCGATGAGTGCGTGTGCAAAAAGTTTGGGGTCCACCGGCTGAGTCCGAAAAGAGAACGCAGTACGGGGCTGACATCGGCCATATCAGATCAGTGCCGGTTGGATTGGTGGTACGAGGTGGCATGCACGAAACATCACCAAATTTTGGGAGGCAGTGGGCATGCCCATCTTAGGGCCCCACGCAAGATTTGAACGACGTCGGACACCAAACGCACGTTGCGTCATGCCCGGTCAGTGTTTTCGATGCGTTTCATGGAGGAAACCATAGGAAATTCATACGGTGTCGGAAAATTATGAAAACTTGCACGCATGATGGACCTGTCGATGAGTGCATGTGCAAAAAGTTTGGGGTCCACCGGCTGAGTCCGAAAAGAGAACGCAGTACGGGGCTGACATCGGCCATATCCGATCAGTGCCGGTTGGATTGGTGGTACGAGGTGGCATGCACGAAACGTCACCAAATTTTCGGAGGCAGTGGGCATGCCCATCTTAGGGCCCCACGCAAGATTTGAACGACGTCGGACACCAAACGCACGTTGCGTCACGCCCGGTCAGTGTTTTCGGTGCGTTTCACGGAGGAAACCATAGGAAATTCATACGGTGTCGGAAAATTATGAAAAGTTGCACGCATGATGGACCTGTCGATGAGTGCGTGTGCAAAAAGTTTGGGGTCCACCGGCTGAGTCCGAAAAGAGAACGCAGTACGGGGCTGACATCGGCCATATCCGATCAGTGCCGGTTGGATTGGTGGTACGAGGTGGCATGCACGAAACGTCACCAAATTTTGGGAGGCAGTGGGCATGCCCATCTTAGGGCCCCACGCAAGATTTGAACAACGTCGGACACCAAACGCACGTTGCGTCACGCCCGGTCAGTGTTTTAGGTGCGTTTCATGGAGGAAACCATAGGAAATTCATACGGTGTCGGAAAATTCTGAAAACTTGCACGCATGATGGACCTGTCGATGAGTGCGTGTGCAAAAAGTTTGGGGTCCACTGGCTGAGTCCGAAAAGAGAACGCAGTACGGGGCTGACATCGACCATATCCGATCAGTGCCGGTTGGATTAGTGGTACGAGGTGGCATGCACGAAACGTCACCAAATTTTGGGAGGCAGTGGGCATGCCCATCTTAGGGCCCCACGCAAGATTTGAACGACGTCGGACACCAAACGCACGTTGTGTCACGCCCGGTCAGTGTTTTTGGTGCGTTTCACGGAGGAAACCATAGGAAATTCATACGGTGTCGGAAAATTATGAAAACTTGCAGCATGATGGACCTGTCGATGAGTGCGTGTGCAAAAAGTTTGGGGTCCACCGGCTGAGTCCGAAAAGAGAACACAGTACGGGGCTGACATCGTTCACATCCGATCAGTGTCGGTTGGATTGGTGGTACGAGGTGGCCTGCACGAAACGTCACCAAATTTTGGGAGGCAGTGGGCATGCCCATCTTAGGGCCCCACGCAAGATTTGAATGACGTCGGACACCAAACGCACGTTGCGTCACATCCGGTCAGTGTTTTCGGTGCGTTTCATGGAGAAAGCCATAGGAAATTCATACGGTGCGCCGGCTTAGCGATGTGGTATTGAACTACAATGCATGTTTTTAATAAATGCATCGTGGGCCAACCGGCGGTAGTTTTACGGGACGGGCCAAGTGGCCCACTCTGTCGTGACCACGTCTATGACGCCGTACGTGCGTGCATGGCATGGAAACAAAGCTGCCATTACCTCGCCCCAGGACCGCCTAGCCCCGCCGCCTCCACGCACCTCCTCACCCGTCCCCGATCCGACGGTCGCACCGCCGTGGCCGTCCAAACTCCCTTCTGTCATCTGCGCGCGCGACTTGGATCTCAGGCCCGGCCATGCCGTCTCGGCAAATGCGCCGGCACCCTAAACCCTAGGACGGGCCGTCGGCCAGCGCGCTCGTGTGGGCAGAGGGCGCGCGGCTGCCAGGACTAACCCACACCGGGTGGGGTTTGGCAACGGTGGCTGCCGGTGCTCGACGAGACGCCGGAAGGTATGGTATTGAACCGTACGTAATCTTTTTTGAATCTCGTAACTAGTTAGCTAACTGGCATCTTATTTAGAATGCAAGAATTAGGAGATGTGTACTGCTCGGTTGAGAAGTGGTGCGAATTGGTGGGAAAATTCACAGCCAGACAGCGCATGATGCTACGTGGCACAAAATTGGACTGTATGTTGAGAATTCCTTCCATGAAAATGAGGAAAAATTTATTGGAATTTATGATTACAACGTATAACAGTACTAGAAAGCGATTTATTATTCGGCCAAATACTGACGGCCTCAGTGTGCTTAATGAAGATGTTTACGACATATTTGGGATACGTAACGAGGGTGATGATGTCAGTAGCATGATAGCAACAGTACAACTAGATGCCAAAAAAATTGTTCCGAATCGGTTTCTAGACAAAAGAACAGGCCTAATCCTCATCGATGAGTTGATAAAAAATATTGTTGATACTCAGTCATATGATGATGATTTTGTGAGAAGGGCCGTACTGGTTCTTATGGGTACAGTCTTAGCACCACAATCCACCAAGTTTGTTTCTTATCGTTATTACAAAATGGTGGAGGATGTGAACGCTATCAAGTCATACAATTGGAACAATTTCACGTTGGAGGTGTGCATGGATGCTATTAAAAAATCGGTCGAAGATCTTGAAAAATTCAAGTGGCCTATCGGGAACTTGGCTCTTCTTCAGGTACAAGTCATTTCATAATAGTTGTATGTATATATAATTTAATGTGATATATGTGTCTGACTAGTTGTGTTTACTATCATGCAGTATATATACTGGGAAAAAGTTGAGCCAATAGGTGTGGATACATTTGATCCTTTGTCTCGTGAATACCCACTAATGGTTAACTAGCCAGAAACGGAAGGGAAAAAGAGAGACGACTATGACAACATGCACGGGCGTGGCACCGGCAATGTAAGTCAATGAGTATAGTTCTTATTGGTTGCACATAGTAATTAACTATAGTTGTTATTTTTTTTATTTTTTTTGTTGTACAGCTTGAAAACTGCGTTAGCAAAGAGTACAGACGTGCTAAGATAGCACGTGAAGGGACTGTCCCAGATGAAGAAACGAAGAAACCTAAACAGAAAGGTGGTGGCAGGAGTAGAAAGCCAAGCACGTCAGGGGTTTCATCGAACACGACTAACAGTATGGACCGTGTGATGACATACATAAAGCTGCTTCACAAGGAGGTTCTCAATATACCCGAAAGATGTGCACAGGTAATATAAAATTTATATTAAACATGTTTTAGTTGTTCAAGTACTTATCATGTTTCATTTGTGTTTGTAGATGGTAATGGAAAAGTTGAACACGGAAGGTGTGCTGTACAAACCCAATAAGAGGGACACCAATGAAGAATTTGATAATGTAGGTGAAGAAGTTGGGATGGAGAATGGCAAGTACAAGTCATCAAAATATTGGCCAGATATTGATTCACCTACCGACGTGGAGGTAGTAACATCTTTCACGGGTTTCAATGATTCCTACGTGCCCGTTGATGACACGGGTGCTCCGGCGACGACACCGGGTAAAGGTGACGCTACTGATCCTTTCATTATAGAGGATAATGGAAAGTCTCCATGTTCGTCATCAACTGTACGTACAAAAGACTTTTCGTATATGTCCCGAACCCCGCAGAATGCTGATATTTCTGGTGAGTGTATGGGTGGTTTGTCACCAACAAAGTCTGAAGACATGTCTGAGAGTTTCCCCGCAAAGAGCAACATAGGTAATGGTGAAGGCAGCGAGGACAATGAAGGTAAACGCAAACGAAATCCGTCGAAATATTGTCTATCCCCGTACGACCTTCTCATTACCCGGAACAAACGTGTTAAAAAAAAGTAAGTCAAGTACTACTTTATAATTCGTTCACGCGTTATGTAAATTTTTTATTATTTTTAACGAATGTAGCTGCATTGTTTTAGATCTGTTTGCATCGTCACCACATTCAATTCTAGCAAGTTCCCTTAATATGACTCCGGATCACATAGAGGCAGCCAGAGTTTTTGTTGAGACTCTCGCATCGACAAAGAAGCATGCACACCGAACCGTGGTCGATATGCCGCCACCAGATGGGGACATATGCACGCCAGCTATGCTTCACGATGTCCTGACTTTTAAATGGTTGAATGGCGCTGTAAGTATGAGTTTGGTTTTAACAAAACTCTCATTTATACTTCACAAGTTGACCTCATTTTTTGTTTATGTATGCACATAATCAATGCATATTGTAAACACTTACAACACCGTGATTTCTTTGATCGTTTCATATCAACAACGTGGTTCCCCAAATTTATGTTGGGTAGGGCTAGGGGAAAGACCAAGTCAATTAATGATTTGGATTCTGAACATGTTACAAAGAAAGCAAAAGTCCTCGCAAGAGTAATGGATGAGTATTTCAGACGGGACAAGGTATTCCTTTCATATTTATTTGTTTTTGTTAGTCATTATTATTTAATTGCACTAACATCATTTGCTTACTATATAGGCGTATTTTCCTATGCACGTTAATAATAATCATTGGATAACCATAGTGATGCACACCGTCAAGGAGGAGTTTCATGTTCTTGACTCAAATTCTAAAGGCGCAATAAGCAAAAGAATTCGCAATATGATTGCCACCCTGGTACGCTATAATTGTCACACTCCCATTCAAAACATTATTGAGTCATACATTAAATTCTGGTTTGTTAATTTGTTTCAGAGAGTTGAAATTTCTAAAGATATTATGGAGACCAACTCTACTCTTGAATCAAAAAAATTTCCAGATGTCTCATCGTGGCCAATTAATGAGTATAAAATGCCGAGACAACATGATGGGTAAGTTAAATGAATACAAGAAAGTGCATGTTATATCCTAAGCTGATCACACACATGTTTATTGCAGAGTGTCTTGTGGACTTTTTGTGATGTGGTGCATAAAATACTGGGACGGAGATCGCTGGACACATGAATTTGACCAGCAAGAGATTAATGAGTCAAGGCCGCGTATTGTCGCGGAAATCATTTTTTCTGAGGTCAACAGATTAGAGAAAGTGAAGATGAAAATTGTTAAAATCATGGAGAAGGAGTAGGTATTAGCATTGGTAGGGTTTTAGTCCCATAGAAGGTTTCCCTACCGTTGTTGGATACTGTGATCGATTGTAATGCGACATGGCACTGGGATAGTTTTCGATAATTTTTCACGTTTTATTTATTGCTTTCGTGAGACACTAAAAATTTAAATGCGTGTGGGAAAGTAATATTTTTTCTGTCCTAAAATGTATCAATTTGCCTCTGCGATATTACATGTACTGTTGTTGTTGTTCCTACTCGCGGCGGTCATTTTTTTATTAAAAAATATGCCCGCCGTCCTGAGTTGGTGCGATGTGGATAAAAGCTGCACAATTTCTCACGTCGATTCTGGTGGCAGCAGCGGCAATCGGTCTGACGAATATTCCAGCCCGTGCGGTGGCCGACAGCCGAGCCAGTGGCGGGCCCGCGCAGTGCAGGTAGTGCGGGCTGGCGCCATTCGTCCTGCGCCACGGGGTGGGTCTGCTGGCCCAGCAGCCGGCCGACCGACCAGCTGCGCACCGGGTGGCACACGTCTCGTCCCGCCCAGCCAGCGGCACACATGCAACGATCCCGAGGGGGAATATGGCGATCTGTCGGCCCATAAACGACGCGCGTCGGGCGCGTGGGCCGATCCTTTTCGTGTGCGGATACGGACGCTGGCGCTTTGTGCCGAGTAGGTTTAGTCCCACCTCGCCCGCGGAGAGACGCGCCGACCGGTTTACATACCCGCGTCTTCGCCTTCTCACAAGCTCGCTACAGAACATGATGCCCTGCTGTGCGCCGTGGCCTCCCCGCTCGGCGGCCGAAAGGCCTCGCCAGAAGGCGTAGTAGTTTACCATCCGCGCGCGCGCCCGGCCACGGCTGGGGCTTTTTTTTTACAAAACAATTGTCACATACATTACAGTTTAAAGATCTTCATAAGTTTACTATGTCATTACAGCAGTAACACATTCATACAAATATAATATGTTTCACACATAATAATATAAATCGCATGTCTCATAACATTGAACAAGGTGGCATAAACATTAACTCAAAGTGCCATGTCTATTATTCTTAAACAAATAAACTGAAAGTGCTAACGACTTTCATCAAACAAGGTGGTTTAAAGAATAAACTCAAAGTGCCATGTCTCTTATTCTTAAACAAATAAATTGAAATTGCCAGTGCCTTCAACTGATTATGAGTACTTCATCTTTATGCCCGGTTCCTACATAACAAATTGTAAACAAATAATCAGACAATTGTGAAGACAAAACCAAAAAATATTTGAAAAAATGAAAAACTTACTTTTCATTCTCAGGGCACGTTTGCCGTCTATGGCCCTCTTTCTTACAAATGCCACAAAGAGGACCGGGTTTTTTCTCAGAAAATGATTTTGGTCTTCCATTCTTTGTAACATTTGGATCTTTCTTTGCCCGCCCTGTCCTGCTCTGTTTAGGGGCGCCCTTCGTGGAAACTTTCACGGGATCACCTATGACATTAACATGTTGTTCCGGCTGACGTGGATCCTCATGCACATTTCTTGTACTACCAACAGCATCATCATCAGGGACCTTTTTCTTCGCTATTATATTCTACAGACACTGCATCAACTCATCATAGACGAATGGATCATTTGAAGCAACATGAAAAGCTTCAGCTCCTATTATACTAAGTTGACTATAGCGAGCACGCTGCTCTGCCCCTGTCCAACCCCAGCCAAACAAGTCGCTCTTTCGCTGTGCAGGCAGCCCACCTCTCGCAACTTTCGACATCCTCTTAAGGATGCAACACTTAGGTATTTTAGATTTTTAAAGATGAACCAACACATACAGAATGTGTTTGCAAGGCAATCCTTTCTGAAGCATTCGTTCACAATTGCAGTCTATCGTATTCTCAGAGTTTTCAGCTCGATAATTCACGCTGAACTAAAATTTCCGGTTATTTCTCCATGTCACGATGAAGGTGTGGCAGTCAACTCCCACTAGCGTCTCAAAAATCTCAAGTTCTCCCATCTTCTTCAGATCTTGTTGAAGAATATAAAAATTGGAATGAGTGAATACTTCGGCGGCATGCTTCTCAATATCCTTATATTCTGTGACTGATGGTGGCAATGACTGATTTGAAACACAGTCATCATGCGCCTCGTTCTCACGTAGTCGGACTATGCAATTCTCATAATGCACAACTAGGTCAACAATAGTCATACCGCCGTCCAAGTGCAGGTGAAGACAAGAGTTAAGACTTTCACTCCTTTGATTACTGCGCATACCCAGAAAAAAACCATCTGACAGATATGATGCTGCCCACAGACTCCTCTTCATGTACATCCTACTCAGCCACTCTTCTGTTTTATCAGTCTTCCATTTACGGACGAAAGCGTGCCATCTCGCCTCAAAGTTGGCTGGAGAGGTGGAGTAGTACAAGAGTGCCCTGAACTCACTTAGTGATTTGTAATTAAGGTGCTTCTGCATGTTTTTTTCCACGTGCCATGAGCAGAGACGGTGCAACACATCAACCAAAACCAACCGAATAGCTCGTATCATTGCAGCGTCTCCATCTGTGATGATTGACCCTGGCTTTTTCTGACAATTGGCCTTCAGGAATGTCTGAAGCAGCCACACGTACGTCGCTTCGGTCTCGTCAGACACAATGGCACAACCAAAAACTGTGGTGCAACGGTGATTGTTTACACCAACAAAGGGGATGAACAGCATACCATATCTGTTCATCTTATACATGCTGTCGAACACCGTCACATCTCCATACAATTGATAGTCCCGCCGCGACTGTGCATCACACTAGAACATGCTCTTCAAACGGCCCTCCTTATCGAGCACGTACTCAAAGAAAAACTCTGGATCCTTCTCCTTTCTGCTCCTCATAATCCCGATTGCCGTGTTAGCATCACCCTTCGCAATCAGCTTCATTTTTTCTCGGCAACATAGATTGTACACGTCTCGTCTCAGAAACCCACACTTATCATACGAGCCATACCTGCTAATGAAGTTGTCAACGATGATATGCTTTCTGATCCCAGCTCCTTCCATCGCCAAGATCTCAGCTATTTGGTGATCTCCCATCACTCGATGTGACCGCAGAAATACCACCTCATCTGGTCTAGCCAACAAATGGTTGTGATCATCCATAGAAGCTGCCACGAACCGAACTCCACGTCCTTTGTCCAACTTCACGACTAAATGTGCGCCACACTCGCAACGAGTCTCTGGTCTTAACCTGCGTGTACGGCCCTCCGGGTTTAAAAATTTACTGAGACGTTTTCCTGCCCTCGAGCAAACGTATCTCCTATACCGAACAGTGGTTGAAAGTCCTTTTCCTCGTTTCACCTTATCTTTTCTGATACTGAATCCACGGTCTTTGGCGTAGTTATTATAGAACATGTGAGCCTCCCATTGTGATGCAAATGGCATACCCATAACCTTCAACTGTGTCTCCAGCGCACGTTGCTGGATTTCAGCTTCCTCAATGTCCATATTAGCTCCATCCTCATGCTCATATCCATCTTCACCACTCCAATCATCAAAGTTAGCCTAAAATATTCCACATAAGCAAGTGTAAGTTGTCATAACCATTTTTTTATTATTCAATGACATCTTAAATTTTGGACCGAACCTGGCTTATGTTATCCCCGAAAGATTCAACACCATGATTTTCCTCGTTCTGAACGTCAATATCCTCCTGCACATAAAAAAATCATATGCACGTGTAAGTACCATATGGTTCTTCATCCGACGAAAAGAATGTACATGACACTTACGTTTTCACTACAAGCACCCTCCTCCTTCTTTTCAAAATCCTCTTCAGGTAAATTATCGTACGACGACCAGGATTCATTGTCGCTGCCATCATCATCATCTTTACTATCATTACCATTCGTACGATCAACACTATCGCTATCATCCCAACTCGTGTCCAAAAACAGATCCGTAAATCCAGTTTCTTTATCCATTAAATGATCTCTCAACCAACACTGCAATATTATAATAAAAAATTGATCTATCAATTTTAAATCAAATTAAATGTACTATGATCATACAGATGAGAAATTCTTATCTAACAAGTGATTGCACATAATTATTTACAGATTCAATTTTTGACGAACTAGACGGCTTACATGGCATGCACGTGCACTTCGGCCGGCCTGGCGTGGCTGCGGACGGCGAGGACGTTCCCGGAGAGGTTGATCACGGAGTTGCGGGCGGCAACGGCGTCCACGTAGGCCACGTCACCGTGACGACCTGCACGGAGGCGACATCACGTACGGCGGGCGACTCCAAGATCTGTCCGCGCCGGCCAGATCCCGGGTGAAGACGGGGAGAAGGCGGCGATCGGCCGAACGGGAAGACGTTGGAATTGGCAGCGTGATCACGTCTAGATCGGCGGGGAAAGGCGGCTATCGGCGGGTAAGGGCGGCGATCGGCGGGTAAGGGCGGCGATCGGCGGGGCGGGGCGACGTTGCAATGGGCCGCGTGATCAGCGCAGGTCGTGTTTTTTTTTTGCGCGAAGGGGAGAGGGTAGTTGCGAGCGGCCGTATCAGATCGAGCCGTGCGCTCGGCTCTACCTGTATGGCCACGCCGCATATGGCGCGGGATACGTTAAGCACCGTATGCCTAAAATGCCCTTATACGTTAAGCGGGGGGGGGGGGGGGGGGGGGGGGGCGGTGTACCGAAGCAGACCTCTTCTGATGATTACAAGCTGTTACCAGTCTGCTTTTATTTTCCTTCTATTCTTCATGGTGTTCCCCGTTTGATCCCCTTGGACCTTGGTTGTGTAGGGTGACTGAGAGGAGCTTGTCATACGAGCCTACGGAACCACTGCATTGCCACAGGCTGGTTACTACCCAAGACCGACGTTCTGTGTTGTCTAGTGGTAACTGGATGCAATACGTCAGCTATGTGAAGGACAGCTTGGCGGACCAACCTGTCAAGCTCGAGCTGTTCCTCTGGTTCCTACGCAATTTCAAGAACTGGACGTATGTCATACATAAGCAGTAGCATTAACAACAATTTACCGTTTCTTCCTGTTTTTGTGTTGTGATCGACCGAAGTTGAATCCTGTTAGTTTTGCAGAATTGATTTTGCAGCCAGCTCAATAAAGGCCGTGTTAGAAGGACAACCCAAGCTCATCCATCGGTTTAACGAGTTCTTCCCTAACAATCATCAGATCGAGGACAGCACCTCAAGGAGCAGCCGGTCTGACCATCCATCTTTGGCCATTCATAGCTCCTGCTTGTTAGGAAACACCTCGTATCATTGATTCCTGCCGCTGGTCTCTCTTTTGAATTTGTACTGCGTGTTTTGCAGTGGAAATATCACGGTCGCGGCCAGGGCCAGGGCCATCCTTTGCCCAAAGGAGCACAGCATCAGCCTGTGATGAAGCTCAAGGAGAAGTAACAGCAGCCGAAGATGGTTGATGAGTGGAAGCCTCTTAACTAGGAACAAGTCATCTTTTCGATAAAGGGTGAATTTTATTAGCTTAAAGAGGAGCATCAAGAGGATACAAACCCAAAAGGCACACACCCGGCCTCTGCATAGCTAGGATGCACACAGCCAACACCAACACACGCGCACCAAAAAACACGCCAGATAGCAAAGTCATATAAGACCAAAGCTATGTGTAGGCGAGTAAAAGAAAAACCCGAAGCGACCAGATCCACGATCGGCAAACTATATCAACGACCATATCCGCACCAACCATCTCATGACATCACACAGACGACGAGGTTCTTCAACAGTATCGCCTTCAAAAAGGGAGCAACACTCAAGTGTTGCCGTCACCGGATCCAACCACCAAGACCTGAATCTAGGTTTTCACCCTGAAGAATCAGATCAAGCATATCCGAGCAATGCCTTCAACAAGATAATGACGTAAAAAAAACATCGCCATTGCCAGGTATAACCAGCTCAGGTCAACCTAGGCTTTTACCCCGGATCTCGCGACCGGGTGCTCACAGCACCACCTTCGAAGTCACTCAAGTGTTGTCGCCGCCACTTTTCCGTAATCCCAGCAGCTACATACGATGACCGCCGCCACTGCACAACCATTACTCTGCGTCAAACCGACGTCTATAGTTTGCATCTCACCACCGAAGTCAACCATTGGACATAGAGAGATTAACCCTCCCGAAGATCCCTCGGTGACCACCATCACCGTGGAGCCGCAAGAGGTCACTACAACACAGTCTGCAGTCATCCCACTCGACCGATCGAATCTGGATCACCACCACCAAGCCGTCCAGATCTGAATTGAACAACCACGCCGGATCGGTCATGAACAGACCATGATCCAGAGTCGCTGGAGCCCGCGACCTCGTTGCCTCCACGCCCTGCAGCAAGCCGGAGCCAAGCCACAAGAAGAGACAAGCCGGCGTCGCACGAAGGCGCCCATCCAGCAGAGGGCAGTCTTACGGTCGCGAGAGAGTTGTGCCGCCCGACCATCAAGTCGCCGCAGCAGGACGCCCATGCAGGAAGTGGAGCTGCATCGTTGCCCCGTGCAGCCATGAACCGAGGAGCTTTCCCCATGCAGCCGCCGCCACACGCAGATCCAGAGCGCCGAGGAGCCGCCCGCCGCCAGAGAGAAATCCACCGCCGCCGGCACCACGCGGGCCTTGCCCGGCGGCACGCGCCGGCGGCGGCTGGGGAGGAGGGAGGTGGTGGGGAACAAGTGTACCTATGCATGCATGCCATGCCTGTGCGTGTTGCTGGATGGATGAGAATAATTTACCAATGGTGATAGTAGTAGTAGTAGTAGTTGTTGTTGTTAGATTTGAACTCTTTGTATGCTTTAACGGCATCTCGCTGCTGCCTTGCGTCGCGACGAGCACTGTGGTGCATTGTGCGAGGTCGTGCGCTGCCCCAGTAGTGAGGTTTACGAGCAGACCCAGTTTGTCATGCGTTTTCTTCCAGCCCAATTTTGTTTGTGCGTTGTTTACCTGAGAGCATTGTGTTTGTGCTTCAGGAGCATCTGCTTACCTGCGAGCATTTGTTTTTGTGCTTGCCTTAAGAGAAGAAGATACCGCTGCTAACAGGTTTTTTTTTTTGGAAGATCCAGCTATAGCTGGCATTTCATCGATTTAGCAGATAGAGGGCGACAAAACAATGTTGATCAAGTGATCAGGGGAGTGGAAGAGAGGCAAAAATTATAGCCAGCCTAGTACCATTCCTAAGCTGGCTAACGATCTTGTGCGCAGCTCCTCACGGCATGTTCCCAAAAGGGTGCTCTATACATTTTGCCCCTGCAATCCTCCTTTGTTCCATGTCGCAGCGGCAGGCCTCGGTGGTGTGGCTCACACTGGCAATTTTCCTTTGAATGTGTATGCATTTCGTTCCAGCCATATTTGCCATGCAATCAGGGCGATCATTGATTTGGTGCATATTGATGCTTTTGTGGTCAAGCCCGGCCGCGAGTTGAATAGGTGCTTGGATTTGAATTCCGTCAAAGACCTCCTGCGTGTAGAGCAAAATTTGTCCTTGTTGACAAAACTGGAATAGGTGTCTCTGCTTGCTGTGTTTCACACAGTCAGAACCACGCGGGGATGCACTCTTCTTCTTTTCTTTTTTTGTGTGCTTAAAAGCGATTTCATTTATTAAGCTGGATGGAGATCCTCTGAACATAGTTGTTGCCATGGTTTTCACTTTCAGTGAGGTTTTGATGAAATTCACTGAATTTACACTTAAATAATTACGTTTCGGCCAAAATATTTCAGCAATTTCAGTACTGCAGAAGAATTCAAAAATAAATAAATATAGTTTTAAAAAAATGTCAAAACTTTAATTGAGTTCAACTAAATATTTCATTCATTTGGCTGAAATGCAAAATGAAATCACTAAAATTCACTGAATTTCGGTGATTTCGGTTGGTGCTGAAATTTTTCTGAAACTGGGAATTGAAAACCATGGTTTTGGTTTGTGGTACATTAACAGAGCCAGACCGAAGCCAACTGATGTCCTAGCTTCTACACGACCAAAGGAAGCCAATCTATGACTGACAATATTTTGGTGCCTGCTAATACGAGCAATAGAGCTACGCCTTTCACCTAAAATTACCTTGACTTCGCTAATCATCATCGCGTTCTGTGACCAGTGCTCAGTCCGTGCCCAGATTGATTGTACCGCATCAAGGCAGTCCATCACCACATCAACCAGGAGCTGTGACCATTGCATAGCAAAATTCAGACCTCCAAACGAGCCAAAAGCTCCGCTTGTAGAGGTCCGGCGCAGTTGTGCACACTCCTACACACTGACAAGATGATGGCATCGTTGGTGTCTCTCAGGACCTTGTCAGCGCCCGCCTCACCCAATTCCTCACAGAAAGATCCGTCGACGTTCAGCTTCACACATCCTTGGGCAGGGGGTTGCCACCGCGAAGATGGAGATTTTTAAGAGAAGGTGCCCTGAAAGGTAGCATGAAATAAGATAATGCTTTTACTAATAATTAGGTACGCAATTAGGAGCTTTGCTTCGTACACCCACTTAAAAATTTACATGAATTTAAAGTTACTTAAAAGGGCATTCTTATACATTCATGATCAGCTAAGTCTAATCCCTATTCTTCCAATGCATCTACCAATAGATCGGAACAATCTATATTTTTGATTGAAAGGGTAATTCTAATCTTGGAGGCGCTACCAAGGCCTTTAGCTGCGCCCCTCTTTGGGGTCAGGGGGAACCCTACGTCCGGGTCCCCGTACCAGATAGTGACAGCATCACGGTGTCGTCTTCCTTCTTGAAGGCACTATTGCTTGCTCGCGGTGTCCTTGATTTTGGCTCAACGTTGTTTAAATTCTTGTTAGTTTGGCATCACCACTCTTAGCTCGGGTTTGGTAGGTTAACTGTGATGTATCCTCTGTTCGGGCCGAGCATCCCTTGTCTCTTTGCTCCGAGCATCATGTTCATGCCTGCCTGCGTTCGTGTCATGTGTACTCCACTGTACTCATTCTTCTCCTTCTATCAATAAAATGATACGCAAGTTTTGCGTATTTGCGAGAAAAGAATCCTCATCGTTAATTTGCATCAAATTTGTGAACTTATCTATGGATGTACCAAAGAAAAAATCTGCAATTAGTTAGGAGACGTTACCCTTCAAATAAAACTGCATGTATTCTCCCGCAATTCAATAATACACATAGAGGGTTTGAGGATAATAGTTAATTATTAGGGAAAAGAGAAGAAGGAATGAAATCGTACTTCTTTTAAATTGGCTTGCACGAAACTTTGAAGAGGTTGATGGGGTGGTTCTAAAGAATGCTCCGCAAAACTGTAAGATGACTTGCCATGATATACAACAAGAGTTGATCAAAAGTTGTGCCCAGCTGACTACTAAACTAGTCATTGAAGATCTTGATGGTGAACATTTTGCAGTACTTGCGGACGAGTCTAGTGATGTGTACCAGAATGAACAGCAAGTTGTTTTCTTGTATTATGTGGATATGAAAGGAAGGACAGTTGTGAGAGTTCTTGGTCTTGCCATGTTGAAGACACTTCCTCTTTCACACTTAAAGCTACAATTGAGGACATGCTTATGACATACAATCTGAGCTTTGCAATGGTCCGTGGGCAAGGATATGACGGGGCTAGTAACATGAAAGGTAATGCTAATGGCCTGAAGAAACTAATCATGGATGAGTCTCCTTATGCCTATTATGTCCATTGTTTTGCCCATCAACTACAATTAACTCTTGTTGCAAATAAGAGTGGTGATTCTTATTGGTTCTTTCAACAGCTGGCATGTTTGCTAAATGTTCTAGGTTATTCTTGTAAAAGATGAGAATGCTTTGAATAGCTCAAGCTGAGGAACTTATTGCTGCATTAGAGTTGGAAGAAGTAGAAACCGGGACAGGTTTGAATCAAGTAATGGGTATTGGAAGGCCATATGATACTCTTTGGGGCTCTCACTACAAGACTATCAACCATGTTATCTCTATGCATCCCGCAATAAGGTGTGTTCTCATCAATATTACAAAAGAGTATAACGACACGGAGGCTGTAGCAGCAATGACTATGTTGACATCATTTCGGACAATTGAATTTATTTTCATGTCACACTTGATGCAAGAAATATTTGAATACACCGATGACTTGAGTAGAGCTTTGCAAAAGAAAGAAGATATTGTTAATACTAGGAAGATTGTTGATCTCACAAAGCTACACTTACAATGCTTGTGAGAAGATGAAGGGTGGAATGATTTTCTTCATAATGTCACTTCTTTTTGTGTAAAGCACAAGATCAAAGTTGTTGACATGCCTTATTATCCTGCCGGGAGACCAAAAAGAGGGTTCTTTAATGGCACAAAGAATTATCATCGCTTCAAGGTTGAAATGTTTGCGGGTGTCATTGATACGAAACTTCAAGAGTGGATGCAAGATTTGATGAGGTAAACACTGAATTGTTTACTTGCATTAAGCACTCAGTCCACGTGATTCATTTGTTGCTTATGATAAATAGATGTTGGTTAGGTTTTCTAGAAAGTTTTATGCTAAGGATTTCACAAATGATGAATTGTCAAGACTTCCATGGCAATTAAGCATGCAAATTTCTCGTGTGCATATGGATAAAAGGTTTAGCAATTTGAAGAATCTATGTGAGCTTTCAGTTTTGATGGTTGAGACAAGAAAAAAGTGAACAATATTATACTGTTTACAAACTTCTTAAGTTGGTGCTCATTCTTCCGGTAGCCACTGCTAGCATTGAGAGGGTATTTTCCTCAATGAAATACGTGAATAATACGCTAAGAAACAAAATGGGTGATGAATATTGGAAGAATTGCTTGGTTACGTTCGTTGAGAGAGAATTCTTCAAGCAAGTGAAAGATGAGGATGTCATCAATCTCTTCCAAAAAGGGGATCGTAAAATTACATTGCAATTTCCTTTGTCATTTGTAATCTTTCTTACCACAATGATATTTTTCTACTATTATCGCTGTATAGTCATTGAGTCATTGATGTTTCCATCTTACTGTACATTTATTGTTCTATTATATTGCTTTGGCAATTTTTTTACAAGAATACCTAGTAGCAAATTCCTGGCTCCGCCACTGCTTGGGAACCACGAGGAAGATATCATCGTTGGTGAGGTCAGACAGGAAGGTCTCGCACTGGCCCACGCTGAGCTACATGGCAGCCCACACCATGGCATCGAGGGTCAACTTGGGGTGAAACGGCGGGACGAGCCACAGACGCCCGTGCAGATTGATGTGGCGCCACGGCTCCGGCTCCTCCCGGGCGGCCCATTGCCAAGAGCGGCACACGCCGGCCGCGCCGCTGAGTAGGAGCTCGGCCTGGTCCAGCCTGTGGAGGACACGGGACATCAGGTCCGGGTGCAACTCCTCCCATTCCCTTTCCGGCAATGACACGGGCATGAACTTGAACACCGACACGTGGAACGTCCGTGTTTTTTTCTTGGATTAACGGCTTCGTGGTGCCGCCACCCTCCCAGCAGTGATGATGTCGGCATTTTGGTTGCGATGTGAACGACGTGGCAAGCTGGCAGTATGTAGGTCGATTCGCTGGCCTGATCATGGCCCGTCTAAAATGTTGAGCTATCTATTGCGCTATAAGAGCAAGTACAAAAATGGGCCTATATATGACATGGAAACATCATATATAGCCATCAATTGGCTATACTATTAACCATGCTCTAACGGGCTATAGAGATTCCAAGGCAGCTGTCCACGGTAAGGCATTGGCCAAGCTCTACATAGGCAGGCATGGGTAAGTTTTTTCTGACCTGTTTGGTTTTGCCCTAAAAAGTAACAAGTTGAGAATTGGCATTTTGTACTTCTACGTGGCGCCATTTACGGGTCATTGGCAGCAAACTGAACGGGTCTATGGAGAATTTTGTGGTGCATCAGTTTTAGCATTACCAAATGTTGGTTAATTAAGCAAGCCAAACGAGCCTCTCTTTGTTGTGTGTGATTTCAGAATTTGATGTAAAGCTGAGTTAACAATCTGCTTGTGCTAGGGGTAGGAAGGTTTTGCACCGGGAGAAGATGACAAATGTCTCAGTCAGAAGGTAAAGGAATTAGAAAATAAAGAACACAATTTGGCACATTCACCTCACAAGCACTTAAACTTGTTTTGAGCGAAATGAAACAAAAGATGTAGAAAAAAAATCAGGAGTATATTATTGAGCGAGTTTGCACGCGCCTTTGAGAGAGGGCATTGAAACATTATTGACATATATACACCCTTACATTAGCTTAAGTACCTACGCATGCTCTTGATGTCAAGGATATTCTCATATTCTTCGAGATTGGCATCATCAACATCATCACCGTCACCAAGGTAGTAGCAGTAATCATAATAGGGATCGTCTTGGTAATGCGGATATGACCAGGTACGACAGTAGTTACATCTGGGCTTGTAGGGATGGCAGCAGTTACAACCAGTATAGTCATCGTAATAGTTGCTCCAGTACCAATAAAGGTCATCCATGCTCATCCAGGCAAGATTTTCTGGTGGGTTATCAATGGCAATAGGGTCGCACACTGACATGTTAAGGTACTCTAGGTCATGGCAATTGTCTAGGATAGATAGCAGAACTTCCCTACCGAAGGTGCAACCGACAACATCCAAGGAACGTAGTTTGCGCATCCTTGGAGCCGCAAATGTTATCGCATAACCAGCATGGCAGTTCTTTCCCGAGACATGTCTGAAGTGCTTTAGCAGTGGGCATGCTGTAGCGACAAGTTCATATACCTCCCTACTATATATTTGCGGACATTTCGAAATCTCGAGCTCCTCAAGTAGAGGTAACATCTTAATCACCGCCGCAAATCCTTCATCGGAGACATAGCACCTATGGAGATGGAGGCACTTTAGTGCAGGTGCCCTGCAATATATGACAAATAAATAATTAAGAATGCAATTAATCAAAGAGAAATAAATGCAGATGCATCGTATTCTCCCTAGTTAATCCAACCAAACTATAAAAAAACCTAACAACGGGGGGACAGACTTTCGAAAGGTTTGGGATATATAATTAACTAATTAGGGAGAGAAAAGAAGGAAGAAATCTTACTGCTTGGCGAGCAAGAGGAGGATATCGTCGTCGGCGAGGTTGGTCAGGAAGGCCTCGCACTGGCCCTGGCTAAGCCGCAGGGCGGCCCGCACCATGGCCTCGAGGCTGAACTTGGGGTGGAACGGCGGTACGAACCACAGGCCGCCGCGCAGGTCGATGCAGCGCCACAACTCCGGCTCTTCCCGGGCGGCCCGCCGCCAGGAGCGGCACACGCCCGCCACGCCGCCGAGCAGGAGCTCTGCCTGGTCCAGCTTGTGGAGGATGCAGGAGATCAGGTCCGGGTGCAGCTCCGCCCAGTCCCTCTCTGGCAGCGGGACCGGCGTGAACCAGAACACCGACACGTGGTACGTCCGTGTCTTTTTCTTGGATCGACGGCTTCGTGGTGCCGCCGCCGCCGGCGGCGGTGACGATGGCATCGTGTGTGCGATGTGAACGATGTGGCCTGATCACAGCCCGTCTAAAAACGTCGCTGTTATCTGATTATGAGTACGTAACAGATTGGAGATCCACTTTTTCCGGAGCGACTCGGGCGGCTCCCGATCCACTTTTTCGGGCGACCTTCCCGGTGCGTCCTCCCCTCGCCGCCGCTAGTGATCACCGCCGGTTTCCCCGCCACTTAGTTCTGCCAGCCACTTCTAGTAATTATAAGATTTTAAAAAAAATGCACATGCTGTACTGTGGTGTACACATTACAGTTCATGTAATACATATTGTTCATATGTACATACACATAGCATATATAGGTTGGCATGGAGCGCACAAGTTTACATACATCATCATCGATTTACAAATTTTTATAGGCTGTGATAGAGCACACACACAGATCATCAATGTTCTAAATCGAAAAGAAAGAAAATAGGGACAATTAAAGGGATGAATAGGGTAAACCGCTGCTCCTCCTAGTAGCCTTCTGCTCACCCATTCTTTTCCAGTTGGATCCCTACCTGCAAAAGAAAAATAATATGAATCCACGAATCCGTGAACCAAAGCAAAAATGGGTATCAACCAGGTGAGAATCCACCCGGTAAACATTACATAACATGGGTAACATGTTTTATCTAGAATGAATCTACAAGAGACGTATATGCGAATTTAAAGAGTTAAAGTATGCAGATTCTAAAGAGTTAATGTTGTGTGTATACACACTGAAAGGGAAACAACTAGCAGATGCATAAAGGATGTAAAGCATGGCTCGGCAAGTGAGCAAGCTTAGAAAAATTCCTCACGGATAAGGAACAAACAAATAGACATTAGTAGAAAAAGAGCCATTTGTCCCGATTGGTAAGGCCCATCTGTCCCGGTTGGCGAACCAGAACTAAAGAGTCGTTACTGATGCTTCAGGCCTTTAGTCCGATTCTTACACGAACCGGGACAGATGGGCCTCCACGTGGCCGCTGCGGCGAGCCCAGGCAGGAGGACCTTTGGTCTCGGTTGGTGGCACCAACCGAGACCAAAAGGCATCCACGCGTCAGCAGCTAGCAGGAGCTGTGTTTTTTTTAAGAGGGTGGTTTAGGGGGTTTGGGGGTTAATTTAGGTTGTTACCTAGCTAATAGAGAGAAGCGTCCTCTCTTATCTCCGTGTTTGGTTTACCAACAGTACTGCTATGCCTAAACGTGGGTTAGATTGAAGTAAAGGCAACATATATGTGGTGTATGTCGAAAGTAATACTAATCCTAACTTGATCAAGTTTGGATTAGTACTACTTTCGACATGCACCACATGCATGTTGCCTTCACTTTAATCCAATTCATGTTCATTTCACCCACTGATATATAATAACTCTTCATGCTCACATCATGCATCATCATAATAACAAGTCCTACTGATCATCATCATACATCTTCTACTCGTTATTAATAATAAATCATACGATCATCATCCTCATAGTCATTGAACCAACCCTACTTAATTGTTCTTAGCACATAATCATCAGTATTAGGTAGGACCTAAATACCCTCTTTAAGGTAAAATAGCATAAAATAACATAGACCCTGACTCTCCATTATGGAGAATGGAGATCATCCTGTCTCCAATTCTTGTGCTTCGCTTCCTTTTGCTTCCAAGAACCTCCTTACGACTGTTCATACATTTTTTTCCATTGTTTGATTAGTATGTCTCCACTTCTTTTAGAAATCCGGTATGGACAGTTCAGATTCGTAGGATGACCTGGATATATGTTCATGGCTACCATTCTGATATATCAAATGAGGCACACAATCCATCGGGATTCTCTGTTGAAAAACATAGTAATAACTTCATAGTTAGCAATGATATATACTAATTTTAGAAGTATGCAAAAGATGCACGGATGTCGTAATAGTAAAAAATCTTATCAGGGTATCTTCATTGTAGTTACTGTGGTTCAATACGTGCATTGGTGGCACGTATTGACCATAATATTGAGGAGTTTAATTGTAGATATTATAATTCTCAATATCAGTACAAAATGCAATCAAATGATTTTTCTCCTGATAAGTTAATTTGAAGCCATCGGTGTAGTGGGTTTTGTCTACCATCTTCCGCACATTCTTTCAAGAATGAAAATAAGCTGTCAATGGAAATAAGCTGTCAATTATTTTGAAATAAACGATATAAATTAGTTAATAACTATGTTTGAGAAACTCACATAGTGGTAGAATTGGAGGCATATCAACAAGGACCCAAATGTCCATATTGTCTTGCTCGATTTCAGGATCACTAAAATTCATGGTGACAAGCATATCCTCATGAAAACCATACATCTTGCAAAAGTGCTTCCCATTTTTTGCAACCAAAATGGGTTACGCTCTCAGAATTGTACAGTTTTACTTCGAAATCCATACCATGATGGGTCCTTGGGTGAATTTTTTTTGTTTCCATCCTTTCATGGTCTTCAAGACCCATCCTCTCCAAGCCATAGTGTCTTGCATGGCATGGGATAAGCTAGTCGAATTGTAAAAGATGAAAATTACACGTTGAAATAGTTGAAGTCGTGCTTTACGGAAAAAAAAATTGTCGTCGTTGCGTACCGTTTCAACATCGAAGGTCTTCTCGAGGTTAATGCTGAAGCGCCGGTCTTCATCTAGGTGAGGTCTTTCGCATAGACCTCGGTCGTCGTGGCACCAGTCGTACTCCCTCGGGAGACTTTCGTCTTCCGAGTACGACATTTCCTATGTTCATAATTCAAATATTAAACTTGTACAATTAATCAAATGCATACTTCTTGCATAGTGCTCTCCAATTTTAGCATTCAAAGTAGTAGTAGTTTTCCAATTTGAGCATTTAATAAGAAAAACCAAATCTAAAATAAAGTAGTATTCAAATTAGCATGCATTCAATTATAAGCAAAACTACATCATCTCTTGCGTCCGTACATCGTCGAATATTATCACTAATACACCTCGAATACTATCATACATATAGCATCGCTAATACAGCTAGAACCGTAGCGTCCGACGGGTATCGGCGTGGGCGGTGGACACCCAAAGAGAAGGAACCATCACAGGATCATAGCTCCAGTGAGATACCTGAAGAACCTGCCAGGTATTGTCGAACCTGCCCTCCAACGCAACCATGTAGCGACGGACGTGCTCGTCCTCCTCGCTGACACGGTGACGTACCACCTTCGCGGTGTCCGGAAGCCTCGACACCGTCACTGTCCCACGCGACCGTCACCAAACAAGGATCGGGTCAACGATGGGCTGGCTCCTCACCAACCTACGCCCCCCGGAAGGTAGCATCTCCCAATACCAGCCCAGCGAAGCCCAGTCCCGGACATGGCCCCTCTGATCAAGCCGGCCTCGTCCGCCGAGTCGACGACGAGGATGCGGGATAGGCATCGTCGACGTCGATGCGGGAATAATTTCTTGAACTGAAAAAATAAACTAGTTCTATTAATTTTCTTGCTAAAAATAAACTACTTCTATAGTAAAATAAAATAGTTTTATTAAATCAACTAGTTCAACTACTAAGCACTTACTATAAATAAAATAATGTAGTACTTAATAAAAATAAACTACTTCTATAGTAAAATAAAGTAGTTTTATTAAATTAACTAATTCAACTACTAAGCATTTACTATAAATAAAATAAAGTAGTACTTACTAAAAATAAACTAGTTTAACTAGTTCTATTATTTATCGACACCCCCCCCTCATGTCGAAGTTATCGGGGAGGGGGTATATCGACAACGACATACCCGATAAAAAATAAGAAGAGGAAGAAAAAGAAAAAAAAGGAGAAGAAGAAAGGAATAGAGGAAAAGATCGAAGAAAAAAAGAAGAAAAAAGAAGAAGAAGAAAGGAACAGAGTTCCTCTTCTTATTTATTTCTCCACTTCTTCCTCTCCTCTTCTTCTCCTTCTTCTTCTCCTTCTTCCTCTTCTTATTTTCCTTTTTCCTCTCTTTCTTTTTCTTCTTCTTCCTTCTTCCTTCTTCCTCTTTTGTTCCTTTTCATCATTTTACTTTTTCCTCTTCGATCCACTAACCTAGAATCTACTATCATAAAATGCAGTAACAGTAGAACTAATAACCTAAAATGCACTAAATCAACTAGCCTTAAATGTAACTTTTGCAACATAATTTTTTTCTAAATATGCACATATATATATGAACATATATATACATAAATTAACAAAAAATTCTATAAACAAAAAAAGCATACATCAATGCATACATATCCATGGATCATACATGCATCTACATATATATACATATACATACAACATCCATATATACATACATCAATGAATTACAAAAAAGTGTATGAAAAAAAACTAGAGAGCAGGACGGGACGGTGGCGCGGGGAAGGGAGGGGGCTCACTGGGCGGCGACGACGAAGCGCGGCACAGGACGGTGACGGCGAGGTCGGGGCAGAAGGCGGCCACGTCGGGGCATGGGTGGCGCGGGGCGGTGACGACATTGGGGCGGCGCGGGACGACGTCGGAGGGGCGCGGGACGGCGCGCGGCGACGATGGCGACGGCAAGACAGAGGGCAGCCTAATGGCGTCGTTGGGTGGAATCGAAGAACTAAACGAAAATTTTTAGGAGCGGCACACGCCCGCAACGCCGCTGAGCAGGAGCTCGGCCTGGTCGAGTTTGTGGAGGATGCAGGAGATCAGGTCCGGGTGCAGCTCCGCCCAGTCCCTCTCCGGCAGCGGGACGGGCGTGAATCAGAACACCGACACGTGGTACGTCCGTGTCTTTTTCTTGGATCGACTGCTTCGTGGTGCCGCCACCGCCGCCGGCGGTGACGACGGCATCGTGTGTGCGATTTGAACGATGTGGCGAGCTGGCACTGGCTTCGATATCGGTGGATCCATGGGATAGTTTTATAGTGTGCGCGCGGTACGTAGGTCGGTTTGCTGGCCTGATCACAGCCCGTGTAAAAACGTCGCTGTTATCTGATTCTGACAGACGTAACAGACTGGAGATCCACTTTTTCCGGAGCGACTTGGACCGCTCCCGATCCACATTTTCGGGCGACCTTCATAAAAGGTTACCAAACATGCTGAATGAACAGGGACATCAAGCATACTATGCCTGATCGATGCACCCAGACCCGGATAATTGGCATGCAGGAGGATTACCATCACAAACACACTAGAGTACTGTTACGCCATGCAGAAGAAACAGGATTTGTAATCTGGGATGCACGCCACTGATATAGATTGCTAGCCTATGGTCGGAACAAATATATGTCATCACAAACTTGATTAAAACACATAGTAGCAAGTCCAAAATCCCAATTTCGTCATGTTCGATTTTATTCGTTCGTCCACAAATAAGATGTAGCTACGATAAGTGTAAATTTCTTGCACATGTACACGGGCCGTAAAAGTATCTTACTCTAATCTGACTCACTAGGCGTTTCAATAGAATATGCTGGGATATCATGCACAATTAATGGCAGAACCAAGGTCAATGTGATGATCCCCGTGAAGATGGGACGGCGAAAGATGACGTTGGCGGATCGAAGAGCATGCGCATGCGGTGCGTGTTGTGGGTCGGCTAGACCTGTTCATGCTCTCGGTTCACCGCGGGGCAGCCTCGTGAGGCCAGCAGATTAGATGGTGTGAATTGGTGCGCTCAGAGCACATCATCAAGCTTGTAGGTGTAGCGACATAGATCGCCGGGAAGGTGGCTTTGGGTTGATCCTTGTATTTTTTTTGTCAGACTCTGTTCAGTAACACAATAAAGATGGATGTATGCATCACTCGATACAAAGGCTGAGGGTTATCCTTCTTTTTAAAAATAATAATATTGCAACCTCATCTTTTGTTTAATGCCAAGAACTAGCTAGCAGGGACAAGATTACATAGAAAACAATATGAGGCTAAAGATTACCAAACATGCTGGGAAAAGGACAACCATGTTTGGTAATCTTCAGCCTCATATTGTTTCACAACCATACCAGATAACTGTTAGGCCGTGCAGAACAAGATTAACAAACTAGGGATGCACACTATCCGATGATTGAAGCAGATGCCACCGGATAAAATGATTAAACACATAGTCCAAATACCAATCTTGATGTGCACTGAAACTGCAATTCTGTTCGGTTGTTCCATAGATATAAGATGTATGTCAGCATTGCACTAGTACATTGCCCCTAATGAAGCTATATAGTCACTAACATGTTTGGTAGTCTTCCTACATGCTTGTTATCTGGGATTGGGAGCATCAATCAGATTCAGGTAAGGTTTGCTTGATGTTCCTGTTCATCCATACCTTTTTGCCTTGTGTTGTCCATTCTTGTTCTTTTGATTAGCTGTACTGAAAATAGAACCAGCATACATGATTTCAGTTGTGTTGTTGATCCAAGCTGAGCTCATATCAGGCGCTTAGTTCATCTATGTTCTCTAGATCATGCAACCTTTTGATACTAGTTCAGTTCAGTAACTTAAGTTCAGTCATCTGTTGCTGCTATCTATGTTTAATTTGCGGAGAACCGTGGCTATATTAAATTTATATGGATCATCACAAAACCACCCGAATATTATTACACCATGTAGAAGAAACCACGATTCACAAATGGGGGTGCACGCAGGGGCTGAGCTACGTAGATTCCTGAGGGGGCTGTGCCCCCCCCCCCCCCCCCCCCCCTCTCTCTCTCCTGCCCCCATCTCCCTCTCCCTCTCACATACAACACTTTGTGAACTTGGGAAGTTCCTCTCCCACAATCATCTTGCCTAGGCTATAAAAGTGTATCTATATGACAACTACCACCGCTTTACAACTGACAGCTAAGTACCTCTCTATTTTTTACGCAAGAACATTTAAACTACAAGTGTACCCACCACGTTGTCATCCTTTAGGCTCCATTTTCCTCATGCCTCTAGCCAAAACTTTCTAAGTAAGCTTCAGATTAGGCAATGGAATACTGGGGCTTGTTTCTCTTTTCCGGCACTTGCTGACTTTCTTTTCTTTTGCTTCTCGTACCCTTCTTGGGTGCTCTCTGTGACTGGCCTTCCCTTCTAATCAATGAATTTGACAGAGCATCTGCCAACATTCGAAAAAATAAATACTGGGGCTTGCTGCTTGTTTCTCTTCATCTCTCTCCCTCATCCTCCTCTCTATCACTCCCCCCACGCGTCTTTCTCTTCCCCCCTCCTCTCTCTCTCTCTCTCACTCAGTGAAAGCAGTGTGTTCTTTCATCCCCCCTCTGTCCCTCTCCGATTTATGTTGTCATGGGTGCAATAGAGGTCGAATAAGCGACATTAAGGTACAACTCTTTGATTTGTTTCTAAGCTTACACAATTGTACCTTCATGCCTTGCAGAAGGTGTTTTCCTTTTCTCTGATTAATTAGCTTTGCTGATCATAAATTTGTGAACTGGGTAAAAGAATAAAGTGAAATATGTTGTGTGTTGGAACAAACTCCGGACTATCTCACTATCACACTCGCACGGACGTAGGTGAACGAAAAAGGACACAAATATTTTCTGACACATAAACGCCTCGCCGCACGAACGATGCCTCGGCCTCATGAACAGTCTTATTTTACTGGCCACATATCTCAGCTCGGTTCATACTGTCACCGTGGCTTGGCAACACACCCGTGCAGTACATCAATACATAGTGGGGGGTTTTATACCCAGAGGCGCACACACGCACACGGCCACCACACACGCCACTAACTCCACGCACTAAGCTAGCTAACTAACCTCATCCAGCTGACAACTCATGCATGCATGCTCCTCGCCGATAAGGCCGATTCTGAAGCTGCTGGACCTAGCGCCCATGCCAGCCTCCGCGGCGCACGCACGCTGGGTCAAAACGCATGCACCAGACTAGTAAATCCTCTAACCAACTAACTACATGCATCAAGATTAGTACTAACATTTTTCCTTCTAATCTTGACTTGCCGGAGTTGTTGCAGATCTCGTCGTTGTCGCTGTCACTTCCGCGGACTCGATCTGGCGCGTTGACGTCAATCATCATCGTGCCTACTTCTTCGTCTCCGGCAACATACACCGAGCTCTTTCTTCGCTGGCAACACACGCCTAGTGTTCTAGCGACATACGTCGTCGATGCCGTCACGCTCAAACGCGGGTCTACTCAGATGCCGCTCCAGTGCCGTCGCACCGCGCCGTGCACCTTCATAGGCTGACACACGGCTCGGAGCTTCACTCCGCCGCCGTCGGCGAACGCCACCACTGCCGGACTCGCCACACGTCACCATCACGGCGTCGAGTCCTCCTGGCCACCGCGCTCGCCGCGGACCCACCGCGCGCCGCCTCCGATTCCCGCATCCGCCATGGCCCCGAATCTTGTGGCGTGGCTGACGATGTACTTCCAGCACCGCCGTGAGGAGCAGATCGCCTCCACCAACGGCGTCATCCCGCGGGGCCGCCACAACGCCGACGGGCGGTGCGAGTGGTGGGGCGTTTCGGGCTGCACCCTCGAGGCCGTCCTCGACCACATCGAGATCGGCAACGTGCCGCACCTCGAGTACCCACAGCGGCCGTCCTTCTCTCGCTGCCGTGGTAGCTCCTGGACGCCGCAGATCGTCCTCGTCGTCGGGCTTCGGCTCACCAGCCGCACTCCGCCCCGTCAAACCCGAGTCGGAGGAGACGCCGCTCGGGCGCTGCACCCACAGCGGCGCCCTCGTCATCAACGAGGCCGCCCGGTCCTCCCCGCGCGGATCCTACCGCCTGGTCCGGCCGAAGCTGGAGCCGGGGCTGCTCCCAGTGAAGCCGGAGCACGTCGAGATGGCGGCCCCCGACGACGAGTCCGCCCTCAAGTAGGCGAAGGAGGACCACGTCCAGGAGCAGGTACGCCGCCAGCGCCGGGCGTACGCGGAGCTCCAGGCCCGGCGCCGCGGTCGCGAGGAAGGCAGCGTCATTGTCCTCGACAGCGACGAGTAGGGCGAGGCCGGGCCGTCCAGCGCACCTCCGCGCCTCGGCGACCCGGGCCAGTGCTGCAGCAGGGACGGCGCCGGCCCAAGCCAGTCGCGCGACGACGACGACGGCGGTGGCGGCAGCGACTACACCCGCTTCTACATGCTTCTCGGCATGTCGCCGGCGACGGCGGTGGTAGCTAGGCATAGTTTGGCGTTGTTAAGGCGTAGTTTGCATGTGTTTTGTGTTTTTTGTACAAATTTCAATGAAGTTTCGTTGAGTTCGTGCAAAAATCGCCGAGTTTTCATATATTTTATACGGACGTCGCCGAACCCGCGGCGACCTGTGGGCCGACGACTGGGAGCTAGATCACCACCAGGGACCAATCTAGTGCCGGCTCGCCCTCAGACAGCTTTATTTCGATGCCCTAAAAGTGCGAACGGCTGAAGATGCTCTTACTTTACTGGGCATATACCCGGCGCTTTACATCAGTATACAATAGGAGGATTTTATACCAGGTGCACACGCACACGAGCACACGCGCCGTCCGTCACCCGCGGCCACTAACAGCACTGACTAATTAGCTCACACATGCACACCGCTCCAGCCACTACCTGCATGCACGCCCAGGTTCAACCTCTTCCAACGACCACACGACCCGCCATGCATGTAGCTAGCCAGCCACGGCTACGCGCACACGCACATATGCGGTCGCCTCTGCGTCCGTGTTCAATCTCTTCCAGCAAGGATTCATGCAACTGGAAAACTAAGTCTAAAACACTTCAGCTTTACATGAGAAGTTCCTCTCCCACGATCATCTTCTTTTCTGGTAGGTTTAATGAAAGGGCCACCTTCTTTCTTTTTGGTCTTTGATACATTACTTGCATTTGCCAGGATACGCGATCTGCAACGGCAGAGCTATTTGCATCATTGCCCCCCCCCCCCCCCCCACCCCCCCGCACCCCCCCCCCCCCCCCCCCCCAGTCTTGATATAATCATTAAAGAAAAAAATTAGGATATTAAATACAAGAAAATAGCCCCCCCCCCCCCCCCAAAGCATTCATGTCTCTTTAGCCCCCTAACATCTTCGTCTACCTCCGCCGCTGGCGATCTGCATATGCTTTCCTAAACTAAATTCAACTTGCATTCATCGTGTACAATATATGAAGTTCCTCTCCCACAATCTTTTTTTTTTTGACTGGTTTCTCCCACAATCTTTTATTCTGGTGGATATCTAAAGTTCAGATATGTATGTCAAGTTAAACACTTTAGCTTTTCAGTTGCATGAACGGTGTGCACTTGAAGAATATCTATTGTGTACAATCAAACATTTTAAGCCTAGGGTGTGAATGTTGATTGAGCTATGGTGTCATATATATTTAGACAACTTATTTTACATATCGAAATGCCCAAGTTTGGCGCATAGCATTTAGCTAAAGCTTATTTATTTGAGTGGTCAGTAGTCAGTCTACTGATTAGAAGTTTACAGTGATTTCACTTACAATGATGTTTTAGTTTGGATATAAGTTTAAAACAATACACAATGAAACCTCAACTCACGGCAATCATGCCAATAGTGTACAAACATTTGTATTTGTTCTCATATGCAGTTTCCTGTCCCATTTATGTAATTAAGAGGGAATTAAATATTGTATTTGCTTTGCTTAATTACAACAAGGAAAATTAGTCAATAGTCGTAATGCCAATATAGCTTTGCGCATTTTTGACTTTAGCACCCCTCTCAGACCTTGTAGTGCTACACGCCTACACCTGGTCCTGTCACCATCCACAGTAAGGACTGTAACCATCTGTAGGGGAGTTTTTTGCAGATCTGAGGTACTTGTGATAATTTTTTTGATATGAATGACACACGTAGACATGTTCTATACCTCTATGCTTCTATCAGTAGGTGTTATCAGGAGCCCCGCCACACTCCTAGCCCCGCCGTTGGCCACTCCGACCACGGCGGCCACCGCCTAGCCCTCCCGCCGCTAGCCACTCCGGCTACGGCGGTCACCGCATAACCCTCCCGCCGCAGGCCACTCCGGCTGTGGCGGTCACCATAACTTTGGCCGCATCTCCTCGAGTTCAGCCATGTCTCTGTCTGATCTCCGTTTTGAACGAGGGCACGCCTTTGAGGATCGCATCCGATCCACTCTAAATCTTCCGATCAACTTCACTGCGGAGCTAGAGCAACGAGAATTCTTTCTGGTGGCAGAATTCACTAGATCAAAGATTAGGCTCACTGAAGAATCGGTAGGTACTATCATCCTCTCATGTTTTGGTGGCCGTGCCTCGCTTTTCAAAGTTTGCAAGCTTCGTGATCATCTCTACAAGTTCTCTGTTTCTTCGATCAATGTTGGCTTTGCGATCTATAATGGAGGAAACATCTCTCTGCCTGAATTCAATCTCGGGTTTCTTCTTTGGGGCACCAATGGTCCGAAATTTCAACCTCTTTATGATCCAGATCAAGATAATGGTTGGACTATAGTTTCAAGATCTAGAAATGGGAATTCTTTTGCAGATGCAGTTAGAATGCCGAGATTCTTCCAGCAGGCTTCAGTTCCAGTTCAGTCCCAAAGATCATGCCCCGCTCAATCTACGGTAGCGGTTACTACGGTCTTTGATCGTCTTCAATTTCCAGCTGTGGGCAATAATGAGGCGGAAAATCAGCATATTCAAACTGGCCAAAGGGTTATTGATGGGTCTCGTCCGGCCCATTCTGGCGACTCGGCCCAGCCCAAGCTCTTCTGTGTTCGTTGCTTGTTCTCGGGCCACAAGCGATCGGGATGCAAGAATAAAATTCGATGCCATAATTGTAAAAGATGGGGCCATGTTGCCAGTGACTGTCGATCAGCCTTCCGCTCCCTCGCGTTGTCAAATCAATTGACTGCCTCGTATCTGCTCCTGCCGCCGCTGCTCCCAGTAATGGTGCGTTTCAGGGGCAACAATCGAGGTCTTCTTGTGTGTCACCCGGCAATCAAGCTCCTATCAGACTCACACCTACCATTCCTTCTGCCACAGAGTTGCTCCCTGCCCATTCTCCACCTCTTCCACCGCCGCCCCCGCTCACAGTAAGCAGGCTCCTGCATTCTTCAGAGCAAGGGGGAGAGCTGGTTCCTCACACCATGGCCAACTTCCCGTTCGACCCGACCCCTTTTCTTCCACCGCATCACCAGGCAATCCAGGTGGAGGGAAGACCTGCGAGAGTTAGGGTTATCTTAGACCCTGCTCCGCCGAGGCATGAGGATTGGGCAATCGCCACCATTGTGCCAATGCCTAATCAACAGGTTCACTTCCCCGATGTTCGGCAGATTATCGGTGAGTTCATTACCCAAGTCAAGCATCTAGGGTTCCAAGAGATTTGCCAATGCCCTTTCGGTCAGGCCTACGTCAGATTGAATACACCTTTTGATCGTGATGCTCTGGTTTTGCAAAGTCCGCACGTACATGGTGATGTGCATATCATATTTCAGAGGCACAATCAAGGTCTAAATCGGAGAAACTTGGCACTTGATAGAGATGTTTGGACTCTGTTAGTTGGCTTCCCCTTTGATAAGCGTGAGATGCATGAGCTGGCTAATGCTGTTAGACGTTTTGGTAAATTACTGCTCTGGGATAGGGCCAGAAGTATTAGGGCTGCTCTCATGGTTAAAATAAGGATTGAAAATTTAAGAGATGTTCCTGCTAGTATTGTGGCTGGAGAATTAGATGATCCAAATGCTGAATCTTGGTTTGTACCAGTGGTTATTCTTCAGCGGGAACTGCTGGGTGTTGGTCCTCCAGATGAAGACCCTGTACCTGTAGATGGAAATCCTCATCCACAGCCAACAAACAACTTCTTTCATCCCAACCAACTTAATCACTTTATTGGGCCCATTTAGCAACACCAGGCTCAAGATGTGATGGAGGGTGATCCACAAAATTTTCATCAACAGGCAATGCAGATACATGCTGCAGAGGAGGAGCTGGAAGATGAGGATGTTGATCTCCCTGGTTGGGGACATTGGGTAATGCCAGCTGAAGATGATGATCTCATTGATCAGGAGATTGAAGAGGGTGAGTTTTTGGAGCTGGCAGATTTATTTCAACCATTGGAAGACCAACAGCAAGTAAATCTCCCTGATATGGATATGTAGAGCGACCTGACTCTTTCTGTGGGCTCAAATGGGGTAGAAATTGATATGCAGGCTGCCAATGCCCAGCCAGACTTGGAGGGAAATGTGCTTTTAAATTTATTGGGCCAGGCCCATGTAGATCTCCCAGATCTCAACTTGGCTCTTGGGCCCATGCAGGTGGGGCAGCAAGATGTTATTCAATCCCAGGATCACCCTGCACTAGCTCAGCCCATTATGGCTGCCCCTTTTGATTTCATCCACATTTTGCCACCTGTGGAGCAAACTGTTAGTGCTGGTCTTGATTTAAATCAAGATCTGCCTCCTTCTCCTACACTTAATCAAGCTCAGGTGATCACTTCTTTGGAAGTTAATCAGGTGGAGGGCAACCTGTTCTTTGAGAAGGAAGAAGGATCTTTTTTCAACCTAAATCTTGCTGCTGGAGAGGACCCGGTCATTCCATTAGCTTCTCCTGCTGAAATCTTGGCAGCCCAAAACAGGGAAGATGATCAAAGCTCTTTTGTAGATGAGGAAATTGAAATCCTGGATTACTCTTCAGATACCTCTTCCAAGCCTGACTCTGCAAGTAGGGTTGTTATATGCTCTTCAGATACCTCAAATTCTTCAGCTCCACCAGGGTTTAATGTCAAAGGGAGATATTTAGCTAATTACCCCCATGATGACTCTGTTGCAAATTCTGGCAGCTAAGCTGTGGCTTGCTTTTCTGCTTGGGAGAAGCATTTCTCTGCTGGTTCTGCAGGCCACATAGATGTTCAGGTACCTTATGACTGGGTGGACTTTATTTGTTGTGCCCTTTTGACCCCTGATAAGTTTGAGTGGGCCAAGATGTTCTTGTTGTCTCCTATGTGGGCTATTATTTGTGAAGGGTTTCAGACATCTCAGCATCTTACTTTGTCAATTCCACCTAATTGTCCTGTAACTATGGCCCCCTTTTGTGCTTAGTTGCAGGCTCCTAGTTTGGAGGAAATGCAACCTATCCCTGCGGATGAGGAGGCCAGCTTCTGCAGTCCTGTTGCTGTCAAGGGCAAAAGAAAAGAAAGGGTGCCCATTGTGGAATCTGAGGTAAGAAGGAGTGAGAGATTGCAGAAGTTAAATAAGGGCTATAGGAAGAAAACCTGTCATGATAGTAGCTGTATGGACTGTTCTGCTAAGCCTCCTGTCTGCAACTCAAAAATAATTAAGAATTTGAACTCTTCTTATTGCAAGGTGGATCCCAAGGTCTGTACTAAAGATAACCTTTTGCAGAAGAAAGCCAAAAAAGGGGGAAAGCCACCAGCATGGAAAGATTGAAGACTTTGATGGCAATGTTGGGAACCTTTGTAGTTGCCCTTCCTTTGGTCCTGATTAGCACCTGTTGTTTAAGTCTCAGACTACTGGAAATTCCCCTAAACTTTATTGTAATGAACTCTCTCTCTGTTATCTTGACTTCTTAGAGAATTGTCAGATTGTGGGACTGTCACTGGATGGAGTGTATGTCCCCTCTTAATGGTTTCTGTTCTGCCTCTGTTCTTGCTTTGTGCCTGTTTGTTCTGAAATGCATAGATCCTGGAATATTTTAAACTAGAATGTGAGAGGTATTAACTCTAGTGACAAGTGGCTTGCTTTATCTAATAAAATTGAGGAATCACAGTGCTCAGTCATTTGTCTGCAAGAAACCAAGAGAGAAACTTTTGATAGTTCTTATCTGAGAAAATTTGCCCCAAAAAGACTAAATAAATTTGACTTCTCCCCATCTGTTGGGGCATCTGGGGGTTTGCTTGTGGCTTGGAATGATGCTATGTTTCAGGGAGAATGCTTGTTTAAAAATGATTTCTCCATTTCAATAAGGTTTATTTCAGTTCACACTGGGGATTCTTGGATCTTGACAAACATTTATGGTCCATGTGATGCTGAAGTGAGACAAAATTTCCTGGACTGGTTTATAAACATTCAGATGCCTATTGAAACTGATTGGATCATTTTAGGGGATTTTAATTATATTATATACCCTTCCAATAGAAATGATGGAGCTAGAGATATAAATAATATGTTGGATTTCAATGTTGGAATCAGTCAATTAGCTTTGGTTGAAATCCCTTTGAAGGGGAGGAGTTTTACTTGGAGCAACATGCAACAATCCCCTCTTCTGGAAAAAATTGATTGGGTGTTCACCTCTGAGAATTGGTCCTCACATTACCCCAATACCCTGGCTCTTCCCTTGGCAAAGCCTATTTCTGATCACCGCCCCTTTGTTGTCCAAATTGGCACTAGCATTCCTAAAGCTCAAATTTTTAGATTTGAGAATTATTGGCTTCAACTTCCAGATTTTCAAGAGGTAGTAAAGTCCATTTGGCAACAACCTATTCATGCCAGTAACAGTGCAACACTCATCACTTCAAAGTTTAAAAGGCTAAGGAAAGGTCTAAAAATTTGGAGTAGAAGCATTTCCAATCTGTCTCTCAGCATTCAGGCCACCAATAGTGTTATATTGATGTGGGATTACTTTGAGGAATTTAGAATGCTCTCAGATGTGGAACAAAATGGTAGGGATATGTTGAAAGAGCATCTACTCAAGTTGTTGTCTTTTCAGAGTATTTATTGGAGGCAAAGAGCAACAATTAGATGGGTTAAATTTGGAGATGAAAACTCAAAGTTCTTTCAGGCAAAGGCTACAATTAAATACAGACACAACTTCATTCAGACACTTCTCAATGATCAGGGTGTAGAAATGACAGAGCATCATGCAAAGGCTGCAGTTCTTTGGTCAGCTTTCAAGGAGAGATTGGGACAGACTAGTGAGATCACAGATCCTCTAAATCTGATTAACCTTATCCACATGATTGAGGGATTAGAGGATTTAGAAGTTCCTTTCTCAAAACAGGAAATTGACTCTGTGGTCAAAGATCTTCCCTCTGACAAGGCTCCTGGCCCTGATGGATTTAATGGTGACTTCATTAAAGCTTGTTGGAGCACCATTGCTGAAGATTTCTATAGGATGATTAATGATTTCTATCATGGACATATTTCACTGCAGAGTATAAATGCTTCTTTCATCACACTCATTCCGAAGAAAGACAATCTTGTCAGGGCTAATGACTTCAGACCAATTTCCCTTCTTAACTGCTCCATCAAGATCATTACCAAGTTGCTGGGCAACAGACTTCAGGCTGTTATTCTCAAATTGGTGCACATCAACCAATATGGTTTTATTAAGAGCAGAACCATCAATGACTGTTTAGGGTGGGCCTATGAGTACTTACATCAATGTCAGCAATCCAAGCAGCCCATTGTGCTCCTCAAGCTAGATTTTGAGAAAGCTTTTGACCTACTTAATCATAAAGCTATTCTTGCAATTCTACAAGCTGGAGGTTTTGGAGAAAGATGGATAAACTGGATCTCCATGCTCCTTTCTTCAGGCACTTCTTCTGTCTTGCTCAATGGAGTACCTGGGAAATTTTTTCACTGTAATCAAGGGGTCAGACAAGGAGACCTTGTTTCTCCTTTGCTTTTTGTGATGGCAGCCGATCTCCTGCAATCCATACTCAATGAAGCCATGCATAATCAGCTAATTTCTCCTCCTATAGTAAGCCAAGCTTGCCCTGACTTTCCTGTGATTCAATATGCTGATGATACAATCCTAGTCCTGCCAGCTGATGTCAGACAAATTGAGCAAGCCAAGAATCTCATATTACATTATTCTGCTTTCACTGGGCTGAGAGTTAATTATGATAAATCTTTCATGGTGCCCCTGAATGTATCTGATACACAAATCAACTCTCTGCTTCATGTTTTGGGTTGTCAGCAAGGTCATTTCCCCTTTACTTATTTGGGTCTTCCTCTTGGCACAACAAAACCAAAAATTGAAGATTTCAGCTCAATGATGCAGAGAATTGAAAGAAGGCTTTCTGGCTGCTCCACAATGTTATCTTATGATGGAAGGCTTCTGCTTATCAAATCTGTATTTGCTTCTCTGCCAATCTTCTTCATGAGCTCTCTAGCTCTCCCTGTAGGAGTCTTGCAGCAAATCACAAAATACTTGAGGAATTTCCTCTGGAGGAAGTTTGGCATGGAGGATAGAGGAACATCATTGATTGCTTGGTCCAAGATTTGTAGGCCAAAAAAGCAAGGGGGCCTTGGAATCCTAGATATCTCACTGCATAATAAGGCTCTTCTTATGAAAAACCTATTTAAATTTCTTAATAAGGAGGATATACCTTGGATTAATTTGATCTGGGAGAAATACTACCATTCTGAACCGCCAAGAGGAAAAGTTGAAGGCTCTTTCTGGTGGAGATCTCATATTGCCCTCCTAGAGAGATTCAAACAAATTAGCAGATGCTCCATTGGGTCTGGGCAATCTATTCTCTGTTGGGCAAACAGTTGGATGGATCAGAGTCTCCAATCTATGCTCCCACATCTTCACTCCTTTGCTCTCAATGAGGAACAGTCTGTTCTAAGTTTCTTTCAGGAGGAAAATTGGATTGATCATTTCCACTTGCCTCTCTCTGTTGAAGCATTTGCTGAGTTCAATCAGCTTCCCACGCTGGCTCCAATCTTACAGCCACATGTTAATGATAAATGGAGCATCATTGGGGCTACAGGCAGACCTTCTGCAATCCTTATTTATAATTTGCTCCTGGAAAAGCATGAGGAACATCCTTTTTTCAGCCTCATTTGGGATAGCTCCAGCAGACTCAAGCACAAAATTTTCTTCTGGCTGGTGGCTCACTACAGAATCAACACCAGGGCCCTTCTTCTAAGAAAAGGCATGCACCTTGATGATACACATTGCCCAAATTGTAACTAGCAAGTAGAAGAGACTGCCATGCACTTATTATGGGATTGCAGTTTTGCCCAAGATTGTTGGAAGTCTTTGATTCCAAATAGAAGACGAGGTACTTCAGTTTATGAGGACACCACCTTGGCCTCTCAGCTCCTGCCAAAACAATTTGCTGTTGAAATCATCATTTTGGGTTGTTGGAATATTTGGATACAGAGGAACAATATAGTTTTCAGAGCACTTCCACATTCGGTTCAGTCTTGGAGATACCACCTCAAAAAAGACTTAAAGCTCCTTCGACATAAGATCAAGCAAAAGTTTGCATCTCGTTTTGCCCAGTGGATAGATCATAATATGTAAACATGGGTTTCATTCCTCGAGCAGGCATTGGTTAGCTTACTAGCTTCTTTCTTTTTTCCCTCAATGATCTGTAAATTTTTGTACCTTATTTATTTTAATTGATTTACCGTAGAACTTTTTGTTCTACGGTGTTGGGTCAAAAAAAAGTAGGTGTTATCAGCCGATTGTGTTTTGGCTGTTGCAAAGCCATGCAATTACTCACAGTTTTCAACCAGCACAATTTGCTAGGTTTGAACTATACAAACATTAGACAGAAGTAGAGTTTGGGGCTGCAAGGTTATGATTTACGCTAATGCTTCTCCACTATGCAGTGCGTAGTTTGGACCAATCTAGCTCAATTGGATAGGTTTTGTGTGTTAATTAAATTATGGTGATTTCCCATGAAAATAACTAAATGCATTATGGTGATGTTGAAACAACTTTCTCCTCTCAGCCGTTTTCTTTATGACATCTTAATAATTTGGTAGAGGAGAATGTTGTCTGTAATGTACACTGTACCAGTGAAAGATGTTTTACAGTGATTTCACCTACCATGATGTTTTACTTTGGATATAAGTTTAAACAATACACAATGAAACCTCAACTCATGCCAATCATGCCAATACTTTACAATCATTTGTATTTGTTCTCAAATGCAGTTTGTTGTTCCAATTATGTAATTTAGTATGAACTAAATATTTCATTTTCTTTGCTTAATTACAACAAGGAAAATTAGTCAATAATCATAATGCTAGCATATCTTTGTGCAATTTTTTACTTTAGCTCCACTCTCAGACTTTGTAGTGCTACACGCCTACACTTGGGCCTACCACCGTCCACAGCAAGGACAATAACCATGGAAAGGAGTTGTTAGCAGATCTAAGGTACTTGTCATATTTTTTATATGAATGGCACACGTCGACATGTTTTATACCTCTATGCTATTATTAGTAGGTGTTATGAGCCGATTGTGTTTTGGTTGTTGCGAAGCCATGCAATTACTCACAATTTACAACACCACAATTTGCTAATGTTTCTCCAGTATGCAGGGACTAGTTTGGACTAATCTAGCTCAATTGATGGTGATTTCCCGTGAAAATATGATGATTCCCATGAAAATAAATAAATGAATTATGGTGATGTGGAAACAACATTCTCCTCTCTGCCATTTTGTTTATGACATCTTAATAATTTGTAGAAGAGAATGTTGTCTCTAATGTACACCTACCAGTGAAAGATGTTTTACAGTGATTTAACTTACGATGATGTTTTACTTTGTATATAAGTTTAAAATAATACACAATGAAACCTCAACTCATGGCAATAATGCCAATAGTGTACAAAAATTTGTATTGTTCTCATATGCAGTTTGCTGTCCCATTTATTTAATTTTGGAGGAATAAAATATTATATTTACTTCCTTAATTACAACAAGGAAAATTAGTCAATTGTCGTAATGCCGGCATATCTTTGCACATTTTTTACTTTAGCTCCCCTCTCAGACCTTGTAGTGCTACACATCCACACCTGGGCCTGCCACCGCCCACAGCAAGGATAATAACAATCTGGAGAGAAGTTGTTAGCGGATCTGAGGTACTTGTCAAAATATTTTTCATGTGAATGGCACGCGTCGACATGTTTTACACTTCTATGCTTTTATCAGTAGGTGTTGTCAGCTGATTATGTTTTGTCTATTGCGAAGCCATGCAATTACTCACAATTTTCAACCAGCACAATTTGCTAGGTTCAAACTATGGAAACATTAGATAGAAGTACAATTCTGGGGCTGCAAGGTTTTTAATTATGCTAATGCTTCTCCACTATGCAGTGACTAGTTTGGACCAATCTAGCTCAATTGGGTAGGTTTTGTGTGTTCATGAACTTATGGTGATTTCCCTTGAAAATAAATAAATGAATTTTGGTGATGTGGATAACAACATTCTCCTCTCTGCCATTTTGTTTTTGACATCTTAATAATTTGGTAGAAGAGAATGATGTCTGTAATGTACACCGTACCACTGAAAGATGCTTCACGGTGATTTAACATACGATGATGTTTTACTTTGGATATAATTTTAAAACAATAAACAATGAAACCTCAACTCACATCAATCATGCAAATAGAGTACAAAGATTTGTATTTGCTCTCATATGCATTTTGCTGCTCCATTTTTGTAATTTAGGAGGAAGAAAATATTATATTTGCTTTGCTTAACTACAACAAGGAAAATTAGTCAATAATCGTAATGTCAGCATATCTTTGCGCATTTTTTGACTTGAGCTCCCCTCTCAAACCTTGTAGTTCTACACGCCTACACCTGGCCCTGCCACCCCCATAGCAAGGATAATAACCATCTGGAGAGGAGTCATTCGCACATGTGAGGTACTTGTCATATTTTTTTCTGATGTGAATGGCACACGTCGACATGTTTTATACCTCTATGCTTTTATCAGTAGGTGTTATCAGCCGATTGTGTTTTGGCTGTTGCAAAGCCATGCGATTACTCACAGTTTTCAACCACCACAATTTGCTAGGTTTGAACTATACAAACATTAGATAGAAGTAGAGTTTGGGGCTGCAAGGTTATTAATTATGCTAATGCTTCTCCACTATGCAATGACTAGTTTGGACCAATCTTGCTCAATTGGATAGGTTTTCTGTGGTAATGAAATTATGGTGATTTCCTATGAAAATAAATAAATGAATTATGGTGATTTCCCATGAAAATAAATGAATTATGGCGATGCAGAAACAGCATTCTCCTGTCTGCCATTTTGTTAGGACATCTTAAAAATTCGATAGAGGAGAATGTTGTCTGTATTACCAGTAAAAATTGAAGATGCCAAGACTTGAGCATATAGGTTGGCATGGAGCGTACAAGTTTACATACATCATCATCGATTTACAAATTTTTATAGGCTATGATAGAGCGCACACACAGATCATCAATGTTCTAAACCGAAAAGAAAGAAAATAAGAACAATGAAAGGGATGAATAGGGTAGACCGCTGCGCCTCCTAGTAGCCTTCTGCTCACCCGTTCTTTTACAAAAAAGGGTTTCCCCCGCTTTAGATTATAAAGCAACCAACATCCACAACCACGCCCCCGATACAAACGTACACCACACACACCCAAGACGAGATACAAGGATACCGAGCACCGACACACAACCTCAACGACTACCACGCACCCACAGGATGACCGATCAACTGGGAAGAGGTGTGACGGACCACGCCGGACCGAGGACTCCAAAACGATGCCTCCAAGAAGGGTACGACCACGGAATATCTCCACCGTCCAATCCGAAGATCAAGCTTTCGCCCGGAGCTAGATGGAAGGAGAGGGAGCACTGCGACGGAGCCTACAGGGAGGAACACGTCGTCCGCGGACGCCGTCACCGTCGGCCAGTGCACGGACTGGGAAAGTGATGTACTCCGGTGCTTCAACCCTTCCGTCACCTCCCCGGTCCGACAACCATTCGCAGCTATGCCACCCGAGCGGCCATAGATGCCCGCCCGCATCCGAGCTGCATAGTCCGCCCACGACCACCACGTCTCCCACCGCCAGGACCGCCGCCCTGCCACCAGACCACCGCGAAAGCTCCCAAAGGACACGACTTTGGCCAAATCCATGCCCCCAACCGCCTCCTGGAATCGCCGGTGGGCACTGCTTCGAGACGAACCGCGACCTGACGCCGCCCGGGGGAAGGGGGAGGTGGGGGAACGGCCAATGGCCAATGTCGAACCCATCCCCCAACCAACCTCCCCCCGAAACCACCTGTTTCGCCCCCGAAGCCGAAGGTCCGGACCCGCCGGAGAGCATCGACCGCCACCCGATGCCGAAGAAGAGGGATGAGATGGCAGATTTGTCGCCGCCGCAGCCATGGGAGGCCATGAGGGAGGTCTTCCCACGCCAAGCTCCGTCATCCAGCTGCAAGGGCCCGACTGGACGGGAGCGCCCACCACCACCGCTGTCACGCTCCCCCCCCCCACCAGAGAGCCACTGCGAGAGGGGCCGCCCCGGACCCGGTCGCACACGACCCGCAGCGCCAGAGGAGGCGCCGTGGTGCTGCTGGGAGGCAACGACTGCCGAAACCCGCCTGCCGGCCTGCACCATCGCCTTGCCGCCCATCACGCAGCCGCCATGCCACCGTCGTCGGCCCCCGCCGGAGCGCCGCTGCGCCTTCGCGCCCGGCATCGAGCGCCGCATCCCGGCATGCGAGATCCGGCCTGCGCCGAGATCCCCGTGCGAGGAGATGAGGGGGCCCCGCCGCTGCCGGCGACGACCGGGCTTCGCCCACTCGTGCCCCTCGGCAGCGGCGAGGGAGGGAGAGAGGAGGAGGGGAGGAGAGGCGGCGGTGCTAGGTTATCCTCCCGGACGCTCGCGGGAGCGTCATGAGAGGGCTTCTCAAAGAAGAGGAAGTCCTCACCCATTCTTTTCCAGTTGGATCTGCACCTGCAAAAGAAAAATAATACTATGAAGCCATGAAGCCACGAATCCATGAACCAAAGCAAAAATGGGTATCAACCAGGTGAGAACCCACCAGATAAACATTACATAACATGGGTAACATGTTTTATCTAGAATGAATCTAACTTGTTTATCTTGTTCATTCTAGAGTAACTCTAGAAGTGACATATATGCACATTTTAAAGAGTTAAAGTATGCAGATTCTAAAGAGTTAATGTTGTGTATACACACTGAAAGAGAAGCAACTAGCAGATGCATAACGGATGTAAAGCATGGCTCGGCAAGTGAGCAAGCTTAGAAAAATTTCTCACGGATGAGAAACAGACAAACATATGTATAAATAAATAAAAAGTATAACTCAACTATGTTGGTAACCTATACACAGCCAAGCCAATGGTACTACCATAATTTATATATTGCTTGAAGCAAAAAATGGTGATGCGTATTCATTCATTCATAGAAGAAACTGAACGTCCAAAAGGAAATGAATGCTCAGTTTAGTTAAAGTTGAACCATGCACATACAAAGATAGAAATTGAACCAAAACAGGGGCATGCATGATAGGCTAATTGGTGGTGGCTGCTGTTGCTGTTGTTGTTATTGTTGTGCTGTTGCTGCTGTTGTTATTGTTCTAGCAGCATACTAGCTAGAAATCTAAGAGGTACTAGTACTCAAAGAGGAAGAATTTTACTAGAGAAAGGAAATAAAAACAAGGACTCCCTGAGAATATAGACAATGTGAGGTGGCTTAGTGATCCGAACATAGAATTATGCATCCGCATAATAACGTTACATACATAGTAGTGGTGAATCCAGGCTCTCCAAGAATGCATTAGCCCAATCGATTTGCTTCCGCGAGAGGCACCGTCGTGCCTCTTTCGAAAAGGAAAAAAACATGCTCCTGGTTCGGTTTTTTTCACCGGTTTTTTTTGTGAAAAAAGTTCTTCAAAACCTATCAACAAGGGATCTAATTTTGAAGATCTCGATGCGAGGAATCAAATGGTGAAAGCGGTTCGAGATTCGGACATACGGTTTAAGAGATAAAACATTTTGAATAAACAAATCTACGAAAAAGATAAAAACTCCCAAGTTGTGACAAGTGACGCACATGCAGTGTGCCACTTGTCGCAACCTGGGAGGTGGGAGTGACCCTTACAAAGAGTGCTCCTTAATTAGTGATTTCGAAAAACAAGCGAAAGAGAGAGTGGAGGATGCACCACAATTCCTGTCTCGGGAACACTAAAGAAGAGTGGTTCTATGGTGGGCTTTAAAATGGCCTTTGGCCCACCAAATCACCAATGATGTATAACGTTGGTTGAAGATATAAAAAGACCATTGTGAAAAATGTAAAAACAAATATTAATTTTTCGCTTATGTGACATGCTTAGCACATGTAGGATGGAGCACTAGGAAGGGCGTTAACTCCATGTTCGTGCATGGCAGCTGCTCGCCGCGTTGAACCCTTTACGAGTCGCGCAAAGGGCGCTCGCTCGCCTATGCCACGTCGAATTTTACTGTCGCAGGATCTATCTAACCCAGGTAACACCTCCCCGAGGTTTCATGCTCGTATGCAGTCAACACCGTGTCGAGCCCCACGCCCTCATCCTCCCCTTCTCCTTCGCATGCACGTCTCCTCCTCCCCTCGGTGGTCTGATCCCCTTCCTTCTTGTGCACGCCGCCTACTCCCCTCCTCCGGCTGGAGCAAGGTGCCGCCGTCCCTCCATCCTCGCGACGCCACCTCCTTCCTCCGCCGCCGACAGAGGCGACCGGCTAGGGTTCAGTCGCCACCGCCAAAACGGATGGCGTGCTCCTCGGCGAGTGGCCCGGCAAGTTCTCTCTCTCCAGCTATCAGGACACCTCGAGACCCAGATCATCTCCACCGATAAGGTCCAATCCTTCCTTCCTCCACTGATTTTGTTGCAAGCTAGATGTGTTCTTTATCAGATCTGATGGTTTTCAGGTGGTTGCATGATGCTGCACCTCCAGTCCCAGCTATGTCCGACCTTTCTCATTCCCTTCACTCTCATCAGCTCCTCCTCTCGGTTTGATTAGCCTCCCCATCTGTCCACACCGCCAGTCCCTGGTTTCTACAGGTTTGTGAGACTTCAAGGTTTACAAGTGTGGCTTTAGTTGAGGTGAGCGCCTACACCCGTGGATCTGATCACACTATTTTTTTGTCTTAGATTTTGTCTTCTTTGCATCTCCTATTTCTCTTTTGGCTTCTTCTTGCCTCTGCTACATCTTTGGAATTTTGTTTGGGTATTTTGGTTGGTTGCTGAGCATTTGTTCCTTGGATTTTAGCTGTCCACTTTCTTTATCTTCCCCTTCTTTAATTTTTTGCTTCCTTCCTCACCAGTGAGTGGAGACAGGTCAGGAATCACCTCCCCATTCAGCTAGGCTACACCATCTTGAGATTCAGCCGGGTATGCTCCTGTTGTGTACATTCCATGGCTAATGTTTTTGGGGAAAATTTTACCAATTCACTTCCTTTGTCATGTTCCTAGAACCATGTTCCTTGAAAAGACAAGAGTAAACGGGAAAACTTACTTTGGGTTCATATGATGCAGACCAAGAACAAACGATAGTTTATGAAAGATCTGAGTGCAGGTATACTCAAATCAATGTCTTTTATCTAATTGGCTAGATAACTACTTTTTAGGTCTCTGCTGATTACCACAATAACACAATTTTCTTATTCATTCTTTGCTGTTAATATTTTTTCACTGCCTGAAAAATTAACTTTTGTTAGTTGCATGTCAAGTAACAAAGCTAACAGTACCTATTTGTTGCTTCATCGACATGGATTAGTTTTACATTATTTACTAAGTTGAAAGCAGTTAATATCTCCTTGAGGCCACTCCAAGATGATCCTTATTTCCTATGCAAGCAGCTAATTGTTGTAACATGATTACATTTGCTGAGTGGCGTAGCTGTACTTTTGGATGGAGTCTTCATAGCTTACTGGCAGTGTTTTGGCATGTCTTTTTCTTGTATCCTGTTGGTGCCTTTGGAAACTAATAATTACTTTTTTTTATGAATTTAACTACATGTCTACTTTTGTTGATCGGATATATTCAGATTTGGCTAGCAGCAAAAGATGAATGAATATAGTGATGGAAAGCCAAATTTAAAGTGGTAATTTCCTTTCACTTCTTATCCAGTCATTTGCTTGATAATAATTGATAAGTGTTCCTTTTAGTGTTTTGAACTAATTATGGTTCCAGAAATAGGTCGTATGTATGTTGCAAATGAAACTGGCACAGAGCTTCATCTAATTTATTGGTGTGAATTGTTCTCATCATGTACCTGCCCTTTTAGTTAGCGGGAAACATTGTGATGCTCAGATCTTACGTGCCTATTTTGAGAGCAGAAAAATACGGAAAATCAGCATCTGAAGCTAAATAAAATGCACGCACTATCCTCTTCTTCTGTGTAATGGTGAGCTACAGTTTGATCTTGTCTCCACTGCTCTCAGTTGGGTTCTACCACACATTACTAAAACTTTTTTTTGAACCGTAAATGACCGTAGGAGAGTTTTCCTACAATCTTTGTATTAAAAGAGTTATTAAAGTCTTGTCAACCAAGTTACATTGGGGGAGGGGGGCTGAGTACTTACATTGCGTGGAGGGGGTGCGGCAGGGTTAAATGAGTGTGATCCTAGATAGAGGGCCACATTACTAAAACTTACACATCATTTTCATTTAGATTTGGTTATTATTGGCATTAGATTGTGCACACTGAATGTGAGAACAGGGTCAGGTACTACCACGACGTACATTCTACTGTGTCCAGTCCTCAATGCTTAATGTCCATCTCTTTGTAGCTTTGTAAAGTTTAGGTGTATCATCGTCGTTTTACTGATGGTCAATGCATATGGGGAACAAAGTGAGGCTCTATAGGAAGAAGCTCACAGATTTGAGGCGTCTCTACAAGGAAGCCTCACATCCGTTATTACATTTGCCACATGAGCAAGACCTTTGCCACTCAAAGAATCCTATACACATCACCTGCAATTATATATACAATTCTTCTGTGTTGTTACCTTTGATTTTGCAGTATTTGTCCTGATTGATACTGTATAATTATGTGTTATTTTGCACGTACTGATCTTGGTGTCGATTCCTACCTGAGCCATCGGACACAACTTCGGTTGGTCACAGGTTTCTTGGCTCTTTAGGTATGCGTGCTAGCACTTCATTAAGGGTTTAGATGACCATGCACAGGGTACATCTTCTCCTTTATCCCCATGTCCTTAATTTGCTTGTGCAATGAATGCTGAATTTGGACAGTAGTGATTTATTTGTGCAGTCCATGCTTGAAAGTTGAAAAACGAAAGGATGACATGATGGGTTTCAACAGTGATAGTGCTTGTTTAACCCTCCTTTGTTGAACTGCACTGTTTTGTCTACTAAATTATGGTTAATATTCGCTTCAACGCCGGTTGTATTCACCTCAATGTGGGTTAAAATGAAGTAAATATTGTTCTGTATTTTTGTGCTCCCGTTGTATTCACTTCAATGCCTGTTGCAATTTTCTACGAAAATGACTTCTAAGACTTGTATTAAATATTTTAACATATGGTGGACCTTTTTGATTTAGAGGATTTGGGTCAGGGATTCAAGAACTAATGGTTTCATCCACACGTGTTTTATTACGATGCTATCAAAAGCAGGGGTACATTTCCTTATATGCACTTACCTTTCTATCTTATGAATAAATTTGAAACATTCTTCTGTTTCGCACTGTAGTTTAATTTAGGAGTCGGGATTGCCAACTCATTAAGAATCTATGAAGTTACAATCAAATGTGTACATAGTTAGATATCTTTGCCCATTTTTTAACCTTGAATGACAGTTGAGAGAAGCTCCCACTGCCTTATAAAATAAAATCTTGCTTTACATAATTACATTGGTTGGTTGCTGAGGGAACTCCCAACCAGAGGGGTAGTTGCAAAGGAAAACCAGAAAAGAAACTAGGGCCTAGGCGGGGGCAACTTGATAGGGTGACTCAGAGAGAGTCCACAAACGAGGTAATGAAGGGTACTAGCTGTTGTGCAAAACTTGATGGATGGCACATATATTGCTTGTTTAACAGATGAAATTCAGGAATTTATGGCATCCATAATATTCGATTATAATGATCTGTACATATACATTATGCATATGCTAACTGCAGTAGTGACAAAGAGTGGCTGGTGAGTGTGAAACAGAGCGCTCTGCACGCGTCAGCACGATCATGTGCTTGCCAGATCCATTTCGAAGCCTGGCTGATGAATGGTTAGCTTATATGGTTTTGTTCTTGTAGGCTGAGGTTTTCTTTCTTGGGCAACTGAGGCAGAAGAACCTGGTAAATTGGTTGAGTAGTGCTACGAGGATGAACACAGGATGCTGGTGTACAAGTGCATGAGCATTGGGAGCCCTGAGACACACCTCTTCAAAAGTGAGTTTTTTACTGCTTTCTGTTGTCAATTGATCATTACAGGTATTAGTACATCTGGTGGTTCTTGAGACCAACAAGATAAAAAATGTTAATTTAGAAATCCGAGCACGTATGAGTGTCATCTCATCCATTGTCAATGAGATGTTCTTGTCATGTGAAGTTTCTTTTCTATAAGTCAAGAGGATAGTTGAGTTCTCTCCCTTCCAAAGGGTCAACACTTTCTATTTTTAAAATCATATGAATGTAGATATTGGATATTTAGTAAAATGGGATACTAGATATTTTGGATTTCATAATTAATTATCCGACTAGCTTCTTGGTACATGCAAGTTACAACTCTTCGTCAATGTGGAAGAGGAAACTGACTTAAAAGGTCATATTTCCTTCAGGTATAAATTGCTCCCTTCCGTGGATGACAAGGATAAAAATCGACAAGGATGAAGATTGCTATTGGCACGGCTAAGGGACTTTCTTGATGCTATCTCGCCAGTGATCTACAAGGCCTACAACATCTTGCTCGACTCGGTAAGCCACACGTAACTTCAGACTTTCTGATAAGAAAAGAAAATAGTTTTTAAATGTCCTCATTTTGGAACAGTACTGATGGTTATTGAAAAATGGGGTCGAACAGTATTTCACCTTTTATGCTGAAATTACGAGAAAAGTGTCCCACAAATGAAAACTAATTTGATCTTGAATCTTAATTTTAAATCTGTACCTTTTGACCAATTGAACCATCTAAGATGCCATGTTTCTGAATTTAGCTAGCCCAGTGCACTGTGTAGCTCTGACCTGACTGGAACTCTGAATATTCTTGTATGAATGCCATACCTGAGAAATCCTATATTGTACTAGCCTCACCATCCAACTTATCGAGATACATTTTGCCGTCATGGTCACACAATTGTCCACTTAGATATGGAGCTTCATATGTACTCTGTCTACCTATATTAGAGAATGAATCCACTTTCTGAACAAGAGTGCTTTGAAGCATTTACTCTCGCAGCTATCTACAAGCCATGAACAAGTATCTAACTTATTTACATGTTCTTTCCTCCGCACAGCGCGGGCTATAACGTCAGTCTGAGCCTCCACGAGCTCGATGCCGTCAGGGACCATCACTCTACACGCTTGCCGATGCACTGGTCGTTCAGGTTGACTTGACGACTAGGTAGCAGCAGGAGCAGATGTGAAAAAAACGGTGGTCATCGAGGTCGACTTGACCTGCTAAGTGTGCATTTGCTTTTGAAGCACTTCTCTTCTTCGTAATCAGTCATTTAGGCTACAAAACTGCTACTTCTCTGTTCATATAAGCTTATCGATATGTATGATGCTCTCACCTAATGTATTTTATGAATGTGCACTGCCAGTATTGCATTTCTACTGCTGTATTTTATTTTCCCAATCAATAAGATGGTACTGTCACTGCTATTGGATTGCTCTGCTTTCCAAAGTTCAGCAAGTTATATAAGTTCAGCAAATAGTTGCGTGCACATGTGCTACCCACGAAAAAAACAATTGAAAAGGGCAACGCCCAGGATAGCTAGGTACTTACAAGCACGTTGTCAACTACAATAGCTAGGTTGGTACGCACAGGCATGCAGAGGAGGCGCGCCCCAGCAACTAGTACGTACAAAGCTCGTCTATGACCAAAACAAACGGTCTCGACCCCCACCTCTGTGTAGATCCCGCAACCAACCTCCTCTCTTTCCTCATCACGCTGCCTCCATGTGTCGCAAGTCCATCTAGTGTCGCCATACACCGTTCCTGTGCAGGAGACATTGCATCGCAGCCAATTCCGGCATGGAGTTCCGCATCACCAACGCGCTCACGTCGAGCTCGGGAGGATACGGAACCAAAAACGGGATGGGAGATGGGGGTGGGCGAGGAAAGGAGGGGAGATGAGGGACTGATGAGGGACCAACGAGCGACGGCAAATAGAGTCGTTGTCGTCAGGGATGGTGGCTGCAACAACAGCTGGGTGAGGAAGGATGGACACGGCTTACCTGCTCCCGCGCCTCTGCTCCCATCCGTGCTCCCCCATCTCATCGACTACAGAGCCATCCCATCGGACGCTCCTCCTTTTAGTGACTGATGAGGGACATGGTTGTGAAGAGAACGAACCTGAACTTGAAGAATGGCTCTGTAGTTTCTGAACTTTGCAGTATAGCTTCCGGCATGCTCCCATGGGATGGCATCAGGCGCAGCCAATCGAGTACATGGACATCGGGGGGAAGCCCTCGGAGGCTCGGAAAGCGCAGCAACCAAGAGGCTCATAATGCGTCCGATCCTGGCAGCCGCCAAGATCATCGTCGGCTCGTCGCGTGCACCACCGGCGTCTTGAGCCTCCGACACAGAATGACGCGCCAGCGCTATTGGTCGCCGCTGCTCTGGGGAAGATGGGAGCAGCAGCGACGGCCGCCAGATAAAGAAGCGCCGGTAGCGCCGGACAAGACTGGTACTTCCGATTTTTTTTATTACTTCAAAAGAAAATAACGCTTCGGGATAAAAGAAGGAACGTTCGGAGGAGCACGGACGGGAGCAGAGGCGCGGGAGCAGGCAAGCCGCGTCGGATGTTCCTCTTTTTATCCCCAAGCGTTATTTTCTTTTCTTTTGACTAGCAAAAATGCCCGTGCATTGTAACGGGTGAAAACAGTCCAGACGCCCTCACCCATTGAGCATGACTAAAAACCTCATCCTCATGCCCCTAACATAATAAACATGATGAATACCTCATCCTCAGGTCCACATCTTCCATTTCAATATGACATGACATCCATGTTTCCACTTGTTCTCTTTGCGTCCTCGTCGTCGGTGAACGCAGTACCAGCTGTCACTAACCAAGATTGGCCAGGTCCACTAGCTGGATCGTGGGGCTGTAACATCCTAAAATTCTAAATTTTGAAATGTTATAATAAATAGATTGATTTGATTGATTGTTTGACTGATTGTGTGAAAGTGAGTGAATTCGAAACTTTTTGAAAGTTAAAAGAGAGGGAATAAAAGGACTTTCCCAAACTTTCATATTTGCTTTTTGATCTCCATGAATTCAAATTCTTTCAACACAAAACCCTAGAGAGAAGATGACATGACTTCTTCCATTTATTTAAATGATCAGGGGTGTTGAAAATATTTCCAATTCTGCAACTTTATGCAACTCAATGATTTTCACGAGCGAAGATAAAATGACTTCTTCAAATTATATGAAATATGAGTTGGGAGTTCAAAGAATTAAATTCAAAGTTTTTTTGAATTTATTTTCAATTTGGAGTTAATTAAGTTTTATTCAAATAATTCTTTTCCAAAAATAAAATATATGGAAATTAGGGTAACATGATTCCCTACAATAGAAAATTGGAGAAAAAATAATTCAAAATCATTTTGGTATTTTTTTTAAAATGATTTTGTTGGATTTTATTAGATCAGTAGCACTCTTTGAATTATCTGATTTTGTGTGTATTTTATTTAATGCTAGAAAAATGTCCTCGTTGTAGGAAAAATCTTTTTCTGAACATTTTGGTATATTGTATGCCTATATAATATATACTGTTTATTTTGTTTTTAGTTTGTTCTTTCGAAAAATCTTTATTAAAAAAAACTTTCTCCATCGGACCGGGCCAACTGGGCCGAAGCCCAGCCAGCCGGCCCAGTCCAGCCGCAACCGCCTCCCGCGGGAGTCCTCGTCCCACACGGCGCCGGTGAAGCCGTGCCGCCGCCGGACTCGTCCCGAGCCCCCCCCCCCCCCCGAGGCTATATATAGCCGGGCCCCAGGCCTCGCGCCGCCGCTCGCCTCCTCGCCTCGTGCCGCCGCTGCCGCGCCCTCGCCTCGCCGCCGCCGCTCCTCGACTCGCCACAACCGACGCCGCCGGCGAGATCTTCCGCAGCCGCGCCTCGCCGCCGCCGCCTGCTGCTCACCGCCGCACTCCGCCCCGCACTGCGTAGCTGCAGCCGTCCCCCGCGCCGTCGCCCGCCGCTGCCGTCGCCGCCCAACGCCGGAGCCGCGCCGCACCTCGCCGGAGTCCGTTCGCCGTCGCCGCCGGTTTTCGGCGAAAAACCGATCGAACCGGTATAACCGCCGCCCAGTTTTCTCGGTTTCCTTTTAGTTCGGTTTTCTGAAGAAGAAAAAAACCCTAGGTTTGTTTTTTTTGGTTTATTACTTAAACGTACGTTTTCTGTTTAGTTAGTTTTAGTGAACGTTTTCTTTCTGTAGATCTGTTTAGCGAGCGTTCGCTCGATAGAGTTTTTCTTTTTCTTTTAATTTTCGGCTAGGGACCCGTTTGTGAATAGTTTATTTACAGAATAGTACCTATACTTCAAAGGACTATAACTTTTTACTCGTTAGTCCAAATCCAACGAAACCAACGCCCACGTCTTCGTTATGATCCCCTCTATCCAGTAATCCAACTCAAACATGTTTTTGAAAAGTTTAAAATTTGAATTAGATCAGATTTGAATTCAAACTTCGTTTGATCATAAATTTAGTTTCGTAGCTCCGTTTGAGTTGATTCTTTTTGCAAATCGAAGCTCTTGACCTAAACTGTCTGATAAGGCCAAATTCACATAATTTTGGTACTGTTAGAAATTGTTTTATGTTGCAAGAGTTATTTTCTTGGTTTGATGTTTTCCGAATCGTCTTCTTCGTTCTTTCTGATCTTTTGAGTGATTGCTTATGTGTGGTTACTATTGCTTGCTTACGATAGATTGACCGGAGTGTGACGAGTAGAGCTATCAAGATTTTTGAGTACGAATCATCTTCATCAACATTGCAGGCAAGTTCACACTTTGATCATACCTCTTTCATACCCAGTTTTTATTGCATTAGATCAAACCTCAAACATTGCATGATTAGGATCTAATTAAGTTCTGGGTATTGGGAAGTAGTTGATGAGGTAGGAACCTATTGCCCTGCATTCAAACCTTGGGAGTTACTATTACGTTATGCTTATAGTGACATGCTATGCTCGTAGACGTGGATTGGGTTTTGAGAGTATTTCATGACAGATGTGAGATTGTTAATTAATGGTTTACTTAAGGTGGTAACTTAAACACACATCTGGGTGGATTGAGGCACCTGGTTATTCTAGGATTGCCTGTCTAGGCACCTGGGCAGACCAGGATTGCCTGTTTTTTTATGGACCGCCACCCAGGCTCAAAGGGATCATGAGATTTTTCATGCTAGAAACTTTCGTCAATCCACCTTCTTCGGGACCGGGCAAAGAGGCCACACGAGGACACGGCGGACGGCGCCTTCTTCGGGACCGGGCAAGGAGAAGATGACGGCGACGAGCTCGTCTTCCTGCCGAGGGGGTTCGTCGAGAGGACGTCGGGGGTGGGGCGTGTTCTCCTGTCATGGGCCCCGCAGACGGCGATCCTCGCGCACGCCGCCGTAGGATGCTTCGTCACGCACTGCGGATGGAACTCGAGCCTCGAGAGTATTCTCAATGGGGTGCCGATGGTCGCATGGCCGCTCTACGCAGAGCAAAAGATGAACGCCGCGATGCTGGAGGTCCACGCTGGGGTGGCAGCCCGGGTTAACGCCGCCGGGCCTGCTGGCGACGGCTTTGTCTGCAAGGAAGAGATCGTGAGCGTGATCCGACGTGTGATGGATGGGGACGAAGCAACGACGATGAGGAAGCGTGTTGGTGAGCTCAGAGACAGAGCCACACATGCGCTAGGTATGGATGGTTCTTCAACTCTTACACTAGCCAAGATCACAGATGTATGGAAGTCTTCAACTTCTAATGGCGAAATTTAAAGGGAAAGAAAAATCAATATATTTTTGCAAGCCACCGCACATCATTATCTACTTACTAGAAGCATTCTTCATCTTGGAAACCAACATGTGATTGAATGGTTAAGAGAACAATGGTATCTCTAGCCTACCAAAAGTTCAAGTCTTAGGCCTTATTTGTAAGTCCTAGGATTTTTTTTAGTCCCAACTTATAAGTCTCAAGTCCCTAAAAAGTCCCTATCTTTTTGGTTCCTGGGACTTATAAGTCTCTATAAGACCATATTACAACTATAAGTCCCTATAAGTCCCTCCTTGAGAGTCTTATTTCATAAGTCCCAAATGCCCACTTTAAGTCCCTATAAGTCCCTTCTGTTTGGTTTAGATGGGACTTATAGGGACTTATTTAAGTCCCTAGACCAATAAGTCCCTGGAAACAAACACCCTCTTAGACTGGTTCTTGTATTTTTCTTTATTTATTTCACACCTTCCGACAATGTGCCTTGAGTGGAAGGATAGAAAGCAAACTATGGTAATTTTGCAAAAGGATATCCACACCTCTCTCCATATTTACAGATAAGGTCTTCTCTCATTCATCCTTATCTCCCACAACCTCATTGTTGAGCAACTAAAAAAGGAAGCCTTTGGACCAATCTGGCATGCTGGCCGCTGCGGGCGTCGTCCATCCCATGCCTCCGCTCAGTCCGACCACACTAGTAGAAAAGGGGGCTTTGGTCCTGGCCGGGTAAGCCCATCAGTCCCGGTTCAGTCCAGAACCGGGACCAATGGGTGCATTTATCCCGGTTCACCTGGGCCCTTTAGTCCCGGTTCGTGCCACGAACCGGGACTAAAGGGTGCGATGCCCATTAGTCCCGGTTGGTGGCACCAACCGGTACTAAAGGTCAGACCTTTAGTCCCGGTTACCTTTAGTCCCGGTTGGTGCCACCAACTGGGACTAATGGGCTTTGAGGCATTAGTACCGGTTCATGGCACGAACCGGTACTAAAGGTCCCATTTTCAAACTCTCCCCCCACCCCCCCGTGGACCGCCTTTTCAGTTTTAGAAAAAACAAAAGAAAATGATGGAAATGTCAAAAAAATAAAATAAAATAAGTTTCCCATGTGATATGTGGTCTAGTTCTTGGGAAAATTTACAAATATGAATTTCGACTTTATTTACAAAATCTCTCTGGAATTTGTAAAATGGGCATAACTTTTGCATATGAACTCGGATTAAAAAGTTTTTTATATGAAAAATCATCTACGGCCTTTTTGCAAATTTGTAGAATCCTCAAATTCCAAAAGGAAAAAAAGTTATGCTCAAATTTCAGTTTTTTTTAATTTTCATTAAATCTGCTCAAACTATGGTCAAAGTACTTATTTAAGAAGTATTAGTGTTACTAAATAATTATTCAAGAATATTAGTGTTATTAAATAATTATTTCAGTTTTTTTGAATTTTGGTCAAATCTGATCAAACTATGGTCAAACTATGGTCAAACAATGGTACAAACAGTGGGGATAGAAGTGGTTCTCTTCTTCAATATGCACGCAAAGGGAGGCGATCTCGGGCCTGGCCGCCTTGTATATTGTTCTCAGTTATCAGATATTCCTGACTATTTACCAAAGAACAGATTTGCACAGTTGTCGTCCTGCTATGAATATATATGTTATCATTTAATCTCTAAAAGCCTAGCTGAATGAGACAACAGAAAACCTGCGTTTAAAGAAGGCAGGGCACGTTCTTGCCATACAAACATCAACCGTGCTATGGGTTGACTACAATTAGCAAAGGCAAGCAGACACTCAAAAAAATCTAAACAGTCTGATACATGGCAGACCATATAGCAAGCATGGACAGGGTAAAAACGGCTATTCATTGGATCTAAACAATCTGATGCACAGTGGACTACATAGCAAGCATCGACATGGCTAAAAGGATTATTCAACTACAAATCACATGGCGTATATCAAAGACAGATCCAATCGCATAAATCTTGGACAGATCTAGCATAGGCAGGTCCAAGCAAAGGGGGCTCACCTTGCTAGCAGCCGGCTCCTCGGCGCACGTGGCCAGCGCATCGAGCTGCTCCATGTTTCAGGGTACAAGTAAAAGCTTGTCGTGCTTATCAAGAGGAAGGCATAATGGATCTCTGTAAAGGCAAGTCACCAACATAGGTACACATCACATAGGCTCCTGAAAAAAAAGAAACCATGCTTAACAATAACACAAGTGGGAATCAAGCAAATTGCAATATTCATGGCTTCTTTTGGGGCAAAATCAGTACATCTTCAGCCGAAGCAAAGAAAACACACACATATATGCATACAGATGTATCTTAGCTAGCACCTCTACGCATACACAGACATAGAGCAGAATACGGCCAACACGCCAAGCAAGGCAACAAACATGTGCTCTGTAAATATTTAGCTAGATCCAAGGCCTTCCTTGGCAGCAAGGTACAAACAAATCAAGAAAGACAAAGAAAAATCTCTTCTTTGGAACCTACTAAATCTGAGAATCTCCTCCACAAGAAGAAAACAAAAATTGCTAATCCCTCTCCTCAAGGTAGACTGCAGCACACAAGATTACATCTCAGAGGGATAGAATACCAACCTGCAGCTGGATGTCACACCCAGTACTCCATTGTGACTGTGAATCCGTTCCCTAGCATACTGAGCTGCAAAAAAGGGGATCAGCAGTGGAGAGAGAGAGAGAGATGCCGGCCAAATTGACCCCCATTCCATGTCTATCACTAATAGTACAACTATTCTTCAGACCCAAATTGATCATTTCTTAAGCAAAGATAAACCGAAACCAACGACATCAGATCACCACTTGCCATAACACCATGGTCGACCACAGAGCGGAGATGTCGGTCGGTGTTCATCACAGGTGGAGAATTGTGTGATGTGCTCTCGTCCATCCTATCTTCTACAGCAGCTGTAGGAGCACATCAATTGCTCTACTCCAAATCGAATTGAAGCACATGTGGAGCTGCAGGCTCAATCCCCTCTCCTCTCCTCTACTGCTACAAAAGAAGAGAGGGATTAGAAAGAGATAGAGAGGAAGAGGGGGAGGAGGAGGAGGAAGGAGGGGGAGGGGATGAACCGACCAGAGGCAGAGAGGAGGCGCAGCCCCATGGCCGCCGGTGTTGGAGCCAACACCCGAAACCCTAACCACGAGGCAGGGTCGCGGGTGAGCGGTGGTGGCGGTGAGCGGCGAATCCGGCAGGAGGAGAGGACGCAGCGGAGCAAGACGAGCTCGACGCTGTGCTGCGCGGGGCCGCGGTCATCGGCGAAGGCCACGGCGAGCGGGACGGGCGGGGCAGCCCGTTGCTCCCCCGTCGAGCTCGTGGCCGCGGTCCCTGGTGGCGCGGTCATCGGCCACGGCGCGGGACCGGCGGGGCGGGACGGGGCGGCAGGGCATCGGCCACGGCGAGCGGGACGGACGGGGCGGGGCTGGCGAGGCCGCGGGGCATCGGCCACTGCGAGCGGGACGAGCGAGGCGGGACGACGGGGTCGTGGTCATCGGCCACGGCCACGGCGAGCGCGACGGCGGGGCGGGGTGGGCGAGGCGGCGGGGCGGGGCAGGGCGGCGAGCGAGGCGGGGCGGGCGAGGGAGGAGGCGGCTAGGTCTCCGTCACAGGAGCGGCCGACCCTTTTATACCCCCACCACGCGAAATGACCAAAATGCCCTGGTGAGGGCATGGTATTTACGTTTTGTTGCCATTAATATTCATTCCAGCAGTGCCGATCCCAGATCCAACGGCCCAGATTTTTCCAGATGTCGATCCAACGGACGAAAACGCATCAAGGGAACCGATCCGACGGCCCAGAATCGCTGAGCTCTGAGAAGGCTTATAGGAACATCCTTCTCTTATCTCTTGATATATTCTGGAGGGATTTCAGGAGATAGAATCAAGGCGTTAATTAGTGGTGCGTGCGTGCGTGGCTTTATTGGCCAGAGCGGTGGCTGGGTTATCCATGCATGCTGGAGGATAATCTCCTTTGTACTCCTATATAAGTTGACCTGAGTAATGGAAGTGGGGGTGCGAGGGCCAGGGGCGGCGTTCGTCGCCGGGGCGTTCGTCACCGTAAATACTCATGTGCTCGCGTTCATGTCGAGTTTGTCTCCTTCACTCCAGCATTTGATATTGTGTCGCCGGAGGCTGCTTGGCGTTCCTCGCCGGAGGATATGTCCCAACAAAGTTGAAGGGCTCAGCTGTTCGAGTAGTTGCTGACTCCTGAGAGATAGGCATGTACGGTTGATGTAATCCATAATAATAACCAGCCCATGGCAGGGTATGCATATAAATGTTTTTTTTAGATTGGGTATGCATATAAATGTTGTTTGTTGGGAAGCTGCAAAGGCTAGACAGATGAATAATGCAACTCCTGCCATCTGCTTGTAGCATTTTGAAGCTCGTTATTTTAAAAACTACAAAGTGTATATTTTAAATATTAAAAAAACTCTGAAAACTTTCTACACGTTCACATCTTATTACATCTTGTTGGGTTACCCGCGTGCAACTAAGATGCAAAAGGACGAATCGATTTTATTTCTGTTGGGTTAACTTGTTTGCAGTGCTGTACTAGGTCTCCTCAACACACTAGCTAACAAATACTTGTGATTTTCTTTGGAAAACAATTCCTTTCAACCGACTGATTTAACGCACACGTAAAACCGCCTTGAGGGATTGACACGTGTCTTTGTAGCCAGGCCATCCATCCCGCAGCCTTATCCCTTTCTTCTCGAGTCGTTCTCTTCCTCTGAACTATATCAGGAAAATCTTGCTGCTGCTCTCTCCCCAAATCCTTTGCAACTTTGCTCTGCTCTCTCCCGAAGAGCATGCCGTCCTTTCCTCTCGTATCTCACTCCGGCCGGTGGAGCTACTGCTGCTGCAAGGGGCAGCGCTGCACTGCGACGACCTGCTATTCGACCACAGGGGCGGCGAGCTCTTTGCCGCAAAACGGCGATGATGTTCATGGTCGGGGTGCTACGGGGGCCACGGGGATAGAGGCCGTCGGTGCTGTAGACGACGGCGGTGTCGCAAGGTGCCACTCACAGCGCATGGTGTAATCTCTGGTTGTAGTGAGGAGCTGCATCACATCAATGCGGCGGTGCGGTGCTGTGCAGCTGGGCATGCCATCGGGGTTTTGCAGCAGCATCGGTGATGCGACCACCCACCCTATTACAACAGCCAGCGCTGCTATGAAGCATCGTCGGGGCCATCGGAGCTTCGCCGGTGCTGCAACGAAGCATCGTCGGTGCTGTGTTGGAGCATTGCCGGCCCGCCGAAGCATTGTCGGTGCTTCAATGAAGCTTCGCCGGAGCTGCAATGAAGCAGCTTCGCCAGTGCTGTGTTGGAGCATTGCCGGTCGGCCAGAGCATTGTCGGTGCTTCAATGGAGCTTCGTCGGTGCTTCAAGGGGTGGTCACAGCAGTGACGTTGCTGCTGTCGTGGCCCGTGCATGGTGAGCTCATCGGCATTTTTGGCGTGAGACGACAGGTGACGCGGCTGCTGCTACCTGAGCGCTACGGCTAGTGCATGTCGGCCAACTGCCCAACTGAAGCTCATTGTGCGGGAGCAAGGATGCACCCATCGGTGCTTGAGACATATAGGCTTTGTTGCGATGGAAGTGATGTTATCGTTCAGGGATCAAGCGGCCTAAATTAACGCAGATCAACGGCTGGCAAGGCGGTTTAAAAACTCCTACCATCGGCCGGTTTAATCGTAGCTGTGGCCATTTTCTTTTCAATGGAAAATGAATAAGGTACTTAACGTAATGGAGTTTGGAACTAAATGATAATGGCGATTTGTAATTTTTCTATGGCCTGACACAGTATTCCAATCAAGCATCCTGTAGACTATCAGCGGCCATTTTAACAAGGCATATATACCTCATAGTAAAATATGACTTGATTCTCGAAAAAAAAGTAAAATACGACTTTGTATAGTGTAGCTATTTCCATAATCTATATAGTCCAATTTGTGGTAAAGGTTCACCCTAATATCTTATACACTAGCTAGGAATAAATTTAAAGGACCTACACTTGACTAGTCTCTTCTTTTTTGTTTTTGCGGAATACACTTGACTAGTCTGGATAGGCAAGAAATTTGGAGGAAGAATCCACATGCCAGGGGAGCGGACAACTTCATAAGATCCCACTGATTTTATCCTCGGCATAATACTATTACTCTTTTGCAAAGGACATACAATGTCACCATGGCTGTCAAAACCCGTCAAGTACGTCGCATCATCAGCATAGACACAGCTTCTCTGCACCTCACTGCGTCCGGTCGTTGGGATGTACACTGCTTTGGACCATTTGCCCCCCAAAAACAAAGCGCAGTCACCCAAGCTCATTACTTCCTCCCACATGCCAGCATACCCCGTGGTTGAGTCGTCAACAAGCTTAAACACCCTGAAAGAAGGTACACGGCTGATGCCATGCCAGGTCCTTGCTACCAATGTCAGCTTTCCATGCAACTCAACGATGTAGTTCGGGTGCACGAATGGGGCGTTACACATTCGGATTTGCAACCGGCGGGGTTCACCAATTATCACCGGCCCATGGACTTTGTTCACACCTATTTCGAACATGAGTAGCTCTGCTACGGTGATGCCATAGAGTTGACCATTGTAGAATATTATGTCGACGGGACGTAGTCCATCAATTTTTTTTATCCTCCATCCATTGTCTGGATAACCAATCCCGCAAACAGCGATGGCGATATCAAAAAGAGCAATATCGTTGACGTGGGAGACCTTGGCAGCCATGATGCAGCGTCTTGAGGTGGGGGGGTTTGAGAAGACAACTTTCCGAACCGAGACACGTTGGCGCATGTTGTTTGCGGGGAAGGGCACCTGGATGCCAGAAAATAGGTTCACGGTTGCAAGTTCTAGGTTGGGCCCTTGCATGGCGACCCAGCCATCGTCGTAAGATCCCACCAGGTGCTTGCCGATTGCCTCGCTCGGCAGTCGGATGCGCACGACCCCGCCATCCTCCGGGCAGTACACGCTCTTCATATTGCTGTTGTCGCGGTCGTCCTTACAATTCGACAAGACAAGCCATGGCAGAGTGGGTGGCTGCTCGGAACCCGCCGCCATCCTCGTGGCTATTGCGGCTGCTCGCCACGACCTGCACGCGGCGGCGAAGCGGACACGGTGGAGCAGGCCGGTGATCTTGGGGTAGACCTCGCGGAGAAGCTCGTCGGGGAGATCGGCCCATTGTGATGACTTCATCGATGATGCGCCCCGTGTGATCTGTGTACGGCGCAAGCCGCCGGTCGTCGATCCCTGTTTGACTCAGATCCGGTTACAGAGCTAGCTAGGGTTAACACCAGCTGGGCTCTCCCCGAATCGGTATTTCAGCTGGGCTGGTTTGAGAAGCTTTGCGCCGGTTTTTTTACGGGGCCCACCAGCGCGACTATTTTGTAGAGGAGGAGATAGGCTGCAGCGAGGCTTCGTCATCGTCGTCTTCACTCTCTGTGTCCCGGCCAAATCCCACGCCGGAGCAAGACAAACAATGGTACTTCCATAGTCTGCAGCGAGTGCTCCGCCGTACTTCCATAGCTAGCATGCCCAGCAGACCTTGCATGCATGCCCATCCCTTGTTCGATCCTAATTAATCTCCTGTGTACCTACTTTGTTATCCAACAAGACAAACGATGTACCTTCTGGCAGTGTATGTTACTGCTACAGTAAAGTAAGGCATAAACTTAAAAAAAAGATATATATGGTAGACTACTCCTGGTTGGTTAGATATCTCTGGAATGAGAAGCCACATGCCACCTTGAGGGCCAGCCACTACCAGCATCCTGTCGACTGATCGTCCGTGGTTAATCGCCTCCCGGCCAATCCAGAGGCGGAGCTAGTATCGTATCACAGATACGGCTAGGGCTAAGTACCTTGAATGATGCACTTTGATGATTTTTTTTTTGTACTTTCTAAAGAGAAATTACAAGGGCCACTGTTACTAGGCCTAGCGCTATAGGCCCGCTTGCCATAGGCCTGTCTCCGCCTCTGTCACAGTACAGTTCAACGACATCACACCATACCACACCACGACCATCTGCTAGCACTTACACCGTCTTGGGACCATCTTCGTCCCAAGAAGATAGCATAGTCATTGTTTCGTCAGCAAGCTCAAACACCTTAAGGAAAGCCTCATGGTCGTAGCAGGTCCTCGTCGCTATGGCCATCTTGTCGTGCAACTCAACAATGTAGGATGGGCACACAAAGGAACACAATAACCTTGAACTTGCGGTGCGTGGGTGTCACCGGTGACCACATGTGCTCTTTTGCCACCCACTGAACGACATATTTAGAAAAGTACATGCTCACCAAAACTCGGACGTGGAGAATGGGGCTTCTAGGAATTGCTGAATGTAGCGAACCAATCTGTGGTTGAATGGATAGAAGGATAATGACATCCTCAGTCTACTAGGGTTCAAGTTCTAGACTTGACAATGGTGCTCGCATTATTTCTAAATTTATTTTAGACTTCCAGTGATATTCGACACATTTATTCTGATGCCGTTTGCACTGACATATACATGCACAATCAAGGTACAAGTGGAGACACATTTATCCTGGTGTTGCGCTGGCACATACGTGAAGGTACAAGTGGGAAACATATAAAAAACAAACTTGTTTGTGCCCATGCATTGATGAGCTAGACATCAAATCATAATGAAATGATTGAGAGTCTATATAATTTTAAGAAATGGATCCTCAATCTCCATGCATGTATGTCTCGCTCGGCGTCGGCACTACGTCCAAATGTCCAAATCACCATACATATCTTCTTCTTTGGACACAAATGAGTTCAATCGAGAACACACTGCGTACGTCACTAATGCATCCATAAGATGAAACATAACAATGATTCCCGGACGATGTGCTGCTTGGGAGTATATATACAGATCTCTGGGAGCACATGACACGTCTCCTCTCCACTAATAAGAGCCGCGTGATATGCATGCATGTTAGTTCATGTTTGGTTCATAAGTTTTAGAACTTTTTTTAGTCCCAACTTATCTCCCCTAATAATAATAATAATAATAATAATAATAATAATAATATATAATAATAAAGCAGCGACTGTTTCTGGTTGTACGTCGCTGCACATTTTGCAAAAAAGTCAAATAAACCCGCGATCCAACTTAAGTGAGAGCAGAAAACGTTTCATGCTTTGCATAAAACCCCCTGAGATTTCGGTTAATCAACCCGCCATCCTCTTTTAAGTGGGAGTAGTAAACTCTTCGATTTATTCAGAAAACCCCCTGAGAATTTGCTTAATTAAGCCACCGTCTGTCTAGGAAATAACCTTTTTTATTATATAGATTCAAATGTTTTTTTTAATATTCATATCTTTTAAACCGTAACTCCAATTTTAGAATGTTATATATGAAAATTGATTAGAAAAATGTGTACAGTATGAATACAATGTTATTTTTACCCATTAACTATTTTTAAATGCTGTTTAGGGACAGATTCAAATGCTGTAAAAATATTCATATCTTTTAAACCATAACTCCAATTTTAACATGTTATATATGAAAATTGTATAGGAAAATATATGTAAAATTTGAATATGATGTTGTTTCACATGTTAATAATTTTTTGAACGTTGTTTAGGATGGAACGTTAATCAGTAGTGGATGATACATCTTTTTTTGTACAAGTGCCGATTCAAATTAAAAATAAACACCTTAACAAAAATAAATTGAAGACGAAAGAAACCATCTATAACCATGCATGTCCATCGACGAGGATGGGAAGAAGGATAAATGGCAAGACTGATAAGATGCCATATTGAAATAAATAAAGGATGCATCTATTGGGGTCGTGAGTCATGGTTATTGTGTTAGGGCTGTGTGGTTTTTTTTCTCCCGTTGCAACGCACGGGCTTTTTTGCTAGTAAGTCTCAAGTCCCTAAAAAGTGCCTACCTGTTTGGTTCATGGGACTTAACATGGACTAAAAGATCACATTACAACTATAAGTCCTTATAAGTCCTTCCTTAAGAGTTTTATTTCATAAATCCCAAATACCCACTTTAAATCTCTATAAGTTTTTCCTATTTGATTTCGATGGGACTTATAGCTTTTTTAAGTCCCTGAAAACAAACACCCTCTTAGTTCATTGACCTGTCCATATATAAAAAGGATGTGCGTTGGCTGTTTGATGAGAGTACGTACCGATCGCAATCAATCGGCCATGCGAGACCTACTCACTCTCAGTCTCATCTTGATGATGCTCCTCGTCGTCGTCTTCATGGTCGTCCGGCGCCATTCATCCAGCCTCGCCTCCAGCATCAAGTCGGCTTTAGCACGCCGGCTCCGGCAGCCGGCTATCGTTATCAAGGACCGCGCGACGGCGCACCGCCTTCTCGTCCGTGGCTGCGTCGGCGGCTCCTTCTCCAACCGCCCTGCATCCCTGGCTCCAACCGCCGTCGTCTCGCACCTTCGCCATCACAACCTGACCACGGCGCCGTACGGCCCGTTCTGGCGCGTCACGCGCCGCAATCTCACCCCCGAGGTTCTCCACCCGCTGCGCCTCCACAGCTACGCCGCCGCCCGCCGCGACGCGCTCGCCGGTCTCGTCGCGGACCTCGGAGAGCAGTGCACGACTAGCCCCGACGGCCTGGTCCTCGCGGCGGAGAGCATCCGCAATGCCATGTTCGGCCTCCTCGCGACCATGTGTTTCGGCGAGGGCGTCGACAAGGGCCTCGTCCGCGCCATGGCGGACGCGCACGAGTTCGTCCAGTTCTTCCCTGAGCTGCGCTTCTTCGCGAAGCTACCGGCGGTGGCTAGGATGATCTACCGCAAACGGTGGAGCAAGCTAGTCGCGCTGCGGCAGAAGCAGGAGGACATGTACCTCCCGCTCATCCACACCCGCCGCACCCGGCAACGCCAGTCTGGGGAGCTGCCGGCGTACGTGGACACGCTCATCGACCTCTGGGTCCAGGACGAGCACAACGCCTATGACGGAAACGTTCGCAAGCGAAGGCGGCGGCAGCGTAGGCTCGCCGACGGGGAAATCGTGGGCATGTGCGCCGAGTTCGTTGGTGCAGGAACTGAAACTGTGGCCGCGGAGCTGCAGTGGGGCGAACCTGGTGAAACGCCCACACGTGCAGGAGGCCGTCCGGAGGGAGATCGACGATGCCGTGAACATGGACACCGAGGAGGTCGGCGAGGAGGTTCTTGGGAAGCTAGAGTACCTCAACGCTGTCGTCCTGGAGGTGCTCCGGCTACACCCCACCGTGACCTTGGTGGTGAGGCAGGTAAGCAACGGCGGGCGGACTGCGTGAAAAACTAATCTGTTAATTGAGACTAACTAAGTACTCTACTAATCAATCAATATTATGTTTGTGATTTTCTGATGACAAGCTAGGTGTCGGAAGAAGACGACATCATTCATGATGGTCGACGTATTCCATCAGGCACCAATGTGCTCTTCCGTCCAGAGTCTCTGGCGCGAGACAAGACAGCGTGGGCTAACCCGGATGACTTCAGGCCGGAACGGTTCCTACCCCGCAGAGGTGGGGAAAGCGTGAACCTTGTTGCGGCGGCCGGAAGCAGCGGCGGGGAGATGAGGATGTTACCGTTCGGTGCTGGACGAAGGGTATGCCCCGGCATGGGTGTCGCCATGCTCCACATGGGCTACTTCATGTCCAACCTCGTCAAGGAGTTTGAGTGGAGGGAGGCGGAAGGGGAGCTGGCTGTCGATCTCCGCCCGCATTTCGGGTTCTTCAGTGTCATGAAGCGCCCGCTGCGTGCTCGGCTCTTTGCTTACAAGAGGCCAAAAGGAGGAGTTAATTAATTAGACATGCATACCTTGTTGTAAGAGCAAGTATAATAATAGCATGGTTAATAGTATAGCCAATAATTGGCTATATGAAGTTGCCATATCATATATAGCCAATGTAATAGTCAACATTTATAATACTCCCTCTATTCCAAATTACTCGTCGTGGTTTTAGTTCATGAACTAAAACCACGACGAGTAATTTGTAACGAAGGAAGTAGCTATTTACAAAGCGAACTAAAACCATGACGAATAATTTGGAACGGAGGAAGTAGCTATTTACAAAGCGGGTTTGCTATTTCACATCTAAATGTGATATAATTATCTCATATCTAAATTCTTCATCCTTGGATTTGTTTTGTCTTTTAAATTGATTCACAAGCTGATCTCGCGGTTGTCCGTATTCCAGCGTGCTGCGTGCGCTCACGCAGGAGCCCGGCACTGGACGTGCATGCGGTGTGACAGCGTGGCTTGGCAGCGTGGCTTGGCTTGCCACATGAGCTGGCTTTGCCTTTCTGTTTTTTTTTTCTATTCGCTACAGCCGTTGCATTTCGCGAGGTCTTTTGTCTTTTTTCGTTTCTTTTCTCCCGCCTATATTGCTATGTAAAGTGTATACTAGATCATCGATGGCGCGCGTTGCTGCGTCCGTACATTTTTAAATTAAAATGGTTGGCATTTATAAAAATAAATAGGGATGCAAAATATCTTTTAATAACATGCTATCCCCCGATAGAATGAGGAAAAAACTTGAGGATTAAATTGGTTCCTTTCATCAACAATGAAACATCAAGGTGATATAAACAGCATGATGTAATAATTGGTACACTTCAGGAGCAATGCAGGTCACCGTTGGCCAGAATTTTTGATAACATAAAAGGTGTCGTTGGACACAAATTTTATCCAGTACATGAATTTGTGCATAAAACTGGACAATATCGAACGCCTGAAATCTAATCTATAAGATAATTATCCTATAAGAAAATTATTCTTTAACAATATAATCTTTTTATATATGCATGAAATTGGACAATGTTGACAGCCTGAGATCTAGCTTTTGTACAGAACAAGTAACTCACATAAAAACCTTGAACCTTTTTGGGGTCTGAAATTATGGATATATACTGCTAATCTATACAATTCAAATGTTCTGCAATTAAACAACTTTGTTTATATATATTTGAAGATGATAACATGATTTGTTGGCATCTGAGCGAGAGAACAATCTTTGATGCAGAGATAAGCTTGTAGAGATAAAGTTACCCATAGGGCAACACCACACAAGCTGATATTCGAGGAGATTGTACTACTACATGCAAAAAATGCATAACTTGATAGTAGCATCTCGAAACTTAACATGACAATCCCAATATACAATAGCATTGATCAAATTGCCACATAGGATCGCAGTAGCAAATGCCATTTTTCTGATATGATGAAGAAGCAATTATAATCAACCCATACAAGCAGAGAGGAAGAAGCTAGATTACAGTAGTGCAGAGTCACATTTTTGAGAAGTCACCCGACCGCGGACTTCAGTAATATATATAGCAGTACTTATCTTAAGGGCTGCTACACATGATTGGCTAGCTCCAAAATTAATCGGTCATCTTGGTGGTTTGGGTATACTAATTGGATCCTCTGACGTGCAATGAGCTCCTGCAGCTGGACATCGTTCCTTGCGCAAACATAGGATAGGAGTCGGCTCAAAAGCATGATACATCAGTAGACCAATCATTTTCACTCCACTCTTTCCACTTCATGGAGATTGTCACATACATGGTTGAAATCAAGAAGGGAGTGGTGACTTAGAGTAGTCAGTTCCACCCGGAGCAATTACTCCAGAATACCAACATATGAAACCACCTCGCAAGATAATTAACATGAGGCATAACAGTGCACAGATAATAACTTGTCCATTTGACATTAGAGTTCCATAGAATGTGCTGTTAGGAAGAATACCATGCGGTAGAAGCAGCAAACAAAGCAGTACCGAGCTTGAATTCATCCTCCAATAGCACATGCATTCATTGGAATTATGTTTGCATAACTAACGTTCATAGCAGTCATGAAAACACACTGTGTATATATCAAAATTGTTGTAGAAGCAGAGTCAAAATTACAAGTTTGAATGCAGCTGCTTTATCTACAATAGGGAAGCAGAAAAGAATATTATACCATAACAAACAATTTAACCATTAGCGCCATGTGCAATTGCAAACATGGTGCCATTCATGAATAATATACTCTCAGGGAAGAAACAATTGAAGGTGAAAGCAGTGCCTCACGTTGCAATTTACGTAGAAGAATGAGAAATCCAGTGAACCCCGTGGACCACAATGAAACCTGCATTCATTTGAGAGCACAAAGAAGAACATCACTTGAGAAAAAACATGCAAAATTTGAGGAAGAGTGGAGGTACGAACGAGGGAACACTTGTGGAAGGCCAGAGGCGGGGAGTCAAATTATCAATCTGAGTGTCAGGCATGCCTGCCCACGAAGGATTCGTATGAGGAGTAGCTGGACAATGGAGATTATGCAGATGTGATAAATCGATATTGTAAGTTGTAACTGACCTCCAATTATGGGCGCTGATGGGTGCGCCCCATCGATTTGCCACTAATGGTCCGTTGCAATTACTCCCCTAATGGGGTATAAATTAATTCCTTTTTAGGGGTGTATAAATTAATTACTGAATCGCCAACTATTGGAGGCGAATCGACAGGAACGATCGGCTGCCCCAGGCACCGCCCCGTTCCAGGAAGGCAGACGAACGGAGACTATTCTCAAGCCCATTAGGCCCAGTTTAACAGGAAAGGACCAAAATTATTACGGGAGCAGCGGCCCGCTACGTTTAGAGCTCCTGGTTAGCGAAGGAAGCACACGCGGGACTGTAAGAAAATCAGATGGCCAGAAACGCACAAAACTAAAAATCGAATGGTGGAGAAAGCAAGTGGCCTGAGAGGGCAGGAAAACTGCGCAGTTATAATGTATTTAAATATCATACGCTGTGTGCATGAATCTTTTTTGTGCGTATATATACCATACTGTATATATCATATGTTGTGTGCATGCATCTCCTTTGTGTGTGTATTATACCATACGATCGTTGATGCATGTTTGTTTGTTGTTGTTTCAATTTGTGTTCATCTATGAAGCGTGTCCATCAAACAGTAAATCATGTATCGAATCGTGACTTCTCACCTAAGTTTTAGTCCATTTGATCCGTCACTATAAATTTCGTGCACTTCTTTAATCGCGGTTGTTTTGTCCCATGCGTCCAATGTCCATTTTGTGGCCAAGCGCACTGTGTGTTTTTTGTTGGACCGCTTTTCGTGGCTTAATGTCCATTTTGCGGCCAAGCGCATGGTGCGTTATTTTTTGGACTGTTTGTCATGGCTTGTTTTTTTGCCCTGTGTTGTAGTTGAAGAGACAAGTTGTTCGTATAAGTCAAAGAGACGAGCTGACCGCTGGCTCATCAGTTTTGTACTTTGCTCTCTCTTTATCCCATTCCTTTTTGTCTTTGAAGGAGAGGCGCCCCGAGGATGGATCTGCTTCTAAACACTACAATGACATGCAACGGCCTAAATTGTGTTTTTGTTTGCAAGTCTAGCCCTAATATATAAGAAGCTCATCTCTTTTTTATTTTTCTTGTCCTAATTGCAAGTCGATCAATGACATGCAACTCGGTCTAACCCATTTTGGTCTCAGCTACAAGTGTATTCCCATATGCAACCGGATATGCCTCTTTATTTACTTGTCCTAGTTTCAACTCAACCACCGACATGCAAACTGGAGCTCACCTCTTTTATTTTCCTATCGCGGTTGCAAGTCAACCAGTACACCACTAACTCGCAACTGGGGGCTTTTTTGTAGTTGTAGTTTGCCCTAGTTACAAGTCTACCGTCGACACGCATATGGGGGTTCTGTAGTAGTGTAATTTCCGCACTTCCAAGTACAACCTCGACATGCAACTGGGGTCTTTGTAGTAGTGTAGTTGCTGTAGTTACAAGTCCACCCGCCACTCGCAACTAGGTCTTTTTGTGGTTGTAGTTTCTCTAGTTGCAAGTCCACATCCGACTCGCAACTGGGGGCTTTGTAGGCATGTAGTTGCCCCAGTTGCAAGTCCACCATCTACTCGTAATCGAGGGATTTTTGGTAGTTGTAGTTGTCCGAGTTGCAAGTCCACCACCGACTAGCAACTGAGGAGCATTTTTTGTAGTTGTACTTTTTCCTAGTTGCAAGTCCACCCTCGACTCGCAACTGGGGGTTTTGTAGTTGTGTACTTGCGCCTGTTGTAAGTCCCCACAACGAGTCACAACTGGGGTCTTTTAGTTGTAGTTGCTCCAATTGCATCTCCACCATCGACTCGCAACTAGCGGCTTTCTTGTAGTTGTAGCTTGCCCTAATTGCAACTCCACCCTCGACTCGCAACCGGAGCTTGTAGTAGTGTAGTCCCCCCCTATTGCAGGTCCACATATCGAATCACATCCGGGGCTTTTTTTGTAGTTGTAGTTGTCCCAGTTGCAAGTCCACCATCAACTCGCAACCAGGAGGCTTGCAGTTTTGTAGTTTCCCCAATTGTAACTCCATCCTCGACTCGCAATTGGGGCTTGTAGTAGTTGTAATTGGCTCAGTTGCAAGTGAACCATCGACTCGCAACTGGGGCTTGTAGTAGTGTAGTTGCCCCAATTGCAGGTCCACCCTCGACTCACAACTAGAGCTTGTAATAGTTGTAGTTGCCCTAGTTGAAATTCCACATGTTGATTTGCAACTGGGGGCTTTTTTATAGTTGTATTTGTCCCAGTTGTAAGGTCACATCGACTCACAACTAGGGGCTTGTAGTAGTGTAGTTCTCAGGTTGCAAGTCCATCATCAACTCTCAACTCGGGGCTTCTTGTAGTGTAGATGCCCTTGTTGTAAATTCACCCTCGACTCGCAACTGGAGGCTTGTGTGTAGTTGTAGTTTGCCCCATGTTCAAGTCCACCATCAACTCGCAACTAGGGGCTTGTAGTAGTGTAGTTGGCCCAGGTGCAAGTCCACCCTTGGCTCGTAACTAGGGGCTTTTTTGTAGTTGTAGTTTACCCTAGGGTGAAGTTCACTATCGACTCGCAACTGGGGACTTGTAGTAGTGTAGTTGCCCGTGTTGCAAGTCCACCCTCGACTCACAAATCATTTTTTTAGTTGTAGTTGCCCTAGTTACAAGTTTACGGCCGACTCACAACTATTTTTTATAGTTGTAGTTGCCTTAGTTTCAAGTCCACCATTGCCTCACAACTAGGGCTTGTAGTAGTGTGGTTTCCCTAGTTCCAACTCCGTCGTCTACTCGCAATTAGGGGCTTGTAATAGTTGTAGTTTCCTCGGTTGCAAGTCCACTGCCGACTTGTAATTAGGCTCATAGTAGTGTAGTTCAAAGTTTGCAAGTCCATCCTCAGTCGCAACTGAGGGCTTGTGGTAGTTGTAGTTGCCCCAGTTGCAAGTCCACCATCGACTCACAACTGGTTGCTTTTTTGTAGTTGTAGTTGCCCTAGTTGCAGGTCCATCATCGACTTGCAACTAGGTTTTTTGTAATTTTAGTTGCCCCAGTTGCAAGTGCACCACCAACTTGCAAATAGGGGCTTGTAGTAGTGTAGATTCCCCAGTTGTAAGTCCAACCTCAATTCGCAACTAGGGGCTTTGTAGTAGTGTAGTAGTCCTAGTTGTAAGTACAACCTCGAGTCATATCTCGGGGCTTCGTAGTAGTGTAGTTGCACCAGTTGCAAGTCCATCCCCGACTCGCAACTAGGGCATTTTTTTGTTGTAGTTTCCCTAGTTGCAAGTCCACTCTCAACTCGCAACTAGGGGACTTCGTAGCCGTGTATTTCCCTAGATGCAAGTCCAACCTCGTGCGTTTGTCGTCCCAATTGCAACTCCACCCTCACCATGCAATTGGTTCATAGTTTGTTCTCATCCCATTTGAAAGCCCACCACCGACTCGCAATTGGGATTGTATTTGTTGTTGCCTTAGTAGCAAGCCTACCCTCAACTCACAACTGGGCCAGACCATTTTTTCTTCTCACCCAATTGCAAGCCCACCCCGACTCACAACATGGAATGACTTCTTTATTTATTCATACCCAGTCGCAAGTCCACACTCTACTTGCAAATGGGCTCGAATTTTGTTGTTGCATGAGTTGCAAGTCCACCATCGACTTGCACTAGACTTTAAAGTTTTTTGTTGCCACCTCAAGTACAAGTACACCTCAATTGCAAGTTAATCGTATGTGATTCGCAGCTAGGCTCCAAGTTTTTGTTGCGGCGATTACAAGTTCACATCAACTTGTAACTCAGAGAGCGACCAATTTTTTCGGTACTAATGCCCTGACCCTTTAGTCCCGGTTCAATCCAGAACCGGGACTAAAGGCCCTCCATGTGGCCGGTCCACCTTTAGTCCCGGTTGGTAACACCAATCGGTACTAAAGGAAATTTTTTGAAATTTCTTTTGAAATTTTTTTTGATTTTTTTTATTTTCAAATTTCTGAATTATTTTAACCTCTAATCTCTAATCACCCCTCATCACTGCACAATTTAAACTCTAATCACCCCTCATCATTCCAAATCATCTAACTTCCCGAACGGTCACCCATCCTCTCACTACTCCAGCCTGAGCACGCTTAACTTATAGGTTCTATTCTCCCTCGTTTCCAAGTCTGCACTTGTTGTTTTCCTGACAATAGTAAGATGTCAATCCTATTAACCCTCAGGAATTTAGCTTGAGCATGAAGTCACATATTTCACTGTTTGAGTTTGAAACTATTGTTCTAAAAAACAATAATTTTTTAGTAACACTAATATTTCTTGAATAAGTAGTTTGACCACAGTTTGACCATAGTTTGACCAGATTTGACCAAAATTCAAAAAAGGTGAAATAATTATTTAATAACACTAATATTCTTGAATAATTATTTAGTAACACTAATACTTCTTGAATAAGTAGTTTGACCATAGTTTGACCAGATTTACTGAAAATTTAAAAAAACTGAAATTTGAGCATAACTTTTTTTTCCTTTTGGAATTTGAGGATTCTGCAAATTTGCAAACAGGCCGTAGATGATTTTTCATATAAAAAACTTTTTAATCCGAGTTCGTATGCAAAAGTTATGCCCATTTTACAAATTCCAGAGAGATTTTGTAAATAAAGTCGAAATTCATATTTGTAAATTTTCCCAACAACTAGACCACATATCACATGGGAAACTTATTTTATTTTATTTTTATTGACATTTCCATTATTTTTTCTTTTGTTTTTTCTAAAACTGAAAAGGCGGTCCACGGGGGGGGGGGGGGGGGGGGGGGGTTGAAAATGGGACCTTTAGTACCGGTTCGTGCCATGAACCGGTACTAATGCCTCAAAGCCCATTAGTCCCGGTTGGTGGCACCAACCGGGACTAAAGGTCTAACCTTTAGTACCGGTTGGTGCCACCAACCGGGACCAATGGGCATCGATCGCACCCTTTAGTCCCGGTTCGTGGCACGAACCGGGACTAAAGGGCCCAGGTGAACCGAGACTAATGCCTTAGCCGCACGAATCGGGATAAATGCACCCATTGGTCCCGGTTCTGGACTGAACCGGGACTAATGCGCTTACCCGGCCTGGACCAAAGCCCCCTTTTCTACTAGTGACCCTAGTAGTTACTAGTCCACCTTTCTTTTTTTGGCCTTTAGCTGCTCAGCATTGTTTGTTATTTATTTTTTGGGCCCAACCCATTTTTTCAAATGTTCCACTTGCAAGCTCCATCCTCGACACACAATTGTGTGCCAGCAACGAGACTACAATTATGTGGGAGGAGTGTTGCGGGCCAGTTGCATGTCCATTTTTTAAAAGTATTAATGATTTTTTTCATTTTCATTCTTTTTAATAAAACATCATGAAGATTTTCTTAAATTATGAACGTTTCTAAAAGTCATAATAGGTTTCAATTTGTTTTGTTTAATCAAAAAAATCATTAAATTTTTGTACATTGCATTCATTTTTTAAAATTGTGTAAACATTTTTTTTAAATCTCGCATACAACACGTGAATATTTTTTAAAAAATTGCACATACAATTTTTAATATGGTACAGAACACCTTTTTTGAATTGCATGCATGGACATTTTTTATAAATTTTACGTATATTTTTTTGGAAGGCCGTAACCTTTCTAGATGTCATGAGCATTTATTTTTTAATGTTATAAAAAATCATGCATTTTAACATAAAAATAAGTCATTGAAAAAATTTCTATACAAAATGTTCTTATATCACACAAAAAAGTTGTTCACATTTTCTAGAATGAATATTCACTTGTAAATCACGTGCACCACCTCAACAAAAAGACACACGTGCATGGTGTCCAGACACCATCACGTACATGTTAGCTGATTCATCAATTTCCTGATTCACACAAACAAAAAGTTCCTTTACAATCCTCTCCACCACGCATGTTACCCATATCAGACCTCACCAGCCCACATGAGCAACGCGATTCTGTAACTCTCGTTAGAATAAACACAACAACGGACAAAAAACAAACAGGGGCCACAAAATAGAATTGTGTCACATGACAGACAATGAAAAAAAATATGATGACGCTGACCTTATACTTAGATGTGAGATATTATCTCTCATCTAGATGTGACATAGACGGACTCTTTACAAATAGTACTACTTCACTAATAGATGGCCCACCTTACAATCTCACATTGTTTCTTGGAGCACATGCTGCATCCGGCTCTTAATCTACAGCCCGCTTCTTTTCTCTCTCATCCAACTCAGTATACATATAATATTTTAATCCTTACAACCTGCTGACTGTACCTTATTATACTTGCTCTAAGGTGAAGTAGATGGGCCGTCAGACTTAAAATTCTATATTGCTGAGTTGCATGAGAGAGAAGAGGAGAGAGAGAAGATAAGCGGACGGTAGATTTGCAGCCGGCTGTAGCACGGACTCCAAGAAGCTATGTGTGAGTGTATGGTGGACCATGTGATAAAAAAATACTTTCTTGTAGCTCACTACTATACATATTGGCTATTACATTGGCTATAAATGACATGGCAACATGTTATAACCATTGGTCAGCTATATTATTAACCATGCTCTAAAGTTGTTCAGTAGTATGCCAGCCGAACAAGTTTGTAAAGTTGTCTGTATCATAATGACTTGGTTGCATAGTCGGGGACCTACTATCTACTACCTTCGTCGTGGTTTATTAGTCGCCTCACATTTTGTGCCAATTATTTAGATAGGTTTAACTATAAAAATGTTAATGCATGTCATAAAAAACAATATCATTGTAAATTATGTTCAAACACGAATCCAACGATATAATTTTGATGGCATGCATTAACATTTTGTTATTTAAATCTTTGGTTAAATTTGGCACACAATACAAAGGGGGCCAATAAACCTGGACGGAGGTTAAAGCTACCTTGAATCAATCAATGAATGAATGATTCATAACTCCCATGGGATCGAGACCCGTTGGTCAAAGGAAAAGGGGGGTGTTCCAGATTCTAGGACAGAGCCATATGAGGCGAGAGTCTTACGTACTCCCTCCGTTCGGTGAAGAGTGTGCGTTTGGCTTCAAAATTTGTCCACGTAAAAGTGTACCTTTATCTTTCCAATGCACTTTAAAGTAGAATAAAAATACTTTTCTCTTATCACAAAGTAATCTAGACCAATACGTAACAATCTACACATGGTCTTCTTAATTTCAACATGCACTTAGCTCATTGGGGGTTGGGTAATTAAAGAGAAGAGTGATGGTGGCTTGCACCTTTCCAATGCATTTTTTACTTCACTCCATAATTTGTCCTAAAATCTCTAGATATACACTCTTCACCGGACGGAGGGAGTACAGTTCCTTTGAGAAGGGTGTGATACCACCACCTATCAGGCCTGACGAGCGGTCCACAGAGCTGCATCCATACTCAGACGGTCTATGAACATCGCTCTTTCCAGCAGGTTGACTGCCTATCCTAGATCTTTCCATTTCCAAGAAGATCCCTTGTCCCATCTGGTTTAATTAGTATCAAGGTTCTTCCTTTTCTGTTTCTATATATATGGGTCCGTGCAGCATTTCCACAAATATGAAATGAGTGCCATTTGATGAGTAAGATCGAACAAGGGAAAGGGATATGGTATGGAAAGGATGAAGTAATGAAAGAGAAAGTCATTGCTAGTAGTAGCGACTTGTCATGGTCCATTGGTTCATATAGAATCCATGTCCTAGGTCTATCAAAAAACATTCTTTTCGCTAAGCGTATATAATAAAATAGAGTGAAAGGGTCCACTCCGAAACCAAGGTGGTAGTAACTAAACGCTGAGTCCTCTCCGAACCGCAGAAGGTAGTTGCCCATCATACGGCTCACCAACTTCACTTGCCTCTAAGGGGGGCTCGCTCCTGGTAGGTTCGGATCACTTACTGTACATTGCCCTACGAAGGGGTTAGGAGTGTTTTCAAGATGATTCTTTCTTTTTCGAGACGAAAAAGGATCCCACTGGAACTAGAAGCGAGTGTTAAAGTCACACTTTGGCTAAAAAGATTGTTTGTATGTGTGGTGCAACACACACCTCTACAAGAAAAGAGAAAGAGCGGAAAGAAGCAGGCCCACAAGATGACAAGTGGACTGAATATCCTTTGCTTTCGTCACCCGTAGGCTGGTCGATGGAAGGGATGGCTCACATTTAATCCAAAAAACAGGAATAGAAGGCAAAGGATAGGTTTTAATTTACGTCTTCACTGTTTTTAGTCATGCGTACGACTAGGAAGCCTCCCTAGTTTCACACACCACATGGAGAAAGCAAGGATGGACAAAGGCAGCGGTGCGGCCTTTCCCTGTCATGTTCTTGGGACTCTTCGCCGAGGACCATCGCAGCACTAGCAGGGAGGCTATAGCCTCCACGCATTGGCATTGCGTTTGCCACTTGTACGCCGGACTCTTGGTGGACATAACGGAGGCCGACCGTCGGAGCCGCATGAGACGTAACAACTGTTGAAGTCGCTGTATTTGACTCCAATTCAATGGAATCTAACGTGGGGTTCGAGGCATCGTCCATGTCACTAACGATAGGGTCTGGGGACGACCAGAAGCATTTAAATGTTGCGCTATGAAGAGGGAGGGAAGGCATTGGCGTGGCGGGAAGAACAAGGGGAAGGAGTGTGGTATAAATATCTTCCCACAACCAGCGAATATGGAAGCTCTCGGGCCTGGTTTGGAGCATGCTCCAAAAATAATGGCTATTGAGGGTGGGAGCGGGTGGCCGGGGTGTGAGGGGAGGCACAGGTGGTCCTATCGCAGGCCGCCACAGGGTCTTCAAGTCGCTGAGCGGACGCCACGCATTGGTGCATCCTCGAGCACGGTGGCCGGGCTGGAGGCAGCGGGAGCACCTAAAGGGTCTCAACAAACTGCGGCATGGTGGCCGGGCTGAAGGCAGCGGGAGCACCGGAAGGATCTCGACAAACTGCGGCACGGTGACCCGGGGCGAGTCAGCGACAACATCTTCCGTGCATCCACGTAGGTAGGGGACACCGAGTGGGGGCCGGAGCAGGAAGAGGTGGGGGGCGCGGGCCACGCCTGGAGCACATGAGCTGCCATTCCACACCGGCCACATTAGCATCAGGCCCCACATCCACTGAGGAGCCGCTATAGGAGGACGATGAGGTGCCGTGGATACGAGGTGATGGAATGACGATGATGGAAGCCACCCACGGCTAGGTGCCCTGGAGCCGAGCGGCGTCTCCGGCACCATCTCCTCTGGCGCATCCCCTGGGATCTGGCCTTGGGGCGGCGATGAACGGACCGGCAACCTAGATCTGGCGCCCTCCTATCCCGGTAGCGAAGACAAGCCCGCAGAAACAACCTGCTTGATGAAATCCAGTGGCAGGTACGCCGGAGGAGGCGCCAGCAAGGGCGCACGGGGTTGGTGGCCGGCGCGGCCCCCGTGGCTAGCGCCGGGATGGGATGGTGGGACGGCAGGGTTGGGGACAGGTCGCGGACTCGCGGCACATGGCTGCTCCCTTCGTGGGTTCTGTAGCATTATGCATGCCAACCTAAACCGGCTGAAAGTTCTCTGGTTGGTTTTAAGATAATCATAGGTGCACATTGCATTACAAGGGAGCAAATTTAGTTGGACTGCGTAAAGCAAATCAAGTAAAAAATAACACTAAAAACTCTGAGCATGATTTAGACTACATAAACATGCTAAGAAAAACTAATTCTAGTTTCTACGACAAGCCATCTAAGGAGTAACGGATGAAGCATAACAGCCTTATACATTCAAGAAAAAAAATCATGAATATCTCTACCAACGCATGTTGCCAACACGTCACAACAAAATGGGAATGCACATAAACTAGCAACTGCATAGTTGGCGTACATGACAACTATACTATCAGGACCAAATGCACTAAGATATATATTAGTATAATTGTCATACATGAGAACTATACAATCGGTTAATTAGTGTTCTTATGCAATAAGATATATATTATCGATGCTCAAAAAAAAGATATATATTATCATCAATAAATACATGTGTTGTCTTAGTATATTATTTAACTTTCCATATATAATATGTCGACAAAAGAAAAGGGGTTCCATGCAATTTACCGTATGATCAGATGCAGAGACTTTCAGGTGACCAGGGGGAGAAAATATGTATGTTTGGGGGAGAGGGGGCTAAAGGTTATATTTTCTCTAATGTAAGCAGTCCTTAAAAAATTGTGATGCGGCAATTTAGCACTTGAGACGCATGCTCCTATCTTACGATGAGATGTGGGTCACACAATCCAAGAAATTGATTATACGGTATAAGTCACAACAATTCTAGTTGGGACAAGTATACTAACATTTTAACAGCTAGTTATACCCGAGCTAAGAAAATAAGTTTTGTCATATAAGTACGAAAAGCTAAAAAGTAAAAAAAATATTACATTTTAGTCCTCAATTATTGCAGTGAACCTTTCATCCTTCGATTCTAAACCCACCAAATGTTGACCCAACAACTACCAATGCTGTGCATTTTTTGTCCCTAGAAATTGGTCTTGTCATTCTAATGTTCTATTGAATGACCTTGTACCAACTTGCAGTCATATCGCCTGACGTGCTATAAAAATTTCTAATGTATATATCATTGACCTATTAGAAAATGGATGCCCTAAAAATTTCACTTAGTAGGGTCTATAATGTGCAATTTCATCTATCAAGGTAGTTTTCCCCATTGCAAACTAATTTTGAATTATGTTGAATCAATATGCCAGTTGAATCATCAAATTTCCATCACGATCAACACAAAACAAAGCCTTCACGATATTAATCATATTAGAAAATTTAAGGGAAATTTTTTAGGGAAAAGATCTTAGAAATATAAGACGTCCAAATCCAAATCCAAATCCAAACATATAGTGCCTTGTTCAAACTACAAGTTGAAGTTAGCCTTGAGATATTTGAAAAAATGTACTCTTCTAACAATCAGTATGTATCTTATGAAGTGGACTTTCGAAAAATAATTGAACCTTCCTAAATTTAAATTTCAGACATGCTTTACAAGAGAAAATTTTCTATTATAAACTAGCATTCTAAAATTTTCAAATCTCTTCATATCCATCTATAGTTGTGGACAATGAGTGTGAACACTATACAAATGATACATGGCTTTCATTATTCTGTGTGCTCAACACTAATAAAAGTAAATTGTTCTATTTTGGAAAATTCAATGCAATAAGGGGGCTTGTTTGGTTGTGCGTGGTGCCAATTCCAAATTATTTATTTGGAATTCGATAAATTATCGGCACCTCTCCAACAAGGATTAAAAATATACCAGGGATCATTTGGAGAAGTGCTTGAGTAGTTGGCAAGGCAAGTTGCTCTCTATAGGAGAAAGACAGGTTCTATCTACTCTGTACTATCTCCGTCCTGGTTTATTAGTCCCCTTTGTCATTTATGTCAAAGATTGACCATAGATTTAACTAACAAAATATTAATGCAAGTCACAAAAAATTATATGCTTAGATTCATATGTGAACATAATTTCGGTTGGTATAATTTTTGGTGACATACATTGACATTTTGTTAGTTAAAACTATGGTCAAAATTTGATACTAAATATGAAGGGGACCAATAAACCAGGACGAAGATAGTACTCACCAACATGATTCTCTATATGATCTCATTATTCCACTTCCAAAGGGTGTCGTGGTATTCTCACGGGAGATGTCATGAGATGGCTAAAAATGGGGGGCTACGTGAGGACGCCGGTGGGCTCCGGAGGCGAGGTCGGCACGCGCAAGTTGAGACACGAGACGTACCCAGGTTTGGGGCCCTCTGGGGAGGTAACGCCTCTAGTCCTGCCGAATATGGTATGATATGCATAAGGGCTACAATGGTGCTCCTAGAGCAGTTCGATAGAAGGGGAAGAAGGAGCTAGCTCTCCTCCCTTGCCTCTCCTACGTGTGTGTGTGTGTGCGTGTGTGTGTGTGTGTGTGTGTGTGTGTGGATTGCGATCTTATGGAACCTCTCTTCTGCATGGAGGGCTCCTGGGGGTCTTATAGGCCGACCCCTTGGGGATACAATGGTAACTCTATACAGGCGTCTGCAAGCATACTACAGCGAGAGGAGCCCTTGGGACACTTCATAAATCAGTACCCAGGGTCAGGGGCGGGCCCAGGATTTGAAGAGTGTGTATTCAAAATTTCAAAGGCGATTTTTTCAAAGCCTAGCGTCTTGTTTAGGCATGTATAACGGAAGCATCAATTTATACAAACTGTATAATATATAAATAAAATATAGCATAATATAATGGATACACAGCATTGATCATGACTTAAATATTTCAACATATAGAAACTCTAAAATCTCAACATTGATCCACCAGTATTCTTCCTCTTCATGTTTTAGAAATGAAAATAAAAATTGCTCGAGTTTTCGAGTACTACTTTATTAAAATAATGCTCACCAGGTACTGAATTTTTTCCCTACACTAAGGCTAGGGTTTGTCTCCTCCCTGGAGACTACATCGCCAGAGAGTACCTACGTTCGATCGCACCCCAGCCCTGCTAGGGACCGCGTGATCGTGGCCTGCGAACCTCCCCCCGGTGGCTCGCATGCTCCTTCACGGCAGCACTCGATGGAAACGGTGGCAGGCGCCCTATCAGGGACCAGCGGTGGTGGCGGCGCCACCAGGAATCAGGATCTGAATGATTTTATGGAGCAACTCAATCTGGATGAGGAAGAATTCGATGACCTAGTGATCGAGAAGGATGATCCAGCAATCAATGAAGGAGTTAGATGGTTAGCCCTAGCTAGGGTTCACACTGAAAAAACTTTCAGCCCGACGGCGTTCTACAAGGACATGCGTGCAGCCTGGAACCCATCAAAGCATGTTAGGTTTAAGCCCATTGGACCGAACCTGTTCGTCGTGCAGGCGTCTTGCCTTGGAGATTGGGAGCGCATGGTGGAGCAAGGGCCTTGGCTCTTCAGGAATTGGCTGGTACTTATGTGCTCGTATGATGGTTTCACGAAGGTGGAGGAGGTACCGATGCTATTCATGCCAATCTGGCTTCAGAATCACAAGCTACTGGATGGCTTTTGTAAGAGGAATATTTTGGAATCGCTGTTGCGGAACTCCGTGGTGATCCTGGAGATGAGGTTGAACGGGAATACCCGAGGTGACTACGTGAGAGCTAGGGTTCGCCATGACATCCGCCAACCCCTCATGAAGTTTGTCAGTATTGTCATAGGGAAGGAACGGCAGGTGTTCTTGGTGCGGTATGAGAAGTTGGCTAGATTCTGTAGCGTGTGTGGTTTGATCGGGCATGACTACAAGGAGTGTGGCTCAGGTATCCATGATGAGAAAAACATGAAGTTTGGTCCCTGGTTGTATGCGGATGGACCGAATAGACCAGGAGCTGAGAACCTCGGCCAAGGGAGCGAGAAGCAGAAGAAACAACCGAACAGTTAGCAGAAAGAGAAGGCGGGGAAGAAGGCGGCGGACCCTGACACCCAAACCAAGTCGCAGGAGGAAATTGGCCCTGAGACTGTACATACAACATCAAACCCGATTAAGCATTCTGGAGTGAGGATGGAGGTTGATAAGGACCCAAGGAAGAGGGTCAACATGGATGCTGCTGATGCAGTGAATTCCAGTCTTCCTAACCAACCTAAGGTTCTGTTGGCCATTACGGATGGCAATGGTGTGGATCAAAAGAAGAGTAACTTGCAAATGAGCAGTAGTGGCAGCAAGAGGGCAAATATTATGAAGGGCAATGATGAGAATGAGACATCGGCGGCCTCCCTCGAGGAGTACCGCCTGACACAATGAATCACCTAGTTTGGAACTGCTGGGGAGGTGGGGAACCGCCGGACAGCTCGTGACCTGCTGGCCCTATCAAGGGCCAATCACCCCAAGCTCGTCTTTCTTTGCAAGACAGGCTGTTGCGAAAGTAGAAAAGCTAAGATGGAGAATCGGTCTTCGAGGGTTCAGAGGAGTGGACCCTGAGGGAAGAACTGGTGGTCTTGGGCTGTTTTGGGATGAATCATTACAGGTGACAGTACTGGAGGCTTATAAACGGTTCATTGGTATGTTGATATTCGACCCAAGTGTTGACAAGCAATGGAGGACTACTTTTGTTTATGGGGAACCTAGAGTGGAAAACCGCAGGCTCGTGTGGGATCACCTAACTAGGCTTCGATCTCTGTCGAATGTCCCTTGGGTAGTTTGTGGGGATTATAATGAATGCATGAGGCAACACGAGCAGCTTTCAAGGATGGAACGTAGCTCATCTCAGATGGAAGCGTTTCGGGAGTGCCTCCAACTTTGTGAATTGATTGACTTGGGGTTCACTGGAATGCCTTATACATACAATAACAACCAGATTGCTGGAAGAAATGTCCAGGTGAGGTTGGACAGATGTTGTGCTGATGAGGCATGCAGGGATCTATTTCCCCACGTGCGAGTTAAACATCTAATGTCATCGGCTTTGGATCACTGCCCCCTGCTCCTTGAAGTTGAAACTTTGGAGACAGATAAAAGAAGAAGCAGTGGCAGTAGGTATGAGATCATGTGGGATTGACATGCTACGCTACTAGAAGTCATCGCAAAAGCATGGACCAAACGGAGTGCTCGCAACATGGGTGAGGTTGCAGCAAACTTAAAGGATGTAATGAAGGACCAACGAGAGTGGAGCAAAATACACTTCGGTCAAGTTTCGAAGCAGATTGAGGCTCTAAGAGCTGAATTGGAAACGCTCTAGATCAATAATGTAGATAGGTCGGCTATTAAAGAGAAGATTTATATGCTAGACGAGCTGCTTTATAGATAAGAAATGATGTGGTTGCAAAGATCTAGGATCATGTGGCTTAAGGAAGGAAACCGGAACACACGATATTTCCATAGGAAAGCAGTTTGGAGGGCGCGGAAGAATTTAATCCGTCGTCTACGTAAAGATGACGGATCATGGTGTTCTTCTCCAAGCATGATGGAGCTTATGGCAAACTCATACTTCTAGGAACTTTTTACCACGGACCCAACTCTTGATCCAGATGGGCTTCTTGGGTGTATTGAGTCAAAAGTAACTCATCAAATGAATGACTCCCTGGATGCCCCCTTCTCTGAGAAGGAAGTTGCAGATGCCTTATTCCAGATCGGTCCAATGAAAGCACCTAGGCCTAATGGTTTCACGGCTCGGTTCTTTCAGCATAATTGGGAAGTTCTGCAGAACGACATTACCGCCGCAGTGTTGGAATTCTTCTCCATGGGTTATATGCCACCCGGTGTTAACGACGCGACAATTGTTCTGATTCCTAAAGTCTCATCGCCAGCAGATTTGAAGGATTTCCGACCAATAAGCCTATGTAATGTGGTTTATAAGGTAGTGTCGAAGTGCTTGGTTAACCGTCTCCGTCCCTTGTTGACGGATTTAATCTCTGAACATCAGAGCGCATTCATCCCAGGTCGGTTAATATCTGATAATATTATCATCGCCTTTGAGTGTATCCATCATATTCAAACCTCGCATCAGGAGGATTCATATTGTGCATATAAATTGGATCTCTTGAAATCTTACGATAGAGTGGACTGGGATTTCTTCGAGAGAGCATTGCTTAAATGGGGATTTTCTTCTACTTGGGTCAATCATATAATGATGTGTGTGAAATCTGTCAAGTACTCTATCAAGTTTAATAGGAAGCTCATGGATCAATTCTCACCTTCTTGTGGTCTTTGACAGGGCGACCCTCTATCCCCTTTTTATTCCTTTTATGGCTAATGCACTCTCTCCTTTGTTGAATAAAGCTATACATGATGAGGGGTTGAAAGCTTTGAAGATCTGCAGAAGGGCTCCGACAATATCCCATCTATTGTTTGCAGATGATACACTCCTTTTCTTTAAAGCGTGATCCGACCAAGCTATGTGATATGTCTCCAACGTATCTATAATTTTTGATTGCTCCATGCTATTATATTATCTATTTTGGATGTTAATGGGCTTTATTTTACAATTTTATATCATTTTTGGGACTAACCTACTAACCGGAGGCCCAGCCCAAATTGCTGTTTTTTTGCCTATTTTAGGGTTTCGAAGAAAAGGAATATCAAACGGAGTCCAAACAGAATGAAACCTTCGGGAACGTGATTTTCTCAACAAACATGATCCAGGAGACTTGGAGTGGACGTCAAGAAACAACGGAGGAAGCCACGAGGTAGGGGGCGCGCCCTCCACCCTCGTGGGCCCCCCGTTGCTCCACCGACGTACTTCTTCCTCCTATATATACCCACGTACCCCCAAACATCCAGGAGCACCACGAAAACCTAATTCCACTGCCGCAACCTTCTGTACCCGAGAGATCCCATATTGGGGCCTTTTCCGGAGCTCCGCCGGAGGGGGCATTGATCACGGAGGGCCTCTACATCAACTCCATGGCCTCTCCGGTGATGTGTGACTAGTTTACTTCAGACCTACGGGTCCATAGTTATTAGCTAGATGGCTTCTTCTCTCTCTTTGGATCTCAATACAAAGTTCTCCTCGATCTTCTTGGAGATCTATTCGATGTAATCTTCTTTTGCGGTGTGTTTGTCGAGATCCAATGAATTGTGGGTTTATGATCCAGTTTATCTATGAACAATATTTGACTCTCCTCTGAATTCTTTCATGTATGATTGGTTTATCTTTGCAAGTCTCTTTGAATTATCAGTTTGGTTTGGCCTACTAGATTGATCTTTCTTGCAATGGGAGAAGTGCTTAGCTTTGGGTTCAATCTTGCGGTGCTCGATCCCAGTGACAGAAAGGGAACCGACACGTATTGTATTGTTGCCATCGAGGATAAAAATATGGGGTTTATATCATATTGCATGAGTTTATCCCTCTACATCATGTCATCTTCCTTAAAGCATTTCTTTGTTCTTATGAACTTAATACTCTAGATGCATGCTGGATAGCGGTCGATGTGTGGAGTAATAGTAGTAGATGCATAATCATTTCGGTCTACTTGTCACGGACGTAATGCCTATATACATGATCATACCTAGATATTCGCATAACTATGCTCAATTCTATCAATTGCTCGATAGTAATTCGTTTACCCATCGTAATACTTATGCTCTTGAGAGAAGCCACTAGTGAAACCTATGGCCCCCGGGTCTATCTTCCATCATATTAATCCTCCAATACTTAGTTATTTCCTGCCATTTATTTTACTTTGCATCTTTATTTCCCTTTATCATAAAAATACCAAAAACATTATCTTATCATATCTACGAGATCTCACTCTCGTAAGTGACCGTGAAGCGCTTGACAACCCCTTTATCGCGTTGGTTGCGAGGTTCTTATTTGTTTGTGTAGGTGCGTGGGACTTGAGCATGATCTCCTACTGGATTGATACCTTGGTTCTCAAAAACTGAGGGAAATACTAACGCTACTTTGTGATGTCTACTACACAACCTTCTTCTTGTAGAAGTTGTTGGGCCTCCAAGTGCAGAGGTTTGTAAGATAGTAGCAAATTTTCCTCAACTGGATGACCTAAGGTTTATCAATCCGTAGGAGGCGTAGGATGAAGATGGTCTCTCTCAAGCAACCCTGCAACCAAATAACAAAGAGTCTCTTGTGTCCCCGACACACCCAATACAATGGTAAATTGTATAGGTGCACTAGTTCGGCGAAGAGATGGTGATACAAGTGCAATATGGATAGTAGATATGGGTATTTGTAATCTGAAAAATATAAAAACAGCAAGGTAACTAATGATAAAAGTGAGCGTAAACGGTATTGCAATGTGTGGAAATAAGGCCTAGGGTTCATACTTTCGCTAGTGTAAGTTCCCTCAACAATGATAACATAATTGGATCACATAACTATCCCTCAACATGCAACAAAGAGTCACTCCAAAGTCACTAATAGCGGAGAACGAATGAAGAGATTATGGTAGGGTACGAAACCACCTCAAAGTTATTCTTTCAAATCAATCTGTTGGGCTATTCCTATAAGTGTCACAAACATCCCTAGAGTTCGTACTAGAATTACACCTTAAGACACAAATCAACCAAAACCCTAATGTCACCTAGATACTCCAATGTCACCTCAAGTATCCGTGGGTATGATTATACAATATGCATCACACAATCTCAGATTCATCTATTCAACCAACACATAGGACCTCAAAGAGTGCCCCAAAGTTCTACCAGAGAATCACGACGAAAACGTGTGCCAACCCCTATGCATAGGTTCATGGGCGGAACCCACAAGTTGATCACCAAAACATACATCAAGTGAATCACGTGATATCCCATTGTCACCACAGATATCCACGACAGACATACATCAAGTGTTCTCAAATCTTTAAAGACTCAATCCTATAAGATAACTTCAAAGGGGAAACTCAATTCATTACAAGAGAGTAGAGGGGGAGGAGAAACATAAGATCCAACTATAATAGCAAAGCTCGCGATACATCAAGATCGTATCACCTCAAGAACACGAGAGAGAGAGATCAAACACATAGCTATTGGTACATACCCTCAGCCTCGAGGGTGGACTACTCCCTCCTCATCATGGAGAGTGCCGGGATGATGAAGATGGCCACTGGAGAAGGATTCCCCCTCCGGCAGGGTGCCGGAACGGGTCTAGATTGGCTTTTAGTGGCTACTGAGGCTTCTGGCGGCGGAACTCCCGATCTAATCTCTGTTCTGGAAGTTTTAGGGTACGATGATATATATGGGTGCAGGAAGTACGTCGGAGGAGCTACGGGGGCCCCACGAGGCAGGGGGCGCGCCCTAGGGGTGGCGCCCCCACCCTCGTGAGCACCTCCCGTATCTCCTGACGTGGAGTCCAAGTCTATCCGGTGGCTTTCGTTCCAAAAATAACTTGTCCAGTTGATTTCGTTCCGTTTCGACTCTGTTTGATATTCCTTTTCTTCGAAACACTGAAATAGGCATAAAACAACAAATCTGGGCTGGGCCTCCGGTTAATAGGTTAGTCCCAAAAATAATATAAAAGTGGAAAATAAATCCCAATATTGCCCAAAACAGTAGATAATATAGCATGGAGCAATCAAAAATTATAGATACGTTGGAGATGTATCAAGCATCCCCAAGCTTAATTCCTGCTCGTCCTTGAGTAGGTAAATGATAAAAAAATAATTTTTGATGTGCAATGCTAGTTGGCATAATTTCAATGTAATTCTTCTTAATTGCAGCATGAATATTCAGATCCATAAGATTCAAGACAAATGTTCATATTGACATAAAAATAATAATATTTCAAGCATACTAACTAAGCAATTATGTCTTCTCAAAATAACATGGCCAAAGAAAGCTATCCCTACAAAATCATTTAGTCTGGCTATGCTCTATCTTCATCACACAAAATATTTAAATCATGCACAACCCCGATGACAAGCCAAGCAATTGTTTCATACTTTTGCTGTTCTCAAACTTTTTCAATCTTCACACAATACATGAGCGTGAGCCATGGACATAGCACTATAGGTGGAATAGAATGGTGGTTGTGGAGAAGACAAAAAGGAGAAGATAGTCTCACATCAACTAGGCGTATCAACGGGCTATGGAGATGCCCATCAATAGATATCAATGTGAGTGAGTAGGGATTGCCATGCAACGGATGCACTAGAGCTATAAATGTATGAAAGCTCAACAAAAGAAACTAGTGGGTGTGCATCCAACTCGCTTGCTCACGAAGACCTAGGGCATTTTGAGGAAGCCCATCATTGGAATATACAAGCCAAGTTCTATAATGAAAGATCCCCACTAGTATATGAAAGTGATATCATAGGAGACTCTCTATCATGAAGATCATGGTGCTACTTTGAAGCACAAGTGTGGTAAAAGGATAGTAGCATTGCCCCTTCTCTCTTTTTCTCTCATTTTTTTATTTTTTATTTTTTTATTTGGGCCTTTTCTCTTTTTATGGCCTCTTTTCTTTCCTTTTTTTATTTGGGCTTCCTTGGCCTCTTATTTATTTTTCATCCGGAGTCTCATCCCGACTTGTGGGGGAATCATAGTCTCCATCATCCTTTCCTCACTGGGACAATGTTCTAATAATGATGATCATCACACTTTTATTTACTTACAACTCAAGAATTACAACTCGATACTTAGAACAAGATATGACTCTATATGAATGCCTCCGGCAGTGTATCGGGATGTGCAATGACTCATGAGTGATATGTATGAAAGAATTATGAATGGTGGCTTTGCCACAAATACGATGTCAACTACATGGTAATGCTAAGCAATATGGCAATGATGGAGTGTGTCATAATAAATGGAACGGTGGAAAGTTGCATGGCAATATATCTCGGAATGGCTATGGAAATGCCATAATAGGTAGGTATGGTGGCTGTTTTGAGGAAGGTATATGGTGGGTTTAAGGTACCGGCTAAAGTTGCGTGGTACTAGAGAGGCTAGCAATGGTGGAAGGGTGAGAGTGCGTATAATCCATGGACTCAACATTAGTCATAAAGAACTCATATACTTATTGCAAAAATCTACAAGTTATCAAAGCAAAGTATTACGCGCATGCTCCTAGGGGGATAGATTGGTAGGAAAAGACCATCGCTCGTCCCCGACCGCCACTCATAAGGAAGACAATCAATAAATAAATCATGCTCCGACTTCATCACATAACGGTTCACCATACGTGCATGCTACGGGAATCACAAACTTCAACACAAGTATTTCTCAAATTCATAACCACTCAACTAGCATGACTCTAATATCACCATCCTCATATCTCAAAACAATTATCAAGCATCAAACTTCTCATAGTATTCAATACACTCATAAGAAAGTTTTATTATCAATCTTGTATACCAAGCATATTAGGATATTAAGCAAATTACCATGCTATTTAAGACTCTCAAAATAATATAAGTGAAGCATGAGAGTTCATCTATTTCTTCAAAATAAAACTACCACCATGCTCTAAAAGATATAAGTGAAGCACTAGAGCAAATGACAAACTACTCCGAAAGATTTAAGTGAAGATCAATGAGTAGTCGAATAATTATGCAACTATGTGAAGACTCTCTAACATTTAATAATTACAGATCTTGGTAATTTATTCAAACAGCAAGCAAAGCAAAATAAAATGACATCTAAGAATAGAAAACATCATGTGAAGAAGCAAAAACTTAGGATCAACCGGTACTAACCGATAGTTCTTGAAGAAGAAAGGTGGGATGCCAACCGGGGCATCCCCAAGCTTAGATGCTTGAGACTTCTTGATATATTATCTTGGGGTGCCTTGGGCATCCCCAAGCTTGAGCTTTTGTGTCTCATTAATTCCTCTCATATCATGGTCTCCCTAAATCTCAAAAGCTTCATCCACACAAAACTCAACAAGGACTCGTGAGATAAGTTAGTATAAACCATTGCAAAAACCTTATCATACTCTACTGTAGAAAATCACTAAAATTATTATTCAACATTGCATACTAAATGCCTATGCATATTTAATAGTCCTATCCTCAAATAGAATCATTAAAGAAGCAACCATATGCAAACAATGCAAACATAGCAGCAATCTGCCTAAACAGGATAGTCTGTAAAGAATGATGCAACATCCATACTTCCCTAGATCCAAAAATTATGAAAGAAAATTCCCACTGTAGTAAATTTATCATAGATTAATATGCAAAAAATTTCAACATTTTATCACATTCTGACTTTTCTAGGGAATTATTGAAACAGCGGTAAACTTTATGTTTTCAAACAGCAACATGTATACTTGTAACATAGGCATAGTACAGGCTATCAATGCCACTTTTATTGAAATAAAATATGCAAAACATTGTTATAAATAACATAAAGCAAATCCTAACAAAATAAATTGACGCTCCAAGAAAAACACATATCATGTGGCGAATAAAAATATAGCTCCAAGTAAAGTTACCGATGAACGAAGACGAAAGAGGGGATGCCTTCCGGGGCATCCCAAGCTTAGGCTCTTGGCTATCCTTGAATATTACCTTGGGGTGCCTTGGAAATACCCAAGCTTAGGCTCTTGCCACTCCTTATTCCATAGTCCATCGAATCCTTACCCAAAACTTGAAAACTTCACAACACAAAACTTAACAGAAAACTCGTAAGCTCCGTTAGTATAAGAAAATAAATCACCACTTCAAGGTACTGTAATGAACTCATTATTTATTTATATTGGTGTTAAACCTACTGTATTCCAACTTCTCTATGGTTTATAAACTATTTTACTAGCCATAGATTCATCAAAATAAGTAAACAACACATGAAAAACAGAATCTGTCAAAAACAGAATAGTCTGTAGTAATCTGGATCAAACGTATACTTCTGGAACTCATAAAATTCTAAAATAAATTGCTGGACCTGAGTAATTTATCTGTTAATTATCTGAAAAAATAATTAACTAAATATCACTCTCCAAATAAAAATGGCAGCAATTCCCGTGAGCACTAAAGTTTCTGTTTTTGACAGCATGATCAACAAGACTTTCCCCAAGTCTTCCCAAAGGTTCTACTTGGCACAAACACTAATTAAACACATGAAACCACATCTAAACAGAGTCTAGATGAATTATTTATTACTAAACAGGAACAAAAAGCAAGTAACAAAAATAAAGTTGGGTTGCCTCCCAACAAGCGCTATCGTTTAACGCCCCTAGCTAGGCATTATGATTTCAATGATGCTCACATAAAAGATAAGAATTGAAACATAAAGACAGCATCATGCAGAATATGACTAGCACATTTAAGTCTAACCCACTTCCTATGCATAGGGATTTTGTGAGAAAACAACTTATGGGAACAATAATCAACTAGCATAGGAAGGCAAAACAAGCATAACTTCAAGATTTTAAGCACATAGAGAGGAAACTTGATATTATTCCAACTCCTAAAAGCATATGTTCCTCCCTCATAATAATTTTCAGTAGCATCAAGAATGAATTCAACAATATAACCAGCACCTAAAGCATTCTTTTCATGATCTACAAGCATAGAAAATTTACTACTCTCCACACAAGCAAAATTCTTCTCATGAATAATAGTGGGAGCAAACTCAACAAAATAATTATCATGTGAGGCATAATCCAATTGAAAACTAAAATCATGATGACAAGTTTCATGGTTATCATTATTCTTTATAGCATACAAGTCATCACAATAATCATCATAGATAGCAACTTTGTTCTCATAATCAATTGGAACCTCTTCCGGAATAGTGGATTCATCACAAAATAAAGTCATGACCTCTCCAAATCCACTTTCATCATTATAATCATCATAAATAGGAGGCATGCTTTCATCATAATAAATTTGCCCATCAAAGCTTGGGGGACAAAAAATATCATCTTCATCAAACATAGCTTCCCCAAGCCTGTGGCTTTGCATATCATTAGCATCATGGATATTCAAGGAATTCATACTAACAACATTGCAATCATGCTCATCATTCAAATATTTAGTGCCAAACATTTTATAGATTTCTTCTTCTAGCACTTGAGCACAATTATACTTTCCGTCATACTCACGAAAGATATTAAAAAGGTGAAGCGTATGAGACAAACTCAATTCCATTTTTTATAGTTTTCTTTTATAAACTAAACTAGTGATAAAACAAGAAACTAAAAGACTCGGTTGCAAGATCTATAGATATACCTTCAAGCGCTAACCTCCCGGGCAACGGCGCCAGAAAAGAGCTTGATGTCTACTACACAGCCTTCTTCTTGTAGACGTTGTTGGGCCTCCAAGTGCAGAGGTTTGTAGGACAGTAGCAAATTTCCTTGAAGTGGATGACCTAAGGTTTATCAATCCGTAGGAGGCGTAGGATGAAGATGGTCTCTCTGAAGCAACCCTGCAACCAAATAACAAAGAGTCTCTTGTGTCCCCAACACACCCAATACAATGGTAAATTGTATAGGTGCACTAGTTCGGCGAAGAGATGGTGATACAAGTGCAATATGGATAGTAGATATGGGTATTTGTAATCTGAAAAATATAAAAATAGCAAGGTAACTAATGATAAAAGTGAGCGTAAACGGTATTGCAATGTGTGGAAATAAGGCCTAGGGTTCATACTTTCGCTAGTGTAAGTTCCCTCAACAATGATAACATAATTGGATCACATAACTATCCCTCAACATGCAACAAAGAGTCACTCCAAAGTCACTAATAGCGGAGAACGAACGAAGAGATTATGGTAGGGTACAAAACCACCTCGAAGTTATTCTTTCCAATTAATCGGTTGGGCTGTTCCTATAAGTGTCACAAACAACCCTAGAGTTCATACTAGAATAACACCTTAAGACACAAATCAACCAAAACCCTAATGTCACCTAGATACTCCAATGTCACCTCAAGTATCCGTGGGTATGATTATACGATATGCATCACACAATCTCAGATACATCTATTCAACCAACACATAGGACCTCAAAGAGTGCCCCAAAGTTTCTACCGGAGAATCACGACGAAAACGTGTGCCAACCCCTATGCATAGGTTCATGGGCGGAACCCACAAGTTGATCACCAAAACATACATCAAGTGAATCACGTGATATCCCATTGTCACCACAGATATCCACGGCAAGACATACATCAAGTGTTCTCAAATCTTTAAAGACTCAATCCGATAAGATAACTTCAAAGGGGAAACTCAATTCATTACAAGAGAGTAGAGGGGGACGAGAAACATAAGATCCAACTATAATAGCAAAGCTCGCGATACATCAAGATCGTATCACCTCAAGAACACGAGAGAGAGAGAGAGAGAGATCAAACACATAGCTACTGGTACATACCCTCAGCCTCGAGGGTGGACTACTCCCTCCTCATCATGGAGAGCGCCGGGATGATGAAGATGGCCACCGGAGAAGGATTCCCCCTCCGGCAGGGTGCCGGAACGGGTCTAGATTGGCTTTTGGTGGCTACTGAGGCTTCTGGCAGCAGAACTCCCGATCTAATCTCTGTTCTGGAAGTTTTAGGGTACGCCGATTTATATGGGTGCAGGAAGTACGTCGGAGGAGCTACGGGGGCCCCACGAGGCAGGGGGCGCGCCCTAGGGGTGGCGCCCCCACCCTCGTGAGCACCTCCCGTATCTCCTGACGTGGAGTCCAAGTCTATCCGGTGGCTTTCGTTCCAAAAATAACTTCTCCAGTTGATTTCGTTCCGTTTCGACTCCGTTTGATATTCCTTTTCTTCGAAACACTGAAATAGGCATAAAACAGCAAATCTGGGTTGGGCCTCTAGTTAATAGGTTAGTCCCAAAAATAATATAAAAGTGGAAAATAAAGCCCAATATTGCCCAAAACAGTAGATAATATAGCATGGAGCAATCAAAAATTATAGATACGTTGGAGACGTATCACTTTGCTGCATCACCCTTTCCTCTTCAAGGGAAAACCAACGCAGTGCTCAAGAGGTAGCAAGAAGGATTTCCGGCACCGTTGCCGGGGAGATTCGCGCCAAATCAAGTCAAGATTTGACTCCCAATAACGAGTCATTTCAGGAGCCGTTGCCAAGTCAAGACCTACCAAGTACCCATCACAAACTCTTGTCCCTCGCATTACATTATTTGCCATTTGCCTCTCGTTTTCTTCTCCCCCACTTCACCCTTGCCGTTTTATTCGCCCTCTCTCTCTGTTCCCCTTCTCTTTACCTATTTGCCTCTTTTGCCCGTTTCTTGTTTGCTTTTGTGTTGGATTGCTTTCTTGTCACGATGGCTCAAGATAATACTAAATTGTGTGACTTTGCCAATACCAACAACAATGATTTTCTTAGCACTCCGATTGCTCCTCTTACCGATGTTGAATCTTGTGAAATTAATGCTGCTTTGTTGAATCTTGTCATGAAAGATCAATTCGCCGACCTTCCTATTGAAGATGTCGCTACCCATCTAAACAACTTTGTTGATTTGTGTGATATGCAAAAGAAGAAATATGTGGATAATGATATTGTTAAATTGAAGCTATTTCCATTTTCGCTTAGAGATCGTGCTAAAGCTTGGTTTTCGTCTTTGCCTAAAAATAGTATTGATTCATGGAATAAGTGCAAAGATACTATTACCTCTAAGTGTTTTCCTCCTGCTAAGATCATCTCTCCTAGAAACGATGTTATTAATTTTAAGCAACTTGACCATGAACATGTTGCACAATCTTGGGAGAGGATTAAATTAATGATACGTAATTGCCCTACACATGGTTTGAATCTTTGGATGATTATACAAAACTTTTATGGCGGATTGAATTTTTCTTCTAGAAATCTTTTAGATTCGGCCGCGGGAGGCACTTTTATGGAAATCACTTTAGGAGAAGATACTAAACTCCTAGATAATATTATGGTTAATTATTCTTAATGGCACACCGAAAGATCTACTAATAAAAAACTGCATGTAATTGAAGAGACTAATGTTTTGAGTGGAAAGATGGATGAACTTATGAAATTGGTTGCTAATAAGAGTGCTCCTACTGATCCTAATGATATGCCTTTGTCTACCTTGATTGAGAATAATAATGAATCTATGGATGTGAATTTTGTTGGTAGGAACAATTTTGGTAATAACGCGTATAGAGGTAATTTTAATCTAGACCGTTTCCTAGTAATTCCTCTAATAATTATGGTAATTCCTACAACAATACCTATGGAAATTATAATAAGATGCCATCTGATTTTGAATCTTGTATTAAAGAATTTATTACTTCGCAAAAGAGTTTCAATGTTTTGATTGAAGAAAAATTGCTTAAGATTGATGAGTTGGCTAGGAACGTTGATAGAATTTCTCCTGATGTTGATTCTTTGAAACTTAGATCTATTCCACCTAAGCATGATATCAATGAGTCTCTCAAAGCCATGAGAATTTCCATTGATGAGTGCAAAGAAAGAACCGCTAGGATGCGTGCTAAGAAAGATTGCTTTCTGAAAGCGTGTTCTTCTAGTTTTCATGATAATAAAGATGAAGGTCTAAAAGTTATTGATGTTTCTCCTATTAAATCTTTGTTTTGCAATATGAATCTTGATAATGATGAGACTGAAGATGAGCCACCTTTTAAATTTGATGCAATCTTATGAAGAAAAACTTGAGTTGGAAATTTCTATCCCTAGAAAACTTTATGATGAGTGGGAACCTACAATAAAAATAAAAATTAAATATCATGAGTGCTATGCTTTGTGTGATTTAGGTGCTAGTGTTTCCACGATTCCAAAAACTTTATGTGATTTGCTAGGTTTCCGTGATTTTGATGGTTGTTCTTTAAACTTGCACCTTGCGGATTCCACTATTAAGAAACCTATGGGAAGAATTAATGATGTTCTTATTGTTGCAAATAGGAACTATGTGCCCGTAGATTTCATTGTTCTTGATATAGATTGCAATACTTCATGTCCTATCATCCTTGGTAGACCTTTCCTTAGAACGATTGGTGCAATTATTGATATGAAGGAAGGGAATATTAGATTCCAATTTCCGTTAAGTAAAGGCATGGAGCACTCCCCTAAAAATAAAATAAAATTACCATATGAATCTATTATGAGAGCCACTTATGGATTGCCTACCAAAGATGGCAATACCTAGATCTATCTTCGCTTTTATGCCTAACTAGGGGCGTTAAACGATAGCGCTTGTTGGGAGGCAACCCAATTTTATTTTTATTCCTTGCTTTTTGCTCCTGTTTAGTAATAAATAATTTATCTATCCTCTGTTTTGGTTGTGTTTTTTGTGTTTAATTAGTGTTTGTGCCAAGTAGAACCATTGGGAAGACTTGGGGAAAGTCTTTTTGATCTTGCTGTAAAAAACAGAAACTTTAGCGCTCACGAGAATCGCTGCCATTTTTATTTGGAAACTGCTATTTAGTTAATTATTTTTGCAGATGATTAATAGATAAATTCCTCACGTCCAGCAATTTATTTTAGATTTTTTGGGGTTCCAAAAGTTTAGTTAGCTACAGATTACTTTTCTATTTGTTTTTCGTGTGTTGTTTGCTTATTTTGATGAATCTATGGCCAGTAAAAGAGTTTATAAACCATAGAGAAGTTGGAATACAGTAGGTTTAACACCAATATAAATAAAGAATGAGTTCATTACAGTACCTTGAAGTGGTGTTTTGTTTTCTTTCGCTAACGAAGCTCGCGAGATTTTCTATTTTGAGTTTTGTGCTGTGAAGTTTTCAAGTTTTGGGTAAAGATTTCATGGATTATGGAACAAAGAGTGGCAAGAGCCTAAGCTTGGGGATGCCCATGGCACCCCAAGGTAAAATTCAAGGACACCAAAAAGCCTAAGCTTGGGGATGCCCCGGAAGGCATCCCCTCTTTCGTCCTCGTCTATCAGTAACTTTACTTGGAGCTATATTTTTATTCACCACATGATATGTGTTTTGCATGGAGCGTCTTGTATGATTTGAGTCTTTGATTTTTAGTTTACCACAATCATACTTTCTGTACACACCTTTTGAGAGAGACTCACATGATTTGAAATTTATTAGAATACTCTATGTGCTTCACTTATATCTTTTGAGCTATATAGTTTTTGCTCTAGTGCTTCACTTATATCTTTTAGAGCACGGTGGTGGTTTTGTTTTATAGAAACTATTGTTCTCTCATGCTTCACTTATTTGAGAGTCCTTTAGAACAACATGGAAATTTGCTATAATATAAAAACTTTCATAGAAGTGCATTGAATACTATGGGAAGTTTGATACTTGATAATTGTTTTGAGATATGGAGATGTTGATATTAGAGTCATGATAGTTGAGTAGTTGTGAATTTGAGAAATACTTGTGTTGAAGTTTGTGATTCCCATAGCATGCACATATGGTGAACCGTTATGTGATGAAGTCGGAGTATGATTTATTTATTGATTGTCTTCTTTATGAGTGGCGGTCGGGGACGAGCGATGGTCTTTTCCTACCAATCTATCCCCCTAGGAGCGTGCGCGTAATACTATGTTTCGATAACTAATAGATTTTTGCAATAAGTATGTGAGTTCTTTATGACTAATGTTGAGTCCATGGATTATAAGCACTCTCACCCTTCCACCATTGCTAGCCTCTCTAGTATCGCGCAATTTTCGCCGGTACCATAAACCCACCATATACCTTCATCAAAACAGCCACCATATCTACCTATTATGGCATTTCCATAGCCATTCCGAGATATATTGCCATGCAACTTGTGGTGGTTTTGTCACGGCAGATGTCCTCGTGAAAGGACTTAGTCGTGGAGCCATCACAACGGGTTAGCTTGAAGGGGTTAAAGCAGACAAGGGACGTGAGGAATTATACTAGTTCGGCCCCTTGCGACGAAGGTAAAAGCCTACGTCCAGTTGTGATGGAATTGCTTGGGTTTCGATAACCAGGGAGCGAATCCACTTTGCCTGGCTCTCAAGTTATCGTTTGTTGTCTGTCCCTAAACAGCCGCCGAGTCGTCCCTTTATATACACAGGTTGTCGCCCGGCGATTTACAGAATCCCGAGGCCGGCTCATAAACGTGCCCGGATCGGTTTCTACCTTTCCTTGCCTTACAACATAAGTTACATATCATATGGCGGTTTATATCTACGGGCCCTAATCCGCCTTTGGGCCCTGGGCCTTCATGTAGATCTCCTGTGTAAAGCGCCATATCCCTTGCCTTCATGGGCTTCGAACATGACTAACTCCTGGTGGGCATAACCCGGCCCCTCATGGCCGGTTTATATTTAATAGTAATATCCCCAACATTAGGCCCCAGATTGATTTGAACTCGTTCATGTCAATCTTCAACACTTAGAAAAATTCCTCCTGCACCTTCGCACAGATCTTGTAAACTGCCATGACATCATCTTCCAGGTTCGTAATAAACCGCCATGACGTCACTTGTTCATTAAAGCCGAATATACCCTTCATTAATGATCCTGCAACAATCGAGGCAACAACCTTGCTGCACATCCATTTTTTGGGCTCCTCAATTTCCGCGCATGTCGCTTATCTCCTTGTCTTATAAATAGGGCCGAGGGTCCCTTTCCTTTCCTCCCGTTGCCTCTTCGTCTCTCTTATATCTCCCGTCGCCTCAGCACCCGAGCGCCGCTACCGTCGTCGACCTTCACTTCTGCCTCAACTCCGGCCACTGCATCACCCTGACCGTACTAGAAAAATGCGGCGCGCCTCCGCAGCTTCAACAGCTTCAGTAAGTTGTTCTTCCTTTCCTCTGTAGATTCGCTAGGGTTCACGCGAGGTCATAGAAAAAATTCATGGTGTTCTTCCCTTGTTCTTCATTTGGTCCTATGCAATGAACTCCAAACTTGATGTACTCCATGCGGTAGTAATGATAACCCTTATTTCGTCATCAAACCATGTTCTTTGTGCATAAAAATGCGATCTGGAACTTCACAAACTGCTCAGGCACCAACTTTTTAGGTCTAATATTTTCCTTTTCCTGACATGTGGTAGATCTGAATTTCCAATGTGAACCTGTGAAACTTGTTTTTCCTCACTTAGTCATTTTTTGCTTCAGATCTGTAGTTTGATCATCTGCGTAGGCGGTTTATCCTTTAGAAAATAATCTGCCATATGTCATTAGTCCCCTTGTAAAGCGCCGATCGCTTTACCATTTATAATAGCATCCACCTCCGGTTTAACAATCTTGCATGCTTGAATATCTTTCCCTTAATCTGCTACGCTTTACGCTTGTCTGTCATGAACCTTAAACCGGCATTTGATCTTTTTCCAGCTTTTTCATTTGAAATGGCCAAACAATTTTATGCCTGTAACTGGGTCCCTTCCCGGGTTACTGAAGAGTAGCTAGATGGATGCGTTAGAACTGGCGCTTTACCAAAACGAAGCGAAATCCACTGGCAAGTTCCCGGTCCAGAGAATCCTCCTACCCCCAAGGATGGCGAGGTAGTGTTATTTGTTGATCACATGAGTCATGGTTTTAAACTGCCCGGGTCCAAGTTTTTCCGTGATGTGCTTGCCAGCTTCCAGATCCACCCTCAAGACATTGGACCTAACTCTGTGTCCAATATTTGCCACTTTCAAGTGTTCTCTGAGGCCTATCTGCAAGAAGAGCCAACCGTTGAATTGTTCAGGGATTTCTTCTACTTGAACCGTCGCACTGAATTTGTAGATGGGCCCAACACCGAACTTGGCGGCATTTCTATTCAGAAAAGGAAGGACGTCAGCTTTCCTCATGCAAAGCTTCACAGTCATCCTAAAGACTGGAACCAGACTTGGTTCTACTGTAAGGATACTTCCCCTGATGATGAAAACCCTCTGCCGGGTTATCGTGCTCACCGGCTTACCAATACACATCCACTTCCACATTGGCTGACTGCCAAGGAACGGTCCACATACGCTCCACAACTCGCCAAGCTCAGAGCCTTTATGGCTAATGGTTTGACAGGAGTTGATTCTGCTCGTTGCTGGATAACTTGGAGTATTTTACCGTTAAACCGTTGCCCCGGTTTAATGTGTCAATACACAGGGAACTTAAAAGATCCTCAACGACATATTGATATTCAGCTAATAGAGGCTGAAGTTACTAAATCTGTTAAGAAGATGTTGGATGAACAGGTGGTTGTTTGCAGCAAAACGGGGCTTAGTCCCTTCTGCGTTTACAATAAACCGCCAGCTGTAAGACTTGCCTCACTCCTGCTTGTACTTGATATTCTTATTTGTGTAATATTTTATATCTTCTGTGAATCTATTAAGAGGGTGACGACCCATTCTGGAAGAAGAAACCGCAGGAAAAACCGGCCAAGATCCGCCGACCAAAGACAAAGGTTGTTAAAAGACCTGCCAAGAAAAAGGCAGCTGAACCCATTGGGTTAAACCTTGATGACGACCGTGATGACCCGGACGTAGAGGTAGAACTTGACTCTCTTGGTTCATTTTTCATACACCTCATGGACAATGATTATTATCAGGATGATGCTGAAGGTAGCCAAGCTGATGATGCATAGGTAATTATCATTTCCTCCGGTTCAGACCCTCTGCCAACACAAAAAATCCGTCAAGTAGTCCGGAAAATAAGATTTTCGCACCCCCTAGCTCACTTGGACCCAAACTTTCTTTTGAAGAAGCAGCAACGCGAAGCTCGCCGCACAACCCGGCACAGCGGCCAAGTAGTCACTTCGGCCGGTTTACCGAACACGCCGGTTCGGAAGCGTCAATCTGAGGTCTCAAACACTTCCGATACTTCTTATCCCAAGGCCTGTTATTTCTGACAGCCTCTTAATCCATCCGATTCAAATTATCATGGAACGCCTCTTTCATCATCCGGCGACTCAACGGCCACACAGCTCCCCCCTCTTAAGACTGTCCGTGGGTAAACACTTTAAACTTACTCCTTTTGACGCTTTATATTTACGTGTTATACTGACCTTTATATCTTTTTCTTTCAGAGCCAAGGCCAGACCCAGCAAGAAAACTCGTGTAGATAAACCGTTTGACGACCATGTGTTTGTTGAACCGGAGACAACTCCAGAACTAGAAAGAACCAATGTTGATGTCATGCTTGATGATCCACCCCATCAAGACCATGATTTTGTTGAACCAGAAGAAGTTGATGCAACAGGTCATACTGATAAACCGGCAAGCCTGATCCCAACTGATGATAGACCGTCAAGTCCAGCTAAAGCTGCTGATGAATCGTCAACTCCAGTAAAGGCTGCTGGTGACAAGGAAGATGATGTTATAATTACTGGTGTTGGCCACACCACCCCTGGCAATCCCGTTGCATTATCGAAGCATAGTGTCAAGGAGGAACTCTCTGCTATGGGAAAAGGCAAGTGGAGCACAGACTTGTCAAGCTACGCCCACCTCAACGCCCAAGAACTTCATTCTGGTTTCTTAAACCGTTTGTACATAAACAGTGACTACGAAGCCGGTTTAGTGAATCTGATGAAGGAGCGATATGAGGTAATTTCATAACTGTTTCTCTTTTATGTCCAAGTTTGTAGCGACCAGACCTCAAACGGTCTGATCTCTGTGCTCAAGTGTCATCCGTAGATCAGTAATGCTGACACCACACAGTACTCGGAGGATTTATAACAATGTAGCAATCACACACTTATTACATCGAGTGTCTCAATAGAGAACTTATTACAATAAATATGGCTTAAGGCCATCTAATAACTATAACAGCGGAAGGCTTGGAAGATTAGTGAGTCCATCAACTCCAACGGCATCACTGAGTATAGAACCACGACCTAAAAACTCCTTAATCGTCGTCTGAAAAGTCTGCAACATTAACGTTGCATCCCGAAACAGGTCAGCACATGGAATATGCTGGCAAAGTAACACATAGAGAGTAATGGAATGAAACAGCTATTCTACATGCATATTTGGCTGGTGGAAAGCTCTATGGTTACAGTTTTGCGTAAAGCCAATTTTTCCCTACTACAAAGGAATAAATTTTGATTAACTATCATGGTAGTTGTTAAACATTGAGAATGGTTGACAGCATCCTCAATCCTAATTAAGCATCATCATTAAACAAACCCAACAAAATTAATTTAAAGTAACATGTTGAGATTCACATGATAATCCAAGTACTAGATACTCAAGATGTCCATAACCGGGGACACGGCTAACCATGATTAGTTTATACACTCTGCAGAGGTTTGTGCACTTTTCCCCACAAGACTCGATCGCCTCCATTTGGTTTCTCGCACTACATGGTGTTTGAGAAGACGGATGACCGAGACATAGTCTTTCAGAAGCGCTGGCACCTTACGATGGATAGACCGTTACACCTACTTTCCCCTACATCTGCTAGTCTACCCTGTAAGAGTTCGCACGACTTAATCAACTATGCTAGAGCCCATAATAGCTTGTGGCTGCACACGGAAGTTTCTAGTATGAAAAATCTCATGATCCCTTTGGGCCTGGGTGGCGGTCCATAAAGAAAAACAGGCAATCCTGGAATACCCAGGTACCTCAATCCACCAAGATGTGTGTTTAAGTTGCCACCTTAGATAAACCATTAATTAACAAACTCACATCTGTCATGAATATCACTCACCCAATCCACGTCTACTAGCATAGCATGGCATAATAGGCAAACGTAGAAGTAACTCCCAAAGGTTTGAAAATAAACAAGTAATAGGTACTACCTCAACTACTTCCCAAACCCACAATTTAATTAGATCCTAATCATGCAATGTGTGAGGATTGATCTAATGCAATAAAACTGGGTAGTAGGAGGTATGATCAAAGTGTTACTTGCCTTGCTGATGATCCGCAAAACCTAGAGATTCGAAGTAACAGGCGGCGCACTCCGGGTATTCTATCGCAGACAAACAAACAAGCATACAATAAGTATTCGTCTAATGCACAGGTAAAACTCAAATAAGAGATCTAACCAGAAAGTTCAACTTAAGAACTCCGGTTTGCAAAAAGAATCAAATCAAACGAAGCAACGAAAGTCAAACGGCAAAAGAAACAAGCTTCGTTTACTATTCTGAATCTAGGGAAATTTTACAGTGGAAAAAACTTGTTTAAGTTGGTTAAACGGATAAAGGGTTTCGAGACGAAACTCCAGGCGCTTGAATCGCCTGATTCCGATAAACGAGCGAAAAGTTATACTAAAACGAAAATCGGATCAGGAATCACGATCAGAAAAATCGCGGATTTAATCCGAGAAAAAGAAAAACGACGAACGTTCACTAGAACGAACGAACGCTCGCTATTTAAATATATCATAAAACCGATCTATTTAAAAAAACCGAAACTGAAAAAAACGCGACTTTTTTTTAACCGCGACTTTTTAAAAAAAACCGGCGGCGAAAACGAGGTTGACCTGGGTCCGGCGGCGGCGGCTCCGGCGGCGGGCGGCGGCAGCGGCTCTCATTTCGGGTGCGGTGGGCTGGGGCGGCTCCGGGCGGTGGTATTTAAAGGCTGCCCCCCGGGCGGAGTCCCGCTCGGGTACGACCCAAAGTCGGTTCGCGTTTTTTTAATTATTCCGCACAGAAAAACAAATAAAAGAAATACTAAACGGACTCCAAAAATCCCAAAATAAATTTTCCCGGACTTCTAAAATCAAGCCACACAAGGTGAACATTTATTTGGGGCCTAAATGCAATTTTGAAAAACGCACATTTTTCCTAAATTCAAATAAAATACCGAAAAACTCCGAAATAAAATCTTATTTGATTTTATTATTAAATCCTCAATATTTCTTTATTTTGGGAAAGTCATTTTATCCCCTCTCTCATATTTTTGTAATAGAAATAATTGATGATAAAATAATTAAAATCAAATGATCCTATTCGCAAAATTTGAGAAAACTCAAATATGAAAATAACGAAACCCCCAACTCTCTCCATGGGTCCTTGAGTTGCGTAGAATTTCTAGGATCAAAAACCAAAAGCAAATAAATTATGATATGCAATGATGAGCTAATTTATAACATTCCAAATTGAAAATTTGTGATGTTACAAACCTACCCCCCTTAAGATGAATCTCGCCCTCGAGATTCGGGTTGGCTAGAAAATAGGTGAGGGTGGTCCTTGAGAAAATCTTCCTCTCGCTCCCAGGTGGCTTCATCCTCCGTGTGGTGGCTCCACTGAACCTTGCAAAACTTGATAACCTTGCTGCGGGTGACTCGACTGGCATACTCTAGAATCTTAACTGGTTTCTCCTCATAGGTCAAATCACTGTCCAACCGAATTGCTTCCAATGGCACGGTGTCTCTCAAGGGTATGCCAGCCATCTCTGCGTGACACTTCTTCAACTGAGAAACGTGGAACACATCATGAACTCCTGACAATCCTTCAGGCAATTCCAACTTGTAGGCCACTTCTCCCATACGTTCCAATACTCGGTATGGTCCTACGAATTGTGACGCTAACTTTCCTTTAACACCAAAGCGCTTTGTTCCTCGAAGTGGGGATACTCGAAGATAAACTCTGTCCCTGACTTCGTAACCTGTCTCCTTGCGTTTTGAATCTTCATAACTCTTCTGTCTGGATTGAGCTACCTTGAGCCTATCGCGAATCAATTTCACCTTCTGTTCAGACTCTTTAATCAAATCAGGCCCAAACAACTGGCGGTCTCCAACTTCATCCCACGACAACGGTGTCCTGCACCTTCTTCCGTACAAGGCTTCGAAAGGGGCCATCTTTAAACTGGATTATAGCTGTTGTTGTAAGAGAATTCGGCATACGGCAAATTCTCGTCCCAACTAGATCTGTAATCTAGCGCACAAGCTCTTAGCATATCCTCCAAAATCTGATTGACTCTCTCGGTCTGTCCATCTATCTGTGGAAGAAAAGCTGTGCTGAACTCTAGTCTGGTTCCCAAAGTTTCATGCAACTGATTCTATAACTTTGAGGTAAATTGGGTTCCTCTATCTGATACTATGCTCCTTGGAACTCCATGCAGACAAACGATTTTGGTCATATATATCTTTGCCAACTTTGCACTGGTATAAGTGGTCTTTACCGGGATGAAATGAGCTACTTTCGTCAACCGATCAACTACAACCCAAATCGAGTCATAGCCTGAACGAGTCCTGGGTAATCCCGTGATAAAATCCATGCCTAACTTATCCCACTTCCATTCGGGTATCGACAATGGCTGTAGCAATCCTGCTGGCTTCTGATGCTCTGCCTTTACTCTCTGACATACATCACAAACTGCTACATACTCCGCAATATCCTTCTTCATTCCGGTCCACCAGAAAATATCCTTCAAATCCAAATACATCTTGGTATTTCCTGGGTGAATCGAATACGGTGAATCATGTGCCTCTTGCAGAATCAACCTCCTGATCTCCGAATCATTAGGCACATAAACACGGTCTTCAAACCATAAGGTATCGTGCTCATCCTCACGAAATCCCTTACCTTTTCCTTTGCTCAGTTTCTCCTTAATAGAGGCAATCTCCTTGTCAGTCTTCTGAGCTTCTCTGATTCTATCCATTAAAGTTGATTGAATCTCCAATGCTGCTACATAGCCTCTCGGAACTATTTCCAAACATAGTTCACGAAGATTTTTGGCTAACTCCCTTGGTATTTCTCCCGTCTTTAGTGTATTGACATGGCTTTTGCGACTCAATGCGTCAGCTACTACATTAGCCTTTCCGGGATGGTAATGCAATCTCATATCATAATCCTTGATGAGCTCCAACCATCTCCTTTGTCTGAGGTTTAACTCCTTCTGTGTGAAAATGTATTTCAAACTCTTGTGATCCGTGTACACCTCACAATGATTTCCAATGAAGAAATGTCTCCATGTTTTCAATGCATGCACTACGGCTGCTAACTCCAAATCATGCGTAGCATAATTCAACTCATGAGGTTTCAGTTGTCTTGAGGCACATGAAACAACTCTCCCTTCCTGCATAAGCACTGCTCCAAGTCCTCGACGTGAAGCGTCGCAGTACACCTCATAATCCTTGGTCTGGTCTGGCAAAATCAACACTGGTGAAGTAACTAAGCATTTCTTCAACTCCTGGAAACTAGCCTCACACTCCTCAGTCCATTTGAACTTGGTATCCTTCTTCAACAACTCCGTCATAGGCTTCGCAATCTTTGAGAAATTCTCAATAAATCTCCGGTAGTATCCTGCGAGTCCAAGAAAACTCCGGATCTCTCCAACTGTTGTTGGCGCTTCCCAATTTGTCACGGTGTCAACCTTAGTGGGATCTACTGCTATACCTTCTCTGGATATAACGTGTCCGAGGAATCCTACTTCCTTCAACCAAAACTCACATTTGCTGAACTTGGCATACAACTGATGTTCTCTGAGCTTCTCAAGTACCAATCGCAAATGCTCCTTATGCTCCTCCTCATTCTTCGAGTAAACCAGGATATCATCAATGAACACCACGACGAACTTATCCAAGAACTCCATAAACACTTTGTTCATCATGTTCATAAAATATGCAGGTGCGTTAGTCAGACCAAATGACATAACGGTATACTCGTATAGCCCATACCTGGTGGTAAAAGCTGTCTTAGGTATATCCTGTTCTCGAATCTTCAACTGGTGGTATCCTGATCGCAGATTGATCTTGGAAAATACCTTAGCTCCTTGCAATCGATCAAACAGATCATTGATCATTGGTAGTGGGTACTTGTTCTTGATGGTTACTTCATTCATTCCTCGATAATCAACGACCATCCTTAACGATCCATCCTTTTTCTCCACTAGAAGTACTGGCGATCCCCAAGGCGAAGAACTTGGGCGAATATATCCCTTATCCAGTAACTCCTTAATCTGCTTCTTAATTTCCACCAAATCCTTTGCAGGCATCCTATATGGTCTCTTTGATATTGGCCCTGTGCCTGGCAATAGCTCAATCAAAAACTCAATATCTCTATCCGGTGGCATGCCTGGCAACTCTTCTGGAAATACTTCAGGGAAATCCCTTACCACTGGTACTTCCTCCTGCATAACTCCTGTTAAATAATTTACTTGAGCCCCTTTTGGCACATGTCAGGATACATACTTGATCCTTCTCCATTCTGGGGTAGTAAGCAAAATTGTCTTACTGGCGCAATCAATGTTTCCTCCGTACATCGACAGCCAATCCATACCCAGAATTACATCCAATCCTTGTGATTCCAAAATGATTAAATCCGAGGGAAACACATGCCTACCTATACTCAATGGCACTTGCAAACATCCTTGACTGGCCATATACTCCGCTCCTGGTGAGCTTACTAGCATAGGTGTTCTAAGAACCTTAGTGGGTAGGTTATACTTATCCACAAATCCTCTTGATATGTATGAATGTGATGCACCAGTATCAAAAAGAACGAGTGCAGTAAATGACTTAACCAAAAACTTACCGATTACAACATCCGGCTGCTCTTCAACCTCCTCCACATTAACGTGGTTCACCTGTCCCCTGTTGAAAGGGTTCGGCTTCTTCCCAGAGCTTCCATTGCCATTCTGGCCTTCAGGATATTCATTGGCATAATGTCCGGTCTTCTGACACTTAAAGCAAGTGACTTGGCTCAGGTCCTTCTTGGCTGGGGTTGATGGGTTGGTACGGTTTTGGCCGTTGCTTCCTCCATTGCCATTACCATTCTTGGTGCCATTGTGATTGTGCGTGCTACCTCCTCCATGGGTATGCTGAAAATGTCCTCCCGTTCTAGGGGTAAAACGTGGCTTCTGCTGGGCTCCAGAATTGTACTTCCCTTGTCCATACTTCCTCTTGTGGTTCTCAATTTGCTGCTGCTTGCCTTCAATCATAAGAGCACGGTCAACCAACTCCTGGTAGTTGTTGAAGGTTGCAACCATTAACTGCATGCTCAACTCATCATTCAATCCTTCCAGAAACTTCTCCTGCTTAGCTGCATCCGTTGCAACGTCATCTGGGGCATAACGTGCTAATTTACTAAAGTCCTCCACATACTGGCCAACTGTCCGTCCTCCTTGGCGCAAGTTGCGAAACTCACGCTTCTTCATGGCCATAGCTCCTGCTGAAACATGGGCAGTTCGAAAAGCCTGCTGAAACTGGTCCCACGTGACAGTGTCGACAGGGAAAGTGGCTATGAAATTCTCCCACCATGATGTTGTGGGTCCTTCAAGCTGATGTGCGGCAAACTTCACCTTCTCCGTATCTGTGCATCCTGCTGTGGTCAACTCTCTAGCTGTCTTGCGGAGCCAATCATCTGCTACTATCGGCTTGGTGCTACTGGAAAACACCGGCGGATTCAGCCTAAGAAAACGGGCTAAGTGATCAACAAGTGGTGGTGGTGGTGGGTTGTTGTTGTTGTTGTTCCCCTGATTCTGATTCTGGACTAGCAACTGCATCAATGTGTTCTGCTGCTGGATCAACTGGGTGAGCTCCGGTGGAAAGGTAAATCCGGGGTCACGTCTCGGAGGTATCTGAGGGTTTAGAAAAGATGAGAGTTTAGAATAGAGGGGGTCTAAAGAGAAAACACTACCCATATGCACATGAGGCAAAAGCAAACAATTCACTTCATTCATTCAAACAAGGGCATACAATCGATCTAACTATCGCAAAAGTTCTCGGACTACTGTATTTACATGGTGGACTACTACTACTGATGAGGTGGTCTACTAGAAATATTCTTCGGTTGCAAACTCCATGATATCTGCTCCGGCTTCATCAACATAGTCATCATCGCTGTCATCTGGGTCCGAGTCGGTGTCGTCGGTGATGATGTAGTCTTCCGGGCGAATCTCCTTGGGTTCTTCGTCTTCATCTACTGGTGTAGGGCCTCCCATAAATATCCCGATCTTCATTGTTAGGTCGGCATTCTTATCCACTAATACTTCAATTTCTTCTTCATAATCTTCACATGTAGCCTTGAGTTCTTCCTCCAGTTCCTTGATTCTTGTCTTAGCCTTCTTCAGGTCTATCATGTCGGCGCACATCTGGTAGATAGTATCCTTGAGATCATTGCGGTAGACTTCTCCAATGCGTCCCATGGCGATGTGAGCTGCCATGCTCTTTCCTAGACTCCAAGTTGGTGCATCAAAAGAAAACTCTATGGGCTCAGTGACTGGCATGAACGTCCTTCCTGGAACTTGAACTTGAATCATCCAGCGCTCTTCTTCAGGTAAAGTGGCGTTGTAGGTTCCGGTGAAGCTTGGTACTCCTATGTTCAGGTATCTAGTGACTTCCTTCAAGTGGCGTCCAAAGGGTGTATCATCATCCGGTTGCGTGAACTTGTTCCTTGCATCCGCCATCCTAAAGAGTAGAAAAGAGGAGAGGTCATAAGAGAAGAGAGTGAATAGTGTTCTAGGTCTTTAGCTTAGTGGTCGTGTCCTATAGTCAGCATGTGCTCTGATACCATCTCTGTAGCGACCAGACCTCAAACGGTCTGATCTCTGTGCTCGGGTGTCATCCCTGGATCAGTAATGCTGACACCACACAGTACTTGGAGGATTTATAACATAGTAGCAATCACACACTTATTACATCGAGTGTCTCAATAGAGAACTTATTATAATAAATATGGCTTAAGGCCATGTAATAACTATAACAGCGGAAGGCTTGGTAGATAAGTGAGTCCATCAACTCCAACGGCATCACTGAGTATAGAACCACGACCTAAAAACTCCTTAATCGTCGTCTGAAAAGTCTACAACATTAACGTTGCAGCCCGAAACGGGTCAGCACATGGAATATGCTGGCAAAGTAACACATGGAGAGTAATGGAATGAAACAACTATTCTACATGCATATTTGGCTGGTGGAAAGCTCTATGGTTACAGTTTTGCGTAAAGCCAAATTTTCCCTACTACAAAGGAATAAATTTTAATTAACTATCATGGTAGTTGTTAAACATTGAGAATGGTTGACAGCATCCTCGATCCCAATTAAGCATCATCATTAAACAAACCCAACAAAATTAATTTAGAGTAACATGTTGAGATTCACATGATAATCCAAGTACTAGATACTCAAGATGTCCATAACCGGGGACACGGCTAACCATGATTAGTTTATACACTCTGCAGAGGTTTGCACACTTTTCCCCACAAGACTCGATCGCCTCCGTTTGGTTTCTCGCACTACATGGTGTTTGAGAAGACGGATGACCGAGACATAGTCTTTCAGAAGTGCTAGCACCTTATGATGGATAGACCGTTACACCTACTTTCCCCTACATCTGCTAGTCTATCCTGTAAGAGTTCGCACGACTTAATCAACTACGCTAGAGCCCATAATAGCTTGTGGCTACACACGGAAGTTTCTAGTATGAAAAATCTCATGATCCCTTTGGGCCTGGGTGGCGGTCCATAAAGAAAAATAGGCAATCCTGGAATACCCAGGTACCTCAATCCACCAAGATGTGTGTTTAAATTGCCACCTTAGATAAACCATTAATTAACAAACTCACGTCTGTCATGGATATCACTCACCCAGTCCACGTCTACTAGTATAGCATGGCATAATAGGCAAACGTAGAAGTAACTCCCAAAGGTTTGAAAATAAATAAGTAATAGGTACTACCTCAACTACTTCCCAAACCCACAATTTAATTAGATCCTAATCATGCAATGTGTGAGGATTGATCTAATGCAATAAAACTGGGTAGTAGGAGGTATGATCAAAGTGTTACTTGCCTTGCTGATGATCCGCGAAACCTAGAGATTCGAAGTAACAGGCGGCGCACTCCGGGTATTCTATGGAAGACAAACAAACAAGCATACAATAAGTATTCGTCTAATGCACAGGTAAAACTCAAATAAGAGATCTAACCAGAAAGTTCAACTTAAGAACTCCGGTTTGCAAAAATAATCAAATCAAACGAAGCAACGAAAGTCAAACGGCAAAAGAAACAAGCTTCGTTTACTATTCTGAATCTAGGGCAATTTTTACAGTGGCAAAAACTTATTTAAGTTGGTTAAACGGACAAAGGGTTTCGAGACAAAACTCCAGGCGCTTGAATCGCCTGATTCCGATAAACGAGCGAAAAATTATACTAAAACGAAAATCGGATCAGGAATCGCGATCAGAAAAATCACGGATTTAATCCGAGAAAAAGAAAAATGACGAACGTTCACTAGAACGAACGGACGAGCGAACCCTCGCTATTTAAATAAATCAGAAAAACCGATCTATTTAAAAAAACCAAAACTGAAACTGCGACTTTTTTTTAACTGCGACTTTAAAAAAAACCGGCGGTGAAAACGAGGTTGACCTGGGTCCGGCGGCGGCTCCTGCGGCGGGCGGCGGTGGCGGCTCTGATTTCGGGCGCGGTGGGCTGGGGCGGCTCGGGGCGGCGGTATTTAAAGGCTGCCCCGGGCGGAGTCCCGCTCAGGTACGGCCCAAAGTCGGTTCGCGGTTTTTTTAATTATTCCGCGCAGAAAAACAAATAAAAGAAATACTAAATGGACTCCAAAAATCCCGAAATAAATTTTCCGGGCTTCTAAAATCAAGCCGCACAAGGTGAACATTTATTTGGGGCCTAAATTCAATTTTGAAAAACGCACATTTTTCCTAAATTCAAATAAAATACCGAAAAACTCCGAAATAAAATATTATTTGATTTTATTATTGAATCCTCAATATTTCTTTATTTTGGGAAAGTCATTTTATTCCCTCTCTCATATTTTTGTAATAAAAATAACTGATGATAAAATAATTAAAATCAAATGATCCTATTCGCAAAATTTGAGAAAACCCAAATATGAAAATAACGAAACCCCCAACTCTCTCTGTGGGTCCTTGAGTTGCGTAGAATTTCTAGGATCAAAACCAAAAGCAAATAAATTATGATATGCAATGATGAGCTAATGTATAACATTCCAAATTGAAAATTTGGGATGCTACAAAGTTCTAGTACCAACTCCGGTAGCCCCCAAGGGCCAATTTATGATGCCAATCTAAAACGGGACTTTGCAATGTCGCAACTCTGCATGCTTATCTTCCAAGGGCCAGTTTATCTTTTTAGGATGAACCGGTACTTTTAACTTTGTAATCTTAAAACTTTCGTCAGTGTAGTCCCCAAGGGCCATTTTATCTTTCCAAGCTGAACTGGGACTTTAACCAATGTTACTTTGAGCAAACGTACATTAGCCCCCAAGTGTCAAGAATAATACTTGTATTGTGCTTGGGACTTGTTAAAAAATTTCTGATAATCAAGCAAATAGGCATTAGCCCTCAAGTGCCAAGTGTATAACTTGTTATGTTCTTGGGACTTCCGAATTTCAGTGCCACCTCATAATATGTCTTTCTCTTATAGGCTGAGCTGAGCAAAAAGGAAACCCAAACCGCTGACCTTCAAGAAAATATCAAAACCCAGCAAGCGGAGACCTCCAGAGCCAAAGAAGAATTGACCAGTGCCTTAGCAGCCATGGAGAAGATGAAGGAAACTTTGAAGAAGGAACAGGCAGACTGGGGCATAGAGAAAGCCGCTTTACAAAAGAGAGCCGAAGACGCAGAGGCAGCTCTTAAACCGGTGGTCGAAGAGCTGACCGGTTTAAAGTGGCAGATCAATGCCATGGCCTCTGCTGTTTTTGGTAAGTACCTCACCTAAAGCTTTACAATATACATTATTTCACTGGTTACCGGTTTACTGATGCTTGCAATGACACAGGAACTCGCATTACCCATATCGGCTCTGACATGTGGATGAAGCTGAAGGCTGCCTATACACTGATAGAACAGTTATATTCCAGAGCCCAACGGGCCATTTTCACTGCTGCGCATAACAAACCACCTCCAACCTTGATAAAGGAAACCATTGAGAAGCTGTCAATGCTGCCCGCCCGGTTGGATGAACTAAAAAGATCAGCTGCAAGGTTAGGTGCGCCGACTGCGCTAATCTAGGCAAAGGCATGGATACCGGATCTTGAACCATCGGATATAGGCAACGGCTATCCTGGTGTAAAGGAGGACGGCTCAGAATTTAACAACGACGATCTTCAAAGGTTGACAAGGGAAATGCGCCCCATAGCGAGAAAATTGGCTGAAGAAACGGATCTCTTCACTATCAGCCGGTTTATGATTCTGATCAGAAAAGATATCCTGCGCCAACACATGATGTAGACGATCTTATTTCGCAAATCCGTAAGCACACCTATGCCCCTGATGTTGACCCCTCAAACCTTATAAGTGATGAAGTTGTGTTCCAAGCCTTAACTGGAATCGATTGGACAACCATTGACTTCTAGCCACTGGGTAGAGAGGAGGAAGATGCACCAGCGCAGGACGATCCACAGCTGTCAACTCAGCCTGGTGACGAGTCATGATCCGAAGGCCGGTTTAGCATTCTGCGCGCTGCCACACTTGCCGAAAACAATTATTCTTTTGGGCATTAAAACACCTTGTAGTAGGCTAGTTGAAAACACTTGGTCTGCTATGCCATCGTGCATACTTATTTTGCCTGATACTGTGAATCCACCATGCTTTAGGAGATATTATGTTTCATAACCCGTAGCGGTGTTATTCAAATTGTTCCTGCATACAATAAGTTTGAAAGTGTCCTAGCGGTTTACCGCTGGACGGGTCATGATGCCCAAATATATAGCCGGGGTTTATAACCAAGGTTGTACTTTGAAAATAATCAAAGACGAAAGAAATGATACATGTGATATTTAATCACTCTATTGGTTGACCAACTTTTGTATAGTTAGGGCTATAACCCCAATCCTGAGTATTGATAACTCCTTCCATGTTTTGCCGGTTTATGATAAGACCGTACCGGGATATGATAAACACCGGTGTATCCATATATAATATTGGTGACTTATAGTCAAAACCAGACCGGGTTAATAAAACACCGGATTGTAACTGATCATGTACTTACAACTTATTGTTGAAAGCCAACCCGGGTCAACAAACGCCGGTTTATCATAAAATATTATAAATCTCACCAAAGGAGAAAAGACTTATCAGATAAAAACACAAAGAAAAACATGCAAGGCTTTTCATGGGCTGCCAAGCCCTAAATCGAGGCTTTTCATGGGCTGCCAGGCCACTGAGTTAAACCATTTTTCAAAGCCTTTTAAGATGGACCTCAATCATTAACCAATCATCGTTTTAACTTTGACAAGTTCAGGTTCTATGAGATTGACTTGTCAAATGTTCGGCGAGTCATACCAGGTTTACCTGGACAGAGTGGCTTACTTAAAAAGGCAGGATAACCCGGAGTTTTAGGTGAATACACCTAGCTTCCAAGCCTGGCTTGATAGCCTATTGCAAGGGTGCAAGCTGTTTGTTCTTTGAGAAGCAAGAGCCCCCAAGCAACATTTGAGCTGTGCTTGGTGGGTGCCTATGTTTGAGCTGTGCTGTTGCAACACTCTCTTTGGCCCCACATCATTTCCTTTTGGCCTTAAGCCGATCAAGAGGTGTAGCGATGGTTCGAATACGACCAAGCCCCCTAGTGATTTCCCTTTTGGCTTTAAGCCGATCAAGAGGTGTAGCTATGGTTCGAGTACGACCCAGCCCCCTAGTGATTTCCTTTGATATGCGTGGCTTTATAAGCCGGATCAATAGAACTCCGTTTTACAAATAGAAGCCCCCATGTAAGCACACATGATGTAATAAAGCAATAGAGACCCCGCTTTAGCTGAGGCTCCGGTTTATTATAGTGATCATAATATATACATTGTCATGATTATGTACATAAGAAGAGCCTGTGGCTCAAGTATAGTAAGGCCGAAGATGAGCTATATTCCACGGCCGTTGGGTCTCCTCCTCCGATTTACGTGAGTCTTTATGCTCTCGAACATCGATAAGGTAGTATGACCCGTTGTGCAGATTTTTGCTGACCACAAAAGGTCCTTCCCAAGGTGGGGACAACTTGTGCACATCAGTCTGATCCTGGATGAGCCAGAGCACCAGATCGCCTTCTTGAAAGGTTCTGGTCTTAACCCGGCGGTTGTGATAACGTCGCAGATCTTGTTGATAAATCGCCGAACGTGCCGCTGTGATATCACGCTCCTCATCTAACAGGTCCAGTGAGTCCTGACGTGCTTTCTCATTATTAGTTTCAACATAAGCCGCCACACGGGGCGAGTCATGACAGATGTCACTAGGGAGAACCGCCTCTGCTGCGTAAACCATGAAGAAGGGCGTGTAACCGGTAGATCTGTTCGGTGTGGTGTTGATACTCCATAACACGGAAGGTAACTCCTCCACCCAACAGCCCGGCATCCGCTTTAAAGGAACCATAAGCCGGGGCTTGATGCCTATCAAAATCTCTTGATTGGCTCTCTCTGCTTGACCATTGGATTAGGGGTGAGCCACTGATGATACGTCAAGCCGGATGTGCTCACGTTGACAAAATTCTTCCATAGAACCCTTGGACAGATTAGTACCATTATCAGTTATGATGTTGTGTGGAAAACCAAAATGGAAGATCACATTTTTGATGAATTGAACCGCCGTGGCCACATCACACTTACTGACTGGCTCTGCCTCTACCCACTTGGTAAACTTATCAACCGCCACCAGCAGGTGGGTCTTCTTGTCCTTGGACCTCTTAAAGGGCCAAACCATATCCAGCCCCCAAGTTGCAAACGGCCAAGTGATTAGAATCATCCTTAATTCTTGAGCTGGAACATGAGCGCGGCGTGCAAACTTCTGACAACCGTCACACCTCTTTACCAAATCCTCAGCATTAGCATGAGCCATCAACCAATAAAAACCGTGACGAAAGGCCTTAGCTACCAAGGATTTTGAACCGGCATGGTGACCACAATCTCCTTCGTGGATCTCACGCAAAATCTCACCGCCTTCTTGAGGAGACACACAATGCTGAAATGCCCCTGTTATGCTGCAATGATGCAACTCCCCATTGATAATGGTCATTGACTTGGATCGCCAGATTATCTGCCAGGCCAAAGTTTCATCGTCTGGTAAGTCGCCCCGGTTCATGTACGCCAGGTATGGGACTGTCCAATCTGGGATAGCGTGAAGAGCCGCCACCAATTGAGCCTCCGGGTCAGGAACATCCAAATCCTCCTCGGTAGGTATCTTGACGGACGGATTATGTAGCACATCCAGGAACACATTGGGCGGCACCGGTTTACATTGAGAGCCTAAGCGACTTAAAGCGTCCGCCGCTTCATTCTTTCACCGGTCTATATGGTCAACCTGATAACCCTTGAAATGACCAGCCACTATGTCCACCTCTCGTCGATACGCCGCCATGAGTGGATCCTTGGAATCCCAAGTGTCAGACACCTGTTGAGCCACCAGGTCCGAGTCACCAAAGCATTTAACCCGGCTTAAATTCATCTCCTTAGCCATCCGAAGACCATGGAGCAAGGCCTCATATTCAGCTGCATTGTTAGTGCAAGGGAACATTAAACAGAGAACATAAAAAAACTTATTACCTTGTGGGGAAGTTAATATATGAAAGTCCCCGAGTCTTCCAATTATCTGGACCCATCAAAATGAATAGTCCAATAAGTGTTATCTGGATTTTCCTCCGGTGCCTGCAACTCTGTCCAATCATTGATGAAGTCCACAAGTGCTTGGGATTTGATTGTTGTGCGAGGCATATATTTTAACCCGTGAGGTCCAAGCTCAATAGCCCATTTGGCAATCTGGCCAGTTGCTTCTCTATTTTGGATGATATCCCCCAAGGGAGCAGAACTGACCACAGTGATACGATGACCCTGAAAATAGTGCTTGAGCTTCCGGCTTGCCATGAAAACTCCATACACCAGCTTCTGCCAATGTGGGTACCTCTGCTTGGATTCAATAAGCACCTCACTGATATATTAAACCAGCCGTTGAACCGGATACTCTTTCCCGTCCTCCTTACGCTCCACAACAATAGCCACACTAACAGCCCGAGCATTAGCTGCCACATACAACAACAAAGGCTCTTTATCAACAGGAGCAGCAAGGACAGGCGGCTCAGCTAGCTGCCGCTTTAGACTCTCAAACGCTTCATTGGCAGCCTCGCTCCAAACAAGGATGGCCTTCTCCCCTAACCGACTGATAAACCGGCTTAATGCTGCAATACGGCCCGCGAGACGCTGAACATCGTTAATACACGCCGGTTTAGCCAGAGATGTAATAGGTTTGATCTTCTCCGGGTTAGCTTCAATGCCCCTGTTAGACACCAAAAAACCCAAGAGCTTGCCTGCCGGTACACCAAAGATACATTTGGCCGGATTAAGCATCATCTTATAAACCCGGAGGTTATCAAAAGTCTCCTTCAAATCATCTATCAATGTTTCCTCCTTTCTGGACTTCACCACAATATCATCCACATAAGAATGAACATTGCGCCCGATCTGATTGTGAAGACAACTCTGTACACAGGGCTGATAAGTCGCCTGGGCACTCTTGAGCCCAAAAGGCATAGATACATAGAAGAAGGCTCCAAAGGGAGTTATGAAAGTTGTGTTCTCCTGGTCCTTAACTCTCATTTTGATATGATGATAACCGGAATAAGCGTCCAGAAAACACAAACAGTCACAACCCGTCGTAGCATCAATGATTTGATCAATACGAGGGAGAGCAAAGCCATCAGCTGGACAAGCCTTGTTCAAATCTGTGTAGTCCACACACATACTCCAAGTGCTGTTCTTCTTATGTACCAGCACCGGATTAGCTAGCCACTCAGGGTGAAAGACCTCCACAATAAACCATGCTGCCAAGGGCCGGGCTACCTCCTCTCCAATAGCCTTGCGCTTTTCTTCATTGAAGCGGCGGAGAAATTGCCTGGCCGGTTTAAACTTAGGATCTATATTAAAAGTGTGCTCAGCGAGTTCCCTCGGTAGACCTGGCATGTCATAAGGTTTCCATGCAAAGATGTCCCGGCTCTCAAGGATGAACCCGATGAGCGCGCTTTCCTATTTCAGATCCAGGTTAGCGCTGATGCTGAACTGCCTAGATGAATCACCGGGAACAAAGTCAACCAGCTTAGTCTCCTCGGTCGATTTAAACTTCAAAGCCGGATCATGCTATGTAGTTGGCCTTTTCAGAGAGGTCATATCCGCCGGATCAACATTGTCTTTGTAAAATTTCAACTCTATTGCACAAACCGACTCAGCATAGGCCGCATCACCTTCTTCACATTCCAAAGCAATCTTCCGGCTCCCATGCACTGTGATGGTCCCCTCATGACCCGACATCTTAAGCTGCAGATAAACATAACAGGGCCTTGCCATGAACTCAGCATAAGTCAGCCGGCCAAACAGGGCATGATATAGGCTCTTGATTTTTACCACTTCAAAATTCAATGTTTCTGATCTTGAATCATGATCTTCTCCAAAAGCAACCTCTAGAGCTATCTTACCAACTGGGTACGCCGATTTACCAGGCACTACACCATGAAAGACGGTGTTCAATGGCTTAAGATTCTTATCTGTCAACCCCATGCGACGGAAGGTTTCATAATAAAGGATATTGATACTGCTTCCTCCATCCATGAGTACCTTGGTGAATTTGTATCCCCCAACCCGAGGTGCCACCACTAAGGCCAGATGACCCGGATTATCAACCCGGGGTGGATGATCCTCTCGACTCCACACGATGGGTTGTTCAGACCAGCATAGATAACGGGGCACTGCCGGTTCAACAGAGTTCACTGCCCTTTTATGAAGCTTCTGATCGCCCTTACATAGACTAGTGGTGAAGACATGATACTGCCCACTGTTCAACTGCTCCGGATTACTCTGATAACCCGATTGTTGCTGCTGCTGACCTCCCTGATGATTATAACCGCCCTGGTTACCCCGATTACCTTGATTGCCATGTCCGGTTTGATTGCCTTGAAATCCTGAACCGGAGCTACCTCCGCCATAACCCGGCCCATGAGAACCGCCTCCTGAACCGCCGTGCGGTCCCTGGTCGTACTTGAATTTTTAAACTCCCGCATGATAAAACAATCCTTCCAAAGGTGTGTGGCCGGCCTCTCTCGCGACCCGTGCTTTGGGCAAGGTTCATTTAACAGGCGTTCAAGATTGGGACCTGAACCTCTACCCCGCTGGGGCGGTTTACCCTTGTGGCGCTGACCATTATCCTGGGTGTTGGTGTTAGCCACAAAATCAAAGCCGCTATACGCCTTGCGCTTACCGTTGTTCCCATGACCCATCGGGTTATGCTGCTGCCCCTTGGCACTGCCATTCTTCTTTCCCTTCCCCGTATTTTCATCCTCAGACTCAGGGTCCTTGGTACTGTCTGAGTCGGCATACTTAACCAGAGCTGCCATAAGCATGGCCATGTCATTGCAGTGACGCTTGAGCCTTCCCAGCTTCAGCTTTAAGGGCATAAACCGGTACTTGCCTTCCAATGTTAAGACGGCCGTGTCAGCATTGATGTGGTCTGATGAATGCAGAATAGTTGAAACTCGCTTTACCCAATGGGTTGTGGACTCCCCCTCCTCTGAACACAGGCGGCTAAGTCCACAATTGACATGGGCTGTTTGCACGTGGCTTTGAAATTCTGGATAAACCGGCTTATCAACTCGGCCCATGATCCAATGGAGTTAGTTGATAATCTTTTTAACCAAGTACGAGCTGTCCCTTCCAGCATCATTGTGAAGTACTTAGCACATGCCGCATCATCCACATCTAGCATCTCCATCGCCATCTCGTAACTCTCAACCCATAACTCAGGGGGCAAATCGGCAGTGTAATTGGGCACCTTACGAGGACCCTTGAAGTCCTTGGGTAGCCGCACGTTACGTATGGCTGGGGAAAGACATGGCACCCCCAAAGAACTGAAAACCACGCCTGGTTCCACCGAAGTAGTTGGACGAACCAGAGTAAGCTGACGGGCCGCGTACTATGCTGCTAACTCGGCTTCTCGACGCGATCTACCGTGATCCACCACATCCTGGGCATTAGCACCGCCGCCCGCCGGGTTATGACCTTGCGGCGGGTTATGGTTTCTCGCACTACTTGATACGGCCGGTTCATCAATATGCCTGCTGTAGCTCCGACTTGGACGGGGGTGGAATGAATCCTCTCGCGACTGTGTGAATAAGCCTGCTGCTGAGTCAAAGTTGTCTAAAGGAGCTCCCTAACCTGTCGTGTTTCAACTGCTACTAGGGACTCGCCATCGATCGGGAGAGCTGCCAATCGTGAAGCAGCAGCAACAATGTTATCCAGCGGGTTAGAGTAATGACCCGGAGGCGTTGGGACATGCTGTGATGGGACATTGTTCTAACGAGGCGGATCCATCGCGCGCGGCTGAACCGGCGCCCCTGTTTTGTTGGGGAACGTAGTAATTTCAAAAAATTTCCTACGCACATGCAAGATCATGGTGATGCATAGCAACGAGAGGGGAGAGTGTGATCTACGTACCCTTGTAGACCGACAACGGAAGTGTTAGCACAACGCGGTTGATGTAGTCGTACGTCTTCACGGCTCGACCGATCAAGCACCGAAACGGCACCTCCGAGTTTTAGCACACGTTCAGCTCGATGATGATCCCCGGACTCCGATCCAGCAAAGTTTTGGGGAAGAGTTCCGTCAGCACAACGGCGTGGTGACGATCTTGATGTTCTACCGTCGCAGAGCTTCGCCTAAGCACCGCTACAATATTATCGAGGATTATGGTGGAAGGGGGCACCGCACACGGCTAAGAAAACGATCACGTGGATCAAGTTGTGTGTCTAGGGGTGCCCCCTGCCCCCGTATATAAAGGAGCAAGGGGAGGAGGCCACCCGGCCCTATAGGAGCGCCAAGGAGGAGTCCTCCTCCTAGTAGGAGTAGGACTCCTACTAGGAGGGGGAAGGAAGTGGGGAGGGAGAAGGAAAGGGGGGCGCCGCCCCCCCTCTCCTAGTCCAATTCGGACCAGGGGGGAGGAGGCGCGCGGCCCACCCTGGCTGCCCTTCTCTCTCTCCACTAAGGCCCATATGGCCCATTACTTCTCCCGGGGGGGTTCCGGTAACCCTCCGGTACTCCGGTTTTCTTCGAAATCACCCGGAACACTTCCGGTGTCCGAATATAGTCGTCCAATATATAAATCTTTATGTCTCGACCATTTCGAGACTCCTTGTTATGTCCGTGATCACATCCGGGACTCCGAACTAACTTCGGTACATCAAAACTCATAAACTCATAATATAACTGTCATCGAAACCTTAAGCGTGCGGACCCTACGGGTTCGAGAACAATGTAGACATGACCGAGACATGTCTCCAGTCAATAACCAATAGCGGAACCTGGATGCTCATATTGGCTCCTACATATTCTACGAAGATCTTTATCGGACAGACTGCATAACAACATATGTTGTTCCCTTTGTCATCGGTATGTTGCTTGCCCGAGATTCGATCGTCGGTATCTCAATACCTAGTTCAATCTCGTTACCGGCAAGTCTCTTTACTCGTTTCGTAATACATCATCTCGCAACTAACTCATTAGTTGCAATGCTTGCAAGGCTTATGTGATGTGCATTACCGAGAGGGCCCAGAGATACCTCTCCGACAATCGGAGTGACAAATCCTAATCTCGAAATACGCCAACCCAACATTTACCTTTGGAGACACCTGTAGAGCTCCTTTATAATCACCCAGTTACGTTGTGATATTTGGTAGCACACAAAGTGTTCCTCCGGCAAATGGGAGTTGCATAATCTCATAGTCATAGGAACATGTATAAGTCATGAAGAAAGCAATAGCAACATACTAAACGATCAGGTGCTAAGCTAATGGAATGGGTCTTGTCAATCACATCATTCTCCTAATGATGTGATCCCGTTAATCAAATGACAACACATGTCTATGGTTAGGAAACATAACCATCTTTGATTAACGAGCTAGTCAAGTAGAGGCATACTAGTGACGTTTAGTTTGTCTATGTATTCACACAAGTATTATGTTTCCGGATAATACAATTCTAGCATGAATAATAAACATTTATCATGATATAAGGAAATAAAATAATAACATTATTATTGCCTCTAGGGCATATTTCCTTCAGTCTCCCACTTGCACTAGAGTCAATAATCTAGATTACACAGTAATGATTCTAACACCCATGGAGCTTTGGTGCTGATCATGTTTTGCTCGTGGAAGAGGCTTAGTCAACGGGTCTGCAACATTCAAATCCGTATGTATCTTGCAAATCTCTATGTCTCCCACCTGGACTAGATCCTGGATGGAATTGAAGTGTCTCTTGATGTGCTTGGTTCTCTTATGAAATCTGGATTCCTTTGCCAAGGCAATTGCACTAGTATTGTCACAAAAGATTTTCATTGGACCCGACGCACTAGGTATGACACCTAGATCGGATATGAACTCCTTCATCCAGACTCCTTCGTTTGCTGCTTCCGAAGCAGCTATGTACTCCGCTTCACATGTAGATCCCGCCACAACGCTTTGTTTAGAACTGCACCAACTGACAGCTCCACCGTTTAATGTAAACACGTATCCGGTTTGCGATTTAGAATCGTCCGGATCAGTGTCAAAGCTTGCATCAACGTAACCATTTACTATGAGCTCTTTGTCACCTCCATATATGAGAAACATATCCTTAGTCCTTTTCAGGTATTTCAGGATGTTCTTGACCGTTGTCCAGTGATCCACTCCTGGATTACTTTGGTACCTCCCTGCTAGACTTATAGCAAGACACACATCAGGTCTGGTACACAGCATTGCATACATGATAGAGCCTATGGCTGAAGCATAGGGAACATCTTTCATTTTCTCTCTATCTTCTGCATTGGTCGGTCATTGAGTCATACTCAATTTCACACCTTGTAACACAGGCAAGAATCCTTTCTTTGCTTGATCCATTTTGAACTTCTTCAAAAAAATTGTCAAGGTATGTTCTTTGTGAAAGTCCAATGAAGTGTATTGATCTATCTCTATAGATCTTAATGCCAAATATGTAAGCAGCTTCACCGAGGTCTTTCACTGAAAAACTCTTATTCAAGTATCCCTTTATGCTATTCAGAAATTCTATATCATTTCCAATTAGTAATATGTCATCTACATATAATATCATAAATGCTACAGAGCTCCCACTCACTTTCTTGTAAATACAGGCTTCTCCAAAAGTCTGTACAAAACCAAATGATTTGATCACACTATCAAAGCGTTTATTCCAACTCCGAGAAGCTTGCACCAGTCCATAAATGGATCGCTGGAGCTTGCATACTTTGTTAGCTCCCTTTGGATCGACAAAACCTTCCGGTTGCATCATATACAACTCTTCTTCCAGAAATCCATTCAGGAATGCAGTTTTGACATCCATCTGCCAAATTTCATAATTATAAAATGCGGCAATTGCTAACATGATTCGGACAGACTTAAGCATCGCTACGGGTGAGAAGGTCTCATCGTAGTCAATCCCTTGAACTTGTCGAAAACCTTTTGCGACAAGTCGAGCTTTGTAGACACTAATATTACCGTTAGCGTCAGTCTTCTTCTTGAAGATCCATTTATTCTCAATTGCTTGTCGATCATTGGGCAAGTCAACCAAAGTCCATACTTTGTTCTCATACATGGATCCCATCTCAGATTTCATGGCATCAAGCCATTTTGCGGAATCTGGGCTCACCATCGCTTCTTCATAGTTCGTAGGTTCATCATGATCTAGTAGCATGACTTCCAGAACAGGATTACCGTACCACTCTGGTGCGGATCTTACTCTGGTTGATCTACGAGGTTCAGTAGTATCTTGTTCTGAAGTTTCATGATCATCATCATTAGCTTCCTCACTAATTGGTGTAGGTGTCACAGAAACTGGTTTTTGTGATGTACTACTTTCCAATAAGGGAGCAGGTACAGTTACCTCGTCAAGTTCTACTTTCCTCCCACTCACTTCTTTCGAGAGAAACTCCTTCTCTAGAAAGTTTCCGAATTTAGCAACAAAAGTCTTGCCTTCGGATCTGTGATAGAAGGTGTATCCAATAGTTTCCTTTGGATATCCTATGAAGACACATTTCTCTGATTTGGGTTCGAGCTTATCAGGTTGAAGCTTTTTCACATAAGCATCGCAGCCCCAAACTTTCAGAAACGACAACTTTGGTTTCTTGCCAAACCACTGTTCATAAGGCGTCGTCTCAACGGATTTTGATGGTGCCCTATTTAACGTGAATGCGGTCATCTCTAGAGCATATCCCGAAAATGATAGCGGTAAATCAGTAAGAGACATCATAGATCGCACCATATCTAGTAAAGTACGATTACGACGTTCGGACACACCATTACGCTGTGGTGTTCCGGGTGGCGTGAGTTGCGAAACTATTCCGCATTGTTTCAAATGTACACCAAACTCGTAACTCAAATATTCTCCTCCAAGATCAGATCATAGGAATTTTATTTTCTTGTTACGATGATTTTCAACTTCACTCTGAAATTCTTTGAACTTTTCAAATGTTTCAGACTTATGTTTCATTAAGTAGATATACCCATATGTTCTTAAGTCATCAGTGAAGGTGAGAAAATAATGATATCCGCCACGAGCCTCAACATTCATCAGACCACATACATCTGTATGTATGATCTCCAACAAATCTATTGCTCTCTCCATAGTACCGGAGAACGGTGTTTTTGTCATCTTACCCATAAGGCACGGTTCGCAAGTACCAAGTGATTCATAATCAAGTGGTTCCAAAAGTCCATCAGTATGGAGTTTCTTCATGCGCTTTACACCGATATGACCCAAACGGCAGTGCCACAAATAAGTTGCACTATCATTATCAACTCTGCATCTTTTGGCTTCAACATTATGAATATGTGTGTCACTACTATCGAGATTTAATAAGAATAGACCACTCTTTAAGGGTGCATGACCATAAAAGATATTACTCATATAAATAGAACAACCATTATTCTCTAATTTAAATGAATAATCGTCTCGCATCAAACAAGATCCAGATATAATGTTCATGCTTAACGCTGGCACCAAATAACAATTATTTAGGTCTAATACTAATCCCGAAGGTAGATGTAGAGGTAGCATGCCGACCGCGATCACATCGACTTTGGAACCATTTCCCACGCGCATTGTCACCTCGTCCTTAGCCAATCTTCGCTTAATCCGTAGTCCCTGTTTCGAGTTGCAAATGTTAGCAACAGAACCAGTATCAAATACCCAGGTGCTACTGCGAGCATTAGTAAGGTACACATCAATAACATGTATATCACATATACCTTTGTTCACCTTGCCATCCTTCTTATCCGCCAAATACTTGGGGCAGTTCCGCTTCCAGTGACCAGTCTGCTTGCAGTAGAAGCACTCAGTTTCATGCTTAGGTCCAGGTTTGGGTTTCTTCTCTTGAGTAGCAACTTGCTTGCTGTTCTTTTTGAAGTTCCTCTTCTTCTTTCCTTTGCCCTTTTTCTTGAAACTAGTGGTCTTGTTGACCATCAACACTTGATGCTCCTTCTTGATTTCTACCTCCGCAGCTTTCAGCATTGCGAAGAGCTCGGGAATAGTCTTATTCATCCCTTGCATATTATAGTTCATCACGAAGCTCTTGTAGCTTGGTGGCAGTGATTGGAGAATTCTGCCAATGACGCAATCATCTAGAAGATTAACTCCCAATTGAATCAAGTGATTATTATACCCAGACATTTTGAGTATATGCTCACTGACAAAATTGTTCTCCTCCATCTTGCAGCTATAGAACTTATTGGAGACTTCATATCTCTCAATCCGGGCATTTGCTTGAAATATTAACTTCAACTCCTGGACCATCTCATATGCTCCATGACGTTCAAAACGTCGTTGAAGTCCCGATTCTAAGCCGTAAAGCATGGCACACTGAACTATCGAGTAGTCATGAGCTTTGCTCTGCCGGACGTTCATAACATCTGGTGTTGCTCCAGCAGCAGGCCTGGCACCCAGCGGTGCTTCCAGGACGTAATTCTTCTGTGCAGCAATGAGGATAATCCTCAAGTTACGGACCCAGTCCGTGTAATTGCTACCATCATCTTTCAACTTTGCTTTCTCAAGGAACGCATTAAAATTAAACAAGCAAGATACTATCAGGTACTAAGTTCATGATAAATTTAGGTTCAATTAATCATATTACTAAAGAACTCCCACTTAGATAGACATCCCTCTAATCCTCTAAGTGATTACGTGATCCAAATCAACTAAACCATGTCCGATCATCACATGAGATGGAGTAGTTTCATTAGTGAACATCACTATGTTGATCATATCTACTATATGATTCACGCTCGACCTTTCGGTCTCCGTGTTCCGAGGCCATATCTGTATATGCTTGGCTCGTCAAGTATAACCCGAGTATTCCACGTGTGCAATTGTTTTGCACCCGTTGTATTTGAACGTAGAGCCTATCACACCCGATCATCACGTGGTGTCTTAGCACGAAGAACTTTCGCAACGGTGCATACTCAGGGAGAACACTTCTTGATAATTAGTGAGAGATCATCTTGAAACGCTACCGTCAATCAAAGCAAGATAAGATGCATAAAAGATAAACATCACATGCAATCAATATAAGTGATATGATATGGCCATCATCATCTTGTGCTTGTGATCTCCATCTTCGAAGCACCGTCGTGATCACCATCGTCACCGGCACGACACCTTGATCACCATCGTAGCATCGTTGTCATCTCGCCAATCTTATGCTTCCATGACTATCGCTACCGCTTAGTGATAAAGTAAAGCATTACAGCGCGATTGCATTGCATACAATAAAGCAACAACTATATGGCTCCTGCCAGTTGCCGATAACTTGGTTACAAAACATGATCATCTCATACAATAAAATTTAGCATCATGTCTTGACCATATCACATCACAACATGCCCTGCAAAAACAAGTTAGACGTCCTCTACTTTGTTGTTGCAAGTTTTACGTGGCTGCTACGGTCTTTAAGCAAGAACCAATCTTACCTACACATCAAAACCACAACGATAGTTTGTCAAGTTGGTGCTGTTTTAACCTTCGCAAGGACCGGGCGTAGCCACACTCTGTTCAACTAAAGTTGGAGAAACTGACACCCGCTAGCCACCTTTGTGCAAAGCACGTCGGGAGAACCGGTCTCGCGTAAGCGTACGCGTAATGTCGGTCCAGGCCGCTTCGTCCAACAATACCGCCGAACCAAAGTATGACATGCTGGTAAGCAGTATGACTTATATCGCCCACAACTCACTTGTGTTCTACTCGTGCATATAACATCAATACATAAAACCTAGGCTCTGATACCACTGTTGGGAACGTAGTAATTTCAAAAAATTTCCTACGCACACGCAAGATCATGGTGATGCATAGCAACGAGAGGGGAGAGTGTGATCTACGTACCCTTGTAGACCGACAGCGGAAGCGTTAGCACAACGCGGTTGATGTAGTCATACGTCTTCACGGCCCGACCGATCAAGCACCGAAACTACGGCACCTCCGAGTTTTAGCACACGTTCAACTCGATGATGATCCCCGGACTCTGATCCAGCAAAGTGTCGGGGAAGAGTTCCATCAGCACGACGGCGTGGTGACGATCTTGATGTTCTACCGTCGCAGGGCTTCGCCTAAGCACCGCTACAATATTATCGAGGATTATGGTGGAAAGGGGCACCGCACACGGCTAAGAAAACGATCATGTGGATCAACTTGTGTGTCTAGGGGTGCCCCCTGCCCCCGTATATAAAGGAGCAAGGGAAGGAGGCCGGTCGGCCCTATAGGGGGAAGGAAGTGGGGAGGGAGAAGGAAAGGGGGGCGCCACCCCCCCTCTCCTAGTCCAATTCGGACCAGGGGGAGGAGGCGTGCGGCCCACCCTGGCTGCCCTTCTCTCTCCACTAAGGCCCATATGGCCCATTACTTCTCCCGGGGGGGTTCCGGTAACCCTCAGGTACTCCGTTTTCTCCGAAATCACCCGGAACACTTCTGGTGTCCGAATATAGTCGTCCAATATATCAATCTTTATGTCTTGACCATTTCGAGACTCCTCGTTATGTCTATGATCACATTCGGGACTCCGAACTAACTTCGGTACATCAAAACTCATAAACTCATAATATAACTATCATCGAAACCTTAATCGTGCGGACCCTACGAGTTCGAGAACAATGTAGACATGACCGAGACATGTCTCCGGTCAATAACCAATAGCGGAACCTGGATACTCATATTGGCTCCTACATATTCTACGAAGATCTTTATTGGTCAGACCGCATAACAACATACGTTGTTCCCTTTGTCATCGGTATGTTGCTTGCCCGAGATTTGATCGTCGGTATCTCAATACCTAGTTCAATCTCGTTACCAGAAAGTCTCTTTACTCGTTTCGTAATACATCATCTTGCAACTAACTCATTAGTTGCAATGCTTGCAAGGCTTATGTGATGTGCATTACCGAGAGGGCCCAGAGATACCTCTCCAACAATCGGAGTGACAAATCCTAATCTCGAAATACGCCAACCCAACATTTACCTTTGGAGACACCTGTAGAGCTCCTTTATAATCACCCAGTTACGTTGTGACGTTTGGTAGCACACAAAGTGTTCCTCCGGCAAATGGGAGTTGCATAATCTCATAGTCATAGGAACATGTATAAGTCATGAAGAAAGCAATAGCAACATACTAAACGATCGGGTGCTAAGCTAATGGAATGGGTCATGTCAATCACATCATTCTCCTAATGATGTGATCCCGTTAATCAAATGACAACACATGTCTATGGTTAGGAAACATAACCATCTTTGATTAACGAGCTAGTCAAGTAGAGGCATACTAGTGACGTTTAGTTTGTCTATGTATGCACACAAGTATTATGTTTCCTTATAATACAATTCTAGCATGAATAATAAACATTTATCATGATATAAGGAAATAAAATAATAACATTATTATTGCCTCTAGGGCATATTTCCTTCATGTTTCAGGTGCCTCCGCCCGGTTTACCACTGGCTAGTTGCTGGTGCCTGCTCCTGGCGTGTTAAAGAGGTTCCTTCCCTCGTAAACCGGCGGCCGGTGAGACCGGTACCTTCTCCTCATGACATCATCTGACGCACTCTGATCCAGCATAAGCCGATAGGCATGTGCCTCTAATCCGGCCCGCTCTGCGGCCATCCTGGTGTTCTCCGCTACCAGATCTGCCTTAGCTTGAGCTATCTGATCCTTCACCTTTGCAATTTCTGCATTATGCTGATCCTGGTTTGTCGCGTCAACCTCAGCTGCTAGCAACGTTGCCAAAGTGTCGAATAAATCGGACAAAGCCTGAGCCGGCGGTGGAGCAGAGCCCCCTGCCCCGGCTGGTGTTGCCGCCGCTGAAACGGAAATCACCGCTGCTGCGGTAGAAGAATGATGCACCGATTGTGTACCGGCCATGAAGATCGCAACTCGACTCGGCGGTTCAAGGAAGTCCGGAATACTATCGCCATCGGAACCACCACTGACCCGGCCATCATGCAGCTAATGTAGCAACTCGGTCTCTCCGGTTGAAGACTCGTCATCAAAGTAGACGATGGTTTCGCCACCAGATACCAATCTATCCTCAGATTCCGCTCTGTGGATGACTCCTACGAAGGCATGCTTCATGGCAGGCTGAACGCGGGCAGGTCTCGCACGCTGAGCCATCTCGATGATGTCAGTGCAGATGTCCGGCTCAGGGCCCGATTCACCGATCTTGCCAATCAAGACGTGTATTCCGCCAAAGGGGACCCAGTACCCGTACTCGATCGAGCCGGCCTCAGGGCCCCAGCCTGCGTCGTCGATGTAGAGCTTGCCGCGACGACTCTTGGTCATCCGGCCCACAGCGTATCCCTTGAGTCCTTCGAAGCTGCCCTTCAAGAACTCGAAACCATCGTGCGATAGCCCCACGGTGGGCGCCAACTGCTGTGGTTTTGTCACGACAGATGTCCTCGTGAAAGGACTTAGTCGTGGAGCCATCGCAACGGGTTAGCTTGAAGGGGTTAAAGCGGACAAGGGACGCGAGGAATTATACTGGTCCGGCCCCTTACGATGAAGGTAAAAGCCTACGTCCAGTTGTGATGGAATTGCTTGGGTTTCGATGACCAGGGAGCGAATCCGCTTTGCCTGGCTCTCGAGTTATCGTTTGTTGTCTGTCCCTAAACCACCGTCGGGTCGTCCCTTTTATACACAGGTTGATGCCCGGCGATTTACAGAATCCCGAGGCCGGCTCATAAACATGCCCGGCTCGGTTTCTACCTTTCCTTGCCTTACAACATAAGTTACATATCATATGGCGGTTTATATCTACGGGCCCTAATCCGCCTTTAGGCCCTGGGCCTTCATGTAGATCTCCTATGTAAAGCGCCATATCCCTTGCCTTCATGAGCTTCGAACATGACTAACTCCTGGTGGGCATAACCCGGCCCCTCATGGCCGGTTTATATTTAATAGTAATATCCCCAACACAACTTTCCACCGTTCCGTTATTATGACACGCTTCATCATTGTCATATTGCTTGCATGATCATGTAGTTGACATCGTATTTGTGGCAAAGCCACCGTTCATAATTCTTCATACATGTCACTCATGCATCATTACACATCCCGGTACACCGCCGGAGGCATTCACATAGAGTCATATTTTGTTCTAAGTATTGAGTTATAATTCTTGAGTTGTAAGTAAATAAAGTGTGATGATCATCATTATTAGAACATTGTCCCAAGTGAGGAAAGGATGATGGAAAAAAAGAAAGAAGGCCCCCAAAAAAGTGAGAGAAAACGAGAGAAGGGACAATGCTACTATCCTTTTTCCACACTTGTGCTTCAAAGTAGCACCATGTTCTTCATGATAGAGAGTCTCCTATGATATCACTTTCATATACTAGTGGGAATTTTTCATTATAAAACTTGGCTTGTATATTCCAATGATGGGCTTCCTCAAAATGCCCTAGGTCTTCGTGAGCAAGCAAGTTGGATGCACACTCACTTAGTTTCTTTTGTTGAGCTTTCATATACTTATAGCTCTAGTGCATCCGTTGCATGGCAATCCCTACTCACTCACATTGATATCTATTAATGGGCATCTCCATAGCCCGTTGATACGCCTAGTTGATGTGAGACTATCTTCTCATTTTTTGTCTTCTCCACAACCACCATTCTATTCCACCATAGTGCTATATCCATGGCTCACGCTCATATATTGCGTGAAGATCAAAAAAGTTTGAGAACATCAAAAGTATGAAACAATGGCTTGGCTTGTCATCGGGGTTGTGCATGATTTGAATATTTTGTGTGATGAAGATAGAGCATAGCCAGACTATATGATTTTGTAGGAATAACTTTCTTTGGCCATGTTATTTTGTGAAGACATAATTGCTTAGTTAGTATGCTTGAAGTATTATTATTATTATGTCAATATTAAACTTTTATCTTGAATCTTTCGGATCTGAACATTCATGCCACAATAAAGAAAAATTACATTGAGAAATATGTTAGAAAGCATTCCACATCAAAAATTCTTCTTTTATCATTTACCTACTCGAGGACGAGCAGGAATTAAGCTTGGGGATGCTTGATACGTCTCCAACGTATCTATAAATTTTGATTGCTCCATGCTATTCTATTATCTATTTTGGATGTCAATGGGCTTTATTTTACACTTTTATATCATTTCTAGGACTAACCTACTAATCGGAGGCCCAGCCCAAATTGCTGTTTTTTTGCCTATTTTAGGGTTTCGAAGAAAAGGAATATCAAACGGAGTCCAAACGGAATGAAACCTTCGGGAACGTGATTTTCTCAATAAACATGATCCAGGAGACTTGGAGTGGACGTCAAGAAACAACGGAGGAAGCCACGAGGCAGGGAGCGCGCCTACCCCCCTGGGCGCTCCCTCCATCCTCGGGGGCCCCCCGTTGCTCCACCGACGTACTTCTTCCTCCTATATATACCCACGTACCCCCCAAACATACAGGAGCACCACGAAAACCTAATTCCACCGCCACAACCTTCTGTACCTGAGAGATCCCATCTTAGGGCCTTTTCCGGAGCTCCGCCGGAGGGGGCATTGATCACGGAGGGCCTCTACATCAACTCCATGGCCTCTCCGGTGATGTGTGAGTAGTTTACTTCAGACCTACGGGTCCATTGTTATTAGCTAGATGGCTTCTTCTCTCTCTTTTGATCTCAATACAAAGTTCTCCTCGATCTTCTTGGAGATCTATTCGATGTAATCTTCTTTTGCAGTGTGTTTGTCGAGATCCGATGAATTGTGGGTTTATCTATGAACAATATTTGATTCTCCTCTGAATTCTTTTATGTATGATTGGTTTATCTTTGCAAGTCTCTTCTAATTATCAGTTTGGTTTGGCCTACTAGATTGATCTTTCTTGCAATGGGAGAACTGCTTAGCTTTGGGTTCAATCTTGCGGTGCTCGATCCCAGTGACAGAAAGGGAACCGACACGTATTGTATTGTTGCCATTCGAGGATAAAATGATGGGGTTTATATCATATTGCATGAGTTTATCCCTCTACATCATGTCATCTTCCTTAAAGCATTACTCTATTCTTATAAACTTAATACTCTAGATGCATGCTGGATAGTGGTCGATGTGTGGAGTAATAGTAGTAGATGCAGAATCGTTTTGGTCTACTTGTCGCGGACGTGATGCCTATATACATGATCATACCTAGATATTCTCATAACTATGCTCAATTTTATCAATTGCTCGACAGTAATTCGTTTACCCACCATAATACTTATGCTCTTGAGAGAAGCCACTAGTGAAACCTATGGCCCCCGTGTCTATCTTCCATCATATTAATCTTCCAATACTTAGTTATTTTCTTTGCCGTTTATTTTACTTTGCATATTTACTTCCCTTTATCATAAAAATGCCAAAAACATTATCTTATCATATCTATCTGATCTCACTTTCGTAAGTGGCCGTGAAGGGCTTGACAACCCCTTTATCGCGTTGGTTGCAAGGTTCTTATTTGTTTGTGTTGGTGTGTGGGACTTGAGTGTGATCTCCTACTGGATTGATACCTTGGTTCTCAAAAACTGAGGGAAATACTTACGCTACTTTGCTGCATCACCCTTTCCTCTTCAAGGGAAAACCAACGCAGTGCTCAAGAGGTAGCACTACACTGGTAGAAAAAGGGCCTGTTATCCCGGTTCGTAAGGGCCTTTTGTCCCGGTTCCTGAACCGGGACTAAAGGGTCGGTACTAATGCCCTGTCCCTTTAGTCCCGGTTCAATCCAGAACCGGGACAGATGGGCCTCCACAGGGCCTGTGCGCGGAGCCCAGGCAGGAGACCCTTTGGTCCTGGTTGGTGGCACCAACCGGGACCAATAGGCATCCACGCGTCAGCATTTCTGTGACTGGGGTTTTTGTTTTTTTAAGGGGGGGGGGGGGGGGTTTGGGGGTTTTGGGGGGTTAATTTAGGTGTTTCATATATTGTGTTAGCTAGCTATAATTAATAGAGAGAAGTGTCCTCTCTTATGTCCGTGCTTGGTCGACGCTACGTACTATACATACGTATAGAGAGGACTAGACACGCTAGCTAGCTAGTAAGCAAACGAAGGAAACAGAAGATCGTCATGAACATATATGCATACAGAGAGAAGTGATATCGACCACCTCTCCTTCTCCGAGAGATTGGTCGAACAACAAGTTCTCGTATATCTATCCGACACTACCGGCTACAGATATACAATAATTATCTCTTACAAATATAATCATACGGACTCATGGTCCACATAGTATTCTCCGTCTTCAGCGATCACGTGGTCAAGAAAGAATGCCGCCAATTCCTCTTGAATTGCTCGCATGCGAGCTGGTGCTAGGAGTTCATCCCGCTTCCGAAACATCTAATTTGAAGAAGGGGGTCAATACATATATATATGAATGAATGAAACTCAACACAAATGATGGTAATAAAATAAAATTGTGAATGTTGTTATTTACGTACTTCATATTGTTCGTCAGTGTAGCCCCGCTCACAGGTCGTGTGGCGGATGGACTCGCAAACGTAGTATCCACAGAAATCATTCCCTTGTTCCTGCCACAACCACTTTACAAGAAATAGAGGTCAATCAAACTGATAAGCAAGAATGCAAAATGGTATTGATGAAACTAGTCAATAGGAGATGCGCGGAACATGCTACTATAGTACTTACTTTCGGGTGTCTAAATTGCAGCTTCTTCGGGAGTCCTGGAGCTTTTTTGGAGAATTTTTTCCAAACCTTGCCAGACAAAGAAAACAATTACTTGATATATCAGAAAATGAACAAAGTTGCTGATATGGTGGATAATGATCGATTTTAACTTACTTCTCGAGCATTTGAGTCATGTCTGCATAGTCCTGGGGATCTTTTCGTCTTGAGTCTAAGACGGTTACTAGTCCCTGCTCAAGCTTAATCTCTAGGAGAATATAGTGGTAATTGCACACGCATGCATAACTCATCAATTACATTACTATAACCTTGACTAATATATAAGGGAAACCGAATACGCACAAGACAGTAACACTCACTTGAAGTTGTAAGGAAAGAGTATTATATCTTTGTTTTCATTTATTACCAACGATCGTAGCAAGTTGGCCTCGGTATCTGCGGCATGAAATTTAACCTGAGTTGCATCTATGAGATATGTGTTAATGAACCCAATATCACCGACTTATCTTTTCTTCAATTCGGCGATCTTCAATCTGCATAATATATTGAGGATGATTATAAATACATGCAATGAAAGAGCTGAGCTATATAGAGAGACTTAATGACAGAAGTAGTACTACTTACAGACAGTAGTAGGCGACCGTTGTTTTATCAAGGGCCAATTGATTGAAAAAATGAAAGAACTCCTCAAATGGAACAGGCAACAGTTCAATTCCAACGAGGTCATGCTCCTTTTTAACTTTCACATACAAAGTACTCCTCCCCCCAGAGTCTCTGCAGATTTTCAAGTACCAATCATGCAATCTTCGCATCATCGTTGATAGAGATCTTTCATCTTTGACGAGAGGCTTCCGGTACTCGTATCTTTGTATCTGCACCTCCATGAAATCATAATGTACATCGTCGGGCAGGTAATCGCCAAGATTGCTATAACCGGGCACCATCCTCAGATCATTAGCGACATAGCTTCTGAGAGATTGCATTGAGGAATGCACATAGCTTCACAATGGCTAATCGGACATTTTCCGGTAGAAGACCCCTCAATGCAACCGGAAGCAGTTGCGTCATAATCACGTGGCAGACATGAGACTTTAGGTTCTGAAACTTTTTCTCTGGCATAGTTATTATTCCCTTTATATTCGATGAGAAGCCAGTCGTGACCTTCATACTGAGCAGGCATTCAAAGAAGATTTCTTTCTCTTCTTTTGTAAGAGCGTAGCTGGCAGGACCTTTACACTGCTTCGGAGGCATGCTGTCTTTTTCATGCAAATGTTGCAGGTCCTCCCGTGCCTCAGGTGTATCTTTTGTCTTCCCATACACGCCCAAGAAGCCTAGCAGGTTCATGCAAAGGTTCTTCGTCACGTGCATCACGTCGATTGAAGAGCGGACCTCTAGGTCTTTCCAGTAGGGTAGGTCCCAAAATATAGATTTCTTCTTCCACATGGGTGCGTGTCCCTCAGCGTCATTCGGAACAGCTAGTCCACCGGGACCCTTTCCAAAGATTACGTAGTGTAAATCATTGACCATAGCAAGTACGTGATCACCGGTACGCATGGAGGGCTTCTTCCGGTGATCTGCCTCGCCTTTGAAATGCTTGCCTTTCTTTCGACATTGATGGTTGGTCGGAAGAAATCGACGATGGCCCAGGTACACATTCTTCCTGCATTTGTCCAGGTATACACTTTCAGTGTCATCTAAACAGTGCGTGCATGCGTGGTATCCTTTGTTTGTCTGTCCTGAAAGGTTACTGAGAGCGGGCAAATCGTTGATGGTCACGAACAGCAACGCCTTAAGGTTAAATTCCTCATGTCTGTGCTCATCCCACGTACATACACCGTTTCCATTCCACAGCTGTAAAAGTTCTTCAACAAATGGCCTTAGGTACACATCAATGTCGTTGCTGGGTTGCTTAGGGCCTTGGATGAGAACTGGCATCATAATGAACTTCCGCTTCATGCACATCCAAGGAGGAAGGTTATACATACATAGAGTCATGGGCCAGGTGCTGTGATTGCTGCTCTGCTCCCCGAAAGGATTAATGCCATCCGCGCTTAAAGCAAACCATACATTCCTTGGGTCCTTTGCAAACTCATCCCAGTACTTTCTCTCGATTTTTCAACACTGCGACCCGTCAGCGGGTGCTCTCAACTTCCCATCTTTCTTTCGGTTCTCACTGTGCCATTGCATCAACTTGGCATGCTCTTAGTTTCTGAACAGACGTTTCAACCGTGGTATTATAGTAGCATACCACATCACCTTCGCAGGAACCCTCTTCCTGGGGGGCTCGCCGTCAACATCACCAGGGTCATCTCGTCTGATCTTATACCGCAATGCACCGCATACCGGGCATGCGTTCAGATCCTTGTATGCACCGCGGTAGAGGATGCAGTCATTAGGGCATGCATGTATCTTCTCCACCTCCAATCCTAGAGGGCATACGACCTTCTTTGCTGCGTATGTACTGTCGGGCAATTCGTTATCCTTTGGAAGCTTCTTCTTCAATATTTTCAGTAGCTTCTCAAATCCTTTGTCAGCCACAGCATTCTCTGCCTTCCACTGCAGCAATTCCAGTACGGTACCGAGCTTTGTGTTGCCATCTTCGCAATTGGGGTACAGCCCTTTTTTGTGATCCTCTAACATGCGATCGAACTTCAACTTCTCCTTTTGACTTTCGCATTGCGTCCTTGCATCGACAATGACCCGGCGGAGATCATCATCATCGGGCACATCGTCTGGTTCCTCTTGATCTTCAACAGCTTCACCCGTTGCAGCATCATTGGGCACATCGTCTGGTTCCTCTTGATCTTCACCAGCTCCCCCCGTTGCAGCATCACCGTATTCAGGGGGCACATAGTTGTCATCATACTCTTCTTCTTCGCCGTCTTCCATCATAACCCCTATTTCTCAGTGCCTCGTCCAAACATTATAGTGTGGCATGAAACCCTTGTAAAGCAGGTGGGAGTGAAGGATTTTCCGGTTAGAGTAAGACCTCGTATTCTCACATTCAGTGCATGGACAACACATAAAACCATTCTGCTTGTTTGCCTCAGCCGCATCGAGAAACTCATGCACGCCCTTAATGTACTCGCAGGTGTGTCTGTCACTGTACATCCATTGTCGGTTCATCTGCGTGCATTATATATAATTAAGTGTCCAAATTAATAGAAGTTCATCATCACATTAAAACCAAAGTGCATACATAGTTCTCATCTAACAACATATAGCTCTCCAGAGCATCTAATTAATTAAACCATACATTGAAACTATGTAAAACATTTCAATGCGAAAACAAATGCGATCATAATCGCAACCAAGGTAACAATTGATCCAACGGCATAATGATACCAAGCCTCGGTATGAATGGCATATTTTCTAATCTTTCTAATCTTCAAGCGCATTGCATCCATCTTGATATTGTGATCATCGACGACATCCGCAACATGCAACTCCAATATCATCTTCTCCTCCTTAATTTTTTTTATTTTTTCCTTCAACAAATTGTTTTCTTCTTCAACTAAATTTAACCTCTCGACAATAGGGTCGGTTGGCATTTCCAATTCACATACATCCTACAAAATAAAATCTATGTCACGTTGGTCGGCATAATTTTCATAAACAATAAATGAACCAATAGTTACAAAGATAATATATATACCACATCCGAATCATAGACAGGACGAGGGCCGACGGGGGCGGATACCAAAACCATCGCACTATATAAGATGCAATAATAAAAGTAAGAAAATAATACAAGTATCTATGTAAACATACAAGTAAGAATATTTTTCCTTTTAGATAGAAGATAAGAACAAGAGGCTCACCACGGTGGTGCCGGCGATGAGCTCGGCGCGGGTGATCGACGACGGTGAAGACGGGGACGGGGCGTGACGGACCGCTAAACCTAGACAAATATTGTGGAAAATGGAGCTTGGAGGTCGAGCTTGGAGAGGAGAAAGCTTAAGTAGTGTGGCTCGGGCATTCCCTCGAACACCTTGTGTGCATAGGAGGTGAGCTAGGGCACCACCAAGCCCTCTCCCCCTCGGCCAGAAAAAAAACAGAGCAGTGTGCTCTGCTCTCACGCGAGGGGGTATTATAGGCACTTCATTGGTCCCGGTTGGTGGCATGAACCGGGACTAAAGGGGAGCCTTTGGTCCCGGTTCAAGCCACCAACCGGGACCAATGGTGGTGGGCCAGGAGCGAGACCCATTGGTCCCGGTTCATCCCACCAACCGGGACCAATGGCCCACATGGCCCGGCCGGCCCCCTGGGCTCACGAACGGGACCAATGCCCTCATTGGTCCCGGTTCTAGACTGAACCGGGACTAATGGGCTGACCCGGCCTGGACCAAAGCCCTGTTTTCTACTAGTGCTATGATTGTCAAAGAGGTGTTGAGCATGTATGCAAGTGTGATGGGACAACTTATAAACCCGGCCAAGTGTTCCATCTTGTTCTCCGACAATTGTCAAGTGTCAATATCAGATGAAATCAAGAGCATTCTTGATATAACACAGGACGTGTTTGACCCCAAGTATTTGGGCTTACCGGTTCCAGAAGGCAGAATGAGTAAGGGTATTTTGTAGCCCTTGCTAGCGAAACTCGCAAAAAGACTAGTAGATTGGAGTGAGAAATATATATCTATGGCCAGTAAGGAAATTCTGATGAAGGCAGTAGCACAAGCAATACCTACATATACTATGAGTGTGTTAAAGCTACCCGGCCATGTCAGTTTGCGATGAATTGACTCGCCTCATTAGGCAATACTGGTCGGGTGTCGAAGCAGGAAAGAGGAAGATGGCATGGGTGGCATGGGATAAAATGGTATTGCCAAAGTCTATGGGGGGGCATGGGTTTTAGAAATATGAGGGCTTTCAACCAGGCCCTTTTGGCCAAGCAAGCGTGGAGACTTCTTATGAATGCAGAAAGCTTGGTTGCACGGCTACTCAGAGCAAAATATTACCCTATGTGCAGATTGGTCGACACGGTGTTTACGGGTAATGCATCTGCTGTATGGCGTGACATTGAACATGGTTTGGAACTAATTAAGAAGGGCATGATTTGGCAAGTTGGCAACGAAAAAATGATTAAAGTTTGGCAGGATCCGTGGGTTCCAAGAGGCCCATCCCTGAGGCCAATCTCTGCTAAAGGGCGATGTCGTTTTATCCAGGACAATGGGAGGTGGGATATTGAGCTAATGAACAACTTCTTTATCCCAGCAGATGTGCAAGTAATTAGAGCGATTAGAACCTCCCCAAGTCGAGAGGAGGATTTTCTATCCTGGTTCCCTGGAAAGTTCGGCCAGTTTATTGTCAAATCCTCTTACCACCTGGCCATGCAAGATCATGTGCAAATGCATGGTAATGGAGCTTGCAGCGCGAGGCCAGAGGGAGACCGTCCCTGCTGGAATCTTATTTGGCAAGCCTGAGTTACAAACAAAATGCGTTCCTTTGCGTGGAGAGTGGCTGTAGATGCGCTGCCAACAAATGAATGCAAAGCAAGACACCATATCCCAGTGCATGTTGCATGTCAGGTATGCAGAAAGATGGAGGACAGTACATTCCATGCACTGGTCATCTGCCCAAGATCGCTGGAGCTTTGAGAATTGATGCGCCAAGTCTGGCTGCTGCCGACTAAGGAGAAGCTTGTGGATACGGGCAAGGCATGGCTGTTCGGCATCCTGGACGATCACAACGAGGAAGTTCGTGCTATGATTATTATCTTGCTAGGGCGGATTTGGAGTCTGCGCAATGATATGCTTCATGACAAGATGATTCCACCACCATAGATCTCAAGATCGTTCCTCCTACGCTACTTAAGTTCATATAGCCAAGCTTAAAGGTATCATATGGAAGATATAATCAAAGGGAAAATGCCTGTAGTTGACACGCCATGCAGTTCGATTCTCATTCAGAAGCAAATTGAACCATGGCCAAAACCACCTCTAGGATGGGTGGCCTTATCAGTGGACGGAGCTTTTGTAAAGGAGTCCAGGCGGGCAGGTTCAGGTATGATACTAAGAGATTTGGAAGGCGCAGTCATCTTCTCTGCCTATCGCTATTTATTTCATTGTAAGGATGCCCTTGAGTCTGAAATCAGTGCTATCCTGGAAAGAGTCTCATTCAGTGTGCAACAATCTGATCTTCCTATAGTGATTCTGTTGGAAATATGAGCAAATTACTATGAGATTTAATGCGAATAAACAGAAGATAAATCATGACTACAGCAACAGAGATTAAACTAATCATGTGAACTAGCATAGCAGATGAACAGATCACATCTAGGGCACATACTAAAAACATGAATTCTATCATGATCTCGAACAGGAAGGATAGAATCACATACGGTGCAGTGGGAGCAACACCGCCGGCGTTGACGTTGTCACCCATGTCGTCGAGGATGAGGTTGCCGAGGTCGGGGAAGAAGTCGTCGCTGCCAGCAGTCGCTAGTGCGCTCCCCAAAAACCGGATCACCCCTCTCCCGTACAGGATCACGAGAGGCGGGGTTCCGGAGGCCTGCTGTCCCTTCTCCCGGTGCACGCCGAAAGGAGGGATGGAGAAGACTTGCTTGGCGGCGCAATGATCTGGAACGGTGGTGAGAAACCATACGAAGCGACCGCGGCTAGGGTAGACGTCTGCCTGACTATATAGTGCGGGCCGGGTAGGTCGTGGGAATAAACCCCACGTCCGAGTCATCACGGTCCAAAAGAATCGAAAACGGTTCAGTAATTAATTAATGACTCATTAATTTTCCCGAGCAGCAAAAATATAGATAACGTGCATAGCTCTGTCCTCGGCTCAATCCCGCAACCCGCGGCGCGTCGTGACGAGGCATGGCGTGGCGTGGCGTGGCGTGGCGAGGCGAGCGAGGAGGAGGAGCGCGCGTGTAGGTCTTCTCTTCTCATGCTCATACAAGTGGTAGAAGAGCTCACCTTATAAAGAGGTGCAACTCTCTCTCAACTTCCGGAGTGGGACTAAACTTTAGCCTCACTCACTCCACTCACATGTGTGCATGAATGGGCCAAGAGAATTTCAGAATTTTAGTTGGGCTTTGGGTCAAAGGCCTACTAGCAAAATTCCAACAATCCTCCACAAAGTCTCATTGGCACATCTCATCATTTAGTTCCAAAATATTGTTTATATACCGGTGCTTAGTGGAGACTGTGAAGTTGAACATCCACTTAGAGATTTATGCTACACTAGATCACAACTTGAATAGTGGATTATGCCTTGAACTACAAGTTTTCTGCGAGACTAGTTTCACACAAATTCTTGACCGATACTTGGCTGCCGCAAAGCTTCCCCGCGGGTGGAGCGTATACGTCATACTCCAGGGCCTTTTCATGAATTTATTAGAGAACACCCAATTCTCACAGACTGCGACGTTAACAGTCAAATTCATATAGGTGTGTTCCTCAGAAGATGTTCTGCAGGACAACATCTCTGCTTACCCGAATAAGCCACTTGGAACACATTAAGATAAGTATCAACCTGCCATGCAGATCAGGAGAGTATTGCATCTTCATGGAGTGGGATAGTTAATATAGGGATACTCTCCTCCCAGCTGACCAACAGCTTGTCTCCCACTTCTACTTCACGGGATCTCCGATCACATAGAGTGGGTTACCACTATGGACAACTCATGCGGTGGGTCTCAAACCCATCTCTATCGATGCATTATCTATCACATTACGTGATAGACCCTTTGTGACTGGATCTGCCAAGTTTTTCGACGTCTGGATATAATCCAACGTAATAACTCCGGAGTTCCTCAATTTTCTGACAGATTTTAGTCTCTTCTTCACATGTCTTGAGGACTTCATATTGTCCTTCGAACTGTTTATCTTGACAATCATAGTTTGATTATCACAGTTCATCAGGATAGGGGGTATTGGTTTTTCAACCATAGGTAAGTCCATCAAGAGTTCACGAAGCCACTCTGCTTCAACAGTGGCAGTGTCCAATGCTGTGAGTTCTGCTTCCATAGTTGACCTCGTTAAGATGGTCTGCTTGCAAGACTTCCAGGAAACAGCGCCACCATCAAGTGTAAAAACATAACCACTTGTGGCCTTTATCTCATCAGCATCAGAAATCCAGTTTGAGTCACTATAACCCTCCAATACCCTTGGATACCCGGTGTAGTGAATCCCATAGCTCGTGGTGCCTTTCAAATAGCGCATAACCCTCTCAAGTGCATGCTGATGATCAGGCCTCGTGGCACTCGCCAAATACATAAGCGAACCAATAATCTGAGAATACCTCAGTTGATCTCTAGCAATCTGTCGATTCTTTTAAAGCAACACACTAGCATCATATGGAGTTGGAGAAGGTGTGCAGTCGCTATACCCAAAACGACTCAAGACCTTCTCCACATAGTGAGACTGAAGCAGTGTGATCCCACCATTCTCATCTCTCAACAGCTTGATGTTTAAGATAACATCAGCTACTCCTAGATCCTTTATCTCAAAACAGCGAGATAAGAAATCCTTAACCTCCTTGATTAAATCAAGTTTGGTTCCAAATATCAATATGTCGTCGACATACAGACAAAGAATAACTCCTTCGCCCCCACCATAGTGATAGTACACGCACTTGTCACCATCATTTACTACAAAGCCGACAGCAGTTAATGTTCTTTCGAACTTCTCATGCCACTCCTTAGGAGCTTGTTTAAGGCCATATAAAGACTTTAATAACTTGCACACCTTTCCTTCCTGACCAGGTACTACAAAACCATCTGACTGATCCATGTAAATTTCCTCCTTCAACTCTCCATTGAGGAAAGCTGTCTTAACGTCCATTTGATGAACGAAAAGACCATGTGAGGCAGCCAGTGATAGTAGCACCCGAATTGTGGTCAGTCTAGCCACGGGTGAGTAAGTATCAAAGAAGTCTTCACCTTCTTTCTGGGTATAACCCTTGGCCATAAGCCGTGCCTTGTATTTTTCAATCGTACCATCAGGTCTAAGCTTCTTCTTGAACACCCACTTACATCCTACAGGTTTGCACCCATAAGGACGGTCAGTGATCTCCCAGGTACCGTTAGCTAAGATGGAATCCATCTCGCTACGTACAGCTTCCTTCCAGTAGTCAGCATCAGGAGATGCATAGGCTTCTGAAATAGTTTTGGGTGTGTCATCCATGAGGTACACAATGAAATCATCACCAAAGGACTTTGCAGTCCTCTGTCTCTTACTCCTCACAGGAGTTCCATTGTCACCTCAACAGGATTCTCAACGTGTTCCATCGCAATGGTGGGTTCAGGAATTACAGTGAATTCCTCACTAGATGGAGTAGGTATCTCCTGATTTGATGAACTCGACATATCCTTCATAGGAAATATGTCCTCAAAGAAAGTTGCATCATTTGACTCCATAATCGTACCAACATGCATGTAGGACACCTCACATTTTATTATCAAAAATCTATAGCCGATGCTATGAAAAGCATAGCCCAGAAGAACACAATCCACGGTTTTTGGTCCAAGCTTGCGCTTCTTGGGAATTGGTATATTGACTTTCGCCAAACAACCCCAAGTACGTAGGTAAGAGAGTTTCAACCTTTTCCTTTCCCATTCCTCAAATGGAGTCATGGTCTTATGCTTTGTGGGAACCCGGTTTAGGACATGACACGCAGTCATTAGCGCCTCACCCCACCATTCCTTGGATAGACCCGAAGTGTCTAACATGGTGTTTGTAACGCCCGGATGATCATGCTACAGTAATCGCACGCTAATCATGCCATGACACCTCGGTTACTGTTGCTAACCTCGCAATGATTCGAAACGGTTTCAAATTTAAATTCTAAATAAGTCAAACGACAAAAGTTTTCAAAATATTAAACAAAAATGTTCGGTGTGTGACTAATATTGCAAGGGTAATTATCGTAAAGAAAACACATTTTTATAAAATGCCTAAATGACTTAAAATGAAATAAAACAGAGAGAAAATAAATAAAAGAAAGAAAATGCAAAAGGGAAAAACAAACAGAAAAAAAAGAGGAGAAAGCCCCCCCCCCGGCCCCTTGGGCTTCGGCCCATCAGGCCACAGCCGATTCGGCCGGCCCACCCCGCCGCGCCCTTATCCCCCCCCCCTCTGTCCCCCACCACTCCACCGACACTCTCACTCCACACCCCACGAAAATATCCCCCTCTCCCCGACTAGATCGGGATCGAGGGAGGAGGACCTCGTCGCGCCAGGACGCCGCCGCCCGGATCACCGTCGCCGACCATCACCTCGCCGGCGCCCCCTCCCCCACCGGCCTGCCTCCCCCTCGCTGCCTCGTCCTCGTCATCCACCCCACGCCCCGCTGCCCTATCCCTACCGGCCCCGTGAGCACGCCCCGCGCTCCTCCTCCTCTCTTCCCTGTTCCTGCTCGCCGCGGCCGTGTCTGCACTGCCGCGCCCACGCGCACCCGCACGCGCTCACCAACACCGTCCGGACGCCCGAGGCATCGCGCCCGCACACATTGTGCCCGCGCCGTGGCCGCCCCCTGCCCCTGGCCATGCCAAATGCGCACGCGCCCGCGCACCGCAGCGCTGCTGTCGTTGCCCACCACGGCCTCGCCCCGGCACGCGCCTCCTCCCCTGCTGCTGCAGCTGCTTGCCCGCGCTGTCGCCTGGGCCGTGCCGCCACAGCCACCGGCGCGGCGGCGCCGCGCCGCGCGTGCCCTGCAGCGCCCCCCGCCACCGTTGTTGCTTCATTGTGCCGACCGCCCCCTCCTCGCCGGAGCCAGGCCGCGCGCCCGCCCCTTCGCCCACTGGCTGCAGCGCCCGCACGGGCGCCCCACGCCCGCTAGCCGGTAGCCCACGCCCGCTAAGGCCCCGGACCAATGACATATGGGCCCCACCCCAGAGAACGTTTCCAAAAAAAAGGTTTTAAAAACAGAATAATAGAAAATAAATAATAACTAAAAATAAACTTAATTAATTAATTAATTAAATTAAAAAAGTTAATTAATCCTAGTTAATTAATCTAATTAATCTGTTAGTTTAATTAAACAGTAGTTTGTTTAGCCTAAACCCTAATTAAGTCTAAACAGTGTATGACAGGTGGGTCCCACTGGACCCACGCATCAGTTGACCCCGTCAACCCATGTTGACTGGTGACGTCAGCATGACATCATGCTGATGTCATAAATCCAAATTTCGAATTAAATTAAATAATTAATTAAATTCCAGAAATTAGTAAAATCTTTAGAAAATCATATCTTTTAATCCGTAACTCGGATTAAATTATTTTCAACATGAAAGTTGCTCAGAACGACGAGACGAAGCCGGATACGCAGCCCGTTCGTCCGCCACGCATCCCTAAGCTATTGACCTCGCAACTTTTCCCCTCCGGCTACTCTGCCCGAAAACGCGAAACACCGGGAATACTTTCCGGATGTTTTCCCCCTTCACCGGTACCACCTCGTACCGCGTTAGGGCACACCTAGCATCACGTTTTGTCATGTCATGCATCATTATGCAGCTGTTTGCATTATATTTATTGTTTCTTCCCCCTCTTCTCTCGTTAGACACCGAGACCGACGCCGCTGCTACCCAGTACGACTACAGTGTTGACGACCCCCCTCTCTTGCCAGAGCAACCAGGCAAGCCCCCCCTTTGATCACCAGATATCGCCTACTCTTTTCTCTACTGCTTGCATTAGAGTAGTGTAGCATGTTACTGCTTTCCGTTAATCCTATTCTGATGCATAGCCTGTCCTTGCTACTACTGTTGTTACCTTTACCTGCAATCCTAATGCTTAATATAGGATGCTAGATTATCATCAGTGGCCATACATTCTTGTTCGTCTGCCATGCTATATTATCGGGCCGTGATCACTCGGGAGGTGATCACGGGTATATACTATATACTTTATACATGATACATGTGGTGACTAAAGTCGGGTCGGCTTGTGGAGTACCCGCGAGTGGATCTTTGTGGCGAAGCGACAGGGCAGGTTGAGACCACCTAGGAGAGAGGTGGGCCTGGCCCTGGTTGGCGTTCGCGGTTATCTCAAGATAACACGTTTAACGAGATCTTGGTATTTGATCTGAGTCTGGCCACTGGCCTATACGCACTAACCATCTACGCGGGGACAGTTATGGGCACTCGACGTCGTGGTATCAGCCGAAGCCTTCGTGACGTCAGCAACGGAGCGGCGCGCGCTGGATTGGACTGGAACGCCTGTTAGACTAGGTCTGCTTCCGGCCGCCCACGCAACGTGCAGGTGTGCTAAGGGCGATGGGCCCAGACCCCTGGGCGCTTAGGTTTAGACCGGCGTGCTGACCTCTCTGTTGGTCTAGGTGGGGCTGCGATGTGTTGATCTTCCGAGGCCGCGCATGACCCAGAAAAGTGTGTCCGGCCAAATGGGATCGAGCGTGTTGGGTTATATGGTGCACCCCTGCAGGGAAGTTAATCTATTCGAATAGCCGTGATCTTCGGTAACAGGACGACTTGGAGTTGTACCTTGACCTTATGACAACTAGAACCGGATACTTAATAAAACACACCCTTCTAAGTGCCAGATACAACCGGTGATCGCTCTCTCACAGGGCGACGAGGGGAGGATCATCGGTTAGGATTATGCTACGTGATGATACTTGGAGGACTTCAGTCTACTCTCTTCTACATGCTGCCAGACAGAGGCTGCCAGAAGCGTAGTCTTCGAAAGGACTAGCTATCCCCCTCTTATTCCGGCATTCTGAAGTTCAGTCCACATATGATACCCTTATTCCATTTGATACCAATGCATACATATGTAGTGTAGCTCCTTGCTTGCGAGTACTTTGGATGAGTACTCACGGTTGCTTTCTCCTTCTTTTCCCCTATCCCTTCTACCTGGTTGTCGCAACCAGATGTTGGAGCCCAGGAGCTAGACGCCACCGTCGACGACGACTCCTACTACACCGGAGGTGCCTACTACTACATGCTGCCCGCTGACGACGACCAGGAATAGTTTAGGAGGATCCCAGGCAGGAGGCCTGCGCCTCTTTCGATCTGTATCCCAGTTTGTGCTAGCCTTCTTAAGGCAAACTTGTTTAACTTATGTCTGTACTCAGATATTGTTGCTTCCGCTGACTCGTCTATGATCGAGCTCTTGTATTCGAGCCTTCGAGGCCCCTGGCTTGTAATATGATGCTTGTATGACTTATTTTATTTATAGAGTTGTGTTGTGATATCTTCCCGTGAGTCCCTGATCCTGATCGTACACGTTTGCGTGTATGATTAGTGTACGGTCAAATCGGGGGCGTCACAAGTTGGTATCAGAGCCGACTGCCTGTAGGAATCCCCCTTCCACACTCCTTGGCTGAAGTTGATTCTAGACATTACAAAAACTTTTACTAACATGGCTGTGAGCCTTACGGGCCCACATCGCCATCTGGGTGGTATTAGGCTCTTTTACTCCTCGATCCTTACTCTGGGACACTGAACTCTCTCCTACTCAGGTTAAACGATTTTACTAACTCTAACACTAGGATCCCGTGACCACGTTCACCCCAAAGTTGGATAAGCCCTAGTTATTCTTTAGAGTAGTATTTGAACATTTTCCACATTGTCATTTGACTCCTGTGAAAACATCTTTGTTTTCAGATGGAACCCACGAGGCAGGTCGTGCGCCACACGACGGCCATTGGTGCCTCAGGATCACCTGCTGTGTTGGTTGAGATGATGACCTATCTGGGTTATCGCTGGCACCCTGAGTACACCGTCTATGAGGAGTATCAGGACTTCAACCAGGAGCAGTACCGTGCCATCGTCCACCTCTACTCTCGGGAGTATGATTCCACTACCGTGCTGCACACTGCTCATGGTGTTGGAGTGACCATCGACATGGCGGTCCACGATGCTGCTTATGCTGCTCCCACACGTCTTCGCGGATAGTATCAGGAGTTGGACACCTCCCCCTTCAGGCACATTGCTATCGCATCTGATGTTGGTGCGGAGGGATACTACACTGCTGCCTACTCCACCGTCACCCGAGAGCCCTTCTACCATCAGAACCTGGTTCTGCATGCTGATGGGCTGGATAGAGCTAACCAAGCTCTTCGCCACGAGTTGTACACCACCCGTCAGCACCTGTATCGTGCTCTGACGCTGTTGCACCCCTCTGCCCGCTCTGGTGATCTGTCGCGTTCTGTGATCTACCCTGCCCGGACCGTGATGCCCCAGGGCGTCGGCTGGCCAGATGTGGGAGGCTACTCTCCTGCATTGGGTCCTCTCCTGCCACCTGCGCTTCGGGTTCCGCACCAGAGTATCCGCGGACCCCAGGCTACTCGCGTGGAGGTCTTCCCTTCGCGTCACTACCAGCTGTCGGGCTACACCTACCTCCGCAGTACCGCATGGGACTGATGTAGACTTGCTTGTTAGTGTTAGATGCATTCGCCGCGAGCCTGTGTGCCGCCTATGATGTATTAGTCTATGTACTGAACTCTGTGTACCGAACTCTATGCATGATCTCTTTTGTAAGATATGCCGACTACTATGTAGTATCTATCGTGCTGCTTTCATTGTGCATGTTTCATCATGAATGATTCTTGTCCTTGCAAAATTTCTCGATGCTGAACTACCCCTGTTGTATATTAGCAGGATGGTTAGACCAGGTGGTCGTGGACGTGGTGGCAACCTCCCACCACCGCCTGAGTACATGGCTGGTATGATCCAACAGCTTGAGATGAATCGCCAGTTCATGGAGAATATGATGGCTCAGTTTCCTCGCCCCAATATGAACCAGCAGCCAACCCTAGTAACTCTGCAGGATTTCATGCGCCTGAACCCAACTGTGTATCGCAGATCAACTCAGCCTCTGGATGCTGATGACTGGCTCCGTGACATCACCTATGAGATGGAGTCTGCTGATGTAGCCCCTGCCAGCTATGTCACCTTTGCTTCCTTCTTCCTGAAAGGACCCGCGGCTCAATGGTGGGACAGCCACAGGCGTACTCTGCCAGCTGGAACAATCATCACCTGGCCAGACTTCCAAGCTGCCTTTCGTGCTCGCTTCATTCCTCAGGGAGTCATGGACCGTAAGAAGCGCGAGTTTCGCAACCTCACCCAAGGCAACAAGACTGTTGAAGCTTATCAACGGGAGTTTCTTGACTTGTCCCGCTATGCTGAAGAAGACATTGCAACTGATGCACACAGACAGGAGAAGTTCCGTGATGGCCTTCAAGCTGACATCAAGCTCGCACTTCTAGTGCATGACTTTGCTGATTTCGCCACTCTGGTGAACAAGGCCATCAATGTCGAAACTGGTCTGCAGGAATACCAGAGCTCTCACAGGCGCAACCGTGACACGGGCTCATCTTCGGGCCCGTCCTCGCAGAAGCGCAAGATATGGATTCCCAATAGCATGTACCAGCCGGATGCACCTGCCCCAAGGCAGACCTATGCTGCACCTCGCCTGCCTGCTCCTCCGACTAGGCAGCCAAGACTCCCAGCTCCACCACCACAAGCTCCTGTTCCCACTCCCAATAATGGGTTGTGCTTCAGGCATGGACAACCAGGGCACCGTGCTAGGGAATGCAACCAGAACCAGAATCAACTGGCCCTTCCAGCAACTGGCCGTGGAAGCAACCAGCCCCGCAGCAACAATGCCAAGTCTTATGGTCGTGTTCATGCCAACCACGTTGATCTGAGCGAAGCTCAAGACCAGCCTGCTACTGTGATGGGTACCCTCCTCGTAAACTCAGTACCAGTATCCGTTTTATTTGATACAGGTGCATCGCATTCATTCATGTCAGAAGGTTTTGCATGCTTGCACGACATTAAATGTGAGGACATGAATGCTTCACTATTAGTACACACCCCTGCGGGCCAATGTCGAACCTCCATGATTTGCAACGACGTCCCTGTAGAAATCGAAGGACTGGAGTTCCTTATCTCTCCCATCGTACTGAAGTCCTGTAGCATTGATCTCATTCTGGGAATGAATTGGTTAAAAGCGCATACTGCTTCTATAGTTTGCGCCACTAAGACCGTCCATATGCTACACCCTTCAGACGAAATAGTTACTTACCAAGCTCATCTGGTGCAAAACGCCGAGGCACGGCTTTATGCCTTGAATGCGTTGAACGCTGCACCACTCGAGGGCATTGAAACATTCCCGTCGTTCGTGAATTCCAAGATGTCTTCCCAGAAGAACTTCCAGGGATTCCCCCTGCTAGAGCTGTCGAATTCATCATCGACTTGAAACCCGGCACCACCCCTATAGCTAAACGACCCTACAAGATGCCGCCGCATGTGCTCATTGAGCTTAAGGAGGAAATCGACAAATCTCTTGTCAAAGGTTTCATTCGCCCAAGTTGCTCTCCTTGGGGAGCACCTTCTCTCTTTGTTAAGAAGAAGGATGGGACAAACCAATTAGTCCAAGACTACCGTCCTATAAACCAAGCTACCATTCAGAATAAATACCCTCTTCCTCGGATCAATGATCTTTATGATCAACTGGCTGGCTCATCAGTGTTCTCCAAACTCGACTTGAGGTTGGGTTACCACCAGATCCGTGTTCGTGAAGAGGACATCCCAAAAACCGCCTTCGTGACTCGGTATGGATCATACGAGTACACCGTCATGTCATTCGGCTTAACGAATGCTCCAGCCACCTTCTCTCGTCTGATGAACTATATATTCATGGATTACCTCGACAAGTTCGTCGTGGTTTATTTGGACGATATCCTTGTATTTTCCAAGAACAAGGAAGAACATGCTGAACATCTTCGTCTTGTGCTGGAAAAGCATCGGGAGCATCAGCTGTATGCTAAGTATTCCAAGTGTGAATTCTGGCTCCCCGAAGTAACCTATCTTGGGCATGTCATCTCCAAGGATGGTATTGCCGTCAACCCTGAACGAGTTCAGGCTATTCTCGATTGGACTCCTCCGAAGAATGTGAAGCAAGTCTGAAGTTTCCTCGGTCTCGCCAGCTATTGCCGTCGATTCGTCGAGAACTTATCCAAGATTGCCAGGCCCCTGACTAATCTGTTACATAAGGGTGTCAAGTTTGACTGGACAGACAAGTGTCAGGAAAGTTTCCAGGCGCTCAAAGACAAGTTGACTTCTGCCCCCGTGCTTGCCCCACCTGATACTAAGAAGGACTTCGTCATTTACTGCGACGCTTCCCGTCAAGGATTAGGCTGTGTCCTAATGCAGGAGCGCAGAGTGATTGCTTATGCCTCTCGTCAACTGCTCCCTCACGAAGAAAACTACCCAGTTCACGACCTCGAGCTTGCTGTTGTCATTCATGCACTGAAGCAGTGGCGACATTACCTTCTCGGTAATCGTTGTGAGATCTTCACTGACCATCAAAGTCTGAAGTATCTGTTTACTCAGCCAGATCTGAACCTCCGTCAGCAGAGATGGATGGAGACTGTTGCAGACTTTGACGTGGGTATATCCTATACCCCCGGCAAGGCTAATGTAATGGCTGATGCCTTGAGCCGCAAGTCTTACTGCAACCACCTCCAGGTTCATAAAGTTCAGCCCTCGCTTGTCGAAGAATTTAGGAAGCTGAACCTCCATATTGTTCCTCCTGGAGCACTCGCTCCCCCTCCCCTGGAATTCCGCAAGATGAATCTTCTTGTTATTACTAAGGGTTCTCTGAATACCCTGACTATCGTATCAGATCTCGTAGCTGGTATAAAGACTATACAAGGTTATGACTCTGAAGTCCATAAGATTAAGCGCCATCTAGCAGAAGGAAAGCCCTCATTCTTCACTATCGCTGATGATGGCGCCTTGTATTTCAAAGGCCGCCTAGTGGTACCATGTTCGAAGAAAAACCTGGATAAGACTAAAAGGGTTATGCAAGAAGCCCATGATACGCCTCTGTCCATCCATCCTGGTAGTACAAAGATGTACCAGGATATTCATTAAAGATTCTGGTGGTCCAATATGAAGCAGGACATTGCTTGTTATGTTGCTGAGTGTGACGTTTGCCGTCGTATCAAAGCTGAGCATCAAAGGCCTGCTGGAACTCTGCAACCTATCACTATTCCTGAATGGAAATGGGACCATGTTGAAATGGACTTCGTCACTGGATTTCCCAAATCGCAGAAAGGTAATGACGCTATTCTTGTCGTCATTGACCGGCTTTCCAAAGTTGCCCATTTTCTGGCGGTCAAAGAGACAATCACTGCTAGTCAGCTTGCTACTCTCTACATGGCCAGAATTGTTTCACTTCACGGTATTCCACTGGTTATCAGTTCAGACCGTGGCAGCTTATTCACTTCAAGGTTTTGGGCGAGTTTCCAAGAAGCTATGGGAACTCATCTGTCGTTCAGTACTGCGTTTCATCCGCAGTCACAAGGGCAAGTTGAACGTGTCAACCAAGTTCTCGAAGATATGCTTCGAGCTTGTGTTATTTCCTTCGGCAAGAAATGGGAGGAATCTCTCCCGTATGCTGAGTTTTCTTATAATAATAGCTATCAAGCTAGTCTAAAGATGGCCCCCTTCGAAGTATTATATGGACGAAAGTGCCGAACCCCTCTGAACTGGTCAGAAACGGGGGAACATCCACTCTTTGGTCCGGATATTATCCAACAGGCCGAAGAACTAGTTCGCATTATTCGCGAGAATCTCAAGACTGCTCAGTCACGTCAGAAAAGTCAGTATGACCGTCATCACCAAGACATGGACTATCAACCTGGCGAAAAGGCTTATCTTCGAGTTACACCAATGAAGGGTGCACACCGCTTCGGGATCAAAGGAAAGCTAGCTCCCTGCTATATTGGTCCTTTCACTATTCTCGAAAGGCGTGGAAAGGTGGCATATCAACTGGAGCTTCCGCCGAACCTTTCTCAGGTTCACGATGTGTTCCACGTGTCACAACTCCGACGCTGCTTCAAGGACCCAATCCGAGCAGTGGATCATGAGATGCTTGAGTTGCAACAGGACCTCTCCTATAAAGAGCATCCGGTCCGCATTCTCGACCAAGCTGAACGGCGCACACGTCAGAAGGCGATCAAGTTCCTCAAGGTCCAGTGGTCGAATCACTCTGAAGACGAAGCCACCTGGGAACGCGAGGACCGCCTGCGTGATGAATACCCCGCACTGTTTCCTTCTACCACCTAAATCTCGGGACGAGATTTCTTGTAGTGGAGGAGATTTGTAACGCCCGGATGATCATGCTACAGTAATCCCACGCTAATCATGCCATGACACCTCGGTTACTATTGCTAACCTCGCAATGATTCGAAACCGTTTCAAATTTAAATTCTAAATAAGTCAAACGACAAAATTTTTCAAAATATTAAACAAAAATGTTCGGTGTGTGACTAATATTGCAAGGGTAATTATCGTAAAGAAAACACATTTTTATAAAATGCCTAAATGACTTAAAATGAAATAAAACAGAGAGAAAATAAATAAAAGAAAGAAAATGCAAAAGGGAAAAACAAACAAAAAAAAAGAGGAGAAAGCCCCCCCCCGGCCCCTTGGGCTTCGGCCCATCAGGCCACAGCCGATTCGGCCGGCCCACCCCGCCGCGCCCTTATCCCCCCCTCTGTCCCCCACCACTCCACCGGCACTCTCACTCCCCCCCCACGGGATCGAGGGAGGAGGACCTCGTCGCGCCAGGACGCCGCCGCCCGGATCGCTGTCGCCGACCATCACCTCGCCGGCGCCCCCTCCCCCACCGGCCTGCCTCCCCCTCGCTGCCTCGTCCTCGTCATCCACCCCACGCCCCGCTGCCCTATCCCTACCGGCCCCGTGAGCACACCCCACGCTCCTCCTCCTCTCTTCCCTGTTCCTGCTCGTCGCGGCCGTGTCTGCACTGCCGCGCCCACGCGCACCCGCACGCGCTCACCAACGCCGTCCGGACGCCCGAGGCGTCGCGCCCACACACGTTGTGCCCGCGCCGTGGCCGCCCCTTGCCCCTGGCCATGCCAAACGCGCGCGCGCCCACGCACCGCAGCGCTGCTGCCGCTGCCCACCACGGCCTCGCCCCGGCACGCGCCTCCTCCCCTGCTGCTGCAGCTGCTTGCCCGCGCCGTCGCCTGGGCCGTGCCGCCACCGCCACCGGCGCGGCGGTGCCGCGCCGCGCGTGCCCTGCAGCGCCCCCTGCCACCGTTGTTGCTTCGCTGCGCCGACCGCCCCCTCCTCGCCGGAGCCAGGCCGCGCGCCCGCCCCTTCGCCCACTGGCTGCAGCGCCCGCACGGGCGCCCCACGCCCGCTAGCCGGTAGCCCGCGCCCGCTAAGGCCCCGGACCAATGACATATGGGCCCCACCCCAGAGAACGTTTCCAAAAAAAGGTTTTAAAAACAGAATAATAGAAAATAAATAATAACTAAAAATAAACTTAATTAATTAATTAATTAATTAATTAAGTTAATTAATCCTAGTTAATTAATCTAATTAATCTGTTAGTTTAATTAAACAGTAGTTTGTTTAGCCTAAACCCTAATTAAGTCTAAACAGTGTATGACAGGTGGGTCCCACTGGACCCACGCATCAGTTGACCCCGTCAACCCCTGTTGACTGGTGACGTCAGCATGACATCATGCTGATGTCATAAATCCAAATTTCGAATTAAATTAAATAATTAATTAAATTCCAGAAATTAGTAAAATCTTTAGAAAATCATATCTTTTAATCCGTAACTCGGATTAAATTATTTTCAACATGAAAGTTGCTCAGAACGACGAGACGAACCCAGTTACGCAGCCCGTTCGTCCGCCACGCATCCCTAAGCTATCGACCTCGCAACTTTTCCCCTCTGGCTCCTCTGCCCGAAAACGCGAAACACCGGGAATACTTTCCGGATGTTTTCCCCCTTCACCGGTACCACCTCGTACCGCGTTAGAGCACACCTAGCATCACGTTTTGTCATGTCATGCATCATTATGCAGCTGTTTGCATTATATTTATTGTTTCTTCCCCCTCTTCTCTCGTTAGACACCGAGACCGACGCCGCTGCTACCCAGTACGACTACAGTGTTGACGACCCCTCTCTCTTGCCAGAGCAACCAGGCAAGCCCCCCCTTTGATCACCAGATATCGCCTACTCTTTTCTCTACTGCTTGCATTAGAGTAGTGTAGCATGTTACTGCTTTCCGTTAATCCTATTCTGATGCATAGCCTGTCCTTGCTACTACTGTTGTTACCTTTACCTGCAATCCTAATGCTTAATATAGGATGCTAGATTATCATCAGTGGCCATACATTCTTGTCCGTCTGCCATGCTATATTATCGGGCCGTGATCACTCGGGAGGTGATCACGGGTATATACTATATACTTTATACATGATACATGTGGTGACTAAAGTCGGGTCGGCTTGTGGAGTACCCGCGAGTGGATCTTTGTGGCGAAGCGACAGGGCAGGTTGACACCACCTAGGAGAGAGGTGGGCCTGGCCCTGGTCGGCGTTCGCGGTTATCTCAAGATAACACGTTTAACGAGATCTTGGTATTTGATCTGAGTCTGGCCACTGGCCTATACGCACTAACCATCTACGCGGGGACAGTTATGGGCACTCGACGTCGTGGTATCAGCCGAAGCCTTCGTGACGTCAGCAACGGAGCGGCGCGCGCTGGATTGGACTGGAACGCCTGTTAGACTAGGTCTGCTTCCGGCCGCCCACGCAACGTGCAGGTGTGCTAAGGGCGATGGGCCCAGACCCCTGGGCGCTTAGGTTTAGACCGGCGTGCTGACCTCTCTGTTGGTCTAGGTGGGGCTGCGACGTGTTGATCTTTCGAGGCCGGGCATGACCCAGAAAAGTGTGTCCGGCCAAATGGGATCGAGCGTGTTGGGTTATGTGGTGCACCCCTGCAGGGAAGTTAATCTATTCGAATAGCCGTGATCTTCGGTAACAGGACGACTTGGAGTTGTACCTTGACCTTATGACAACTAGAACCGGATACTTAATAAAACACACCCTTCTAAGTGCCAGATACAACCGGTGACCGCTCTCTCACAGGGCGACGAGGGGAGGATCATCGGTTAGGATTATGCTACGTGATGATACTTGGAGGACTTCAGTCTACTCTCTTCTACATGCTGCCAGACAGAGGCTGCCAGAAGCGTAGTCTTCGAAAGGACTAGCTATCCCCCTCTTATTCCGGCATTCTGCAGTTCAGTCCACATATGATACCCTTATTCCATTTGATACCAATGCATACATATGTAGTGTAGCTCCTTGCTTGCGAGTACTTTGGATGAGTACTCACGGTTGCTTTCTCCTTCTTTTCCCCTATCCCTTCTACCTGGTTGTCGCAACCAGATGTTGGAGCCCAGGAGCCAGACGCCACCGTCGACGACGACTCCTACTACACCGGAGGTGCCTACTACTACGTGCTGCCCGCTGACGACGACCAGGAATAGTTTAGGAGGATCCCAGGCAGGAGGCCTGCGCCTCTTTCGATCTGTATCCCAGTTTGTGCTAGCCTTCTTAAGGCAAACTTGTTTAACTTATGTCTGTACTCAGATATTGTTGCTTCCGCTGACTCGTCTATGATCGAGCTCTTGTATTCGAGCCTTCGAGGCCCCTGGCTTGTAATATGATGCTTGTATGACTTATTTTATTTGTAGAGTTGTGTTGTGATATCTTCCTGTGAGTCCCTGATCCTGATCGTACACGTTTGCGTGTATGATTAGTGTACGGTCAAATCGGGGGCGTCACAGTGTTAACCATATCAGTTAGAGTTCGGTTCTTTCTTTCGGCTACCCCATTTGACTGGGGTGAGTAGGGAGGCGTCCTCTCATGGATTATACCATGTTCCGCACAAAACAGATCAAATTCATTGGAAAAATACTCTCCACGACGATCGGACCTAAGCCGTTTAATTTTTCGATCAAGTTGGTTCTCTGCCTCAGCTTTATAGTTTTTGAAGAAAGTCAAAGCCTCATCTTTTGATTTCAGAAGATACACATAACAATATCTAGTGGAGTCATCAATAAACGTCATGAAGTATCTCTTTCCACCTTTTGTCAACACGCCATTCATCTCACACAGATCAGAATGTATAAGCTCTAGTGGCGCCAAGTCTCTTGCCTCTGTAGTCTTACGAGACTTGCGAGGTTGCTTAGCTTGCACACATACTTGACACTTAGAGCCCTTGACATGAGAGATTTTTGGAATTAAATTCATATTGGCTAGCCGCGTCATGCATCTGAAGTTAATATGACAAAGTCGTGAATGCCAAATATCAGACTCATTATTGTGGCAAACATTATTAATAACTTTAGTGCAAATAAGCCTCCGCACTCATAGCCTTTTCCAACAAATTTTCCACACTTAGAAATTACAACTTTATTGGATTCGAAAACCAACTTAAAACCATCTCGACATAAACGGGAACCGCTAACGAGATTTTTATTGATGGACGACACATGATGAACGTTCTTCAGATGCACGGTCTTCCCCGAAGTAAACTTTAGATCGACCGTACCAACACCTCGAACGATGGCATGTGACCCGTTCCCCATCAGCACGGGAGAAGTCCCAGTGGCCTGGTAAGAAGAAAACATGGAGGCATCAGCACAAACATGTACATTGGCACCGGTGTCAATTAACCAATCAGGGGATTGAAATACTGAAAGGATGGTAGGAAAAATACCGTACCTAATTCCTTCATATCAGTATCACCGATGACGACATTAGCGGACTTGCCACTCTTCTCATGTTCGCGCTCCTCAAAGCGGTTAGGACACTTTGAAGCCCAGTGATTAGGATCACCGCAGACATGGCAAAGTCCCTTCCCCTTCTTATGAGAATTCTTCTTGAAGTTAGTAGAATGTGATGGCTTGTTCTTTGTATCAAACTTGCCTTTGCCCTAAGATTTGTTCTTGTTGTTTTTGAACTTGTTGGGCTGGAAGTTCTTCTTCTGTACCATGTGGGCACTAGAACCTCCCTCAGCAACTCGAGCACGTGTGTCCTTTGCTCTCGCCTTCTCTTCAACATCAAGAGTACCAATGAGATCCGCAACGGAAAACTCCTGTCTCTTGTGTTTCAGGGAAGTAGCAAAATTGTTCCACGAAGGTGGAAACTTGGCAATGATGCCCCCGGCAACAAATTTGTCCGGCAACACACACTTGAAGTACTCAAGTTCTTTTGCGAGCGACTATATCTCATGAGCCTGTTGTACAACAGCGCGCTCATCAGTCATCTTGTAGTCATAGAATTGCTTCATGACGTACAACTCGCTGCCGGCGTCCGAGGCACCAAACTTGGCCTCGAGCGCAGCCCACATGTCCTTGTCGTTGTCAAATGACATATACGAATCCACAATTGAGTCATCAAGAACACTCAGAAGAGCGCCTTTAAAGAGGGTATCGATCTTCTCAAAAGCTTCCAACTGTGCTGGATTAAGATCGCCCTCAGGCTTCCCCTTGGTGGCGTCATAGCAGCCCATGGTCTGAAACCAGTAGACTGCTCTCGTGCGCCACCTCTTATATTGCGCCCCCTTAAAGGCAGGCGGCTTCAGATGCGCAGCAAAACTACTCGGAGTAAATTGCCTATAATCGGGTTTTTGGGTTGTTGGAAATATGAGCAAATTACTACGAGATTTAATCCGAATAAACAGAAGATAAATCATGACTACAGCAACAGAGATTAAACTAATCATGTGAACTAGCATAGCAGATGAACAGATCACATCTAGGGCACATACTAGAAACATGAATTCTACCATGATCTCGAACAGGAAGGATAGAATCACATACGGTGCAGCGGGAGCAACACCGCCGGCGTTGACGTTGTCACCCATGTCGTCGAGGATGAGGTTGCCGAGGTCGGGGAAGAAGTCGTCGTTCGCGAAGTCGTCGCTGCCAGCAGTCGCGCGAGTGCGCTCCCCAAAAACCTGATCGCCCCTCTCCCATACAGGATCACGAGAGGCGGGGTTCCGGAGGCCTGCTGTCCCTTCTCCCGGTGCACGCCGAAAGGCGGGCCGGGTAGGTCGTCGGAATAAACCCCACGTCCGAGTCGTCACGATCCAAAAGAATCGGAAACGGTTCAGTAAATCCCGCAACCCGCGGCGCGTCGTGACGAGGCGTGGCGTGGCGTGGCGAGGCGAGTGAGGAGGAGGAGCGTGCGTGTAGGTCTTCTCTTCTCATGCTCATACAAGTGGTAGAAGAGCTCACCTTATAAAGAGGTGCAACTCTCTCTCAACTTCCGGGGTGGGACTAAACTTTAGCCTCACTCACTTCACTCACATGTGTGCATGAATGGGCCAAGAGAATTTCAGAATTTTAGTTGGGCTTTGGGTCAAAGGCCTACTAGCAAAATTCCAACAGATTCAATCTGATAGCTCTGTCGTGGTGGCGGCGTTGACGGATGACTCTCTCCACAGATCTGCATATGGACATCTCATGATAGAAATCAAGAAGCTTTTGAAATCGCATGGTTTTATTCCGCAGAAGATTGATCGTCATCAAAATAGGGTTGCTCATAGTCTAGCTAATATTGATCGCTCTCGAGGTAGCACCACCTGTTGGTTGCGCCGTGTTCCATACAATATCATGCATCTTGTTTTAGCGGACTGCCGGACTGTAACACTATTTCCGAGGAATAAAACTTTTTTTACCTCGCAAAAAATGCTCACCGGAGCAAATTCACAATCTATAAATATTCTCACATTACAAATTCACATGGCAAATTACAAATTTCATGTCCAAACAATTCATAACAGACTGCAAACAAGAATCTAATTTCACTATCATTAAATAGAAAGACAACTAGTCAAATTAACTTACCTTGATGTGGCTCGCGTAGTCCGCAACCTTCTGGACAGTAGGAGAAGACAAGTAGAGGACCTACGCTGCAGTGCTAGATGTATTTAGTTCAACAACTAAGAATTGACACGAGGACAGCGAGTCCACTTTTAGCATTCGGAGACTGCAGTGTGAAGCGATATGGGCCTATGGGCCCTCTTGTGGTAGTGTGGGAAAAGGACTAGATGGGCTAGCGTCTGGTTTTGGACTGAATGCTCAGCAGCCGCGTTTTATTATGTCAGTTTCATTTCTTCTTTATACATACTCATATATATACTATATATACCTAGTTTCTTTGCAAAAATAATGGGTATTCAATTGAATACCCATGAATTGAAGTGGGCCCGTCCCTGTCCAGAGGACAAGTGGCACTATTGATGACAATGTGGCAGTGTTGATGACGACGCGCTGATGAGTGAATAGTATGCGCCTATTCTGCAATAGTGGCCAGGGGATAGCTGTCGCGTCCGCACGCACGTCCGATGAAACGCCGTAGTTGACTTCAGGCAGCCGACTACGGGCGCGAGCCGAAGCAGCTCGCCCAGGCGGGCGAGAATCCTGTCCGGCTCGCTGTCTTGGAACTATCGGGTCATCCCCCGACAAAGGGCGTTTTACAAAAATGGATTACTTCAGATCCGAATTTTCTTTGGCAAAGTGACAGTGAAAAGAAGAAGTATCCATATGGCGTCGTGGCAACCTTCAGGGTCATCTGGATTCCATCCACGTCACGCAGGAACATGACAAATTCCAATTCAATTCGAAGCAGGGTGGGGTCTTTTTAGTACTCCCTCCGTTCCAAATTACTCGTCGCAGAAATGAATGTATTTAAAACTAAAATACATCTAGATACATCCATACCTATGACAAGTAATTCAGAACGGAGGGAGTAATAGGAACCTTAGACTAGTCATAGTGGGAGTAACTTAGCTAGTAACATAGCGCACTCCAATTTTTTTTTTGCTTATGTGGCAAGTATTTTTAATATAAGATAGTAACATAATATGTTACTGTAACATAACATAGCGATTCCCAAAACAAGATGAGTCTACAAGCTAATAAATGAAGTCATCTATGACACTATTATTATGTTATTTTGCATTATGAAGGTAGTAACTTAAACTATAACCAGCCTTATTGTGTTCTGAAAAGCAACCTCCTGTCTCATGGGCGAGATTCTATTATAGTCGTTCTCAAGATGCTGTCTGGATAAACCTGACTAGCAAACTACAGTAACCGTTAACTTCTGGATCGAGATGCTAAATTTGACTTGTAGCCCTACTACCTACCGTTGGCTTAAAGTGATGTCAACCATGACGCCACACAAGGGACCCACCGGCTCTAATTTGTCCGGCCGCAGGACACCAACTGAGAGACGGAAGGAGTACAAAAATGACGAGGCAGCGTTAACTCCAACTCCAAGCCCGAACTCGGAAACCAAAACACGCCACTCTGTTCGGCACGACGTCGCGCACGTACGGCGCCATGGGCGGCGAGCCAGGTTACCAGGACCCGTCGCCGGCGAGCGCGCGGCCGCACGTGCTGCTCCTGTGCAGCCCGTGCATGGGGCACCTCATCCCTTTCGCCGAGCTGGCGCGCCGGCTCGTCGCCGACCAAGCCCTCGCCGCCACGCTCCTCTTCGCCGCGGCCACGGACGCCCCCTCGGAGCAGTACGCCGCCCTGGCCGCGTCCATGCCCGACGGCGTCGACCTCGTCGCGCTGCCCGCGCCACCGGCGGACGCCCTGCCGCCCTCCACCACCGTGCGCGGACGCGTCGTGCACGCCGCCCTCTCCGCTGTCCCGCAAGTCCGGGACATCGCCCGGTCGCTGGCCTCGACCGCACCGCTCGCCGCGCTCGTGGTGGACATGGCCAGCGTGCCGGCGCGCGACGTCGCGGCGGAGCTGGGCGTGCCGTGCTACATGTTCTTCACCTCGCCGTGGATGCTCCTGTCCCTGTTCCTGCACCTCCCGGAGCTCGACGCGGGGCTCGTCGGGGAGTACCGGGACGCGACGGGGCCCATCCGGCTGCCGGGCTGCGTGCCGATCCACGCGCCCGAGCTTCCCGGGTCCATGCTCGCCGACCGGAGCAGCGACACGTACGCCGGGTTCCTGTCCTTGGCCAAGGACGCCGCGAGAGTCGACGGGATTCTCGTGAACACGTTCCGTGAGGTGGAGCCAGCGGTGGGCCAAGGCGGCACGGACTGCGTGAAGGACATGCCGGTGCACGCGGTCGGGCCGTTGGTCTGGACAAGGCCAGTCGCGACCGGCGTGAACCGGGAGCCGGAGCACGCACGCCTCATCACATGGCTGGACCAGCAGCCCCGTGGATCCGTGGTGTTCCTGTCGTTCGGGAGCGGTGGCACGCTCACGCGCCGGCAGACAACCGAGCTAGCGCTCGCGCTGGAGGCGACCGGGCGTCCGTTCATCTGGGCGGCAAAGCGGCCACACGAGGACACTGCGGACGGCGCCTTCTTCGGAACTGGCCGAGGAGGAGACGACGACGACGACCCGCTCGGCTTCCTGCCGGGGGGATTCGTCGAGAGGACGGCGGGGGTGGGGCTCGTCCTCCTGTCGTGGGCCCCGCAGACGGCGATCCTCGCGCACGCCGCCGTCGGGTGCTTCGTCACGCACTGCGGGTGGAACTCGAGCCTGGAGAGCATCCTTAATGGAGTGCCGATGGTGGCATGGCCGCTCTACGCCGAGCAGAAGATGAACGCTGCCATGTTGGAGGCCCACTCAGGGGTGGCGGCCCGCTTGAACGCCGCCGGACCTGGCAACGGCGACGGCTTTGTCTGCAAGGAAGAGATCGTGAGCGTGATCCGACGTGTGATGGATGGGGACGAAGCAACGACGATGAGGAAGCGTGTTGGTGAGCTCAGAGACAGAGCCACACATGCGCTAGGTATGGATGGTTCTTCAACTCTTACACTAGCCAAGATCAAAGATGTATGGAAGTCTTCAACTTCTAATGGCGAAAGTTAAAGGGAAAGAAAAATTAATATATTTTTGCAAGCCACCGCACATCATTATCTACTTACTAGAAGTATTCTTCATCTTGAAAACCAACATGTGATTGAATGGTTAAGAGAACAGTGGTATCTCTAGCCTACCAGAAGTTCAAGTCTTAGGCCCTATTTGTAAGTCCTATTACTTTTTTTAGTCCCAACTTATAAGTCCCAAGTCCCTAAAAAGTCCCTATCTGTTTGGTTCCTGGGACTTATAAGTTTCTATAAGACCATATTACAACTATAAGTCCCTATAAGTCCCTCCTTGAGAGTCTTATTTCATAAGTCCTAAATGCCCACTTTAAGTCCCTATAAGTCCTTTCTGTTTGGTTTAGATGGGACTTATAGAGACTTATTTAAGTCCCTAGACCAATAAGTCCCTGAAAACAAACACCCTCTTAGACTGGTTCTTGTATTTTTCTTTATTTATTTCACACCTTCCGGCAATGTGCCTTGAGTGGAAGGATAGAAAGCAAACTATGGTAATTTTGTAAAAGGATATCCACACCTCTCTCCATATTTACAGATAAGGTCTTCTCTCATTCATCCTTATCTCCCACAACCTCATTGTTGAGCAATTAAAAAAGGAAGCCTTTGGAGCAATCTGGCATGCTGGCCGCTGCGGGCGTCGTCCATCCCATGCCTCCGCTCAGTCCGACCACACTAGTAGAAAAGGGGGCTTTGGTCCAGGCTGGGTAAGCCCATTAGTCCCGGTTCAGTCCAGAACCGGGACCAATGGGTGCATTTATTCTGGTTCGTGCGGCTAAGGCATTAGTCCCGGTTCACCTAGGCCCTTTAGTCCCGGCTCGTGCCATGAACCGGGACTAAAGGGTGCGGTGCCCATTAGTCCCGGTTGGTGGCACCAACCGGCACTAAAGGTTAGACCTTTAGTCCCGGTTGGTGCCATCAACCAGGACTAATGGGCTTTGAGGCATTAGTACCGGTTCATGGCACGAACCGGTACTAAAGGTCCCATTTTCAAACTCTCCCCCCCCCACCCCCTGGACCGCCTTTTCAGTTTTAGAAAAAACAAAAGAAAATGATGGAAATGTCAAAAAATAAAATAAAATAAGTTTCCCATGTGATATGTGGTCTAGTTGTTGGGAAAATTTACAAATATGAATTTCAACTTTATTTACAAAATCTCTCTGGAATTTGTAAAATGGGCATAACTTTTGCATACGAGCTCGGATTAAAAAGTTTTTATATGAAAAATCATCTACGGCCTGTTTGCTTGCAAATTTGTAGAATCCTCAAATTCCAAAAGGAAAAAAAGTTATGCTCAAATTTCAGTTTTTTTAAATTTTCATTAAATCTGGTCAAACTATGGTCAAACTACTTATTCAAGAAGTGTTAGTGTTACTAAATAATTATTTAAAAATATTAATGTTATTAAATAATTATTTTAGTTTTTTTGAATTTTGGTCAAATCTGGTCAAACTATGGTCAAACTGTGGTCAAACAATGGTACAAACCATGGGGATAGAAGTGGTTCTCTTCTTCAAGATGCACGCAAAGGGAGGCGATCTCGGGCCTGGCCGCCTTGTGTATTGTTCTCAGTTATCAGATATTCCTGACTATTTACCAAAGAACAGATTTGCACAGTTGTCGTCCTGCTAGGAAATCTTCTACTTCTAGTGACGAAAAATAAAGGAAACGGAAAATAAAAGTATGTTTGCAAGCCACCGATAACCATCTCTCTGCTCCTAAAACGGGATTCGGTAGACTGAGATCCACGGTTTATTTTCGTCTCATCACACTATTTTTTCTCTCCCTCACACTGAAAACCAAATCGATTTGCTCGATCCCTCTTTCGTTTTTTATGCTTGCTTTGGCAGATGGCGCCGGTTCAATTCAATAACCTAAATACTAGGTAATGAATTATTAAGAAAATCACACTATATACATATACATATGAGATCACCTTCTTAAAAGACAGAGAGAAGATTTTTCTCAATAACCTTTCAAATCAAAACGAAATACTATTTCTTAATAACAAATCGCTAATACCAGGCACTATGACATTTATTATTTGTTATTATCTCTATTATTAAATCTCTACTCCTAAAAAAGGAGTTTGTAGACCGGTATGCACTGATTATTTTTCCTCCTTCCAAAACAAAATTAGATATTTCTCAATAATAATTCGCTAATCCCGAGCACTATGTCATTTATTATCTATGATCACAACTTTTCGGAGATAATTTTTCTTCTGTCCCACCCGCATGTCTCCATTTTCACCGAAATCTTGTTTTGTTCGTTTCGTTCGACCTCCCCTCCCACGTACATTGTGGCCTCCCCACCGAATCTTTCCAAATAAACCCCACCTCCCCTCCCGCATGTTCCCTACCTTCTCAGTGGTCGCCACGGGTCCAACAACAGTCAGGGTCATCGACGTGCCGACTTCGCGTCTACCGAATTCTCCCAACTTGTTACTGAATCCATAACGGTTCAGATACAACAATCTTCTTCTTCTTAAAACCCATATTTTTGCCTAAATAAATTATAAAAAATGTGATTTGCAAAACATATATTCGAAGAGCAGTTTTAACATGCTCCCTCTTACCCCCTCTTTTCACATGAGATAAGATCTGAGCCGCTGATCTTATTAATTTGTGGTCTGATTGACTCTTACCTTCTTCACTCACATGTATAAAGAGGGGTAAGAGGGAGCATGTGAAAATTTGCCATATTCGAAACTATTATGGGGCCAAACTATGGATATATATAGCACGACGTCAGGAGGATAAAAAATGCTATGCTACAGTGGGTGCATATGCTAGGGAATTAGGAGTGGCCTTTCCTGGTTGTTGTCATCATGTATCTGGCTATCTGCTCTTCTATCTCTTCTCTCATCTGGCAGGCTGCTTGTTGCCTTTTGCACCGCGGTGTATTGCACAAGGTTCATGTAATTGACCTGTTGGTCTTCGGGCTTCGGCATGTTTTAAAATATATAAGGTAGTACAAGATCTACCTTTTCATTTAAAAAAAGACGGTTATGAGAGGTGGACAGGGGGCATTTGCCCCCCCCCCCTCGGTTGCACTTATAGTTAAGTACATGTGGATGCTTATCAATCGAGTGAGGGTCTGACGACCGGAACCCTCCTCAGCGGCCATAAATCACAAGGGCTGGCTGGCTTCGTGGGATTCTAACGCACCGAACAACGCCATCCAAGCATGTAGATTGATTACAAATAGGCTTGCAGTGGATGATGAACTACATAAAAGAAGGATCAAACCCGGTTTTTTCTGTGTTGCGTGTGGACGGGAAGTGACAAATTATCACAGATTTTGGTCGTGCCCATACTCGGCTTTGTAGAAAATTATGCAGTCGGAAAAGGAAACTCCAGTGGTGATCCCACCGGTGCAGGCTAGCTCCCAAAGTGCACTTGCTAGTTTGTTCTTTTAAGGGTGCTCACCACATTTGCCACCCGGTTACTAGCATTAGCATGGCTAGGTGAGGCAAATGCAGAAGAAAGACCAACGATGGTTCAGGGTGGATACACACTATGATTACTAGCAGTAAAATACGGAGAGAAGATTTTTCTCGAAAACCTTTTAAATCAAAATAAAATATTCCTACTGTTGGATCGTTAATACCACGCACTAAGACATTTATAATCTGTTATTATCTCTACTGTTGAATCTAAAGCGTCTTATAAAAGCTTACAAAGGGAGTGTGTTTTACGGTAGGTTAATATATAATATCACATGTGAGTTGGTCCAGTTGGACAAGGCACACCAAAATAGTTACACGAGCCGGGCAGCTCTGTCGCAGCTTATAAACAATCAATAACCTTAGAAGAAAGAAAAACAAGTCAACTACTTGCTCTGTCCCATAATATAAGAGCGTTTTTGAAACTATAAAAGTGGAAAGAGACCTATCAAAATGCTTGCGGGCTGAAATATCCCTCCATGAATGATATTGAGGTCCCATGTTGCTATTGTAGGCAATATAATAATATGAAACCAATCGGATCTGCCTGTTGACAAATGTTTATCCTTTTTCTTTTAGAAAGTTATTTTTGAACCCTGGTCAGAACAAGTAATGCATATGTTATCCTCTGTAATAGCTTACTTGGTGAAAAAAAAATACAAACACTCTTTCTCTGAAGCTTGAGCGTGCTCTACTGAAGCAAGCTAAGCTTTCATAATGACTATGTATATTGGGTGCTTGAGCTCAGATGCACCCGAAATATATATGACAGGGCGTGCGGGGTGGCCGTTAAGACGTCTGTGCACCCGTGACGGGTCAGCCTGGCACAGGAAAATGGCTAGTCCGCAGACTGCCATCACATTAAATGCGTCAGCTTTATCACATTTTTCTGGATCGATACACCATGAATACCACGTTGAATACACGGAAAGGCACGGATGCACATGCGAGTGAATGGGAGAGATATCGAGATCATCTGAGCACGGGCTCAGAATCGAATTTTCGCTATGCCTACTTTCTGATTCTAAAATTTCATGGTTCAGTTTACTCTTATTCTGCCCTCCTTCAATGAAACAAGCATGCAAACAAAGCATTCATATACATGCCAAGAATAATGCTAATTTTGGTGCTAACAGTAGGGGTGCTCAGGTGTATAATGTCAAGGAACACACTAACAGGTTGTTATACCTGGAACTTTGTTCCTTCTGTCAAATCTAAATATAAATGCAACTGGAACATAACTATCACTCAAACTTTTGGCTATGTGTATGTCCAAACCTGGTCAAATTAGAACTTGCCTATACACCTACCTAAATCAAATAAACATGCAAACATGGTGTTCAGAACAGAGGAACACCACACCAGATGTAAACTCCAAGGAGGTGTAAGTCAATATTGAATCTTCAGATATGTGTCTTGTTCAGACAACAAACAATTCCTGAACAAATCTCTGAAAATTTTCAGAGATGCAATAATCTTTTCGGTACAATAATCTTTTACAGACATATGCTAGTGTAGCTAACATGTATTTTCCACAGAAATTTGCACTGAATTATATATAAAGGGTTTACTTTGATTTTAGCTATCATACAAAGTCCTGAACCTGACTTAACAAATTCATTAACTTTGCCACGTCTTCCATCAGAGGAAGGGCAACTCTGCCTATCCATGGCTGGACTAGACAACTAGAATGGGTCGAAGCAGCTGCTCCCAAGACTTCACTCTGCTGCTATCAACAACTCTGTATCTGTCAAGAAGGCGCTATAAGTTGATGACCCCCGGGATCCGTTCCAGCTGCCGCTCCTTAGATGATTTCCTTATCTTCAGACGTATTCTTCAGAATATTCAGACCAACACAACAGAAGACGATAATGGGAGCTTCTCTTGGGGAAATCATACTGCTCTTCCAAAAAAGTCAACTTTCAGTTCCTTGCTCATGATTAAGCCCCTTATGGTCCTGTAAGTGCACTACCACTGCTAAATGACAGACTACCTTACAGTTTCCCAGTCAAATATTCTTTTATAAACTTTCTGTTCAGATGGCAAAAAGATTACCATCAGATCTAAAAAGAGCAACAAAATATTAATTACATCTGTTTTGTAAACCCCATTTACCAATATCATAGGCCTTTCCTCAGAAAAAAGCTGACATTATCTGAAAATTCTGAGGAGAAAACTTAGACGGTTCAAAAATAGTACTGAGGTGGAGGCGTCGACGATTGAGTAGCTGATGAAGCATCGTGGTTATCATCAACTGGATCACAATCAAACTTGTTAGTTGTAACAACGATGTAACAATATCTTAACAGCTAGCTAGCGCCATTACCATCAAATCTAGAACAAAACTGAGAGTCATTGCAACAGAAAATATATACAGGTAGGAGCGTATCCTTTGCTCTGCATGGACCCAGGCATAAAAATTTCACGATGAATACTAACAAGCTTCACATAGATCCTGCACTGTTAAATTTTTTGTAAAATATGGTTAGCCAGTAATGTGGATTAAGCCTATTACAGAAGTGTGCCCTTGTATGCAGAGAACAATTCAGGTCATCTTAAGAAGGATAAAATATGATCAAACATTGACTCCTTGTCAATTTCCAAGAAGCCGCTTGATATGGACCTCGCTAAACTCAGAACACGCCAAGTTATCTGTTCAGATTAGTCCTGATATCTACAAACACAATGTCCATGGATTTGTTAACAAACTGTTCAGAGAAAGAAGAAATATTTGGAACTGCTAGCAATTTAAACTATCCACAATCTTACAGGTTAAAGCGATTCATGCGAACAGATTTCAGTAGGATGCATCACAAATACACCCGTCTAGCATGGAACCGCTAAGAATAGAACACATAAAGAAACCCACTTGTCTTACCTCCTCTAGACAATTACACAAGCACAGACTTTTACTTTCCAGTGGTTCAAGGACGTCTATCACCCATCTCAGACAAGCTTGAAATCAGCCTCTTGTCTAGCAACACGCCGATTGACTCAGCCTCCCTGATCAGCTGCCGGCACCTGGCCATCCTCCCTGCTGCGGCATAGCCTTCAATCAAATTACAGTATATGTCACTGGTCGGAACGAATCCAGCCTCCTTCAACCTCGAGAGGTACCGAAAAGCCCTTTCTGGATCACGCAATGCCACACACAGCTTCACGATGACCCGGTACGCCGGCAGGTCAAGAAGACAGTTTGCCTGTTCCATTTCCCAAACCAGGGCCAACGCCTCTCGGTGCCTCCCATCACGGGAGCGGCTGTGGATCACTGTAGTGTACATCACAACAGTTGGGTTCCCGCCAGACCCTCTGAACCAGCTGAACAGGCTCTCCACGGCTGCATACCGCCTGAGCTTTATGCAGACCTTCATGACAGCTGTGCAGTCCTGCTGCCGCAGGTCAAAGTCTGGCCTATCACCGAGCTCATCGAGCAGTGCAGCAGCGAGCCCATAGCCTTCAGGTGTCCGGGCAACCTCCAGAATCAGCTTCGCGTAGATGCTTGGGTGCAGTGTCCTCTTGTTCATCCTGGCAAGTTCAAGGAGCTTGCGTGCCAGGCCTACTTTGCCAGCCCTGATGAACCCCCTCGCCATGGCTTCGAGGACAGCGCGGCTCGCCGAGGGGACGCACTCCTCAAGCGCAGACTCCAACTTCAGCTCGTCGAAGCGCGCCAAAACCTCGATGGTCGAAGCGAGGATCCGGTCATCAGGGAACAGAGGCACTGCCTTCTGCCCCTGTGCCCAACACAGTGTCTGAAGCGCTCTCTCAGGAAGCCCCATGTGCCCGAGCTCCCGGATGGTCATGGACAGGGAGCCTTTCCGGAGGAAGGGGACCCAGCGGTCCAGCACTTTGCACACATCAGACTCCGGCGGGAGCGCAGCGATCTCCTTGGCAATCCCAATGAGGACCTCGGGGTTCTTGCGCACCTTGTCGCTGAACATGGAGCGTGAAGCCAGCCGGACGTGCTGCGTCGGTGCTGGAGTGACGGGTGGCCTCGTCTTGTGGGGCAGCGGCAGCGGGAGAGGCCGCTGTGTCGCCGGGTTCGGCGGCTTCACTGGCTTCCGGCGCATCGGCCGGGCAAACAGCGCCGAGATGGCCTCGATCTCGTCCTTGCTCCACTCCGAACCACCCTCTTCATTATCCGCAGAGGCGTCCGCTTTGTACGCCTGCTGCTTACCGTAGGCCGATTCCTTGGCCATACCTCCGCTGGATGACCCAGCGCAAGAGACCAGAGCAGTAGGCCGACAACTAAAGCTGCTGCATCGAAGGAATTTGGCGCCGATGTTCTTCGCCAATGCCGGTGACATGGAAACGCCGTCTGGCAGCACGGAGAGCGGCGGCCAGCTCGCCAGAGATGACATGGCCGGCGAAGCACTCTCTCCTCGCCTCTTCCTTCCGCCCCTCGCTGGGCGCTGCGACCGCCCGTGCTACAGGAACGTGGCACGGAGGAAGCACCGCGCGGTCGGCCGCTTGAGCCGGCGCGGCAATCCGACGAACACCTTGAGTGCAGCCGCGGGGAATCGGCCTCCCTCAGCCCCTCCAGCTGGCTCCGCCGAGCCGACCTTGTCAGCTCGACCTGGCGAGCGCGGAAGGCCGCAGCGCACTGCAAGTGCGTGCTCGGCGCCGCCCCCAACCCGACGTCCGTCCCGCCGGCCGCCGCGTGTGGGAGCGGGAGGCCGCGCTGCCGTGAGAGGATTTGGGGATTGATTTTTATCTCGCTTCGAGCTGTCTCAGCAGAAGCAGCAGGCAGCCGATAGATTATTTTTAATATCTCGCCTACTGCGCGAGATGTAGCTCTGGCTCGCCTACTGCAAGCAGCCCAGTCCAAGTAACGGATGTACACCTTCGATTCTCCGTTTGTTTCTTTTGGTTCGTTTTTTCGGGTTTCTTCGGTTTTGGCTGGTTACTCACATTTCTTCATCGGGTTTCTTCAGTTTTTTGGGGTTACTGTTGTTTTCCTGCTTTTCTTCATCTGTTTCTTCGGGAATCTTCGTTTTTATTTGGCGTTTATTCACCGGTCTCCTTCGTGTGTTTTTTAATTTATTTTTTCAACACTTGTCTAAGTTAGACCACATTGTGCACTATTCATATACATGCGGAATATTTTATTATACACATTGGACGTTTTTAAAATACATATTTTGAACATTTTTTAAATGGCACAAAACATTTATGTTAGACCACACGAATATTTTCTTACATTCAATATTCTAAAAATGTCACAGTTTTTATGAAGTGTAATAATATTTCCTTAAAATATCATGTACATATTTTTTAATGTTACAATACATTTCTATACTATGCAAACATTTTTTATATATTTTAGAAATATTTTCTAAAAATGCCACCATACATATTTTGCAAATATGTGAACAGTTTTTTTAAATGTCACGCACACCTTTTTAATCGTGTGAAACATTTTTTTCTCATTACGCAGACATTGGTTTTACACTGTATACACATTTAAAAAATCCATTTACATTCTGTAAACGCGGGAACATTTTTTAGTTGTCATGACCTTTTTTAGTGTTATCAACATATTTTAAAAGTTGCGCAGACATATTTTTTAACACTGCTTAACAAGCCCCAGTATTCCATTGCCTAATCTGAAGCTTACTTAGAAAGTTTTGGCTAGAGGCATGAGGAAAATGGAGCCTAAAGGATGACAACGTGGTGGGTACACTTGTAGTTTAAATGTTCTTGCGTAAAAAATAGAGAGGTACTTAGCTGTCAGTTGTAAAGCGGTGGTAGTTGTCACATAGTACACTTTTATAGCCTAGGCAACATGATTGTGGGAGAGGAACTTCCCAAGTTCACAAAGTGTTGTACGTGAGAGAGAGAGAGAGAGAGAGAGAGAGAGAGAGAGAGAGAGAGAGGGTTCATGTAGCAGTTGGATTTCAAGCCGTCTAACACAAGTGAGGAATCTGTCTTCAAGAACTTAGTTTAGCTGACCTCTTCATGCATGTTCTTCACAAAAATTTCCAATAATTATTTCTAGCGGCGCGCCCTGACTGAGGCTTAGATCAGTTTTAGATGAGACAACCACCGCATGCTTATAAGCCTCAGTTTTTTTTTTCTTTTTGGTGAATGAACCTCAGAATATAAACATGTGAGGATAGCAAATAACTCAAAATCTGGTATAATCTAAAGTGGCAGCTTTATTCATTATCTTTGCTAGTACAAAAGGTCCTGATACAATACATGCAAACCTCTTTACTTATTCTCATCCTCCTACTGTAGTATTTTATTTTATTGAGAAACTCATACTGTAGTAAATTCGCAGGACTCAGGCACAGGCCCAATTTCATCTAAAGAAAGGCACAGGCTCAGTTCGCCCCTATAAACCCATCATAGACGACGAATCGACGATTGTGCTCAGTTTTAAATGGGCAGTCTGGAACTGCAGAAATGATTTGGTTTTTAATAGATCAACGAACATTCACTTTTTGCAGGTTATTTTCAGGGCCACGGCGTTGATCCGTATGTGGTCGCTACTCACTCCGACGGAGGCAGTGAGTGTTTGGGTATTGCGTCTATCCGATGGGAGATGGTAGCTCGGGATATTTTCAACCGGTTTGGATGGTGGTCATGTAATAGGATAGGCATGTAGTGCTCCTATTTTATTTGCCAGCCGGTTGTGGTTTTTTGTTTAGCTCTTATGAGCATTTATTTATTTCACACTTCGAGACTTAAAGACTTGTTGCTGGATTTTTTTATTAATATGAGCCATATACATCTTTCTAATGCAGAGGCTGGGGTAAAACCCCTTTTCGAAAAAAAATATGTTCTGTCCGGAAGAGAGATGTCAAGGGAACTTCGGATTTTTGGCTGGGTGTATAAACATACATGGCCACACACCGATTTCAGATTTCAGTGTAACTACAAACAGGGGTTCCAGTTTAGAAACTTAGAGAAGAGGGAAATGATTGATTAGCAAATACATATAGCTGCAAGAAAGTCTGTTTTATTCGCAGTTTTGAACAAAACTTAGAATTGTATGATTCTGCTCTGTTCGAGTCAAGATATTGTAGGACCTCTATCCTTGAAGTTCAGAGAAGAGGGAGATTATTGATTACCAATACATATAGCTGCAAGAAAATATGTTTTGATTGCTGACTACATAATCTGAACTATATATCTCTGAAATTAATACTAGACTCTTGCTCTTGGAAATTTAGAGCTGCTGTAGTGTTGCTTTGTATATAAATGGCATGCTAGCCACCTGCTTTAATTTGGATGTGTAGGTATAAGCTAAAACTGAACCATAATATCAGTTTAGATATGCACTTGATCATTTTGGGCAAAAGTGTGTTTGTTGTAGCAGCACATGTGCAGTTCTGGTCATTTGACTATAACAAACTGTTAAAAATACAAAACCACTTGTACATTCAGAAAAAAAAACTTTGTAAATGTCAGTTAGTTACACTAGCACATACTACCTGTGAGGAATAACTGCAACTTGAGGGCACTATCTGCTAGTATATATGCAAGTGTTAGTTTTGAACAAATGCTGAAGCACATCTCTGAATTAGGAAAGACAGTGTGCGCCTGTCCTGGAACTTAATACTTGGAACTGTATGCTGCTGCTCATTTTGTGAATGTCTTGCTGCACACTTGTCAAAATAAGAAGATAGATGATGTCAAAATATTGTACGACCTGGGAATAGATATGTACAGAAACTTTTGTCATATAAATGGTTACACTTCAGTTCAGAGAAGTACATGTACTACTGTAGCATATATTCTCTTTTGAGTAGCATATAAATTGGTCAAATAAATCTTCGCTAGCCATCTCAACAAAGAGTACAACTTGAAGCAGCGTCGGAAGCAAGGGATCAGTGGCTCACAAGTAGATATAAATTATGAAATACTCCCTCCGTATCAAAATATAAGACGGTTTTTGACACTATGATAGTGTAAAAAATGTCTTATATTTTGACACAGAGGGGGTAGATTGCAAGGGTTCTGGCAAACATGGAGAGTGGCAGCACGTGCTCCCTCCAGTTGCATAACTTATTGTATAGCCCAATATGAAACACAACCAGTCCTGCTTCAACTATTGCCAATCATAAAATCGAATTGTAATGTCTATAACATTAAGTCCCTCAAGTGATTCTTAACTAGTATTTCTAAAATGGTCCAAAGAGTTAATAGCATGACCACTCTCTTGTTCTATTAGAATGAATTTCCTGCCCTGTCCAGGTTCACAGAAAAAAGATTATATTATAAGTTTGTAGAGTCTAAAGCGATACGGAACAGAACAATGGTTCTTGAGCCATTAACCGAAGTAATGAAGCACCGCCGGTCTAGCAATGCAGGAGGACTAATATTGTTGTCCAACACAACATAGGAGAACAAAAGAGGCAGTTGCATCCACCCAGATTTATTGACGCTGGTTGGGAATCAAAGTGGGACCAGTCTAGATGGAGTTGTATTGTACCATGTCCACGTGAAAAAAAGAGTATCGATGCATACCCATGTGAAATGCATCGTTGCAACACTTCACTCCATCGACCCCCTCATCCAGCCCAGCAGATATCACTCACACCTTCCTAAAGTCTACATTTTACCTTGCCTTCTTATTCTCATTTCTTTTTCAAGTTTTATCACATGCTAGTTCTAATTGAGGCCTCCTCGCCTGAGATACACATTACCCCTTTACCCCGGTAGATTTCTCCCACTCACCTTCATATCCATCTTCTGCATGTCCGCTACCTCCCTCGACTAATCCTTTTCTTGCATCATGGCATAAGTGGGAGGGAAAAAAAGAACACAAAACGAGGGGAGGAGGGGGGGGGGGGGGGGGGGGCAATGGAGAATAGCATGGAGTTGCCCATGAGACATCAGATACCCTCCTACCCAAGATGGGGGAATTTCTCCTAGAGGTGTAACAGAAAGACAAGTGTGAGTCTCAAGGGATCGGGGGCCTCAGGGATGAGGTCTTGTTTTGCTCCAAGGGACACCAATTTTTAATCTTTAGGCATGGGAGGCATCAGGGAAGGAAGAGTCACAAGCACCTTCCAAGCTTCTACAAATTTCCATGATATTTCTTGATCTCTTAAAAGTTCTTATGTGGAACTCATGAATCACCACGGATTTTTTTTCTCTCGGATGCAAAAAATATAAGTTGCACTGGGCAACATTTCTATTTGAATATGTTGTTGTAGAAATAGAAGTGAAGTCTGGAATAGTTGGAGGTTGTGCTCAAAAAAATGTTCACAACAAACTAAACGAATTTTGATTGTTAGCACCATCTCTTGCATTATTCGAAACTCTACTTCTGCAAAATATGCTGCCAGGAAATCAAACAAAATGTTTCAAATAGATAGTAAAAGCTAAAACACACTAAAATGGAGCCCTTCATAGTGTTCTAGACATTTATATACAATCAAAAATATTTTTTTGGGCACATAATGAGCAGAATAATTCTCTACCATATAGATTTAAGCTCAAAAATATGGAGGCAATATCCATAACAATATCATGGCATTAGCTTGATTGCCTCCAGTTTGGTTTCTTTGGACCGTTCATTGCTTGAATGTAAATTCCTGGGGCACATTGAGTTGCCAAGAATGATCCATGGAAATGAGCAACTAAATCTATCTTTTATTTTATATTAGTAGAATGTTATACTAGACTAGTTGTATTTCACAAACAGTTGTGCTTCTAAAGCAACAAAAAGGACATTATAAATCAATGGCCATGTTGTTTCAACCAACATGGCTCTAAAAAGAAAAGAAAAACACAATATCTCATAGATTAGCAGAATCATATAAACTACAAAAATTAAGAGTAGAATCATCACATCTATAGAAGTGTTTTCATTGTTCATCCACCTCCAAAGGTATCTCTAATTAGAAAACCAACAACATATTCATTAGCTCAAAATAAGCTAAACTCAAATCGATATGCATCCATGTATCACTATCATAGGAAAATTTTATTTATGAAAGAATCTCCTGCATTCATATGACTTATAATAATCTATCCAATCCATCATTCAAATGGAGAGAAATACAAGGTAAGAAAAATCACATTAGTCCAAGGTATTCCTACAAAAGATATGTGGGACAAGTCATATTTAACAACTCATTATTGTAAATCAGTTAAGGTCATAACACTCTTGCTTCTTCCTATTCTCTTTCAATGCAACTAGAGAGGCAGTTGCATGGGGTAGGTTGGTGTTAGTTAAGGACAATCGACGGTACCGGGCAAGATAGAGCTGCATACCACGTGCATTTGTGAGAACTGTGCATATATGCATACTCGTGTGTGCTCGTCTCCAGCAAGTCCTCATGATTCCTCAGTAGTTTTTTCTCGCACCTTCCTAACCTCTACATTCTAGCTAACTTTGGTCTTTTCTTTTCTTTGCATCACATGCTAGCTCCAGTTTAAGAGCTTAACTCCAAGTGATCTTCCTAGATACATTACCTTGCTCCTTTCCCTTTTAATCTCTCTCCATTAGCCTTCATATTCATCTAGAGAAGACTATGAATCAGGGGATTGGTGACCTTTGGGATGAGAATTTGTTTCTATGCAAGAGAGGAGCTCATTTTCAACCCTTTAAGCATGGGAGACACGGGGAAAGGATGGGTCAGTCGATACGCCAAGGCAAGTCTATTAGAAATGAATTTCACATATCTACTATTTTATTTATTGAGGTTTCTAGGAAAAACGTGCACGGCCACTTGGGGTACGTTTGGTTGTGCGCACCAATTCCACACCAATGGCAGTGTAGTGAGAGAGAAAGAGAAAACCCATTGTTGAATTGTTGGCTTAAGATGGCCACCTAGAGCTCATGTTTGGTCGCCGATATGACCATCAACCGCTAAAAATATATTTTGTATAGCAACTTGTAAATTCAAAATTTAGAAGACTGAATGGAGCTACAAAGTGTCAAAGTCAACATTTAGGGCTTCGAATGAATTAACGCAGAGCACACACCCAGCGCTTTTTTGAACTATGGGTGTATCCACTGGTGCTAAGGTCTCCTCGTGCAGCACCGGCGAGGCAGCTCTCTCATGCTGTAGCTTTCTGAAAAGGGGAGGAAAACCAGGGGACACTCTCTCATGATGAAGTTTTCTCCATAGAACTTCATGCTGTGGGACATGGCAATGCCCTAGGAGACCTAGCACCAGGGAGCAAGGGGCTGAGGAGATTAGGAGACTATCAACCTTTGAGAAGAATATCAAGGGAATTTAGAGACCAAGCATCACCCAACAGATTTGTACCTTTGGACCTCCCGAGCAATCCAGGTAAATGGTTCTGAATAAAATTGATGGCCTGCATATGTCTTGTCTGATGCATGTGTGGAAGAGTATTCAGATTCTTGATTGGCTCTTCTCAGATTCATACATGGCCGCACACTGATTTAATATTTCAGTGTAAACGAAAAACAAGGGTTCCTGATTAGAAACCGGGAGAAGAGAAAAATGCTTGATTAGTACATATAGCTGCAAGAAAATGTGTTTGATTGCTGACTGCACAATCTGAACCATACATCTCTGAAATTATATTAGATTCTTGCTCTTGGAAATTTAGAGCTGCTGTAGCATTGTTTTGTATATAAATGGCATGCTAACCTGCTTATTTAATTTAGATGTGTAGGTAGAAGCTAAAACTGAACCATAATATCAGTTTAGAGATGCACTTGACCATTTTTCACAGAAGCGTGTGCGCTGTAGCAGCACATGCGCATTTCTGGTCATTTGACTATAACAAATCGTTAGAAAGACAAACCACTTGTACATTCATAAAAAATAACTTTGTAAACATCGTCGGATAGTTTTACTAGCACATACCTGTGACGAATAACTTCAACTTGAGAGCACTACGTCCTGGTATATATGCGAGTGTTGATTCTGAACAAATGCTGAATCACATCTCTGACTTACGGGCGGCAGTGTGCGCCTGTCCTGGAACTTAAAACTCAGAACTGTATGCTCCTGCTCTGTTTGTGGATCTCTTGCTGTACGCTTGTCGAAATAAGAAGATAGTTGGAGCCAAGACATTCTAGGACCTGGAAATAGACATGTACAGAAACTTTTATCACATAAATAGTTGCACTTAAGTTCACGATTCAGTTCAGAGTCCCTCTACCTCTGTGCTTGTGCATTTTACTGTAGTGATATCAGTGGCTTTTAGGCTAAGCAGTTTATATGCTTCTCTGAGATAGGAGTGGCTTTCAGGCCGAAGCTCTGTTGTCCTGAAATGATTGCCTCCATTCTACTACAGTACTTTGCAAGTCCAAATTTACTGCCATTTAGCAGATTCCTGTCGGGAAATTTAAAGGCTCCTGCCGAAACATACAGCATGAAGCCAGTGTCGCCCTTCCTCTTCATCAGCGGTGGCAAGAAGGCTGACACGGTCGTCCGCGGCAGGAAGGATGCATGTTATCAGCGAAGTCAGCATCCGGTGCAGTGGTTACAACTGTCGTCCGCTTGGCTTGGTTGTGACTGAACTTTGCTGTTTGTTCTGTCTGAATGTCTGAATGGTTACAACAGCACATGTGAGGGATTGGTTTTCATGGTGTTTTTGTTTCCCTGCTAACGTGGGCTTAACCGAACAAGTCCTAAAGAGATGCTGGATTTGATTTTTCGTGCAGTAGATATGCCAAACAGTAGGCACCAATTTCCCAATAAAACCTCTCTTATATATAAAAATAAAATAAGAAAACCTCAAGGGGCAAGTTGGTTGGCAACGGACCAAATATATACAGGAAGAAAACTATGCACTCCATCAATTCCTTGATCAATGTTCAAAGTGAATTACACACACGTCAGTCAAATGTGCCTCGCTTAAGTCGCCGGCCATGAATTTCCCCTCTTTGTCAACTCACTACTTTCGCTCCTCCGCTCATCTGAGCCTTGAGAAAAGAGACACGTGTAGATGATTGCTCTCAGCTCACTCACTCATCTGCTGCATCATGCACACATTCTCATCATCTCTGGCAGTGGTATGCCAACCAAATCAAATCAATGGCACCAGCAGATCTAGATACACGACGAATGATCCAAGCCTAGCTAACCATCGTGAGGCGCGGTGGAGTTGACGAGGCTGGCGATCCTGACCCTGGGCTTGGAGTAGTCGCCGGTGAGCAGCTTGGACGCGACGATGGCGTTGGCGAACTCGGTGAGGTGGATGCCGTCCCAGCTGATGAACTTTGCGTCCATGTCGCACAGCTGCATCTCCCCCGACATGCACATCTTGAAGTGGTTGTAGTTGTGGGGCGGGCCGCCGTTGCCGCAGCACGCCATGAGGGGCCTCTCGACGCCGTACTTGGTGTGGTTGGCCACGAGGTCGTACTTGATGGGGTACAGGTCGGTGAAGACGATGGCTGCGTCGGCCATCCGCTGCCGGAGCTGGTTGCAGGTCTCGGCGAGCTTCTCGTTGAAGGCCTTGGCGACGTTGTTGTACTTGTTGAGGCAGCCGTTGGCGTCGAGGTCGCTGTCGTCGTCCCTGGGGATGGACAGCTTCTGCGGCAGGCAGCCCAGCGCCCCCGTCCCGTGGATCCAGAACTTCCTCGCCCCGTGCGCGTACAGAGTCTGCAGCACGTATGAGGACGCTTGCTGGTTCTATTATTTGTACATATCCATGGAGGAAATCTATAGGTACCCTAATTTATCTTCTTCTTCTTCTTCTTCTTCATCGCGGGAGACCATAATTTATAATCCATTTATCTACTCAAATACAGAGGGGGTCATATTTACCTCCATGCCGAATTTGATGTGACCAACTATGGCAGGGATCTTGGCGAGCACTTGATCGTAGGGGAGGTGAAGATAGGCAGAAAGATCATTGTGCCCGATGTCTATGGCGTAGATGGCGTTCCGGAACCCCTCCCGGTCGATCGGCGTCTTCTCACCTGCATCACATCTCACAACAAACAGCCATCAAGGTACTAAAATGGTTTTACTTTTCGTCGGAGAGATTTATTATCCTAACACTTTTTCTGCTAGGACAGTAGACTGAACTATTCTTTAGAACTTGGATTTTGTCATGACACAAGACACAACTATTCACAGGACAAAATTCACGTGCAGTGCGGTTGTCATGTCAGTATCAATCATTATTTCTCTAGAGACTACTAGCTGTTGATTAGGTAGTAGGAACATGGGATTTAATTTTAAACATGTTCCTCAGCAAAAAAAAAATAAAAAAAAATCATGATGCAGATGTACACTGGCATAGTTTGGGAGTTGGGACCATCAGTGTAGCTTCAGCTTAAGTCAAGGCTCAGCTCAAGAATAAGCTTACATAATAAGTAGGCTAACATGTTCTTCTTCCAAAAGCGACAAATAAGCCGAATCTAACATACAAAACATATGTTAGGCATCTGGGGTAGTTTGGGACCATTGGTGTAGCTTGTGCTAGATGCAGATGCACACAACATGTTGGGATAGTTTGGGACCATGAGTGTAGCTTGTGCTTAAGTCAAGGCTCAGCACATTATAAGTGTGATTACGTAATAAGCTAGCTAAAATGTTCTTCTTCCAAAAGCGACGCATGAGCCGAAGCGAAGATCGCAGCATATGTTGGGCAATAGGCATCTTTGGATAGTTCGGGACCATCGGCGTGGCTTCTGCTTAAGTCAAGCCTCAACACAACAACCTTACACAACAAGCTAGCTAGCTAAAATATTCTTTCTTCCAAAAGCGACGTATAAGCCGAAGCTAACATACACGAAATAAGATAAAAGTATTTTTGTTTCCTCCATAAAATTTTCACCATACGACAAATCATGGTTTCTTTTGTTGCACTAGTTTTATCAGTTCATACATTTGTGCAAACAAGTTGTTGATAAGGATGGGCAAACCTTTTACATTTGTGCAAACAAGTTGTTGATAAGGATGGGCAAACCTTTGTTGAGCAGCTCGAAGGACCTGGTTCTGAAGTAGAGGAACTGATGGAGCTGCACGTCGAGCGAGAAGGGGGATCCCCCCGGCGTCGCCGTCGAGCCGCCGATGGCGAAGTTGGCGCCGTTGCTGAAGTCGGAGCCGAGCGCCTTGAGGTACGGGCTCAGATGCGGCGTGCCCAGGCTCTCACCTGCGTCATGGCACGGCATCAACAAATGTCTCAGAAAAGTTACCCGGCAAATGAAAAAAAACCATATTGCCCATCAGTGGAGTAGTGGAGTGCAGATACTTCGACGCAATGGCTCCCCTTTGCGCAGCGCAAGCGTACATGTGGAGTGCCCGCATAAATCGCCTTTATGATCCCATTACAGCGATGTCCCATTTCCTTGTCGGCATACGCATTCGTGTGTCCTCTTCACCTTTTTCACAATGCCCATCCCTTTCCCTTGATTTAGCTTAATTGCTTTTGAAGATGGTTTAAGATCTCGCTATCTCTCTTTGCTTTTCGTATGGTGCTACCCTAAAGCTCCGGAAAAAGATTTTGTTTCTTCAAAGCTTGAGAAAAGAAGTTCCCATTTGTGTTGTGCGGAGGATAAACTTTCAAGATTTGTTTGTTTGGGTCAGTGCATTGCACACCGACACTAGTAGGTAGATAAAATCATGGGCTGATTTGGTTAATTGCTTTTCTTGCCATGATGCTTTGGTGTTTAGAACTGTGCGCACACGGGTGCCAACTATTTTGCTTGCATTGATTCCTGTACGTATTCGTGGGAATTTTAGTAAGATTTGCTGTCAGCTCTCCCGGTCGTTGGATCTCGATCCAACCTCCCATGTGCATATTACTCTCCCCTTCTTCACAAAGGAAAAAAAAAATTCTACCCACCACTGCCTTATCCTAAACCATGCTCTGTTCCCAGCTGAAGTCCCATGTCGCAGCAGAGAGAAGAAGCAGGGAGGGAAGCACTAGTAGAGCAGACGTGACTGAAATTCGACAAAATTCGGAGCAGTTTCAGTTTGGAATTCGTGAATTTCATTTTGATTTTCTTTTTCCGGCCAATGAGTTGGGAAATGCTAGGCATGAAGATGTGAGCGGAGAGCAAGAAGTGAAGCGGGGAAGGGATGGGGATGAGGCTCACAGATGAAGTCGATGACGAGGCGGCCGTCGGAGAGGCGCCCGGTGGGGCGGCGGAAGTAGGTGCGGCCCTCCGGGAGCGCAATGTTGAGGCCGCTGGCCGCCGCCATGCCGCCCGTGTCGGAGTTGGAGTCCCCGAAGTTGAAGATCACCACCGGGGACCTCTTCGCGTCCGCCTCCGCCTCCCCGGCGCGGGTGGCGACGGCCAGGCCGCTCCCCCAGGACCCGTAGCCGGCCGCCACGACCGCCGCCGCCGGCATGTACTTGAGGCAGCCGACGAGCAGCACCGCGCCCACCCCGGCCAGCAGCACGTAGTACTGCAGCCGCAGGCTGATCTTGCCGGCGCCCCCGCCCCCTCCGCCGTTCATCTCCCCGCCTTCTTGCTCCGTCTCTCACACGCCGGCGACCCGAGCAGCTAGCTGCCAGACAGCTCCTTGCTCTGGCCCGGGGGAGAAGTGTGTGCGTGGCTGTGTACCCGTCCGGGCGCGCGTGCGTGTATATATGCAGCAGGCGGTTGACGGGTCCGTCTAGCGAGCCCACCGTCGCTTCCTTGTCCTTGGGAGAGGGGTGGAGGATGTGATGCATGTCATGTCGCGCACCGTCATGGAAGAAGAGGGATCGGGAAAAGTAAAGGTGACGGTGACGGATGCGCGCGTGTTGCAATGAACAGCTCGGCGCGAGGCGCGCGAGAGTCAAGAAAAGAGAGGGGCGGTTGGTGAGATGCGGGGGGCAGCGGGCGAGTGAGCGGCTCTCGTGTCGCGCCTCCACCGGATGCAACGGCGACGGCGCATCGGCGCGCGGGGAGGGGCGGGCGTCGGTCGCTCGCTTCGGGGTGCCCCGATCGAAGCAACAGTGAGTGGCAGCGAAGGACCATGTACGTACGTACGCTTTGGTTGCGGGGCGAGTGCGGGTTGCGCTGGCGTAGACGACGGCCAGCGGGGCCGTAGACTGTAGCGTAGCTTCTTTCGGCCATTCATGGGAGGCGCACGGGCAACAGCGGGCGGTGGGCGGGCGAGCGTCCTCTACCTCTAGCTACTACGTTCTGCCGCGGGGAGGCTATCGGCCGTGGGCTCTGTGTTTTTGTCCTCGGGCTTACTTGTTCTCACCATTTTAAGACAGGATTTCTCATTTGACTGCTCCAAAAAGTTTATTCACCGCATGGTCCAAAACACGTAGACAGGTTTTGCTCTCTCCTTTTTTTTGTGGGAAAGGAACTTCTCATTCATCGGTCGTTATGTTTACATTCAGAAATGGCAATGCTAGCTATTTTCATAGGGGAGTTTCGAAGCCAACAAGCGGTGCGTTGTTGCGAGCGCCCCATACAAGAAAGGGTGTGACTCGCAACATTCGCATGTTTGTTGATTTTAGCTAGACTAATGTTCTTTTCATGGGCCAGAATCCTTCTGATCTCATCGACCTGCTTCGCATACCTCGAGCGCTCAACATCTTCACACTGCACCATCTTCAACAACCCAGCACAGCCCGTCTCCACAACCAACGACAAATTGGACCAGTGGAGCGCAAGTCGAAGCCCTTCGTCCATGGCCGCCATCTCCGCTTCTAGAGGATCACCACAATTAAAGAGCACCCCGTGTCGCAGCGAAGATGACCGCTCCTTCATGATCCCGCGGGATCATCCCAACCCCGGCTATACCATCCTCTTTCAAGAAAAGCACCATCTATATTCAACTTAGCATAATTTATATCAGGGGTCTTCCATTGCGGTGTTACTATTGCTTCATGTGTGTTCTTTGACGTGCTTCCCAGGTAATCGATCACCTGCTTACCCTTCGTAACGTTCGCTTCGGGATGCTGTCGTATTGCAAGTAGGGAAGTGATATAACTCGAGAGGAAACGGCGCGAGGCCTCAATCGGGATCGGGGGTTTATAATGTGTGACCTCATTTCTTGCATACCAAACCCTCCACTGGTAAGCAAAGACATGAACTTTGGCCGGCGCGTCGTTTTTCCATATCAGGTTCCAAACCGACCGTCGTCCGTCCAGCTGGCCCGCTCGAGGCGCCGGTATCCCGTTTAACCATATGTTCCTGCAGACCAAGGTAGTAGGCACTGCGTACCGAAAAGCAACCACGCTTGTCTGGGTGCCAAGCAAGGACATCAGAGTCTAACCTGCTCAAGGCCTTAATCTGAAGGATATAATCAATATCCAATTTTGACAACGAAGATTATCTACAGCTGGACCCATATTTCGTCCTCAAACGTCTAAAACGTCCGTTCGATAAGTGCCGGTTCAAAAAAAATAGCTGATCCCATTCGTAAAAAAAAGGAAACCCTGATTCAACGGGACCCCTCATTTCCGTTCTAAACGCCCGAACTGACCGGCGTGACTCAAACCCGTCTCAAATTCAATATAAGGGTATCCAGACACGCCAGGGCAGCCCGCTAGATGCCCACACGGTCCCACTTGCAGAGACTTGGCAAGAAGACCATTGCCGCAGTGGCGCTATCGTGCCCACGTCCGGAGGAAAGCCGCCGAAGCTCGCCAGCAGGCACGGACACGAGCTAGTCAAAGCTGCTCGTGCTCGTCTCCTGTGGCTGCCGCGCCGCGCCAGTGCCGGAGCACGACATGGCCGCGCCACCCGCAGCTCGAGCCAGCCGCCGTGCTCGCGTCCGTGCGTGCAGGCCGCCCGGTTGCAGCCGCGTGCGTGCGGGTCGCCGGTGCCCGCGTTCGTGCGTGCAGGCCGCTGTGCTCGCGTCTGGCATTGTCTGGGTAGTGTATGCGCAGTGTTTGTCTTGTGTGTGTGTCTGGGTTCAGGTCGGACACCGGTGTGTAGCCGCGCCCGAGTCACGCTCACGCTGGGCGAGTCGCGTGGCCGTTGAGCGGAGGTGTGCCGATCGTGGGCGCAGTAGAGCGCGTCGTGCGCGCATGGGCTGGAGTGTCCGTGCGTACAGGCCGCACCCATGCTAGCTAGCTTGCTGGCCGCCGCGGCTGCTCTGCGAGTTGGCCATGGGCCGGCGAGCCGCTGCATGCAAAGCCGCATGCTGCCACGAGCTGGCGGCCGCGGGCATGCTAGCCGAGGCACTTGCGGAGATCGCCGCCACAACCGCCGTTGCTGCTCGCGTTGGATGCCCGGCCACAGCCGCTGCTGTTGTACGTGCTCGCCCACAAGGTGCTTGTAGAAATGACTCAAAAGTGAGGAGATAAATTCAAGGTACATGGTTATTTGGAAGCAAATATGAGGGGTCAAAGCAGATACGCCCGTTAACTGACCGGACGCGTTCACGAACGTTTGAAGGACCAAATTAACTATGCGCGGCTGTAGATGCTGCGTTAATGTTATAAAGGTCATGCAAAATGGAGGTTTTGCCCATCACATTCTTCGAACAAAATAAAACAGAAAGACTAACCAATACAAAAAGAGAGACCGTGGAGGTGGGCCATTACCTTGTTGGCACGAAACCGTGGAAACAACGCGTAGACTCTACTAAGTCTTTATTCGGTTACACCCTGCCACTCTCCCCAGCCTCTCCCCCTCTATAACATTGCCACTGCTCTCCGCCGCCGTGATCTCTCATCGTCATCGGCGTTACTACAACACCCATATTGCGGCAAGGTCGTATTTATAGGCCAGACTTGACCACTGTAGCTATCAAGATTGAGAAGTGTCGAGTTAGGAATAAAATTCACATCGAGTGCCAAATAGAGAAGACATTTCTTTTAGGGTCGAGTAGGAAACGATTAATTTTCATCAAATTTTCTCTTGGAATTTAACAACGTCATGGTGGCATCTACTCAATATTTGCAAATTATCCGCCACTATGCGAGGTCTGCGATTTGTCATTCTAACTAGATGACTGCCTTTAGCGTGCTCTTCCAAATATTAAGATTAAATAGGACTATCATAAATTTCACTTGCAAATCACAAGGTAATAGCGGCATCAACTATAAAATATTTGCCTATTATATGTACTACTGATGTGAGGTCTACATCATATCGTCCTCACACATCCAAAGTGATTTTCTTAAATATAGCATAACACAAAGGTAATAGAATTATGAAGATCTACGGATAAAAGTTGGATTTTGCTTTTTTATTAATGCACGATATATACCATGACAGTGATTGTTCACTAACATATACTCAATTGGCTCCAGAACATAAGGTGTATCAATTTCCATGGCGACTTCGGTCATGGCGGATGATGGCAGCGTCATTGACGTCGTTTCCTTGTCGAGACATCATCGTTGCAATCTGTATCACCTTGTTCAGGCTGCTCCTGCGGAAACCCTAGATCCGAATCTCTCGAATCGGATGATGACGACGCCTTTGGTTTCGTTCTTTCTCATGGGGGCATCCTTTTTGGTGCAGGTGTTGGCTGGAGGGGCCAAGAGGTGGAGCGGTGTTGCGTCTATTGCATCAACGACAGTGGGCCTTGGCGGCGTGGCATAGTGGAGTATTGACCATGGACGCGTGTGGATGGACGGCGCAGGGTGGTGGCATGGACGTCAGTTGGGCCTGACAAGGCCAATGTGTTGATCCCTCCTAAAGATGGGATGGCGACAGATTTTAGAGCATCTTCGTGAGGTGCGTGCCGAGTCTCTGCTAGACTGGTTAGTGCTCTCAGCTCGTCGTGGGGCAGTTTGGAGAGGCCACCGAAATAGATGGTGTGTGTTGGTGCGAGGTCAGGGCACATTGTCAAGCTTATAGATGTAGCGACAGAGGTCACCAGAAAGATGGCTTTGAGTTGATGCATGTATTTATTTTATTAGAATCTGTTTAATAATTTAATAAAGATGACTGGGTGCATCATTGGATGCAGAGGCCACAGGTTTCAATCTTCTTTTCGAAAAAAGCTAGAACAATGTTAGTGAAAATGTACGTAATATATTTGATTGCTTTCCTTTTCCATGAGTTCAGTTGCGTTGATCACTCAGCCAGCTGCTAGAGGCGTACGTTGGTGGGACGTGGAGTATTTCAGCTCGAGCTCATATGAGCTTGGATGAACAATAAAATTGAAAAAAATAGAAACAAATTCAAATAATTCTGATTCTTTTAGGCAAAATTTGATGAATGTTTTCAATGTTTACACAATTTCATCATGAAATGATTTCCTTGGAAGTTGTGGCAAAAAAACGATACTTCAAAAATGTTATTTTTGAAATCATTTTGGATTGCAGATTTTTTTATTTGGCAACATGGAAAACATTTGTCAAAGTTTGTAACAAAAAATTCAAAATATTTTGAATTCCTTTTGTTTTTGCATATGACTGTTGATACCGAGCTCATACAAGCTCGAGTTAAGAAGGGCACTTTCGACGTTGGTGCTCTAGTTAAGACCCAAACTAGACACACCATCTTAATTAATTATCAGACGGCAAAGAATCCAACGTGCATGAGCCGGATGTTGCATCAAAGGCAGAAGCTACTAGCAAGAGATGATCACATTATCTCTACGATTGGCAATGTGAAGTTTGTCCATTCTGGGAACCTAGGTGTTGATCGGATCACTAACCTGGAATAGATCTTGATTACTTTCATGTCTTTGTCGACTAAACTAAATTACATAATTATTTTTATTCAGATATTTGACACTGGTTGCATTTTCTAGGACACTTGTTGCCTCTGCTTAATGCTTCGAGATAGTTTATTGACTGTTTATGAACCAAATCACGTGTAGTATTTTTCGCAGAATAAATCACACGTACTTAGTAAAGATTGCTGATGCCGATATTTGCCTTGATAAAATGTACTATTAAGATGATTTTTTTTGCCTTTTTGTAGGGGTAGATATCGGGGATTGCCCTGGATACGTGGGCTTTGGATTAACGACTCAGCTAATAGCAAATCCATGGGCCTTTTTCACTTGACAGATTGGGCTGGGCCAACATTACAAGGCAGGCTAGGCTTCAACCCTAGGTTGATTTCCCCCTCCCAATCAAACCCTTGCTGCACAGCCTCAGTTGGGGATCGGCCTCTGCTCGCCTAAGTCGATGGGTTCGAACGTTCCACTAGACCAGCCTCAGTTTGTTGTTTATTGTCAGGTCATAATCCTATTTGACCCCGCTTTTAGTACAAACATTAACATATAGACGACTTTCTTCACGTTGATTAATATGAAAAATAAAAAATCGTAAAAAAGAAAAAGTTTACAAATTCAAAAATGCTCACAGATTTGAACAAAAGTTCATGAATTATTTTAAAAATTATAAAATTTATAAAAGGTTCATCAAATCCAAAAAAAGTTCATCAAATCTGAAAAATAGTTCACCGAATCTGAAAAATAGATCATTGATTTTGAAAAAAGTTCGTAGAATTTGAAAAAGGTTCATCATTTTTTTAAAAAGTACTCTTCGAATTGGAAAAAGTTCACTGAATGTGAAAGAAAGTTCACAAATCTGAATAAAACTTCATTGAGTTGAAAAAAATGTTTATCAAATTTTGAAAAAAAAATTCATTGATTTGAAGAAAAGTTCACATATTCATCGATTTAAAGAAAATTTCAAAAAATAATCAACTTTTAAAAATAGTTCATAAAATTTCAAGTAAACAATATTGATTTGGAAAAGGTTCCCACATTTAGGAAAAGTGAAAAAAATTAAATCGATAAGGGAAGAAACCAGGAAGAAAAAAAAAGAAAAACAGAAAATGATAGTGAAAAAAGGGAAGCGAAAAAAAAGGTTTCTTTTTTCGGAACGAAATACAGTCTAACAGGCCGGCACAGCACGGCGCGCTGCAGGCGCCAGTTTGCGAATTGCATGCAAACGGGCGCCTGCAGTGCTAAATAGGAAACGCCAGGAGAGGGTGCGCCCACATATCGATGGTGGACGCTGCTGAGATTCCCCAAGGCCAAGGGTAAGGCCATCCAGTTTCTCCCTTCATTCTGTATGTGCTGTGCTTGTGTGCTACTTCCTCCGTTCTAAAATAGGTGATCCAACTTTGTATTAAAGTTAGAAAAAAGTTAGGTCATCTATTTTGGAACAGATGGAGTAGATGAATGTGCTTCGTTTGTTGCATGTTATGCTGCTTATGCAGCCACACTGATTGAAGGAACCACTCCATTGACTGCATTTTCCTGTGGCTACTGCTGTTTTTCAGGGTCGACCCCGTTCCCGGCTTGCCGTGCGTGGATGTCAAGAGGCTGCGGCCTTCGGTGGCGCTGGCCAGCCCCATGTCTGAGGTGCTCGCCGACGAGGACCTTATCCTCATTCGCCTCCCTTCGCGGCCATCCTCCCTCCCCCGTGCCTCCCTCGTTTGCACGCGCTGGCGTAGAATCCTCTCCGATCCCCAATTCGCCGACCGCTACCGCAAACATCACCGGAACCCCCCGCTGCTCGGATTCTTCACAGGAGAGGGCTTGGCCAGGAGTTACGCCTTCATTTCCGCCTTGGACCCGTCCGACCACATCCTCTCAACACGCTTCTCCGTGCCGCAAAACAGCAGCCCCGACATGAGGTGGATCTTCTTCGGCTGCCGCCATGGCCTTGCCGTCCTATTCCAAGAGTCACGGCGCGAGACTGTCATGTGGGATCCCCTGACTGGCCGACAGCACCGCGTGGCTTCTCCATCGGGGATCTGTGTCGACGAACGTGATACTCCCTGGCAGGCCGCGGCCGGTGTTGTGCGCAGATGTTGAAGATGGGCATGTGCACGGCGATTGCTTCTCAAGCCCATTCAAACTGGTTTTGATCTGGGTCCTCAGGTCCACACAAGCATTCGCTTGCCTCTATGAATCGACGTCTGGTGCATGGGGAGATATTGTCTGGACGGCGACTCCAGATACGATTTTTTAGATAAGGCCCAGTGTCCAGTACTGTCCTAGTCAGGAATGCACTTTGCTGGCTGCTTTGTGGGGGTGACGTCCGTCCTTGCATTTGATTTTGTAAGGAAGAACCTTGATGTGATCAAGAAGCCGGCAGATGCCCATATTACTGACCACCTTTATGTTCAGCTCTTTCAGACAGAGGATAGTGAACTTGGCCTTGCATATTTTTCAGAACTGACCACCCAGCTCTGGGAGAGGAAATCAAACTGTGATGGTGTCGTATTACGAAACGAGTAAAGAGACTTGCCGGTAACGAGATTGAACTAGGTATTGAGATACCGACGATCGAATCTCGGGCAAGTAACATACCGATGACAAAGGGAACAACGTATGTTATTATGCGGTCTGACCGATAAAGATCTTCGAAGAATATGTGGGAGCCAATATGAGCATCCAGGTTCCGCTATTGGTTATTGACCAGAGACGTGTCTCGGTCATGTCTACATTGTTCTCGAACCCGTAGGGTCCGCACGCTTAAGGTTTCGATGACAGTTCTCTCAACATGTACATCATCCACATCATCATGATACCACGTCATTGTTCTCTCAACATGTAGCCTCCACCTCAGCAAAAAAAGTCAATGAATCATTAGGTTTCAACCTGAGTGGAAACAATCTCTGATTAGCAACTCTATTTGTATTCCGTATAGGTTCACTTCGTCTCTTCGGTGATTCGCAAATAAACACCCACGTCGTTACATCTTCCTCTTCTCCACGATATCGTCTGTCCATCTTCCTGTAACGAGTTAATTGCACGTCGGTACCACACTTGCGCACCTACTCACGAATCAGTACCACTGTTCGTGCATGTCACAGTTCAGTACCAACTCAGGGCCTAAGTGGTGCATAACGGACTGACAGCCGTATAAGCGCGTATTGACCGCGTATCCAACAAGTGGGGCCCACATGTTAGGTGACACGCTGGCCGAATCGGCGCGTGGACGGGTCGCTGACTCGGACGAGGCGGACCTAACGGGCTAGGTCGAACCGAGCCGCCAGTTCGAACCCTAACTCTCGTTCCCCTCTCCCTCTCCTCCCCGTGCTCCTCTATGTCAATGGCAACGGAGAATCCGGGCGGCGGCGGTGTAGGCGGCGGCTCGAGCAGCGGTGGCGGTGTGGGCGGGTACGGAGATCTTCCTGGCCTCGGGGCCGATGCGCACCCAGGATTGGCCGAGGGCGATGGCGATAGTTCGTCGTACTACTCGAGCGGCGAGGAAGAAATGGAGGAGGCCCCGCTGACCATGGAGCAGCGCCCGCGGATGGCAGAGATCTGGGTCGCCAACCCTTTCACGAGCCATCACTGGACCCATGGATGTGGTGGGGTGCTGTAAGTCCTCCTCCCTCTCCTTTGTTCTTTCTTCCAATTTGGGGGCTAGGATTAGTGTTAATGAAAATGTCCAAATTTGCTGGCACTTGTAGTGTGGAGGAGGCTATCTGGGATGTTAGGATTCACTTTGATGCCCTACATAATTTGGATAGGAAGATATGCAGTTCTGATGTCACTTTTCTCAATCTGTATGCACTGTTGCATACACAAGGATTTACATTCTCTGATGAATTGTATCACATGGAGAACACATGCATAGGAGAGCAGAGAGAGCATGGCCTAGACTTGATTGACACAAACATTAAATTGCAGCAAATTAAGAAGCAGCATGAGCATACTTTAGGTTTGAATCTGTTAGTTAGAGCAACAGCCACTGACAGTGCTGCAATTCAGAGAAATGCTGAACTACAGACCATTCTTTATGCAGCACCAGTTGTGTATGATCTCAGTGAGCCAGTTGTGCTTGCTGTTGATGACCAAGGGGTGGTTTTTCATAGTCAGGGCAGTAGTAGTATCAATGTTGAAGCTAGTGGTTTTTGCACACAAGAGAGCAAAAATCTAGGTAAACAAAAGCTGAAATCTGTGATGGAGGATGAAGTTTTGTTGGAGGAGGGATATTACAGTAGTGATAATTCAGAAGGGGCATATGACAGTGACAACTACTTGGAGAAGTACATGATTTCTCAAGACACAGAGATAATAGATGGAAAGAGACAAGCAGATGAGGGACAACTAGCAGATGATCAAGATGAATATTCAGATGATGAGTCAGAAGAGGAGGAACAACTGCATTATGAGGGTGACACTGAGGTTGAGGATCTGTTTGAGAGGGAGGAGGAAGAGAGTGGGGATGAAGAGAGGGAGGAGAGCTTGAATGTGGAGTTAGCTCAACAGTTGCAGGTAGAACCTCCAAATAAGAGACAGAAGCTGCCAATTAGGAGGTGCCCCACCACTAGAACACATTCTAGTGTTTTAAAGGAGGTGAAGAAAGATTTCATTCCTTCATCATATGAAGAAGAAACTGGTTGGCTAATGGATAGTGAAGATGATGGGCATGAGCCACTGCAATTTGTCCTAAAGAAAAGCAAGAAGAGTAGGGCACAGAAAAGAAAACCTAGGATATGGTTCAATGAAAAAATGGAGCACCCACACCAGCAATTATGTAAGTACATGTGCTTCACAAATCAGCAGCAATTCAGAGATACTCTGTTGAGCTTGCACATTTCACAGGCAAGAGATTTCAGATATCATAGAAACTCTGACCAAAGGATCATTGCATGTTGCAGAAATGAGCACTGTCAGTTCCACATTGTTGCTGATGTGATCAAAGGTGAAAAGACTTTTGCTATAAAAAATGAACCTGGAGCACACTTGCCCTAGCACTACAGAGTCTTCCAGGGTTAGTGCAAAGTGGCTTGCAAAGACATACGAGTCATTGTTCAGGTCTGATCCAACCACTAGCATACAAACTCTGATTGATGCATGCAATGAGAAGTATGGTGTTGAGGTTCCTAAGCACATGGCCTATAGGGCCAAAAACTTAGTTGTGGAAGCTGTCTTAGGAGAGCAAAAGAAGCAGTATCTCAGGTTAAGGGACTATGCAGCAACCATCATGCAGACAAACCCTGGAAGTAGGGTTGTAGTTACAACTCTAGTTCCTAAAGCAACAAAAAAATACCACATCCAGGGCCAAGGTTTCATGTAATGTTTTTCTGCTTAAATGGAGCAAGGAAGGGATTTCTCAATGGATGCAGACCTTTCATTGGTTAGTTAGTTGTTTCTTTGCTTTAGTTTCATTGCTATGTACATGATTACACCTTTGCTGTAGTTTCATTGCTATGTACTAAATTAATTGGTTCTTTTTTTTTGCAAAAAAGGTGTTGATGGATGCTTTATTAAGCTGACCACAGGTGCACATATCCTTGCTGCCACTGCCAGAGATGGCAATAACAACATCTATCCAATTGCATTTGCCATTGTTGGTCAGGAGGATACAACAAATTGGTGCTGGTTTCTGCACCAACTCAAGATATGTCTAGGAGGAGAAGTTAGCCAATTTGGTCCTTATACTATCATGTCAGATAGACAGAAGGTAAGTACTTAGTTTGTTGATTTTTTTTCAACTATATCTGTAGTCAGTAGCTTAGTTTGCTATTGTAATTTCAACATGGGCTACTCAATGCAGTGAATAGAGTATTTCCAAACTGCCACCAGAGATATTGTCTTAGACACTTATATGCAAATTTCCAGAATGCTGGTTTTAGAGGGGAAGATCTAAAGAAATGCATGGATAATGCCAATTATGCTTACAATGAATATAAGTTTAATATTGCTATGAATGATTTGAGAAATGAGTGTGAGGATGCTTAGATCTGGCTTAATGCAATTCCTAAGAAAACATGGGCAATGCATGCTTTTGACACTAACTACAAGACAGATTTGGTTGTTAACAACCTATCTGAGGTGTTCAACAAGTATATCCTTGATTTTAGGAAAAAGCCTATTAGGACTATGGTTGATGGTATTAAGGACAAGCAAATGGTGAGGTGGCATGAGAAGAGAGAGAGAGGAAAGGTAGCTTTCTGGGAGATCACACCACACTATGCTGAGAAGCTAGAGCTGGAAAAGGAGAGGGCTAGATACTGGAAACCCATTCAAGCTGGTGTTAATTTATGGCAAGTGACTAGTGGGCAGCAAACACACCCTGTGAACTTGGATAATCATACATGTGGTTGCAGAAAATGGGACCTCAGTGGCCTACCATGCAACCATGCAATTTCAGCAATTAACAAGGCCAAGAGGTTTCCAGAGGACTTTGTTTGTAAATTCTTCAGAAAACCATTTTATGTGGTAGCATATGGACCTATGATCTTTCTTGTTCCTGGTGAACATGACTGGATAAGGACACCTGGACCAGACATAGAGCCACCAGAATTTCATGTTAGGAGAGGAAGAAAGCAAGAGAAGAGGATCAAGGGCAAGTTTGAAGTGCCAAAGCCAAAGGACAGAAGTAGAATGGCCACAATAACATGCTCCAACTGTGGTCTCCAAGGCCATAGATACACCAACTGCCTGAAACAATTGAAACCAGATTTGGCTATGAGGAAAAACAAGCATGTGGTAATACCAAATGTCACTTCTTTTGTATTAGTTGACTAGTGCATTTGTTAATATTTTAATGTTGCCTACTAATACCATTCTCACTTCTTTTTGCAAGACCAAGAGGTCACAGCAGCAACCTACACCTGCAAGATCACAGCCCCCACCTGCAAGATCACAGCAGCAGCCTCCACCTGCAAGATCCCAGCCTGCACCAAGATCACAGCCTCCACCTGCAAGCACTGGTGCAAGATCAGGAGCAAGGACTGGTGCAAGATCTGGAGCAAGGACTGGTGCAAGGTCTGGTGCAAGGTCTGGTGCAAGTTCACAGCCATCAACCAGTGGTGCAAGGCCATTCACTGCCCCAAGACATGCAACTCCTTCTACATCTTCTGCCCCAAGAAGTCACACTAGTTGGATGACCTGGTTTTCTCCTAGTGGTAACAGATGAGTGTAATGAGTTGTTGTTTCTCAAAACTATGGTACTGATCAATGTTTTGTGTCCTGACTCATGGTTGGCTGCTTAGGTTTGATTGTACTGAACCAACAAGTCAAATTGGTTGGATGATTATGTTTGAGTGTACTGAATTGCTATCAACTATCTTAGTGTTATGGGCAATGTTATGCTATCAATTTGGTGATTAGTGTTATTGGCAATGTTAAGGTTTGATTATGAGATTTGATGATTAGTGTTATTGGCAATGTTCATGTTTGATTATGAGATTTGATGATTAGTGTTATTGACAATGTTAAGGTTTGATAATGATTTGATGATTAGTTTTGTTGGCCTTGTCAATGTTTGATGATGAGATTTCATGACTAGCCTAAATGCCTAACCACTTTGGTTTAGGGGGTTCTCGACGTCGACGAAGCCTAAATGCCTAACCACTTTGGTTTAGGGGGTTCTCGACATCGACAGAGCCTAAATGCTTAACCACTTTGGTTTAGGGGGTTCTCGACGTCGACGGAGCCTAAATGCCTAACCACTTTGGTTTAGGGGGTTTTCAACGTCGACGGACCCTAAATGCATAACCACTTTGTTTTAGAGGGTTCTCGACGTCGACGGACCCTAAATGCCTAACCACTTTGGTTTAGGGGGTTCTCGACGTCGACGGACCCTAAATGCCTAACCACTTTGGTTTAGGGGGTTCTCGACGTCGACGGAGCCTAAATGCCTAACCACTTTGGTTTAGGGGGTTCTCGACGTCGACGGACCCTAAATGCCTAACCACTTTGGTTTAGGGGGTTCTCGACGTCGACGGACCCTAAATGCCTAACCACTTTGGTTTAGGGGGTTCTCGACGTCGACGGACCCTAAATGCCTAACCACTTTGGTTTAGGGGGTTCTCAACGTCGACGGACCCTAAATGCCTAACCACTTTGGTTTAGGGGGTTCTCGACGTCGACGGACCCTAAATGCCTAACCACTTTGGTTTAGGGGGTTCTCGACGTCGACGGACCCTAAATGCCTAACCACTTTGGTTTAGGGGGTTCTCAACGTCGACGGACCCTAAATGCCTAACCACTTTGGTTTAGGGGGTTCTCAACGTCGACGGACCCTAAATGCCTAACCACTTTGGTTTAGGGAGCAACTAAGACAAGCAGCAACTAAGAGTTAACATACTGGTTCACAACAAACTGGTTCATAACAACAACATATTGATTAACATAGTGGTTCACAGCAACTAAGAGTTAACATAGTGGTTCACAGCAACAACATAGTGGTTCACCACAACACCATAGTGGTTCACAACAACTTAAAGCAATAACATGGTGGTTCACAACAACTACACATCCATAGTACATAACTTAGTTCACAACAACACCATACTTCACAAAAGGTCAGCAAAGCAATCATTCTTCTTCTTCATGTTGATCCGGATCTTGCTCTTGCTCTTCCTCTACATCTTCATTCTGACAAGATGTCTAGGATCCCCTTCAATTTATGCTTGTTCTTCTCCTCTGACTTCAATAGTTCAGCAATCTGAATCTTTAGCTGAACCCTCCTTACTATGAGCTTGTCATGCCCCTTCTTTGAGATCACCCATGTGAAGGAGCAGCTGGGTGTTCTCCTGGGTGAGCTTTTCCTTAGATTTTTTGAGTTCATCAACCTGGAATTGCAGGTTCCTGGTGGATGTACTAAGCACTTCCTTCTCTTTTAGATGATTAAACTTCAGGTTCCTGATGCAAGTGCCTTGAGATTGTGTCAGGTTCATCAGTACTTTATAATTCTCCTGCAGCTTGAAGATCTCTGCATCTTTCTTCCCATCTCTGTCTTCATGTCAGATACAACTGAATCAGAAACATGCACATTCTACATCTTAGCCTGCAAATAGCTGAAATCTACCATCCTATCCTCTTGAGCATTGAACAGTTGGTGCACATCTTCAACCAATTTGTCATAGTTGGCCTCTAGATTATTTTTTTCTTCAGTCAAATGGTGAATAGTGAGTGAACTCTCCAGGCTATCCTTCCTCCTATCACTCTTGCTGTCATGATACATTTCCCATAGCTTCAACAAGGCATTCTGCAATGTAGGAGGCCACTCTGGCCAGAGAACAATACCACAGTTGTCATCTTCCTGCAATATAAACAACCATGTGCAAAATCAATATCCTAGGCAAATTATTTAAGCAATAAACTTTGAGCAACTAGCTTTAAACAATGAACTTTGAGCATCTTTAAACAATGTAGGACCCTCTGACACTAAACATCTTTAAACAATGTAGGACCCTCTGACACTAGCCACTGAATTAAAAAAATGAACTTTAAGCATCTTTGAGAAACAACTTTAATAATATATCCAACTAAAGAATGAACCTCTGACACTAAACACTAACTGAATTTTGAGCTTTTGACATTGAATCTCTCTGACCTTAAACAATCAAATAATTTGCAAAGTGAGTACTCTTGTGAGCTAAACAATGATTATCTGCACTGCAAACAAAGCTGTTGACCAATTATAAAATTACTGGCCAAATTAAATATACATGGCAAGCATCAACACATTTTCTAATCCACTGATTAGCATCAGTAATACTAAATGGCTACAAAATGACCCTCACAGCTACCCATTAAACAATACAATTCCAGGTTGGTGGTGGTGTGGCCAGGCAGGCCAAACACAGCTACAAAATGACTATCACAGCTACAAAATGACCATCACAGCTATGGTACAAGAGTACTCATTAAACAATGTGCATCAGCACATGGCTAGATTAAAGAACATGAATTCTATGCACTGGACTGGACAATTCTATGCACATGGCTAGATTAAACAATACAATTAACACAGAGTTTGGACAGAATCTTACACTCATAGGACAGACTAAGAACCTCCTGCCTGTGTTAAATGCTTCGAATGCTACACGCCTCTCAGCCGCCACACCATGCTCATGGCAAAGAACTCTGGGTGCTGTCTCAATGCCACTGTAGTCTTGGTCTTCAATGCTAGCAGGGATCTACAGGAACAAAAGGAAAACAAAATCCCCAAATCAAATCAAATCCCCCCAAATCCCAAATCTGATAACCCAACCCTAACCCTATCTCTACAACTCACCCGGTAATGCATGGTTTCATCGTCGGAGAGGTTCATGTATTGCACGCTTGAGTCCTGGCTGCTCTCGTCCTCCATGGCGCGACGGCGAGCCGGTTGAGGTGGCGGCGGCGGCGGGCGGCGGTGAATCGGAGAGAGGAGGGAGAGCGAGAGTGAGAGTGAGGTCGAGCGAGAGTGAGGTGAGTCCGACCGAGCCCATGTAACCGACCGCGCCGGCCTCGTCCGAGTCAGCGACCCGTCAATGCGCCGATTCGGCCAGCGTGTCACCTGACATGTGGCCCGACCTGTCAGATACGCGGTCAATACGCGCTTATACGGCTGTCAGTCTGTTATGCACCACTTAGGCCCTGAGTTGGTACTGAACTGCGACATGCACGAGTAGTGGTACTGATTCGTGAGTAGGTGCGCAAATGTGGTACCAACGTGCAATTAACTCTCCTGTAACACGCTTCTTCTCCCCTCCCCACCCCTTAATATTCCCCACCCAGCAGCACTTGCATAGTCACACTATCGTCCCCTGTCAAAAGGAACGATGCGGGACGACGACCAGGTGACATGGCGTTGAAGTCTTAGATCATGGCTGCCCCGCCCCCGTTCCACAAAATCTCTCCTCACCGAAGCTTCTTCTGCGTTCTCGTATTCTGACGCACACATGCATATTTAAGGTCGTTGTTTAGTTTGTGCAAATTTGGGATTATTAGTTAAGTTATAAACAAAAGCATCAAGTCAGGCCCCTTTTGGTTTTTGAATCTGTGAACCCGACTGTTCTTCTCCTCCTTATCATCTTCTTCATTCCGGTCGTCATCAGCACAACTGGTATCCCTTCTCCAGCTCCGTTAATTTCTGGTGTGCGTCACCTCATCAGCTAGCCAATATTTCTCGATGTCGCGCCACCACACCGCTCCTGGACGGCGTCGCCACATGCCCGGCGCGCATCGCGTCGTCGCCGGCACCCGCAGCGCCCCCTTGGTGCCCCACCTCGGCTTCCCCCGACCACGATGCCGCGCTTGGACGGTGCATCTGCATGCCCGCGGCACCTCCTCCGTGTCCACAATGGCTTCGCCTGGCCGGCCACTCCGACCGTCCGCATCGACTTTGCCCGCCCGCGGCTGCGTTCCGAACCCACCCTGCCTCATCGCAGCAGCACCAAGAATCTTGCCACTGCTTATCGTGCATCCCCTCAGTGCCTCCTCCCTTTGCTCGTGCGTGGAGCTCGGCAAAGCTTTCGGCATGGCGTGCCGTGGAAGAGGAAGAAGAGGCGCTCTTTCCTAGGTCCTTCCTTTTGGCCACACCTTCAGACGGACACCGGCATCACTCCTGGAGATGGGATACTACGTGCTGCTTGACACTTGCTCTTCTCTGTTTTCCCTTAAGTGTGCTATGGCATTCCTTTCACTTCAAAATGTAATTCCTTTTCCTATGTTCAGGTTCAGGATTTTATAACCTCTTTGCATGTTCAGGTTTGATTCAGGATTTTATAACCTCTTCGCATGTTCAGGTTCAAAATATCTTTCCTTGCTTTTCTACGTTAATTGTTATTACCTCTTTGCATGTCCAGGTTCGATCCAGTATTTTAGAGGCAGGTCCTAATGTTTACGGTAATCATGCAGTACAAGGAAAAGGTGTTCTTCGGGGCTGTTGTTCTAATTCCTTCTTTTTCCTATGGAGTATTTTTGTGCTAAAGTATATTTTATCTGTACACCCTTTTCACTAAGATTTATAACAATTTCAATTTTTAATCTGCACGAAATAATTTGATTTACACGAAGCCATGAGAGATTTTTTTTGCAGCAGGATGTTGGTAATCAACCGCACCACCATTTATTTGGATTATTACCTGACCATCATGGGAACAATATAGGGACATATAAATGAAACTGCACGGATGCAACATCCTCGATGCAACATCTGCATGTCGGAGCTGCAAACTTATTTTTGAAAATATTAAAAGCCAAACATCCATGCTCATGCTTTAGCATTGTATTCTATTTATCTAATGTTGAGCAAGGTTGCGAGCTAAGGCTTCTAAGCTGCATTTTGTCAGGGTTGTGCGGTGACATCAAGAAATTTGAAGGGAAAACAATTAGCGTGCATCTTTCTTAGTGTGTATATCTTTATAAATGTCATGTGCTAATATCTACTTGCGACATGTAACTGTGCATATATAATGAAGAATTCCCCCCCCCCCCCCTCCCCCCCCCCCCCCTCCTACTCTATCTTATTTCTATACAATGCAATGTCATATAACACAACTGACACTCTTCGATAATTAAGATAACATCTTGGCTATCAGGCATTGGTAATCCAATAGGATCAAAGGCTGATAATCAAGGCAACCTACTCTACTACCAGTGGCTAAATTACTCATTTTTATCACATTGTTGCTCTTGGAATTGCTAGCCAATTTAGCATTGTATTCTAATTTTGACAACAAAACCCTTAATGTTAGCTAAGAGTTCCGCGGCACCGCGCGGGGTATCATCTAGTTCCAGTCAATTTAATGCCTCAAATGTAGCTCGTCGTTCGGTACTGATGCTGATAGCGGGGTACGATGAAGACACAAATGTGATTGTTCTGACTACATTATTTGGTGACTTCGTGGTCCAACTTGACTCAGTGAAGATCATACATACCATTGAAAGAAAGAACACATGTTACAAGACCTTTCATCCCTACACAAATTTCTATACTGCAGGTAATGCCTTTTATCTACATTGCACAAATCAACAAAAATCCAGCTAGCTTTTTATTTTTTCTGAGATTCACTCAAGTTACTTTTGTATCTATTTGCTATAATGTTGTCCATGTGATTGTGGATTGACAAGACGTATACTACTCCCTCCGTCTTAAAATAAGTGTCTTAACTTTGTACTAACTCTGGTTGAGACACATATTTTGAGACGGAGGGAGTAATAGGTTCAGTCTTCAGTGATCTTATGATGTGTGTAATTTCTTGTTATTTGTGGGCTACATAGAAGTTAAATGCCAACTAGGATTCTGCTTGTAATGATCTTTTCATCAGGTGGTTTCTAACAATTGGAAACTTGCAACAACTGAACTTAGAGAATACAGTGAAACCATTATGTCTCTGTGAAATAGTTAACCCATCGTCGCGGTCGAGGATCTTCAGGCGCCCAACTGCATTCCGGAGCTTCATCGAGCAGGTGGCGAGAGAGTTCTGAAGCTCCTTGACGCGCATGGTGCGAACAGTCGTGGTCACCCGCTCGGCCGGCTCCTTCTCCACGGACGTGCGCTCCTCCGCTCATTTCGAGGGTCCTCGAAACATTTGTGTTTCGTTTAAATTATTTCGGTATTTTAAAATTAAATGTATAACAAAAGGATGGAATCGAACTGAATCGTATTCCTTTGTCTAGCAGAATGGTAAGCGGTTGTTGTTCCGCGCGTAAGGTCTGCTTTTCGAATCCCAGCGGGGCACATTTTGTGAAAAGTCGTTGCTAAAACGTTACTTATTCAATACTTTCTGTTTGAATTTATTCATATTTAATAAAGAATCGTTAATTTGCTCGAAATGGTTTTTGAAATTTGCGAAATTTTGGTGCTTTCGAGAGTGAGCGAAATTTTGTTGGTCTCTTGTTTTGCTGGTTGAACAACCTCATCAAAGAAGGAAGAGGCAGTAGGCGTATGGTCATGTTTGCTGAGTAAATAGGCAATTTTTCGACTAATTTAATCCATGAATAAATCACTAGCATGACATTGATTAAATTGACGACATATTGGTTCTGATCTAAACATGCACGTACTAAGCAAACAATAGACAAATCTACACATACTGCTAGTACTGCTAATACGAAAATAAATAGGAGCGGGATAAACGTGTTATACCCTTCAGTAGGCCAGGCAGAAGCCCTGGCGGCGGTGACAGCAGCAGCGGCATCCTTGGCGGCCTTCTTGTCGGCTTCAGCTTTCTCGGCGGCAGCACGATCGGCGTCGGTGGACATGATGATGACGAGGACGAAGCGGACGTAGAGGAAGTAGACGAACATCGAGCAGTCACATAGTCGCTTCCCAAAAACCTATTCTCCTCTCTCCCGTCCAGGAACCGGATAGACGGGGTTTCGGAGACCTGCTCTCCCGACCGTGTACGCGGCAGACGGAATGGAGTCACCGGCGGCAGCAGCAGCAGAGGAACGACGGTGGGCGTGCGTGGAGCAGATGTGATCTGATCGTGGTGGCTAGGGTTAGGAGACACCGCACACTTCTATAGGCGCAGCCGCATGGAGAGACGTGAGCTCGACCCATGTCCGAGTCCGTGACAGCCCACAATTCGACGTCTCAGATCGTGGCCAAGCTGTCAGAGAGCTCTCCGTTAGTGACTGGCAAAAATAAGCACGTAGGTGTGAGCTCGGCTCAATCCCGCAACCCGCGGAACATCGTGACATGGCGAGGCGGACGGCGGAGGAGGAGTACGCGAGGGCCTCTTCTATTCTCAATCTCCAATAGCATGTGAAAGAACATCCCTTATAAAGAGGTCCAACTCCTCTTCCACTTCCGGGGTGGGACTAAACTTTCCACCTCCACCTAGTGCCAATAAATCCACATGGGCCCTTAGAGATTTTTCAGAAATTGCAATATGGGCCTAAATCCCATCCCAAATTTCAGCAATCCCCCACCAGATCTCGAGGGCCCATTGTGTCCTCTGTTCCAATTGCTGTTTCAATATACCAGTGTTTTAGTGAAGACCTGTTAAGGTTGAACTTCACCTAGAGCAAGCAGCTACACTCCTTCACAACTGAACAATGGACTATGCCTTGAATTGTCAGTTTGGCGTAAAGAAGTTTCACCACATGTCTTACTAATACTAGTCTGCCAAAGGCTGACCCCTCGGGTGGAGCATATAAGTCACACTCCTGGCCTATTCATGAGCTTACTAGAGATCACCCCAATCTCATAGACTATGACCAGCAGTCGGGCTCACATAGGTGTGTTCCTCCAAAGATCGCTCTGTAGGATAGCATCTTTCTTACATAAGCTTTGGAACACATTAAGACAATAGTCATCCTATCATACAATATAAAGAGTATTGCATCTCCAACAGAGTGGGTTAGTATAGTTACTCTCCTCAGTTCACCACTGGCTTGTTTTCCCAGGTCCTACTTCACGAGATCTTCGATCACACAGGTTGGGTTACCACCATGGCAACTCATGTGGGTCTCATTGTTGGGGAACGTAGTAATTTTAAAAAAATTCCTACGCACACGCAAGATCATGGTGATGCATAGCAACGAGAGGGGAGAGTGTGTCCACGTACCCTCATAGACTGAAAGCGGAAGCGTTATGACAACGCAGTTGATGTAGTCGTACGTCTTCACGATCCGATCGATCCAAGTACCGAATGTACGGCACCTCTGAGTTCTGCACACGTTCAGCCCGATGACGTCCCTCGAACTCCGATCCAGCCGAGTGTTGAGGGAGAATTTTGTCAGCACGACGGCTGGTGACGATGATGATGTTCTACCGACGTAGGGCTTCGCCTAAGCACCGCTACGATATTATCAAGGTGGATTATGATGGAGGGGGGCACCGCACACGGCTAAGAGATCCAAGGGATCAATTGTTGTGTCTATGGGGTGCCCCCTGGCCACGTATATAAAGGAGTGGAGGAGGGAGGAGAGGGCCGGCCCCTATGGCGCGCCTTGGAGGAGTCCTACTCCCACCGGGAGTAGGATTCCCCCCTTCCAAGTAGTAGGAGTAGGAGTCAAGGCAAGGAAAGAGAGAAGATAAGGAAGGAGGGGGCGCAGCCCCTCCCCCTAGTCCAATTCGGACTAGGCCTTGGGGGGCGCCCAACCTCTCCTCTCTCTTTCCCCTAAAGCCCAATAAGGCCCATATACTCCCCGGCGAATTCCCGTAACTCTCCGGTACTCCGAAAAATACCCGAATCACTCGGAACCTTTCCTATGTCCGAATATAGTCGTCCAATATATCAATCTTTACGTCTCGACCATTTCGAGACTCCTCGTCATGTCCCCGATCTCATCCGGGACTCCGAACTACCTTCAGTACATCAATACACATAAACTCATAATATAACCGTCATCGAACTTTAAGCGTGCGGACCCTACGGGTTCAAGAACTATGTAGACATGACCGAGACACGTCTCCGGTCAATAACCAATAGCGGAACCTGGATGCTCATATTGTCTCCCACATATTCTACGAAGATCTTTATCGGTCAAACCGCATAACAACATATGTTGTTCCCTTTGTCATCGGTATGTTACTTGCCCGAGATTCGATCATCGGTATCTCAATACCTATTTCAATCTCGTTACCGGCAAGTCTCTTTACTCGTTCCATAATACATCATCACGCAACTAACTCATTAGTTGCAATGCTTGCAAGGCTTATAGTGATGTGCATTATCGAGTGGGCCCAGAGATACCTCTCCGACAATCGGAGTGACAAATCCTAATCTTGAAATACGCCAACCCAACAAGTACCTTCGGAGACACCTGTAGAGCACCTTTATAATCATCCAGTTACGTTGTGACGTTTGGTAGCACACAAAGTGTTCCTCCGGTAAACGGGAGTTGCATAATCTCATAGTCATAGGAACATGTATATATAAGTCATGAAGAAAGGAATAGCAACAAACTAAACGATCAAGTGCTATGCTAACGGAATGGGTCAAGTCAATCACATCATTCTCCTAATGATGTGATCCCGTTATCAAATGACAACTCATGTCTATGGTTAGGAAACATAACCATCTTTGATCAACGAGCTAGTCAAGTAGAGGCATACTAGTGACACTCTGTTTGTCTATGTATTCACACATGTATTATGTTTCCGGTTAATACAATTCTAGCATGAATAATAAATATTTATCATGATATAAGGAAATAAATAATAACTTTATTATTGCCTCTAGGGTATATTTCCTTCAGTCTCCCACTTGCACTAGAGTCAATAATCTAGTTCACATCGCCATGTGATTTAATATCAATAGTTCACATCACCATGTGATTAACACCCATAGTTCACATCGTCATGTGACCAACACCCAAAGGGTTTACTAGAGTCAATAATCTATTTCACATCGCTATGTGATTAATACCCAAAGAGTACTAAGGTGTGATCATGTTTTGCTTGTGAGGGAAGTTTAGTCAACGGGTCTGCCACATTCAGATCCGTATGTATTTTACAAATTTCTATGTCAACAATGCTCTGCACGGAGCTACTCTAGCTTATTGATCCCACTTTCAATATGTATCCAGATTGAGACCTTGAGTCATCTGGATCAGTGTCAAAACTTGCATCGACATAACCCTTTACGATGAACCTTTTGTCACGTCCATAATCGAGAACATATCCTTATTCCACTAAGGATAATTTTGACCAATGTCCAGTGATCTACTCTTAGATCACTATTGTACCCCCTTGCCAAAAACAGTGTAGGGTATACAATAGATCTGGTACACAGCATGGCATATTTTATAGAACCTATGGCCAAGGCATAGGGAATGACTTTCATTCTCTTTCTATTTTATGCCGTGGTCGGGTTTGAGTCTTACTCAGTTTCACACCTTGTAACACAGGCAAGAACTCTTTGTTTGACTGTTCCATTTTGAACTACTTCAAAATCTTGTCAAGGTATGTACTCATTGAAAAAACTTATCAAGCGTCTTGGTATATCTCTATAGATCTTGATGCTCAATATGTAAGCAGCTTCACTGAGGTCTTTCTTCAAAAAACTCCTTTCAAACACTCCTTTATGCTTTGTAGAATAATTCTACATTATCTCCGATCAACAATATATCATTCACATATACTTATCAGAAATGCTGTAGTGCTCCCACTCACTTTCTTGTAAATACAGGCTTCACCGCAAGTCTGTATAAAACTATATGCTTTGATTAACTTATCAAAGCGTATATTCCAACTCCGAGATGCTTGCACCAGTCCATAGATGGATCGCTGGAGCTTGCATATTTTGTTAGCACTTTTAGGATTGACAAAACTTTCTTGTTGCATCATATACAACTCTTCTTTAATAAATCCATTAAGGAATGTAGTTTTGTTTATCCATTTGCCAGATTTCATAAAATGTGGCAATTGCTAACATGATTTGGACAGACTTAAGCATAGATACGAGTGAGAAACTCTCATCATAGTCAACACCTTGAACTTTGTCAAAACCTTTTTCGACAAGTCTAGCTTTGTAGAGAGTAACACTACTATCAGCGTCTGTCTTCCTCTTGAAAATCCATTTATTTTTCTATGGCTTGCCGATCATCAAGCAAGTCAATCAAATTCCACACTTTGTTCTCATACATGGATCCCATCTCAGATTTCATGGCCTCAAGCCATTTCACAGAATCTGGGCTCATCATTGCTTCCTCATAGTTCGTAGGTTCGTCATGGTCAACTAACATGACCTCCAGAACAGGATTACCATACCACTCTGGTGCGGATCTCACTCTGGTTTACTTACGAGGTTCGGTAGTAACTTGATCTGAAGTTACATGATCATCATCATTAGCTTCCTCACTAATTGGTGTAGTAGTCACAGGAACAGATTTCTGTGATGAACTACTTTCCAATAAGGGAGCAGGTACAATTACCTCATCAAGTTCTACTTTCCTCCCACTCACTTCTTTCGAGAGAAACTCCTTCTCTAGAAAGGATCCATTCTTAGCAACGAATGTCTTGCCTTCGGATCTGTGATAGAAGGTGTACCCAACCGTCTCCTTTGGGTATCCTATGAAGACGCACTTCTCCGACTTGGTTTGAGCTTATCAAGATGAAACTTTTTCACATAAGCATCACAACTCCAAAATTTAAGAAACGACAGCTTAGGTTTCTTGCTAAACCACAGTTCATACGGGGTCATCTCAACGGATTTAGATGGTGCCCTTTTTAATGTGAATGTAGCTGTCTCTAATGCATAACCCCAAAACGATAGTGGTAAATTGGTAAGAGACATCATAGATCGCACCATATCTAATAAAGTATGGTTACGACGTTCAGACACACAATTACACTGTGGTGTTCCAGGTGGCGTGAGTAGTGAAACTATTTCACATTGTTTTTAACTGAAGGCCAAACTCGTAACTCAAATATTTTACTTCTGCGATCATATTGTAGAAACTTTTATTTTTGTTACGATGATTCTCCATTTCACTCTGAAATTCTTTGAACTTTTCAAATGTTTCAGATTTGTGTTTCATCAAGTAGATATACTCATATCTACTCAAATCATCTGTGAAGATCAGAAAATAATGATACCTGCCGCGAGCCTCAATATTCATCGGACCACATACATCAGTATGTATGATTTCCAACAAATCTGTTGCTCGCTCCATTGTTCCGGAGAACGGAGTCTTAGTCATCTTGCCCATGAGGCATGTTCGCAAGCATCAACTGATTCATAATCAAGTGATTCCAAAAGCCCATCAACATGGATTTTCTTCATGCGCTTTACACCAATATGACCTAAGCGGCAGTGCCACAAATAAGTTGCACTATCATTATTAACTTTGCATCTTTTGACTTCAATATTATGAAAAATGTGTATCACCACGACCGAGATCAAACAAACCATTTTCATTGGGTGTATGACCATAGAAGGTTTTATTCATGTAAACAGAACAACAATTATTCTCTAACTTACATGAATAACCGTATTGCAATAAACATGATCCAATCATATTCATGCTCAACGCAAACACTAAATAACATTTATTTTAGGTTTAGGACTAATCCCGAAAGTATAGGGAGTGTGCGATGATGATCATATCAATCTTGGAACCATTTCCAATACACATCGTCACTTCACCCTTAACTAGTCTCTGTTCATTCTGCAACTCCCGTTTCGAGTTACTATTCTTAGCAACTGAACTAGTATCAAATACTGAGGGGTTGCTATAAACACTAGTAAAGTACACATCAATAACATGTATATCAAATATACCTATGTTCACTTTGCCATCCTTCTTATCCACCAATTACTTGGGGTAGTTCCGCTTCCAGTGACCAATCCCTTTGCAGTAGAAGCACTCAGTTTCAGGCTTAGGTCCAGACTTTGGTTTTTTCACTTAAGCAGCAACTTGCTTGCCGTTCTTCTTGAAGTTCCCCTTTCTTCCCTTTGCCCCTTTACTTGAAACTAGTGGTTTTGTTTACCATCAACACTTGATGCTTTTCTTGATTTCTACCTTCGTCGATTTCAGCATCACGAAGAGCTTGGGAATCGTTTCCGTTATCCCTTGCATATTATAGTTCATCATGAAGTTCTACTAACTTGGTGATGGTGATTAGAGAATTCTGTCAATCACTATTTTATCTGCAAGATTAACTCCCACTTGATTCAAGCGATTGTAGTACCCAGACAATCTGAGCACATGCTCACTGCTTGAGCTATTCTCCTCCATCTTTTAGCTATAGAACTTGTTGGTGACTTCATATCTCTCAACTCGGGTATTTGCTTGAAATATTAACTTCAACTCCTGGAACATCTCATATGGTCCATGACGTTCAAAACGTCTTTGAAGTCCCGATTCTAAGACGTTTAAGCATGGTGCACTAAACTATCAAGTAGTCATCATATTGAGCTAGCCAAACGTTCATAACATCTGCATATGCTCCTGCAATAGGTTTGTCACCTAGCGGTGCATCAAGAACATAATTCTTCTGTGCAGCAATGAGGATAAACCTCCGATCACAGATCCAATCCACATCATTGCTACTAACATCTTTCAACTTAGTTTTCTCTAGGAACATATCAAAAATAATACAGGGGAGCTAAACGCGAGCTATTGATCTACAACATAGATATGCTAATACTACCAGGACTAAGTTCATAATAAATTTAAGTTCAATTAATCATATTACTTAAGAACTCCCACTTAGATAGACATCCCTCTAATCCTCTAAGTGATCACGTGATCCATATCAACTAAACCATGTCCGATCATCACGTGAGATGGAGTAGTTTCAATGGTGAACATCACTATGTTGATCATATCTACTATATGATTCACGCTCGACCTTTCGGTCTCAGTGTTCCGAGACCATATCTGTTATATGATAGGCTCGTCAAGTTTAACCTAAGTATTCCGCGTGTGCAACTGTTTTGCACCCGTTGTATTTGAACGTAGAGCCTATCACACCCGATGATCACGTGGTGTCTCAGCACGAAGAACTTTCTCAACGGTGCATACTCAGAGAGAACACTTGTACCTTGATAATTAGTGAGAGATCATCTTATATAGCTACCGTCGAACTAAGCAAAATAAGATGTATAAAAGATAAACACCACATGCAATCAAAATATGTGACATGATATGGCCATCATCATCTTGTGCCTTTGATCTCCATCTCCAAAGCATCGTCATGATTTCCATCATCACCGGCATGACACCATGATCTCCATCATCTTGATCTATATCAATGTGCCGTCACATGGTCGTCTCGCCAACTATTGCTCTTGCAACTATTGCTATCGCATAGCGATAAAGTAAAGCAATTATTTGGCGCTTGCATATTATGCAATAAAGAGACAACCATAAGGCTTTTGTCAGTTGCCGATAACTTCAACAAAACATGATCATCTTATACAACAACTTATATCTCATGACGTCTTGACCATATCACATCACAACATGCCCTGCAAAAACAAGTTAGACGTCCTCTACTTTGTTGTTGCAAGTTTTAGTGGCTGCTACGGGCTGAGCAAGAACCGTTCTTACCTACGCATCAAAACCACAACGATAGTTTGTCAAGTTAGTGCTGTTTTAACCTTCTCAAGGACCGGGCGTAGCCACACTCGGTTCAACTAAAGTTGGAGAAACTGACACCCGCTAGTCACCTGTGTGCATAGCACGGCGGTAAAACCAGTCTCGCGTAAGCGTATGTGTAATGTCGGTCCGGGCCGCTTCATCCGACAATACCGCCGAACCAAAGTGTGACATGCTGGTAAGCAGTATGACTTATAGCGCCCACAACTCACTTGTGTTCTACTCGTGCATATTACATCAACGCATAGTAATTTTAAAAAATTTCCTACGAACACGCAAGATCGTGGTGATGCATAGCAACGAGAGGGGAGAGTGTGTCCACGTAACCTCGTAGACCGAAAGCGGAAGCGTTATGACAACGTGGTTGATGTAGTCGTATGTCTTCATGATCCGACCGATCCAAGTACCGAATGTACGGCAGCTCCGAGTTCTGCACACGTTCAGCCCGATGACGTCCCTCGAACTCCGATCCAGCCGAGTGTTGAGGGAGAGTTTCGTCAGCACGATGGCGTGGTCACGATGATGATGCTCTACCGACGCAGGGCTTTGCCTAAGCACCGCTACGATATTATCGAGGTGGGTTATGGTGGAGGGGGGCACCGCACACGGCTAAGAGATCCAAGGGATCAATTGTTGTGTCTATGGGGTGCCCCTGGCCACGTATATAAAGGAGTGGAGGAGGGGGGAGAGGGTCGGCCCCTATGGCGCGCCCTGGAGGAGTCCTACTCCCACCGGGAGTAGGATCCCCCCTTCCAAGTGGTAGGAGTAGGAGTCAAGGCAAGGGAAGAGAGAAGAGAAGGAAGGAGGGGGCGCAGCCCCTCCCACTAGTCGAATTCGGACTAGGCCTTGGGGGGCGCCCAACCTCTCCTCTCTCTTTCCCCTAAAGCCCAATAAGGCCCATATACTCCCCGGCGAATTCCCGTAACTCTCCGGTACTCCGAAAAATACCCGAATTTCCGATGTCCGAATATAGTCGTCCAATATATCGATCTTTACGTCTCGACCATTTCGAGACTCCTCGTCATGTCCCCGATCTCATCCGGGTCTCCGAACTACCTTCGGTACATCAATACAAATAAACTCATAATATAACCGTCATCAAACTTTAAGCGTGCGGACCCTACAGGTTCGAGAACTATGTAGACATGACTGAGACATGTCTTTGGTCAATAACCAATAGCGGAACCTGGATGCTCATATTGGCTCCCACATATTCTACGAAGATCTTTATCGGTCAAACCGCATAACAACATACATTGTTCCCTTTGTCATCAGTATGTTACTTGCCCGAGATTCGATCATCGGTATCTCAATACTGATACGTCTCCAACGTATCTATAATTTTTGAGTGCTCCATGCTATATTATCTACTGTTTTGTACTATATTGGGCTTTATTTTCCACTTTTATATTATTTTTGGGACTAACCTATTAACCGGAGGCCCAGCCCAGAATTGTTGTTTTTTTGCCTATTTCAGTGCTTCGGAGAAACAGAATATCAAACTGAGTCCAAACGGAATAAAATCTTCAGGAACGTGATTTTCTCACCGAACGTGATCCAGGAGACTTGGACCCTACTGCAAGGGATCAAAGAGGAGGTCACGAGGGTGGGGGGCGCCCCCCCTAGGGCGCGCCCCCTGCCTCGTGGGCCCCTCGGTGCTCCACCGACTTACTCCTTCCTCCTATATATACCTACGTACCCCCAAACGATCAGAACAGGAGCCCAAAACCTAATTCCACCGCCGCAACTTTCTGTATCCATGAGATCCCATCTTGGGGCCTGTTCCCGAGCTCCGCCGGAAGAGGGACGTCATCACGGAGGGCTTCTACATCATCCTAGCCCCTCCGATGAAGTGTGAGTAGTTTACCTTAGACCTTCGGGTCCATAGTTAGTAGCTAGATGGCTTCTTCTCTCTCTTTGAATCTCAATACAAAGTTCTCCCCCTCTCTTGTGGAGATCTATTCGATGTAATCTTCTTTTTGCGGTGTGTTTGTTGAGATCGATGAATTGTGGGTTTATGATCAAGTCTATCTATGAATAATATTTGAATCTTCTCTGAATTCTTTTATGTATGATTGGTTATCTTTGCAAGTCTCTTCGAATTATCCGTTTGGTTTGGCCAACTAGATTGGTAGTTCTTGCCATGGGAGAAGTGCTTAGCTTTGGGTTCGATCTTGTGGTGCCCTTTCCCAGTGACAGAAGGGGCAGCAAGGCACGTATTGCATCGTTGCCATCGAGGATAACAAGATGGGGTTTATTTCATATTGCATGAATTTATCTCTCTACATCATGTCATCTTGCTTAAGGCGTTACTCTGTTTTTAACTTAATACTCTAGATGCATGCTGGATAGCGGTCGATGAGTGGAGTAATAGTAGTAGATGCAGAATCGTTTCGGTCTACTTGTCACGGACGTGATGCCTATATACATAATCATGCCTAGAAATTCTCGTAACTATGCTCAATTCTGTCAATTGCTCAACAGTAATTTTTTCACCCACTGTAGAATACTTATGCTCTTGAGAGAAGCCACTAGTGAAACCTATGGCCCTCGGGTCTATTCTCATCATATCAATCTCCATCACTTTAATCTTGCTTTGCTTTTTTACTTTGCATCTTTATACCAAAAATACCAAAAATATTCTATCTATCAGATCTCACTCTCGTAAGTGACCGTGAAGGGATTGACAACCCCTAATCGCGTTGGTTGCGAGTAGCTATCGTTTTGTGTAGGTACAAGGGACTTGAGCGTGGCCTCCTACTGGATTGATACCTTGGTTCTCAAAAACTGAGGGAAATACTTACGCTACTCTGCTGCATCATCCCTTCCTCTTCGGGGAAAACCAATGCAAGCTCAAGACGTAGCAAGAAGGATTTCTGGCGCCGTTGCCGGGGAGTCTGCGCAAAAAGTCAACATACCAAGTACCCATCACAATCCCTATGTCTCGCATTACATTATTTGCCATTTTCCTCTCGTTTTCCTCTCCCCCAATTCACCCTTGCCGTTTTATTCGCCCTCTCTCTCTATCCTCCCTCTCTGTTTGCCTCTCTTGCCCGTTTGCTCTTGTTTGCTCGTGTGTTAGTTTGCTTGTCTATCGTGATGGCTCAAGATAATACTAAATTGTGTGACTTCACCAATACCAATAATGATGATTTCCTTAGCACTCCGATTGCTCCTCTTGCCAATACTGAATCTTGTGAAATCAATGCTGCTTTGTTGAATCTTGTTATGAAAGATCAATTCGCCGGCCTTCCTAGTGAAGATGCCGCTACTCATGTGAATAGCTTCGTTGATTTATGTGATATGCAAAAGAAAAGTGATGTATATAATGATGTCGTTAAACTGAAGCTATTTCCTTTTTCGCTTAGAGATCGTGCTAAAGCTTGGTTTTCGTCTTTGCCTAAAAATAGTATTGATTCATGGAACAAGTGCAAAGATGCTTTTATCTCTAAGTATTTTCCTCCCACTAAGATCATCTCTCTTAGAAACGATATTATGAACTTTAAACAACTTGATCATGAACATGTTGCACAAGCTTGGGAGAGAATGAAATTAATGATACGTAATTGCCCTACTCATGGTTTGAATTTGTGGATGATTATACAGAATTTTTATGCCGGATTGAATTTTGCTTCTAGAAATCTTTTAGATTCGGCCGCGGGACGCACTTTCATGGAAATCACTTTATGCTACTAAACTCCTAGATAATATTATGGTTAATTATTCTCAATGGCGCACTGAAAGATCATCTAATAAAAAAGTGCATGCGATAGAAGAAATTAATGTGCTGAGTGGAAAGATGGATGAACTTATGAAATTATTTACTACTAAGAGTGTTTCTTCTGATCCTAATGATATGCCTTTGTCTACTTTGATTTAGAATAACAATGAATCTATGGATGTGAATTTTGTTGGTAGGAATAATTTTGGTAACAACGCTTATAGAGGGAATTTTAATCCTAGGCCATATCCTAGTAGTCCTTCTAATAATTATGGTAATTCCTACAACAACTCTTATGGAAATTATAATAAGATGTCCTCTGATTTTGAATCTAATATTAAAGAATTTTTTTCTTCACAAAAGAATTTTAATGCTATGATTGAAGAAAAATTGCTTAAGATTGATGATTTGGCTAGGACCGTTGATAGAATTGCTCTTGATGTTGATTCTTTGAAACTTAGATCTATTCCACCTAAGCATGATATCAATGAGTCTCTGAAAGCCATGAGAATTTCAATTGATGAGTGTAAGGAAAAAACCGCTAGGATGCGTGCTTCCAAAGATGCCTTTATTAAAGTGTGTTCTTCCAATTCCTATGAAAATCAAGATGAAGATCTAAAAGTTATTGATGTGTCCCCTATTAAATCTTTGTTTTGCAATATGAATCTTGATGAAACTGAATATGATCTTCCTTTACCTAGAAGGCGTTCTAAAAATTCGGAGTATTTAGATCTTAATGATGAAATTGATGAAAGTGGGATTGAAAGAAATAAAAATCTAGATGTTGCTAAACCCACTATATTGGATTTCAAGAAATTTAATTATGAAAGTTGCTCTTTAATTGATTGTATTTACTTGTTGCAATCCGTGCTAAATTCTCCACATGCTTATAGTCGAAATAAAGCCTTCACCGAACATATCGTTGATGCCTTGATGCAATCTTACGAAGAAAAACTTGAGTTGAAAGTTTATATCCCTAGGAAAATCTATGATGAGTGGGAACCAACTATTAAAATTAAAATTAAAGATTATGAGTTCTATGCTTTGTGTGATTTGGGTGCTAGTGTCTCTACTATTCCCAAGACTTTTTGTGATTTACTAGATTTCCGCGATTTTGATGATTGCTCTCTAAACTTGCATCTTGCGGATTCCACTATTAAGAAACCTATGGGAACAATTAATGATGTTCTTATTGTTGCAAATAGGAATTATGTTCCCGTAGATTTCATTGTTCTTGATATAGATTGCAATCCTTCTTGCCCTATTATTCTTGGTAGACCTTTCCTTAGAATGGTTGGTGCGATTATTGATATGAAGGAAGGGAATATTAGATTTCAATTTCCATTAAAAAAGGGCATGGAACACTTTCCAAGAAAGAAAATAAAATTTCCATATGAAACTATCATGAGATCCACTTATGGATTGCCTACCAAAGATGGCAATACCTAGATCTATCCTCGCTTTTATGCCTAGCTAGGGGCGTTAAACGATAGCGCCTGTTGGGAGGCAACCCAATTTTATTTTTATTCCTTGCTTTTTGCTCTTGTTTAGTAATAAATAAATTATTTATCCTCTTCTTTGGTTTTGTTTTTTGTGTTTAATTAGTGTTTGTGCCAAGTAGAACCGCTGGGAAGACTTGGGGAAAGTCTTGTTGAACTTGCTGTAAAAAACAGAAACTTTAGCGCTCACGAGATGCTGTCATTTTTATTTTAAGAGTGCTATTTAGTTAATTATTTTTGCAGATGATTAATAGATAAATTCCTCACGTCCAGCAATTTATTTTAGAATTTTTTGGGGTTCCAGATCTTGCGCTAGCTACAGATTACTACAGACTGTTCTGTTTTTTACAGATTCTGTTTTTCGTGTGTTGTTTGCTTATTTTGATGAATCTATGGCTAGTAAAATAGTTTATAATCCATAGAGAAGTGTTGGGATACAGTAGGTTTAACACCAATATAAATAAATAATTATTTCATCACAGTACCTTGAAGTGGTCTTTTGTTTTCTTTCGCTAACGGAGCTCACGAGTTTTCTATTTTGAGTTTTGTGTTGTGAAGTTTTCAAGTTTTGGGTGAATTCTTGTGATGGATTATGGAACAAGGAGTGGAAAGAGCCTAAGCTTGGGGATGCCCATGGCACCCCCAATATAATCCAAGGACACCAAAAAGTCAAAGCTTGGGGATGCCCCGGAAGGCATCCTCTCTTTCATCCATTTCCATCGGTAATTTACTTGGAGCTATATTTTTATTCACCAACATGGTATGTGTTTTGCTTGGAGCGTCTTGTATTATTTGTGTCTTTGTTTGTTAGTGTGCCACAATCATCCTTGCTGTACACACCTTTTTAGAGAGCCATACATGAATTAAAATTTGATAGAATACTCTATGTGCTTCACTTATATCTTTTGAGCTAAGTAGTTTTGCTCTATGTGCTTCACTTATATCTTTTGAGCTAAGTAGTTTTGCTCTATGTGCTTCACTTATATCTTTTGAGCTAAGTAGTTTTGCTCTATGTGCTTCACTTATATCTTTTGAGCGTTATAATTTTGCTCTATGTGCTTCACTTAGATCTTTTAGAGCACGGTGGTGGATTTATTTTAAAGAAACTATTGATCTCTCATGCTTCACTTAAATTATTTTGAGAGTCTCTTAATAGCATGGTAGTTTGCTTAATAATAATATGCTTGGTATTCAAGATTTGTGAAACTTTCTTTTGAGTGTGTTGAATACTAAGAAAAGATTGAAGCATGATAATTGTTTTGAGATATGGAGGTGATAATATTAAAGTCATGCTAGTTGAGTAGTTGTGAATTTAAAGAATACTTGTGTTGAAGTTTGTGATTCCTGTAGCATGCATGTATTGTGAACCGTTATGTGATGAAGTCGGAGTATGATTTATTTATTGATTGTCTTCCTTATGAGTGGCGGTCGGGGACGAGCTATGATCTTTTCCTACCAATCTATCCCCCTAGGAGCATGCGCGTAGTACTTTGCTTTGATAACTTCTAGATTTTTGCAATAAGTATATGAGTTCTTTATGACTAATGTTGAGTCCATGGATCATACGCACTCTCACCCTTCCACCCTTGCTAGCCTCTCTAATACCGCGCACCTTTCACCGGTATCATACACCTACCATATACCTTCCTCAAAACAGCCACCATACCTACCTATTATGGCATTTCCATAGCCATTCCAAGATATATTGCCATGCAACTTTCCACCGTTCCGTTTATTATGACACACTCCATCATTGTCATATTGCTAGCATGATCATGTAGTTGACATAGTATTTGTGGCAAAGCCACCGTTCATAATTTTTCATACTTGTCACTCTTGATTCATTGCATATCCCGGTACACCGCCGGAGGCATCCATATAGAGTCATACTTTGTTTTAGTATCGAGTTGTAATCATTGAGTTGTAAATAAATAGAAGTGTGATGATTATCATTTAATAGAGCATTGTCCCAAATAAAAAAAATAAAAAAAAAAAAAAAAGAGAAAGGCCAAAGAAAAAAAGAAGGCCCAAAAAAAAGAAAATAAATAAAAAGGGGCAATGCTACTATCCTTTTTCCACACTTGTGCTTCAAAGTAGCACCATGATATAGCGAGTCTCATATATTGTGCTTCAACGTAGCACCATGTTCTTCATATAGAGAGTCTCATATGTTGTCACTTTCATATACTAGTGGGAATTTTACATTATAGAACTTGGCTTGTATATTCCAATGATGGGCTTCCTCAAATTGCCCTAGGTCTTCATGAGCAAGCAAGTTGGATGCACACCCACTTGTTTCCTTTGTTGAGCTTTCATACATTTATAGCTCTAGTGCATCCGTTGCATGGCAATCCCTACTCACTCACATTGGTATCTATTGATGGGCATCTCCATAGCCCGTTGATACGCCTAGTTGATGTGAGACTATCTTCTCCCTTTTTGTCTTCTCCACAACCACCATTCTATTCCACCTATAGTGCTATGTCCATGGCTCACGCTCATGTATTGCGTGAAGATTGAAAAAGTTTTGAAAAAGTTAGAGTATGAAACAATTGCTTGGCTTGTCATTGGGGTTGTGAATGATTTAAATATTTTGTTTGGTGAAGATGGAGCATAGCCAGACTATATGATTTTATAGGGATAACTTTCTTTAGCCATGTTTTTGAGAGGACATAATTGCTTTGTTAGTATGCTTGAAGTATTATTATTTTTATGTCAATATAAACTTTTGTCTTGAATCTTTCTAATCTGAATATTCATACCACAATTAAGAAGATTTACATTGAAATTATGCCAAGTAGCACTCCGCATCAAAAATTCTCCTTTTATCATTTACCTACTCGAGGACGAGCAGGAACTAAGCTTGGGGATGCCTGATACGTCTCCAACGTATCTATAATTTTTGATTGCTCCATGCTATATTATCTACTGTTTTGGACTATATTGGGCTTTATTTTCCACTTTTATATTATTTTTGGGACTAACCTATTAACCGGAGGCCCAGCCCAGAATTGCTGTTTTTTGCCTATTTCAGTGTTTCGGAGAAACATGATATCAAACGGAGTCCAAACAGAATAAAATCTTCGGGAACGTGATTTTCTCACCGAACGTGATCTAGGAGACTTGGACCCTACTACAAGGGATCAAAGAGGAGGTCACGAGGGTGGGGGGCGCCCCCCTAGGGCGCGCCCCCTGCCTCGTGGGCCCCTCGGTGCTCCACCGACGTACTCCTTCCTCCTATATATACCTACGTACCCCCAAACGATCAAAACAGGAGCCAAAAACCTAATTCCACCGCCGCAACTTTTTGTATCCACGAGATCCCATCTTGGGGCCTGTTCCGGAGCTCCGCCGGAAGAGGGTCGTCATCACGGAGGGCTTCTACATCATCCTAGCCCCTCCGATGAAGTGTGAGTAGTTTACCTCAGACCTTCGGGTCCATAGTTAGTAGCTAGATGGCTTCTTCTCTCTCTTTGAATCTCAATACAAAGTTCTCCCCCTCTCTTGTGGAGATCTATTCGATGTAATCTTCTTTTTGCGGTGTGTTTGTTGAGATAGATGAATTGTGGGTTTATGATCACGTCTATCTATGAATAATATTTGAATCTTCTCTGAATTCTTTTATGTATGATTGGTTATCTTTGCAAGTCTCTTTGAATTATCCATTTGGTTTGGCCAACTAGATTGGTAGTTCTTGCCATGGGAGAAGTGCTTAGCTTTGGGTTCGATCTTGCGGTGTCCTTTCCCAGTGACAGAAGGGGCATCAAGGCACGTATTGCACCGTTGCCATCGAGGATAACAAGATGGGGTTTATTTCATATTGCATGAATTTATCTCTCTACATCATGTCATCTTGCTTAAGGGGTTACTCTGTTTTTAACTTAATACTCTAGATGCATGTTGGATAGCGGTTGATGAGTGGAGTAATAGTAGTGGATGCAGAATCGTTTCGGTCTACTTGTCACGGACGTGATGCCTATATACATGATCATGCCTAGATATTCTCGTAACTATGCTCAATTCTATCAATTGCTCAACAGTAATTTTTTCACCCACTGTAGAATACTTATGCTCTTGAGAGAAGCCACTAGTGAAACCTATGGCCCCCGGGTCTATTCTCATCATATCAATCTCCATCACTTTAATCTTGGTTTGCCTTTTACTTTGCTTTTACTTTTTACTTTGCATCTTTATACCAAAAATACCAAAAATATTCTATCTATCAGATCTCACTCTCGTAAGTGACCGTGAAGGGATTGACAACCCCTAATCGCGTTGGTTGCGAGTAGCTATCGTTTTGTGTAGGTACGAGGGACTTGAGCGTGGCCTCCTACTGGATTGATACCTTGGTTCTCAAAGACTAAGGGAAATACTTACGCTACTCTGCTGCATCATCGCTTCCTCTTCGGGGAAAACCAACACAAGCTCAAGATGTAGCAAATACCTAGTTAAATCTCGTTACCGACAAGTCTCTTTACTCGTTCCGTAATACATCATCCCGCAACTAACTCATTAGTTGCAATGCTTGCAAGGCTTATAGTGATTTGCATTACCGAGTGGGCCCAGAGATACCTCTCCGACAATCGGAGTGACAAATCCTAATCTCGAAATACGCCAACCCAACAAGTACCTTCGGAGACACCTGTAGAGCACCTTTATAATCACCCAGTTACGTTGTGATGTTTGGTAGCACACAAAGTGTTCCTCCGGTAAACGGGAGTTGCATAATCTCATAGTCATAGGAACATGTATAAGTCATGAAGAAAGCAATAGCAACAAACTAAACGATCAAGTGCTATGCTAACGGAATGGGTCAAGTCAATCACATCATTCTCCTAATGATTTGATCCCGTTAATCAAATGACAACTCATGTCTATGGTTAGGAAACATAACCATCTTTGATCAACGAGCTAGTCAAGTAGAAGCATACTAGTGACACTCTGTTTGTCTATTATTCACACATGTATTATGTTTCCGGTTAATACATTTCTAGCATGAATAATAAACATTTATCATGATATAAGGAAATAAATAATAACTTTATTATTGCCTCTAGGGCATATTTCCTTCACTCATACCCATCTCCCTTGATGCACTATCTATAACAACACGTGATAGCCCTTTTGTAAAGGGATCTGCCAGATTCTTAGCCGTATGGACATACTCCAACGCTATCACTCCGGAGTTTCTTAATTTTCTGACAGCTTTTAATCTCATTCTTATGTGTTTGTTGGACTACATGTTGTCCTTTGAACTCTTCACCTTGGTGATGACAGTCTAATTGTCACAGTTCATAAGGATAGCCGGTACCGGTTTATCAACCAATGGCAAGTCCATCAAAAGATCTCAAAGCCATCCTGCTTCGACACCAAATGTGTCTAATGCTGTTAATTCTGCTTCCATTGTCGATCTCGTTAAGATTGTTTGCTTGCAAGACTTCTAGGAAACAGCGCCTCCTCCAAGAGTAAACATGTACCCAGTCATGGCCTTCATCTCATCAGCATCAGAGATCCAATTCGCATCACTATACCCTTCAAGTACCGACGGGCATCCCGTATAGTGAAGTCCTTAGTTCATAGTACCCTTCAGATAGCGCATAACTCTCTCAATAGCATGCCAATGCACATCACCCAGGTTGGAAACAAACCGGCTCAGTTTGCTCGCAGCAAACGCGATGTCAGGCCTCGTTGCGCTCGCTAGGTACATGAGTGAACCGATGATTTGAGAGTATCTCAGTTGATCCTTAGCTGTGCATTTGAACTTTCGAACCAACACACTAGGATCATATGGTGTTTGAGATGGTTTCTAGTTCAAGTATCCAAAACGGCTCAACACCTTCTCAACACTAGTAAGCGTGCACGTGCAACGCATGTATAATAATAAAAGAAAATTTTCCCGGTCATTCTAATTAGGACACAATTATTTCAATAAAATGAACAAATGCAACAATGTAGCTCAAATCTAAATTTGAACTATATATAGCTTTGCAGATATTCTTTCCATATGCTACCATATCTCGTATCGAACATGCGCACACAATGGACTTCTCAGCCATTATATACAACAACCCACAGATTGACAGTCAAATAACACACATAAACAATAACTTGGTCATCAACTATGGATCCATACACAACAAAATGTGAAAGTTAGACATTAAACATAACTCCATCCTTCACGGAAGCGAAAAACCATGTGTAGTTAAATTTCATATATAATGGTTATTTCTCCTTATATCTTAAGACTAATCATATCTTTGCCGATGGTATGCACCTTCAGCGTAAGCCACTAAATCAGAAACTGTCAAAGCATCAATAAATTGGGTTCACATTTAATCTCACAAAGACGCATCACCATGTATCTCAAGATATACATACAACTTGTGATGTCATGACTTTGTGTAACCAAACAATAAGAAGTAACCATAACAATGTTTTGATACATTCAGTATAGAGCTAACATAATTGTGAAGCTCCCCATGCCCTACAACCAACAAATCACCTCAAGTCCTTGTATGGTAGAAAAATGCATGAACAAAAATAAGATGAAAATGAAAAAAGAAGAGCTGGAAGTAGCCTTGAACATGTTGAGACCTTGCACCTGCTGCACAAAGAAGAGAGGTAAATCTGAAATAAAAAGTGTCAAACACATTAGACGATAAGAAAACAAGGAATAAATGTTTGTATATTTCACATATACTATAGTAGCCACAAACATTTTTATCGATCAAAAATTTAGTAGAATATTAAAGCCCAACAGAAAAAGAAGTATTGAAGCACATACGTCCCAAGCTAATGCAGTTGTGCACTGTACTACTCATCTAGATGCTAGCAGCGGCAAAAAGCACACACGCCATCAACATCCCAACCAGCAGAAGTGGCATCCCAGCAATTCATTCACACTCGACCATATGAAACAACTCACACGACTTTACAGGATAAAATCTATGAGATAGTCTGGAAGGTCCTATGTATAGTGTTGTTGGAGAAATCCTGCACCTCAAAAATGCCGTGTATTAAAAGTAAAAGGCATACGCTTGACACATGACCAGCGTAGCGGCAAGATCATCATCCCAAAGCTCCGACACAGGGTCCACGACTAACTTTGCAACACAGAATATTTCGCCCTCGGACACCAACGAAATAATCCTTCCAGCCTCATTTGCATTTCTAGGCTCTCATGATCTCCCACACCAGGAGGACCTCCGTGAAGCTCTCATTCTGGAAGGTGAAGAGATACATTGCCAATTTATCCCCGTGGTTTATCATCAGAAAGAAAAATGTCAGTAAGAACAGTACTGAATAATATATGCATCATGCATCTTTGCTAGCTACCTCGGCATCAACCTGACAGACAGACACAATTGCAAATGAGGCTACCGAAGCTAATATTCCGATTACCGAAATGATGGTTTTTTCTATGCACATGCCGTCATGTTGTGGTGTGAATTACAGAAAATGCTTGCTCCCAAGAAAATAAAGAATCTTAGTCAAAACAGGAAACTATTGCTGACATTTTTTAAAATTCAGAGGCACTCATGTAACCCTTAAGTAAATTGTTTTGTTTTCCCATTCTCTTTTTCAAATGTATCAAGACATTAAGCTTCAATGTTTTCTCGAGAGGAAAAAAGGAAGACTGCCCCAACCCATAACTAATAAAATGCTATATAGTTTCAGAAACCCAGTGAACAGATCTTGTGATGAGATTGGGATATACTAATATCCTGATCAGTAACACAACACGACTTTTTTGAACAAACACGACCATATATCAGCAAATCCTGCGATCCAACACAAAAATATTCAGAAACAAAATCTCTAGGCAGTCGACAAGCAAGCATCTACAGTTCTTCACAAAGGATCTCAAATTCTCAATTGACCTTTGCACTGCAAGCAAACATGATTTCATAGCGAGGCATGATAAAAATATATCGTGTTACTAAATCTGAGTTCATGAATCTGTAGGAACAATAGCATTACAGATTTTCATGGTCAGATATAAAATACTCTTGCTAACAGGAAAGTCCGAGCTTTTCAATCAGGTTCCATCTCCAAAGTGGTCTCAAAAGATGATTAGAATGCCCGTCAAACACTACTAAATAAGTGAGAAAATCAAGAACAACAGTACAACACCCATTCTATCATTTAATCCAAAACAAGCACATCCAAACAAGTGTAATTATATTGCTAGCAGAAAAACTATCTGCCAGGTTTTTAACAGAATAATTTCTTCATCAAATCAGTCCCAGCTGCAAGTAACTGCACTGCAGCACACTATTTTTTCACTTGATTTAACTTCAGGGATATAATTTTGGTGAGAAGTTCAACTTTTACAGATCATTTTACAATTTTTTTATATAATTACAAATGAAGCTTCTTAATTATGCTCAATCGAACATGCTGAACTACCCAAAGTCCTCAACTAATGAAACGATATTGTTTCAGAAGCATTTCAAAATTTCTTCCTTAATCCAGTAAGTATCCCAAGTGAACATGATGTCCCGTAAGAACGTTCCCTATTCAGAATGGATGACACATGCCAAGTAATTCAGGAGACCGTAAGAAAGCAACTGAAACCAAGTGCAGAGAAAGATAACATTTGGATTGAAGGTCACTTACTTGCAAGATGTCTATACAACAGCACCAACGGGGAAGCACACCACGATTGCAAGGTGCTTGTTCCCAGCGGCGAGACTCTCCGGCGGCCGGGACTGGAAAAGCTGCGGATGGATGACGAGTGGGGGCGCGTGATGACGGGGAGAGGACGGCGGCGTGGCCAGGCCGAGGTACTCATCATCTTCCTCAATGTGAATGCATGAGCGGACAGGCGGGGGTGCACAATGATGGGGTGAGGACGTCGGCATGCCAGAGGTACAATCTGCAGTTCTATGTACCATTTGCAGTGGTGCTGAAGCTTTCCTGGCAGATTTGACAAGTAACCTCACCACTCAGGTTGTGCATATGACTGATGAGAAAAAGAAGGCCATTCACAATGTTGAATGGATAGATAGCCATCCATTATCAACCAACTAACAGGAAAACACGTGAATATATTACTAACATCCGGCATTCAATGCTGCTCCCATGATTGCAGAATGGGCAGGAAAAGACCGCGTCGAGCTAGTCCATCCGCTTCCTAAGGGGGTGGCTTAGCAGACTTCTCCCCTTCCTTCAAAATCTACAAAGAGCGGTAGTTAGAATCTTTAGTTAGTTAGTATCTTCTAAAAAATACAGCAATTGTACACACAAGGGTATCCATGTGCAGAGTAGTTCTAATTATTTTACTATAAGATAAAATGCACTAAGTTATCACACACCATTCCTTGTAAAAACAACTAAAATTTGTAACCACGCAAGATAAAGATAGCACACCAATCATACACAAATCATCATCCACAAGATGGAATCCATGAACACAACAACATGCATGATCCTGCTATGGACACCAGGGGCGGATCTGACCCAAACATTGTGAAGATCCCATCTCTACGGCCTAGTGGTATTGATTGATTATATTCAATAAGAAAGAGAACTGATACTGCGGTGGATGAGAACAAACAACCTAGCTAGCTGCTCATGCATACCTTCTTTGAGGGGAACCTGATGACCAGATGAAGACTGGGACAGGGAGGAGATGACAGCAGGACGTCCTGGGGTCCGAGGAAGAAGGGAGAAGGCGACGGGGTCTGTCCCCGGGAAGCGGGGGGAAGGGGGTCGGGATCGAGGCGGTGGCGGGGGCTGCAGCCCGCACGTAGATCCACACCCCGGCGTTGGAGGAAAACAACTCATGAGGAAGTCCTACCTGCGCTCAATGCACAAGACCGCCGCTGCCAGGCTCACCGACCTTGGCCTCGCCAGCGCCTCCAATGGCTTCCACGCCGCCGAGCTCGGGCCCATCACGGCCGCGTCGCCTGCCTCTGGTGGCCATGGCGTCCTGTAGTTTGGAACGGAGAGAGATTAGTGAGGAGAGGGGAGAAAACAAAGAAGGGCATTGGGCGCGGTTGACCGGCTGAGGAGGTTGGCGGCGGCTTGCAGGAGCGTGGGAGACGACCGGAGGTGGGGTGGATCGGGGGGAGTGCATAGGAGGAGGACAAGGGAGGAGCGGCGGCGCCATTTTAAGTCGACGAGCTACACATGGACGGCAGCAGGAGGTGGCAAGACGGGGCGGCCCGAGCTCCGGCGGCCCGGGCGACGCATGGACGGGGCGGCCCGAGCGCTGAAGCGGGGGCGCGACGGTCCGGCGGCGGAGGCACAGGTCGAGGGCGGTGGCTGGCGGGGACGATCTGGGGGAGAGGTGGGGCGAGGTGTGGGGCGGTGGCCAAAACTGCCCGAGGGCGTGATCGCGAGAGGGCAGAGGGCAGCGACGTCGTGAGGATTTCTTTTTTTTTGACGGGACGTGTTCCTGATGACGTTAACCCAATGGCATGGTGGGTAATTAATTAACGTAATGGCATAGGTGGGTAATTAATTAACGTAATGGCATAGGTGGGTAATTAAAGCATAAAACGTGTTTAGTATGTTGGAGGGATGTAGACCATCAGATTGCAGGTTTGGATGGATAGGATGACTTGGTTCTCTGCCCTCTCTTGCTTTTATAGTGGTAGTAGATAGTAGATAATGGGATTGCAGAAGTGTAATCCCACCCTCATTTTCTCTCAGTAGCTTGATGTTCAAGATAACATCAGCCACACCGAGGTCGTTCATCTCAAAGTTCTAAGATAGAAACGACTTGACCTCCTCAATGACTTTGAGGTTGGTTTTGAATATCAGTATGCCATCAACATACAAGCATAGTATAACTCCTTCGCCCCCACCATGGCGATAGTATACACATTTTTCAGCTTCATTAACAACGAAGCCAACAGATGTTAGAGTTGTATTAAACTTATCATGCCATTGCTTAGGTGCTTGCTTCAGGCCATATAAAGATTTCAGCAACGTACACACCTTTCTTTCCTGACCATCTATCACAAAGCCACCTGGCTGTTGCATGTAGATTTCCTCGTTTAGCTCTCCATTCAGAAAAGCCATCTTAACATCCATCTGGTGGACGAGAAGACCATGCGAGGCCGCCAACGAGAGTAACACTCGAATGGTGGTCAGTCTGGCCACAGGTGAATAAGTATCAAAGTAATCTTCCTCTTCTTTCTGGTCATAGCCCTTGGCCACAAGCCTAGCTTTGTACTTTTCAATCGTACCATCAGGCCTAAGCTTCTTTTTGAACACTCACTTACATCCCAATGGTTTACAACCATAGGGACGCTCAGTGATCTCCCATATCCCGTTAGCCATGATGGAATCCATCTCGCTATGGACCGCATCCTTCCAGTAGTCAGCTTCTGGAGAGGCATACGCTTATGAAATAGAAGTGGGAGTATCATCCACGAGGTACACAAAGAAATCATCACCAAAGGTCTTTGTAGTCCTTTGTCTCTTGCCCCTACCAAGGGTTTCTTCATCATCCGCCTCGGGATTTTCATCATGTGTTTGTTCATAATATTCCATAGGAATGGCAGGCTCAGGAGTATCCTCGGATTCCTGTCTAGAAGTGCTTTGCATATCTCTCATAGGAAAATATCCTTGAAGAATGTAGCATCCTTAGACTCCATAATTGTACCGACCTTCTGGTCAGGTACCTCAGATTTCACTACTAGAAATCTATAGCCAACGCTGTTCTTAGCGTAGCCCAAATTAACGCAGTCCACAGTCTTGGGTCCAAGCTTATGCTTTTTGGGGATCGGCACATTGACTTTCGCCAAACAGCCCCAAGTGCGCAAGTACGAGAGTGTTGTCCTTCTCTTCGTCCATTTCTCATAGGGAGTGATATCATTATCCTTTGTCGGAACTTTATTCAGGACATGACATGCCATCAATATAGCCTCCCCCCACCATGCCTTGGATAAACCCGATGTATCTAACATGGAGTTAACCAAATCTGTTAGAGTACGGTTTTTCCGCTCGGCCACCCCATTTGACTGGGGTGAATAGGGAGGCGTCCTCTCATGAATAATGCCATGTTCCGCATAAAAAGAATCAAAATCACTAGAGAAGTACTCTCCACCACGATCTGATCGAACTCGTTTAATTTTCTTTTGAAGTTGATTCTCAACTTCTGCCTTATAGATTTTAAAGTAGTGTAGAGCCTCATCTTTAGTATTTAACAGATACACAGAGCAATATCCAGTGGAATCATTTATCAATGTCATGAAGTATTTCTTTCCACCTTTAGTCAATACACCATTCATCTCACAAAGATCAGAATGTATGAGTTCTAATGGTGCCAAGTGTCTCTCCTCCGCGGCCTTGTGAGGCTTGCGAGGTTGCTTAGCTTGCACACATGAAAGACACTTAGAACCTTTGGCTAAAGTGAAACTTGGGATTAAATCCAACTTAGCTAGCCGTGTCATAACACCAAAACTAATGTGACAAAGACGTGAATGCCAAACTTCAGATTCATTAACATTCAAATGAATATGGTTCACGACTTCATTACAAAAATCTACGAGGGAAAGGCAGAACATCCATCCGCTCTCATAACCCTTTCCAACAAAGAGTCCATATTTCAATTTATTAGACTCGAAAACCAACTTAAACCCTTCTCTACACAGAAGGGAGCCACTAATGAGGTTCTTCTTGATGACGGGGACATGCTGCAGGTTCTTTAGCTGCACGATCCTTCCCGAAGTAAACTTCAGATCGACCGTGCCAACACCATGAACAAAAGCACTCGCGCCATTCCCCATCAATACGGACCCGTGGCCTGTGACCTGGTAAGAAGAAAACAATGAAATGTCAGCACACACATGAACACCTGCACCTGTGTCCACCCACCAATCGGTGGGTTGAAACACTAAAAAAACAGTAAATAAATTACCGTACCCAGATGCACCATTCTCATTGTTGCCCACAATCATGTTGATAGACTTGGAGTCCTGTCCTAGATTCTTGTACTTGTTTGGGCACTTGTTGGCCCAATGTTCAACTGAACCACAAGTGAAGCAGCCCTCATCCTTCTTGTTCTTCTTGAAGGTCTTCTTACCCTTCTTCTTGAAGTCGATATTGTGTAGGACACCATTCTTTCCCTTGGGCTTGTGGGAGTTGAAGTTCCTCTGGTTCACCATGTTGGTGACAGAATTCCCTTCGGCCCCTTTTCCGTGCGAGTCATTTGCCCTCGAATTCTGCTCAACACTCAGATGGCCAATGACATCCTCCACAGAGAATTCACGCCTCTGATGTTTCAGAGTGGTGGCAAAGTTCCTCCAGGAATTAGGGAGCTTAGCGATTATGCAGCCCGTGACAAACTTGCCCTGTAAATCGCACTTAAGAAGCTCAAGCTCCTTAACGATGCATATTACTCATGAGCCTGCTCCAATACAGGACGGTTTTCAACCATCTTGTAATCGTGGAACTGCTCCATAATATACATCTCGCTCCCGGCATCGGCGGTCCCGAACTTAGATTCGAGCGCATCCCACAAGTCCTTGGCGACATGCACATGTAAATATGCATCGACCAGTTTATCTTCGATCACGCTAAGCACTGCTCCGAGAAACACAACGATGGCCTCCCTGAACGCCTTCTTCTGTTCAGGAGCAATCGTTCCCGTGGAGACACCGGTGACCCAGAACACGTACATAGCCGTGAGCCATAAAATGGTCTTAGTCTGCCAATGCTTAAAATACGTACTGGTAAAGTTATCCGGTTTCAGTGCAGCAGCAAAGCCACTTGCCAAAAATTCCTACACATAACAGGTTTTTGGATTGCTGAGTAAATAGGCAATTTTTCGACTAATTTAATCCATGGATAAATCACAAGCATGGCATTGACTGAATTGACGACATACTGGTTCTGATCTAAACATGCACATACTAAGCAAACAGTAGACAAATCTACACATACTGCCAGTACTGCTAATACGAAAATAAACAGTAGCGGGATAAACGTGTTATACCCTCCAGTAGGCCCGGCAGAAGCCTCGGCGGCGGTGACAGCAGCAGCGGCATCCTCGGCGGCCTTCTTGTCGGAAGTGGACATGGTGTTGTGGATATTTGTTACACCCTCGATGCGACTATAGCTCCCACGTGTCGAGGCACGACTTAGAGGCATAATCGCATTGAAGGCATATGTCGCAAGTTAGGCAATCTTCACAACATCCCATGTAATATAAATAATAATAAATGGGAGATAACATAGTTGGCTTACACTCGCCACGTCAATCAAGTACATAAATAACATTACATCATCCAAATACTCATGGCCCGACTACGGCGCCAAAATAAAAGAGAACCCAACATGCGACACGGTCCCGTTCACCCCCAACTGGGCACCACTACTGGTCATCGGGAAAGGAAACATAGTAACGTTGAGAGTCTTCATCGAACTCCCACTTGAGCTCATACGCGTCCCCTGGAGCGGAATCATCAGGCCCTGCATCTGGTGTAATAGTAATCTGTGAGCCATAGGGACTCAGCAATCTCGCACCCTCGCGATCAAGACTATTTAAGCTTATAGGTAAGGCAAGGTAAATATATGTGGAGCTGCAGCAAGCGACTAGCAAGTATGGTGGCTAACTTATTCGCCAAAGAGAGCGAGAAGAGGAGGCAAAGCGCGAGCGAGAAACTAGAGAGCAACCTGCGCAAACATTACTCCAACACCGTGTCCGCTTCCCGGACTCCGCCGAGAAGAGGCCATCACGGTAACACACTCAGTTGAATCATTTTAATTAAGTTAAGGTTCAAGTTATCTACAACCGGACATTAACAAATTCCCATCTGCCCATAACCGCGGGCACGGCTTTCGAAAGTTCAATCCCTGCAGGGAGTCCCAACTTAGCCCATGACAAGCTCTCACGGTCAACGAAGGAATAGACCTCCTCCCAAGACGTTCCGATCAGACTCGGTATCTCGGTAATTCAAGACACTTCGACAGGTTAAAACAAGACCAGCAACACCGCCCGAATGTGTCGACAAATCCCGATAGGAGCTGCACATATCTCGTTCTCAGGGCACACTCAGATAGGTCAAGCTACGAGTAAAACCAACCCTCAAGTTTCCCCGAGGTGGCCCCGCAGGCTGCCCGGTTCGGACCAACACTCAGAGGGAGCACTGGCCCGGGGGGGTTTAAAATAAGATGACCCTTGGGCTCCGGTAACCCAAGGGAAAAAAGGCTAGGTGGCGAATGGTAAAACCAAGGTTGGGCATTGCTGGAAAAGCTTTAATCAAGGCAAACTATCAAGGGTTTCCCATTATAACCCAACTGCGTAAGGAACGCAAAATCCAGGAACATAACACCGATATGACGGAAACTAGGGCGGCAAGAGTGGAACAAAACACTAGGCGAGAGGCCGAGCCTTCCACCCTTTACCAAGTATATAGATGCATTAAGATAGCAAGATAATAAAATGATATCCCAACAAGTAAATAAATGATGTTCCAACAAGGAACGGCCTCCAATCTTCACCTGCAACTAGCAACGCTATAAGAGGGGCTGAGCAAAGCGGTAACATAGCCAATCAACGGTTTGCTAGGACAATGGTGGGTTAAAGGTTTGACATGACAATTTGGGACGCTTGAAAGCAAGTGGTAGGCATCGTAGCAATGGCATAGCAAAAGAGCGAGCAAACTAGCATAGCAAAGATAGTAGTGATTTCGAGGGTATGATCATCTTGCCTGCACAGTTGTCAGAGTTGACTGGATCCTCAAAAGCAAACTCAACGGGCTCCTTGTTAGCGAACTCGTCTCCCGGCTCTACCCAAACAAGACAAACAAGCAACAAGGATACAATCAACCACGTGCAAACTCAAACAACACAATGCAAATATGATATGCTATGCGGGATGCGATGCGGGATGCGAAATGCAAGATATGACAGGAAATGCATGAACCTGGACTCAACTTAGAAATCCAAGTGTGCCACTGGAAAGATGAGGTGAAATCGCTTGAAAACGATATAAAGAACGCCGGAATCGGAGTTACGGTTTGGAAATGGCAAGAGATTCAAAAATGACACCGGTCTGCGATTTACAGCAAGTAGGCATCTAAATGCAATGAAATGAACATGCTATAGCACCCAAACATGGCAACACAATACATGGCAGGGATGTATACAATATGCTTAACAAAAGTCTAGCACTGAGCTACGGCCAATTCATCCATTAACAGGTTCAAACAAGCATGGCAAAAATGCATATGACAAACAGATCTCAGACTTAGTGAAATTAACACTTGTCTGGAATTTCAGATCAGGTAGCCCTCTTCGGAGCAACAAAACTACATGCTACAGGATCTTAAAATGGCAAAGTAAAGCACGGCATGGAGCTACTCAAAGAGCTTAACAAAAGTCCCTTAGTTACCTTGAGCCAAAAGGGATCAGAAAATACAATTGCAAGCACGTGAACATAGCAAAAACATAATCAGTTTTCAGACTTAGTGAAAACTGGCACATGCTGAAATATAACTCAAGTAGGCATGTTTACGAGCTCGATGCACTCACTACATTGCAAGTCATGGCAAGACAAACATACACCCATCAACAAGTCACAAAATGCAAGCTAGACATGGCAACAACAATAGCATAGCATGCATGGATCAACTACAACACCACCGGCAAAATTGCAAACAAGTTGACAATCTGCCCAGATTCACAAAGTAGCAAAAGTAGAGCTCGATTGACTCAAGTTAGGGTGCTCCATAATTGCAAAAAAGACATGGATGGATAGATCACTACAATATTAACAAAACACCCTTACTGATCATCCTCAAAAGAGGCACGGATCACTAGGAAACAACATGAACATATGGCAACATGAGATAAACAGATCAAGGACTTAGTGAAATTACTAAGTCCCTGAAAACAGACTTAGCAAGTGCACCACTTTGCAAGCTTGCACAAGTCACCACACACATCACAAAAATACATGGGTTGCACCTCTGGAAAGATGACAAAACCCTTAACAAAACATATGTAGAGCATCAGGGCATATCATGTTGGAAATATGCCCTAGAGGCAATAATAAATTGGTTATTATTATATTTCCTAGTTCATGATAATCGTTTATTATCCATGCTATAATTGTATTGATGGAAACGCAGATACATGTGTGGATACATAGACAACACCATGTCCCTAGTAAGCCTCTAGTTGACTAGCTCGTTGATCAATAGATGGTTACGGTTTCCTAACCATGGACATTGGATGTCGTTGATAACGGGATCACATCATTAGGAGAATGATGTGATGGACAAGACCCAATCCTAAGCATAGCACTAGATCGTGTAGTTCATATGCTATAGCTTTTCTAATGTCAAGTATCATTTCCTTAGACCATGAGATTGTGCAACTCCCGGATACCGTAGGAATGCTTTGGGTGTATCAAACGTCACAACGTAACTGGGTGACTATAAAGGTGCATTACAGGTATCTCCGAAAGTGTCTGTTGGGTTGGCACGAATCGAGACTGGGATTTGTCACTCCGTGTAAGCGGAGAGGTATCTCTAGGCCCACTCGGTAGGACATCATCATATGCGCAATGTGACCAAAGAGTTGATCACGGGATGATGTGTTACGGAACGAGTAAAGAGACCTGCCGGTAACGAGATTGAACAAGGTATCGGTATACCGACGATCGAATCTCGGGCAAGTACAATACCGCTAGACAAAGGGAATTGTATACGGGATTGATTAAGTCCTTGACATCGTGGTTCATCCGATGAGATCATCGTGGAACATGTGGGAGCCATCATGAGTATCCAGATCCCGATGTTGGTTATTGACCGGAGAGTCATCTCGGTCATGTCTGCATGTCTCCCGAACCCGTAGGGTCTACACACTTAAGGTTCGGTGACGCTAGGGTTATAGAGATATTAGTATGCGGTAACCCGAATGTTGTTCGGAGTCCCAGATGAGATCCCGGACGTCACGAGGAGTTCCAGAATGGTCCGGAGGTAAAGAATTATATATAGGAAGTGCTATTTCGGCCATCGGGACAAGTTTTGGGGTCATCGGTATTGTACCGGGACCACCGGAAGGGTCCCGGGGGTCCACCGGGTGGGGCCACCTGCCCCGGGGGGCCACATGGGCTGTAGGGGGTGTGCCTTGGCCTATATGGGCCAAGGGCACCAGCCCCAAGAGGCCCATGCGCCAAGAGAGAAAAAAAGGGGAGAGTCCTACAAGGGGAAGGCACCTCCGAGGTGCCTTGGGGAGGATGGACTCCTCCCCACCCTTGGCCGCACCCTTCCTTGGAGGAAGGGGCAAGGGCTGCGCCTCCCCCTCTCCCTTGGCCCTATATATAGTGGGGAAAAGGAGGAGCAAACCAATCTAAGGCCTGGCGCCTCCCTCTCCCTCCCGTGACACATCTACCTCCTCCCGCAGCGCTTAGAGAAGCCCTGTTGGAATCCCGCTACTTCCACCACGCCGTCGTGCTGCTGGATCTCCATCAACCCCTCCCTCCTCCTTGCTGGATCAAGGCGTGGGAGACGTCTCCGTTCCGTACGTGTGTTGAACGCGGAGGTGCCGTCCGTTCGGCGCTAGGATCATCGGTGATTTGAATCATGACGAGTACGACTCCATCAACCCCGTTCTCTTGAACGCTTCCGCGCGCGATCTACAAGGGTATGTAGATCCACTCCTCCCTCGTTGCTAGATGACTCCATAGATTGATCTTGGTGACACGTAGGAAAATTTTGAATTTATGCTACGTTCCCCAACAGTGGCATCATGAGCTAGGTCTATGCGTAGTTTCTATGCACGAGTAGAACACAAAGTAGTTGTGGGCGTTGATTTTGTTCAATATGCTTGCCGTTACTAGTCTTATCTTGATTCGACGGTATTGTGGGATGAAGCGGTTCGGACCAACCTTACACGTACTCTTACGTGAGACCGGTTCCACCGACAAACATGCACTAGTTGCATAAGGTGGCTGGCGGGTGTCTGTCTCTCCCACTTTAGTCGGATCGGATTCGATGAACAGGGTCCTTATGAAGGGTAAATAGCAATTGGCATATCACGTTGTGGTCTTTGCGTAGGTAAGAACCGTTCTTGCTAGAAACCCATAGCAGCCACGTAAAACATGCAAACAACAATTAGAGGACGTCTAACTTGTTTTTGCAGGGTATGCTATGTGATGTGATATGGCCAAAAGGATGTGATGAATGATATATGTGATGTATGAGATTGATCATGTTCTTGTCAAGGGAATCACGACTTGCATGTCGATGACGAGACAACTTCAAGAAGACACGATGATGGAGATCATGGTGTCATACCAGTGACAAGATGATCATGGAGCCCCAAGATGGAGATCAAAGGAGCTATATGATATTGGCCATATCATGTCACTATTATTTGATTGCATATGATGTTTATCATGTTTATACATCTTATTTGCTTAGAACGATGGTAGTAAATAAGATGATCCCTTACAACAATTTCAAGAAGTGTTCTCCCCTAACTGTGCACCGTTCCTAAAGTTCGTCGTTTCTAAGCACGCCGTGATGATCGGGTGTGATGGATCCTTACGTTCACATACAACGGGTGTTGACGAGCCTAGCATGTACAGACATGGCCTCGGAACACATGCAAAACACTTAGGGTTAACTTGACGAGCCTAGCATGTACAGACATGGCCTCGGAACACAGAAGACCGAAAGGTCGAGCATGAGTCGTATGGCAGATATGATCAACATGAAGATGTTCACCGATGTTGACTAGTCCGTCTCACATGATGGTCGGACACGGCCTAGTTGACTCGGATCATGTAATCGCTTAGATGACTAGAGGGATGTCTATCTGAGTGGGAGTTCATAAGATGAACTTAATTATCCTGAACATAGTCAAAAAAAGGATTTTGCAAATTATGTCGTAGCTCGCGTTTCAGTTCTACTGTTTAGATATGATCCTAGAGAAAAATTAGTTGAAAGTTGATAGTGCAATTATGCGGACTAGGTCCGTAAACTGAGGATTGTCCTCATTGCTTCTTAGAAGGCTTATGTCCTTAATGCACCGCTCAGTGTGCTAAACCTCGAACGTTGTGTGTGGATGTTGCGAACATCTGACATACACGTTTTGATAACTACATGATAGTTCAGTTAAACGGTTTAGAGTTGAGGCACCAAAGACGTTTTTGAAATGTCACGAAACATATGAGATGTTTTGAGGGCTGAAATTGGAATTTCAGGCTCGTGCCCACGTCAAGAGGTATAAGACCTCCGACGATTTTCTTAACCTGCAAACTAAGGAGAAAAGCTCAATTGTTGAGCTTGTGCTCGGATTGTCTGAGTACAACAATCATTCGAATCAAGTGGGAGTTGATCTTCCAGATAAGATAGTGATGTTTCTCCGAAGTCATTACCACCAAGCTGCTAGAGCTTCGTGATGAACTATAATGTATCAGGGACATATATGATGATCCTTGAGATATTCGCGATGTATGACACCACGAAAGTAGAAATCAAGAAGGAGCATCAATTGTTGATGGTTGGTGAAACCACTAGTTTCAAGAAGGGCAAGGGCAAGAAGGGATACTTCATGAAATGGCAATTCAGCTGCTGCTCTAGTGAAGAGACCCAAGGTTGAACCCAAACCCGAGACTAAGTGCTTCTGTAATAAAGGAAACAGCCACTGGAGCAGAATTACCCTAGATACTTGGTAGATTAGAAGGCTGGCAAGGTCGATAGAAGTATATTGGATATACATTATGTTAATGTGTACTTTACTAGTACTCCTAGTAGCACCAGGGTATTAGATACCGGTTCGGTTGCTAAGTGTTAGTAACCCGAAATAAAAGCTACGGAATAAATGGAGACTAGCTAAAGGTGAGCTGACGATATGTGTTGGAAGTGTTCTCAATGTTGATATGATCAAGCATCGCACGCTCCCTCTACCATCAAGATTGGTGCTTGCGTTGAGCATAGACATGATTGGATTATGTCTATCGCAATACGGTTATTCATTTAAGGAGAATAATGGTTACTCTGTTTATTTGAATGATACCTTCAATGGTCTTACACCTAAAATGAATGGTTCATTGAAATCTCGATCGTAGTGATACACATGTTCATGCCAAAAGATAGTAATGATAGTACCACCTACTTGTGGCACTGCCACGTAAGTCATATCGGTATAAAACGCATGAAGAAGCTCCATGTTGATGGATCTTTGGGCTCACTCGTTTTTGAAAGGTTTGAGACATGCGAACCATGTCTATTGGTGTATATGCATGAAGAAACTCCATGAAAATGGACTGTTTGGACTCACTTGATTTTGAATCACTTGAGACATGCAAATCATACCACATGGGAAAGATGACTGAAAGCCTCGTTTTCAGTAAAATGGAACTAGAAAGCAACTTGTTGGAAGTAATACATTTTGATGTGTGCAGTCCAATGAGTGCTGAGGCATGTAGTGGATATCGTTATGTTCTTTCTTCACAGATGATTTGAGTAGATGTTGAGTACATTTACTTGATGAATCACGAGTCTGAATTATTGAAAGGTTCAAGTAATTTCAGTGTGAAGTTGAAAGATCGTCGTGACAAGAGGATAAAAGATCTATGATATGATCATAGAGATGAATATCTGAATTACGAGTTTGGCACAAAATTAAGACATTGTGGAAATCGCTTCACAACTAATACAGCCTGGAACACCATAGTGTGATGGTGTGTCCGAACATCACAACTGCACCCTATTGGATATGATGCATACCATGATGTCTCTTATCGAATTACCACAATAGTTTATGGGTTAAGCATTAGGGACAACCACATTCACTTTAAATAGGGCACCACGTAATTCCGATGAGATGACACCATATGAACTATGGTTTAGAGAAACCTAAGCTATCATTTCTTAAAAGTTTGGGGCTGCGATGCTTATGTGAAAAGTTTCAGGCTGATAAGCTCAAACCCAAAGCGGATAAATGCATCTTCATAGGACAACCCAAAAACAGTTGGGTATACCTCCTGTCTCAGATCCGAAAGCAATAAAGGATTGTTTCTAGAATTGGGTCCTTTCTCGAGGAAAAGTTTCTCTCGAAAGAATTGAGTGGGAGGATGGTGGAGACTTGATGAGGTTATTGAACCGTCACTTCAACTAGTGTATAGCAGGGCACAAAGAGTTGTTCCTGTGGCGCCTACATCAATTGAAGTGGAAGCTTATGATATTGATCATGAGACTTCGGATCAAGTCACTCCCAAACCTCGTGGGATGACAAGGATGCATACTACTTCAGAGTGATACGTAATCCTGTCTTGGAAGTCATGTTGCTAGACAACAATGAACCTACGAGCTATGGAGAAGCGATGGTGGGCCTGGATTCCGATAAATGGCTTGAGGCCATATAATCCGAGAGAGGATCCATGTATGAAAACAAAGTGTAGACTTTGGAAGAACTACTTGATGGTCGTAAGGCTGTTGAGTACAGATGGATTTTAAAAGGAAGACGGACAATGATGGTAAATGTCACCATTAAGAAAGCTCGACTTGTCGTTAAGATGTTTTCTGACAAGTTCAAGGAGTTGACTACGATGAGACTTTCTCGCTCGTAGCGATGCTAAGAGTCTGTTGAAATTATATTAGCGATTACTGCATTATTTATGAAATCTTCCAGATAGGATGTCAAAACATTGTTTCCTCAACGATTTTCTTGAGGAAAGGTTGTATGTGATACAACCGGAAGGTTTTGTCAATCCTGAAAGATGCTAATAAGTATGCAAAGCTCCAGCTATCCTTCTAAGGACTGGAGTAAGCATCTCGGAGTTGGAATGTATGCTTTGATGATGATCAAAGATTTTGGGTTTATACAAAGTTTATGAGAAACTTGTATTTCCAAAGAAGTGAGTGGGAGCACTATAGCATTTCTGATGAGTATATGTTGTTGACACATTGTTGGTCGGAAATGACGTAGAATTTCTGGAAAGCATATAGGGTTATTTGGAAAGTGTTTTTCAATGGAAAGCCTGGATTAAGCTACTTGAACATTGAGCATCAAGATCTATGAGGATAGATCAAAAACGCTTAATAGTACTTTCAAATGAGCACATGCCTTGACGTGATCTTGAAGGTGTTCAAGATGGATCAGTCAAAGAAGGAGTTCTTGCCTGAGTTGTAAGGTATGAAGTTAAGACTTAAAGCTCGACCGCGGCAGAATAGAGAGAAAGGACGAAGGTCGTCCCCTATGCTTAAGACATAGGCTCTACAGTATGCTATGCTGTGTACCGCTCCTGAAGTGTGCCTTGCCATGAGTCAGTCAAGGGGTACAAGAGTGATCCAAGAATGGATCACAGGACAGCGGTCAAAGTTATCCTTAGTAACTAGTGGACTAAGGAATTTTCTCGATTATGGAGGTGGTAAAAGAGTTCGTCGTAAAGGGTTACGTCGATGCAAGCTTAACACCTATCCGGATAGCTCTGAGTAGAGATACCGGATACATATAATGGAGCAACAATTTAGAATAGCTCCAAGTAGAACGGTTATTTGGATTAGCTCCAAATAGAACGTGGTAGCTACATCTAGGAGATGACATAGAGATTTGTAAAGCACACACGGATCTGAAAGGTTCAGACCCGTTGACTAAAACCTCTCTCACAAGCAACATGATCAAACCTAAAACTCTTGGGTGTTAGTCACATGGCGATGTGACCTGTGAGTGTGAATCACATGGCGATGTGAACTAGATTATTGACTCTAGTGCAAGTGGGAGACTGTTGGAAATATGCCCTAGAGGCAATAATAAATTGGTTATTATTATATTTCCTAGTTCATGATAATCGTTTATTATCCATGCTATAATTGTATTGATAGGAAACGCAGATACATGTGTGGATACATAGACAACACCATGTCCCTAGTAAGCCTCTAGTTGACTAGCTCGTTGATCAATAGATGGTTACGGTTTCCTAACCATGGACATTGGATGTCGTTGATAACGGGATCACATCATTAGGAGAATGATGTGATGGACAAGACCCAATCCTAAGCATAGCACTAGATCGTGTAGTTCATATGCTATAGCTTTTCTAATGTCAAGTATCATTTCCTTAGACCATGAGATTGTGCAACTCCCGGATACCGTAGGAATGCTTTGGGTGTATCAAACGTCACAACGTAACTGGGTGACTATAAAGGTGCATTACAGGTATCTCCGAAAGTGTCTGTTGGGTTGGCACGAATCGAGACTGGGATTTGTCACTCCGTGTAAGCGGAGAGGTATCTCTGGGCCCACTCGGTAGGACATCATCATATGCGCAATGTGACCAAAGAGTTGATCACGGGATGATGTGTTACGGAACGAGTAAAGAGACCTGCCGGTAACGAGATTGAACAAGGTATCGGTATACCGACGATCGAATCTCGGGCAAGTACAATACCGCTAGACAAAGGGAATTGTATATGGGATTGATTAAGTCCTTGACATCGTGGTTCATTCGATGAGATCATCGTGGAACATGTGGGAGCCATCATGGGTATCCAGATCCCGATGTTGGTTATTGACCGGAGAGTCATCTCGGTCATGTCTGCATGTCTCCTGAACCCGTAGGGTCTACACACTTAAGGTTCGGTGACGCTAGGGTTATAGAGATATTAGTATGCGGTAACCCGAATGTTGTTCAGAGTCCCGGATGATATCCCGGACATCACGAGGAGTTCCGGAATGGTCCGTAGGTAAAGAATTATATATAGGAAGTGCTATTTCGGCCATCGGGACAAGTTTCGGGGTCATCGGTATTGTACCGGGACCACCGGAAGGGTCCCGGGGGTCCACCGGGTGGGGCCACCTGCCCCGGGGGGGCACATGGGCTGTAGGGGGTGTGCCTTGGCCTATATGGGCCAAGGGCACCATCCCCAAGAGGCCCATGCGCCAAGAGAGAAAAAAAGGGGAGAGTCCTACAAGGGGAAGGCACCTCCGAGGTGCCTTGGGGAGGATGGACTCCTCCCCACCCTTGGCCGCACCCTTCCTTGGAGGAAGGGGCAAGGGCTGCGCCTCCCCCTCTCCCTTGGCCCTATATATAGTGGGGAAAAGGAGGAGCAAACCAATCTAAGGCTTGGCACCTCCCTCTCCCTCCCGTGACACATCTACCTCCTCCCGCAGCGCTTAGAGAAGCCCTGTTGGAATCCCGCTACTTCCACCACGCCGTCGTGCTGCTGGATCTCCATCAACCTCTCCCTCCTCCTTGCTGGATCAAGGCGTGGGAGACGTCTCCGTTCCGTACGTGTGTTGAACGCGGAGGTGCCGTCCGTTCGGCGCTAGGATCATCGGTGATTTGAATCACGACGAGTACGACTCCATCAACCCCGTTCTCTTGAACGCTTCCGCGCGCGATCTACAATGGTATGTAGATCCACTCCTCCCTCGTTGCTAGATGACTCCATAGATTGATCTTGGTGACACGTAGGAAAATTTTGAATTTATGCTATGTTCCCCAACATATCATGCACATATTAATCATGGCAAAAATGACAAAAGTGCTAAACGGAGTAGCAGATCTGACAATTAACTCAAGTAGCCCTCTTCTAACAGCATTTCGGGCATCAAGATGAACTCAAATGAAAATTATGCAATGGAATGAAATGATGTACTCTCTGAGATGAACATTTTGATATGCTATATGCATGAACCAGAGCTACGGATGCAAAGTTATGGGGCCACGAACAGAGGCACTTGAGCTAGGGTTAGGAGGGAAAAAGTCAACCGAAAATATCTTCAGATCCAGATCTGGCTCCCGCGGTACTGTTCACGCACGTCTCCCGAGGACTCCGGCGAGGTAGCAGGGCTGCTCCGGCGAGGGCGTGGCCGGGCCGCCGGCTCGTCGGCACGGGGCCGGGCCGGCATGAGGCGGCGGCGGGCGCGGTGGCGCGGCGCGGTGGCGGCGGCTGGCGGTGGCGGTGTGGCGCGGTGGCGGCGCCGGCGGGCGGAGCGCGCCGGCGGCTGCGGCTCGAAGGAAGAGGACGGCGGCGGCTCGGGTGCCCCGGGCGGCGCGGAGCTGGGCCTGGCGGGGGCCCTGCGTGGGCCGGGCGGGCCGGTGCGGCGGGGAAGCGGCCGGGCCAGTGGGGTTGCGCCACGTGGCAGCGGCGGGACAGGTCGGACACGTCCGGCCCGAATCGGACGTGTCCGGCGGCGAGAGGTGGAAGACGACTAGGGTTTCGGGGAGGGGGATCCGAGATATTTCGAGGGGGGCCTATTTATAGGCATAGAGGGAGCTAGGAGAGTCCAAATGAGGTGCGGTTTTCAGCCACGAGATCGTGATCGAACGCTCTAGATGATGGATCAGAGTTAAGTGGGTTTTGGGACAAATTGGATGGGTGTTGGGCTGCAACACACACGAGGCCTTTTCGGTCCCTCGTTTAACCGTTGGAGTAGCAAACGAAGTCCAAAAGATACGAAACTTGACAGGCGGTCTACCGGTAGTAAACCAAGGCCGCTTGGCAAGTCTCGGTCCAATCCGGAAATGTTTAATCCACACACACGAAAGAAAGCTAGAAATGACCACCGGAGGAGAACGAAGCGCCGGAATGCAAAACAGACAACGGGGAAAATGCTCGAATATGAGACGAACACGTATGCAAATGCAATGCACATGATGACATGATATGAGATGCATGACAATGACAACAACACACGGAGACAAAGACCCGAACCCGAGAATATAAATTAACTTAACGCCGGAAACGGCAGGAGTGGGAGTACAAATTGGGAAAGTTATATCCGGGGTGTTACAATATTACTACTGGAGGTAAATCGGCCTTATGTAGCCGGGTTGACTCTTTGAAGATTAGAAGCCCATGAAGATGTAAATATGATGGCGCTTTACGGAGGGCCCAAAGGCGGGTTACAGCCTATAAATGTAAACCGGCTTAGTCATGTAACTTGTATAGTAAGATAGAGAGAGAGAGAGGCCGAACCGGATACGTTTATGATCCGGCTTCGGGACTCTGTAGCCCGGCGGGCGTAAACCTATGTATATAAAGGGACGACCCGGCCGCGGTTTAGAGACAGACAACAACAACTCGAGAGCCAGACAAAGCGGATTCGCTCCCTGGCCTTCGAAACCCTAGCAATACCAATCACAACTAGACGTAGGCTTTTACCTTCATCGAAGGGGCCGAACTAGTATAAACTCCCGTGTCCCCTTGTCCGGTTTAACCCCTTTAAGCTAACCTGTTGCGATGGCTCCACGACTAAGTCCTTTCATGAGAAAATCTGTCGTGACAAACCCACGAAAGTTGGCGCCCATCGTGGGGCTATCGCACGATGGTTTTGACTTCTTGAAGGGCAGCTTCGATGGACTTAAGGGATACGCTGTGGGCCGGATGACGAAGAGTCGTCGCGGCAAGCTCTACATCGACAATGCAGGATGGGGTCCCGAGGCCGATTCAATCGAATACGGGTACCGGGTCCCCTTTGGTGGGATTCACGTCTTCATCGGCAAGATCGGCGAACCGGCCCCCGAGCCGGACCTCTGCACCGACATCATTGAAACGGCTCGGCATCCAAGTTCTTTGCCGGTTCAGCCCGAGGCAAGGCATGTTTTCGTAGGTGTCGTCCATGGATCGGGGTACGAGGATGGACCGGTGTCCGATGGAGAAACCGTAGTCTGCTCTGATGATGAGTCTTCTGGAGAGACCGAATCGCTTTACCAGTTGCATGACGGCCGGATTGACCAAGGATCCGAGGGAAATAGTATTCCGGATTCCCCTGGTCTGCCAAACCGGGCTACCATCTTCATGGCTGGCACATAATCGGCGCCTCATTCATCTACTGCCGCAGCAATGCTCTCCGGTTCAACAACGGCCACACCAGCAGGGGCAGGAAGCTCGGCGCCACCTCCGGCCCAAGTCTTGTCTGATTTGTTCGACGCTCTGGCAACATTGATGTCCGCGGAGGTGGACGCAGCAGCCAGGGATCAGCACAATGCAGAGATTGTAAAAGTGAAAGATCAGATAATCCAGGCTAAAGCGGACCTGGTAGCAGAGAATGCCAGGATGGCTACGGAGCGGGCCGAGTTGGAAGCACAGGCCTATCGGATTAGACCGGATCAGAATGCTTCAGGGGAAGTCATGAGAAGAAGGTATCGATCATGTCTCCCGTCGGTTTATGAGCCGTAGAATCTTTTCAACACGCCAGGTGCAGGGGCTGGTAACCAACCCACGCTAAACCGGGCGGGGGCACCGGGAGCAGGAGCGCCGGTTCAGCCACGCGCGACGGACCTGCCTTGCCAGAACAACGTTGTGCCATCAACGCCGCCCGGGCATTATTCCAACCCGTTGGACAACATTGTGGCCGCTGCTTCACGCCTGGCTGCCCTCCCAACCGACGGCGAGTCACCGGTTGCAGTGGAAGCGCGTCGGGCCAGGGATCTCCTTCAAACAGCACTAAACCAACAGCAAGCATATTCACACAGCCGTGAGAGGATTCATTCTACTCCCCGTCCAAGCCGGAGTTATAGCAGACACGTGGAGGACGAACCGGCCTTGTCCAGTAGTGCACGTCGCCGAAATTCGCCACGAGGGAAGAACCCGGTCGGGGGAGGTGCTAATGCGCAAGATGTTGTGGACCATGGCCACGCACGTCAAGAGGCCGAGTTGACAGCTCGACACGGAGCAAGACAGCATACTATGGTTCACCCCACGGCCTCCGTGGAGCCAAGGGCGATGTTCAGTTCCTTAGGTGTACCGTGTTTAACTCCCGCTTTGCGTAATGTGTGACTGCCCAAGGATTTCAAGGGACCTCGTAAGGTACCAAATTACACCGCTGATTTGCAGCCAGAGGCGTGGGTGGAGAGCTATGAGATGGCAATGGAGATGTTAGATGTGGATGAGGCGGTGTGTGCTAAATATTTCACCATGATGTTGGAAGGAACAACTCGCACTTGGTTGAAGAGCTTGCCGACCAATTCTGTTGGATCATGGGCCGAACTGAAGCACCGATTTATCCAGAACTTCAAGGATACGTGTAAGCAGCCAATGTCAATTGTAGATCTGGCCGCTTGTGTCCAAGAGGAAGGGGAGTCCACGACCCATTGGGTCAAACGGGTCTCGGCGATTTTGCATTCATCAGATCGTATCAATGCAGACACCCCAGTGTTAACGTTAGAGGGCAATTGTCGTTTCAAACCGTTAAAACAGAAGTTGGGAAGGCTCAAACGTCACTGCAACGACATGTCAACACTCATGGCCGCTTTGGTTAAATATGCCGATTCAGATAATACCAAGGATCCAGATTCAGAGGAGGACAAACCGGAGAAAGGTAAGAAGAACGGCAATGCCAAAGGCCAACAGCATAATCCGGCAGGCCATGGAAACACTGGTAAGCGCAAGGCCGACAGTAGCTTGGATTTTGTCGCAAATACCAACGTGCAGGAGAATGGCCAGCGCCGTAAAGGCAAGCAGCCCCAGAGGGGTGGAGGTCCAGGCAACAATTTGGAGCGTTTGTTAAATCAGCCCTGTCCAAAGCATAGATCGAAGGAGAAACCGGCATCACATCTCTGGAAAGATTGTTATATCATGCGGGATTTCAAGAATTCCAGTATGTTCCAATATGACAATGGCCCACCCGGCGGTTCAGGAGGAGGTTTCCACGGGCCGGGTTACGAAGGTGGTGGTTCCGGTTCAGGGTTTCCAGGCAACCAAACCGGACACGTCAATCAAGGACACCAAGGCAACCAGGGAGGCTACAACCATCAGGGGAGTCAGCAGCAGCAACAGCAGTCGGGTTATCAGAGCAATCCCAAACAGCTAAACAGCGGGCAATATCATGTCTTCACTACTAGTTTGTGCAAACGTGATCAGAAGCTTCACAAAAGGGCAGTCAACTCTATTGAGCCGGTAGTACGTCAGTATTTACGCTGGTCTGAGCAACCTTTTTTGTGGAGTAGAGATGATCACCCGCCCCGGGTTGATAATCCAGGTCATTTGGCCTTGGTGGTAGCCCCTCAAGTCGGGGGATACAAGTTCACTAAAGTGCTCATGGATGGGGGAAGTAGTATCAATATTTTGTACTATGATACATTCCGCCGTATGGGGTTGACAGATAAGGATCTTAAACCGTCAAATACGGTCTTTCATGGTGTGGTGCCTGGTAAATCTGCATATCCTGTTAGTAAGATAGCTTTGGAGGTAGCTTTTGGAGATGACTACAATTCAAGGTCAGAAACTTTCACATTTGATGTGGTAAAGATCAAAAGTCCGTACCACGCCTTGTTTGGGCGGCCGGTTTATGCTAAGTTTATGGCAAGGCCATGTTATGTTTATCTACAGCTTAAAATGCCAGGTCATAAAGGGACTATCACAGTACATGGAAGTAGAAAGATTGCTTTGGAGTGCGAAGAAGGCGATGCAGCTTATGCGGAGTCGGTTTCTGCCACGGAGGAGTTAAAATTCTATACGGAGCAAGTTGATCCGGCAGACATGACCTCTTTAAAAAAGCCAACTACGGAGCATGACCCAGCGTTGAAGTTCAAATCGGCTACAGACACTAAGATGGTTGATTTTGTTCCTAGCGATTCATCCAAACAGTTCAGCATCAGCGCTAACCTGGATCCCAAATAGGAAAGCGCGCTCATCGAGTTCATCCATGAGAATCGGGACATCTTCGCATGGAAACCTTCTGACATGCCAGGTGTACCGAGGGAACTCGCTGAGCACACACTCAACATTGGTCCTAAGTTCAAACCGGTCCGGCAGTTCCTCCGCCGTTTCAACAAAGAGAGACGCAAGGCTATAGGTGAAGAGGTAGCCCGTCTGTTGGCTGCTGGGTTTATTGTCGAAGTTTGTCATCCAGAGTGGTTATCCAATCCGGTGCTGGTTCTTAAGAAAAACGACACTTGGCGCATGTGTGTGGATTACACGGATTTAAACAAGGCTTGCCCTGCAGACCCCTTTTCTCTCCCTCGCATTGATCAGATAATTGATGCTATGACGGGTTGTGACCGTTTGTGCTTTTTGGATGCTTACTCTGGTTATCATCAGATCAAAATGGCGGTTAAGGACCAGGAGAAGACAGCCTTCATAACTCCCTTTGGAGCTTTCTGCTATGTTTCCATGCCCTTTGGACTCAAGAGTGCCCAGGCAACTTACCAGTGATGTGTTCAGAATTGCCTTCATAAGCAAATTCGGCGCAATGTTCATGCATATGTGGATGATATTGTGGTCAAATCTCGAAAGGAGGGGACTTTGATAGATGATCTACGGGAAACCTTTGACAATCTCCAGGTTTACAAGATGATTCTCAATCCAGAGAAGTGTGTTTTCGGTGTCCTAGCAGGCAAGCTCTTAGGCTTTCTGGTTTCAAACAGAGGCATTGAGGCTAATCTGGAAAAGATTGCAGCAATTACATCCTTGGCTAAATCGGCGTGTATTAACGATGTTCAACGTCTGGCCGGCCGGATTACAGCCTTAAGCCGGTTTATCAGCCGCCTTGGAGAGAAGGCCATCCCCTTATATCAGATGCTTAAGAAAACAGATAACTTTGTCTGGAGTGAGGCAGCTAATAAGGCATTCGAGGATCTGAAGAGGCAGCTCGCCGAACCACCCATGCTTGCAGCACCAATCGGTAAGGAGCCATTATTATTATATGTGGCTGCTAATGCCCGGGCTGTTAGCGTAGCCATTGTGGTAGAGCGCAAGGAGCCTAGCAAGGAGTATCTGGTTCAATGGCCAGTTTATTATATCAGTGAGGTGCTCATTGAGTCAAAGCAGAGGTATCCACATTGGCAGAAACTGGTGTATGGGGTGTTTATGGCAAGCCGGAAGCTTAAACACTATTTTTAGGGCCATCCTATCACAATGGTTAGTTTAGCTCCTCTGGGCGACATCATTCAAAACAGAGAGGCGACTGGCCGGGTTGCCAAGTAGGCTATTGAGCTTGGACCTCATGGGCTCAAATATATACCCCGCACGGCGATCAAGTCCCAAGCACTCGTGGATTTCATCAACGATTGGACGGAGTTACAGGCACCTGAAGAGAAACCGGATAATACATATTGGACTATTCATTTTGATGGGTCCAGACAGTCGGAGGGCTCGGGGGCTGGAGTCGTATTAACTTCCCCACGAGGTGACAAGTTTTGTTATGTCCTCCGTTTAATGTTCCCTTGTACTAACAATGCAGCTGAATATGAGGCTTTACTCCACGGTCTTCGGATGGCTAAAGAGATGAATTTGAGCTGGGTTAAGTGCTTCGGCGACTCAGATCTAGTGGCCCAGCAGGTGTTCGACACTTGGGATTCTAAAGACCCACTCATGGCTGCATATCGGCGAGAGGTAGACGCAGTGGCTGGTCACTTTAAAGGTTATCAGGTGGACCATATAGACCGGCGGAAGAATGAAGTGGCGGACGCTTTAAGTCGTCTCGGTTCCCAACATAAACCGGTTCCGCCCAATGTCTTTCTTGATGTGTTGCACAATCCGTCAGTCAAAATACCAATTGAAGAAGATTTGGCTATTCCTGATCCGGAGGCTCAGTTGGTGGCAGCTCTGCATGCCATACCGGATTGGATGATCCCATATCTGGATTACATGAACCGGGGCGAGTTACCAGATGAGGAAACGTTGGCTCGACAAATAATCCGCCGTTCCAAGTCCATGACCATACTCAACGGGGAGTTACATCGTTACAGTGTTTCAGGAGCATTACAGCACTGTGTTTCTCCTCAAGAAGGTCGTGAGATTTTGCGAGAAATCCATGAAGGGGATTGTGGTCACCACGCCGGTTCAAAGTCATTGGTTGCCAAAGCTTTTCGCCACGGTTTTTAATGGTTGACGGCGCATGCTAATGCGGAGGATTTAGTCAAGAGATGTGATGGATGTCAAAAATTTGCCGCCATGCGCACGTTCTGGCTCAAGAGTTGCGGATGATTCCAATTACATGGCCGTTTGCAACTTGGGGGCTTGATATGGTTGGACCCTTCAAGCGCTCTAAGGACAAGAAGACCCACCTGTTAGTACCAGTTGATAAATTCACTAAATGGGTGGAGGCAGAGCCAGTCAGCAAGTGTGATGCAGCCACAGCAGTTCAATTCATCAAAAAGGTGATATTCCGGTTTGGCTTTCCACATAGTATTATAATAGATAATGGCACTAATCTGTCAAAAGGGGATATGGAAGAATTCTGTCAACGTGAGCACATCCGGCTTGATCTAGCATCAGTGGCTCACCCCCAATCTAATGGTCAAGCGGAAAGGGCAAATCAAGAGATTCTAAGGGGTATCAAACCAAGGCTTATGGTTCCCTTAAAGCGGACGCCGGGTTGTTGGGTTGAGGAGTTATCTTCTGTGTTATGGAGCATCAACACCACATCCAATAGGTCTACGGGTTACACACCTTTCTTCATGGTGTATGGAGCGGAGGCAGTTCTTCCTAGTGACATCCATCACAATTCGCCCAGTGTTGTAGCTTATGTTGAGGCTGATAATGAGAAGGCACGTCAGGATTCTCTGGACCTATTGGATGAAGAGCGTGATCTTGCAGGAGCACGTTCGGCGATTTATAAACAAGATCTTCGACGGTATCACAGCTGCCGGGTTAAAACTAGAACCTTTCAAGAAGGTGATTTGGTGCTCCGGCTCATCCAGGATCAGACTGATATGCACAAGTTATCCCCCCCTTGGGAAGGACCTTTTGTGGTCAGCAAAAACCTGCACAACGGATCTTACTACCTCATTGATGTTTGAGAGCACGAAGAATCACGTCAATCGGAGGAGGAAACAAAGCGGCCATGGAACATAGCTCTCCTTCGGCCTTATTATACTTGCAGCCATAGGCTCTTCATCTATACATATTTATGACAGTGTATATATCATATAATAAACCGGAGCTTCCGTTATAAGTGGGGTATTTGTTCTTTCTTATATCATGTGTGTGCTTTTACACGATAACTAACAAAGTGGAGTCTTTGTTAAACCGGCTTTAGCAGCTGCATAGATATAAAGAAAATCACTAGGGGGCTTGGTCATGTTTGAACCTCAGCTACACCTCTTGATAGGCATTCCAAGCCATACAAGGAAAATTTCTGGAGCCAAAGAGAGTGTTGTACATAGTACAGACTCAAACATAGGCACACACTGAGCATCGCTCACAAAGTTACTTGGGGGCTCTTTTTTGCAAAGCAACAAAGAGTTTGAAAGGACCCTCATAATTGGCTATCAAGCCACGGCTTGGAAGCCTGGTGTATTCACCTAAAACCCCGGGTTAGCCCGCCTTCATCAAGTAAGCCACTCCTATACAGGTAATCCTGGTATGACCCATCGAACGTTTGAAAAGTCAATCTTTTACAGACCCTGAACTTGTCACAGTTAAAACGATGATTGGTTAATTGGAGGCCCATCTTAAAAGGCTTTGATAAATGGTTTAACTCAAAGGTCAGGCAGCCCATGAAAAGCCTCGATTTGGAGCCTGAAAGCTCGTAAAAAGCCTCGCATATTTTCCTATTTGAATTTTGTTTGTTGAACAACATAAGTATTTTTTGATAAACCGGCGTCCTTGACCCGGCTTGCTTTCCAACTACCAGTTGTTGGCACATGATCAATTATAAACCGGTGGTCATTGACCCGGTCTGGTTTGACTAAATCACCAGTGTTATAAAGAAAATCCGGTAGTTATACCGGTCTGGTTTGATATATAGACCAGCATTATGAAGATAAAATTATCAAACGTATCGGGTTGGTGTTAAACACCTTTGCTGTATACATGTTTGGTCAATCAATGAGGTATGTTTTGTACATTATTTTTTGTACAAACACTTGATTATTCAGCTAAAGTACTATATACTTCTTGGATATTATGGCATGTCTAGCGGTAAACCGCTAGACACTTTTTAGTTTTTTTGGACCCAGGAAGGCAAGTCATCATAGGCTATGCATAAAATATATGCTGAAGGGCGGCACATATTGTCACAAAGCGTTATGAAACATGCTCGATGGCATGGCAGATAAACAAAGTTTCAGCTATCCTATTACATGAAGCTTCAAAGCGGCTCAAACAGTGCCATTGTTTTTCAAAGTAGCCATATAAACCGGCAACCGGATCAAGACTCTTCATCACGACGGATTGACGGTTGCGGATCAGTTGGTGTAGGCACTTCTTCATCCCTCCCCAGCCGCTGGAAATCAGCCATTGACCAATCTATTCCGGTTAAAGCTTGGAACACTGCTTCCTCATGGATAAGATCAGAAGGGTTAATATCAGGGGCGTAAGTGTGCTTACGAATCGGAGGCACAAGTTCTTCGACTTCATGGATATCGGCCGGCTGCCTTTTCCCTTCTGCATCATAAAACGGTTGAAAATGGGACAAATCAGTGTCCTCGGCCAATTTGCTGGCTGCTGGCCGCATCTGTTTGGTCAGCCGCCGAAGATCATCATTATCAAAGTTTGAACCGTCTTCTTTAACGCCTGGATATCCTTTAATGATATCCTCCGCTTCAAGGTCTGGAATCCAGGCCTTGGCTCGAATAAGGGCGGTTAATGCTCCTGCTCTCGCAGCGACTCTCTTCAACTCGGCAATACGCGCTGGTAACATGCCCAACTTCTGAAGGGTTTCCTTAATCAATGTTGGCGCCGGTTTGTTATAAGCTGCCGTACTAATGGCTCGCTGAGACCCAGAGTATAGCTGCTCAACCAATGTATATGCCGCTTTGAGCTTCATCCGCATATCTGCACCAAGATGAGTGATCCGAGTTCCTGCCAAAGATTTTATCAACATTTTGGTCAATTTTAAGATTCATTGACTGGCACAACATACATAAGCAGACACTTACCAAAGATAGCAGAGGTCATAGCATTGATTTGGCGCTTCAAACCGGCTAGTTCTTCAACCACCGGTTTCAAGGCTTCCTCGGCGTCTACAGCTCTTTTGGTTAAACCGGCTTTTCGGTTTCCCATTCAGCACGATCTTGGTTGAAGGATTCTTTCAGCTTCTCCATTCCGGCCAGGGCCTGGGTCAGTTCCTCTTTGGCTTTTGCAGCTTCCGCTTGTTGAGACTTCACATTTTCTTGCAAGTCAGAGTTTTGAGCGTCTTTGCTTCTCAGTTCAGCCTGCAACATTGAAGGTATATTCAACAAAACAACATACTTATGCACTAAGTATAAAGCATATAACAAGTTATCCACTTCATACTTGGGGGCTAATGCCTATTTGCTCTCAAATACTACACTCTATACAAGTCTCCAGAACAATGCAAGCATTATCCTGGACACTTGGGGGCTAATGTACGTTTGTTCTAAACCGGCGGTGTGGATCAAAAACCGGATTAACTTGCCAAGTTAAACCGGCCTTTGGGGGCTATGCTGCAGAAAGTTGTCTAATTTTTTCAAACATGAGTCTTATCTATGATTGAGGACACGCCTTTGCAAGGATCAATGATGGGATGCTTGAAGTGTTACAAAGACCCGGTCTATGATTAACAATCATAAAACTGCTCTTGGGGGCTACATGGAATAGTATTTCAGCTATAAATCAATGTACAAGGTGGAAGAATTTACCTCATATCGTTCTTTCATCAAATTCACCAAACCGGCCTCATAATCCCGGTTTGAGTGCAGACGGTTCAAGAAGCCGGAATGAAGCTCATCAACGTTAAGATGAGCATAGTTTGATAAGTCGCTGCTCCATTTACCTTTATCCCTGGCAATTTGCTATTCTTTGGCACTATGCTGAACCAAAATGACGGGATGACCACGAGAGCTGTGGCCTATTCCAGTAATAATAACGTCATCACCTTGGCCTTCAGGATTTTTGGTGGATGATGATGGAATTTCAGCGTCTTTCATTGGACTAGCCGGTTTGGTTCTGCCAATTCCTTATCAGGGGCGGCAGGCTCAGCATCTGTTGGTTCGTCGGTATGTTGGCCGTCAAGGGGCGGATCATCAAAAGTTGTTTCAGGATGGAGGCCTTCCGGTTCACCAGTTTTCTCCAGTTCACCTCTTGGTTCTTCTTCTTCAGCAACAGGGTCTTCTGGCGGATTGGTGACCCGAGCTTTCTTGCTGGGTCTGGCTTTGGCCCTGCAAACAGAATAAAAAGGGTCAACATCCTGTTCAAAAGATGTAGGGCGCATTGAAAGGAAAGGTTTTTCATAACTCACCCGGCCACAGTTTTCAAAGGGGGGAGTTGAGTTGCTGTCGATTCACCAGAAGAGGAAGGAGGTGTCACCTGATAATTTGAATCGGACGGATTAAGAGGCTGTCTGAAATAACCTGCCTTGGGGTAAGAATGGTCAGAAGTAGGAGAGACCTCAGACTGGTGCTTCCGAACCGGAGTATCAGGTAAACCAGCAAAGGTGACCTGTTGGCCACTATGCCGGGTTGTCCGGCGAGCTTCATGCTGTTGAGTCTTCAAAATAAATGTTGGATCCAAGTGAGCAAGAGGATGAGAAAAGCTTACTTTCCGGATTTCTTGGCGAGTTTTTTGTGTTGGCATAGAGTCTGAACCGGAGGAAAGGGTAATTACCTCTACGTCACCAACCTGACTAGCTTCTGCCTCCTCCTGAGGAAGATCATTGTTAACAAGATGCATAAAGAGAGAGCCAAGTGAGTCAAGTTCTACCTCAACTTCTAGGTCATCAGTATCATCATCAAGCTCCATATTAATCCGGTTAGACGTTTTCCCCTTTGACGTCCGTTTTACGGCTTTGGTCTTCGGGCGGGTTGGCTTGACCACTTTGTCTCCAGTTGGCTTTGCCGCTTTCTCTATGGATTTCCGTTTCCAGAAGGGGTCATCACCCTATATATATATATATATATATAAAGAAGAAGGGCTACAGCTTGTATAAGTTAAAGATATTAGAGATGAAGAGGAAGTGTAATGCTTATAGCAGGCGGTTTGTTCTTGGTATAGAAAGGACTCAGACCGGTTTGACTACAGACTAGCTCCGATTCATTCAGAATCTTCTTTACACCTTCAGTAACTTCTTCCTTAGATAATTGGATGTTGCAGTGGCGTTGAGGATCGTCAACTTCACCGGTATATTTGCACATTAAACCGGGACGCCGGCTTAGCGTCAAGATACTCCAGGATATCCAACAGCGCACAAAATCCATGCCTGTTAAACTGTTTGCCATAAAGGCCTGGAGCTTGGCGATTTGAGGAGAGTATTTTGCCCTTTCTGAAGAGCTCAGACGTTGTGGCATTGGGTGAGTGTTGGATAATCTATGATCACGGAAGTCGGGGAGGGGATTTTCATCCTCAGGCGAAGTGTCTCTGCAATAAAACCATGTTTGGTTCCATTCCTTTGGGTGGCTATGATGTTTGGCATGAGGAAATTCCACTTCTTTCCGCTTTTGAATCGAGACACCACCAAGCTCTGTGTTCGGGCCATTCACAAACTCTGTGCGCTGGTTTAAGTGAAAGAAATCCCGGAACAGTTCTGCAGTTGGTTCTTCTTGTAAATAGATTTCACAGAAGACTTGGAAATTGCATAAGTTGGAGACTGAGTTGGGACCAATATCTTGTGGATGCAGTTGGAAGCTGGCAAGCACATCTCGATAAAATTTTGACCCTGGCGGTTTGAAACCACGGCCTATATGGTCGACAAAGACTACCACCTCACCTTGTCTTGGGGTTGGAGGATTCTCTGTTCCTGGAACTCGCCATTTGATCTCAGTTTTCTTAGGCAGAGAGCCGATGCTAACCATCTCATTCAATTGAGCCTCAGTAACCCGGGAACGAGACCAGTTGCAGGCAGTGAATTGTTTGGCCATTGCAAAGTGAACAAACTGAAAATGAAAGGCCGGTTTATAAATTATGCATGATTATACACAAGAGACAAGGGAGTAAGAAACATACTGATATGATAAATGGTACAACCCGGAGATTAGTGTAATGAGAGAAAAAGGTAATGCTAGCACAGGATTGATCACACACTGTTAAACCGGAGCATAATTATGAAGGTAACATGCTCTTCCGGTTTATCATAGGGCTAATGGCATAGACTATTTATACAATGTTAAACCGCTTATATTGGTGCGAGGAGAAACGGATCTCACAGGAACATAGAAACAGATCTCACAGTGATGTATAAAACTTTTGGATCTTAAGATAAGACAGAAAAGCAAAAATAATTGGATCTTGAAGGGGTGCAGAACTGAAGCAATTTTTGACAGACTAGATCAGTTCTTTGCGCATAAGGATTTGTGATGACCATGGTAGGTAAGCTACGGCAAGAGATGCGTCAAGCATGAAGTGTCCATCTATATATTAAAGGAAGAACAAGGAAGAATAGCACTGATGAACTTCGGAAGAACTGCGAAGAATGTCGAAACCCTAGAACAGATCTATGGTGAAAAAAGCAGAGAACTTACCGGAGCTGGTGAGGAAGCAAAAGGGCGCCGCAGTATTCTGGTGCATTCAGGGTGATGCAGCGGCCAAGGTCGGAGCAGAGGCAACGGTCGACAATGGCGGTGGAGCTCCAGAGGCTGAGCGGCGCGAGGAAGACGACGCGAAGAGGCACGGGGGGGTGAAAATGACCCCTCGGTCCTATTTATAAGGCGAAGTGATAAAATGGCAAGTACAGGAATCGAGGAGCCCAAAAATGGATAAGTTAATAAAGGTGTCGCCTCGATGACTGGATATATATTAAATGAAGGAAATCTCTGACATCAACGGATGGATGACGTCAGGGCGGTTTATCGTAATTTTGAAGTATGACATTGATACGTCTCCGTCGTATCTATAATTTTTGATTGTTCCATGCCAATATTATTCAACTTTCATATACTTTTTGGCAACTTTTTACATTATTTTTGGGACTAACATATTGATCCAGTGCCCAGTGTCAGTTCCTGTTTGTTGCATGTTTTATGTTTCGCAGAATATCCATATCAAACGGAAACCAAATGGGATAAAAACAGACGGAGCTTATTCTTGGAATATTTGGAAAATTCCGGAAGAAAAATCCAAGCGAGACGGTGCCTGAGGTGGTCACGAGGTAGGGGGGTGCGCCCCCTACCCTCGTGAGACACCCGTAAGGCGGTTGACGCTCTTCTTTTGCCGCAAGAAAGCTAATTTTCGGGAAAAAAATCACGGCAACGGTTTCAGGCCAATCAGAGTTACAGATCTCCATATATATACGAAACGGTGAAACAGAGCCAGAACAGAACGCAGAACCAGAGAGAAACAGAGAGATAGATCCAATCTTGGAGGGGCTCTCGCCCCTCCCATGCCATGGAGGCCAAGGACCAGAGGGGAAACCCTTCTCCCATCTAGGGAGGAGGTCAAGGAAGAAGAGGAAGAAGGGGGCCCCTCTCCCCCTCTCCTCCGGTGGCGCCGGGACGCCGCCGTGGCCATCATCATCATCACCGCGATCTTCACCAACACCTCCTCCATCTTCACCAACATCTCCATCACCTTCCCCCCTCTATCTACAGCGGTCCACTCTCCCACAACCCGCTGTACCCTCTACTTGAACATGGTGCTTTTATGCTTCATATTATTATCCAATGATGTGTTGCCATCCTATGATGTCTGAGTAGATTTTCGTTGTCCTATCGGTGGTTGATGAATTGCTATGATTGATTTAATTTGCTTGTGGTTATGTTGCTGTACTTTGGTGCCCATCATATGATTGCGCGCGTGGATCACACCCTAGGGTTAGTTGTATGTTGATAGGACTATGTATTGGAGGGCAAGAGTGACAGAAGCTTCAACCTAGCACAGAAATTGATGCATACGGGATTGAAGGGGGACCAATATATCATAATGCTATGGTTGGGTTTTACCTTAATGAACGTTAGTAGTTGCGGATGCTTGCTAATAGTCCCAATCATAAGTGCATAGAATTCCAAGTCAGGGATGACATGCTAGCAGTGGCCTCTCCCACATAATACTTGCTATCGGTCTAGTAAAGTAGTCAATTGCTTAAGGGACAATTTCGCAACTTCTACCACCACTTTTCCACACTCGCTATATTTACTTTATTGTTTCTTAACCTAAACAGCCTCTACCTTTTATTTATGTACTCTTTATTATCTTGCAAACCTATCCAACAACACCTACAAAGTACTTCTAGGTTCATACTTGTTCTAGGTAAAGCGAACGTCAAGCGTGCGTAGAGTTGTATCGGCGGTCGATAGAACTTGAGGGAATATTTGTTCTACCTTTAGCTCCTCGTTGGGTTCGACACTCTTACTTATCGAAAACTGTTGCGATCCCCTATACTTGTGGGTTATCAGACGTCACGGCGGTTTACAATATCAAAAATGAAGATAAGAGAGAAGATTTTTTCGAAGTGTGGAAGATTGACATGAACAAGTTCAAACCAATCTGAGGCCTAATGTTGGGAATATTACTACTGGAGGTAAACCGGCCTTATGTAGCCGGGTTGACTCTTTGAAGATTAGAAGCCCATGAAGATGTAAAGATGATGGCGCTTTACGGAGGGCCCAAAGGTGGGTTACATCCTGTAAATGTAAACCGGCTTAGTCATGTAACTTGTATAGTAAGATAGAGAGAGAGAGAGGTCGAACCGGATACGTTTATGATCCGGCTTCGGGACTCTGTAGCCCGGCGGGCGTCAACCTATGTATATAAAGGGACGACCCGGCCGCGGTTTAGAGACAGACAACAACAACTTGAGAGCCAGACAAAGCGGATTCGCTCCCTGGCCTTCGAAACCCTAGCAATACCAATCACAACTAGACGTAGGCTTTTACCTTCATCGAAGGGGCCGAACTAGTATAAACTCATGTGTCCCCTTGTCCAGTTTAACCCCTTTAAGCTAACCCGTTGCGATGGCTCCACGACTAAGTCCTTTCACGAGGACATCTGCCGTGACAAACCCACGACACATGGTGATGACGAGGACGAAGCGGACGTAGACGAACAACGAGTAGTCGCTTCCCAAAAACCTATTCGCCTCTCTCCCGTACAGGAACCGGAGAGACGGGGTTTCGGAGACCTGCTCTCCCGTCGAGAGTGTGCGCGGCGAAGAGGAACGACGGTGGGCGCGCGTGTGGAGCAGATGTGATCTGATCATGGCGGCTAGGGTTAGGAGACACCGCACACTTATATAGATGCAACCGCGTGGAGAGACGTGGGCTCGACCCACGTCCGAGCTCAGCTCGGCTCAATCCCGAGTCGAGGCGGGCGGATGTATTTCTTCTTCGCAGCTTTGTGCTCCATGTCGGTGGCCAGGTTGGCTAGTGGTGCAGTGGTGGCTACCTAGTCTTTGCTGGTGGCGTAGGGGCGTCGTGGTGGTTCCTGTGGTGGTGCAGTGGTGGCTGCCTGGTATTTGCTGGTGGCCCAGGGGCGTGGTGGTGGTTCCCTTTCTCCTACTGAAGAGCTGACGAAGCGTGGGGTGGGCTTGGTGCCAATGGTGGCACCGGCTACTCGCGCGATGATGGCGGCTTCGGATCTAGGGCTCGCACTCGGGTGGACCGGTTTGGACCAGGGGCGGGTCGAAGCTCTTGCTCTGGGTAGGTGGGATTAGGCATGTTCCGGATGGTTCTCGTGGGTGACGAGATCCTCCTCCTCGCAGGTCAATGGTTGTTGGGACTCTGGTCCATGGTTTGCTGACTCGATGTCCGCGACCACGGGCATGACTTTGTGGGAGCTTGCTCGGCGACAGCCGTTAGTGGTCACGGAGTCATGTCCCTTCTAGTCCACCTAGATTGGCTGGGGATGCAGGAGTGGATGCCTCCTACGGTGGTGGTGTCGACCCAGGCTCCGAGGCTGATGCCAGGATAGAAGTGAAAGGAGGCGCATTTTACTCTTTCTACCGTGGTTGGGACTCTGTGTTGGCGATCGTTGGCAGATTCTCAAACATGGACGCCAGGGCAGCGGCTCCAGATGGCGGTCCATATAGGTGGCTCTCTGGCGGGGTCCATGATGGTGATGGTGGCTACCCCTTTTGGCCGTGTGTGCGGTGAGAGGGGTGGCGGCAGGTGGCGCAAGCATTCGTTTTTGTCATTGGCAATGATGGCGTCCCGACCTGGACATGGGGAGCTGGTCTCGTTGCGCTTGTTCTCAGGACCTCTTGGTGGCACAGAGGACTACCGAGTGAAAACTTTGCGCTTTGCCGCCACCGCCACCGATGCTCACGGGCGCCGCTCTCCTCCTGAAGACGTTGTTGAGGTGCTTCTTTCCGTGTCGGGGCTCCGGGTGAAGACCCTTGTCCATGCTTGACTCGGTAGCAGCGACGCTTTGCAAGGTTATCCCTCTTGAGGGCGTCTTCATGGATCTTAGGTGTGTTAGGGTATAGCATGGTGTTGTACTTAGTTCTTCCGATGTTCTTCTCTCGTAGCATGGTGTGATCCGGGTACCCTAGGATCGGCATTGTGTGGGGCTACCCCATCATCTTGTATCGTTCGGTCGTGTACTTTTTGATGTTGCTTAAAGCGGGGCAAAAGCTTGTTTCGAGAGGTTGGCCGATGGTGCCCATGTCCATATGGGTTGGGTTTAGTCCTGTTTTCCATCAATTAACTGGGCATTTCTGTTTTTCTTAATCAATAAAAATGACAAGTCTTCTGAAGGAAATATGCCATAGAGGCAACAATAAAGTTGTTATTTTATATTTCCTTATTCATGATAAAGGTTTATTATTCATGCTAGAATTGTATTAATCAAAAACTTAAATACATGTGTGAACAAATAAACAAATACCGTGTCCCTAGCTAGTGAGCCTCTACTAGACTAGCTCGTTGATCAAACATGGTTAAGGTTTCCTAACCATGCATGGACATGTGTTTTCATTTGATATCGGGATCCATACGTTAGCTTAGCATAATGATGTGATGTGATGGACAAGACCCATCCATTAGCTTAGCATAATGATCGTTCAGTTTATTGTTATTGCTTTCTTCATGTCAAAGACATGTTCCTTCGACTATGAGATTACGCAACTCCCGGATAGCGGAGGAATACCTTGTGCTATCAAACGTCACAATGTAATTGGGTGATTATAAAGATGCTCTACAGGTATCTCTGAAGGTGTTTGTTGAGTTGGCATAGATCAAGATTAGGATTTGTCACTCCGAATATCGGAGAGGTATCTCTGGGCCCTCTCGATAATACACATCATAAGAAGCCTTGCAAGCAAAGTGACTAATGAGTTAGTTGCAAGATGATGTATCACTAAACGAGTAAAGAGACTTGATGGTAACGAGTTTGAACTAGGTATAGAGATACCGACGATCGAATCTTGGGCAAGTAACATACCGATGGACAAAGGGAATTACGTATGTTGTCATAACAGTTCGACCGATAAAGATCTTCGTAGAATATGTAGGAGCCAATATGGGCATTCAGGTTCCTCTATTGGTTATTGATCGGAGAGGTGTCTCGATCATGTCTACATAGTTCTCGAACCCGTAGGGTCCGCACGCTTAACATTCATTGACGATATAGTGTTATATGAGTTATATGTTTTGGTGATCGAATGTTGTTCGGAGTCCCGGAGTCTTGAAATGGTCGAGAGGTAAATATTGATATATAGGACGATGGTATTTGGACACCGGAAGTGTTTCGGGACGTACCGGAAGGAATCGGGTTACTGGAAGGGGTTCCGGGCACCCCCCCCCCCCGGCAAGTTATGGTCCTTATGGGCCAAAGGAGGGGACATACCAGCCCAGAAGGGGGCTGGTGCACCCCTCCCTTGTTTGGCCAGCCCTAGGGAAGGAAAAGGGGGAGGGCTGGCCCCTCCTGCCTTTCCCTCTCATGGGAGAAAGGAAACGGGGGGGGGGGGGGCACCCTCCCCTGCCTTTCCCCGCACTCCAAATAAGGAAAGGGGGAGGCACGGCCTGGGAGGGACCCCAAGTAGGATTCCTCCTACTTGGGCGCCTTCTTTGGCTGCTCCTCCCTCCCTCCCACCTATATATATGTGGGAGGGGGGCGCCTAGCACACAACAAACAATTGCCTAGCCGTGTGCGGCGCCCCCCATCCATCGTTTACACCCCCGGTCATATTTTCGTAGTGCTTAGGCGAACCCCTGCGGAGATCACTTCACCATCACCATCACCACGTCGTCGTTCTACCAGAACTCATCTACTACCTCGTCATCTTGCTGGATCAAGAAGGCGGAGGACGTCACTGAGCTGAACGTGTGCAGAACGCGGAGGTGCCGTACGTTCGGTACTTGATCAGTTGGAGCGCGAAGAAGTTCGACTACATCAACCGCGTTGTTAAATGCTTCCGCTTATGGTCTACGAGGGTACATAGACACACTCTCCCCTTTCGTCGCTACGCATCTCCATGGATAGATCTTGCGTGTGCGTAGAATTTGTTTTGTTTTCCATGCACGTTTCCCAACATATTCTGCTTCAATTAAAAAAAGAATTCAATTCTGATAATTCTCAGTCCAGGATTGCTGCAATTCTTTCTCATCAATTTCAGCCAGCCTGGCGATAATCAATCGAAACACTTCGGATCGGTTGTTAGCGGGGGGTAACTAGTGTAGGAAGTAGATTGTATTATTTAGTTACACACTACCCAACGTATATGTTGCCAATAGTATTAGCGGTAATGAGAAGAGATTCATGAGATCAGTTCAACCAGTTAGTTCAATTTCCCCCAAAAATAGTTAGTTCAATTTCCCTAAAAACAGTTAGTTCAATTTGCTAAATCAAACTACTTGTCTCGAAGTTATATCGGGGTAAGTTTTCTGCCTCAAAGTACTATTTCAATGTATAGATGTGCACCTCATATGTTGGTAGTATGAAGCAATTGTGAAGTTTGAGGTTGACGCATGAGTCTCTCCATATGTTAGCAGTATATTCTAAAGAAAGCCTGCTTAGAAATTACAAAATATATTTTTAGTTTCTGCATAACCTGGTTTTTGTAACTCCTGCATTCCAAACATGGCATCAAACTAGAAGTAGACACAAAACAAATGTCAGTTGCAATGGTTCAACCTCTCTTTGGTTCAAAAAATGTCACCAAACATGGCATCTATGGGCTTTCGCCTTCTTTGCTTACTCGGGTGATTTTTTCTAAACAGGCAAAATATTTGTTTGTTTCATTAATCAAGCGGAAGCGATAATTGCTGAGTTGATTATCAGAAAACTGCGCAAAAACCGTTACAGTCTCCCAAGCAGTACACATAGGATACCCTACAAACACCTCTCTAAAGAAAACCTCATCAAGATAGCATAGAATTGTCATTGTCATAAGTTCTCACCAAGGCGTCATCGCCATCCCTAATCTCCGAGCAAGCGTCTCCGACTTCACCGCAGACGATCGTCGACCCAACCCATCCCATTGTGCCCGTGACGGGGTCCAAGGTCGACAAGCAGCGGCACGAACAAGGTTTGCTTAAGCATTTGATTCTTTCTTCTTGCCAATGATATCTGCTCGCACTCATTGTTCAGGGATGTCTCATCGCCGTCTTGCTACGTCCCCCTCTCGGCCTTCTACAATAGCACAAGCGTCGGTTGCCAGTCGGGCAGTTGCGGCCGTGCAAACTCTCCATCAGCGCCTTAGTGCATCATACAAAGCGACATGATATCCTGCCACACTCTGCATTCGTTGAATTTGTGTTGTCTTTCTGATTCGCGTCTGCATGCACATGTTCGTCTCGTTTTTCAACGCCGGCAAGCAATCCAAGAGCCTGCGCTGCCTATCACCGCCGGTGATCTGTTGGTGGTTACCATTTAGTGGACGGAGCACATGTGCCCGATCCGGGTACGCTGGCACATGAGGTAGAGCTACCGAGGGTATTCGAAGGTGAAGGCGATAGTCACGAACTACAACATAGCTAGCAACTACAGTGACTGGAATCTCGTTGTGCGGCACCCCAACCTCCGGAGCTTGACACAGCTCTTCAGCTTCAACTACCTGCCCTCGTCTAGTACGACACAATTAGTAACTAGTAAGAACACGAGACCTCGTCTAGTACGACACCATTAGTAACTAGTAAGCACATCAGTGGCTGAGCTTCAATAGGGCCGGGGGGCATAGCGCCCGACCCTACACAATCTGTATAATACTCCCTCCGTCCTAAAATAAGTGACTTGGCTTTGTACTAACTTTATACTAAAGTTAGTACAAAGTTGAGTCACTTATTTTGGAACGAAGGAAGTACTAAGAAGTAAGAGTGGGTAAGAAATGTGTGGTTTGCGAATGACACAGGGATGTTCTGGGGGGTCAAGAACTAGAACGAGATGCTGCCGGGGGACGGGAACATGCAGACTGCGATGTTATTGGAGAAAGACCCGAGCGACTTCAGCTTCTTAGGTGGCTGGGCGTTCCCAAGGGTCTACTTCGATGGACGCGAGTGCGTCATGCCACTGCCAGATCAGCACCCTTCGCTTCCCAACAAGGCCTGGACGTGCGTGTCTCGGCCGTGCAATGATGGTTGGTCACCGGCTCTTGCCTACTCTCGTCATCTATGTTCCTTCTCGTATAAAGGATACATGAGTAACCATGAGTACATGGGTTTGAGACGCAGTTTAATTCTCTCCCTGTAGTACAACTGTACCTCTTCTTTTAGCGGTTGTAGATAAACTATTGCTCAGCGACACATGGCCGCAACAAAAGGAAATCCTAGAAAACTTCATACTCGGGAAGATATCCCGGCAATTACATGGTCCTTCGATGCTAGCACGGAGTGCAAGGTTAGACATGGCTTCTTTGTGGTGGGATCATTGGCGCGACAATCAAATAGTCGAAGATGCTTTCCCTACTCCGTTTAATTTCGCCCTAGACAAGTTCTACTCAGCCTAATCACAATCCAGTCAAGCAATTGGTCGCTAGAACCAAAAACCTATGTTACTTGTAACTGCATAGGCTGAGCTGGTCAACCTCCTCAATCTCCTATCAAGTTGCCAACCACATGTGAAGATGACTGTAGAGTAAGCTCCGTATCGGGTAAACCTACATGCTACTCACCATCGGAAGGGGCAATTGATTGTTGCACCTTAAATAACAGCCTATCATTCCTAGAGCATCTCCAAATGATGAGAAAACAAAAGGCAACACCTTAACAGTGAAAAAACACGAACATTCAGTTTACGATGGTAAAATAGGATCGATTTCCATCATCATCGAGACAACAGAAGAGCGCAAGATAAAAGCATCCAGGTGAGAATGCTATAATCAGCGGGTCCAAAGCAACCTTTCATCCAAACCGTTGCCTACTAAGATTACACGGTAAACATCTAATCCAGCCAACCCTTCACGAAATGCCTACCTCCTCGCACCTGCAACACTTCTCTACTTTGAAGCTGTGCGTACAAACCTCCTAGAAAGAGGGGAGCTAGATCAGATTCCGTTCACAAGATGACATGGAGGCACGTATCCTTCTGATACAGCTTGAGGCGCGGCAGAGCCATCCAAGCCCCCTCGTGTGCAGCCGACCGCTGTCGCCAAACCATGCCATCACGAAAGTTGTTGAGCCCAATGCAAAGGTAAAAAATCCTTCACGAAGTTGAACATTTTTCAAAATCGCAAAACAGGATGGCGGCCCCTTCTTCCTGAATTTGCAGCACATCATAGCCGAGAGGAAACATAAACAAGGATCAAGCAAACGAGGAAAGGGAGGGAGCGAACCAAGAGAGCCAAGTCTAATGATCATGAATTCCTAAAATATTCATGAATCTCTAAAAAAGGTTTGCGAATACCAAAATTGTTCATGGGTCTTGAAATAATGTTTGCGGAATTCAAAAAATGTTTTTGATTTTAGAAATAGGTTAAGGATTTTGAAAACATGTTCACAAATTTGAAAAAATATCTGAATTCAAAAGATGATGGTGAAATTCGCAATTTTTTTTGTGAATTCCAAAAATGTTCAGGAGTCTCGAAAATACGTTTGCGAAATTCAAAAAATGTTCATGATTTCATATTTTTTTGCAAGAATTCGAGGAAAGGGAGCCAAGTCTAACGGGCCGCCGCCGCGTCTACGTGGGCGCCCGTTCCCGAACCGGCGCTGCGCTGGGGAGGCGCTCTCCAACCGTCGGCCTACGAAATAAATAGGAGGTGCTACGGCTCTCGTCTCTCCAAAAATTTTCTCCCAGCCGCCGCCACCCACAGAATTGAACCCACCTTTCTTCCTTACGATCGAGCGGCGCCGGCGAGCGATGTCGGGCCGCCGATCTCGCTCTCGCCTTGCCCTCAGCACTGCCGCCGCCGATAGGCCGCTCAGATCCGCCGCAGGTCTGCCGATCGCTCTGCTGCCCTCAGATCCCTCGCGTCTACCCTGCCGCCTGGGTTCGACCCGTCGCTGCATCCTATGTGTTCGTGGCCGCCGTCGCAGGAGTCGCGCGACTCCAAGGTGCGCATACTCCTGCAGAAGCTGGTAGGGCCAAGCCTCTACTGCATGTACTACGGCAACGTCCCGGAGCCCGAGGCCAGGCGCGCCGCCGAGGCCATCGAGGCCGAGTCCTTCGCCACCATCTCCGAGTACGCCTCCGGCGTGACCTTGGCCTCCCGCAAGGAGCGTTTCGCCGTCTACAAGATGTACTTGAAGGAGACTGGCGATCGGCTCCTCGGGTTCTTCAAATCCCGAGCCGCCGCAATGGGGGGCATGCTGGAACCGGGGGATTCGTCGGCGCCTACTTTGGCTCTTCCAGCTCCCGCTTCCGAGGAGTAGGGCTTTCATCATATGGTAATTTGATTGCTGTTATTCTGTTGGTGCGTTGGAAATTTGTTCATGATTTCCTACGTCTATGGTCAGTACTGTCTGCTGTCTATCAGAGATTGGCACGCGTGAGAACTTGTGTTTGTTTCCCAAACTGGTACCTTGCTATGTATAAGTAATAATCAAGAAAGTTATTAAAGGTGCATCCTTGCCATTGCATTGACATATTTGTTCTGGAATTCTGTTTTTGCATTCTGGTTTTAATATTCTGGAGTTTGTTATTTGTTTCCCATGTCGATCAAGGGAGTAGTAATATACTGTGTTGTGTTAGCTTGTGGGATTAATCTGTTTTCTCTTCTAAGGTGAAAGTGCTGCAACTACATGGGTTTTGAGTTCTAAAATTGAACTCAGCAGGCTCGATTTTGCATCCTCTCAATGCTAGAGGACAATTGATAGATCATGTAATAGTAGGCTTTGTGATTGGCTGATTCACTAGTAGAGTACTGTTTAACGTGCTGCTTTCCAGATGCTATCTGGGCGCTTATAATAATTCAAGTGTTCTTTCCTCAAGCATGTCCACATGGGAGTTTTAGAATTTGATTACCTCTTTAAGTTGGGTTACTACGTTCTTTAAACTCTAGTGCATGCTTTGTATGTATTGTACAAAGAAAAGCTCCTGCTGCTACTGGAGTGTGGACATGCTTGTGCATTCAGTATAGAACGAATGCCACTGGAATATAAGAGAAGAAGATAAAATAAGGAGTTGGGATATACATTTCCACTCAAGTTCTTCGTTTAAGTTCAGGAGAGTACCATTCAATCCATACGTCCATCCCCACTAACCTGTATCAAAAAAATAAATTCAACAACCATATTTCAACAGTTTTATATTTCAATGGCCAACCAAGTGTTTGATAACTGTAGACTGCACATGCAAATCAAATGCGCAAAGGGTGAGCACAAAGGCTTAGTGCTGCAATCCAAATCTAAGCTGAAAGATGTGGCATTTCTTATGTTTAAAGTGACAATAGCAGGAGAGATAGTCCGCCGTCGCTAAGCAGAGTAGGCTGCACCTGCTGGTAGCAAAACGGTGCAGCTGCATGCATTCTCCACGAGTAAAACTTCCATGCATACATTTTCTGCCAAGAATAGGTTCACAATTGAAATAAATCAAATATGTCATTCACTGAATCTGCCTAGATACAAAGCACTATCCTAGGAAGGAACCTTTTAAGGAGATTATGATTGCAAAAGTACAGGTACAGTTTATTTTTATTTTTTTGAGGGAAAGGCCATCATGGCTAGCTTTATTAAATCAAACCCTGGGATCATCCAAACCGGAGGGTCCTCAGTCCGAACAGGACAGTTTATTCAAATAACTATGCTTAGCTAGCTCATGTGCAACGCCATTAGCTTTCCTATTACAGTGCTTAAATTTGACCTTTCCTATTAGACTTGTAGCATCTAGAGACTCGGGATAAACGGCCGCCGCCGAGTCCCACCATTGAGTAGTGCCAGTGCAAAAGTTAATCGCCTTCATCGAGTCTGATTCGGCCTCGACACAGTTGAACCCAAGAGAGTTGGCAAAAACTAGCCCATCCCTCATCGCTTCTGTGGTACAAGCATCTGCAGCAAATGGAACAAACGAACATTGTGCCGCCAAAAAAATGCCCCTATGATCACGGATAACTGCTGATGTAGCTCCACTTCCCTCATCAATATGAAAGGCCGCGTCTACATTCAGTTTCACCGATCTGATTTCGGGCTTTGTCCATTTTGCTTCTGGTTCAGTCGCACTAACTTTTTTCAGTCTCGCTGCATTTGCTGTAATGGCCAGGATAGAAGTAGGGCTGCGTCCTAGGTGGTGAACAACTCCTTCATGAGTGATCTGGCGCCGAAGCCACCAGGGGTACCAGCATACCACCGCAATTGTTTCTCTTACCCTTATTAAATCAGTGCCCGGCATCACTCCCTGTGGACGTTGTAGGAGAGTTTCCGAAAGTTCAGAACCTGATATATCTGTCCGATTGGCCAGTTACCAGATTATAAATTCCCAATTTCGACCATAGTTGCATTGCCAATGTACATGAAAACAGTAGATGTTTTATATCTTCGGCATCCTGTTTGCAGATTGGGCAATGCCCTGCTGACCCAATATGTCGGTTTACAAGGATGGATTTCAGTGGTATAATACCATGCAGGCTTCTCCAGCAAAATATGTGCACTTTCGGTGGAATTGCAAGATCCCAGAGTCCCCTCCAAACCAAATTGACTACTTACGTGCTAGGTTGTAACAAGCCTGCTCTAAATTTGTGTCTCCATTCAACTTGGTATGCTAATTTTACAGAAAAGATCCCTGTTCTGAAATGGTGCCAAGCAATGAATTCATCAAAGGATGAGGTATGCAGAGGGATTTTAAGAATCCGTGTCACATCAACCGGCCAAAAAATCTCTCCAATGAGCACCTCGTCCCACTGTCCAGAAGTAGGATCAATGAGATCACTGACTTTAGTTATGAGTGTTGGCCCCGAGGAGTCACAACCTTTCTGTCCGGGCTTGCTGGAATACACGGATCTGTCCAGATGTTAACATCATTGCCATTACCAATTATCCATATATATCCCCGTTTGGAAATTTGAATTCCGTGGGTTCAAACGTTTGAAAGACGACCCCCTTTTTGGACTTGCCTGAAGGAGTTGTCCATCCGGATAATATTTTGCATGAAGCACTTTTGCGCAAAGAGATTCTGGCCAGGTGATTAGCCCCCAGCACTATTTAGCTAGCATCGCAAGATTAAAGGAATATAAATCTCGAAACCCCATACCTCCTAGAGATTTCGGTACACATATCTTCCACCATGCATACCAGTGCATTTTATTTTTTTCCTCATCATCTCCCCACCAAAATCTTGCAATGATGTCCGTGTTTTTTTTTCATATTCCCTTTGGGATCAAGAAGACTGACATTGTGAATACGGGAATAGCTTGTGCCACTGCCTTCAATAGTACTTCTCTACCTCCCAAGGAGAGCTGTTTTTCCATCCATCCAGCAATTCTTTCCCAGATTCTTTCAACAAAATGATTAAAGCAGTCACTGTTGTCAGCACCAACTAAGGCAGGGAGCCCTAGATATTTATCTGAAATAGCCTCTGTATCTATATGTAGTTCTTGGCACATTTCAGCTTTAGTCACCACACTTGTGTTAGGGCTGGAGAAAATGCTAGATTTTGTTCTACTCACCATTTGACCAGAATTTGCACAATAGGTGTCTAGTACCTGCTGTAAGGAAGCTGCATTTAACATATCCGTCTTCATGAGAATCAGGGAGTCATCAGCAAATAATAGGTGTGATACTAACGATGCATTCCTGCACACCCAAGCTGCATTTAACATATCCGCCTTCATGAGAATCAGGGAGTCATCAGCAAATAATAGGTGTGATACTAACGGTGCATCCTGCACACCCTTATCTCATCAATGCCACCAGCTTCTTCTTCATACTGCAGTAAGCTATACAGACCTTCAGCACACAAAAGAAATAAATATGGTGAGAGTGGGTCTCCCTGGCGAATCCCCCTTGTAGGGGTAAAGCCATCAGTCTCCTGCGAATTATATCGAACGGTATATCGCACAGAAGATACACAACTCATGATCATCCTCACCCACTGTGCATCAAACCCCAGTTTCAAAAGCATATTTTTCAAAAAAAAATCTATTCAACTCTGTCATATGCCTTGTGCATATCTAGTTTCACTGCACACAGGCCAGTCTGGTTGTTCCTTGTGTTCTTTATTTTGTGGACACATTCATAGGCAACCAAAATATTATCAGTGTCCAGGGACGAAAGCACTTTGTGGTTGGGAGATGATTTCCGGTAGAATACGCTTCAATCTACTTGCCAACATTTTTGACACAATTTTATAAATGACATTACAAAAGCTAATTGGACGGAATTGTGTGATAGATTCCGGTGCTTCAACCTTTGGTATAAGAACCACCGTAGTGTCATTCCACCCTTTTGGGATAATTCCAGTGTTAAGTGCATGCACCACCTCCTGGATAATTTCCTCACCAAACAAGTGCCAAAACTTTTTATAAAAAATCGCATGCAGTCCATCTGGACCGGGTGCTTTGAGATCACCAATACTATCAATGGCCTTTTTCACATCATCGGGACCAAAAGGTGTTGTAAGCATTTCATTCATCTATGAACTTACTTTCTATTCCACCTTTGCAAGGAAGGCTGGGTCGGTAGCATTCCCTTCAGAAGAAAATAGGTCAGCAAAATAAGAAACAATTTTCTGACTTAACATGGTTGTACCTTCGGCCCAGGTCCAATCATCATTTTTCAACCTTGAAATTTTGTTTCTTTTGCGTCGAGCAGCAGCAAAACTTTGGAAAAACTGTGTATTTCTGTCCCCACACCGAAGCCAAGTCACCCTTGACCGTTGCATTTGCTGCACCTCCTCCAGTTCAAGCAAGAATTCGATCAGCTCAGCAAGCTCCTTCCTCTTTGCCTCCGAGTCATCATTCATATCATCTCTCATGACTTTCTCTAAGTCTCGTTGGGCTTTCCTAAGCCGCTTCTCAGGCTTTCTTCAGGACACGTTGATCCCAGTCATGAAAAGAGCTGTGCATAACTCGTAGCTTAGCCATGATCCCAGGACCATCTGCATGTATATTTGCCTCATTCCATGCATGTTGGACTTTTTTTCCGCAAACTGGGCCTCCAGAAGCCAACGCGCCTCAAATTTATTGCATCCCAAGGGTGTTGAAATACCTTGATGGAACTCCATGTCTAACGGTCTATGGTCCGAATGACCATATTCTAGATTCTGAATAACAACACCTGAGTATAGTTGTTGCCATGCCAAGTTACAGACACATCTGTCTAATCTCTCTTTTATTCTTCCTCTATACCATGTAAATGTGTCTCCTGTATAGCCCATATCAACTACTTCGCAATCGTTCAACGCCTCTTGAAATGATTGCATGGAGTGAACCGCTCTTGGATTCCCTCCTTCTTTCTCATTGTTAGACAGAATCTCGTTGAAATCCCCCATGACTAACCATGGCAAATTATGTTGAACCTTTAAACTCCTCATTCTTCTGCAAGTCTTGTGTTTATCAGTCCATTTAAACTCGCCATACATACCCGTGAACCTGCATTCATGACCTTTATCCTCTATTTTCACATCAATATAGTTAGGATCAGAGAATATTTGTGGCACCCTCACCTGCTGCTTCCAAAGCATACACAAACCTCCTTTCCTGCCATCACTAGGATTAACAATAAGATGATACATCATCAAACGGCGCCGTAAGCACTCTGCCGGATAGCGTTCTGGATGTGTCTCCGACAAAAACAACACCTCGGGTTGATATCTTCGATGGATGTCCAGCAAAGCTCGAACTGTCGGGTCATTCCCGAGACCCCGACAGTTCAGTGCTAAGAGTTTCATTGCGTCCGGCGGTCCTCCGCCGAGGAGGCCGCCGGTTCAATAGTAGTGTTTCTGTCCACTGCTGTTCCATCGCTACTCTTGAGTTTTTTTTATTTGCATTTTTTTGTGGTGTCCCCCCACCTACAGATGGGTCACCCTCACCTCCCTGAAATTGGTTAGCAATAACCGATGTATTACCAACAGGTACAATCGCACCACTGTTCAGATCCAGTGGTACTAAGTCACTAGGAGTATTTGAACTGGAGTCGTTCACAATCCTCTTTCCCGGTATGTTTTGGTCCTCATTCTGACTGCCCAAGGGGTCCTCAGCAGCTATTTGCTTGTTAAACATATCTTGCTGTGCATTGAATCTTCAGCTTATGTTCCGTTCATAATCTGATATCTCGCCAGTGCCAGTATCAAACTCTATTCCATATTCAGATCCAGGCATGTTGGGGTGTCCTCCTTCATCAAACCGGTTCCCCCTCCTTCCACGTCCTCGACCCCTGCCTCCAAAAGTACAGGTACAAGTTAATTTCATGAACCAACAATTCGAAGCAAGGATGAACAGATTGTAATTTATACTCCCTCCGTTCCTAAATATTTGTCTTTCTAGAGATTTCAAATGGTCCCCACATACGGATGCATATAGACATATTTTAGAGTGTAGATTCACTCATTTTGCTCTGTATGTAGTCACCATTTGAAACCTCTAAAAAGACAAATATTTAGGAACGGAGGGAGTACATGTCATGCGAATTTGGAGGCAATATTGAAGAGCGGGAAAATCAAGCCAATTATACCTAGATCTGGTGTGGTCAGTTGTCTCTCAATCTCAGTCATGGGCCATTGGGCCTCCACCAGGACCACCAATGGTGGCCGTGGTGGTAAGGTATCCCGATGGCTGCAGAGGCAAAGCTCAAACACAACTTACAATATCTATGACATCCCGGTGCCTCGAGTAGACCGCATCAGGCTGCACTTGATTAAAATTGATGTCACGTTATGTGAAACATGGAGCCGGTTTAGCAGCAAAGCTCAAACACAACTTACGATATCTATGACACCACGAAATAAAAATCATTAGTATGCCAAATTAGAAAACCAATCACGTGATTGATTGTATATAATGCATAATACGAGTCCCTGAAATGGCATGTAGAGGCAGCCATCAAGATATTCAATACAATCCTAAACCCGTGTATGAAAAATCTAGCAGAAATTTGGATTAGCACACATCTTACAATTGTTCTTATTCCCGTCCTGCCTCATATATACAACAGATCTGACAAGCCTAAAATTCTAAAAACAAGTATGGGGAACAGTGGCACCACCTAAAAGGAGTGGCGCTCCATGGACGAGGTTGCAGAAGTCGAGGGATGTGCAGCTGCTGGCCGATGCTTCCATCACTGTAGGAATCAACCCCAATCAACCCCATCCGAACCCTACCTCCCTAAGGACACAATAGGAAGATATGAATTAGAGAGAGGATCACAGTCACAATTCACCATGGGAAGTTAGAGAAAGTAGGAAGAAAGTGCCAAAGAGCTCACCTATACCGAGAGTCTCCTCCATGAATTGGGGGTTGTCCTCGAGCTATCCTCTGCACGCAGCCGGGCTCGACCTAGGTTTCTCTTATGTCGGTGTATCGTGCAACCATCATGTTGCGTACCTACCCGTGTGTGCCGCCTCCACCCTGCTTTAGTGGGAGATAGGAGGAGGAGGAGCAATGAGGAAGAGAGTATCCGGGAAGAGGAAAAAAAAGAGAGGAGGGCTTACCTAAGGCCGCCGTGCCGGTGGCAGCAACCTGAAGATGAGTAGGCGGAGGCGACCGTCTCCGTGAGGAGGAGCTGCGCCGCCACTGCTCTTCCTCGAGCGTGGGGGCAACCTGGGAGAAGGAGGTAGGAGGGTGGCCGGTGATGAGGCAGGATGCCGGCGGCGAGACGGCGACCGCTGGAGCTGGAGGATCCAGGGAGAAGACAAGGGGCACGGGGCTCAAGGTAGGGAGAGGATTCGTTGCTCGCTAGGTTTTCACCACGACCCACCGCGACCTATCTATCCGCAATACACACGCCAACAAAATTTACACCCACGCATAAACACACAAACAACGCTTCGTTACCTGGCCCCACGGCTAACAACCCCACTTGCCATTGTCCCTCATGGAACTAAAAAAGTGCATCATGAAGTAAAAAACCGTACAATAGGGATTTCATCGAACGACCCAGCGGCCATATCGATCGCAAGTGCTCCAGATGTGCGGGTAGCCTAGCGACAATTATATGTAAAATCCGGTAGAGAACTTTCCTGCTCCCAAAACAGCTCATACCTCCTCAACTTTGGCCTAGCATGGCCAAGCTCCGGCTCACCTTTCAACACCACTGCAACATGGTTAGAGCAAGGCGAAACCATGTGGGTCACCGAGTTAAAAGGAAACAAATTCCGCCATGTATTGGTTGTTGTAGCCTTGTCCAAACGGGCTTGAACATGCGCAACCCTCCCACTTTCATCGAAGCCCTCAGCGGTGCCCCGGCCCTAATGCACCACAAGGCTCCCTTTCTAGGGATCATCTTAGTGAACAGATCTAGGAGAAATAAGAGATGGTTCTCTAGTTAACATGTAAGCATGGTTTTAGATTGTTGGTCTAAGTTGGAAGTAGGACCACATGGAATCACATAGCTAAGTTTGACACTTGATAGAAGTCGGCAAGTTCAAACACAATTATTTGCCACATTCTAGCACCATCAATTAATGTCGTACACAAACCTCCTAAATTTCATGGGTGCATGACTCTAGTCACAATTATTCTCCTCATACCCTTCCTTTTATGCTTTAAGAACAAAAAAGAGGGAAAATGACAAGCATGGACAACAAATAAATCATTCCTTTATCGAAAAAAAAGCAAATAAACCATTCATCTCTTGTTTGGTCATCACGAGGAAACCCTAGCTAGTTGGTTTTGCTTGGTCAACCAAAACTATTAACAAATAACCATAGCTAGTTGGGCTACTACTACCATCATTCTCCATGTGCTGAACCCTCTTCTCATGATCTCACCACCTCCCCACCTCCCTTCGACATCATCGCAGAATTTCTCGCCCCATGCCTTGGCAGGCGCAATAGATTGCCACTTTGGACTATTCCTAAATTGGTGGCTAAAGAGATGGTGATATGGTGAAGCGGTTAGGGAGATGGTGGATTCAGCAGCTAGAGGGAGAGACGACAGCACGGTTGGATGAGGGCAAGAGTGAGGGGTTGGAATGAAATTTCTTCCCGTCTCCCGTACTGATTGTAGGTGCTTGGAACGGGCCCTTCTTAGATTGTCTCTGGGGGCCTCTAGAGGCCTCGCTATAATAAGGAACTAGGTAGAGGCACAACGGGACAGTATTTTCTTGTCTCCGGTGCCCAAAAAAGGGTTTAAGGGAGTTGACTAGGACCCTTGTTTAAGATGCTCTTAGTCCATAGAGAGATGGTGGGGCACTCACCTTTAATGGTTCCACCACAAATCTAAGTTTCTCAACAGCCCAAACATAGATGTACCTAATGATATACTTATATCTAATTAGCATGTTTGAAGGGCGGTTTGGAGATCTCTTGTAACTTTCAACATGCGAAACAAATTATGATAAGAAAATTAGGTCGTAATAAAATATTTGATGGTCGGTTCAGGGCTATAAAGGATTTGATTTATTTATTATTAACTGTCCATATTCGTGCATATAAGTGTGTCTTTTATGGAGCAACTGGTTTGCTAAGATCATATTCTGTCTTGCTCGTCAGCAAATACAAGGTAGTGATGGATTAAGAAATGCATCGACCTGCGATTGATTAGTAGAAAGCTCAATTAGCCCGGCCTTCTGATCGATTTGCTAACTAAGATCAGATTCTATTTTGTTCATTTTTATTTGCGGGGGATTCGGTTTCGCTCATTAGCAACCAAAGAGAGTAAATTAAGCTAGGTAGTGATAGATTAAGAAACTTAAAGTGCTGGGTGGCGACATCACCAGTACCGGTCGGGCAGGAGATGCTCGATGGCCACGACAAATCAAGCAAGAGCAAGTAGCAGCCATGAGTGGCATGCATGCATGTATGTATACATTCTGGCTGGGTAAGTGGATCCGGCTTGTCTGCTCCCTTCCCATGCTTCCATCCGTGCTCCCGCTCCATCCTACGGCTGTCTTTTTCTTTTTTTTCTTTCTAATCTAATCATCTCCCCCCCCCCCCCCCCTTGATTTTAAGAGGGTGGGATCGGGCCTTATTTTGTTTCAATCAAATCATGCCATGTATGCGGGAGCACGGATGGGCGCACACTCGGGGAGCAGGCAAGTCTCGTCCGGGTAAGTATAGTGTGTGTATCAATTATATATTCTTTTTGAGCAAAGTATCCATATATGGTAGACCGTTGACTGTGGTATGGTGTGGATAGTAACATACTAACATCGACTTAGGTGGTGTTTGGTTCTCTAGTTCTAGGACTTTTTTTAGTCCCAACTAAAAAGTCCCTTCCTGATTGTTTCCAAAGACTAAAAAGTCCCTAGTCCCTTCCTAAAGGTTATTAAATGACCATGTTGCCCCTAATATATAGAAAAATAACAATCAAACAACGTCATGGGGTGGCGGGCCAATGGGTGCATGGAGGGGCATTGTTGGAAAAGCCCAAAAAGTTCCAAAAAGACTCTCCTTGAGAGTGTTCTTCATTTAGTCCCAAATGCCTAATTTAGTCCTTAAAAAGTCCCTCCCGTTTGGTAAAAAAGTCTCTAAGAGGGACTTTTTCTAGTCCATACACAAAAAAATCACTGGAAACAAACACCCCCTTAATTCCCTCCATCTCTCCGCTTGTAACTTGCAAGTGTCCAAAAGTGTTCTTCTCAACCCGAGCTCATGTGAGCTCGGGTGAACAGTAAAATCAAAAAGAAGAGAAAAAATTGAAACAATGTTGAATTTTTTTGTGTGAAGTATTGACAAATGTTTTCATAGTTTGCAAAATTTCATCATGTTGAGGATATCCCTATCTGCTTACTGTTGGGCCTAATTTCCTTGCGCCTACGCTTATGCAAATCTGTCAGGAAATAAGCCTACCATGGCAGAGTTTTTTGATGCCATGGGGCAGCCCAATTTTGCTGTCACGGCAACTCTTTTAGTTAGCAAGTTTTTGTTTTGTAGTTAGCAATTTTGTTACTAGCATTTCTTTCGCTCGTTTTTGTTTTGTAGTTAGCAATTTTGTACTAGCATTTCTTTCGCTCGTTTTTGTTTTGATCGAGCGGAAGAATGTGGTCTGTATATCCTTTGCAAATTAGTACGAAGGGGGAGCTCCTTACCGGTGCTCTCAAAGCCGGTATAGTGTTATGGCACTCCAAGGGTCACATTACTGCCGGTTCAACTAAACTTTATCGATCTTCGATCGAAATGCAGGGAACTCCAACGGGACATGAAATTCGCTCACTCAGCCCAACTGGTTAACCGGTTGACTGGTCAACCATTGACTTTGAAAAAACACAGGAAAAAGTTTAGGAATGCAAAAATATTCACGAGGATTTTAAAAAAAAGTTCACAAACTACAAAAAAATTCATCGATTTTGAAAAACTTCGATCAAATTTGGAAAAGGTTCATCGAATTTGAAAAAAAAATCACAAAAATTAAAATTTTCATCCAATTTGATGTTTTTTGAGAAAAGTTCATCAATTTTACTAAAGTTCATTGAATTTAAAAAATGTTCATCGATTTTGAAAAGGTTCACAAATTTTAAAAGAAAATCATATATTTGAAAAAAATAGCAAAAAAGGAACAAAACTATTCCAAGAGAAACAAAAAAATGAAAAATGAAAATGAAAAAAGAAAAAAACCGACCAAAACTGTTCCAATAAAAAAGGAAAAAAGAAAACGAAAGAGGAAAAGAAGGAAAAAGTTATAAGTAAACATGTTAAGGGTAGGTGGCTGGATGGTTATGGTAGAAAACATTGAACCAGGCAATCGCCTGTTTGAATCACGGTACATAGTTTTTGCGTCTTTAAAACAAAAAAAGGAATGTGGGCCGGCCTAGCGCGAAGAAGGGGGTGTGCGCCCTGTACCGTCAACCCTACCACGGGCGTCATATAGGAAATGTCGTATGAAAGCCTAGTGCACGCTTGGGTTGTGGGATGGCATGATCGGTCATTGGAAGAGTTCCACAACATGTTTGCTTTCGTTCACTGAACAGAAGGATAAAGACAAGCTGCAGATATTGCACGTAGCGCAAAATCTCTCGCCTCTCTCAATGTGTTTTGTTTAGCTCAAGCAACATCAATCGACATCAGAGTTGTGTGAGAATCATCACGACTTCGCAATCCTGAACGAAATCATGACTGACTACTGACCTGTGCTCAAGTTCCTCCATGCGGTACCGCGCAAGTACCGGCTGGTGGCAATGTGCATCAAATCCTTCGTCGATTTACAAACACTCATGATCGAGAAGTTCTATGGATGCCTATAGTCAGTGCAGGAGAGCTACGACCTAGATGATGTTGATCACGTCGTCGGTGACCTGCATGACATGCACTTGGCTGTTTAATTTTAAAAACATGAAACCACCGAGTTATATACTCGGTGAAGTTCATATAGTCTGTATTACTTTGATGCTCGCATCGAATTTCCTTTAAGCGGTAGGATGATGAACTTGATGAGCTGACTGCAAGCGTTCAGGGGATCGGAGGAGTCGAGTCAGGTATTGTGGTTGTCGATGTGATTTCTATGTGTATGTTGTTGATGTGATTTCACTACATATAAATATTGGGATTGACCTACGGTTGAAACAAACCAAGAAAAAAAAGGGAGATCTCCACATACGTGCCCTGATCAGGTGCAGTGGAGCACCGAATTGGTCTCGGTCCCGATCCCGGTCCCCAACACCTAATACATAACGAAAAGGGATCCCACATGTTGGATATAACGATCTCACTAGGTAAGCCACATCCCTCTCTAACTACCAACCCTAAGAGGGTGTTTGTTTCTAGGGACTTAATTATTGGTCTAGGGACTTAAATAAGTCCCTATAAGTCCCATCTAAACCAAACAAGAGGGACTTATAGGGACTTAAAGTGGGCATTTGGGACTTATGAAATAAGACTCTCAAGGAGGGACTTATAGTTGTAATATGGTCTTATAGAGACTTATAAGTCTCAGGAACCAAACAGGTAGGGACTTTTTTAGAGACTTGAGACTTATAAGTTGGGACTATAAAAAGTCCTAAGACTTATGAACCAAACAGGGCCTAAATAGGTGCTAAGAGGATCCGAAGGCCGTCTCCACCGGCGGCCATCACAGGGCTGTGACGACGGCTTCCTGCCCCCACCTATTATGGCATTACTGATGCACTTCGTCCCTGATGATCTCCTCACAGCTGGAGACCTCAAATGTAGTCATAGACGACTGCACCTTAGCGGCCGCGGCTAATTCGGGTTAGTCTCTAATTCTCCCCACAAAAGGTGTTCTAATTTTGAGATCAAGATCTTATTTGTTGCAACCCTAAAGTATTATGTTTACCAAAAAAGTGGCATTATTTTCGAATATAAATAAAATTCTTGCCAAACTGATTCCGTTATTTTGCTTTTGAAAAAAAAAGGTGAAACATGCTCCATCACTTCAACGGCCAGTCCACATTTTAACGCCATGGTACGCCAGCCCCAGCAAGAGCAGCCATATACGTGGCCTACAGCCAAAGCGCGCGTGTTTAATTGAACTGATTAAGACAACAGAAACTAATAGATTTTATGTATAGAATCTAAAGTGTTTGAGACGAGAGTTTTGTTGATGTCCTCTCGTGGTATCTTACAAACAGAAGATGCCTGGTTACTTATGTCAAAAGTTGTTGCTTATTTTATTTTGCGAATAAAAAGTTGTTGCTTATTTTATTTTGTGAATAAAAAGTTGTTGCTTATGTAAGCACAAAGTCCATAACAACATCTATCTTCTTTTATGTATGGATATATGCGTCGTGTGAACACATATATGGGAGAATTGATATAAGTCATGGTCTCCAGTCAACACGGCTTTAGATTCTTTAGATTAGTGTAAACTGGACCAAGGACCAAATGAAAGCGCGTACCTAAGTTTGGCACTCTTGAGAGAAATCAACAAGTTAGAACACAATTCTTTAAAACATTCTAGCACCGTCAATAACTGTTCTGTACTAACCCCCCCCCCCCCCCCCCCCCCCCAAAAAAAAAAGATTCCATGCATGCCCTTCCCTTTCTGCTTTCAGAAAAAGAGGGAAAAGGACATGCAAGGACAGCAAATACCATCCATCTCTTTGATTGGTAATTCGGGTTTAACCCATGTGGAGAACAGACCTTGAGCTTTTGTTCATCTTTGTTATATGTAGCTGCAACTAGGAGAAGATGTACCTAAATAAATAATAATAGGATGAAAAGTTCTCCATTTAAAAAGGTGGTAATGTAAAGCGGAAAGTAGGACACGCGGTTTGATTTAAAGGAAAAGCTGAAGTGCAGTGCGGGGCAGGCCCCAGCCCACTCGGTGGAGAATCAACAAAGCCACCGGAGACTTTCTTCAGTTTGTAGCTTGGCTTCTCTGCTTACTTATCAAGCCCCCAACTAACTCTCGTCTTGTTCCTCTTCCTCCGCTCCATTACATGTTTCTCCTTGACACTGGAGAGAGAGAGAGAGAGGAGAGGGAGATGGCGAACATCTGCGGTGACCCGGGAAAGGCTCATGTGGCGGCGGATTACCGGCCGTCTAGCCCAGATGACGAATCTGTTCTCCAAGAACATAATTCAGGTGAGCTCGGAGATTTCCTCTGTTCTTCGTAGCAGCAGTGAGTAGAGATCAGGGATGGGAATTAACTGAATTAGTATCATACAACCATTGCTCTCTAAGATTAATGCCTCCTTAGTTTTCTTTCATAGACATCTACAGAATTTTGGTCTCGAGCTACTCTGTCCCACTTTATGAAAAAGTATTTTCTCAGGAAAAATCAGTAGATTTCTCCATTCCACAAATCATAAAGGCTGCAGCAACCATATATAACTGTGTGACGAACTGCAACCATATATTGCTCATGCCATCCTAACTGTTTTCTACTAAGGGGGGAAAAGATAGGCACCAACTTCAGTTGAACTCTATGTTCTGCTATGATATTCTTCAAAAATAAATCTATTCTTCAAAAAAAGTGATGATTAAATTTAGTATGTTAATGCGTGCTAATTGTATAACAGGGACAATGAACTCCAAGGCAAGCAGCAGTGCCGCCACCAGCGTCATGGCCTCTGTCGGCAGCGACGGTTCAAACGGTGGAACCAAACAGGGGTCTTTCCTCGAAGGCCAAATACTGGAGACACCGAACCTCCGGAAATTCACATTCCTTGAGATCCAGACAGCTACCAGGAAATTCAGGCCAGATGGTCTCATTGGGTTCGGGGGATTTGGGCGGGTGTACAAAGCGTGGGTCGATGAGAAGACGATGAACCCGACAACAAGTGGCCCTCGCATGGCTGTTGCTATTATGCATGGAAAGGAGGAATGGCAGGTAAAATCTGGCCCTTATACTGATTAAGTAAACCTTGAATTCTGAAATTCCAACAGCGTCATCACCTCTAAATGTTGCTGCAACTATGCGTAACAGAAATTTCTGACTGTCCACTTGCAATCGGACATAAAACTTTTGGGAAGGTTCTCTCATCCAAACCTTGTCAAGCTACTGGGCTACTGCTGGGAGGGCATGGAACTATTTCTTGTGTACGAGTTCATCACCCAAGGAAGCTTAGAACGCCATCTATTCTTCAGAGGTGAGCCGTTACTGACGACCATTTGTTTCATCCTATACTCTAGGCAATTTTACTTGCAGAAAATTGTTCATGGCCTTGCTTGTGCTCGCTGTGCTTTTACTTCGTCTCTGTGATACTGATTCGGGAAGTGATTGCAATTCTTGAAAAACCCAATTGGCTGAAATGTACTGACAATGGAACCTGAGGCGATTGAAATACTTTTCAGGAGGATGTGCTCCACTATCATGGGAAATAAGGCTTAAGATCGCCATCGGTGCAGCACGAGGACTTGCATTCTTGCATGCATCAGAGAAGAAAGCTATGTACCGTGACTTCAAGGCTTCCAGGATTCTTCTAGATGCAGTATTCTTTCTACCCTACAATGCATGTTTTATCTGTTGTCTGTTTATCAAGATCAAAATCTGGCCGTGTTTTGCTGGCAGGACTATAACGCGAAGCTCTCTGATTATGGGCTTGCTAAGCTTGGGTCAACCGGCAACTCGCGTATGACTATCATGCCCACGCGTACCCACGGGTATGCAGCTCCGGAATATGTAATAACTGGTATGTGCCCTTCTCACTCATCACATCTTTACAAATTTAGAGTTCTGCATCAAATAGGTTTGTGGTCATTCATGAAAATTGAGCTTTCTCAAGTGGATAATTTTTCATAATAAATTGCTCCATGTACTGAATGTTCAATTTCTAGCACCATTCAATCTTTCAAAATTTAGAATCTACAAGTTGCTAGATATGGTAGTTTTTTTTAGGAGTTGATTGATGGTCGTTCTCACTTCATGCTCTGAACCATGTCCAGGCCTTCTGTATGAGATGAGTGACGTTTACGGTTTCGGGGTTATGATGCTGGAGATGTTGTCCGGTCAGCGAGCGAGGGATCCCAACCGCCCAAAGGGGCAAATGAGCATCATTGACTGGGCAAAGCCCTTGGTTGACCGAAGAAAAGTCGCTCGTCTTATGGACCCCCGGCTCAAGGGGCAGTTCAACTCGAAACAAGCCCTACAGGTGGTGCATTTGGCGCTGAGCTGCCTTGACAGGGAGCCTAGTTGCAGGCCCTCGATTAAGGTGGTTCTCGAGGCGCTCGAGCAGATCTAGGCAATGAAGGGCTGCGGATATCTTCATCTATGATGTTGCTTTTGTTTTATTGTATACATTTATAAGCATGTTGAATGAGTTTCTGTTGGGATGACCATGCAAACATGATCGGTTCCTGGCTTGAAAGATGATTCTGTGCTTGTCGGTTCCTGCATTTCGGGTTGTGTGCTTGTCGCACCTGTATTTTATTTTATTTTTGTTGGACATGGAACTAGATTTCCATGTCATAGCAGTAGTGGAATGGAAGAATTGATCAATGGAAGCTCCACAAATTTGGGAAATTATTGAGTGACACAACTTGCCGGTCGATGGAGGTTGGAGGCGATGCTGAATTACTTGCTGAAAGGGGATCCAATCTGAAGAGTCAGGTCTACGTACTTAAGGAGTAAGCTAGAACAGTGTTAAACTGTATGAGTAGTAGATTTATTGTTTTCCTTTTCCATGAGTTCGATTGCGGCTAAATTTCACCAGCTGTTAGAAGCGCTGGCGCTCTAATTAAGATCCAAACTACACATACTAGCTTCAATAATTAATTATCATACGGCAAAGGATTCCAAGTGCACGAGTCAGCTGTAAGATAAAAGACAACAGCTACAGCTAGAGACGATTACAGTTTACATAGCACAGGCTGAATAAAACACCAACTCAATAATGATGATTGAATAAACATCATTATTGAGTTGATAATGTACATGCTGAATAAAACATCAACTCAATTCAGATTGAATAAACATCTAAGTTCAGTTAAATATGAGATACACATCCAGATCTTTTACACATTACTTAATAACGTATATGCACAGTCATAATTCAGTTAACCATCTAAACTCTGTCATAATTCAGTTGAACATGGAATCATTTAACTTGTGCACTAGTAGTAAATCTTTACCAGAAAGAAGTTTCCAAGGAGTAAGCCAGTAGTACTACCAGCTCCCAGTAAACAGTAGTGTCTCAGATTAGTAATGTAGTTAATTAATCAGCGCCTGAAAGATAGAGTAATCCACTGTCTGTCTGCAGTCTGCACAGATAGGAAGTGTAAGATGATACATGTACTTCACCAACTAATCTAATGGGCTAGGATAAAGTAAAAAATAACCTTCATTAATTATCAGGCGGCAAAGAATTCCAAGAGCATGAGCCAAGCTGTAGGATCACAGACAACAGCTCAAGATGATTGATTACAGTTTACAGCACAAGAAATCACAAGCAAAGCGCATGCTGAATGATAGAACATCTAAATTCAGATCGAATGAACATCTAAATTCAGTTAAAGATGACATACACAGCCCAGCCTTTTAGCCATTTCTACTTAATAATGCATACTGACATACATATCCAGATCATGGTAAGTCAACACTATATCGATGGTCAGCCAACTCATCCAGGTCTTGAACCTTGGTACAGGCAACAAAAACATGTATCCTATCCTTAGCCTAACAGAAAAAGACAGTACAAGCTGGTCAGCTTCAGAACTGATATGTGCTGGCAAATGCTGATTGCATCATCCACTCGGTTAGAGTCACCGGTGAGCTTGGAGCAGAACCATACCAATTGATCGAGGCCACTTCATCGTCCGTGGTGTCGCCTCTTGTCCAAGAACCAGAAATGCCAGCATTTGTGGCACACGGCAGGAAGCTGCAATTTAGCATTGTACTATGGCCCTGCGACTCAATAACGGGTTGTTGTGGTTCGAAGACTGGCATGAAGAAGTCGGCTTGATCAGAAATCTCAGAGAAGGGCGTGACTGAAGCGCCATGGAGGACCATGTTGTCATAGGGATAGGTGCTCGCGCTCACCGTGGAACCGGTATGGTCGGACATGGAGAAGCTGTAATTGATCTCTGATTCAGGGACAGGCATGAACAGGTCACCCAGAAGGACTTGATCAGAATTGTGAGGAAAAGGCATGCGTGCACCACCTTCGTCCAGGACAGTGTCGCAGTAGCTGCTCACTGCAGAACCGGCATGGTCGGCCATGTAGAAGCTGCAATTGGCATTTGATTCAGGGACAGGCGTCAACAAGTCGCCCAGGACATGGTCGGGTGTGAGGCCGGACATGAGATCTTGAAGAAGCTTCAAGTCTGGCTGTGTCTGTACGGGCGGCGGCAAAATTGGTGCCGCAGGGGAAACAAGCAGTCGCCGCCTCACAGGAGATGGTGCTGGCAATGGCGTATCTCCAGCCTTCCTCTTCCTCATCCGTGTTGATGATGTCGACGAAATCGGGGTAGATGATCTGGGCTTACGCGGGCTTCGATAGATCTTGCAAAGAGTGGGGATGGATTTGCCGGTCTCATCATCTTCTTGATCCACACCGAACTCAACCATGAGCCAGACCTCCGTTCCAGATCCGTCGGCGTTGGTGGGCTTATAGGTGAACTCCTGCTTGTATCCTCCGATGTTTCGTCCCTGCTCGTCGGAAACAACCTTCCTGCCCTTCTCGGAGTGCCACTGGCCCTTGCCCTCGCCGACGACTCGGGACCTGCGCCTGTCGCGCCCGGACCTGGCCTTGGCGGAGCCGAAGAAGTACCAGTAGCGCCTCTCGTCGCCGGTCTTGGGCGACACCAGGACCGCGGGCAGGTGCCCGTCGACGAGCGTGGCCGGATCGGCGGCGTAGACGTCGGCCGAGTGCAGGAAGCTGGCGGCTGGTTCAGGGAGGCGCTCGCCCGCGATCATGGGGCGGAGGTAGGCGGAGATGAGGTCGGCATCGTGTGGGTTGAACCTGCAACCCGGGGGAAGGTCGGAGGAGGGCGCCATGGGACATGGAGGTGACGGCCGGCGGGGAGCGAGCTAGGGTTTGGGGAGGCGCGGGGGGCGGGTTTGGGATTTGGGAATCGGAAGGGGAGGGTGGAACAAGACGCGCGCGCTCTGCCGCCTTTTCTACTTGAAATCTGGCGGGAAGGAGAAGGCGGCTTTGGGAGGGTCGAAGACGCGGGTTTGGGTTTCGGTGGGCCCATCGCAAAGACGCGGGTTTGGGCTTCGGTCGGCTCTTCCCCACAGACGCGGTTTTGGGCTTTTTCCTTTTGTTTTTTTCTCTTCACTCCATCGTACGCCGGTTGGCAATGGTCATACAACTCAGCCAAAAAAAAAAATAACCAAACCTAAACCATAAGTAATCAATGTGGAGTTTGAGAGAGCAACTAACTAAAGAGTGCCCGTTTCCAGTCTCCCCAAGGGTCACTTGGGACGGACTGAGAGCGTGCTACTTGGCACGCTCTCAGGCACCGCCATGTGTCGCGTTCTCAGCCACCTCCATGTGTCCCGCTCTGGAAGCTTCCTCCGGATATTGTCTTTTATTTTTATTTTTTCGCATGCCTTTTTGACTTTTTAAATGGTTTTTCTTGATTTTTTTCGGTTTTTCACTGATCTTCCTTAGCTTTTGACTAAAACTTTTTTTAAAAAAAATAACTTTTTTACGTGAAAAAACACGTATTTTTCCTTTTCACGAGAGGCATGGTCATGCCTCTCGAAACAAAAAAACGTGTTCTTTTTTTTTCTGCGGAAGGCACGATTTTACTTCTGCGAGAAGCATGGTTTTGCTTCCATGAGAGGAACAACCATGCCTCTCGGAAATAAAAAATTCATTTTATTTTTTTGTCTTTCATGAGAGGCCTGGTTTTGCTTCCGCGAGAGGCACGGACGTGCCTCTTGGAGACAAAAAAACATATTTTTTCCTTCCGTGAAAGGCACCGTTGTGCCTCTCGGAAATGAAAAAAAACGTGTTTAAGAGAGAAACTAACTAAAGAGCGCTCGTTCCTAGCCTCCCCAAGGGTCACTTGGGATGGACGGAGAGCGTGCCACTTGGCGCGCTTCCAGCCGCCTCCACATGTCGCGCTTTGGACGTTTCCTCTGGAATTTATTTTTATTTTTGTTTTTCCGCACGTATTTTTGGTTTTTTGATAGTTTTTTTTATGGTTTTTTCAATTTTTCACCAGTCTTACTTAGCTGTTGGATCAAATTGTTTTTGAAAACGAAAACAAAAAAATATGTGTTTTCTCTATTTTTTTCCGCAAGAGGCGCGGCCATGCCTCTCGGAAATAAAAAAATATATGTTTTCTTTTTTTTCACGAGAGGCACGGTTTTGTTTCCGCAAGAGGCACGGTCGTGGTTCTGTGAAACGAAAGAAAATGTGTTTCTCTATTTTTTTTCCGTGAGAGGCACGACCGTGCCTTTCGGAAATGAAAAATAAATGCATTTTCTTTTTTTTTCTTCCACGAGAGGCACGATCGTGCTTCTTAAAAACGGGAAAATGAGTTTTTTTTTATTTTGCGAGAGGCACGGTTTTTCTTCTGCAAGAGGCATGGTTTTTTCGTTCCTTTTTTTGTTAATTTTTATAAAAAAAAGTTCATCAATACCTACCAACATGGGATCAAGTTTTGAAGATCTCAAAGCGAAAAATCTAACGATGAAAATGGTTCGAGATTTGGACGTACGGTTTAAGAGATAAATCGTTTCGAATAAACAAATTAAAAAAAAGGAAAAACTTCTAAGTTGCAACAAGTGGTGCCCATGTTGCGCACCACTTGTTGCAACCTGGAAGGTGAAAATGATTTTTGAAAAGAGTACTCCTTAATTAGCGATTTGGGGAATTTGAACCAAAACTAAATCACACCTTCAATTATTGCGCAGAACTAAAACCAAATCAAGTCGTACGATCTGTCCATCTCAATCAAAACCAAACTACTCTGTCCGCTTATGGATTTAACCTAGTTCTTAGTTTTGGGTTGAAACCAAATCAATCTGTTGTATCTGCAAAGCTAACCGAAAAAACAACCAAGCTAGCTAGTAGCTTATACGTATGTGTCCAGCCTCTTTGCGTTGTGTATATACGTATGTGTCCAGCCTCTTTGTGTTGTGTATGTACGTGTGTGTCTAGCCACGTCGCGTCGCGTGCGTACGTCCATACCAAGAACCGGTTCTAAACCACCATTCGTAACTGTCAGCGACCACACCATCTAGGCCCACACCCAGCCATAACCAACTTTCTTTTACGAAAACCCAAACCAAACTAAACCGGAGAACAATTAGTTGAGGAGTGCTCTTTTAGGAGCCTCCTAATGATCACTTGGAGTGGTTTGAAAGTGAACAACTTGGCGAGTTTTCCGCCGTCGTCACATGTCGTGCGCTGGGTGCTTTCTTTAGATTTTGTTTTTTAATTTTCTTGCATGTGTTTTCAGCTTTTTAGATGGTTTTGTTTTTGTTTTTTATAATTTTTGGTTGTTCAACGGTTTTTCTTAGCTCTTTGAAGAAAAAAAGAATTCGTACTTCGTCGGCCTCACCGGTCCGGACGAGGACTCATAGGGCAGCTTGCTCGATCAGGGCAAGGCGGCGTTTTTTAAGTATTAATTTTTGTTTAATTAAGTTTAAGTGAACTTTAACCAGGGTTGACCGGTGTTTTTAATGCTGACTATGTTTAATTGTGCGCGCGTTTTGCTTCTACTTTTTCATTTCGATTCATAAAAAATGAAAAAACACTAACGCCCACCCACACGACAGTTTTGTAACTTGCTCACACGCGTGGATCATCGTCCAGTGCAGTTTGCACGAATCTTGACATGTTGAGGCAAAATTTGCATGCCACGTAGGGACGGGCTTGATGTGTGGGCGTTGGAGAGTTTGCTCACACGACCGCGCCATACTGTTTGCCAGCTGCGTTGTGTGGGCGAACTAGTTTCTGCCCACACAGTCACCATCTAGTCTATGCATGCGCGTGTGGACGAACTACTTTTCGCCCACACGACACTCCTACGTTGTAGATGGCAATTACAGTTACGCGAACGTGGCAACTAGGTAAACACACATGGCAACTGTGATTCTTTGCTATGGCAACTGCAGTTCCGCGTACATGACAACCAGATAAACACACATGACATATGTGATTAACCATACATGTCAACTATGGTTGGACCGCACGTGGCAACTAGGTAAACACACATGGCAACTACTGTTTGACCATATGTGCCAAGTAGTTAATCACACACGGCAACTACGGTTTGATTACACGTGACAACTACCATAAATTATGGGGTATATGGCAACTATAGTTAAACAAAACAGATAGAGTTGCTATACTTTTACAACTACACTTGCCATCCCGGATAACTACATCTGCCAATCAGGATGGCAACTAAATCGTCATCTCGCGGGTACCTAACGTATCTGCGCCAGGACGTATGGCCATTTTCGTTTCGTGCCACACGTGTGGGGTGGAGTGAGTAATACTTGTTGGACGTGTGGCACGAAATAGCCACGCCCATCCGTGTGGGCAATTCTAATGTCCGCCCACACACAGCCTGTGTGGGCTGCTTACTGCGCACAACACACATGGTGTATGGGCGCATGTCGAATATACCACACGTGTGGTAGTTATCGTCGTCCTAAAAAAATTATCCTTCTTCGTAGGCGCATGGCTGACTTAAAAAAAAAAGACACACCCGTCTGCTTGACCGATTTAAAACGGACAATAAAAAGGATAAAATCGGGTCGGCGCGTTGGAGTTGCTTGAGCCGTCGTTGACTTGTGAAGTATGGTTGGAGCAGCTCCCCGGCTAACTTTCATGTGACCCCCCATGCCATCTGACCATCTCCGCGCGCCCCACACCAGACACAAAGCCGATCCAAATCAGCAAGAGATAGATCAAGATCCAGCCCAAATCCAACTGCCCCGCTGCAAATCGTGAGGACCCAGTCTCGGATCTCGGAGAAAGGAGGCGGAGGCGCAGGCGTGGGACGGTGGGAGGTGCTCCGGCCGGAGTTTCATTTTCTTGAAGCGGAGCCGGCGGCGCTCTGACGACTGACGGGGCCGTTGTTGGAGGAGTACCACGCGCTGGTTTATCGCGGCTGCCGTCAGTTTGCCGGCCGGAGGACATCGACTGCCCCGAGTACCCGCTCGCCGTCGACAAGGACGGCCTCCCCACCCGGCGCCCAAAGCCCAGACGTGAGCTTGAATTGATTGATTGAGTCGCATCACGCTGCTTCGGCGGTGAACTTTATCTGAATTTTACTCTCGGCTAACTGGCCGTGGTGGATGCAACGCAGGTCACGACGTTGGGTTGCGGCGCCTTGGCGGTGGCTGACGGACGGGCGCGGTTGGGGAGCTGGCGCGCCGGGCGGAACGCATCTGGGTCTGGGTGACGACGGCGTGAGATTGGGGAAAGTTGAAGTGCAGGGGAAAAAAATCTAACTGGTGAACCCCAGCTGACAGCAGTATCGGGTCTCTCAGCTTTTGCTTTTGTGGTTCATCCATAGCTGACTCTGCTTAATCTGTAGCCACGACGCAGCAAAAATGGCGATGATCCTAGACGCCTTTGCATACTATGTGCAAAATATGCTCACGGAGATGGTCAAGGAGGAAGTGCACATGCTGCTTGGAGTCAGAGATGATATCGACAAGATGGATGTTAAGCTTGGGGATCTCAAGAACTTCCTTGCCGATGCTGACAGAAGGAACATCACAGACAAGACCGTGCAAGAGTGGGTGGGCCAGCTCAAGCGCGCCATGTACGAAGCTGCCGACATACTCGACGTCTGTCAGCTCAAGGCCATGGAGCGTGGTTCATCCACTGTGGATGTCGGGTGCTTCAATCCCTTGCTCTTTTGCATGCGGAATCCCTCCCATGCCCACGACATCGCCACCCGCATCAAGGGTCTGAACAAGAGGCTCGACACCATCAAGGAGCGAAGCGCTGCTTTCAGTTTCATCAATCTTGGTTCATATGAGGACCGTAGCAGCAAGGTGCACGCTTCTCATTCTGGAAATACCAGCCGTGAGACATCACGGGAGTTCGATCGGTCGGGTATAGTCGGGGAGAAGATCGAAGAAGACACAAGAAAGCTGGTTGAGATCATGTTGACTGAAAAAGAGGGCAACGCCAACATCATGGTTGTTGCCATTGTTGGTGTCGGCGGCATAGGTAAGACCACTCTTGCCCAGAAGGTCTTCAATGACGAAACCGTGAAGGCCGAGTTTGATAACACAATATGGTTGAGCATCAACCAGGACTTCGACAGGGTTGAGCTGCTCAGGACAATCATCACCCTTGCTGGGGGAAAACACTGGTGAAAAAGCGGTTGGCTGTGCTTCAGCCAATTCTCACTACTGCCCTGACAGGGAAGAAGCTATTTGCTGGTGCTAGATGATGTGTGGTGTCACGAAGCATGGGGTGATGTGCTTGCAATACCCTTGGCTAATACTCTGGTTCGAGGTAGTAGGGTCCTCCTCACTACTAGAGATGAGAGAGTTGCTCGAGGGATGAAAGCTGTGCTTCCCTACCACCACGTTGACAAATTGAAGGAGGAGGATGCCTGGTCATTGCTCAAGAAACAGGTACATAGCCAAACTCCATGCATCGTCACTAATTATGCTTATTTGGCAAGTCCAGATTGTGAGAAAGCATATATATTGAAAATTCAAGATTAAGGAAGCCACCACTCATGTCTTGCTATCGTCGAATTGGGCGGTTGTTATGCTAACCGGGGATAAACCGTAACAGGCCAAAGCTTCCAGGTTTGGCCCAATAACCAATTCGGTTGGCCTGCTTTCTTGTCACGTAGAAGAGAATGAGCTTATTTGACATCTACAGCATTAGTACACAAAACATAATTTTTTTATGGCCTAAAAAACAGGACAATAAGGGCTCCTTCGATTCATAAGATAGGAAAAATGGAGGTTTGGTATACCCTGCCCATTTGAATTCTATGGAATCGAAAAACAGAGGAATTGACACAAGTGGGTGTTTGATGGCAGCATAGGAAAATCACAGGATTCTTTTAAAAAGTTCCGACCTCATGGAAAATTTCCTATAAAATAGACCAGGGAAATTCCTGCAAATCAAGCACCTATCACAGGAAAAAAAAATCCATAGGATCACAATCCTATGAAATTCTATGGAAATCCCATGAATCAAAGGAGCCCTAAACTGGCGAACCAGCAGTTTGACCGCTGAACTGAACCGACAGCCTCACCGATTCGGTTTCAAAAACTATGGTTGGGTACAACCACCTCAACTAGCCACCCACTGTAATATTCATGGACATAATTAAATACAGAATTTGGTTTGTAATTGTATACAAACTAAGCATCTTGGTTAAAAGGAAAGTAAATAGCACCTTGTTTGGGTGAGCATGTAGCATATGTTATGATGTTATTCATTCACGTTTTAGGTATCCTTGTTGACAGAGACCTCCCCGGTTAGCGATTCATCCACTTCACAAATTCAGTTTAGGTAGTTCATTGACAGATTGACTGATCTCTCATTAGTTTCCTTTCTTCATGAGCTTATTATTAACTGAACCTTAATTTCCGCTTGCTGCTAATAGACCACCATTTTTCTTTTAAGACAGCCCGCTCTGTACTGAATCGATTGGTTTAAATTTTTTATAGATAGTCTCAAGTGTGACTGATATACATGAGATAGATATGCTCAAGGATATTGGCTTGCAAATTGTAGCAAAATGTGATGGCTTGCCTCTTGCTATCAAAGTAATGGGAGGACTCTTGTGTCAGAAGGATAATCAACACAGTGACTGGAAGATGGTTCTGGATGATTCTATATGGTCAGTATCTGGAATGCCCAAAGAGCTAAACCATGCAGTATATTTGAGCTATGAAGATTTACCTTCTTGCATCAAACAATGCTTTCTATGCTATTCCCTTCTCCCTAAAGCTGCAAAGTTTCTTAGAGAGGACATAATTGGCATGTGGATTAGTGAAGGATTTCTACATGGACCCTCAGACGACTTAGAAGAATTAGGAAGAAAGTACTATAAGGAATTGATACAGAGGAACCTTATAGAGCCAGATTCAAAGTACATTGATCAATCATTTTGCAACATGCATGATGTCATTCGCTCGTTTGCTCAATTTGTGGCTAGAGATGAGGCACTAGCAGCTCACAGTGGAGAAAGTAATATTGTTAGTAAACTTAGTGCACATAAGTTTCTTCGGTTGTCGCTAGAAAGCAAAGCATCAGGATCAGATGGGTTAGACTGGAGTTCTTTACAAGCGCAAACCACACTGAGAACACTAATATCAGTTGGCCGTATAAATGTGAAGCCTGGTAATTCATTGGTTCATTTTTCATGTCTGCGGACTCTGCATATAGAGTCTGCGCATGCTGCGCTGGTTGAATCTTTGCATGAATTCAAGCACTTGAGGTACTTGTCTTTGGAACGGTCTGATATATGCAGTCTTCCAGAAAGCATTGGTAAAATGAAATTCTTGCAGTACATTAGCCTGAGAGGATGCCAACAATTTGTGGATCTTCCGCATAGCATTGTAAAGTTAGGACACCTAAGGTACCTTAACTTCCAGAAAACAAGTATAAATGGCATACCTAGGGGCTTCTGTGTTCTGACAAATTTGAGGAATGTAAATGGATTTCCGGCCCGGGTGGATGGTGATTGGTGCAGTTTGGAAGAGTTGGGCCCTCTTTCTCGGCTCAAGTATCTTGAAATACAGGGGTTGGAGAATGTAACTGATTCCTCATTCGCAGCAAAGGCAAAGCTTGTTGAGAAGGTGCATCTTACCAACCTATGCTTAACCTGTGGTAGTAGATTGGGGGATGACTGGCTGATTGAAGAAGAGAACCAATGAATCAAGAAGGTGTTTGACAAGCTCTGCCCTCCTCCCAGCTTAAATTATCTTGTCATTGAAGGATATTTTGGAAGAAGGCACCCAAGGTGGATGATGTCATCATCAGATATGCCCCTCAAGAACTTGAGGATTCTGATGGCTGAAGATCTGGCTTGGTGCACACAACTTCCTGATGGCTTGTGTCACCTCCCTTATTTGGAGTTCCTTCAGGTCGACCGTGCCCCAGCTATCAAGCGTGTTGGACATGAATTCCTGCAGTCATATCATCACCAGAATCTTCATCCTTCACATGTGGTTTCATTTCAAAATTGCACACGATGAAGTTAATGGGCTTGGTGGAATGGGAGGAGTGGAAGTGGGAGTAGCAAGTGCAAGCCTTTCCTGCCCTGACTGAGCTTATTCTGTTTGAATGCAATTTGAAGCGTCTTCCTCCTGGCCTTGCCTCCCAGGCAAGGGCTTTGAAGGTATTATCCGTACAGCAGGTCAAGGGTCTCATCTCTCTAGAGAACATTGCTTCCCTGATCGAGCTGCAAGTAATTGAAAACTTCCACTTGGAGAGAATCACTAATCTCCCCAGACTGCAGAAGCTTACCATCACCCGCTGCCCAAAGTTGAAGGTGCTGGAGGGTGTTCCTGCACTACAGAGGCTCATGCTCGAGGACGACTACATGGAGACACTCCCAGAATACATGGGAAGTATAAACCCAAGACGTTTGGAGCTCTACTGCAGCCTGGCGCTGCTTGCTTCCATGACAGTGGCACAATCTGGACTTGAGTGGGACAAGTTCAGCCATATTGAGCATGTCAAGGCATATGCACATGAAGGAGATAATCCAAGGAAATGGTATGCATTGTACACAACTAATCCTTACAACTTGGAGACAAATGTCAGCAGCTCTGCTTTGATGTATAGAGGTAAATTGGCATTGCTCATTTATCTTAATTTGTTTGTGTGCTCTGTTTATTTGATTTATTTTCTAACTAGATCCATAGGTTGGACTCTGAATATATTCTCTTTATTCTCATTCTCTTGAATGCATCCTTCCAGAGTAGGTCAACAAAAAACATGGTACTAATGTCAACATTGACATTACTACCTTTTTCTGTAAAAAACAGATGACTGGCTTCTAATCATTTTGTATTGGTTACTGTTGACGAATGCTACTTTCCGATTTGGCTGCTCTCTCACGTTGCTAAATAGTATCTGTTCCATATTAACACCGTCACAGCAGAGCTGTTGCCTTGCAAGTTCTCGAGTGTGTAATTACTTTACTGTTTTCTTCAATTCTTCTCATGCAGGAACCTTATTTTCTTTGGAGGATGCGCAAACATTTGAGTCTGCCTTCAAAATGACAAGAAGAACCTTTAGGTATATCTGCAGCTTGGTGAGTCTGGAATTGAATTATATGACATGCTACACCTTTGCTGATGGGAGGGAGCTGTCTTTACAAGATCTAGTAGCCATTGTTCTCAGAAGGTTGTACTCTAGTGAGCCACCGGAGACGATAGGATCCACTGTTGGTGTGAACGAGTCAACCGTCTTGTTGGTAACTGAGAGCTTTGTTGCTGTGTTGTGCGATCGAGCAAAGCATCACTTGCTTTGGCCAGACTCCAGTGAAAAGGATAAAATCAAATCCATGTTTGACAAGATCCACAATATGAATAACTGCTGCTGTGTTATATGTACAACTCGCATCCCATTTGGACCAACCCGCGACAGTGAGAATAATTGCAGTGTTATAATGCAAGTCATCGTTGATCCAGAGATAAGGTTCACAAACATTTGGTTGACATTGACAGGTAGCATGAACCTCTCTAGCATTTGGCCAGAATGTCATCCGAATCAGGAGGTGAATTAACACAAGTCCTCTTAGTACATCTCAATTTTTTCATCTAGTTACTCTGTCCACTAATTTCTCATATTTATTCCTCCTGTTGTTTCCATCCTTCATCTGTTTACAAGATCCACAGAAGGACCATGAGGTAGGTGCATCAGGCTTAGGGGATCATTAACTGAATTTTTTTCTTTCTGCCAGCTTCATTCTAGGTACACTGCAGTCTGTGCTTAAAAGTCTTGTTATTCGTTCGATTACAGCAATATACAAGTTCTCTTTTTCCTGGTTCATTTTCTCTGATATGGCTGTTAGTGATAACCTTTAGGTGATAAATTCCCTTTGTTATATATTAATTACATAACTACGAAAGGAAAATAATTGACTTACCTATGAGCAACGTATTTCCCTCTCTGTAGCTATAAGCTGCGACCCTTATGTATTTCCCATTCAGTATTGACAATTGCTTTAATCATGATTCATTCGATAGCACGGGGAATGTGAACAAAAAATATTAGCAGCTACGCGATCCTCAAAGATGAAAAATACTGATACAAATAAAACCTTGATTTGATCAGGTGGAAGGGAAGCCGACATCCTGCTGGTTGGAGCTTTTGAATGCATGAAAGAGTCGGCGTCGCAATGGAGCCAAAGATTACATCGATGCTGCAAACATGAACTGAACACAACATTTTGTATTTCTTGTCATCTGTCTGTTTGGCACAGACGAGTTTTGTTAAGCAGTCTGAACTTTGTGTATCGGCGACAAGCTTTAAAATGGCAATGTAGCTGTGGAATTTACAAAACATCTATTGGTGGGCTATCTTTAGCTCTGGCCTCCAGCAGGTCACCATGATCCCTCGACCAGCGGATTGCGGTAGCGAGAATAGCTCTCGTCTCGCTGAAGGTTTTTCCTCTATTGTTGGCCCTTTTTTGTTTTTGTTTCTGTTCACTCTTTCTTGTTCACTTGATCCGTCGTGTGCCATTCTCTGGTTGTCATCCAGTTTTCTTTCATTATTTCCTTTCTGTTTTTTCAGTTTTCTTTGTTTCTCAAGTTTTTTTCGATTTTTTTTGTTTTTTCTTTTGCTATTTAACCGGTTTTCTCAGTTTCTTGCTTGGTTTTCATTGGAATTTTTTCTTTTCTTCTTTCCTACGATTTCTAAAGCTCATTTTTTCCATCTCGGTTTTCATTGATTTTTATTTTCATTTTTTTCCTTTGGTTCTCCTTTTTTTGTTTTATTTTGTTTATTTTTCAGTTTTCATTGCTTTTATTCATTTCTCTTTGTTTCTTTGTTGGTTTTAATTGGTTACTTTTTTATTCAACACATATCTATTTTTATCAGTCCACAGTGTAATGTACATGTGAGACATTTTGCTGGTACACACTAAACATTTTTTAATAAACAATGTACATTTTTTTCTTAAACACTTGTTTTGAACACTTTTTTGAATATATGGTCAACATTTTCTCAAATACGCGTGAACATTTTATTAACAACGGTAAACATATTTTCACACACAATGTACATTTTTCGAATACATGATTTTTTTTCAAAAATATGTTTTGATGTCTACTTTTATTCATACAGATTGTACGTTATTCATATACATCAGAAACATTTTTCTTAAACACATTAACGATTTTTGAAGTACTGCCTCCATCCCACAATATAATATCATTTTTCAAACTAACATACATCAACATTGTTTTTTTTTTTGCGGATGACATCAACATTGTTTTCATACACATTTATATTTTTCCAGATATTTGTTTGATTTCTACCTTTTTTTCTTGTAAACCTTTTCGTATACACAAGAAAAATAATTCCTATACATGTTTGAAAAATTTCAAGTACATGATTAACATTTGTATACACGCTAAAAAAGTTCAATACATGAGAAATATTGTTTTCATACATATTTATAGTTTTTGTAAATAATTTTCTATACATGAGAAACATTTTTTATACACTTTCAACATTTTTAAAATGCTTGATTAACAATTTTTTAAATACATGATCGACTCTTTTCATACAAATTGTATATTTTTTGGCATACATTTTTCGTATACATGAGAAAAAAAATTAATACACATTTGACATTTCTTAAATGCATGACTAATATTTTTTAAGTGTTTTTGGGTATTACACTAGTGAATTCGTACGTGCAATGCATGTTGATATTAAGGTAGAAAATTAAATGCATTTAAATATTAGCCAGAAAATCAATTGAATGTTAATAGTATTAGGTAGGATATCAATTATGCGTAATTACATGGATATTCTATATTTGACATGTTATAAATTGCAAACATGTTTATCGCTCACCATGAAAGCGATATAAGTCGTTGGATCTATAATATTTGATGGCTGTTTTGTTGGATCTAGCCCTTTGGGGCTTTTTATATGTGTATAGATACGAAACAAAAGAAGAAAAGGCTGCAGGCCTGCGTTACCCGCTGGGCCGGCCCGTTCTAGTCGCTGCTTGAGGCGAGCCTGCACTGTGTCTCGCTCGTCGCGGCCTGCCTCTTTGTTGGAGCAGTGGCAATGGGCCTCGTTGGGTTTGGGCCATCATGGCTGTGGCTGGGCTTGGCCTTTTCGGGCCCGACGACCGGGGAAAGGTCGCTGGCGTGTCCGTCGGAGCGACTCTCTGGTTGGATGGATGGTTGTGCGCAGGCGCCGCCATGCCGCCGCGACAGGAGATTCGCTGCTGTGCAGCGCGATGGGGGGTGCTCCGCCGTGAGGTGGTGGGCGCCGGTGGAGCTGCCCGACGAACAGGTGGCAGGGGCAGCGCGGCCGTCTTCTCCGTCGTCCACCGGCGCCGCCCCGGTCAGTGTACGTCCTGGATCCACCACATCCGCACCCAGGCCCCATTCCCATTCAGGGTCTCTTTGATTCAAAGGATTTTCATAGGATCTTTGAAGGATTAGAATCCTTAGGAATTTTTCCTACGTTGATCGTTTGATGCGTAGGATTGAATCCTGTAGGATTTTTTGCTAAGGATTCATTTGTACTACATTTTACAGGAATTCTAACATCCACTCCAACCTCTTGAAAGAAATCCTTTGTTTTTCCCGTGACACAATCAAACAAACTCAAATCCTATAGGGATCCAATGGACATGCCATTCCAATCCTACGTTTTCCCTATTCCTGTGTTTTTGCAATCCTATGAATCAAAGAGGCCCTCAGTTTCTTCCATTCACTCTTTGATCCCTAATTTTGCTAGTAGTAATTTTGGAATCTGCACATTTTTTTTGTTTGGTACAGTGCATCCGTATTTGCTGTGCTTGGTGAGAGCGTCTGTCTAATTCAGTTCCAGCATCATACTGTATTTACATGTACCCAAGTTCACTGGCAGTACACATCTCTGAATTACTTGTAAGCAACACAAATCATTGTTAGGCCCAGTAACAGAACTCATTTTGATTCCACCAAGGATGACACTGACAGTGACTGATTGACGATCTTACAGAAATTGACTCAGGGATCTTCAGTCTTCAATTTCTACAGCCCTGATAATATTGCCTCATTCACTACACTACGCAGTTCATATATATCGGGTGCCAGTAGTATATCGCACAAGGCAGGGCATCGAAACCTAACCTAGGTTATGCCGGCCAATGGTCGACCTTGTAAGAAGTCTTAGGAAACTGCCAGGCCTCAAGATATCCATAGAAGATGGCGACATTTAGTGCTAGTTAACCCATCAGAAAGGCCTTTATTATAGTATAAGGTAGTACATTGTGCAGCAAGTTAGGCTACTGTGAAACTATGATATTGAAGCACAAACTGTCTTTTGGTTCTGGCTAGCTTCCAAACAAACAGCCAATTTTTCAGCTGCACAGCACTTGCTTCCGGAAAATACCAGGATGTTCCTGGGTCCTGGTTTATGCCTTTCCTTCCCTGCACAATCTTTAATAAGAGACGGATATATCTAGGTACAGCTAATTGTGTTGGTGTTTCTTAACATCAGACGCGGCATCAATTGTATCGTACCATTCATCGGCTAGCTTAGCTGCCAGCTAACAGGCTGGTCTGCTGAATAATCCAAGGCTCAACGCGTGCGGATGGATCCGTTGATCACGATGTGGAAGTTATGTTTAATTCCATACAAGTTGCATTTAATCCAGTAACATGACAGGGTTAGAGAACTAATTATATATTTTCCCTTTGGCTTATATATATATAGACACAGTGCCTCGTCCTTGTTAGCCCTTCACCAGTACTGGTGTACTACGAGTTGCTCCAGAGGAATTAGAGCAGGACCCAACATCCATCCACCTTGAAGGTAATTTTGCATCTCTCTCTTTATGTTCAGATGATTTTGCTTGCATCTGTCCATCTAGGTAGCTTGCCCATGCTTATGAATTATAACTCGTTCCTCATCTGCCTATGTTAGGATTCTAGTGCTGCCTTTTTTCAATAATTTTGGCTGGCAATCATCAGCTGCAACGAGTGGCAGGGAAGATATGATATGTGGTTCAAATTTGTTACAGCAGAAACGTAGAAAACATGGCGATGGTCCTAGATGCTTTTGCGTCCTATGTGCTAAACATGCTAACGGAGATGGCGAGGGAAGAGGTGCACATGCTGCTTGGATTCAGACGGGAGATCGACAAGATGGACATTAAACTTAGGGACCTCAAAAACTTCCTCGCCGATGCTGACAAGAGAAACATCACCGACAAGAGCGTGCAAGAGTGGGTGGGCGAGCTCAAGCGTGCCATGTATGAAGTTGCTGATATACTTGACCTCTGCCAGCTCAAGGCCATGGAGCGCCGTCCGTACACTTTAGATATGTGGTGCTTCAACCCCTTGCTCTTTTGCATGCGGAATCCCTCCCATGCCCACGACATCGGCACCCGCATCAAGGCGCTCAACAAGAGGCTCGACACCATCAAGGAGCAAAGCACTGCTTTCAGCTTCATCAATCTTAGTGCCTACGAGGATCGTAGCAGCAAGGTGCAAACATCTAATTCTGGTAATACCAGCCGTGAGACCTCAGGAGGGTTTGATCGGTTGGGTGTAGTTGGGGAGAAGATTGAAGAGGACACCAGAAAGCTGGTTGAGATCATGCTGACTGAAAAGGAGGGAAATACCAACATCATGGTGGTCGCTATTGTTGGCGTAGGCGGGATCGGTAAGACCACCCTTGCCCAGAAGGTCTTCAGTGATGAAACCGTTAAGGACGAGTTTGACAAGACGATATGGTTGAGCATCAACCAGAACATTGATAAGGTTGAGTTGCTCAGGACAATCATCACGCTCGCAGGGGGCATACACGGAGGTGAAAAGGCGTTGGCTGTGCTTCAGCCAATCCTTAGTACTGCCTTGACAGGGAAAAAGCTATTGCTGGTGCTAGATGATGTGTGGAGCCACGGAGCATGGGGTGATATCCTTGAAATACCATTGGCTAATGTTGTCGCCCAAGGTAGTCGAGTCCTTGTCACTACTAGAGATGAAAGAGTTGCCCGAGGGATGAAAGCTGTGCTTCCTTACCACCACATCGACAAATTAGGGGAGGAGGATGCCTGGTTATTGCTCAAAAAACAGGTATATAACTGAACTCCATTCATCAGTAGTAATTGCTAGTTCCTTAACTTGGAGTAGAAATATAATAATTGAACACACACTTTTGTTATTCTTTGAGATTACAAGATGAACCCATAACAATTTGACACTAGCCTCTGAGTAACTGCAGTTTATTTAAAACAAATGCAAACTTCTCCTTATTGACTGTCAGTTAAAACTGCTTGCAGATAGTCTCAAGTGAAATAAATGAACATGAAGTTGATACGCTCAAGGATATTGGGCTGAAAATTATAGCGAAATGTGATGGTTTGCCTCTTGCTGTTAAAGTAATGGGAGGACTCTTGTGTCAAAAGGACAATAAGCGCCGTGACTGGGAGATGGTTCTGGATGATTCCATATGGTCAGTATCTGGAATGCCTGAAGTGCTAAACCATGCAGTACATTTAAGCTATGAAGATTTACCTTCTTGCATCAAGCAATGCTTTCTATGCTACTCCCTTCTCCCCAAAACTGCATTGTTTGGAAGAGATGACATAATTGGCATGTGGATTAGCGAAGGATTTCTTCATGGACCCTCAGACGACTTAGAAGAATTAGGGAGCAAGTACTATAAGGAGCTGATACTGAGGAACCTTATAGAGCCAAATGCACAGTACCTTGATCAATGTGTCTGCAACATGCATGATGTTGTGCGCTCATTTGCTCAATTTGTGGCTAGAGATGAGGCATTGACAGCTCTCGGTGGAGAAACTAATATTGATAGTAAACTTAGTGCACATAAATTTCTTCGATTATCTCTTGAAAGCAAAGCATCAGAATCAGATGGGCTAGACTGGAGTTCTTTAGAAGCACAAAAGACATTGAGAACACTAATATCAGTTGGCCATATAAATATGAAGTCTAGTGATTCATTGGTTCATTTTCCATGTCTACGGACACTACATATTGATTCTGCACATGATGTTAGATTGGTAGAATCTTTGCATGAATTCAAGCACCTGCGGTACTTGTCCTTACAGAACTCTGATATATCTTGTCTGCCAGATAGCATTGGTAAGATGAAATTTTTGCAGTACATTAACCTTAGAGGATGCCAGCAATTTGTGGAACTTCCACATAGCATTGTAAAGTTATGGAAGCTAAGGTATCTTAACTTCAATAAAACAAGTATAAGTGGCATACCTAGGGGGTTCTGTGGTCTGACAAATTTGAGGATAATACATGGGTTTCCAGCTCGGATAGATGGTGAGTGGTGCAGTGTGGAAGAGTTGGGCCCTCTTTATCGGCTCAAGCATGTTGGAATACAGGGGTTAGAGAATTTAACTACTTCCTCGTCTGCAGCAAAGGCAAAGCTTGGTGAGAAGGTGCATCTTACCAACCTAGACTTAACATGCAGTAGTATATTGGGTGACAATGGGCTGATTAGAGAGGAAGATATGGTCTCTGAGGAAGAGCAACAACGAATAGAGAAGGTGTTTGATGAGCTCTGCCCTCCGCCCAGGTTAGAATATCTTGCCATTGAAGGATATTTTGGCCGATGGCTCCCAAGGTGGATGATGTCATCATCAGCTGTGCCCCTAAAGAGCTTGAGAACTTTGATGATTGACGACCTGGCTTGCTGCACACAGCTTCCTGATGGCTTATGTCAGCTCCCTTATTTGGAGTTCATTCAGATCAACCGTGCTCCAGCCATCAAGCGTGTTGGACCAGATTTCCTGCAATCCTACCATCAGCACAGCCCTCGTCCTTCCCAGGTGGTTATCGCATTTCCGAGATTGCATGTGATGAATTTAGCGGGAATGGTGGAATGGGAAGAGTGGGAGTGGGAGGAGCAAGTGCAAGCCTTTCCTGTCTTACAGAATCTTGCGCTAATTAGCTGTAAATTGCGGCGTCTTCCTCCGGGCCTTGCCTACCAGGCAAGAGCTTTGAATGTATTGTCCATACAACAAGTCCAGGGTCTCAGCTCTCTAGAGAACTTCGGATCTCTGGTCGAGCTGGAAGTGGCTGGAGGCCTTGACCTAGAGAGGATCACTAATCTCCCCAGACTAAAGAAGCTTACCATCAAGAACTGCTCAAAGGTGAAGTTGCTAGAAGGTGTTCCTGCACTCCAGACTCTCGTGCTCGTGGATTTAGACATGGAGACACTCCCAGAATACATGAGAGGTATAAATGCAAGGCATTTGGAGCTCTACTGCAGCCTAGCACTGCTCGCTTCCATAGCCGCCGGGCAATCTGGTCCTTTGTGGGACAAGTTCAGCCATGTTGAGCATGTCAAGGCATATGCACAGGAAGGAGATACTCCAAGAAAATGGTTTGTCCTGTACACAGCTAATCCCTACAACTTGGAGACAAATGTCAGCCGCTCTTTCATGTCCAGAGGTATTACAGAAACTTAGCATTGCTCGTTCATCTTAATTTGTCTATTTATTCTTGTTGTTTTTACCTGTTTGTTTTCTACCTTACGTCAGTATGTTGGAGTTTTATTGGACAACAAACACTTGTTAGTAATGTCAACATAGATGTATTGCTAGCTTTTTCTCTAAGAAAATAGATGAATGGCTTTTCTTTTGTTTGTAGTGGTTATTTGTTGACCAATGCTACTTCCTGACTTGGCGAATTGTAAAAAAACCACCACATTAGAAGTTCAGTGCCGGAATTGCCACCACATTCCTTGGGCGCCCCAAAACTCCACCACTTTCCTTGCTAATTTTCTCAATAAACACTTATCACGTATTTAGGTCATTTTAATGACATTACTGACATGTTGGGCCCATCTATAAGCTCTGACATGCATAAACGGTCCATTGTGTTTGTTGACTGTTACATTAGACATGGGGTCCATCAGTCATCAATTAAACTGACAGAAGGGTCCCTGAAAAATTGCACAATGCATCCTAAAACAAAATAGATTACAATTGGGCCCCTAAAATTGAACGTGTCACCACTGGCCCGAGGATGGGAGCAGCAGCAGTACGACGACGGCTCCGGCGCTGTGGAGATGGCCGACACGCAGAACAGCAAGGAGGCAGAGGTGGCGGACAACTCCCTAGTGGCGGCCGTCTTCCCCAAATGTGGCGGCCTTCTCGCACCACTGCTGCCTCGACCTCGTCCTGGCGCCATGGTGGAGGTGGCCGCTCCGGCGGCTCCCAGTTCCACGGCGTCCACCCTTCTCTAGCTACATCTGCCCGAGGCGGAGGTAGGTGAATTCCAATCCCGCCTGCCACGGCCATGGCCGCTCCAACATCACCTGGACCCAGTGCGCGTCAAGCCGGACAACGGAGAAGGCGACCTGATGACATGAGCAGGGAACCGACTCTCCACGCGCCATATAGGAGGAGGGTGGAGCTCATCGGGGCAGGGGAGGCGCGTTGCGGGAGCCTCTGGATCCGGTGTGGTGCCCCGCAGGACGGGAAGCGGGGCGGTGGATCTCGCCGGCGCTGAGAAGGACAATAAGAGGGAGAAGGTTGAGGGGTCGATGCGACGCCCCTCTAGCCATGGCCATGGTATGGGTAGGGAGGGGAGCAAGCGAGCAGGGGAAGATGAGGGGAGCGCAATGTCGGCGGCGAGGTCGTCGGGGCTTGGCCGGCGTGGTTGTGTGCGCAGGAGGCGGCGGCTGCTTGGCCACTACGGGAGGGAGGGGATGGGTTGGGTGGGATGGAACCCTGACAGGTGGGCAATCGTTTGACTTAACAGTCAATGCCGTCTGTGTTGATCATTTAGTGCCACGTGGATCTGACCAATGGGCCCGACATGTCAGAAATCAGATTAATTCTGCTTAAATCGGTCATAAGTGTTTATTGAGAAAATTAGCGGAAAATGGTGGATTTTTGCGACGCCCAAGGAATGTGGTGGCAATTCCAGAACTGAACTTCAAATGTGGTGGTTTTTTGCAATTCACTCTGATTTGGCTGGAGTCCCTCATTTGCTAAGTTTCTTTTGTTCTCATTTGTCCCCTACTTCCCCTGCTCAGATGTCATTTCTGGATCCCAAAATTTCAACTCCTCACATTTTAGCTCTTGCTTTGCAAGAAATGGATTTTATAATCACTTTTCGGCTTTCTTCTTATGCAGGAACCTTATCTTCTTTTGAGGACACACAAAGATTTGAATCAATCTTCAGAATGACAAGAAAAACCTTTAGCTACATCTGCAGCTTGGTGTGTGTGCCGTCATTGGAAGATATGAACAGGTATACCTTTGTCGACGGGAGGGTACTCTGCCTGGAAGATCGAGTGGCCATTGCTCTAAGAATGTTGTACTCTAGCAAGCCACCAGAGACTTTAGGATCCTCTGTTGATGTAAACAAGTCAATCATCTTGTCGGTAACTGAGAGGTTTATTGATGCTGTGTTCAAACGAGCAAGGCACCACTTGTGCTGGCCAGACTCCAGTAAAATGGATAAGATCAAATCCATGTTTGGCAAGATCTACAATATGCATAACTGTTGCGGTGTTATATATACAACTCACATCCCATTTGGACCAAACCGCGACCATGAGAAAAATGGCAGCATTCAAATGCAAGTCGTCGTTGATACAGAGACAAGGTTCATGAACATTTGGTTGGAATTGGCAGATAGCATGACCCAGTTGAGCATTTTGCATGACTCTGAAATCTTTGAGGGGTGCGAGAAGCGTGATTGGCTGAATGGCAGCAAGCTGAAGGCAGCATTAGATGGGTCAGAAGTCAGGGAATACATAATTGGTGATGCAGGATACCCTCTTCTCTCATGGCTAATCACACCTTACCAGGAAGACCTCTCAGACTCCAAGGTAGAGTTCAATAGGAGACACTCTGCAGCCACAACCTGCGCGCCAAAGGCGCTGGCGTGGTTCCAAGATACATGGAAGTACCTGCAGGGAGATGCGTGGTGGCCGGTCAATCCGGAAACTATGTCTAAGATTATCTGTGCCTTCTGCATGTTGCATAACATAGTCATAGATATGGAGGAGGATGCAGCAGTGCAGAACACTGAGAATGTTCGCCGGTTGAAAAATGAAGATGCCGTCAGGGTAAGGGATATGCTGTTACAACACTTCTTGATTGGAAGGTCATCTGAATCAGGAGGTGAATTAACACATCTTAATTTGTTCGTTTTGTCGTTCTGTCTACTAATTTTCCATATTTATCTCCTCCTGTTGTTTCCCTCCTTCATCTCATTAGTTGGCTCAGTAGATACAGAGGAGGACGAAGAATTAGCTGCATCATTATCCAGAAGCTCATCATTATCCCAGACTCCTAGTGGCTCAGGAGATGAAGACAAGGAACAAGAAGCGCAGAGAAGAACAGATTGCTAAGCAAGTGGTCATTATCTAAAAGAAATTCTCTAGCATGCTGTGATTCGAGTCATGTATTCTCTCGATCCAGCAATATCGCAAAACTCCCTTCTTATAGGTATGTGAGAATCTTTAACTAAACTCCCCTGGCTTTATATCAATTACATAACCCCAGAAGAAAGGTAACTGATTCAACTGTTAGCTGTGTGCTAAGCAAAACATCAGTAGCTATTAACTGAGAGTCTTGTGTATTTCCCTCTCTGCTGACAAGTGCCTTAATTGATGGTATATTGAATAAGATCTGTGATCTGGATAATAAAATTAGCAGCTATACTAAGAATAATTGATATGTTAAACCCTATTGCATGGTCGTATATCTGAATAATCAAAACCTTGGTCTGATCAGGTAGAAGTGAAGCACTTCATCCTGCTGGTTGGAGCTTTTGAATGCACGATGCAAAATCAAAGGTGCAATGGAGCCAGAGACTGCTCTGAGAGTGCTAATGAATTGAAGTTCAACGTTTGTTTTAAAAATAATTGGTCACCTATCTATTTGGCAAAGATGTTGTGCTCAATGTAAATCTCAAAATACATATTAGGCCCTATATATATGGATATAGGGAGTACCGATGATGGTGAATCTCTTCTGCATGTTCCTCGACTAGAGAATATACATTCTCTTTAGCTCCTATAACCTAGCCTTTGTAGGATTGCTTTAGATAGGAAGAATCGGCATGAGTCAGCCTTGCTATCATTTGTTGAATCAGCTTCAGTATCTTTTCTGAAACTGCCATTATCATCACTGATCTATTCTCCTTGAAACATTTTGCTTCTACATCAGTCTGCACATAAAATTCCAATCAATGAAAGGCCGGGACAGACGACCAAAAAATAAATAAATAAATCTCTTGCTCTCTGCATTTTTGGGCGGTAACACACTGCATGCCTATATATATATGTTAAGAAAATTAATGTTGGTGTGTCAACCATTTATAGTCGGGTTTCTATGTCTTTTTTCTTGGATCATTTGGTTTTTCCTTTTTGGTTTTTGTACTTTTTTCTGGTTTTCTTCTGTTTCTTCCATCTTTTGATTTCACTTTTCCGTTTTCTTCTTTCCTTTTCATCTTTATAAACATATCTTTATACATAAACATATTCAAATAAGTGGTGAATATTTTATAATACATGACATCTTTTTACAACACGATGAACATTTTCAATTTTTGACAGACATTTTATTAATAAAGGATGATTTTTTAAATAAACTTGTTCTAACGATATTTTTCAAGAAAATGTTTTCGAATTTTCCTAGTTTTTTAATAAAATTTCTCAAAAAAAAACTAAGGTTATTCGGTCGAGCTTGGGGCTTTTTGCCCACCTCCTTCCAGCCCAGGCCCAGATCGGCTGGAGAAAGGCGTAACCTTGTCTCAAAAAAAAAAAGCGTAACCCCGTCCCCGGCAACGTCTCTGCTCTCTTCCACGCCGCCGGCGTCCCTCGCTCCTCCGTCCGCTTCTATCCTCCCTCCCGCCCACTTCCTCCGCCCGTTCCTATCCTTCGTGCGGCGTTCACATGGAAGAAAGAGAGAGGAAGGTGAGAAAGGCGGGCCGCGCGCTGACGTGCCCTGTTGCCTGACGACCCGTGAGCTGCGTGCGGTGGGGCGTCCACGGAGGCGGCGAGTCGGCTCCCGCCGACTGCACACGGCGGCGAACTGGGCAGCGGTTTCCACGGGGGTGGCGAGATGGGCGCCTCAAACTGTCGAAGTGCGAAGTAAGTTGGGTTTAGAGGTCAAATTCCCCATCCGGAAAACGCAAGAAAAATGCCCGCGCGCCAACTCCGCCGCAGCAGCCACCACCTCACCATCGCCGAGGCCGCCGCCGCTAAATCCCACGCCACGCTGCTCAAGTCCGGCGTCACCTCCCCAACGCCCTGGAACCAGCTCCTCACCGCCTACTCCCTCACCCCACTCGGCCTCGTCGCCGCGCCCGCGCGCCAGGTGTTCGACCAAATCCCCCGCCCGGACGCTGCCTCCTGGAACTCCCTCCTCACCGCTTATGTCTCCGCCGGCGCGCACCCCGCCGCGTGCCGCCTCCTCTCGGCGCCCAGCTCGCAGTGTGGGGCCCTGGCAAATTCTAGAAGGATCTTTGATGAAATTGGGAACAGAAGGGATTTGATCTCATGGAACGCAATGCTTGGAGCTTACGCTTCCCATGGGATGGAGCATGAGGCGATGGGATTCTTTGCTAACATGATGCGAGCGGGTGGAGTGCAGCCTGACATGTATAGTTTCACAAGTATCATAAGTGCGTGCGCGGAGCATCGTGATCAGGGAGGGACAGTAATTCATGGTCTGGTGATCAAGAATGGCTTTGAAGGAGTTACGCATGTTTGCAATGCTCTAATTGCCATGTACACTAGATTTAGTGAGAACTGCATGATGGAAGATGCATATAAGTGCTTTGATTCCTTGCTGCTCAAGGACACCGTCTCCTGGAATTCTATGTTAACTGGGTATTCGCAGCACGGCTTGAGCGCTGATGCCTTGAGATTCTTCAGATGTGTGCAGTCAGAAAATATTAGAACTGACGAGTATGCATTCTCTGCTGCCCTGCGTTCATGCTCAGACCTTGCTTTACTTAGGCTAGGTAGACAAATACACGGTTTAGTCACCCATTCTGGTTTTGCCTCCAACAATTTTGTTTCCAGCTCGCTGATCTTCATGTATTCTAAGAGTGGTGTTCTTGATGATGCAATGAAGTCTTTTGAGGAGGCAGACAAGAGTAGCTCGGTGCCATGGAACTCTATGATGTTTGGTTATGCGCAGCATGGACAGGCCCAGGCCGTGCGCAGCCTCTTCAATCAGATGCTGGAGCTTAAGGTTCCTTTGGATCATATTACATTTGTTGGCCTGATTACTGCCTGCAGTCATGCTGGTCTTGTGGATGAAGGTTCAGAAATCCTCAATACGATGGAAAATAGGTATGGAATTCCTCTTCGGATGGAGCATTATGCATGCGGCATTGATCTGTATGGGAGGGCTGGGCAGCTTGACAAAGCAAGAGAGCTTATTGACTCTATGCCATTTGAACCAGACGCCATGGTGTGGATGACCCTATTAGGTGCTTGCAGAATCCATGGGGATATGGAACTAGCGAGTGATGTGGCCAGCCATCTATTGGAGGCAGAACCTAGACAGCACTCCACCTATGTTCTCCTCTCCAGCATGTATTCTGGTCTTGGGATGTGGAGTGATAGAGCAATCGTGCAGAAGGAAATGAAGAATAAAGGATTAAGCAAAGTCCCTGGTTGGAGCTGGATCGAGGTGAAGAATGAGGTGCACTCTTTCAATGCAGAGGATGGATCGCACCCAAGGATGGATGAAATATATGAGATGTTGAGTTTGTTGCTTCACAATTTTCCTGTGCAGCCTGTGCATCAAGAAACAACTGGAGCCATCGACTGCTGTGAGCAATTTGCCTCTTAATATTTTTATCATTATCATTTTACATTTATTTGCCGCAATTCTGCTCTTCGAGTTTATAACCACCGTCAGTTTATTCACACACATGATATTTTGGTTGGCCACAGAACTATCAAATTATGGGATTCCACTCAATTAAAGATCAGGACAGATGAGAGAAAGAAAAAATCAATCTCCTACTCTATGTATAAGCTGTGCGTACCAACATATGGGCATTTTTTCCTTTAAAATATAGCATTTGCAAGCCACCTTCTGGCCTCACAAGTAAAAACAACTATTTAAAATGGCAGTCGGCACATAACAAGTGAAAATTGTTGAAATATAGATGGCTTTAGGCGTATAAAACAATTACAAAAAAACCTCTAAAGGCCTATGTGGGTGTCCTGATTAGGTGGTGGGAAGTTTAGTACCACATCAGGACTGGAGGAAGTTTTGGACCTCCTTAAAAGGGATTCTCTTCTACATGCTATTGAATCATGAGGACAGTGGTTCCCGCGCGTTCCTCCTCCACCGTACCGAGCTCAGACCTATAGCATGCACGCGCTTAATTTTTGCGGTCTGGAATGGATAACTAATGTGCAATTAATTACAACTAGATATTTTTACAATGTTAACATACAGATAGAGAAAAATAATAATGTTGTCGTAACTTTTCTTCTTCACTTTCTTAATAACTATTTCTTCCCATGCTCACTTTAATTCTTCTATTGATATTGCCCATAGTTGGACCAAGAACTCCCAAACTCCCTTGGAAGAATTTTTTCCCTTAGGGTTGTAGTTCCCCACTATACTCTCGCCGTGGCTTTTCGGTTGGGCATACCCTGTCCCTACCCTAGCCCCTGGTTGTCGCGTCAGGCACTGTTCGGCCCCTACCCTCCACCCTGGGGCATAGCTAGCCCATGTAACCCTAGACCTTATAATTTATACTATACCCTAGATTTGTTTACTCTAAAATATACCTCTATTTGCTACTTGGTGATACTAGTCTCGAGCAAACATTTACGTAGGGGTGAAAATCTTATCAAATTGGCGACGTGGGACTAAAAACATCCAGGTATAGTGGGTCAATCATATTTGACGCCTTAAGTGTCAAATTGACGGTGAAACACACAGGCGCATGTGTGTTTGGGCCGAACATTTACACTTTATTTTATATGTCCTTTTTCTTCAGTTTTTTATTGGTTCTTTTGGGTTTTGTTCTTTTTTCTTTTTGCTTTCTTCTTTTTTTTGATTTTTGCAGAATTCTCTTTCCGTTTTATTCCTTTATTTTACTTTTAAACACATTTTTATACATAAATATTATTTTAATAAACGGTGAATATCTTTTACATACACGACAAACTTTTACAATACGGTGAACATCTTCAAAATATAGAAAATATTTCTATTAATAAGCGACGAACTTATTTTTTAAAAATCAAGTCTTAAACTTGTTTAACAATAATTTTCAAGTTCTTTTTGTTTTTTTACAAAATTTCTGAAAACAAGAAAAATCATGCTTTGGGCAGCCAATATTTGACGCCACTCGCGGTGGTCGCCACCTCCCTCCAGCCCAGGCCCAGGTCGGCCGAAGAAAGAAGGCTCGGCCCTCTCAACGGCGGCCCAGGCTACACGTCTGCTCTCTTCCACACCGCCGGCGTCCCTTGCTCCTCCGTCCGCTTCTATCCTCCCTCCCGGCGACTTGCTCCGCCCGCTCCTATCCACCGTGCGGCGCTCGCATGGACGACGGGCCGCGCGGTGTCGTGCCCTGTCGCCTGACGACGGAGGCGGCACGGTCAGCTGCGTGCGGTGGGAGGTAGAGAAGAAATGCCCACGCGCCGCTACCCTCTCACCATCGCCGCCGCCGTTGCCGCTAAATCCCACGCCACGCTGCTCAAGTCAGGCGTCACTTCCCCCACGCCCTGGAACCAGCTCCTCACCGCATACTCCCTCTCCCCGCTCGGCCTCGTCGCCGCGCGCCAGGTGTTCGACCAAATACCCCGCCCGGACGCCGCCTCCTGGAACTCCCTCCTCACCGCGCACGTCTCCGCCGGCGCGCATTCCGCTGCATACCGCATCTTCCAAGCCATGCACGAGCAGGGACTCGCCGCCAACACCTTCGCCCTCGGCCCCACTCTCCGCTCCGCTGCTGCCGTGGGCTGCCCTGCTCTCGGCGCCCAGCTGCACTCGCTCATCGTCAAAGCTATCCTGGCCGACAATGTCTTTGCTGCGACCGCATTGCTTCACATGTATGCCAAATGTGGCCGCAAGAGGGATGCTCGTCGGGTGTTCGATGGAATGCCGGAGCGGAACACTGTTTCTTGGAACGCCCTCGTTGCTGGTTATGTGGAGTCTGGGAAGGTTGCTCCAGCAGTTCGGCTGTTTGTTGAGATGGAGAGGGAGGGGTTGCTTCCTGATGAGGCAACATTCGCGGCGTTGCTCACAGCGGTTGATGACTCCAGTCATTTCTTGATGCATCAGCTGCATGGGAAGATTGTCAAATATGGATCGGCATTGGGTTTGATAGTGTTGAATGCAGCAATCACTGCCTACTCACAATGTGGGGCCCTGGCAAATTCTAGAAGGATCTTTGATGAAATTGGGAACAGAAGGGATTTGATCTCATGGAACGCAATGCTTGGAGCTTACGCTTCCCATGGGATGGAGCATGAGGCGATGGGATTCTTTGCTAACATGATGCGAGCGGGTGGAGTGCAGCCTGACATGTATAGTTTCACAAGTATCATAAGTGCGTGCGCGGAGCATCGTGATCAGGGAGGGACAGTAATTCATGGTCTGGTGATCAAGAATGGCTTTGAAGGAGTTACGCATGTTTGCAATGCTCTAATTGCCATGTACACTAGATTTAGTGAGAACTGCATGATGGAAGATGCATATAAGTGCTTTGATTCCTTGCTGCTCAAGGACACCGTCTCCTGGAATTCTATGTTAACTGGGTATTCGCAGCACGGCTTGAGCGCTGATGCCTTGAGATTCTTCAGATGTGTGCAGTCAGAAAATATTAGAACTGACGAGTATGCATTCTCTGCTGCCCTGCGTTCATGCTCAGACCTTGCTTTACTTAGGCTAGGTAGACAAATACACGGTTTAGTCACCCATTCTGGTTTTGCCTCCAACAATTTTGTTTCCAGCTCGCTGATCTTCATGTATTCTAAGAGTGGTGTTCTTGATGATGCAATGAAGTCTTTTGAGGAGGCAGACAAGAGTAGCTCGGTGCCATGGAACTCTATGATGTTTGGTTATGCGCAGCATGGACAGGCCCAGGCCGTGCGCAGCCTCTTCAATCAGATGCTGGAGCTTAAGGTTCCTTTGGATCATATTACATTTGTTGGCCTGATTACTGCCTGCAGTCATGCTGGTCTTGTGGATGAAGGTTCAGAAATCCTCAATACGATGGAAAATAGGTATGGAATTCCTCTTCGGATGGAGCATTATGCATGCGGCATTGATCTGTATGGGAGGGCTGGGCAGCTTGACAAAGCAAGAGAGCTTATTGACTCTATGCCATTTGAACCAGACGCCATGGTGTGGATGACCCTATTAGGTGCTTGCAGAATCCATGGGGATATGGAACTAGCGAGTGATGTGGCCAGCCATCTATTGGAGGCAGAACCTAGACAGCACTCCACCTATGTTCTCCTCTCCAGCATGTATTCTGGTCTTGGGATGTGGAGTGATAGAGCAATCGTGCAGAAGGAAATGAAGAATAAAGGATTAAGCAAAGTCCCTGGTTGGAGCTGGATCGAGGTGAAGAATGAGGTGCACTCTTTCAATGCAGAGGATGGATCGCACCCAAGGATGGATGAAATATATGAGATGTTGAGTTTGTTGCTTCACAATTTTCCTGTGCAGCCTGTGCATCAAGAAACAACTGGAGCCATCGACTGCTGTGAGCAATTTGCCTCTTAATATTTTTATCATTATCATTTTACATTTATTTGCCGCAATTCTGCTCTTCGAGTTTATAACCGCCGTCAGTTTATTCACACACATGATATTTTGGTTGGCCACAGAACTATCAAATTATGGGATTCCACTCAATTAAAGATCAGGACAGATGAGAGAAAGAAAAAATCAATCTCCTACTCTATGTATAAGCTGTGCGTACCAACATATGGGCATTTTTTCCTTTAAAATATAGCATTTGCAAGCCACCTTCTGGCCTCACAAGTAAAAACAACTATTTAAAATGGCAGTCGGCACATAACAAGTGAAAATTGTTGAAATATAGATGGCTTTAGGCGTATAAAACAATTACAAAAAAACCTCTAAAGGCCTATGTGGGTGTCCTGATTAGGTGGTGGGAAGTTTAGTACCACATCAGGACTGGAGGAAGTTTTGGACCTCCTTAAAAGGGATTCTCTTCTACATGCTATTGAATCATGAGGACAGTGGTTCCCGCGCGTTCCTCCTCCACCGTACCGAGCTCAGACCTATAGCATGCACGCGCTTAATTTTTGCGGTCTGGAATGGATAACTAATGTGCAATTAATTACAACTAGATATTTTTACAATGTTAACATACAGATAGAGAAAAATAATAATGTTGTCGTAACTTTTCTTCTTCACTTTCTTAATAACTATTTCTTCCCATGCTCACTTTAATTCTTCTATTGATGTTGCCCATAGTTGGACCAAGAACTCCCAAACTCCCTTGGAAGAATTTTTTCCCTTAGGGTTGTAGTTCCCCACTATACTCTCGCCGTGGCTTTTCGGTTGGGCATACCCTGTCCCTACCCTAGCCCCTGGTTGTCGCGTCAGGCACTGTTCGGCCCCTACCCTCCACCCTGGGGCATAGCTAGCCCATGTAACCCTAGACCTTATAATTTATACTATACCCTAGATTTGTTTACTCTAAAATATACCTCTATTTGCTACTTGGTGATACTAGGCTCGAGCAAACATTTACGTAGGGGTGAAAATCTTATCAAATTGGCGACGTGGGACTAAAAACATCCAGGTATAGTGGGTCAATCATATTTGACGCCTTAAGTGTCAAATTGACGGTGAAACACACAGGCGCATGTGTGTTTGGGCCGAACATTTACACTTTATTTTATATGTCCTTTTTCTTCAGTTTTTTATTGGTTCTTTTGGGTTTTGTTCTTTTTTCTTTTTGCTTTCTTCTTTTTTTTGATTTTTGCAGAATTCTCTTTCCGTTTTATTCCTTTATTTTACTTTTAAACACATTTTTATACATAAATATTATTTTAATAAACGGTGAATATCTTTTACATACACGACAAACTTTTACAATACGGTGAACATCTTCAAAATATAGAAAATATTTCTATTAATAAGCGACGAACTTATTTTTTAAAAATCAAGTCTTAAACTTGTTTAACAATAATTTTCAAGTTCTTTTTGTTTTTTTACAAAATTTCTGAAAACAAGAAAAATCATGCTTTGGGCAGCCAATATTTGACGCCACTCGCGGTGGTCGCCACCTCCCTCCAGCCCAGGCCCAGGTCGGCCGAAGAAAGAAGGCTCGGCCCTCTCAACGGCGGCCCAGGCTACACGTCTGCTCTCTTCCACACCGCCGGCGTCCCTTGCTCCTCCGTCCGCTTCTATCCTCCCTCCCGGCGACTTGCTCCGCCCGCTCCTATCCACCGTGCGGCGCTCGCATGGACGACGGGCCGCGCGGTGTCGTGCCCTGTCGCCTGACGACGGAGGCGGCACGGTCAGCTGCGTGCGGTGGGAGGTAGAGAAGAAATGCCCACGCGCCGCTACCCTCTCACCATCGCCGCCGCCGTTGCCGCTAAATCCCACGCCACGCTGCTCAAGTCAGGCGTCACTTCCCCCACGCCCTGGAACCAGCTCCTCACCGCATACTCCCTCTCCCCGCTCGGCCTCGTCGCCGCGCGCCAGGTGTTCGACCAAATACCCCGCCCGGACGCCGCCTCCTGGAACTCCCTCCTCACCGCGCACGTCTCCGCCGGCGCGCATTCCGCTGCATACCGCATCTTCCAAGCCATGCACGAGCAGGGACTCGCCGCCAACACCTTCGCCCTCGGCCCCACTCTCCGCTCCGCTGCTGCCGTGGGCTGCCCTGCTCTCGGCGCCCAGCTGCACTCGCTCATCGTCAAAGCTATCCTGGCCGACAATGTCTTTGCTGCGACCGCATTGCTTCACATGTATGCCAAATGTGGCCGCAAGAGGGATGCTCGTCGGGTGTTCGATGGAATGCCGGAGCGGAACACTGTTTCTTGGAACGCCCTCGTTGCTGGTTATGTGGAGTCTGGGAAGGTTGCTCCAGCAGTTCGGCTGTTTGTTGAGATGGAGAGGGAGGGGTTGCTTCCTGATGAGGCAACATTCGCGGCGTTGCTCACAGCGGTTGATGACTCCAGTCATTTCTTGATGCATCAGCTGCATGGGAAGATTGTCAAATATGGATCGGCATTGGGTTTGATAGTGTTGAATGCAGCAATCACTGCCTACTCACAATGTGGGGCCCTGGCAAATTCTAGAAGGATCTTTGATGAAATTGGGAACAGAAGGGATTTGATCTCATGGAACGCAATGCTTGGAGCTTACGCTTCCCATGGGATGGAGCATGAGGCGATGGGATTCTTTGCTAACATGATGCGAGCGGGTGGAGTGCAGCCTGACATGTATAGTTTCACAAGTATCATAAGTGCGTGCGCGGAGCATCGTGATCAGGGAGGGACAGTAATTCATGGTCTGGTGATCAAGAATGGCTTTGAAGGAGTTACGCATGTTTGCAATGCTCTAATTGCCATGTACACTAGATTTAGTGAGAACTGCATGATGGAAGATGCATATAAGTGCTTTGATTCCTTGCTGCTCAAGGACACCGTCTCCTGGAATTCTATGTTAACTGGGTATTCGCAGCACGGCTTGAGCGCTGATGCCTTGAGATTCTTCAGATGTGTGCAGTCAGAAAATATTAGAACTGACGAGTATGCATTCTCTGCTGCCCTGCGTTCATGCTCAGACCTTGCTTTACTTAGGCTAGGTAGACAAATACACGGTTTAGTCACCCATTCTGGTTTTGCCTCCAACAATTTTGTTTCCAGCTCGCTGATCTTCATGTATTCTAAGAGTGGTGTTCTTGATGATGCAATGAAGTCTTTTGAGGAGGCAGACAAGAGTAGCTCGGTGCCATGGAACTCTATGATGTTTGGTTATGCGCAGCATGGACAGGCCCAGGCCGTGCGCAGCCTCTTCAATCAGATGCTGGAGCTTAAGGTTCCTTTGGATCATATTACATTTGTTGGCCTGATTACTGCCTGCAGTCATGCTGGTCTTGTGGATGAAGGTTCAGAAATCCTCAATACGATGGAAAATAGGTATGGAATTCCTCTTCGGATGGAGCATTATGCATGCGGCATTGATCTGTATGGGAGGGCTGGGCAGCTTGACAAAGCAAGAGAGCTTATTGACTCTATGCCATTTGAACCAGACGCCATGGTGTGGATGACCCTATTAGGTGCTTGCAGAATCCATGGGGATATGGAACTAGCGAGTGATGTGGCCAGCCATCTATTGGAGGCAGAACCTAGACAGCACTCCACCTATGTTCTCCTCTCCAGCATGTATTCTGGTCTTGGGATGTGGAGTGATAGAGCAATCGTGCAGAAGGAAATGAAGAATAAAGGATTAAGCAAAGTCCCTGGTTGGAGCTGGATCGAGGTGAAGAATGAGGTGCACTCTTTCAATGCAGAGGATGGATCGCACCCAAGGATGGATGAAATATATGAGATGTTGAGTTTGTTGCTTCACAATTTTCCTGTGCAGCCTGTGCATCAAGAAACAACTGGAGCCATCGACTGCTGTGAGCAATTTGCCTCTTAATATTTTTATCATTATCATTTTACATTTATTTGCCGCAATTCTGCTCTTCGAGTTTATAACCGCCGTCAGTTTATTCACACACATGATATTTTGGTTGGCCACAGAACTATCAAATTATGGGATTCCACTCAATTAAAGATCAGGACAGATGAGAGAAAGAAAAAATCAATCTCCTACTCTATGTATAAGCTGTGCGTACCAACATATGGGCATTTTTTCCTTTAAAATATAGCATTTGCAAGCCACCTTCTGGCCTCACAAGTAAAAACAACTATTTAAAATGGCAGTCGGCACATAACAAGTGAAAATTGTTGAAATATAGATGGCTTTAGGCGTATAAAACAATTACAAAAAAACCTCTAAAGGCCTATGTGGGTGTCCTGATTAGGTGGTGGGAAGTTTAGTACCACATCAGGACTGGAGGAAGTTTTGGACCTCCTTAAAAGGGATTCTCTTCTACATGCTATTGAATCATGAGGACAGTGGTTCCCGCGCGTTCCTCCTCCACCGTACCGAGCTCAGACCTATAGCATGCACGCGCTTAATTTTTGCGGTCTGGAATGGATAACTAATGTGCAATTAATTACAACTAGATATTTTTACAATGTTAACATACAGATAGAGAAAAATAATAATGTTGTCGTAACTTTTCTTCTTCACTTTCTTAATAACTATTTCTTCCCATGCTCACTTTAATTCTTCTATTGATGTTGCCCATAGTTGGACCAAGAACTCCCAAACTCCCTTGGAAGAATTTTTTCCCTTAGGGTTGTAGTTCCCCACTATACTCTCGCCGTGGCTTTTCGGTTGGGCATACCCTGTCCCTACCCTAGCCCCTGGTTGTCGCGTCAGGCACTGTTCGGCCCCTACCCTCCACCCTGGGGCATAGCTAGCCCATGTAACCCTAGACCTTATAATTTATACTATACCCTAGATTTGTTTACTCTAAAATATACCTCTATTTGCTACTTGGTGATACTAGTCTCGAGCAAACATTTACGTAGGGGTGAAAATCTTATCAAATTGGCGACGTGGGACTAAAAACATCCAGGTATAGTGGGTCAATCATATTTGACGCCTTAAGTGTCAAATTGACGGTGAAACACACAGGCGCATGTGTGTTTGGGCCGAACATTTACACTTTATTTTATATGTCCTTTTTCTTCAGTTTTTTATTGGTTCTTTTGGGTTTTGTTCTTTTTTCTTTTTGCTTTCTTCTTTTTTTTGATTTTTGCAGAATTCTCTTTCCGTTTTATTCCTTTATTTTACTTTTAAACACATTTTTATACATAAATATTATTTTAATAAACGGTGAATATCTTTTACATACACGACAAACTTTTACAATACGGTGAACATCTTCAAAATATAGAAAATATTTCTATTAATAAGCGACGAACTTATTTTTTAAAAATCAAGTCTTAAACTTGTTTAACAATAATTTTCAAGTTCTTTTTGTTTTTTTACAAAATTTCTGAAAACAAGAAAAATCATGCTTTGGGCAGCCAATATTTGACGCCACTCGCGGTGGTCGCCACCTCCCTCCAGCCCAGGCCCAGGTCGGCCGAAGAAAGAAGGCTCGGCCCTCTCAACGGCGGCCCAGGCTACACGTCTGCTCTCTTCCACACCGCCGGCGTCCCTTGCTCCTCCGTCCGCTTCTATCCTCCCTCCCGGCGACTTGCTCCGCCCGCTCCTATCCACCGTGCGGCGCTCGCATGGACGACGGGCCGCGCGGTGTCGTGCCCTGTCGCCTGACGACGGAGGCGGCACGGTCAGCTGCGTGCGGTGGGAGGTAGAGAAGAAATGCCCACGCGCCGCTACCCTCTCACCATCGCCGCCGCCGTTGCCGCTAAATCCCACGCCACGCTGCTCAAGTCAGGCGTCACTTCCCCCACGCCCTGGAACCAGCTCCTCACCGCATACTCCCTCTCCCCGCTCGGCCTCGTCGCCGCGCGCCAGGTGTTCGACCAAATACCCCGCCCGGACGCCGCCTCCTGGAACTCCCTCCTCACCGCGCACGTCTCCGCCGGCGCGCATTCCGCTGCATACCGCATCTTCCAAGCCATGCACGAGCAGGGACTCGCCGCCAACACCTTCGCCCTCGGCCCCACTCTCCGCTCCGCTGCTGCCGTGGGCTGCCCTGCTCTCGGCGCCCAGCTGCACTCGCTCATCGTCAAAGCTATCCTGGCCGACAATGTCTTTGCTGCGACCGCATTGCTTCACATGTATGCCAAATGTGGCCGCAAGAGGGATGCTCGTCGGGTGTTCGATGGAATGCCGGAGCGGAACACTGTTTCTTGGAACGCCCTCGTTGCTGGTTATGTGGAGTCTGGGAAGGTTGCTCCAGCAGTTCGGCTGTTTGTTGAGATGGAGAGGGAGGGGTTGCTTCCTGATGAGGCAACATTCGCGGCGTTGCTCACAGCGGTTGATGACTCCAGTCATTTCTTGATGCATCAGCTGCATGGGAAGATTGTCAAATATGGATCGGCATTGGGTTTGATAGTGTTGAATGCAGCAATCACTGCCTACTCACAATGTGGGGCCCTGGCAAATTCTAGAAGGATCTTTGATGAAATTGGGAACAGAAGGGATTTGATCTCATGGAACGCAATGCTTGGAGCTTACGCTTCCCATGGGATGGAGCATGAGGCGATGGGATTCTTTGCTAACATGATGCGAGCGGGTGGAGTGCAGCCTGACATGTATAGTTTCACAAGTATCATAAGTGCGTGCGCGGAGCATCGTGATCAGGGAGGGACAGTAATTCATGGTCTGGTGATCAAGAATGGCTTTGAAGGAGTTACGCATGTTTGCAATGCTCTAATTGCCATGTACACTAGATTTAGTGAGAACTGCATGATGGAAGATGCATATAAGTGCTTTGATTCCTTGCTGCTCAAGGACACCGTCTCCTGGAATTCTATGTTAACTGGGTATTCGCAGCACGGCTTGAGCGCTGATGCCTTGAGATTCTTCAGATGTGTGCAGTCAGAAAATATTAGAACTGACGAGTATGCATTCTCTGCTGCCCTGCGTTCATGCTCAGACCTTGCTTTACTTAGGCTAGGTAGACAAATACACGGTTTAGTCACCCATTCTGGTTTTGCCTCCAACAATTTTGTTTCCAGCTCGCTGATCTTCATGTATTCTAAGAGTGGTGTTCTTGATGATGCAATGAAGTCTTTTGAGGAGGCAGACAAGAGTAGCTCGGTGCCATGGAACTCTATGATGTTTGGTTATGCGCAGCATGGACAGGCCCAGGCCGTGCGCAGCCTCTTCAATCAGATGCTGGAGCTTAAGGTTCCTTTGGATCATATTACATTTGTTGGCCTGATTACTGCCTGCAGTCATGCTGGTCTTGTGGATGAAGGTTCAGAAATCCTCAATACGATGGAAAATAGGTATGGAATTCCTCTTCGGATGGAGCATTATGCATGCGGCATTGATCTGTATGGGAGGGCTGGGCAGCTTGACAAAGCAAGAGAGCTTATTGACTCTATGCCATTTGAACCAGACGCCATGGTGTGGATGACCCTATTAGGTGCTTGCAGAATCCATGGGGATATGGAACTAGCGAGTGATGTGGCCAGCCATCTATTGGAGGCAGAACCTAGACAGCACTCCACCTATGTTCTCCTCTCCAGCATGTATTCTGGTCTTGGGATGTGGAGTGATAGAGCAATCGTGCAGAAGGAAATGAAGAATAAAGGATTAAGCAAAGTCCCTGGTTGGAGCTGGATCGAGGTGAAGAATGAGGTGCACTCTTTCAATGCAGAGGATGGATCGCACCCAAGGATGGATGAAATATATGAGATGTTGAGTTTGTTGCTTCACAATTTTCCTGTGCAGCCTGTGCATCAAGAAACAACTGGAGCCATCGACTGCTGTGAGCAATTTGCCTCTTAATATTTTTATCATTATCATTTTACATTTATTTGCCGCAATTCTGCTCTTCGAGTTTATAACCGCCGTCAGTTTATTCACACACATGATATTTTGGTTGGCCACAGAACTATCAAATTATGGGCATTAACCAGCCAGCCCCTGTTGGAGATGATTGAGCACACTTCTCTTGTATATTCTGTGGATGCACATTCATCTGCTCTGATTGCTAGTGGCAGTGAAGACCGCTGTGTCAATATATGAAAGGTCATCTGTTTTGTGTGCTTTGGAAAATTCATGTTAAAATTCAGTTGTAATTTTTCATTGGATATGATTTGTTTATACTTATATCTTCTCTATTGAACAACTCTTGAAACCCCGGCCTTTCCATTGGTGGTACTATCCATTCTACAAATGGATTTTTCTAAATAAATGTCAATTGTAGTGAAGTCAATATCTCCCTGCCTATGTTCCAGTCTATTCCAAACAAAAAAATAGTTCTAGTCTGTTATTGTACTTCCCCTAAAGCGGGGACTTCCTTTATAAGCAAATGATCCTACAGATCTCTGATCTTAAACATATTGAGTAGTTGCAAACTGGAAAGATCACTATGATACAAACCATGACAAGAAGTAAGAATGACCTGCTGATTGTATTCTAACATTTGGATTCCTGCTTCTCCATTGACTAGTTCATGACCATGAGCAGCTTCATTGGCTTTTCTCGGGAAGTGGGATGTTAATCAGTAAATGTTCCAGTTTATTAATTATGTCAAAGTTTGAGCTAGAATGTGCTTAATGCTCCAATGTAACTGCTTGGAGTGGAGAGAAGATATCATGTGTCTTTCTCTTGCACTGATATCTGACTATCCGCTACAAAGTAAATAGGATGCAATTGATGCTCTCCTGCAAAAGCAAAACCTGCCAACATAGAAGCCAGTGCATGTTCTGATAATCTGATGGAATCGTGAGGATATGGACAACCAGCCATAATAGGGTTTAGCAGTGATGAGGAACTTGCGGCTTATACACAGATCTTATTTCTCAGTACACACTTAGCATGTTGGTTTCTGTTGCTTCCTGATTTCTGTAAAGTTCTGACATCTTCTGCTTAAAGTGACCATTAAACAAGTGGAGTCAGACAAGAATAGCAGAGGGAGACAGACAATGCTAGCTGGAAGATCATTATGTAAAAAAGAAACTTCATTCTAGGTATTACTGCTACCATGATGTGTTTCCAATCTTGTTTTTATCTACTGAAAGCTTCAAATCTTATTATTCCCTCCATTGGCCAATATCACACTTCTCTTACTGGTTTGCTCTTTTGATTTGCCACATTAATGTAAGTACGAACCTTTAGCCGATTAGCTTGATTGGGTATATATATTAATTACATCAGTTTGAAAGAATGGTAATGTGCCAAGCAAAAAATTGCATGTTAACTAAGTCTGTATCTTCCCTCTCTGTACTGTATTTTGACCATAAGAGTCAGCAGCTGTACTGTGCATGGTAATGGGGAAAAAATCTCGATATACTAAACCACGACACATGATCGTTTATCTGATACGACTAAAATCTTGATTTGATCAGGTGGAAGGGAAGCCTCCCTCCTGCTGGTTGGAGCTTTTGAATGCAATTTTGATGCCGCACTATGAATTGAAGTTCAATATTTTGATAGTTTTGGCAAAGAAAAGCTTATGTACTCTGTATTTAGCCGAGCTTGTGTACGCTGCATGCTGAGTATCTGTTACTGAAGAATTTGCAAACATGAATTCATAATGGCAGGGAATCCTCTGTGTCTATGACAGGTGTTTGGGGCAGTAATCTTTATTCAATACACAAGGATGAATACCACAGTGCAAAAAAAAAACAGAAATGTCAATCACAAGTGTTATTCTTTCATGTAAAATAAATAAGAACAAAACAGCTCAAACTTCAGGCTAGCGAGGGCCATTTAACATTATTAATTAGTATTATAAATCAATTGATAAGGGCGAAATTAAAGAAAAATACCCAAATCTTAACAGAGCAGGACTGATATCTGAAGTCAATTCTTCACATGAGACTCCAGCAGTAGAAAAACATAGTATTCATTTTCCTTTCTTTTGGTTGGTTGGTTGGTTGGAGACAAGAGAATCTAGGCTTGTTGATTTGCTTTGACTTGTGAAATCAACATTGCCGGCCCACTTTTAATAGGGTTCACAACTGGTTGGCACAATCACATCATTCACACTGATAATTCGTACGCAACTTCAGCTACTGCAACTTGGAACAAGTCGTCACCAAAACAGAGGCCAGTCAACTGAAGACTACCAGCAATGCCATGCCAATTCAGACAATATCATCATGTCATGTCGTCGACGAACAGATTCTGCACACTGGATTCATTTGGCCAATTCTCCATACTGAATTTATATTATACCCATCACAGATTCACAAACAAATGAAAATGCCGAGTCATCCCCAGAATGTACTGACAACCATACAATTAACCTCGCAAAGCTCAGCTCCAAAAGAAAAGAAAAAAACATGGTATCTACTATACTGTCCAACAAAGTGCCAAACAATCATAGTGGCGCAGCCGTGCAGGAACACCAAAGAATTATTGCCTCTGCCATTTCTAGGTGTTCACAATATACAATTACATGATATCTCTGATTTTCTTTCTTGCTGTATTTTACACTCACCGTGATCCGACACAAGCTCAACACCAACATCAGACAAAAATTAATTTAATTAGGCCATGTATGTACAGGAAGAGAAAGAATGTCATCAGCAGCAGCAGATCATCCGCCAGCAGGTTGGGGATCACCGTGCCTTCGTGGCGTGCCCGTTGGTGGGCCTCGAGCCACGGCGCCCATCACCGTTGCCGCGTGGAGATGACCGCTGGTGCACTGCAGCAGAGCGGCCGTGGGCACGGTCCCTGGATGACGTCCCGCTCCCTCCTCTTGCCTCCCTTGTCCGGCTCTTCAGTGCCTCGATCTGCTCCAGCGTCTCGAGGACCTCCTTCATCGACGGCCTGCTCCTGGGCTCACCAGCAAGGCAGTTGAGTGTCAGCTGCGCCGCCTGGTGGGATTGCTTGGAGTTGTACTGGCCCTCAAACTGAGGGTCCATGAGGCGGGCAAGCTTTCTCCGGTCAGCCAAGTAGGGCTTCGCCCAGTCAACGAGGCTCTGTTGTCCATTGGGACGGTTGGGGTCCAGCGCTCGCTTGCCGGACAGCATCTCCAGCATCACAACTCCGAAACCGTAAACATCGCTCTTGACATACAAATGGCCTGGACATGGTTCAGAGCATGTGGTGAGAAAAGCAATCAACAGCTAAGAAAGCAACCATAGATAGCAACTTTAAATTCTGAAGTTTGTATGGATGACTGGATGAATGGAGCTACCGACAACTTGAGAAGGTATTTACTCAGGCATATGAATTCAGAATCTGATATGGGATGAAAACTAACTGGAAATAGTGAACGCATGGTATGAGCGAGTTTATGGTCTTTTCGTGGATGGTGGCAGCAGAGGAATGCCCACTTGACATAAAAGGTATTGGTAGCAGAGGGATTAATTTAATTTATAAAACTGTCCAGTTGATATGAGCAATTGTCATGGCTCATGAGTCATGAATCATTGACAAATCTATTTGGTGTACAACTCTAAATTTGGAAAGATCCAAGGTAGGAATTCATTGGCTATATGGGGATACTAAACCTATCTGCCATATGTTTATGTTTCAGTTTGTACAACTGGCTGCCACATCGATTGCAGGCAGTATTATTATCTGATCATATATATCTGTGGTTAGCAGGCATAAGGACACATACCGGTGGCCACGTATTCTGGAGCCGCATATCCGTAGGTGCCCATCACCCTGGTCGTGATATGAGAGTTGCTACCCGTTGGTCCAAGCTTAGCAAGCCCAAAGTCAGAGAGCTTCGCATTATAACTCTGCCAAAAAAAAATGCCGTCAGCATTTAACCTTCATATGTAGACAACAGATAGAATGTACATTGCATAGTACTTCGTAAAACACTTACTGCATCTAGAAGAATATTGGAAGCCTTGAAGTCCCTGTAGATAACTTGCTTCTCTGATGCATGCAAGAACGCAAGTCCTCGAGCTGCGCCAATGGCTATCTTCAGCCTCAGCTCCCATGACAGTGGAGCACATCCTTCTACAGAAATGCAATAGGTTCCAATATCAGTATTTTGAATTCAACTGGTTCCTCAAGAATTGCAACCGCTTCCAATAATTGCAGAGAATAAAGACCAGTTAAGAACTCACTTCTGAAAAGATGGTTTTCCAAGCTCCCTTTGGCCATGAACTCGTAGACAAGCAACAGTTCCTTGTCCTCCCAGCAGTAGCCCAACAGCTTGACGAGGTTTGGGTGCGAGAGCCTTCCCAGAAAGTTTATCTCTGACTGCAAGTTGACAACCAGAAATGTTCATTAGATACAGCAGCTGCGGCAACCTTTGGAAACAATGATTCTGTTAGACTAAACTAGGAGCACTGAGTCACGTCTGCCGGCCTAATAGTAGCATTCTATATGTACCAGAGCTGACCAAACAAAAATAGAAGCAAACTAGATTGTGATAAACATGTGGGCTATTGGGTATTTTAGGTCAGCAGTTTTGAACAGCTTAGCATACCACCTTCAAACAAGATGGCTCTGGTTAGCATTAGTCAAATGGCACTGGCCAGACAGCGCAGCTCCATTACGATATAATAGATCTAGCAGCCAAGACATCATGTAACGACCAAGAGAATCTTTAAAATCGTTGTGATTTGTTTAAACCTGACCACTAATGGTGTGTGTGCGTGTGCAGAAAGTGGACTGTAAACTCAGCTAAAACTACAAAAGTAAACTCATAACAGTTGTCAGAAAGTGGACTGTAAACTCAGCTAAAACTACAAAAGTAAACTCATAGCAGTTGTTCCACATGTGCCGAAGCTGAATCAAAGTTCCCATCAAGAGCAAACAAGACAAAGTCAAACCCCAAATTCCAATGCTCATCATACTCATCAATTTGGAATTCAGAGAGCTCAAGAAAATATTTACCTGCCATTCCTCGTACCCCTGCATGCTCTCCGAGTTGAGCTTCTTGACGGCAACGACCATGCCGGTGCCGCTCTTGGTGGGGTTCATCGTCTTCTCGTCCACCCACCCCTTGTACACCCTCCCGAACCCTCCCTCCCCGAGGACGCTGTCGGGCCTGAAGTTCTTGGTGGCCGTCTTGAGCTCGAGGAAGGTGAAGGTGCGGAGGTTGGGCGCCTCCAGGATCTGGCCCTCGAGGAAACCCGCCGCCGCCTCGTCGAAGCCCCCGCTGGTGCCGCCGCTGCCCGCGGAGGCCATGAAGGTGCTGCTGCCTCGCGAGGAGAGCTTCCCCGTGGTGCTGTTGCTGGTGGTGACACTGCCGCTCGTCTTGTAGTTGGATGTTCCTGTCAAACAATATGCAACACGTTTAACATACTGAATTTGATTACTGGAGAAATTTTGTAAAGAGCATGGAGAGGTCCCCCTTCTGAGCAAACAGTTTGGACCGCGTCAGTGACATATGGTTGCTTCAGCCTGTATGACTTATGAAGCGGGGGAAACTACTCTCTCTTGCTGACAAAATACTCCACTCGTAAATTAAAGTTTGGAAGACTAGAGCGTCAAGCGTGGGAATTGGGAAATTATGGTTGTAGCATGATACTGATTTTTCAGTCAGTTCGCATCCCTGATCTCTGTCGACTACTCCTATGAAGAAGAGGGGAAATCTGATAAGAGAATAGCAAGAAATTAAGCAGGCTGTGGTGATTCACTGCCACCAACCAACCCCTAAACAACTCGACAGACGACTGGCTGACTGACGGACAGAGATGAAAGAAGCAGCGCAATCTTGAGCTCCTCGGAGAACCAAGAATCAGAATCCGACTGGACCAAAACATGGTCTTGGCCGAGGCAGCAGCCACGGTGCCTCTGCGCAGCAGACAACCTAAATAAACAAGACGTCCGAGCAAGAACCAAGAAATCCCCCCCGCCGGGGGAGCTCGCGGGATCCGGGGATCGACAAGATCGTCAGAAGAGCAACGTCAGCAGAAAGAGGAGGAAAAGGGGGATCCCGAATCAGGTTCCTGGAGAAGCAGATTCGTCCTCACCTGGGCTGGACGGCCGGTAGTCCGCCGCCACATCGGCCTTCCCCGCGCCGCCGCAGATGTTCCCCATCTCACCGCGGCCCCCTCCTCCCTCCCGCCGGAGCCAATCAGCAGAAACGACGCGAGAGGGTTGCTTGCGGAGGAGAAGACAGGGGGAAAGCGGAGCAGGAGGAGGAAGACGAGGAGTATGGAATGGAGAACGGAGGGGGGAGGGGAAGTCAAGGGGGGGCCGTGATAAGTAAGCGGAGACTGGAGTGCTTGCGAGGGGGGACGGACGGACGAAGGAGAGGACGCTGCTGCAAACTGAAGCGAGAAAGTCTCCGGCTTTGTTTGTTCCTCCGTCTCCGTGTGGGCGTGGCCGGCCGGCCCCCGCCTCGCCTGCCCCGGGCCGCACTCCACCACCTCTCCCTTTCAGCTCAAACTCCGCGTGCCGCTTTTCTCCCATTTCTTCATAGTATATTGCCCGGAAAGGCCAAGTCCTCTTCCAGCTGCCCGCCGCTGCGTGTAAAAAATGGACACAAGATGCCTCCGTTCTACTCCATCCGTCCCGTAATACAAAAGCATTTTTTTCTATTTAAAACCGATGTGCAATCCTTGTAACTTTGGAATGGATTTTCGACGATATCGACATCGGCGTGCATAAGCGTGATTTTTTTGTGTGTGCGTGCGTGTGTGTGTCTGTGTGTGAGAGAGAGATATAGCGCTCCCATGGCATTGCTGGTGGGCGGCAAAAAGGGACTGAGGTTTCAACTTGTGAGGAATTGTCCATAAAACCTATTCCAGACGGGGAATATGCAACTATAAAAATATACTTTCATCGTCCCATAATGCATGATGGTTTTGACACCGGTGTAATGTTGAAAAAATAAAACAAGTTTACATAAGACCAATGCTATAAAAGAAGATATTGTACTACATCTAATATCGCATCGAGCGAGCCCGTGGTTAATCAGTTGGTTTGACCAAGCAGAGCTATCCAGCTAGGGTTTCCTCCCAATTACCACACAAGCGATGGATGGCTAATTAGTTTGGCTGTCCTTTCATGTCCTTTTCTCCATCTTGTTCCAAAAGCAGACGAGGAATATGAGACTTGACTGGTGCATGAGATCCTGGGAGGTTGACAATAGTGGCACCAGAGTTATCATTGATGGCGCCAGCTAGAATGTGTCAAAGCATGCTCTCTTAAGTGTCAAACTTAGCCACTGTGCTTTCAGCTGGTCTTTGATCTGGTTTAGACCCATCTAAAACCATGTTTACACGTGTTAACCAGAGAGGGCCACGACTTTAATTCTCCCAGATGTGTTCACATGATTCCATCTATATGCTAGCATATGAACTTGTGCGCGCTTACAGGAGCAACTACTTTTTTTTCAGATGAGGATGACATCCAGCCTCTGCATCGGGACGATGCATGTAGCTGTTTTATTAATTATTCATCAAGATCTTATAAAGTAACACATCAATATGTCTGAAGCCACCATTTTGACGACTTCTCTCGCTACTCCTATCCACTTTGATAAAAGGGGTGCAGATTGTCGGGGCCGCATACCCAGACTTCACACCAAATTAGGCACAACATCTAAAGCCGAAGGCTCCAACCAAGACAAATTGTCGGGTTTGGCCCACACACCGGTCCAATGCACTCTCAGCGAGCACCACATGCGCGCGTTGTAGAGGCCATCGTCACCATCTTCCACCGATCCATCTTCAGAGCAGGTACTGACGCGTCCACCTTGCCAGGACTGTCGTCGACGCCAACACGGCGCTAGACAACACCACCACCCTATGCACGTCCACCATCACGCATCCGTCGCAGACCTGCAGCTCCATGCCACCGAGACTCCACGTGGTCCATGCGTCACAGGTACTGCCGGTCTACCGCAGAAACCGTCCACTGGTCCCTCGAGTCTATGCACCCCTCCAAGAATGACGCCCTCAAAGGGAGGGGGTGACACAAGAGCGCCACCGTCATTCAATCGACTGATCTAGGGTTTCCCCCGGAGGTAGCAGATAGAGGTCTGGAGCTTCTCCATGGCATCCCTTCAACAAGGAAACGATACAAAAGAGTGCTGCCATCGCTGGCCTTGGCAATTAGCCGAGAGCAAGGTTTTCACCCGATCTGCTCGACGAACCTCCATCTAGCATCATGTCCCCAGGCTGCCATTGATCTGTGCCGCCAGGCAGCAAGCAGGCTGCACCTTGCAGATAAGATCTGGCTGAAGGCTAGACCACACATGCCGCCGACCCATCCACCAGGCCCTCCATGCTGCCGCCGCTGATCCAAGGTCACATCACCCGCTAATCCAGCCGCAACCGCTTAACGCAGCCAACACCGTTGCCCGAGGCAGGGACGGCCACCGCGCCCCGCAGCCATCATCGCTTGATGCTATGGACACAGGGGCATCGTAGATTGCTAGCATATCCACCCGAGGCCATGTTCGGTCCTAACCGCTCAAATCGCTTGCCGGAGACAATGCTTTGTGTGGATCCATTCCTCCGGCGGTAAAGGTCGATGCAGAGGAAGAAGTTGACGAGGAAACATCAATGCCAGCAGCAAGTCCATGGACTCGTCGAACCTGAAAAGACCAGCGCTAAATCCGTCACCCTCTTCCTTCCTGCCACCATGGCGGTCAATGATCATCGCATCCATAGCCCCAACGAGCTCATCAAATGTCAAACTTAACTATTGTGCTTTCTTATGGTCTTTGGCCTGGTTTTAGACCAATCTAAAACCATGTTTACGTGTTAACCAGAGGACCATTTCTTGTTTCTCCCAGATATGTTCACACACATATATATACATATATGTGCTATAAAACAAACTGCTAGATGTAGTTGTGGATTTGTGCTTACATGAGCAGCAACTTTTGACTTAACTAATTAATTAAGTATCCTTGTTTGGTCTAACCTGAGAGCTGGTTGAAATAGTCAGATACACTAATTCAATCCATACCATGGGGTATATATGCGAGATTACGAGAGGACATCACCATGCATATACACGTCTCTCGCCTCAAACATTTTGATTATATATACATGAAACCCATTAGTTTGTACTGTCTTTATCAGTACATTTGAACAAACAAAAACACAGACGCACACGGCACGTGCGCGCGCACACTTACACACTTTGGTCAGATAGATGGCCAGCTCCTCAACATTACGACCTTTTATGCAAGACAAACCCCAAGGTGCCAAAAGTCATGATCCATCCACATGACCATGCCGTTGAACAAATATGAGTGCATTCTTTTCTCAGGTTTACTGGTTCAAATCTCATACGCACACAAGAGTCACAGCTAATATAGCCTCCGTGGATCAAGCTGCACCTTACTGTGACCATGATCGATCGGCCAACTCGGTCGAACAATTCCGATCATTTCTGCCTTGGCTTAATTATTAAAATCTTGAGAATGAACTGCATCCCTTTGACAATAATTGCATCATGCACACGCCGTATCTTTGTAGGGCAAGGCCATGCAAAATCTACAAGTGGACAATCATCGGTTGACAAAGTGCCCAACCGATATGAGTATGACCACTAAAAACAAGCTAAAGTTAGCAGCACGCACGCATGCGTGCATTATGAATTGAGCACATGTTAAGTGGGGAAATGCGATGGCCTACCAGATTAAGGGATGCTGCTAGCCATTTATTTATCCATGTAGGGCGAGTGTGAGTTGACTAGACCCTGAAAACACTGAAAACTACGAGCTCCAGCGACAATCCGCTGATCGCACGGCGCATTACAGATAAATGCCAACTTTCCCCTTTTCTTTGTCTTTCGCCCTTTTCGCACTTTCGCTATTGCGAGTGTGGCCAACAATCAATTAACGAGTGCTTGCTCGTGGCAAGAAATGATGGTTAGTTTGTGAAGAAAGTCAGAAAAGCGACCATGCATGCGCACTCTCAAATCAAAGGAGAAGTGTGCCTTTTTATCTTCTGAGTTTTCTTGGTTGCTTCCTCAGGGACTGTCTGGAATCACGACTCTTCTCTCCTTTTGCAAGGCTGGAAACGATGCCAATCAGGCTAAACAGAATGAGTATGAGATTGATAGTAAATTATCAGGCGGCCGGCAAACGATGCCAATTAGGCTTCATGCGACCGGGTGTGATGTCTGCTGCTCGCTTTGTCCAACGAAGACCAGAATGAGTATGAGATTGATAGTAAATTATCAGGCGGCCGGCAAACTTGCAAGACTGGCTATGGTTAAGATACATACCTGAAGAATGAATACAGGTGGGAAGGAAGGATTCAGAGAGCAGGAGACGAAATTGCAGGAAATTTACTTAACTAGGGGAGGAGAGCGACGTGCCAACAAGAACAGTTAATTATTCAGTGTAGTAAGTGTATTTCTTTGACCATCATGATCATATTGAGTATGTTGATCCAAGCCCGAATGGTTGTTTGGATAGCTTACCGGGCTTGCCACCTGGTAATGTAATGTATTAGTCGGAATAATATACATTGCACCAATTTTATGTTGTCATGTACTGCTGGCAAATGTAATGCATATACTCCCTCCGTTTGAAATTACTTGTTATAAAAATGGATGTATCTACAAGTAAAATACATTTAGATACATTCATTTCTTGGACGAGTAATTCCGAACGGAGGGAGTACTATGTAGAAGTTTGTTTTTGTTTTCTTTGGCTAAGGATATATTTAATGCTCCCTATGTTCCATAACTCTTGTCGTGTTTATAGTTTAAATTTGAGCTAAAATTACGACAAGAATTAGTGGAATTGAGGGAGTAGCTCTTCACTCATCAGCATCTACCCATCTGAAAGAAAAGCCTTCAGTGTCTGATCCCAAAAGACTAGACCAAGATTTGCCACCCCCTCCCTTCCCGCCACTGCGACCGCCAATGATCTTCATATCCGTACCCTGAACGAGCTCATCAAGTGTTAGGCTTAGCTACTGTGCTTTCGTCTGGTCTTTGGTCTGGGTTTAGACCAATGTAAAACCACGTGTTAACCAGAGGCCCATGTCTTGTTTCTCCCAGATATGTTCACACATATATGTGCTATAGAAGAAGCTAGCTAGATGTAGCTGTGGATTTGTGCTTACATGAGCAGCATCTTTTGACTTTACTAATTAATTAAGCATCCTTGTTTGCGGGGAATCGAATTGTCCTTCATGGGTGTAACCTGAGAGCTGGTTGAAATATTCAAATATATACATTAATTCCCTCAAGGGCTTAGCTCAAACACTTTGATTCTATACGTAAAATCCATTCAATTGTACTGTCTTAATCAGTGATGTTAAACAAACAAAAACACACTTTGGTCGGACAAATAGCCAGCTCCTCAACCATGTGACTTTTTTATGCAAGACAAAACCCCAAAGTGCCAAAAGGCATGATGGATCCATCCACTGATCCACACGACCATGCTGTTGAACGAATATGAATGCATATGTTTTCTCAGGATTACTGGTTCAAATCTCAGATGTACACAAGTCAAAGCTAAGCCTTGTGGATCAAGTCAAGCTGTACCGGCCTTTACTGCGGCTATAAGCGATTGGGCAACTTGGTCGTAGGAACAAGTTGGATCATTTCTGATGTTGCTTAATCAAGATATCGATAATCAAATGCATTCCTAGATAATAATTACATCGTGCATATATGCGCCGTATCTATGTAGGACACACAAGACCAACGCAAAATCTCACAAGTGGACAATTAATTCGTAAAGTGCGCGACATCAATATATCTGGCTATGATATAGATATATATATGATATGACCACTAGCTAGCTAAAAACAAGCTAAGGTAGCACGCATTATCAACAGAGCACATGTTAAGTGGAGAAATGTGATGGCCTACCAAATTGAGGCATGCTAGCCATCTACTATTGCTAAACTTATCCTAGTATATATGCCCATGTAGTATGAGTTGACTAGACTTGAAAACACTGAAAACAAATGAGCCATATGTGCATCTGCCAGCAGGTCCAACCGCAATCAGCTGCTCGCGCAACGCATAACAGGATACAAATAAATGCCAATCTCTGCCTTTTTTCATTTTATTTTTACCCCCTTTTTCGCGTTTTCGCTATCCCGAGCGACTGACCAAGAGGTTAATTAATCAACCGGGTCGTGGCAAGAAATGATGATAGTTAGTCTCTGAAGAAAGCCAGAAAATCGACCGTGCACGCTCTTAAAGTTGTGCTTTTTTTTTCTTCTTCTTCTGAGTTTTCTTGGTTGCTTCCTCAGGGCACTGGCTGGAACCACAGCTCCTCTCTCCTTTTGCAAGGCTGAAACGATGGCAATTAAGCTAGCAGGGGGTGACGTCAGCTGCTCTTTGGCCAACGAAGACTAGACTGATTATGCACATCAGTTTATACTCTCTCTCTTTTTTTTTTGAAAAGGAGGTAAGTACGATGCACACATACATATTTGCATTAGATTTATTATGCGGCCGGTGAGCTTGCAAGACTAGCTATGATTTGATTAAGGTGCCTGAAGAATGAATCCAGCAGGGAAAGAAGGCTAATAGTAACATTCAGAGAGAACATGAGAAAATTGCAGGAAATTGTACCTAAAGAGCGACGTACCAACAAACAAAAATAGCACTACTAATTATTCAGTGTGTTTCGGTGACCATCACCATATATGTCCAAGCCGGGAGTCGGACAGAAACAAGGCATGCATACGTATTTTTTTTCTTGTTTGCCACTGATATATACAGAAGGGTTTACAGTAATAGGTTTTCTTTCTCGCCTCCTTCACTCAACATTATCTACGTATCTAAAAGAAAAGACGTCAGTGTCTGATATATTAGCACCTGGGTAGGTAGTGAGTGAGTTTTCCTTTTTTTCTTTTGAATGGTATAAGGTAGGTAGTGAAATGATTTTGACAGTGTCTGATTATTATTAATCAGGCCATGACAATTTTTCTTGTCCTACAATTATATTTCTTGTTTTTTAACCATGGGAAATTTTCTTGGAATTAGCATGGCAGATTTATTGTACATGCCATGGTAAATTCTTTTTTATACACTATGAGATTTATCGACATGGCGAATTTCTGCCTTCTCACAAGCACAAACTTATTTTTGCAATGTGAACACTACTGAAGTTTTATAAATTTGCCGTGATGTGTTAGAGAAATTGTTTTTTTTTGTACATGCCATGTTAAGCAACCTATTTTTTTATATTTTTTCCATGAGCTAGACAAATATTTATTTCCTTTTAAAGTTGCAATCGGACCATTCCAGTTTGTTTACAAATCAGGGCGTGGAAATTTTATTTTTAGATAACAAGACACATTTATTTTTATTATATCATTGCAAGTTTATAAATTAGAGAAATGGCAGTTGTATTTAAGTATAGCAACGCCAATTTTCGTAATTTAGATCATGGCAATTGTAAATTTATGTTTAATGGCAATTAGAAAAAACAGGTGGTAGCTGAGTTGGGCTCAACCGGGTGGGTCGCGGAAGGAGTTCTCAAAAAAAGGAAGAAGAAAAAAACGCTCGCGGAGAGCGAACGAAGCTGACGATTCCCTGGCTGGCTTTATGGTCCTTGCAATATGCAGTGTCAGAAGCTCGTGCGTGAGTGATGGGGTGATGGTGCAAGAATCCGTAAAGAAATAGTATGATCTTATATTTCTTTAGGGAGAGAGTAGACAAATTCGGCAACACGGTTTGGCTTGGCTTATGGCTAGCTTGGTCGTCGTTGACTTGCCGCGATGGGGACGTAGTATTTGCTCGGGACCGGACACGGACAGGCTGGCTGAGAGCGTGCTCAACTTGTCGTACGCACTCCAAATACTATAGCGGTCAATCCGGACGCAGGGACCGGACATGGACGTCCGCTAAGTACAGATGGCCTGAATCGCAAAAATGTAACAATGGTGACTAATCCTCTGCGGGGCCTTCGCATGATCATTCAAGCAACAATGATGGCTACAAACTTGCTCCTTGAGCTATTTCTCTAGAGAGGAAGAAGAACAAGGCTATCCCTAGCTTCCTCTCTCTATGTGTGTGTGGGTGGACTAAGGTCTGAACCCTCCGCATGGGTGTCCTGGGGGGTTTATATAGGCCTACCTCCCAGAGGTACAATGGTAATCTGGCCGGGTGTAAGACCCGGCTGTCAGTGTCTATGGTCGCCGGCTTCTCCGCCGGCCGCTGGGGCCCGCCGCCTGGCGTGATCGGGCCGGCTGTCTCGTACTTCATTAACAGGCCGCGCCCGCCGCTTGCGGGTCCTGCCGGCTGCTTAGCACTGTAGCAATGCCACTAATGATGTGTGCTTTGTCGGGGAAGGCGTGGCTACAATACCGCCGCCTGGCGGGCGTTCGCTGTAGCCACTCCCCGTCTCTTCTGATTAATGGAGCATAGACTTTGAGGGAGGGGGAGGGCCGCCTGCTGGGAGTCGGCCTCCCCCCAAGCTAGGGATGGCACCCGCAGGGTTTGTTTACGGGTGGAGCCACCCCATACCCTTACCCGTCACATTTAAGCTTACCCACCACCCGTACCCATACCCGCCAGTGGGTACAACTTTGTCCCATACCCGTCACCCGACAGGGTAAATGGGTACCCGCGGGTCAAAACACCCATGTTTGATAACATCAATTTGAGCAACATATAATCATAAACAACAACGTATAATCATAATTTATAACAGTTTTGCTAAAACACATCTAGATGTGTCATAAGTATTGCACATCTAAGTTCTATATCATTAATCTTACGTTGAGATTTGTGTGAATATTTTCTTTTTCTTTTTTCTTTTCCTCTTTGTGCTTGATTCACTCACTTAGATGTGCAATAACTAGAGCATATCTAGATGTGCCCTAGACACACCCAATTTATAAAGGACAACACATCATAACATCAATGCATACTTATAAACAACACATCATAAACATCAACACATTCTATAAACATCAACATTTTCTTGTACACACCAAAACATCAACACATAGTCATAAATAGTAGCACATAGTCATACATTTAAAGTTCACAAACTCAAAACAAAGGGTAGAGATAATTTGTCCGTACTTATTAGATTTTATCAGGGTACATAGGTATGCATGTATGGGTTATATGATCCCATACCCGCTCTACCCGATGGGATTGAGGTTTCCTCATTTATATACCCATGGGCAAGTTTTTGTCCCATACCCTTGCCCTAATAGGGTTTTTACCCGCAGGGTACATGGATAATGGGTACCCATTGCCATCCCTACCCCGAGCCGACTGGTCGGAGCTCGCCGCCTTCTGGCTTCTCACAGACAGGTAGGGCCCGCCGCCTGCAGTACCGACAACCCGTAGTGGGAGCGTGGCCTTCTCTGCCATGAGTGATGTCATGGGCTGCATGGCAACAGTGCCGCGCCGGACGGGGATGTCCGCCCAGTACGCTGCACTGTGGCCACGCTCTACCCTGGATTCAGGGGTGTCAAGCTGTACTGTTGCCACGCCCACCTCGCCACTCCCACCTCGTCGCCATAATGTGGGCAAACTTCAAGGGGACGGAGGGGGGCCGCCTGCTAGGAGCCGGCCTCTCTGGAGGCCGTCTGCTAGGAGTCGGCCAACCTCATGGCCGACTTTTGAGAACTGCCGCCCACTGACAGCCGGCCGCTTGGACCAGCCGGCCCTGAGAAGGCCGCTCTTCGTCTTCGAGAATCGCCATGGGGAGCAGATGAAGCTACCCGTGGTCATTTACTCTGACACCTCGGCTCGCTGCCATACTGATGTTATTGTGCCTCAGATAAAGGTTGGTTCGTCTTATTAAATAGCCTCACCTCGACATACAATTTTGTAAATTTATATAAGTATTTGAGTTCCGTAGGTACAAGAAGTCACCTTAGGATCAATAAATGAAGGCTAAACTATAAAAACTGATTAAATAAATGATGTATGGCCCGAATATTAAGAAAACACAATGTCATAGTGGAAATAAGGAGGGAAAGAGAATTATTCACAATTAAAGGAGGTGCGCTAATTAATTGGTTAGACATGCAACAATATATGATGGGCTAACTAAAACAGTATTAGTAAAAAATCTTGAACTAGTATCTCTTTCACTAATCAATTTATTTTTCCATGGGTCACAAATTGATATCTCTTGTTCTTCGCCTTCTTTGCATCAAGTATTCTTAATTATTAATTATTACCCCACAAAAAAGTATTCTTAATTATTAATTATTACCCCACAAAAAAGTATTCTCAATTATTGATCTGTAAAACAGACGACAAATTGGTGCAATTCGACTGAATTTGATTAGTTTTATTTTTGGAGGCTATAAATTTTATGGTTTTCTTTGTTGTTCATAAGTTGAAATGCACGGACACTTTTGCTAGTATATAAATACGGGTCCCTGAATAATACTACTCTGTTTCAAAACAATTAGGTTTAGATTTATCTTGAACCTAAAATTTAAATTTGATTAAATAAATAGAAAAATATACTAAGACCTACGATGTCAAATTAGTCAAATTGGATTCATCATAAAATACACATTCATACAACATATAAATTCAAATTTAAAGATGTTTGACATAGGATAAACTTAAAACTCTACGTATTCCAGAACCAAGTGATCATATACCTATTGTGAAGATTACAAGTTACATACTTGTCCGTCTAGCATGCATGAATGTCTGTGTGTAGGACCATCGGATTCAAAATGTGCGGTCTAGATCGAAGACCGATGGCACAATTTTCCCAACAAACGCCATCTTTTTTAAGAAACAAGAGGCATCTATGTATGATCACTATAATAAATGAGTGTACCCACACTCTATTTCTACGGGCACTCTGTCTCACACCACTCAAAAAATGGAACCGGAAAAATGAATAACTTTTGAAAAGTTATGAGCACCTCCAGGACTTGAATGTTTCAAAACATACTCATTATATAAGTGCCAAACGTAGCTACTACTGTGCTTTCGTCTGGTCTTTGGTCTGCGTTTCAGACCAATGTGAAGCCATGTTTATGTGTTAACCAAAGGACCATGCCCTGTTTCTCCCAGATGTGTCCAGATTGGAGTAGATGTAGTTGTGGATTCATGCTTACATGAGCAACAACTTTTGACTTAACTAATTAATTAAGCATCCATGTTCGTGGGGAACCGTCCTTCATGTACTTTACTTGAGTGTTGCTGGTCGAAATAGTCAAATGTGTACATCAATTCAATATACTATGTGAAATCATGAGAGGACATCAACGTCACACTCACCTCAAGCACTTGGATTCTATACAAAGGATTCATTGATTACTTCAAATAAGCTCACACTTTGGTCAGAATAGCCTATATCCTGAACCTCTGGTGACCTTTTGTTTCCATCAGTTGAATACAAGATCGAGAGTAGTACAAGACAAACCCCGAAGTGCCAAAAGACATGATAGATTGATATGACATGCATGAATTAATATGAATGCATCGTTTTCTCAGTTTTACCGATTCAAATCAGATGTACATGAGTCAAAGCCAGCCTTCATGGATCAAGTCAAGCTGCACCTAGGACAGGAGGGATGTAAATTTGAAACTTTAGGGTACCCTCTCACCCTACTTCATTTTTTGAAACTTTAGTTTTGGAATAGCAATCCAAACTATTTCAAAACCCAAGTTTCAAGAATGAAGTGAATTCTGGAAAATTAGTTTATTTAATTGAACAGAGGGGTATCCCTGCGCCTCTAAAGTCATTAGTGCTTCCGGCGGTACGTAATTTAAATTGCCCTCAAAGTTGCAAAATATTATATCAGCTATATGTAACAAAAAAAAAACGTTTCACACATGGGAATCCCAGCGTCTGGGCCGGCCCACGGAGTAAGGGCCTCCTATACTGCACTCTGCTCACTGGGAGAAGACGCAACACGCCTGTTTCAGCTGGCACATGTGCGGGCGGCCTCTTTTTTAATTTTGTTTTCATTTTTTCTCCTTTAAATAATTTGGTACTTCAAAAAAGTTTCAAAATTTTAAAAATTAGAAATTTAAAATAAAATGTTCTATAAATCATAAAATATTTGTGGATTCATAAATGTTCGTAATTGTTTAAAAAATGTTCGCATACTCATAAAATTGTTTGGAATTTTGAAAAAAATATTTGAGAAATCAAAAAATGTTGGGCCGGCCATTGTGTGGGTTTCCTGTTTCTAATTTTTTGTTTTTATTTTTTCTTTTACATTTTCGTTTTCCCTCCTTTAAATATTTTTTTACTCCAATTTTTTTTCGAAAATTAAAAAAAATGAGAATTTTAAAATAAACTTTTCAAAAAATCGTAACATGTTTGTGGATTAAAAAATGTTCGCATATTCGAAAAATATTCGTAATTTTGAAAACAAATGTTGGGAATCCAAAAAATGTTCATGATGTTTTTAGAAAAATTTCATGTATTAAAAAATGTTAATGAAACTAACAAAATGTTCGTCAAATATTATCGGTAATGCAGCAAAATGTTGTCATGGTCATTGGACATTATTATTTTTTTTCACTCTCCTCGCAACGCAGGGGCCCTTTTGTTAGTAAACAAAATAAAAAAATAGATTACATCCCTAAATAATTATATCATGCGTGCATATCTATCCAGGATAAGACGATGCATGCAAAATCTACAAGTGGGCAAATGATTCGCAAAGTGTCCCATTGAAAAATCCGGCCATGGAATGATTTGATATGACATGACCACTACAAGCAAGCTAAAGTCCCAGCACGATGAATTGAGCACATGTTAAGTGGGGAAATGTGATGGCCTACCAAATTAAGGCATGTATATCCTGGAAACAAATGAGCCATATGCATCTGCCGGCAGGTCCAACTACAATTTGCATGCTGACCGCACAACGCACTCCAGATAAATGCCAATTTCCCCCCTTTTAAACTATTTTGATCTTTTTGCGCTTTTCCTCTTACGAGCGTGATCAATAAATAGTTGATGAGGTCTTGCTCGTGACAATGTAGTATCAAAAAACGTCTTACATTATGGGACGGAGGGAGTAGCTGTTAATTTGTGAAGGAAGTCGGAAAAGCGACCACACATGCATGCTCAAAGGAAAAATTGAGGCTGTGCCTTTTTCTGAATTTCTTAGTTGTTTCTTCACGCACTGAAACCGGAATCTCTTTTTCTCTCTCTTGACTTTTGCATCCTTGTGAGGAAACAGAAAATAAGCTACTGAGAAATTTAAAAGGCTGGAGACTAATCTGATCAAGGTAAGCTGCCGGCCAGGAGCTAATCTAATCGGTAGCTTAGTCTCCTAAAGCTAAGGCTCCAGCCGCGCATGATGCACAAGACACAAATCTACAAGTGGATAATCAGTCTGCGAAGTGCTACATTGATTGATCACAGATCCCACTACAATACGATATGATATGATATGACCACTACAAAAAGTATCATCAGCAGTAGTATATATATAGAAAAACACACATTACATTATTGAGCACATGTTAAGTAGGGACATGTGATGGCCTACCAAAGGCTATTGCTACGTACATATCCATGTATGAGTTGACTTGACCTGAAAACAATGTGCATCTGCTGGCAGGTCCAACTACAATCTGCTCTGCTGATTCACAGCGCATTACAGATAAATGCCAACTTGTCCCTTTTTCTCTCTTGCTGCTTTTGCACTTTTGCTATTGGAGGTGACTGACCAAGAATTAGTTAACGAGATCGTGGCTAAGACACGATGATTAGTTTCTGAAGAAAGAAAGTGACAGAAGCGACCGTTGCACGATAACGGAAAATTGAGGTTGTGCTTTATTCTGAACTTGTTGGTTGCTTCTTTGACGTGCTGAAATCAGAGCTTATTACCTTTATGCTTCCTTGTGCGGGGAAGTGGAAATGAAGCTCGTGGGAAGTTGCCAGGGCTGGAAACCAATGAGGATAGTCAAGGTAAGCTGCCCGGGCGGCACACTGATGGTTCGATCCATGGACGTGATGCAATCGGATGGCGTCTGCTGCTCGCTCTGTCCAACAAACACCAGATTAGTATGCGCTAACAATTAAGCGGGCGGTGAACTTGCAAGACCGGCCATACAATTAAGATGCGTGGAGGACGAAGGAAGGAAGAGCTGGTAACTTTCAGAGGACAAGCGACGAAACCGTAGCAGACAGAATTCAGTGTGTTTTGTTGACCATCATCGAAGATGGTACCGCAAGAGTATTCGAAATACACAGACAGAAAGCAAAGCTTCTGCTTGTATTCGAAATACACAGCGTATACACTTTGCCGTGCTGCTAACCAGCATACACAGTAGATTTGCTCCAGCCAAATCCAATTTAGCCTTGTCATATCAAGAATTCTGACAGTAAGAACTCTTGAGGTGAAAACTGGAAGGCACAATACATAATATATATAAACATAAAACATACAACTGGTGTCAAGGAACACACCGTCGTACCACGAACCAGGCTACTATGACCCTAATGTGATGGTCAGAACTTTCTACACAAAACGACCGGACATAAAAGAATGACAATACAAAAAGTGCACTTCATTTGCCAATTCAACTGTAGAACATCACCAACCAAGACAGCTAAAGCTAAGCAGCCATCAAGTGGTTTTTGCTCTCTTCATTGCACGCAGCTGGGAGATTTACCAACTAGCAGAACTAGGCCAAGTCAGCTCGGCCAACTGCAAAAGTAAACATTCCTGTCCGTGTTACTACTACGGGAGTTCTGGTAATTAAGATCAAAGTAATTGATTTTCTTCACCTTTTCTCTTATCAGTTACATCTGGAGTAATTTATTCTAGTTTGTTTTTACATCAGTGAAGACAACTCAAGTCCTTGTATTGAATAAGATGGCTGGCCCAAACATACACCTGACATAAATACACAGAAGGACTCCCTCCCATAGTGTTTGCAAATTCTTCGGTTTGCATCAACTGATCGATGGAGACTACATACGTATAGGCCACATAGCCGGTTTTTCAGCACATACAGTACAGGCTACATGACAACACTTGTCTTTGCCAAATACTCCTCCTGTACTGAATATGTCTTCTATCTATTCTAGAAAAGTGTTGTCATATATCCCATACAGGCTATATGAATCAGGAGTATAGAATAGATAGAAGACCAAAATGAAAAAGAAGTGTTGACAGCAGGACAGTTCCTGCTGCAGCGGCATCTGCGTTCATGCATTCAGAAGCTCCTAAATAATTTCATGCATCTGCGTTCATGCATCGCCTGATTAAACCAAGGTTTTAATTATATCACGCAAGTGACCAAGCAACAGGGCTTAATATATACTAAATAATTTCCCATTTCCATGCACAATATAGCTCCTAACATTTTCTTTCTGAATAACCATGCTATTAAATGAGCCATCAATTAAATCAATTGCCAATACAGAGAAGGAAACACACAAGAGTCATAGCCAGTAGATACTAATGTTTTGCTTAGCACAGTACTAGCAGCTGTATCTGTTACCTGTCTTTCAGAGTTAAAACAGTTAAAAGATTCTAAATGACATTAGTGCCATATCACGTTGAGTTGAAAAGAAGAGAACGGTGAAATTGCTGAAATGAAAGGAATAACAAGACCTGCCAGCAGTAGTACCTAGAATGAAGCTAGAAGATGTGGCAGAAAGATTTTTTTAGTGAACAATCTCTTCCTCTGCTGTTCTTGTCTACGCTTCATCCCCTAAAGCCTGATGCAGCTAATTCATGGTCTCCTCTACATCCACTGGGCTGACTAAAAATATGAAGAGTGGAAACGACAGACATAAATAATTATGACGGATTAGTTGGAAGACAAACAAATTATGATGTAGATTCAGACGACCTGCTGGTCAAGAAGTACTGCGAAAGCATATCCCTCGCCCTGACAGCATCCTCATTTGCTAACTCACGCACTTCCCCATCATAATCCGGCTCCTGAATGCTCGGCATGGCCCCATCATCCTCCATATCTATAACTATGTTATGCAAAAAGCAGCAGGCATGGATTGTGGGAACTAGAGTTTCCAGACTGGCAAGGCATGACGTCTCTCCCTGTAGGTACTTCCATGTGTCTTTGAACCTTGTCAGCGCCTTTTGAGCGCAGGTTGTGGCTGCATTGTGTCTCCTATTGAACTCCGCCTTGGCTTCTGAGAGGTCTTCTTCCTGGTAAGGTGTGAGTAGCCACGGGAGAAGAGGGAATCCTGCATCACCAATTATATATTCCCCGACTTCTGATCCATCTAATGCCACCTCCAGCTTGCTGCCATTCAGCCAAGCACCCTTCTCGCACTCCTTGAACAAATAAGATTCATGCAAAATGCTTGACTGGTTCATGCTGCTTATCCTTCCCCACCAAATGCTCCTGAACCTCATTTCAGAATCAATGACGAGCTGTACTAGGACGCTGTCATTCTTCTCACGGTCCCAGTTTGGTCCAAATGGGATGTGAGTTGTGCATATAACACTGCAACAGTTATGCATATGGATCTTTCCAAACATGGATTTGATTTTATACATTTCGCTGAAGTCTGGCCAGCGCAAATGGTACCCTGCTCGCTTGAACACAGCATCAACAAACCTCTCAGTTACCAACAAGACGGTTGACTCGTTCACACCAACAGAGGATCCTACGGTCTCTGGTAGCTCACTAGACCGCAACCTTTTCAGAGCAACGGCCACTCGATCTTCTAAAGACAGCACCCTTCCGTCAACAAATGTGTAGCAGTTCATATCTTCCATTGACGGCCCCATCACCAAGCTGCAGATGTAGCTAAACGTTTTTCTTGTCATTTTGAAGACATACTCAAATCGTTGTGTGTCTTCAAAATCGGTTAAGGTTCCTGCGTGCGAAAAAAATGATAAAAGTGGATGACGGACTAGAGTTTGCAAGTCAAGAACTCGACTATGACAGAGTTAATACAGTGAGATGAAATAACATATGAGCAGTAGGGAACAAGTGAGAATAATAGTAACCAATCAGAAAATAGCATTGCTCAACAAATAGCCATTACAAAACGATAAAAGGTCAGTCATCTATTTCTAAAGAGAAACGGCTAGTTATACATTTATGCAGACATTACTAGCATGTTATTGTTGTCCTACTTTAGAAGGGTCTATTCAAAAGGAATAGTTGGCAGTATATTCAAACTCCAGCATACTGACAAAATGTACAAAACAAACAGAATAGTTCAAATAACCAGAATAGATAGACAAACTAAGATGAATCGAGCAATGTGAAATTACCTCTGGACATGAAAGAACGGCTGACATTTGTCTCCAAGTTGTAGGGATCAGCTGTGTACAAGACGTACCATTTCTTTCTGTTATCTCCTTCAGATGCATATGCTTTGACATGCTTAACATGGTTGAACTTGTCCCACTCAGGGTCAGACTGTCCAGCGGCTATGGAAGTGAGCAGCGCAAGGCTACAGTATAGCTCCAAATGCCTTGGGTTTATACCTCCCATGTATTCTGGGAGCGTCTTCATATCTTCATCCGCGAGTATGAGCCTCTCGAGTGCAGGGACACCATCCAACATCTTCAGCTTTTGGCAGTCTTCGATGGTAAGCCTCTGCAGTCTGGGAAGATTAGTGATCCTCTCCAGGTCAAGGTTTCCATCCAGATCCAGCTCAACCAGAGATGGAAAGTTCTCTATAGAGATGAGACCCTGGACATTGTGTATGATTATTTTATTCAAAGCCCTTGCCTGAGAGGCAAGACCAGGAGGAAGACACTTCAATTTGCACTGCTTTAGCATAAGAAGCTGCAAGACAGGAAAGGCTTGCACTTGCTCCTCCCACTCCCACTCCTCCCATTCCACCATTCCTATTAACTCCATCTTATGCAATCTCGGAAATGCAACCACCATCTGGGAAGGACGAGGACTGTGTTGATGGTAGGACTGCATGAATTCTGGTCCAACACGCTTGATGGCTGGAGCACGGTTGATCTTAATGAGCTCCAAATAGGGGAGCTGACACAAGCCACCAGGAAGCTGTCTGCAGTAAGCCAGGTCCTCTATGAATAGAAACCTCAAGCTCTTGAGGGGCACATATGATGATGACATCATCCACCTTGGGAGCCGTTGGCCAAAATATCCTCCGATGTCAAGATGTTCTAACCTGGGCGGAGGGCAGAGCTCATCAAACACCTTCTCTATTTGTTGTTGCTCTTTCTTAGAGACACCATCTTCCTCTTTAATGAACCCATCATATCCCAATATGCTACCACAAGTTAAGGTTAGGTCGGTAAGATTCACCTTGTCGCCAAGCTTTGCCTTTGCTGCAGATGAAGAAGCAGTTATATTCTCCAATCTGTCCAACTGAAGATGCTTGAGCTGAGAAAGAGGACCCAACTCTTCCAAACTACACCAATCACCATCCACCTGGGCTGGAAACCCAAATACTGCCCTCAAGTTTGTTAGAGCACAAAACCCCCTAGGTATGCCTTTTATACTTGTTGCAACAAAGTTAAGGTACCTTAGTTGCCCTAACTTTACAAAGCTATGCGGAAGTTGAACAAATTGTTTGCATCCTCTGAGGCTAATGTACTGCAATAATTTCATCTTTCCAATGCTATCAGGCAGACTAGATATATCAGTGTTTTCTAAGGACAAGTACCTCAGGTGCTTGAGTTCATGCAAAGATTCAAGCAATGCTACAACATGTGCAGAATTTATATGTAAAATTCGCAGAGATGGGAAATGAACCAACGAATCACCAGGCTTGATGTTTATACAACCAACTGATATTAGTGCCCTTAGTGTCTTTTGTGCTTGCAAAGAACTCCAGTCTAACCCCTCTGATTCTGAAGCTTTGCTTTCTACAGATAACCGAAGAAACCCATGTGCACTAAGTTTACTAGCAATATTAGTTTCTCCACTATGAGATACTAGTGCCTCATCTCTGGCCACAAATTGAGCAAATAAGCGTACAGCATCATGCATGTTGCAGACACATTGATCAACATACTCTGTATTTGGCTCTATAAGATTCCTCAATATCAGCTCCTTATAGTACTTGCTTCCTAGTTCTTCTAAGTCATCCAAGCTCCCATGAAGAAATCCTTCACTAATCCACATGCCAATGATGTGATGGTTAGCAAAAACTTCAGTTTTAGGGAGAAGGGAATAGTGCAGAAAGCAATGTTTGGCAGAAGAAGATAAATCTTCATAGCTTAAATATACTGCATGGTTTAGCTCTTTGGGTAGTCCAGAGTTCGACCATACAGAATCATCCAGAACCATCTCCCACTCACGGTGTTTTTTGTCCTTCTGACACCAGAGCCCTCCCATTAATTTGACAGCAAGAGGCAAACCATCACATTTTGCTACAATTTGCACTCCAATCTCCTTGAGCATATCAATTTCACGTTCATCTGCCTCACTTAAGATTATCTGCAAGCAGTTGAACTGATAGTTAATAACTAGTGGTTTTCCTTGAGAGAGAAAATAGTAGTAGCTTGTTAACTGCTAGTGTCAACTCAATATTAATCAATAGTAGGCTAGTGGAGAAAAGAGACTCATGAAAGATTGTTTAATGTACTACCTAATTGAACTATCAAGTGAATGAGCAAGATGTTGCTGTCAACTGGGATACCAATAGCATGTCAACGACTATAATCCTTACATGCTCACCCAGACAAGATGTTAAGCTTCATCTCAGAAACTAAGCAGATGCTTTTTTTGAACCAGCAGATGCTTAGTTTAATCTGTCATCTTAGAAACTAAATAGATCACATGCTTAATTATGGTTCACATACTACAATACACATACTCATCCTCAGAAAAACAGAGTCATATTTTTTGCGGGGAAAACCAGAGTCATATTTGATCTACAACTACACAAGGGGATAGGCTTCTTACATGTTTAAATTATCTATAATTTATAATTCTACATAGGAATTTTTATAATCTATACATCCAAATAAGTAGAAGAATTTGAAATGCCAGTTTCTATTTTTATCCATGTTGGCAGATCATGGGACGGGTTGGCTACACCTATTGGTGGGCCTGGGCACACTCTAGTATCATTCTGCCGATTACAACCTTTTCATGTTGTGGTATAGTATTGTACCACTTAATGTGAATAAATTGATACCTCCAGCCAAACATGATGGAAATGAAATAAAGATACCACTGTTTCTCACCACTTATAAATTGAAGGACAATTCTATGATACTAATTATCGATTTTGTTTGGACTTGCATTTTAGATGATGACTACGTATATTTCAAAAAAATTGCTTGCCAAAAAAAGGAAAATATTTGTTTACAGAGACGCTATTAATTACTCCCAGGTACAACTATATACTCCCTCCGGTCATTTTTAGTTTGCATATAAGATTTGACTGAAGTCAAGCCTCATGAAGTTTAACCAACTTTGTAGAAAAAAGTATCAACATTCACAATCTGAAATCAATATCAATAGATGTGTCAAGACTTAAAGTTTCATATTGTATAACTTTAGCATGGCAGATGTTAATATTTTTTCATATAAATACAGTTAAATTTTGTGAAGTTTGACTTCAGAGAATTTTAATATGCAGAGTAAAAAGAACCGTAGGGAGTATTAGGAAAAGATACATGTGAGAATATATGAAAATGAGGTCTAGTATTCTTGTGGGAGCATGGTGTCCAAATTTCATGAACCTAAATTTGATAGTCAGGTCAAAATATGCCTTCTGTACACACAGTACGCATGCGGTGGCTGCATGTGTTGTGGCATAAGTATATGTAGTATCCGTGTTGTATGGGTCCATGTTGTAATCTCAAAAGTATATGTAGTAATGTAGTATCCATGTTGCATGGGTCCATGTTGCAATCTCAAAGAACGGTGCGTAAAAGTGTGTGCCCAATTATTATATATCTGCCCCAAATTAAGTATGCAACTAGTAATATTAAAGATGCATGGAGTTTAGTTACAAACCTGTTTCTTGAGCAATAACCAGGCATCCTCCTCTTGCAACTTGTCAACATGGTGGTATGGAAGCACAGCTTTCATCTCTCGAGCTACTCTTTCATCTCTAGTAGCACTGGTAAAAAAATGGCCTGTTGTCCCGGTTCGTAAGGGCCTTTTGTCCCGGTTCTGGAACCGGGACTAAAGGGTCGGTACTAATGCCCTGTCCCTTTAGTCCCGGTTCAATCCAGAACCGGGACAGATGGGCCTCCACGTGGCCTGTGCGCGGAGCCCAGGCAGGAGACCCTTTGTTCCCGGTTGCTGGCACCAACCGGGACCAATAGGCATCCACGCGTCAGCATTTCTGTGGTTGGGGTTTTTGTTTTTTTAAAAGGGGGGGGGGTTTGGGGGGTTAATTTAGGTGTTTCATATATTGTGTTAGCTAGCTATAATTAATAGAGAGAAGTGTCCTCTCTTATGTCCGTGCTTGGTCGACGCTACGTACTATACATACGTATAGAAAGGACTAGACACGCTAGCTAGCTAGTAAGCAAACGAAGGAAACAGAAGATCGTCATGAACATATATGCATACAGAGAGAAGTGATATCGACCACCTCTCCTTCTCCGAGAGATTGGTCGAACAACAAGTTCTCGTATATCTATCCGACACTACCGGCTACATATATACAATAATTATCTCTTACAAATATAATCATACGGACTCAGGGTCCACATAGTATTCTCCGTCTTCAGGGATCACGTGGTCAAGAAAGAATGCCGCCAATTCCTCTTGAATTGCTCGCATGCGAGCTGGTGCTAGGAGTTCATCCCGCTTCCGAAACATCTAATTTAAAGAAGGGGGTCAATACATATATATGAATGAATGAAACTCAACACAAATGATGATAATAAAATAAAATTGTGAATGTTGTTATTTACGTACTTCATATTGTTCGTCAGTGTAGCCCCGCTCACAGGTCGTGTGGCGGATGGACTCGCAAACGTAGTATCCACAGAAATCATTTCCTTGTTCCTGCCACAACCACTTTACAAGAAATAGAGGTCAATCAAACTGATAAGCAAGAATGCCAAATGGTATTGATGAAACTAGCGCTTGAATGACTAGTAGATGCGCGAAACATGCTACTATAGTACTTACTTTCGGGTATCTAAATTGCAGCTCCTTCGGCAGTCCCGGAGCTTTTCTGGTGAATTTTCTCCAAACCCTGCCGGACAAAGAAAACAATTACTTGATATATCAGGAAATGAACAAAGTTGCTGATATGGTGGATAATGATCGATTTAACTTACTTCTCGAGTATTTGAGTCATGTCTGCATAGTTCTGGGGATCTTTTCGTCTTGAGTCTAAAACGGTTACTAGTCCCTGCTCAAGCTTAATCTCTAGGAGAATATAGTGGAAACTGCACACACATGCATAACTCATCAATTACATTACTATAACCTTGACTAATAATAAGGGAAACCGAATACGCACAAGACAGTAACACTCACTTGAAGTTGTAAGGAAAGAGTAATATATCTTTGTTTTCATTTATTACCAACGATCGTAGCAAGTTGGCCTCGGTAGCTGTGGCATGAAATTTAACCTGAGTTGCATCTATGAGATATGTGTTAATGAACCCAATATCACTGACTTGTCTTTTCTTCAATTCGGCGATCTTCAATCTGCATAATATAGTGAGGATGATTATAAATACATGCAATGAAAGAGCTGAGCTATATAGGGAGACTTAATGACAGAAGTAGTACTACTTACAGACAGTAGCAGGCGACCGTTGTTTTATCGAGGGCCAATTGATTGAAAAGCTGATAGAACTCCTCAAATGGAACAGGAAACAATTCAATTCCAACGAGGTCATGCTCCTTTTTAACTTTCACATACAAAGTACTCCTCCCCCCAGAGTCTCTGCAGATTTTCAAGTACCAATCATGCAATCTTCGCATCATCGTTGATAGAGATCTTTCATCTTTGACGAGAGGCTTCCCGTACTCGTATCTTTGTATCTGCACCTCCATGGGTTCATAATGTACATCGTCGGGCAGGTAATCTGCAAGATTGCTATAACCGGGCACCATCCTCGGATCATTAGCGACGTTGTGGCTAGGCACCTTGAGCGGGGGGCATGATTGCTTCGCTTGTTCGCCGAGCTGGGCAATTTGTTTCCCAGCTCGTCGTTCTTTCAGCCTTTGATCACTGACAGTACTTCCCGACCGCTCCGCTTCGGCAAATTCCTTTCCAATAATGCGCTCATAGTTTCCTTTCGGCGGAGACTTGGGTGGTTTTGTCAGGGCAGCCAGAGTGCGCTTCGCTTTCACCGGATCTAACTTCTCCTCCGGAAGTGGATGTCTCTTTGCTTTCAACCCTTGAAACCAGTCATCCACTTCGGTTCGTGCGATCTGGGCGTTCTCCTCCGGGGTCCTCTCGTATGGTAACTTCTCTGGAGTCTTCAGAGAAGGACCGAATCTGTATGTCCTCCCGCCTCTGGCTGTACTGCTAGACGCCGGCCGAGCAGACGGAGCGGTTGTCTTCTTTACTTGCTTACGAGGCGGAGGAGAATGACTACGACGCGCCGGAGCAGCCGGAGCGGCGGCAGGTCTCTTCCGCCCTTGCTGGCGAGGCGGAGAAGGAGGAGGCTGGCTGCTCGGGCGCGTCGGCGCAGGCGGAGAAGGAGGCGGAGTGCCGCCACGCGCTGGAGAAAGAGTCGGTCGAGTGCCCTGATCGTCACTCGCCGGAGGAGGAGGAGGCGGAGTGCCCTGACTCACCGGAGGAGGAGGCGGTGGAGGAGGCGGAGTGCCCTGACTTGCTGGAGGAGGAGGAGGAGGCGGAGGCGTCCAGTTCGGAAGGTTGATGAGCTCCTTCCGCCATAGGCATGGAGTCTTCAGAGCAGACCCCAACCTAGTCTCCCCTTCACCAGTAGGGTGGTCAAGCTGGAGGTCCTCAAATCCCTCTGTAATTTCATCCACCATCACCCTAGCATATCCTTCTGGAATCGGCCGGCAGTGAAAAGTTGCGCTGGGTTCAGTAGGATAAACAGAGCCAACAGCCGCCTTGACCTTCAAATTCATCCATTGCGTCATAAGGTGGCAATTTTGAGACTCCGTGATAACATCTACGGGATAGCTGGCAGGAGCCATCAAGGCATGCTCCGGTTGAAGCAGCTCGGTGGAAGCCACGCTGCTTCTCCGCTGAGATGGCGGGGTAGCTTCGGGGGAAGCTTCGGCAGTACGTTTGCTGCGATTTGCTTCTCGTTCCTCTATCGCTTGTACCCTTGCTTGCAGCGCCTGCATTTGGGTTTGCTGCACTTTTTTCCTCCTCTCATGGGATTTGTAACCGCCAGCGTCTGGAAACCCAACCTTCCACAGAATGGAGCCTGGCGTGCCTCGTGTCCGTCCAGGGTGCTCAGGATTCCCGAGGGCCATTGTGAGCTCGTCGTTCTCTCTGTCTGGAAAGAACGTCCCTTGCTGCGCTGCTTCGATATACTGAAGCTTCCTGAATGGTATGTCCAGTTGATCGTTCATCCAAATGCACTTCCCTGTTACAGGGTCCAAGGTTCCGCCAACCCCGAAGAACCAAGTCCGGCAACGGTCTGGCCAGTTAATTGTCTCTGGTTCGATCCCTTTATCAATCAGATCATTCTCAGTCTTGGCCCACTTAGGCCGGGCTACGAGGTAGCCACCTGACCCCGTGCAATGGTGATGCTTCTTCTTCGCAGCATTTTGCTTGTTTGTCGCCGATATCTTCTTACTCTTTTCCGTTGTCTTGTGGTCCACAAATGCGGGCCAGTGATCTCTGATCTTCTCATATCTGCCCTTGAATTCTGGTGTCTCATTATTTTCTACAAACTTATTCAGCTCTTTCTTCCACATCCTGAATAGTTCTGCCATCCTCTTAAGAGCAAAAGACTTGATTAATTGCTCTTTAACTGGGTTCTCTGGATTATCCTCTGGCGGTAGGGTGAAATCTGACTTCAGCTCAGTCCAAAGATCATTTTTCTGCATATCATTGACATAAGACACCTCAGGGTCTTCTGTAGCCGGTTTAAACCATTGCTGGATGCTGATCGGGATCTTGTCCCTAACCAGAACCCCACACTGAGCAACAAATGCGTTCTTTGTTCGGATGGGTTCAATCGGTTGGCCGTCGGGCGCGATTGCTATGATCTCAAACCTTTCATCCGAGCTCAACTTTTTCTTCGGGCCTCGTCTCTTTACCGAAGTTGTGCTCGATCCGGAGGGCTAGAAAAAAGAACAAAGACTTAATTAATATGTGTACATACCAAAACAATGAATGCATCAATTAGCTAGTCAGCACAGGCTTAACTAATATATATACCTGGCCGGACTCGGTTCGGTCACCGGAGCCGTCATCACGGTCTCCTTCTTGCACCGACATTGGGTCACCGGAGCCGTCCTCATGTTCTTCTTCTTGCACCGGCATTAGGTCACCGTAACCAGCTTCTTCACCCTCTCCTTCCAGACCATCGGTGTCGTTGAGAAACAACGAGACGGCATCACTTCCTTCTGCGATTATGTCCCTCAACAACGCTTCTTTTGCTTCGTCTCGGGCGGTGTCCATAGTTTCTACAAATATTTACAACATGACAATTATTATTCAAACATGACAGATGGATATATTAGTGGCAAACGTAGAACTAGCTACCTAATCATAGTAAGGAATCATATATATTAATTAGTGGCCTCGACGCTGCTTCTCTAGGGTTTGGGGTGGCCTCGACAACGCTTCAAGGGTTTGGGGTGGCCTCGAGAACACTTCAAGGAGGGGGTAATATCGACCCCCCCATGTGTTGAAGCTATCGGGAGGGGGTATATCGACAACGACGACACTACATCTATGTCCCTCGACGACCCTCGTTCCCGATAAAAAAAGAGGAAGAAGAAAAAAAAGAGGAGAAGAAAGAATAGAGGAGTATTCCTCTATTCTTTCTTCTCCTCTTTTTTTTTTCTTCTTCCTCTTCTTTTTTTATCCTCTTCTTCCTCTCATGTTCGAGAGGATCGCCGAGGGGTCGGGAGGTTGCCTAGTGTCAAAGGATTCAACAAAACCATGTCTTCATCATTAGGCGAAAGTAACAGGTGCATGATGGTACGAAGCTCTCCAAAGTTATTTTGGAACGGAGTCCTAGATAGGATAATTCGCTTTTTGGTACAAAGTTCAGCAAGAACCTTCCAAATATCGTTATTTGGAAGGCCTTTGCTGAAATTCATACAAAAAGGCAAATTATCCTATCCGGGACACCATTCCAAAATAACTTTGGAGGACTTCGTCATGCCCTGGTTACTTCCGGCTAATGATGAAGCCATGGATTTCTTCAATACTTTGACACTAGGAAAGTAACAGGCGCATGATGGTACGAAGTCTACAAAGTTGTTTTGGAACGGAGTCCCGGATAGGATAATTCGCTTTTTCGTACAAAGTTCAGCAAGAGCCTTCCGAATATCCCTATTTGGAAGGCCTTTGCTAAAATTCGTACAAAAAGGCGAATTATTCTATCCGGAACTCCGTTCCAAAACAACTTTGCACAACTTCGTACCATCATGTCCCGGTTACTTCCGTCTAATGATGAAGCCCTGGATCTTTAATACTTTGACACTAGGCAACATCTCGACCCCTCGACGACCCTCGAACCCTCGGTGACCCTCGAACCTCTACCCTAGTTCCCGACCCTCGCCCCTCGAACCCTCGGTAACCCTCGAACCTCTACCCTAGTTCCCGACCCTCGCCCCTCGAACCCTCGGTGACCCTTGAACCTCTACCCTATAGTTTCCGACCCTCGCCCCTCCAACCCTTGGTGACCCCCCCTCATGTCAAAGTTATCGGAGAGGGGGTATATCGACCCCCCCACCCTCATGTAAGAAGAGGAAAAAGATCGAAGAAGAAAATAGAGGAGAAGAAGAAAGGAATAGAGGAGAAGATCGAAGAAAAAAAAGAAGTCTTCCTCTTCTTATTTTTCCTTTTTCCACTCCTTCCTTTTCTTCTTCTTCTTCTTCTTCTTCCTTCTTCCTCTTTTCTTCCTTTTCCTTATTTTACTTTTTCCTCTACACTAACCTAAAATCGATATCTACTAATTAACAACCTAAATAAAAAATTAATACATATATGAAAAAAAACATCATATGAAAAAAACATTTTTGACATATTTAGCATATTCTAAATTTTCCTAACTCTTTTACAACCAGAAAAATTACTCCAACTTCATGACAGTACCCACAATCCGTTTCACCAAAAACCTTCTGATCCATAGTTCAAAATTTTCAAATTTCATTCAAATGAAATTTGAATCGGATTCAAATAACTTGTTGAAAACCTATTCTAAACCACTCCAAAAATTCTGAAATTTTGCCATCGCCTTTGTCTTGCATCAGTAGCTCACCACAAAAATAATTTAAAAATTCCAAAAATGCCCAAAGCCATCTAGCATTTCATCAAACACCTTCTATATGGACAAAAAAATTCAGAAATTCCAAAAAATTCAGAAAAGTGGACAGCGCGTTGCTGCTGCTCCACTTCTCCTCTCCTTCTGCTCTTCAATGCATCGGGGCCGGCGGCGACCATGGAGCAGGGGCGGAGCAAGGGGCGCTCGGGTGCAAGAGTTGCACTCGGGAGGGGGGCTCACTTTGAGGGGGGCGGCGACGGCTGGAGTCCGGCGACGAGGACGGCGGGCTCGGGGCGGCACGCGGTGACGGGGACGGCAGCCTCGGTGCGGCACGCGGTGACGGGGACAAGGAGGCGGGCTCAGGGAGGCACGCGGCGACGGGGACGAGGGCGGCGGGCTCAGGGATGCCGGCGACGAGGACGGCGCGGGCTCAGGAAGGTGACGACGTGGTCCGGAGGGCTCGGCGGCGACAAGGACGAGGAGCAGCCTGGCGGCTTCGGAGGAGGAGAGGACAAGGAGATCGATCGAACTGAATCGAGAATTTCACAAGTGTTGGCTTATATAGCCAGAGCACTAGTCCCGGTTCGTGAAACCAACCGGGACTAATGCCCCTCTTTAGGGGCATTAGTCCCGGTTGGTGCCACCAACCGGGACCAAAGGCCAATTTTCAGCAGCCCAAAGGGCGGGAAGCGGCGGCCTTTGGTCCCGGTTGGTGGCACCAACCGGGACTAAAGAGGGGCACCAACCGTGACCAATGCCAACCGTGACCAATGCCCCCTTTAGTCCCGGTTGGTGCCACCAACCGGGACCAAAGGCCTTGTGCTGCCCCGCGCCCAAATGTTTAGTCCCACCTCGCTAGTTGAGAGGGAGCCGCACCTGTTTATAAGGTGCGGTGCACCTTCCCTCTCGAGCTCCTCTCTAAAGCAGGCTTTCGGGCCTAACCGTGCAATGTGTGCCTGTGCGCCTACTGGGCCTCCCGCGGGCCTGAATCCTGGCCCATGGTAGGGTTTCTAGTCGTATTCATGCCGTGGGTGCCCAGTAGGTGGCACTTTTTTTGTTTTTTTGTTTTTTTGTTTTCTTTGTTGCTTTATTTATTTTATTTTGTTTCTACTTACAACAAAATACTTATTGTTGCTATTTTTATTTTTTTTCTAGTTCTTTTGTTTTGTTTACTGTATTATTTATTTTCTTTTGTTTTTTGCTTTATTTTTTAATTCTTTTTGCTTTTAGGTCAGCAAAATTATAAACTTTCTGTTGCTTTATTTATTTTATTTTGTTTCTACTTACAACAAAATACTTATTGTTGCTATTTTTTTTCTAGTTTTTTTGTTTTGTTTTCTGCATTATTTATTATCTTTTGTTTTTTGCTTTATTTTTTTATTCTTTTTGCTTTTAGTTTTAGAAAAATTATAAACTTTCTGTTAGTGCCATTAGTTTTCAAATTTGAAAACACTTTTTTAGTTTTTTTTGTTTTCTTTATTGCTTTATTTATTTTATTTTGTGATTAACTATACTATAAAAATAATTTTTTTCCTGTTTTTTTGATTTGTTTTTTGCATTATTTATTTTCTTTTGTTTTTTGCTTTAATTTTTAATTCTATTTGCTTTTAGGTTAGAAAAATTATAAACTTTCTGTTAGTGCCGTTAGTTTTAGAAAAATTATAAACTTTCTGTTAGTGCCATTAGTTTTCAAATTTGAATAGTTAAAATTTGAATTCTTTAAAAATTGTTTGAATCACAAGTTTGTGATTAACTTACTAAAAAAATGAGAATAGATGCGCTTATAGAGAAAATTCAACCTAAATTCCTAGTAAATTTCTATGAATTTCAGAGAAATTCACTATGAATTTAGGTTAAACTTTTCTCTATTAGGGCATCTATTTTCACTTTGAGAGGAGCTCAACAAGGCAGAGAGGGAAGGGCTTATAAACCGGTGTGAGCCCCCTTCGGTTGGCGAGGTGGGACTAAACTCTGCTCGCAATGAGGACCAACCCTTTAGTCCCGGTTTGTGGCACAAACCGGGACTAATGGTCATGGGCCAGGGGCGAGGAGCAAAATTATAAACTTTCTGTTAGTGCCATTAGTTTTAGAAAGTTGAAAGTTGAAAGTTGGCATGGGCCAGGGACTAATGGTCATGGTATTACGAGGGCCGAACCATAAGACATGAAAGCATTTCAAATGAACTCTAAAAAAGTTAAAAGTTGGGATTGTATCATAATTTCACCCACATAGCATGTGCATGTACAAAACGGACAATGGTAGCATGCTCGTGTGTTACAAAGTTGGCATGGTATCATCATAATAGTTGCGGGAGAAAGTCTTCACTTTTTCTTTGCTTGTGTCATTTGCTTATTGCGCCGTAACCATTGATAATCTTCATTGTTTATCAGGATGCTTGGGTCAGCCTTGACATTGAAGGGAGGAATTTCATGAAACTTTTCATAATCTTCAGACATGTCTGTCTTGCTGTCCACTCTCAGGATGTCCCTTTTTCCTGAAAGAACTATGTGGCGCTTTGGCTCATCGTATGATGTATTCGCTTCCTTATCTTTTCTTTTTCTCGGTTTGGTAGACATGTCCTTCACATAGATAACATGTGCCACATCATTGGCTAGGACGAACGGTTCGTCAGTGTACCCAAGATTTTTCAGATCCACTGTTGTCATTCCGTACTGTGGGTCTACCTGTACCCCGCCGCCTAACAGATTGACCCATTTGCACTTAAACAAAGGGACCTTAAAATCAGGTCCGTAGTCAAGTTCCCATATGTCCACTATGTAACCATAATATGTGTCCTTTCTGCTCTCAGTTGCTGCATCAAAGCGGACACCGCTGTTTTGGTTGGTGCTCTTTTGATCTTGGGCGATCGTGTAAAATGTATTCCCATTTATCTCGTATCCTTTGTAAGTCAATACAGTCAAAGATGGTCCCCTGGACAACAAGTACAACTCATCACAAACAGTGTTGTCACCTCTGAGACGTGTTTCCAACCAACTGCTGAAAGTTCTGATGTGTTCACATGTAATCCAGTCGTCGCACTGCTCCGGGTGTTTGGAGCGCAGACTGTTCTTGTGTTCATCGACATACGGGGTCACCAAGGTAGAGTTCTGTAGAACTGTGTAGTTTGCTTGAGACCAAGAATATCCGTCCCTGCATATTATTGAGTCTCTTCCAAGAGTGCCTTTTCTAGTCAGTCTCCCCTCATACCGCGATTTAGGGAGACCTATCTTCTTAAGGCCAGGAATGAAGTCAACACAAAACCCGATAACATCCTCTGTTTGATGGCCCATGGAGATGCTTCCTTCTGGCCTAGCGCGGTTACGGGCATATTTCTTTAGGACTCCCATGAACCTCTCAAAGGGGAACATATTGTGTAGAAATACAGGCCCCAGGATGACAATCTCGTTGACTAGATGAACTAGGACGTGCGTCATGATATTGAAGAAGGATGGTGGGAACACCAGCTCGAAACTGACAAGACATTGCGCCACATCACTCCTTAGCCTTGGTACGATTTCTGGATCGATCACCTTCTGAGAGATTGCATTGAGGAATGCACATAGCTTCACAATGGCTAATCGGACGTTTTCCGTTTTCCGGTAGAAGCCCCCTCAATGCAACCGGAAGCAGTTGCGTCATAATCACGTGGCAGTCATGAGACTTTAGGTTCTGAAACTTTTTCTCTGGCATATTTATTATTCCCTTTATATTCGACGAGAAGCCAATCGTGACTTTCATACTGAGCAGGCATTCAAAGAAGATTTCTTTCTCTTCTTTCGTAAGAGCGTAGCTGGCAGGACCTTTATACTGCTTCGGAGGCATGCCGTCTTTTTCGTGCAAACGTTGCAGGTCCTCCCGTGCCTCAGGTGTATCTTTTGTCTTCCCATACACGCCCAAGAAGCCTAGCAGGTTCACGCAAAGATTCTTCGTCACGTGCATCACGTCGATTGAGGAGCGGACCTCTACGTCTTTCTAGTAGGGTAGGTCCCAAAATATAGATTTCTTCTTCCACATGGCTGCGTGTCCATCAGCGTCATTCGGAACAGCTAGTCCACCGGGACCCTTTCCAAAGATTACGTAGTGTAAATCATTGACCATAGCAAGCACGTGATCACCGGTGCGCATGGCGGGCTTCTTCCGGTGATCTGCCTCGCCTTTGAAATGCTTGCCTTTCTTTCGACATTGATGGTTGGTCGGAAAAAATCGACGATGGCTCAGGTACACATTCTTCCTGCATTTGTCCAGGTATATACTTTCAGTGTCATCTAAACAGTGCGTGCATGCGTGGTATGCTTTGTTTGTCTGTCCTGAAAGGTTATTGAGAGCGGGCCAATCGTTGATGGTCACGAACAGCAATGCCTTAAGGTTAAATTCCTCCTGTCTGTGCTCATCCCACGTACGTACACCGTTTCCATTCCACAGCTGTAAAAGTTCTTCAACTAATGGCCTTAGGTACACATCAATTTCGTTGCCGGGTTGCTTAGGGCCTTGGATGAGAACTGGCATCATAATGAACTTCCGCTTCATGCACATCCAAGGAGGAAGGTTATACATACATAGAGTCACGGGCCAGGTGCTGTGATTGCTGCTCTGCTCCCCGAAAGGATTAATGCCATCCGCGCTTAAAGAAAACCATACATTCCTTGGATCCTTTGCAAACTCATCCCAGTACTTTCTCTCAATTTTTCTCCACTGCGACCCGTCAGCGGGTGCTCTCAACTTCCCATCTTTCTTTCGGTTCTCACTGTGCCATCGCATCAACTTGGCATGCTCTTCGTTTCTGAACAGACGTTTCAACCGTGGTATTATAGGAGCATACCACATCACCTTCGCAGGAACCCTTTTCCTGGGGGGCTCACCGTCAACATCACCAGTGTCATCTCGTCTGATCTTATACCACAATGCACCGCATACCGGGCATGCGTTCAGATCCTTGTATGCACCGCGGTAGAGGATGCAGTCATTAGGGCATGCATGTATCTTCTCCACCTCCAATCCTAGAGGGCATACGACCTTCTTTGCTGCGTATGTACTGTCGGGCAATTCGTTATCCTTTGGAAGCTTCTTCTTCAATATTTTCAGTAGCTTCTCAAATCCTTTGTCAGCCACAGCATTCTCTGCCTTCCACTGCAGCAATTCCAGTACGGTACCGAGCTTTGTGTTGCCATCTTCGCAATTGGGGTATAACCCTTTTTTGTGATCCTCTAACATGCGATCGAACTTCAGCTTCTCCTTTTGACTTTCGCATTGCATCCTTGCATCGACAATGACCCGGCGGAGATCATCATCATCGGGCACATCGTCTGGTTCCTCTTGATCTTCAGCAGCTTCACCCGTTGCAGCATCATTGGGCACATCGTCTGGTTCCTCTTGATCTTTACCAGCTCCCCCCGTTGCAGCATCACCGTATTCAGGGGGCACATAGTTGTCATCGTACTCTTCTTCTTCGCCGTCTTCCATCATAACCCCTATTTCTCCGTGCCTCGTCCAAACATTATAGTGTGGCATGAAACCCTTATAAAGCAGGTGGGAGTGAAGGATTTTCCGGTTAGAGTAAGACCTCGTATTCCCACATTCAGTGCATGGACAACACATAAAACCATTCTGCTTGTTTGCCTCAGCCGCATCGAGAAACTCATGCACGCCCTTAATGTACTCGCGGTGAAAGATCGTGGATGTCGCCTAGAGGGGGGTGAATAGGCGTTTTAAAATAATTACGATTTAGGCTTGAACAAATGCGGAATAAAACTAGCGGTTAATTTGTCAAGCACAAAACCTAAAACAATTAGGCTCACCTATGTGCACCAACAACTTATGCTAATCAAGACAAGCAACTATGTGATAGCAAGATATATGACAAGAAACAATATGGCTATCACAAAGTAAAGTGCATAAGTAAAGAGCTCGGGTAAGAGATAACCGAGGCACGCGGAGACGACGATGTATCCCGAAGTTCACACCCTTGCGGATGCTAATCTCCGTTTGGAGCGGCGTGGAGGCACAATGCTCCCCAAGAAGCCACTAGGGCCACCGTAATCTCCTCACGCCCTCGCACAATGCAAGATGCCGTGATTCCACTAAGGGACCCTTGAGGGCGGTCACCGAACCCGTACAAATGGCCACCCTTGGGGGCGGTCACCGAATCCGTACACTTTGGCAACCCTTGGGGGCGGTCACCGGTACCCGTCAAATTGCTCGGGGCGATCTCCACAACCTAATTGGAGACCCCGACGCTTGCCCGGAGCTTTACACCACAATGATTGAGCTCCGAACAACACCAACCGTCTAGGGCGCCAAGGCACCCAAGAGGAACAAGCTCTAGGGTGCCCAAACACCCAAGAGTAATAAGCTTCTCAAACTTCACTTCCACGTATCACCGTGGAGAACTCAAACCGATGCACCAAATGCAATGGCAAGGGCACACGGAGTGCCCAAGTCCTTCTCTCTCAAATCCCACCAGAGCAACTAATGCTAGGGAGGAAAATGAGAGGAAGAACAAGAAGGAGAACACCAAGAACTCCAAGATCTAGATCCAAGGGGTTCCCCTCACATAGAGGAGAAAGTGGTTGGTGGAAATGTGGATCTAGATCTCCTCTATCTTTTCCCTCAAAAACTAGCAAGAATCCATGGAGGGAGTGGGAGTTAGCAAGCTCAAAGAAGGTCAACAATGGGGGAAAAACAAGCTCAAGAGATAGGGAACCATTGGGGAAGAAGACCCCATTAAATAGGTCCCCACGAATCTGCCCGTTATGTACAGAATAATATAGGAGCGGTACAACCTCTATGAGCACTGGTACAACCGGTAACAGGCAATAAGCGGTACAACCGGCCCACAACCGCCCAACAACCGCACCACAACAGAGAACAGTCCGGTGGTAGAGCGGTACATGACCGATACAACCTCCGGACCAATTCTGGAGCGGTACAACCGCTCCAAACACCGGTTGTACCGGTCAAGCGGTACAACCTCTCCATGGGGCGGTACAACCTCTCTGTGTAAAACATGCAATATCAAAACAGCCACAACTTTCGCATACGAGTTCCGAATTCAACGAAACCAAGTTTGTTGGAAAGCTAATGAAAAGGGCTAACACAATCTTGAGAGAAATATCCATAAGAAGCAAATGAGAAAAGGACCATAATAAAATGGTGAGAACCCTTCCTCGGAAAGACCGGTAAAACCTCCAACACCGAAAACATCATAGAAGATGCATGCGAACTCCGTTTTCGATGAACTCAAGCTTGTCATCAAGATGACCATAAGCTCTCAGACTCACAAATGGAACCAAACAAGAATCAAGAAAGATGATGCAAGGATGCAATGGTTTGAGCTCTCGACTAATGATACGATCAAGCTACTCCCTAGAGAGCCCCCCTTGATAGTACGACAATCGATCCTACAACCCGGTCTCCCAATTACCACTATGAGACCGGTAAAATAGAAAACCTATCAAAGGTAAACCTTTGCCTTGCACATAGTCCACTTGAGCTAGATGATGACGATCTTGACTTCCTCAAGTTGGACCACCTTTCTTGATTGTGTTGGCTCGATGAAGACTAGTTGATTGCTCCCCCATACTCCACTATGGGTGAGCCACTCTTTGGCACATCTTCACAATTCCATTGACACCACAATGGACAACAAGCTTCAAGCTTGATTGCTCCACCATACTCCATTATGGGTGAGCCTCTCTTCGAGTTGCTCCACTTGAACTTGCACACTGCAAACGTGATGACGATCACCACTTGATGCCATCCTCCATGGGTTGTATGAGATCTTCCTCTTGACGCAAGACCATGGAAACATACCTAACCCCACAAAGAGCTCTCACGTAGACCATGAGTTAGTACACAAAGTGTAATGGACAATGCTTACCGTACCATGGGATCACTTGATCCCTCTCGGTACTTCTTCTACGCTTTGTGAGTTGATCAACTTGATTCACTCTTGACGTAGTCTTGATCAACATTGAATCTTTTCAACTCTCTTCATTTGGATGATGTCTTGAAGGTAAACATGAATGATCACACAATCTTCTTCTTCAAGACATGCTTGCAATAAGCTCAACTCACACATGACCAATCTTTGGATAATTCCTTGAAAAGCACTTTGGCCATCTCAACTCACGCATGACCAATCTTTGGATAATTCCTTGAAAAGCACTTTGGCCATCTCATAAACTCCTTAAAACCAACACATGGACTTCAACAAATCCTTCAAATATAACTCAAGGCAACCGTTAGTCCATAGAGATTGTCATCAATTACCAAAACCACACATGGGGGCACCGCATGTCCTTTCACGCGGGTGTGTCTGTCACCGTATATCCATTGCCGGTTCATCTGCGTGCATTATATATAATTAAGTGTCCAAATTAATAGAAGTTCATCATCACATTAAAACCAAAGTGCATACATAGTTCTCATCTAACAACATATAGCTCTCCAGAGCATCTAATTAATTAAACCATACATTGAAACTATGTAAAACATTTCAATGCGAAAACAAAATGCGATCATAATCGCAACCAAGGTAACAATTGATCCAACGGCATAATGATACCAAGCCTCGGTATGAATGACATATTTTCTAATCTTTCTAATCTTCAAGCGCATTGCATCCATCTTGATCTTGTGATCATCGACGACATCCGCAACATGCAACTCCAATATCATCTTCTCCTCCTCAATTTTTTTTATTTTTTCCTTCAACAAATTGTTTTTTCTTCAACTAAATTTAACCTCTCGACAATAGGGTCGGTTGGCATTTCCAATTCACATACATCCTACATAAATAAAATCTATGTCACGTTGGTCGGCATAATTTTCATAAACAATAAATGAACCAATAGTTATAAAGATAATATATATACCACATCCGAATCATAGACAGGACGAGGGCCGACAGGGGCGGATACCAAAACCATCGCACTATATAAGATGCAATAATAAAAGTAAGAAAATAATACAAGTATCTATGTAAACATACAAGTAAGAATATTTTTCCTTTCAGAAAGAAGATAAGAACAAGAGGCTCACCACGGTGGTGCCGGCGATGAGCTCGACGACGATGAAGACGAGGACGGGGCGTGACGGACCGCTAACCTAGACAAATATTATGAAAAATGAAGCTTGGAGGTCGAGCTTGGAGAGGAGAAAGCTTAAGTAATGTGGCTCGAGCATTCCATCGAACACCTTGTGTGCATAGGAGGTGAGCTAGAGCACCACCAAGCCCTCTCCCCCTCGGCCAGAGAAAAACAGAGCACTGGGGTGCTCTGCTCGCGAGCGAGGGGTATATATAGGCACCTCATTGGTCCCAGTTGGTGACTTGAGCCGGGACTAAAGGAAAGCCTTTGGTCCCGGTTCAAGCCATGAACCGGGACCAATGGTGGTGGGCCAGAGCTCAGCCCATTGGTCCCGGTTCATCCCACCAACCGGGACCAAAAGGTACAGATGAACCGGGACCAATGGCCCACATGGCCCGGCCGGCCCCCTGGGCTCACGAACCGGGACCAATGCCCACATTGGTCCCGGTTCTGGACTGAACCGGGACTAATGGGCTGACCCGGCCTGGACCAAAGCCCTGTTTTCTACTAGTGTAGTGACGAGGACTCGGCTACCTCGACCCAAAACATTAGCCAAGGGTGCTTTAAGCACATCATTCCATGCTCCATGGTCCCAAACATCATCTAGCACCAGGAATAGCTTCTTCCCTTTCAAGGTAGCGGCAAGTATTGGCTGAAGCACAGCCAATGCCTTTTCACCACCATGTACTCCCCCAGCTTGCGTGATGATTGTCCTGAGCAACTCAACCTTGTCAAAGTCCTTATTGATGCTCAACCATATCATCTTCTCGAACTCAGCATTCAAGGCTTCATTGTTAAAGACCTTCTGGGCAAGAGTGGTCTTGCCGATTCCGCCGACACCAACAACAGCGACCAGCATGATGTTGGTGTTGCCCTCCTTTTCGGTCAGCATGATCTCAACCAGCTTCCATGTGTCTTGTTCGATCTTCTCTCCGACTACACCTGACCGGTCAAACACCCCTGATGTCTCGCGTCTCTTATTTCCAGAATGAGAGGCTTGCACCTTGCTGCTACGATCCTCATAGGAACCAAGAGGGATGAAGCTAAAAGCAGCGCTTCTCTCCTTGATGACGCTGAGCCTCTTGTTGAGCACCTTGATGCGGGTGCCAATGTCATGGGCATGGGAGGGATTCCGCATGCAGAAGAGCAAGGGGTTGAAGCACCCCACATCTTTAGTGGACAGACCGCGCTCCATGGCCTTGAGCTGGCAGAGGTCGAGGATGTCGGAAGCCTCATACATGGCGCGCTTGAGCTGCCCCACCCACTCTTGCACGCTGTTGTCAGTGATGTTTCTCCTATCAGCGTTGGCAAGGAAGTTCTTGAGGTCCCTGAGCTTGACATCCATCTTGTCAATCTCGTCTGTGACTCCTAGCAGCATGTGCACCTCTTCAGTCACCATCTCCGTCAGCATGCTCTGCACATAGGATGCGAAGGCATCCAGGACCATGGCCATTTTCGCTGCGTTTTGCTTGCTGCAACAAAGATAAACATGGAGCAGATGGATATAAACATCCAGGACCATTCGGTGCAGCTAAGGATTAGTTACTGGTTTCCATTAAAAGAAAAGGATTGATTACTGGCGGGGGGAAAATTAGCAGCAGGTTGAAATGCTGAACTGATAAACATGGGGAACGAGCTATAAGCCGCAAAAGAAAGAAAAATCGGCAAGCAGAAGCTACTACCTGCCAGATGGATAGAAGCACGCAAGCCCACAAGAGAAGAGCCTGTGTGTCACTCAAATGTCTTCGCCGGCTCAGGTCTCAACCATGCCGCCTCCGTGGCGGCTGCAGCTCTGCTGCCATTGCCCTCACCCCTCACCGTCGTGCCGCCATGGAGCAGCAGCTGGCAGGGATGAAGCTGCAGGGGAGGAAGGGGAAGGAGACGCCTGGAGGAGATCTGAGCAGGAGGGAGGCTGCGGTCGGAGTAGATCTGGGCAGGAGGGGCGCGGCGGTGGCACAAGATGTGGGCAGCAGCCAGCAGGGAGAGACGCGAGGCGAGTAATAATGGGTGCAGGGAGAGCAGGGGGCAGGGAGTGAGGAGTCGGGGCGGAGCGAGCGATGAATGATTGAGAGAGAGTGTGTGGGAGTGGGACTAGCCGACGGACCCGAGCCGGCCCAACCGCAACGTGCTCCTCTGCTCCTCGGGTGCAGCCGTGCAGCAAAGCAAAGCAATAATTGTGAACACACTGCTCTGGATTACTGTACATGGTATGCAATTTCTGGCTCTTCTTCTCAAGAGCCACTCCCGCGGCATGCATTTTTCTTTCTTTTTTGAAAAAAAATGCTGGTTAAAACACGATTAGAAGCCCCCGTCAAGGGCATCTGCAACGACGGACCACAATTTTGGCTACCAAAATTCAAAACTTTTTAATGAAGTTGAGCAATTTTGGATAGCCAAAAAAAATTTCATATCTCAATATTTTGGATAGCCTAAAACTTGATATCCATATTTCACCTTCTATTTCCAACTACATATATTTCATATACATTTTCCGAGTCGCTACCCCATAGCGACTTGGATGAGTCGCGACTGAGAGCCAGACAGGTCCCCGGGCACCTGGACACGCCTGAGACCAGGAACAATCTCCCTAGTGCTTCCAGGCACCCGGACCTCTGGAGGTGGATATATACTTCCTCGGTGACAATACCCTTCCAATGATATGGAATCTCTTGGGAGAAGTGTATATGAAATAAGTTTGAGTTCCCCAACTCCCTAAGAGCAACTCTAGCGGACCTCGCATTTCGCCGAACTGTTACAGTTCGCACGGGGGCGCTTATACAGGCTGAAAAACGCGACGGCAGAATAGAAACTGCAACCAAACCCGTAAAATTTATAAAAAGTTGTTTGGCGCGAGAAATTTAAGCAACAGCTCGCCGAAACACGCTCACATATAGATGGTTCTTCGCATAAGTCCGTACACAGCACATACATTACATATTAAGGTCGCCGGAGCTAGACAGGGCCCACGCTACCATACCACTACAACAAAACTGAGCTCACCGGAGCTCCTATGGTAGCTACCCAGCGGCAGCGCTCAGTCAGAGTCGGAGGAGTCGGACGAGTCGAGGTCGATGTAGAGCTTCGCCTGCTCCGCCTTCATCACACGCAGGTCAGTCTCCTTCGATGAGTGCGCCTGCGATATTGTGACGCCCGTCTGAAGGAAGAGCCGCTCGTACTCGAGCTCGCGCCGGATGCGCTCTTCGATCTCCTCCTGCTCCCTCGCCGAACGATCGAGGACGACGCGCTCAAGGAGCTCCTCCTGCCCTGGGGGTAGGTAGGGCCCGCGGGCACGGCGCGAGGCAAGAGCTCCTCCTCCGGCTCCCTCTTCACCGCCTCCTCTGGCTCCCTCTTCACCGGAACGAGCCGCGAGCTCGATGCGCTCGCGGATGAGCTCCCCGCGGACCAGTTGCCGGAGAAGGCGTGGCGGCGACGGGCGAGCTCGCGATCGAAGGCCGGTGGCGGCCGGCTACCGCGGTTGAGCCACCGATGCGCCCCCCGCTTGCGCGCGGCGTCAGATCTGGCGCGGCGGCGGCGCTCCGCCTCATCCCTAGAGCCATCCATGGCTTTCGCAGGCTCGCCGGCGGCGAGAAATCGAGCGGCGCGGTGGAGAATTGGGGACAAACGCGACTGAGGGGGGTTGGGATAGGGTTTCGATCCGCATCTGCCCCGCAAACCCGCAGTTATACTGGTTCGAGGGAAGCGTTTGCGGGTTGCGACAAAAAAATTACGAGCCGGACAAAGATTCGGGCTCTGGTCTGGCTAGAATATTGGGCCGAGCCCGCATAATCGCCGGAATTATGCGGGTTCGCGCCGGATGCGGGGTCTGCTAGAGTTGCTCTAAACTCTGGACCCCCTTTTGATAATATAGATGTTCTTAGACTCAAAAAGCTAGTCCAAAAAACTTTTCAAGCCTCCGTAAAACACTGTCTTTTTGCCTTTTTGAATAGATGGGGTTACCGAAGTCCGTAGACCAAATGGAGAAACCAATGTCCTAAGATATATACTTGGCAATCGGCATTACTTCTTGCAAATCGTATTGTGAGCAACACCAAAATCGTAATTGAGTGACAATTGCACTTTCAATGGGTTTATGATTTTTGTCTTTCCTCTCTTGGCTATATCTTATATGCTGAACATCATCGATTGCTTGGACTTGGTCTGCTACTACTGCTGTTCCCTGATGATGGACTACTTCATGTACTTTTGATCCCTTGTCCTGTACATTTGGTCAATCTCCTGTTCCTGGGTCAAACCTGTTCTGATTGGCTTTCTTGCTATGTTGCTCTGGGATCTTTCTGATTAGGGTTCTTGGACCAGTTCCAATGATCCCAAGCACCAGCTCAAACACTAATGCATTTCCCTTAGGGGAATGCAACAATTTAAGTACCGTCCAAATTCTTTCTCTGTTATTGATTGTTTTGCAGGATGAAGATTAAGAAGAAAAGAAGAAGATCAAGGACTACTATAGGTTTAGTTTAGGGTTCTTATATTTTTCTTCTTTTATTCTTTTTATCCGACGTAAATCTTAAGAACTTTGTTATAACTTGCGCATACTCCCATTTGCATATTCGGTAGACACAACACTCCTACTTTCATACCCCATATTATCAAGATTACATATCCATGACACCATGCAAGGTGAATTTTGGTTGGTGTGTTTGTGGCCATAATTGTGCACTTGCATGCATGGACCAGATCAGTGGTTCGCACTATCGTGCATACTGATCAGTGCTCTACTACGGCTGATCAAAGCCCATGCACCTCTACATATCTGTTATATATGTATCTTTGCTCCAGGATTGCCACTATAATTGTGCACTTGTATGTGCCTCACTAACATAGTTACATACACACAAATCGAAGGAAACGGACACCACTTGTACATGGCACAAAGTGCTTCATAGTTTTGCATTTCAGAAGGATCCGTACAGTGCCCAGAATTTGCCATCTCCAAATCACATCCTGTGCACAGTCTTGCAACCAACACTAGCTCTATCAAGGTGCTCTAGTAAACAGAAGAAACTATCACAATAACAACACAAGTTCACTGCATACAGATCTTCAGAACTCCAAGTAACACTAGCATGGTCGTTGGCATGGAGGAGCGGGCACACAGCTGGTCTGACGATGATCGTCGGATCATTGTAAAACCATCTTCCAGTTCATTGCTGAAGTTAGTATATCATCATCTTGTCTTACGAGATTAGAGCTGACTGGAGACAGGGGAATAAGAGAAAACACCATGCAGCTGCAGACGGCTGTATCGTGCATGTCATGGAGCTGTGTTTTCTCGTCAGATAGGAAGGGAAGAGTTCATCACTGGAGTTGGAGTGTCAGATCATACTGTCATCTCAGAGCTAACTGAAAACAGGGGAATAATAAACAGCTGCAAATAGTTGTATGTCATGGTGTCGTGTTTTCTTGTCAGAAGGAAACTAGTGCAGAACTAGAACACAAGAAATTGAGATGTCAACAGTGAGATGTGGCCAACCTGTGATAGCACTAGTTTTGGTTATTCAAGCCAAAACAATCAAGCAGCCATGCTCCATTTCCGCATGTCTCCAGTCAAGCAAAGTAGCAAAGAAAGATGGCATCGCTTACAAGACCAGCAAGAGATGACCATGGTTCTGAAGCCCAGACGTTGCTTTTTGTAACCGAATGGGTTTCATCCTCCAGGTTAAAAATAAACGATTTTAAGAGTTGAAGGTTGTAATGTGAACTTGGCAAGTGTTCAAGGTTGTGAAGAGTTATAGAGTAGACTTTATTTATCACATGGTCTCTACAAATTAAGTTCCACATCACGACTAACATACGGCAGTAAGGTAATAAAACTGAAACCAGATCCTTGGCAGACTACAATATATGTACATAACTTTCATACCAAGGTTAACCTGAACTAGTTCCAGGATTAAATGCACCTCGAGCCAGTTCCATGGCAGACTAGAACAGATGCACTTAACTCTCATACAGAGGTTAAACCTGTACTAGATCCAAGGATAAATACAAACCTCAGACCAGTTCCATACCAGACTACAATAATAACCCTGGATTAAACACAAACCTCAGACTTGCACCCCGAGGTTAAGCTGGACTAATCCCAGGACTAAATAAAAAGCCTCGGACCAAATCCACAGCGGTGGAAGGCTTTCCTGGGAACAATTATCTATATCTATGCCCCTACCCCTATATAATGTATGAATAACTTTGAATACTATCCGTTGATTTACTTCCATCCAACGGCTTATAGGTGCAAATCCAGGCACCCGCAACCATTGGATTAATTTATTGGTTGCGCCAGATTGTGCCACCTTGCATCTCTAGATATTTCTACCTTGACAGTCGTATGATGCATGAATGAATCAAAGCTGCGGTACCACATTTTCTCCAGGCTTCTCTAGAACAATCATATAAAAGTCATGAGCAATGTGCATGTTGCAGCCCATTTCATGCTTGTACCATTGCTCACACCATATCGACCATTGCCATACTACAACAGTCGATGCCACCACCTATCCATGTTTTTGTCTAAATGTCTACGCTTCCGTGAGGACTTCTCACAAAATCAGAGAAGGTTACCCGAATACGCTGATGTATGCACTCAATTCCCCATCCTCCTCCCTAAGTAGTACATGAGCCAACACAGGCACGCCAATAAACAAAGACAAGGAGCTTAAGTTCTTTTATATGAAAAAAAACACTTGTTATTTTTGGTGATGCCGATTTTCCAAAGCAAAGTCAAGGTTCTATTAAGTGTATTATTTCTCTAAGACTTGGAAGTTGTCGTTTTGTAAACTATAGAAGTTCTCTAAGGTCTTATGGAGTGCATATAATCATGTATGCGTACTCAATTCAGTTGAGATAAGACCAGGCCCGGCAAAGATATAAAGACATAAGTTGGACGCACTGCTCAAATTTTTATAAAGTAACATTGCGACTTCAATTCAAAACTAGACCGGTGATGTCACATGGATACTGAGTTGGTTCTCGCTCCAAAGTACCAGGAAGCGACGGTAAGAGGTTCTCAAGCCTGATCCTTGCTTCCCGCAATGAGAAGCAACGGAACCCCGAGGATTGTAACACCAAGCAATGTATTTGAAGCCTTCAACATGTTGTTGGGAGACTTCAACATCCTCTCCAGATCACGGCTATCAACAAAGCAAACAAGGGAGTGACCAAAACGTCCAGGTCTTGAAACGTCAATAGAACATAGAGTGATTCAGAGCAGCACCTCGTTTTCTCCTGAAAGTCGGTGAATTGTTGGTGTAGCAGCAGGTGGCGTTCGGAGGGTGTCTCTTTCATCGCGCTCTGCAGACTGTCCAACACTTCTTGCGTTTCTTTCGACTGCAAGGAGGGGACAGACACGCAGGACGAATCAAGAACAGGCTTCCCGGCGACCAAGAAACGAGGAAGACGGATCCTTCAGAAAATCGATCTTTTTTAACAACAACAACAAAAATCCAACGTGCCTACGGTTCAAACAAGCGATTCGAGTTCCATCCTGCGTGGTGAGAGGTTCCGCCGGCAGCAGATCTACTGTCTAGAGAGTATAATTGGACGCTCTTAGGGGAAAAGAAGACCTAGATCGCGTGGCTGAGGAGGGGGGCCGTGGGTACGACGAACCTGGCAGCGGGTGCCCATGAGGCGGAAGCCGGCCGCCGGCGATGCCTGCCGGAGAACACCGGCCGGGAACCCTCTCGACAGAGAGCGCAGCGCCATGTTGCTGTCGGAGCCGCCGCCGGACAGTCTGGTAGGGTTTGCGGTGGGACGGTGGGTCTTCCGCTACCTTCACCTTTTTTTTTTGAGAACTTCCGCTACCTTCACCTGAGCTTTTCATATGCAACCTTCCACTCCGCTGGATACGGCCCAGCGACGCCACATATGTTACACAATTTCCTATTTCCCGCCCGATGCGGCGCTGCGTTGTTTGGTAGTGGGCCGGCCCATATATGGCATAATGGTTTTACACCTGCTTTCCGAAGAGATTCTCAAAAACAAAAACACCTGCTTTCCGAAGTTATCAGAATGTTTCGCTGGTTTTCATTTTTCATGTTGTTTTTCATTCTGGTTTTTTATTTTTTATTATTGATTAAATTCTTATTTTTAAAATTTAACGATTCATGAACACTATGTGAATTCATTTTCTGAAAAAATCGTGAATTATTTTCAAATTTTTTAATATTTCTAAAGTCTGCGAATGTTTTCAAATTAATGACCATTTTTAAAGATATATGACCATTTTCTAAAATCATTGACACTTTTTCCAACACAATTTTCAAACATTAACTTTATTTTTCAAATTGATGAATAGTTATAAATTTGTTAACATTTGAAAATTTTGTAAAATTTTGAATTTTTTTTAAGTAATGATATTTTCGAACATTTTTAAAAGTCTATAAAAATGGAGCTGTTTCTTTCCCGAAGTGAGCGAATTGGGTGATGTCGTATTGGAGTGAGCTGGTTTTTATTTTTGTGCATTAACGTGGAACACCTACTTCTATTTGAGGGATCTAGAGTGCATACTTTTTATAGCACTAGAAAGTGTGTATGTGCAATGCACGTTAATATTAAGCACGATATTATTTGTATCCCTAGCACATGCAGGCAACATCTCCAATGAGTTTTTTGGCCTCCTGAATGCGATGGTGCATGCTGATCTTTCTCTCTTGCCCCTGTCTCTCTCTTCTGGCTGTTGGTGAGCAAGGGAAAAATGGTGAGCGCAGAGCATGGTACGGCGATGCCGACGTGCAAGTGGCCGAAAGTTGTTGCCTGTGGGGTGCGGATGCATGGTGTGCTGCAGCACAACTACACACAAAATATTCAAAGTCATAAACTTGCAGATCAGGAGTCCCTCTTGACATGAACTATAAGAGTCCAGTGAAGGACGCAGAAGCCGGCCGCAGGCGATGCCTGCCAGAGCACACCCTCTCGACAGAGAGCGCAGCGCCATGGTGCTGTTGGAGCGCACGTCGGATACAGTCTAGGGTTGCGGTTGGTCTTCCGCCTCCTTCACTGGACTAGTGGACCGTCTTCACCTTTTTTTAAGGGGGGGGGGGGGGGGGGGGGGGGTTGGACTGTCTTCACCTGAGCTTCATATGCAACCTCGCACTAGGCAAACGGTTAAGTTTGCTGAGTTGCGTGTCACTACCAAGTCCAATTTTCAGCAAACTCGGCAAAGACATTACTCTACAAGAACATACTGAATTGTTCTTCCACAATGCTACCAGTACAAAACTTGCTCCACCGGTTGTTTATCGTAATACTTGTACACTCGAAACTGGTGCCACAGAAACAGGTATATTACTTTCCATTTACGAATAGATTACAAATATTTGCGTAGGGCTATACGAGGAGAAATAGATATATACACAAACACCTTTTCTAAGGTACGCCTGTTTGCATGAAAAGTGGTGACTAACTCACTGGCTACTTGGGATAATAAGCTTCATCGTCACCTCGAGCTTACCGACATATGTCCCCTTTGTGGTGTGGAACGAGAGGACGGGTTCCATGCGCTTTGCAGATGCCCACTTGCGAGAGAACTATGATGTGCTATGGAGGCGGATTGGCCCATCCCGAAGCTCGAAGCAATACACTACAGTGGTCTAGAGTGGTTGTTTACTCTCCTGGATCCCCTGGACGAGATGGCGCGGCTGGTCGTCCTCATGATTATGTGGCAAACCTGGTATGTTCGCAATGAGGTAACACATGTGAAGGTGCCACCCCCAACAGAAGCCTCACGAGGCTTCCTTCACGGATACATCAACTCAGCTCATATGCATACATCAGTACCCATATGGCAATGTAGAGAAGGGGAAGATGGTTGTGCATGTTGCACCATCGGTCTAAAAAACGAGTACTAATCAGCAGCAGGAGCTGCGCTGGACTCCACCAAGGCCGGGCTGAATGAAGCTGAATACTGATGGGAGTTATGTCCAGCCAACGGGACCTGCTGGAGGTGGCATGGTCCTCCTAGGTGACAGAGGAGAAATCATCTTTAGTGCGTGCAGGAAAATACGCACATGTGATAATAGCCCTGAGGCGGAGCTACTGCCTGTAGAGAGGGGCTGGAGTTGGCAGTGTACAGGACGAACATGCCCATCCTGATGGAGCTGGACAGTGTGGAAGCGGTCACTATGCTCACAACAAATTTGGCTGGCCGATCGTAAAACCATGTCCTTGTGGAGGAGATTCAGACGTTAGCCACTTCCGTGGATAGGGAGGTCTCTTTTACTCATTGTAGACGCTCGCAGAATAAAGTTAGTCATGAGTTGGCCGTCTATGGCCGTAATGCTCCTCGCACGCAGTCCGCAGTGTGGTTGCACTCGGGAATAGACTTCGTTGTAAACCTGTCTATGGCTGAGAAGCCTCCTTTAGCAATGAGAAATTCTTTTCCTCACAAAAAAAAGCCTTTTCTAATCTTGCCGTAGATCTGCGATCGACAATCTGCAGTGGCCCCGCTCCTGCGTTCCACAAATCCTTTTCCATAGTGCATAGTATTGTGAGTTGGTATTTTATATAGTTTCATTTATAATTTTGTATGACCCATAGTAGCAATCTAATACTACTATGATACGATGTGATACTGTTATCCTTTTTTTTCCTCATTTAATACTGTACAATTTTAGCAACATGGCCGGTTGGTACAGCATGGCGTCACTGTAAAAGGCCTAAAATCTTTGGACCTGATCTGAAGAAACTACGCATGATCACATGTCCGGTCAAATAATCAGATTGCAATCGCGCAAAAATTTGCACATCGAGAGACTGCTCATTTGTCATCAACAAATCGACCAGAGATCGTCGACTCCTCCGGCATATGAGAAGAGCGACGTACATACGCATGTAACAAACGTGCTAGTATCTGATAGTGACTCCGGTTGTTATTCCGAGCCAGGCCGCAAAATGAGACCACCCGTCACTAGCGCTTAGTTATAGCTTGGACGATGGCTCCGGCCCGGGTCTCATACCACTCTCCAGGATTGATGGTTGGCCAGGAGCGAAGTTCATCATCAGCCGCCGCAGGCTCGCCATACAAACTAGGCGCCAAATGTGTCGTTAGCGACGTTACGTGCTCAAGCTAAACCATACATATTTTTCACTCATATACAGCGACCGCTCCTGCGCATTTATGTACATAGATTGTACCTGGAAATTAGAAACTGGATCTGCGGGTGCATGCCTAGCTAGCCACTAGTTAGATCAGAACTCTAGCTTCATTTTGCTACCTCGCAGCTTATTTGACGCCACACGTCGTTCTTTCATACATTTTATTACCATGTATATGTCCTACTCCCTGCGTCCCAATATATACATAAGCACATTTTGCAAGTTATGACGGAGGGTCATAATATCATTCTTCAAACAAAAAAAAAATGTCGGGACGATCTTTCTAGGCCTCTTTATTTAGCGAGGATTCCAGAAATTCGCTCCCTGGTTTGCTCGGTGCACCACCGTGACCCCAACCATTTTGCTACGTGAAGCAAGGAGAGATTGTTTTCCTCTCGTCCCTCGCGGCTGGAACCCTAGCTGCCATCAGGAAAGGCCAATTTTCCAGCGCCGTCCTCCAGTGGCTCCCCTCCGCCGGCGACATCGGTGGTCGGTGGTGATGGGGGTCGTTGGATCCACGCTTGTGGATCATTTTTACTTCCTCGCAGTCTAGATTTTTAGACTGTTCATCGTCTTACAAAGTTGATTTTTCGAAGAGGATCAGGTAAGAATCCTCAAGTTTGGTATGAGCAAGGTCACAGGCACTAGTTTTGTGTTGCAGTTTGATGAGTGGAAGAAGAAGGAGCCACAGGGCATGCCTTTGAGGCAGATTTGGGTTCGTTTCTCCGGGGCGCTATCCGATCCCTTGGATAGCTTCTTGGTGACGTGGAGTTTGGGATCTTTGATCGGCAAGACTGAACAGGTGGATATGCCATTCACTAGGGCCAACAGAGTGGCGCGTTTACTCGTCAGTGTGGCTAATATTGAGTTCTTGCCGAATGTGGTGCCTTGGACGTACGATGGTGTTATGTATCAGCTGGACGTTCTGTATGAGGATCCTAATTTGTTCGACGAGTTTGAGGATGACAACCCTATGGACACGACCGAGGGAGGAGGTGCCCCGGGAAACCAGGATGATTCGGCTATGGGTGATGATAACGGGGCCAAGGGTCCGGTAGGTCCGTCTGAGTCTACTGATATTGCGCCTGCTAGTTCTTCTGGGGTGGCTCCGACGTCCACGTTGCAGATTGGGTCCTTGGGACCTTTCTCTACTCCGCCTCGCCTTCGGGGTGTTTCTCCGGGTTCCGTGGATCCCGTGGCTCCTCTTTGTGCGCCTGCGGTTGAGGTGGGAGATCCCGAGGGGCAGGCGGCCCTTCCCTTATCTCCTACTTCGCTGTTGCCTTCTGTGGATGGTGCAGCGCTTGCGGTCGTGGCTACAGGTGATGGGCAGGAGGCCCGGTCTCCTGTGATGCCGTCGACGCCGGCGCCCCCCGAGGACTCGGCGCTCTTCTCCACATCGCCGCGCGCGGGAGGAGGGGTGGCCATGCAGGTGGCTGCCGGTCCTCTTTGCCCCGCTGCGGTGGTCGGGTCAGGTGGTGTGTCCATCTCCCCGGCTCCCTCTCCGGAGCGCCGTGCGCAGGTCTCCCCCGCTCCTGCTGTCGGTGGATCGCCCGTGGACAGGACGCGGGTGTCGTCGCCGTGTTGTTCTCCTGCCCCGGTGGCTAAGGCCCGGGGTGCCGCTACTGGGGGATGGGCAGGAGGCCTTTCCTCTAGCAGAGCTTCACGCGAGGAGGTCATCGCCTTTGGCGGTATCCCGGACCCAGTTTCTCAGGGGAGGCGGGTCAGCGGGAGGCTGCAGGAGCAGCCGGACGTTGATGATATGCAGCTGAGGTCTGCTTTGAGAGCTGCCAAGCTGCGCGACGTTGAATCCTCCACTGGTATGTCGGTTAATCAGTCCAATTCCATTTTGCTTTTTACTGATGCTGAAATTATTCATAATGCAAATCAAATAGGAGTTTCACTTGGTAACAATGAGTTAGAGGTCTCTAGGTCGGTTAATGACATTCTTGATTTGGAAGCTGATCGTGCGGTAGATATGATCCGTCACATTGCTGCTGTTAAACCTATGAACGACTCGGAGATAGATGCGCTGGGGGTTAGGGTTCTTGATGGCCTGTGTGCCGATCTTGACCCTGCACTACCCGAGACGGAGGAAGATACCATTCCCGAGGTGCCTCTCTATGTAGATGAGCCCGAGGCGATAGAAGCAGAGATTACCTGTGCTGACCAGGCTGATGGTCACATTAAGTCAAAGCGGACGTGGAAACGGAAGGTTTATCCAGTCTCGGCTGCACGTAGGAGTGCTAGGATCCGCACTACAAAAAAATTTCATGATGAGTTATGAGAGGCATTTTCTGGAATAGCAGAGGTCTTAGAGACTTGGCTAAAAGAAGATTTCTAGCGGAGGCTTCTCTTGAGCATCGTTTAGATTTTATTGCTTTGTCTGAGACTGGAAGAAGCAACTTCACTTCTCAATTTCTTGCCACTTTGTCCGGGGGGGCTTGAGTTTGATTGGCATTGCCTCCCCCCTCGAGGAAGATCCAGTGGGGTTTTACTTGGGGTTAAGTGCGAAACATTGGAAGTCCGGAGTGTAGTTTTGGGGGATTTTGCCGTCAAGTTCCGAGTTCGAACTAAGGCAGATGGGTTTGATTGGGCTTTGGTGGCGGTGTACGGAGCTGCGCAACCAGAGCTCAAGCCAGACTTTTTGACGGATCTGGTTCGTATTTGTGGTAAAGAACAGCTACCCCTCTTAGTGGAGGGGGGTATTTCAACATTATTCGTAGGAAGGAGGAGAAGAATAATGACAATTTTGACGGCCGATGGTCGTTTATGTTCAGCACTATTATCGAAAGTTTGGATCTCAGAGAGATAGAGCTTTCAGGTAGGAAATTCACTTGGGCTAATTCGTTACCGGTCCCGACGTTTGAGAAACTTGACCGTGTCTTAGCAAGTGTCGAGTGGGAACAGAAGTTTCCTCTGGTAACCGTGCAGGCATTGACAAGGGGTGTCTCTGACCATACACCGTTACTAGTCGATTCAGGGGTTCAAACGTTTGTGGGAAACAAGAACATTTTCTCGTTTGAACTTGCCTGGTTTGAAAGAGAAGGTTTCATTGAGTTGTTAGCTCGGGAGTGGGCTAAAGACTCAGGAGGAAGGACGCCTATCGAGCGATGGCAATGTAAGATTCGTCATCTCCGAAGGTTCCCTCGAGGATGGGCTAAGCACACGCATGGTATTTATAAGGCGGAGAAGGAGAGACTTCTTCTACTTATTCAAAACCTTGAAGTTAAAGCTGAAACTTCTATCTTAGATTCCAGTGAGTTGGAAACAAAGATAGAGGCGGAGATGCGTCTTAAACAGCTTCTTCGCGAGGAGGAATTGAAGTGGGCGTTGCGAGCTAAGGTTCGCAAGATAGTACAAGGAGAGGACAATACTCAATTCTTTCATATGATTGCTAATGGGAAGCATCGTAAAAAGAGAATTTTTCAGTTAGAACAAGATGAAGGGACGATAGTTGGTCAAGACAATCTGAAAGTCTATATTACCAATTATTATAAGCAGTTATTTGGTCCCCCGGAAGAGAATTTTGTGTCTTTAGATGAGTCTAGGGTTCAGGATGTTCCTCAACTTGAGACTGTCGAGAATGAGCTCCTGACTGCTCCTTTCTCTGAGAAAGAGGTGTTTGAAGCCATTGCACAGATGGAGAATAATAAGGCTCCAGGACCGGATGGGTTTCCAGCGGAGTTCTACAAAAAGTGCTGGCACTTTATTAAGGGTGATTTGTTGCCCATGTTCCACGAGTTTTTTGAGGGACGGCTTCAGTTGTTTAAGCTGAATTTTGGAACGATAACTCTTCTTCCTAAGAAGACAGACGCGGTTCGCATTGAGCAGTTCAGACCCATATGTCTGCTTAATGTGAGTTTCAAAATCTTCACCAAGGTCGGGACGAACAGACTTACGCAGATTGCGCACTCTGTGGTTCATCCGTCCCAGACTGCTTTCATGCCTGATCGAAACATCCTTGAAGGGGTTGTTGTCTTGCATGAAACGCTCCATGAACTCCACTCAAAAAAACTTGATGGCGTAGTTTTTAAAGTGGATTTTGAAAAAGCATATGATAAAGTTAAATGGCCTTTCCTTCAACAAGCTTTGCGTATGAAAGGTTTTGATCCGGCTTGGAGAAACCAGATTGATTCCTTTACGCAAAAAGGGAGTGTAGGGATTAAAGTGAATGACGACATAGGTCACTATTTCCGAACACACAAGGGGCTAAGGCAAGGAGACCCGATGTCACCGATCTTGTTTAATATAGTGGCTGATATGCTCACTATCTTAATAGGTCGGGCCAAGGATGCAGGGCAGGTAGGTGGCCTGGTCCCACATCTAGTTGACGGAGGGATTTCCATTCTTCAGTATGCTGATGATACAATCATCTTTATGGAGCATGACTTGGCGAAAGCAAGAAACATGAAGCTGCTATTATGCTTATTTGAACAACTATCTGGCCTCAAAATTAACTTTCACAAGAGCGAATTGTTTTGCTTTGGAAGAGCAAAGGAGGACCAGGACACGTATAAACAATTGTTCGGATGTGAATTGGGTTCCTTACCGTTTACGTACTTAGGTATACCCATTCATCATCGTAAGCTAACTAACAGTGAGTGGAAATGCATCGAAGATCGCTTTGAAAAGAAACTAAGCTGTTGGAAAGGAAAGCTCATGTCATACGGAGGACGATTGATTCTAATTAATTCGGTCCTTACCAGTATGCCTATGTTTCTCTTATCCTTTTTCCAGGTTCCGGTGGGAGTCAGGAAAAGGTTAGATTTCTACCGATCTCGGTTCTTTTGGCAGAATGACGACCTCAAACGAAAGTATAGGCTTGCTAAGTGGGATATAATATGTAGGCCGAAGGACCAAGGGGGTCTAGGCATTGAAAATTTGGAAGTTAAAAACATATGTCTCCTTAGCAAATGGCTTTTTAAACTTTCGTCTGAGACGGAAGCTACTTGGGCTCAGATTTTGCGTAATAAGTATCTTTATGCTAAAACCCTGGCCCAGGTAAATGTGAGGCCTTCCGACTCACCCTTTTGGAAGGGTTTGATGAGAGTCAAACAACTTTTTTTCAACAAGTCAAAATTTATTGTCGGGAATGGAGCCACTACGAGATTTTGGGAGGATACGTGGCTTGGGGAGACTCCCCTTGCACTTCAATATCCTACTTTGTACAACATTGTGCGACGTAGAGAAGCCTATGTTGCATCTGTTCTACAATCCACTCCCCTCAATATTAGTTTTCGGAGGACGCTAGTCGGAAATCGTTGGGAGGCTTGGCTCCACCTTGTTAGACGTTTAATGGAGGTTCGGCTGAACCAGCAACCAGATCAATTGCGTTGGAAACTTACTAAGACCGGTGCGTTCTCGGTTAAGTCTATGTATTTGGATGTCATTAACTCTAGCGTTGTCCCTTCCTCGATTCATGTTTGGAAAGTAAAGGTTCCCTTACGCATCAAAGTGTTTATGTGGTTTGTGCATAAACATGTCATTTTGACTAAGGATAACCTGGCAAAACGCAACTGGATGGGCTCATCTAGGTGTAGCTTTTGCGATAATAATGAAAACATCAAACACCTCTTCCTCGATTGTCCGTTGGCTAAGATTCTGTGGAGGTCAATTCATATTGCGTTTAATATTAATCAGCCCACCTCTATCAACATGTTATTTGGACCATGGCTTGATGGGGTTGATTTCGATACTGCAAGACACATTCGTGTTGGCGTTTGTGCTTTACATTGGGCAGTATGGAACTGCAGAAATGATTTAGTATTTAACAGATCAACAAACATTCACTTTTTGCAGGTGATCTTCAGGGCCACGACATTCATCCGTATGTGGTCGCTACTCACTCCGACGGAGGCCAGGGAGCGTTTGGTTACTGCGTCTACCCGATGGGAGATGGTAGCGCGGGATATTTTCAACCGGTTTGGATGACGGTCATGTAATAGGATAGGCATGTAGTGCTCCTATTGTGTTTGCCAGCCGGTTGTGGCTTAGGATTTCAGCTCTTTCGAGCTTTTGCTTTTTTGTCGCACATCGATACTTGGAGACTTTGTTACTGGATTCTATTTTTAATAATATGAGTTGTATGCATGTTTCTGATGCAGAGGCTGGGGTAAACCCCCTTTTCGAAGAAAAATAATAATGATTCTTCGGATCCTTTCCTGACGTGGCCATCGGTCCTATGGTCGGGGATGGATTTGAAACCAGTCTATACAAGCAAGGATGGCGTGGCGGCGGCAACATCCTCGTGGTGGACCTGTGTCCTCGGGCTCCGTCGATGCGGAGGTTGGGAGGTAGTACAGGAGCGGATGTAGATTGTGGTCTGCATTGATGACATCTGGAAGACGGAATGTGTGGTAGGTTTGTGGTTTGTGGATGGCAGGTATAGTTTCCTCCTTCAGCGTATTAGTCATGGTGGGGTGCAAAATCTGGAGTTCGATGGCGTATCTGGGGTGTGGCCCGGTCTTATTCGTTCAACGACAAGGGTTTCACTTTTGGTGAGCCACCTTGCAGGTCCGGAAAGCTGTATATCAGCAATGGAGCCGCGTCGAGCTCAGGTGAGGAGGTGTACCGCCATTCTTTTCTTCGGTGGTTGCTATGATGGTACCGGAGGCAGAGGACGAGTGTTGGTGTCAAGCTCAGAGATATTTTGCTATCTTTTCAGTTTGGTCATGTCGGTTCTTACGTGATTTGTATTTTGATATTTATGATATAAATGAAATACGTATTACCATGCAAAAAAGAAAACCATTTTGCTACTGTCGTGTTCTCAGTTATCCTAATATATTATTCGTCATTTGGCTCCTTTTAGTCGCATGGAATTCTCATATCTCCTAGTCACCTACATTTTTATTAAAGTGTGCAATTTTTAGCAAAACTATACCACAACATTTAGTCTATTTAATTTTATTATTATTTCCTTCTCTAATGAGAGTGCTTTTTTCGAGGGTCTTTAACTTATTTCAATTGTATGATGTGAGAATGCGGATATTAAAACTTTTCTTCCACCTTGATTTTCCCCATTTTTAACCCAAGGTATTCGGTGAGTAGTTCCTTTGATGTCGACCAAATTATTCAAAAGTGACTAGTAATTTATTCAGTACATAAATATACAACCCATATACTTTTATACAATAGAAACGAAACATGTAAGTATCTAATATTCCCATGCAAGAAAATTTGAAGTACTAACAATTAATCTAGGTCGGAATCTAATGTAATTTTTATTATGTTTGAGGTGCTTTGTATTTTTGGTGAACTTTGATAATAGATATAGATCATTTTCGCATTTTTTTACTTTTCATGACATATTAGTGTAATTCCTAATTTAGGTCAAATTTAGCATCAAATTGTGAATGGAGGAAGTCTAATACGAATTCTTTCTTTTTTTGAAAAAATAATAGCGCCAATTCAACGGATCAGTGGACAATATACTTAGCTCGTTATTTATCCCCGAGTATTACATCAGGATAAACTCTTGTTTTGAATCTTGCAGCACTATATACGAGCTTAATTAGTCGCTTTTCTTACCACGGAAGCGTGTGCTGTCTATAGTTCCAGTGAGTAACAATCGAGTGCCTATTCTTCTATTAAATATATATTGTTGTTCATATTAATATTTTTCTTATAACAAAAAACTCACAAAAGCATCATATATGGTCCACACCAGCATTCAATGAAGTCACAAGTGGCCAATGCATGTTACATATGACCACATGATAAAAGCAACACCATAATTAACACGAGCTCGTATGTGTCGGAAACGTTCATTAGCCATTGCTAATTTAACTATGTATTTTTATACCAGATTACGAGTTAGGCATGAAGCGATTCCGAAAAGCATGATGACTAGTTTTGGCGACGGTGACCCGCCTCTCTTGGCTAGTTCGGTACCCTCCAGCACGGAGGACCACACTACAGAGGACGAGGAGGCGACACCGGATCCTTCCCACGATGAGTTGGCTTCCGAGGAGGTTGACAAGTTGGGTGAGGAGGACTTAGGGCATCTCCAGCCGTTGGCCCCCCAGGGGGCGTCTAAAAGCGTCGCCTGGGGTGAGCCGGCGCAAAAAATGGCTCTGGGGCGAGTCGGTCCCCAGGGCCGTCCCCAGGCGCGTATTAAAAAACAAAAAAAAAAGAACGTTCGGCGAAGTTATGATAAAAACTAGTTAAATTTTGGCCAAACATGGCAAATATCGGCGAAATTCGTCCAAACATTATATTAACCTAATTTAAAAAAAAAGAAAGGGGTTGAAGTCGTCGCCGCCGTCGCCGCCATCGTCGTCGTCGGCCTTCTCCTCCTTGACGCGGGTGCCCCTGCTGGACCCCTGCCCGGCGTCGCCATGGCGAACAGGCGGCGGCGCGTCGTCGTCGTCGTCGCTGTCGCATAAGACGACGATCCCGCCTTCCTCGCGGCCGCGTCGGCGCTCCTCGAAGCGGCGTAGGGCGGCGTGCTGGCGCTCCTTCTCCTTCTCCCGGCGCGCCTTCTCCATCGCAATGGAGTCCTGACGCGCCCATTCGAGGGCCGCGTCGTCGTCGTCGAACTCCGCCTTCACCGGCGCCAGCCTCGGCTCCGTCTTCACCGGCGCCAGCCCCGGCTCCGTCTTTGGCTTGACGAAGCGCGGAGGAACCGACGAGGAGGAGGCGCGCCGGCCGCCCTCGTTGATGACGATGCCGGCGCTGCGAGTGCGCCGGCCGAGCGGCGTCTCCGCCGCGGGCTCGGCCTTGACGCCGAGCAGCGCCGGAGAACCGGAGGAGTGTGAAGAAGAACGCGATGAGGAGGAAGAAGAGGAGGCGCCGAACCTCCTTAGCGCCCATGGCCCGACGCGCCGGTGCTGCGCCGGGGCGGCCACCCTCGCCGGGAGGTACGCCAACAGCGGGTCGTTGCCGCCCTCGAGGTACGTGAGCACGCCCTCGAGCGTGTGGCCGGGGACGCCCCACCAAAGGTGGCGCCCCTCGCTGTTCTGCTGGCCGCCGACCACCGGCGCGCCGTTGGTGAACGCCAAGCGCTGCTGCTGGCGGCGCTCGAAATACGCCGCCCAGGCCGCGTGGTTGTCGGCGGTGTACTGGGGGAGGGAGAGTTGGGCGTCGGTGAGGGACGCGCGCACGATCTCGACCTCCTCGACGAAGTAGTTCGGCTTCGCCACGGCGTCGGGCAACGGGGGAATGGGCACTCCCCCGGCGCTGAGCCTCCACCCCGTTGGCCCGGCGCGCATGTCTGGCGGCGCCGGGATGTTCGCCTGGAACAGGAGCCAGGACTCCTGTTCGCGGAGCGAACGGCGGCCGAAGCCGTTGGCCGCCGCCTTGTCTCCGGGGAAGCATTCCGCCATGGCGACAGCGGCGCTGGGCGGGCTCGAGAGAGGTAGAGGGAGGGGCTGGACGGCGGCGAGGGGCGGGGCTGGTGTGGGCACAGGCGAGTGGAGGCCGCCGGCTTTTATAGCCGGGCCGCGCCCGTGTGTACGCGTGCGAGGAAGGGGAGGCGTGGGCGCGCCATCCCGTGACGCGCCGCCCGTGAGGAATCAATGGCAAGGCTGACCGGCGGCAGCCTTGCCATTGATTCCCCGTGGGAACCAAGGCCGTTGGGGGAAGACGAGGCGCCAAGTCGCTGACGCGGCTGGCCCGCATCTTTTTCGCGCCAAAACAGTTCGCCCCGGCGTCCCCGGGCGCCCCCAGCGCGCCGGGTTTGGCCTGGGTCCGCCGGCGCTGTTTTCGATCCAAACCGGCGAAAAACGGGCTCCGGGGAGCGCGACTGAGCCGTTTTTTCGGCGCCGGCGCGAAAAAATCGCCTGGGGAGGCCTTCCTGGGGGCGCGGCTGGAGATGCCCTTAGGGTCTGCCTCCAGCAGCACAAACAAGGGGAAGCACTTTTGCGCCAATCTCCCTTTCTATTCCTTCTTCGTGGGTTGAACAACTTGTTAGCTTCCTCTACAGTCAACGGATCCGCGACGCGACATCGTCCATGCCGCTCCGGCTACGATCGCGGGGGATGTTAGCCCGTTAGCTACTATTCTCTTTAGTCTGATCATCTGGGACGCTCCTGTTATCCGCGACACTACCGTTACCATTGTGGGAGGGGGGGGGGGGTGTGTTCAGAGTATATAGCATATCTCTGTATTTGATAGACTATGATTTGTAATCATCTCATGCCTTAGTTCTAGGAGAGACTTTTTGCTCTTCAAGTCTTGTGCTCTATATAAACCGACTGAAAGGCTCAATAAAACATCACATTATGCCAATCTCCCTCTCTATTCCTTCTACAATCAGCTTAGCACCATCATGTGTACATATGTTGGAGTTGTGTCGAATATTGTGTACAAATTAGGTTACAATTGGACTCTGAGTTGTATTGTGTTTAGATAGGATATGGAGTCGTGTCCTAGTAGGACACCTGTATCCTATGCCTCTCATATATAGCGGGGGTAGACACACGATGTAAGCTATGCCAGCATAATAGCACAGGCGCAAGGGGGAGCCGGCGGCATGTGCCGGCGCCCGGGTGGCCGGTGTGCGGTATTGCGACGGTGTCACGGGGAGGAGCGTCCGTAGTCAGGCCCCGAGGATGTAGCCATATCGATGAACCTCGTTAACAAATTTCAGTGTCGTGTTCGTGTGATTGCTTTGGTCTTCGGATGATCGACGGTGCCTTGAATTTATTCTAACAAGTGGTATTAGAGCTAGGTTGTTTGAAGGCTGCAGATTGTTGATCTAGAGAATATATCAAGTTTGAGATGCAGCCGGCTGCGGGATGGTTCTCGACGAGATTGAAAACAGTAATCAGAAAAGGCGGAAGCATCGGCGGCAGCACGTGTGCTTGAGACGTGCGGCGATTAATCGGGCGAGCGTCAAGCGGCGCGTGCGAGTTGCGGCAGCAGCGATGCGGTTCAGCAGGCGGAGTTCTCGGCGGCGGCGCGATGTATCACGTAATCAGCAGGTTAGATCAGTTCGATCAAAACCAGGTGCAGCGTAGTGGGCCATGGCACTGGAAGACTTGGCGTGATGGCCTGGCGAGGCCTAGTCGAGCTGTGGTGCTGGAGGCCTGCACTGTGCTGGGGCTGGGCGATGCCCACGTTGGGCTCTAGTGGAGAAGTGCTGCTGATCGGAAAGCCTACGTCCGTGTTAGATTTGTTTTGGAAATAAAAAAGGAGACCGAGTCTCCACTTAGATGGGCAGGCAAATCAATCGGCGAAAGAAATTCATCCGAGGGACACGTATCCATCGGAATTAACTGGAGGTGCTGACAAGGCAATTAGGTTAGTATTGGAGTTGAGCCAAGGGAGCACTTTCACGTGAAGACAAACTGGTTCATTGATTGCTAGTAGTATGCGGAGGTTTCGTTCGTGTATTTGGGGATCATGGAAAGATTGCTCGGTTATTTTTCACAGGGTCAGCAATACAAAAAACCATGGCGCCATCGGGTATCAGGTTTGAGGTGGAGAAGTTCAACAGAACTGAAAACTTTGGGTTATGGCAGACAAGGGTAAAAGATTTGTTGGCATAACAGGGATGCTTGAAGGCGTTGCAGGAAGTCATGTCAGCTGAGATGAAAATTCATGGATTGATTTGGGAGACTGGGTCGGACTAGATAGTCTGACGGATCGACGCAAGTCGGTTGGTACAGAAGGCGATGGTGAGATCGGCGATGACGACATTGAAGCGTGATGCTGATGGTGACCGACTTCTGGGCGTGGAAACACGTGGCACAAGTCCGAGGGCTTGTGTGGCTTCGACAAGACTATGGCGCGGGGTTGATTCAAGGTGGTGTATACACGGAGCTTGAAGTCGATGAGGCGCGTGGGTGGACTGATCATCTACCATGGAGTCATGTTGAAGGTGGAGCTGGATTGAGGGGCTACGATGTAAGGATCCGGGGAATCGAAGCCTATTCAGCAAGGGGGAAAAGCGAGTGACATGCAGTTTGGACTGGAGCCCAGTGGTCTGATGGAAGCGTGAAACTCGTCATCGGTCGGTGATGATCGGTGGTACTCTGCAGTGGAGGTTGAGTGGTGTGGTTTCGCGACCCTTGAGACTCGACCAGGACAGCGGAGGCTCGACGTGGTAATAGCGACGAGGCGTGCGGTATGCACGGACATGGAGACGGGCCAGGGCTCCGGTGGTCATACATGTGGTGACACTAGTAGAAAACAGGGCTTTGGTCCAGGCCGGGTCAGCCCATTAGTCCCGGTTCAGTTCAGAACCGGGACCAATATGGGCATTGGTCCCGATTCGTGAGCCCAGGGGGCCGGCCGGGCCACGTGGGTCATTGGTCCCGGTTCATCTGGACCTTTTGGTCCCGGTTGGTGGGATGAACCGGGACCAATGGGCCTCGCTCCTGGCCCACCACCATTGGTCCCGGTTCACGGTTCGTGGCTTGAACTGGGACCAAAGGCTCCCCTTTAGTCCCGGCTCATGTCACCAACCGGGATCAATGAGGTGCCTATATATATCCCTCGCTCGCGAGCAGAGCACCCCAGTGCTCTGTTTTTCTCTGGCCGAGGGGGAGAGGGCTTTGTGGTGCTCTAGCTCACCTCCTATGCACATGAGGTGTTCGATGGAATGCCCGAGCCACACTACTTAAGCTTTCTTCTCTCGAAGCTCGACCTCCAAGCTCCATTTTCCTCGAGATTTGTCTAGATTTAGCGGTCCGTCACGCCCCCTCCCCGTCTTCACCGCCGTTGATCACCCGCGCCGACCTCATCACCGACACCACCGTGGTGAGCCTCTTGTTCTTATCTTCTTTCTGAAAGGAAAAATATTCTTACTTGTATGTTTAGATATATACTTGTATCATTTTCTTACATTTATTATTGCATCTTATATAGTGCGATGGTTTTGGTATCCGCCCCCGTCGGCCCTCGTCCTGTCTATGATTCGGATGTGGTATGTATATTATCTTTATAACTATTGGTTCATTTATTGTTTATGAAAATTATGCCGACCAACGTGACATAGATTTTATTTATCTAGGATGTATGTGAATCGGAAATGCCAACCAACCCTATTGTCGAGAGGTTAAATTTAGTTGAAGAAGAAAACAATTTGTTGAAGGAAAACATAAAAAAAATTGAGGAGGAGAAGATGATATTGGAGTTGCATGTTGCGGATGTCGTCGATGATCACAAGATCAAGATGGATGCAATGCGCTTGAAGATTAGAAAGATTAGAAAATATGCCATTCATACCGAGGCTTGGTATCATTATGCCGTTGGATCAATTGTTACCTTGGTTGCGATTATGATCGCATTTGTTTTCGTATTGAAATGTTTTACATAGTTTCAATGTATGGTTTAATTAATTAGATGCTCTTGAGAGCTATATGTTGTTAGATGAGAACTATGTATGCACTTTGGTTTTAATATGATGATGAACTTCTATTAATTTGGACACTTAATTATATATAATGCACGCAGATGAACCGACAATGGATGTACGGTGACAGACACACCCGCGAGTACATTAAGGGCGTGCATGAGTTTCTCGATGCGGCTGAGGCAAACAAGCAGAATGGTTTTATGTGTTGTCCATGCACTGAATGTGGGAATACGAGGTCTTACTCTAACCGGAAAATCCTTCACTCTCACCTGCTTTACAAGGGTTTCATGCCACACTATAATGTTTGGACGAGGCACGGAGAAATAGGGGTTATGATGGAAGACGGCGAAGAAGAAGACTACGATGACAACTATGTGCCCCCTGAATACGGTGATGCTGCAACGGGGGGAGCTGGTGAAGATCAAGAGGAACCAGACGATGTGCCCATTGATGCTGCAACGGGTGAAGCTGCTGAAGATCAAGAGGAACCAGACGATGTGCCCGATGATGATGATCTCTGCCGGGTCATTGTCGATGCAAGGACGCAATGCGAAAGTCAAAAGGAGAAGCTGAAGTTCGATCGCATGTTAGAGGATCACAAAAAAGGGTTATACCCCAATTGCGAAGATGGCAACACAAAGCTCGGTACCGTACTGGAATTGCTGCAGTGGAAGGCAGAGAATACTGGTCCTGACAAAAGATTTGAGAAGCTATTGAAAATATTGAAGAAGAAGCTTCCAAAGGATAACGAATTGCCCGACAGTACATACGCAGCAAACAAGGTCGTATGCCCTCTAGGATTGGAGGTGGAGAAGATACATGCATGCCCTAATGACTGCATCCTCTACCGCGGTGCATACAAGGATCTGAACGCATGCCCGGTATGCGGTGCATTGTGGTATAAGATCAGACGAGATGACCCTGGTGATGTTGACGGCGAGCCCCCCAGGAAGAGGGTTCCTGCGAAGGTGATGTGGTATGCTCCTATAATACCACGGTTGAAACGTCTGTTCAGAAACGAAGAGCATGCCAAGTTGATGCGATGGCACAGTGAGAACCGAAAGAAAGATGGGAAGTTGAGAGCACCCGCTGACGGGTCGCAGTGGAGAAAAATCGAGAGAAAGTACTGGGATGAGTTTGCAAAGGACCCAAGGAATGTATGGTTTTCTTTAAGCGCGGATGGCATTAATCCTTTCGGGGAGCAGAGCAGCAATCACAGCACTTGGCCCGTGACTCTATGTATGTATAACCTTCCTCCTTGGATGTGCATGAAGCGGAAGTTCATTATGATGCCAGTTCTCATCCAAGGCCCTAAGCAACCCGGCAACGAAATTGATGTGTACCTAAGGCCATTAGTTGAAGAACTTTTACAGCTGTGGAATGAAAACGGTGTACGTACATGGGATGAGCACAAACAGGAGGAATTTAACCTTAAGGCATTGCTGTTCGTGACCATCATCGATTGGCCCGCTCTCAGTAACCTTTTAGGACAGACAAACAAAGGATACCATGCATGCACGCACTATTTAGATGACACTGAAAGTATATACCTGGACAAATGCAGGAAGAATGTGTACCTGGGCCATCGTCGATTTCTTCCTACCAACCATCAATGTCGAAAGAAAGGCAAGCATTTCAAAGGCGAGGCAGATCACCGGAAGAAGCCCGCCATGCGCACCGGTGATCACGTGCTTGCTATGGTCAATGATTTACACTACGTAATCTTTGGAAAGGGTCCCGGTGGACTAGCTGTTCCGAATGACGCTGAGGGACACGCACCCATGTGGAAGAAGAAATCTATATTTTGGGACCTACCCTACTGGAAAGACCTAGAGGTCCGCTCCTCAATCGACGTGATGCACGTGACGAAGAACCTTTGCGTGAACCTGCTAGGCTTCTTGGGCGTGTATGGGAAGACAAAAGATACACCTGAGGCACGGGAGGACCTGCAACGTTTGCACAAAAAAGACGGCATGCCTCCGAAGCAGTATAAAGGTCCTGCCAGCTACGCTCTTACGAAAGAAGAGAAAGAAATCTTCTTTGAATGCCTGCTCAGTATGAAGATCACGACTGGCTTCTCGTCGAATATATAGGGAATAACAAATATGCCAGAGAAAAAGTTTCAGAACCTAAAGTCTCATGACTGCCACGTGATTATGACGCAACTGCTTCCGGTTGCATTGAGGGGGCTTCTACCGGAAAACGTCCGATTAGCCATTGTGAAGCTATGTGCATTCCTCAATGCAATCTCTCAGAAGGTGATCGATCCAGAAATCGTACCAAGGCTAAGGAGTGATGTGGCGCAATGTCTTGTCAGTTTCGAGCTGGTGTTCCCACCATCCTTCTTCAATATTATGACGCACGTCCTAGTTCATCTAGTCGACGAGATTGTCATCCTGGGGCCCGTATTTCTACACAATATGTTTCCCTTTGAGAGGTTCATGGGAGTTCTAAAGAAATATGTCTGTAACTGCGCTAGGCCAGAAGGAAGCATCTCCATGGGCCATCAAACAGAGGATGTTATCGGGTTTTGTGTTGACTTCATTCCTGGCCTTAAGAAGATAGGTCTCCCTAAATCGCGGTATGAGGGGAGACTGACTGGAAAAGGCACTCTTGGAAGAGACTCAATAATATGCAGGGACGGATATTCTTGGTCTCAAGCACACTACACAGTTCTACAGAACTCTACCTTGGTGACCTCGTATGTCGATGAACACAAGAACAGTCTGCGCTCCAAACACCCGGAGCAGTGCGACGACTGGATTACATGTGAACACATCAGGACTTTCAGCAGTTGGTTGGAAACACGTCTCAGAGGTGACAACAATGTTTGTGATGAGTTGTACTTGTTGTCCAGGGGACCATCTTTGACTGTATTGACTTATAAAGGATACGAGATAAATGGGAATACATTTTACACGATCGCCCAAGATCAAAAGAGCACCAACCAAAACAGCGGTTTCCGCTTTGATGCAGCAATCGAGAGCGGAAAGGACACATATTATGGTTACATAGTGGACATATGGGAACTTGACTACGGACCTGATTTTAAGGTCCCTTTGTTTAAGTGCAAATGGGTCAATCTGTTAGACGGCGGGGTACAGGTAGACCCACAGTACGGAATGACAACAGTGGATCTGAAAAATCTTGGGTACACTGACGAACCGTTCGTCCTAGCCAATGATGTGGCACAGGTTATCTATGTGAAGGACATGTCTACCAAACCGGGAAAAAGAAAAGATAAGAAAGCGAATACATCATACGATGAGCCAAAGCGCCACATAGTTCTTTCAGGAAAAAGGGACATTCTGGGAGTGGACGGCAAGACAGACATGTCTGAAGATTATGAAAAGTTTCATGAAATTCCTCCCTTCAATGTCAAGGCTGACCCAAGCATCCTGATAAACAATGAAGATTATCCATGGTTACGGCGCAATAAACAAATGACACAAGCGAAGAAAAAGTGAAGACTTTCTCCCGCAACTATTATGATGATACCATGCCAACTTTGTAACACACGAACATGCTACCATTGTCCGTTTTGTACATGCACATGCTATGTGGGTGAAATTATGATACCATCCCAACTTTCAACTTTTTCAGAGTTCATTTGAAAGTGATTGTCCATTTTGTACACGAAGTGCTTCAAGTTTTCTCTATAAGCGCATCTATTCTCATTTTTTTAGTAAGTTAATCACAAACTTGTGATTCAAACAATTTTCAAAGAATTCAAATTTTAACTATTCAAATTTGAAAACTAATGGCACTAATAGAAAGTTTATAATTTTTCTAAAACTAATGGCACTAACAGAAAGTTATAATTTTGCTAACCTAAAAGCAAACAGAATTAAAAATTAAAGCAAAAAACAAAAGAAAATAAATAATGCAAAAAACAAATCAAAAAAACAGAAAAAAACTATTTTTATAGTAAAGTTAATCACAAAATAAAATAAATAAAGCAACAAAGAAAACAAAAAAACTAAAAAAGTGTTTTCAAATTTGAAAACTAATGACACTAACAGAAAGTTTATAATTTTTCTAAAACTAATGGCACTAACAGAAAGTTTATAATTTTGCTAACCTAAAAGCAAACAGAATTAAAAATTAAAGCAAAAAACAAAAGAAAATAAATAATGCAAAAAACAAATCAAAAAAACAGGAATAAACTATTTTTATAGTAAAGTTAATCACAAAATAAAATAAATAAAGCAACAAAGAAAACAAAAAAACTAAAAGAGTGTTTTCAAATTTGAAAACTAATGGCATTAACAAAAATTTTATAATTTTTCTAAAACTGAAAGCATAAAGAATTAAAAAATAAAGCAAAAAACAAAAGAAAAATAAATAAAGCAACAAAAAAACAAAAATAATGCCACCTACTAGGCCACCACGGCCTGAATACGACTAGAAACCCTACCATGGGGTAGGATTCAGGCCCGTAGCAGGCCCAGTAGGCCTACAGGCATTGCAGTGACAGATTAGGCCCGAAAGCCTGCAGTTGAGAGGAGCTCGGGAGGGTGGGCGCAGCAGCGCTTATAAACCACTCCCGAGCCCTCTCAACTAGCGAGGTGGGACTAAACTTTTGGGCGCGGAGCAGCACAAGGCCATTGGTCCTGGTTGGTGGCACCAACCGGGACTAAAGGGGGCATTGGTCACGGTTCGTGGCACCAACCGTGACCAATGCCCCCCTTTAGTCCCGGTTGGTGGCACCAACCGGGACTAAAGGAGGGCATTGGTCCCGGTTGGTTCCACGAACCGGGACCAATACTCTGTGTATATAAGCAGGATTTAGGAAATTTTTAGTTTCTCATCGACCATTTGCCCCCGACGCCGCCAGGCTGCCCGTGCTCGCCGTCGCCGTCGCCCCACGTGTTGGGGAACGTAGTAATTTCAAAAAATTTCCTACGCACACACAAGATCATGGTGATGCATAGCAACGAGATGGGAGAGTGTTGTCTACGTACCCTCGTAGACCGAAGCGGAAGCGTTGATGCAACGTAGAGGAAGTAGTCGTACGTCTTCCCGGTCCAACCAATCCAAGCACCGTTACTCCGGTACCTCCGAGTTCTTGGCACACGTTCAGCTCGATGACGCTCCCCGGGCTCCGATCCAGCAAAGCTTCGAGGAGTTCCGTCAGCACGACGGCGTGGTGACGATCTTGATGTTCAACCGTCGCAGGGCTTCGCCTAAGCACTGCTACAATATGACCGAGGTGGAATATGGTGGAAGGGGGCACCGGACACGGCTAAGGAACGATCACGAAGATCAACTTGTGTGTCTATGGGGTGCCTCCTGCCCCCGTATATAAAGGAGTGGAGGAGGGCAGGGCCGGCCCTCTCTATGGCGCGCCCTAGGGGAGTCCTACTCCCACCGGTAGTAGGATTCCCCCTTTCCTAGTCCAACTAGGAGTCCTTCCATGTAGTAGGAGTAGGAAACAAGGAAGGGGCGCAGCCCCTCCCCCTAGTCCAATTCGGACTAGGCCTTGGGGGGGGGTGCGGCCTGCCCTAGGCAGCCCCTCTCTCTTTCCCGTATGGCCCAATAAGGCCCAATACTTCTCCCGGCGAATTCCCGTAACTCTCCGATACTCCGAAAAATACCCGAATCACTCGGAACCTTTCCGATGTTCGAATATAGTCGTCCAATATATCGATCTTTACGTCTCGACCATTTCGAGACTCCTCGTCATGTCCCCGATCTCATCCGGGACTCCAAACTCCTTCGGTACATCAAAACTCATAAACTCATAATATAACAGTCATCGAAACCTTAAGCGTGCGGACCCTACGGTTCAAGAACAATGTAGACATGACCGAGACACGTCTCCGGTCAATAACCAATAGAGGGACCTGGATGCCCATATTGGCTCCTACATATTCTACGAAGATCTTTATCGGTCAGACCGCATAACAACATATGTTGTTCCCTTTGTCATCGGTATGTTACTTCCCCGAGATTCGATCGTCGGTATCTCAATACCTAGTTCAATCTCGTTACCGGCAAGTCTCTTTACTCGTTCCGTAATACATCATCTCACAACTAACTCATTAGTTTCAATGCTTGCAAGGCTTATGTGATGTGCATTACCGAGAGGGCCCAGAGATACCTCTCCGACAATCGGAGTGACAAATCCTAATCTCGAAATACGCCAACCCAACATGTACCTTTGGAGACACCTGTAGAGCACCTTTATAATCACCTATGGTTACGTTGTGACGTTTGGTAGCACACAAAGTGTTCCTCCGGTAAACGGGAGTTGCATAATCTCATAGTCATAGGAACATGTATAAGTCATGAAGAAAGCAATAGCAACATACTAAACGATCGGGTGCTAAGCTAATGGAATGGGTCATGTCAATCAGATCATTCACCTAATGATGTGATCCCGTTAATCAAATAACAACTCTTTGTCCATGGTTAGGAAACATAACCATCTTTGATTAACGAGCTAGTCAAGTGGATGCATACTAGTGACACTCTGTTTGTCTATGTATTCACACATGTATTATGTTTTCGGTTAATATAATTCTAGCATGAATAATAAACATTTATCATGATATAAGAAAATAAATAATAACTTTATTATTGCCTCTAGGGCATATTTCCTTCAGTCTCCCACTTGCACTAGAGTCAATAATCTAGATCACATCGCCATGTCATTTAACATCAATAGTTCACATCATCATGTGATTAACACCCATAGTTCACATCGTCATGTGACCAACACTCAAAGGGTTTACTAGAGTCAGTAATCTAGTTCACATCTATATGTGATTAACACCCAAATAGTACTAAGGTGTGATCATGTTCTGCTTGTTAGAGAAGCTTAGTCAACGAGTCTGCCAAAATTCAGATCCATATGTATTTTGCAAATTTCTATGTCTACAATGCTCTGCACGGAGCTACTTTAGCTAATTGCTCCCACTTTCAATATGTATCTAGATGAAGACTTAGAGTCATCCAGATCAGTGCCAAAAACTTGTATCGACGTAATCCTTTTACGACGAACCTTTTCTCACCTCCATAATCGAGAAACATATCCTTATTCCACTAAGGATAATTTTGACCGATGTCCAATGATCTACTCCTAGATCACTATTGTACTCCCTTGCCAAAAAAACAGAGTAGGGTATACAATAGATCTGTTACATTAGCATGGCATACTTTATAGAACCTATGGCTGAGGCATAGGGAATGAATTTCATTCTCTTTCTATCTTCTGCCGTGGTCGGGTTTTGAGTCTTACTCAACTTCATACCTTGTAACACAGGCAAGAACTCCTTCTTTGACTGTTCCATTTTGAACTACTTCAAAATCTTGTTAAGGTATGTACTCATTGAAAAACTTATCAAGCGTCTTGATCTATCTCTATAGATCTTGATGCTTAATATGTAAGCAGCTTCACCGAGGTCTTTATTTGAAAAACTTCTTTCTAAACACTCCTTTATGCTTTGCAGAATAATTCTACATTATTTTCGATCAACAATATGTCATTCACATATACTTATCAGAAATGCTGTAGTGCTCCCACTCACTTTCTTGTAAATACAGGCTTCTCCAAAAGTCTGTATAAAACCAAATGCTTTGATCACACTATCAAAGCGTTTATTCCAACTCCGAGAGGCTTGCACCAGTCCATAGATGGATCGCTGGAGCTTGCATATTTAGTTAACACCTTTAGGATCGACAAAACCTTCTAGTTGCATCGTATACAAATCTTCTTTAATAAATCCATTAAGGAATGCAGTTTTGTTTATCCATTTGCCAGATTTCATAAAATGCGACAATTGCTAACATGATTCGGACAAACTTAAGCATAGATACGAGTGAGAAACTCTCATCGTAGTCAACACCTTGAACTTGTCGAAAACCTTTTGTGACAATTCTAGCTTTGTAGATAGTAACACTACTATCAGCGCCCGTCTTCCTCTTGAAGATCCATTTATTTTCTATGGCTTGCCGATCATCGGGCAAATCCATCAAAGTCCATACTTTGTTCTCATACATGGATCATATCTCAGATTTCATGGCCTCAAACCATTTCGCGGAATCTGGGCTCATCATCGCTTCCTCATAGTTCGTAGGTTCGTCATGGTCAAGTAACATGACCTCCAGAACAGGATTACCGTACCACTCTGGTGCGGATCTCACTCTGGTTTACCTACGAGGTTCGGTAGTAACTTGATCTGAAGTTACATGATCATCATCATTAGCTTCCTCACTAATTGGTGTAGTAGTCACAGGAACAGATTTCTGTGATGAACTACTTTCCAATAAGGGAGCAGGTACAGTTACCTCATCAAGTTCTACTTTCCTCCCACTCACTTCTTTCGAGAGAAACTCCTTCTCTAGAAAGGATCCATTCAAAGCAACGAATATATTGCCTTCGGATCTGTGATAGATGGTGTACCCAACATTTTCTTTTGGATATCCTATGAAGACGCACTTCTCCGATTTGGGTTAGAGCTTATCAGGTTGAAACTTTTTCACATAAGCATTGCAACCTCAAACTTTAAGAAACGACAGCTTAGGTTTCTTGCCAAACCATAGTTCATATGGTGTCGTCTCAACGGATTTAGATGGTGCCCTATTTAACGTGAATGTAGCTGTCTCTAATGCATAACCCCAAAACGATAGTGGTAGATCGGTAAGAGACATCATAGATCGCACCATATCTAATAAAGTACGGTTATGACGTTCGGACACACCATTATGCTGTGGTGTTCCAGGTGGCATGAAGTTGTGAAACTATTCCACATAGTTTTAATTGAAGACCAAACTCGTAACTCAAATATTTTTCTCCGCGATTAGATCATAGAAACCTTATTTTTCTTGTTACGATGATTTTCCAGTTCACTCTGAAATTCTTTGAACTTTTCAAATGTTTCAGACTTATGTTTCATCAAGTAGATATACCCATATCTGCTCAAATCATATGTGAAGGTCAGAAAATAATGATACCCGCCGCGAGCTTCAACACTCATCGGATTGCATACATCAGTATGTATTATTTCCAATAAGTCAGTTGCTCGCTCCATTGTTCCGGAGAACGGAGTCTTTAGTCATCTTGCCCATAAGGCATAGTTCGCAAGCATCAACTGATTCATAATCAAGTGATTCCAAAATCCCATCAGCATGGAGTTTCTTCATGCGCTTTACACCAATATGACCTAAACGGCAGTGTCACAAATAAGTTGCACTATCATTATTAACTTTGCATCTTTTGGTTTCAATAATATGAATATGTGTATCACTATGATCGAGATCCAATGAACCATTTTCATTGGGTGTGTAACCATATAAGGTTTTATTCATGTAAACAGAACAACAATTTATTCTCTTACTTAAATGACTAACCGTATTACAATAAACATGATCAAATCATATTCATGCTCAACACAAACACCAAATAACACTTATTTAGGTTCAACACTAATCCCGAAAGTATAGGGAGTGTGCGATGATGATCATATCAATCTTGGAACCACTTCCAACACACATCGTCACTTCACCCTTAACTAGTCTCTGTTTATTCTGCAACTCCCGTTTCGAGTTACTAATCTTAGCAACTAAACTAGTATCAAATACTGAGGGGTTGCTATAAACACTAGTAAAGTACACATCAATAACATGTATATCAAATATACTTATGTTCACTTTGCCATCCTTCTTATCCGCCAATCACTTGGGGTAGTTCCGCTTCTAGTGACCAGTCCCTTTGCAGTAGAAGCACTTAGTCTCAGGCTTAGGACCAGATTTGGGCTTCTTCACTTGAGCAGCAACTTGCTTGCTGTTCTTCTTGAAGTTCCCCTTTTTTTCCTTTGCCCTTTTCTTGAAACTAGTGGTCTTGTTCTATCATCAACACTTGATGTTTTTCTCGATTTCTACCTTCGTCAATTTCAGCATTACGAAGAGCTTGGGAATCGTTTCCGTTATCCCTTGCATATCATAGTTCATCACGAAGTTCTACTAACTTGGTGATGGTGACTAGAGAATTCTGTCAATCACTATTTTATTTGGAAGATTAACTCCCACTTGATTCAAGCGATTGTAGTATCCAGACAATTTGAGCACATGCTCACTAGTTGAGCGATTCTCCTCCATCTTTTAGCTATAGAACTTGTTGGAAACTTCATATCTCTCAACTCGGATATTTGCTTGAAATATTAACTTCAACTCCTGGAACATCTCATATGGTCCATGACGTTCAAAACGTCTTTGAAGTCCCGATTCTAAGCCGTTAAGCATGGTGCACTAAACTATCAAGTAGTCATCATATTGAGTTAGCCAAACGTTCATAACGTCTGCATCTACTCCTGCAATAGGTCCGTCACCTAGCGGTGCATCAAGGACATAATTCTTCTGTGCAACAATGAGGATAAACCTCAGATCACGGATCCAATCCGCATCATTGCTACTAACATCTTTCAACACAATTTTCTCTAGGAACATATCAAAATAAACATATGAAAGCAACAACGCGAGCTATTGATCTACAACATAGATATGCTAATACTACCAAGACTAAGTTCATGATAAATTAAAGTTCAATTAATCATATTACTTAAGAACTCCCACTTAGATAGACATCCCTCTAATCCTCTAAGTGATCACGTGATCCAAATCAACTAAACCATAACCGATCATCACGTGAAACGGAGTAGTTTTCAATGGTGAACATCGCTATGTTGATCATATCTACTATATGATTCACGCTCGATCTTTCGATCTCAGTGTTCCAAGGCCATATCTGCATATGCTAGGCTCGTCAAGTTTAACCTGAGTATTCTGCGTGTGCAAAACTGGCTTGCACCTGTTGTAGATGGACGTAGAGCTTATCACACCCGATCATCACGTGGTGTCTGGGCATGACGAACTTTGGCAACGGTGCATACTCAGGGAGAACACTTTTATCTTGATAATTTAGTGAGAGATAATATTATAATGCTACCGTCAATCAAAGCAAGATAAGATGCATAAAAGATAAACATCACATGCAATCAATATAAGTGATATGATATGGCCATCATCATCTTGTGCCTGTGATCTCCATCTCCGAAGCACTGTCATGATCACCATCGTCACCGGCGCGACACCTTGATCTCCATCATAGCATCGTTGTCGTCTCGCCAATCTCATGCTTCCACGACTATCGCTACCGCTTAGTGATAAAGTAAAGCATTACAGCGCGATTGCATTGCATACAATAAAGCGACAACCATATGGCTCCTGCCAGTTGCCGATAACTCAGTTACAAAACATGATCATCTCATACAATAAAATTTAGCATCATGTCTTGACCATATCACATCACAACATGCCCTGCAAAAACAAGTTAGACGTCCTCTACTTTGTTGTTGCAAGTTTTACGTGGCTGCTACGGGCTTAAGCAAGAACCAATCTTACCTACGCATCAAAACCACAACGATAGTTTGTCAAGTTGGTGCTGTTTTAACCTTCGCAAGGACCGGGCGTAGCCACACTCGGTTCAATTAAAGTTGGAGAAACTGTCACCCGCAAGCCACCTATGTGCAAAGCATGTCGGGAGAACCGGTCTCGCGTAAGCGTAAGCATAATGTCGGTCCGGGCCGCTTCGTCCAACAATACCGCCGAACCAAAGTATGACATGCTGGTAAGCAGTATGACTTATATCGCCGACAACTCACTTGTGTTCTACTCATGCATATAACATAAACATATAAAACCTAGGCTCGGATGCCACTATTGGGGAACGTAGTAATTTCAAAAAATTTCCTACGCACACACAAGATCATGGTGATGCTGTCGGTGTACTACAGTAGGGGTACCCTAGTATCCCGAACTTGTGCACGGGCAGTCGCAGCATCCCGCGGCAAGGCTTGCCGGGTGACCGCCAAGGTCCTCCGTGGTTCCTTTGGAGCCATTCAAGGACAAAGTATTCAAACCAAGGCATACAAGGCCCCGGCAAGAGGAGCTTGCCGGGAAGGCCAACCAAGGCGTACAAGGCCCTGGCAAGAGGAGCTTGCCGGGAAGGCCAACCAAGGCGTACAAGGCCCCGGCAAGAGGAGCTTGCCGGGAAGGCCAACCAAGGGATCTCAAGGAACTTGCCGCGACGCGCCACGTGTCCCGGCAAGGCCCGGTGAGCGACAAGCTCCCGGACGCGACAAGACAACGACCGCGGCAAGGCGCTTGCCGCGGCAAGCCACCACTCTGTGCCCGCGCTCCAGCACATCCACCAACGTGTCGCTCTGGGACCCTTCCAGGCGTACGTGGCGGGAGGCTGTGCAGCCAGGGGTGCGCGGTGGCAAGCGGCGCTGACAAGATTGCCATCGTGGCGTGCTGTGGCGTCCCTGACGGTCCCTTTTGCACTATTTGGGCGACACAGACGGGCATTTAATGCCCTTGTCCCCTGCCGTCAGGGTTAGGTATGATACACTGTAGCAGGTAGTTGCACCTACCGCAACACTTTTCCATTTTTACCCTTGTCTACGTTGCCACCTGTCGGTGACCCCTTAAGCATATAAAAGGAGACCCATGCGCAACGTAGAGGGGGTTCGGTTCGGGGGAGAGGTTCCAGAAAACACTCACGCTCGGTCTCGTTAGCTGCTGGTGTGTACTGTAGCACTCAGCGCTCCCGAGCAAGAACTCAATACAAACCACAAAGCAGGAGTAGGGTTTTACGCATCCGTGCGGCCCGAACCTGGGTAAACTGCTCGTGTGCTTCGCCTCGATCTGCTCTTCGTGCGATCTCTGCCTTCCCCAGAAGGGGCTCGGTCCGCCGGTCCCATAGGTGTTCGTGGATTAGTCCCCCGACAGATGCATAGCAACGAGATGGGAGAGTGTTGTCTACGTACCCTCATAGACCGAAGCGGAAGCGTTGATGCAACGTAGAGGAAGTAGTTGTACGTCTTCCCGGTCCAACCGATCCAAGCACCGTTACTCCGATACCTCCGAGTTCTTGGCACACGTTCAAATCGATGACGCTCCCCGGGCTCCGATCCAGCAAAGCTTCGGGGAGGAGTTTTGTCAGCACGACGGCGTGGTGACGATCTTGATGTTCAACCGTCGCAGGGCTTCGCCTAAGCACTGCTACAATATGACCGAGGTTGAATATGGTGGAAGGGGGCACCGCACACGGCTAAGGAACGATCACGAAGATCAACTTGTGTGTCTATGGGGTGCCCCCTGCCCCCGTATATAAAGGAGTGGAGGAGGGCAGGGCCGGCCCTCTCTATGGCGCGCCCTAGGGGAGTCCTACTCCCACCGGGAGTAGGATTCCCCCTTTCCTAGTCCAACTAGGAGTCCTTCCATGTAGTAGGAGTAGGAAACAAGGAAGGGGCGCAGCCCCTCCCCCTAGTCCAATTCGGACTAGGCCTTGGGGGCGCGCGCGGCCTGCCCTAGGCAGCCCCTCTCTCTTTCCCGTATGGCCCAATAAGGCCCAATACTTCTCCCGGCGAATTCCCGTAACTCTCCGGTACTCCGAAAAATACCCGAATCACTCGGAACCTTTCCGATGTTCGAATATAGTCGTCCAATATATCGATCTTTACGTCTCGACCATTTCGAGACTCCTCGTCATGTCCCCGATCTCATCCGGGACTCCGAACTCCTTCGGTACATCAAAACTCATAAACTCATAATATAACTGTCATCGAAACCTTAAGCGTGCGGACCCTACGGTTCGAGAACAATGTATACATGACCGAGACACGTCTCCGGTCAATAACCAATAGCGGGACCTGGATGCCCATATTGGCTCCTACATATTCTACGAAGATCTTTATCGGTCAGACCGCATAACAACATACGCTGTTCCCTTTGTCATCGGTATGTTACTTGCCCGAGATTCGATCGTCGGTATCTCAATACCTAGTTCAATCTCGTTACCGGCAAGTCTATTTACTCATTCCGTAATACATCATCTCACAACTAACTCATTAGTTTCAATGCTTGCAAGGCTTATGTGATGTGCATTACCGAGAGGGCCCAGAGATACCTCTCCGACAATCAGAGTGACAAATCCTAATCTTGAAATACGCCAACCCAACATGTACCTTTGGAGACACCTGTAGAGCACCTTTATAATCACCCAGTTACGTTGTGACGTTTGGTAGCACACAAAGTGTTCCTCCGGTAAACGGGAGTTGCATAATATCATAGTCATAGGAACATGTATAAGTCATGAAGAAAGCAATAGCAACATACTAAACGATCGAGTGCTAAGCTAATGGAATGGGTCATGTCAATCAGATCATTCACCTAATGATGTGATCCCGTTAATCAAATAACAACTCTGTGTCCATGGTTAGGAAACATAACCATCTTTGATTAACGAGCTAGTCAAGTAGAGGCATACTAGTGACACTCTGTTTGTCTATGTATTCACACATGTAGTATGTTTCCGGTTAATACAATTCTAGCATGAATAATAAACATTTATCATGATATAAGGAAATAAATAATAACTTTATTATTGCCTCTAGGGCATATTTCCTTCACCGCGCCCCTGGCCCATGCACGCCATCGCCGCCCGCTCCTCGTCGCCGTCGCCCTGCCCCTGCCCCGTCCCGCCCCCGCGCGTCGGCGCCCTCGCCGCCCCCGTCGTCGCCTCGAGCTCCCCTGCTCGCGCGCGCCGCCCCGCGCCCCTGCCACGGACTCGCCGTCGCCGCCCGCCCCTGCCACGATGCGCGCCGCCCCGGCCCGCCCCTGTCGCCGTCGCTCGCGCCCCTGCCCCATACGCGCGCCGCCCCGGCTCGCCCTCGCCGTCGCCTGCGCCCCTGCCCGCCTCCTCAGCTTGGTCCGGCCGCCGGCGCCCTCCCTTTGCAATTTTTTTCACATATATGCTTGTTATATATATATATATATGCTTGTTTTTTATATATACATATGCTTGTTCTTATATATATATATATATGTAATGATTTTTTTATAGAATATGATGTTTTTTCATAAATGATCACATATATGATGTATGCACGAATGTGGATGAAATATGATGTTTTTTTGTTCATAGAACATGATGTTTTCTTAATTCACATATTTTTTTGTTCATGAGAGAGGCGGGGACGTTGAGGGATCATAGATGTATTTTTTCAGAATTTTCTATCGTGCATAGACGGATTTTAGACCACGGGAGCACCCCCTCTCTATCGTTGCAAAATTTGCTAAGTGATATTAAGAAGGAAGGAAAAGAAGTATAGGAAAGAAAGAAAATAAGAAGAGGAAAGAAAGAAGAAGAGGAGAGGAAGAAGAGGAGAAATAAATAAGAAGAAGAAAAAAGAAGAAAAAGAAGAGGAGAAGAAGAAAGGAATAGTGGAGAAGAAGAAAAAATATTCTATTTTCTCTTCTTCTCCACTATTCCTTTCTTCTTCTCCTCTTTTTTTTCTTCTTTTTTTTCTTTGATCTTCTCCTCTAGCTATTCCTTTCTTCTTCTCATCTTTCTTCTTCTTCTTCTTCTTCTTCTTCTTCTTCTTAATTTTTATCGAGAACGAGGGTGTCGAGGATCGCCGAGGGGTCGAGGGTCGGGAACTAGGGTAGAGGGTCGAGGGTCGTTAAGGGGTCAAGGGTCAAGGGTTTCAGGGTCGAGGGTTCGAGGGTTCTATAGGGTCAAGGGATCGAGGGTCGAGGGTTCCAGGGTCGTCTAGGGGTCGAGGGTTCCAGGGTCGTCGAGGGTTCGAGGGGTCGAGGATCGCCGAGGGGTCGAGAGAGGTTTCCTAGTGTCAAAGTATTGAAGAAATCCATGGCTTCATCATTAGCCGGAAGTAACCAGGGCATGACGAAGTCCTCCAAAGTTATTTTGGAATGGTGTCCCGGATAGGATAATTTGCCTTTTTGTATGAATTTCAGCAAAGGCCTTCCAAATAACGATATTTGGAAGGTTCTTGCTGAACTTTGAACCAAAAAGCGAATTATCCTATCTAGGACTCCGTTCCAAAATAACTTTGGAGAGCTTCGTACCATCATGCACCTGTTACTTTCGCCTAATGATGAAGACATGGTTTTGTTGAATCCTTTGACACTAGGCAACCTCCCAACCCCTCGGCGATCCTCTCGAACATGAGAGGAAGAAGAGGATAAAAAAAGAAGAGGAAGAAGAAAAAAAAAGAGGAGAAGAAAGAATAGAGGAGTTCTTCTCCTCTATTCTTTCTTCTCCTCTTTTTTTCTTTTTCTTCCTCTTTTTTTATCGGGAACGAGGGTCGTCGAGGGACATAGATGTAGTGTCGTCGTTGTCGATATATACCCCCTCCCGATAGCTTCAACACGTGGGGGGGGGGTCGATATTACCCCCTCCTTGAAGCGTTCTCGAGGCCACCCCAAACCCTTGAAGCGTTGTCGAGGCCACCCCAAACCCTAGAGAAGCAGCGTCGATGCCACTAATTAATATATATGATTCCTTACTATGATTAGGTAGCTAGTTCTACGTTTGGCACTAATATATCCATCTGTCATGTTTGAATAATAATTGCCATGTTGTAAATATTTGTAGAAACTATGGACACCGCCCGAGACGAAGCAAAAGAAGCATTGTTGAGGGACATAATCGCAGAAGGAAGTGATGCCGTCTCGTTGTTTCTCAACGACACTGATGTGTTGGGGAACATAGTAATTTCAAAAATTTTCCTACGCACACGCAAGATATGGTGATGCATAGCAACGAGAGGGGAGAGTGTGATCTACGTACCCTTGTAGATCGACAACGGAAGCGTTTGGTTGATGTAGTCGTACGTCTCCACGGCCCGACCAATCAAGCACCGAAACTACGGCACCTCCGAGTTCTAGCACACGTTCAGCTCGATGACGATCCCCGAACTCCGATCCAGCAAAGTGTCGGGGAAGAGTTCCGTCAACACGACGGCGTGGTGACGATCTTGATGTACTACCGTCGCAGGGCTTCGCCTAAGCACCGCTACAATATTATCGAGGACTATGGTGGAAGGGGGCACCGCACACGGCTAAGAATATGATCACGTGGATCAACTTGTGTCTCTAGGGGTGCCCCTGCCTCCGTATATAAAGGTTCCAGAGGGGGAGTCCGGCCGGCCAACATAGGGCGCGCCAGGAGGAGTCCTACTCCCTCCGGGAGTAGGACTTCCCCCCCAATCCTAGTTGGAATAGGATTCGCGAGGTGGGAAAAGAGGGAGAGAGAAGGAGGGGGGCGCCGGACCCTCTCTCATTGTCCTATTCGGACTAGGGGGGAGGGGCGCACGGCCCAGCCCTGGCCGCCTCTCCTCTTCTTCCACTATGGCCCACTAAGGCCCATATAGCTCCCGGGGGGTTCCGGTAACCTCCCGGTACTCCGGTAAAATCCCGATTTCACCCGGAACACTTCCGATATCCAAATATAGGCTTCCAATATATCAATCTTTATGTCTCGACCATTTCGAGACTCCTCGTCATGTCCATGATCACATCCGGGACTCCGAACAACCTTCGGTACATCAAAACATATAAACTCATAATATAACTGTCATCGAAACCTTAAGCGTGCGGACCCTACGGGTTCGAGAACAATGTAGACATGACCGAGACACGTCTCCGGTCAATAACCAATAGCGGGACCTGGATGCCCATATTGGTTCCTGCATATTCTACGAAGATCTTTTATCGGTCAGACCGCATAACAACATACGTTGTTCCCTTTGTCATCGGTATGTTACTTGCCCGAGATTCGATCGTCGGTATCCAGTACCTAGTTCAATCTCGTTACCGGCAAGTCTCTTTACTCGTTTCTGTAATACATCATGCCGCAACTAACTCATTAGTTGCAATGCTTGCAAGGCTTAAGTGATGTGTATTACCGAGAGGGCCCAGAGATACCTCTCCGACGATCGGAGTGACAAATCCTAATCTCGAAATACGTCAACCCAACATGTACCTTTGGAGACACCTGTAGAGCACCTTTATAATCACCCAGTTACGTTGTGACGTTTGGTAGCACACAAAGTGTTCGTCTGGCACACGGGAGTTACATAATCTCATAGTTATAGGAACATGTATAAGTCATGAAGAAAGCAATAGCAACATACTAAACGATCGGATGCTAAGCTAATGGAATGGGTCATGTCAATCAGATCATTCAACTAATGATGTGATCCCGTTAATCAAATGACAACTCTTTGTCCATGGTTAGGAAACATAACCATCTTTGATTAACGAGCTAGTCAAGTAGAGGCATACTAGTGACACTCTATTTGTCTATGTATTCACACATGTATTATGTTTCCGGTTAATACAATTCTAGCATGAATAATAAACTTTTATCATGATATAAGGAAATAAATAATAACTTTATTATTGCCTCTAGGGCATATTTCCTTCAGTCTCCCACTTGCACTAGAGTCAATAATCTAGATTACACAATAATGATTCTAACACCCATGGAGCTTTGGTGCTGATCATGTTTTGCTCGTGGAAGAGGCTTAGTCAACAGGTCTGCTACATTCAGCTCCGTATGTATCTTGCAAATCTCTATGTCTCCCAGCTGGACTAGATCCCGGATGGAATTGAAGCGTCTTTTGATGTGCTTGGTTCTTTTGTCATTTTTCTTGAAACTAGTGGTCTTGTTGACCATCAACACTTGATGCTCCTTTTTGATTTCTACCTCCGCAGCTTTCAGCATTGTGAAGAGCTCGGGAATAGTCTTATTCATCCCTTGCATATTATAGTTCATCACGAAGCTCTTGTAGCTTGGTGGCAGTGATTGGAGAATTCTGTCAATGACGCAATCATCTGTAAGATTAACTCCCATCTGAATCAAGTGATTATTATACCCAGATATTTTGAGTATATGCTCACTGACAGAACTGTTCTCCTCCATCTTGCAGCTATAGAACTTATTGGAGACTTCATATCTCTCAATCCGGGCATTTGCTTGAAATATTAACTTCAACTCCTGGAACATCTCATATGCTCCATGATGTTCAAAACGTCGTTGAAGTCCCGATTCTAAGCCGTAAAGCATGGCACACTGAACTATCGAGTAGTCATCAGCTTTGCTCTGCCAGACGTTCATAACATCTGGTGTTGCTCCAGCAGCAGGCCTGGCACCCAGCGGTGCTTCCAGGACGTAATTCTTCTGTGAAGCAATGAGGATAATCCTCAAGTTACGGACCCAGTCCGTGTAATTGCAACCATCATCTTTCAACTTTGCTTTCTCAAGGAACGCATTAAAATTCAACGGAACAACAACACGGGCCATCTATCTACAATCAAACATACATAAGCAAGATACTATCAGGTACTAAGTTCATGATAGATTTAAGTTCAATTAATCAAATTACTTAAAGAACTCCCACTTAGATAGACATCCCTCTAATCTTCTAAGTGATCACGTGATCCAAATCAACTAAACCATAACCGATCATCACGTGAAACGGAGTAGTTTTCAATGGTGAACATCGCTATGTTGATCATATCTACTATATGATTCACGCTCGATCTTTCGATCTCAGTGTTCCAAGGCCATATCCGCATATGCTAGGCTCGTCAAGTTTAACCTGAGTATTCTGCGTGTGCAAAACTGGCTTGCACCCGTTGTAGATGGACGTAGAGCTTATCACACCCGATCATCACGTGGTGTCTGGGCACGACGAACTTTGGCAACGGTGCATACTCAGGGAGAACACTTTTATCTTGATAATTTAGTGAGAGATCATCTTATAATGCTACCGTCAATCAAAGCAAGATAAGATGCATAAAAGATAAACATCACATGCAATCAATATAAGTGATATGATATGGCCATCATCATCTTGTGCCTGTGATCTCCATCTCCGAAGCACCGTCGTGATCACCATCGTCACCGGCGCGACACCTTGATCTCCATCGTAGCATCGTTGTCATCTCGCCAATCTTATGCTTCCACGACTATCGCTACCTCTTAGTGATAAAGTAAAGCATTACAGCGCGATTGCATTGCATACAATAAAGCGACAACCATATGGCTCCTGCCGGTTGCCGATAACTCGGTTACAAAACATGGTCATCTCATACAATAAAATTTAGCATCATGTCTTGACCATATCACATCACAACATGCCCTGCAAAAACAAGTTAGACGTCCTCTACTTTGTTGTTGCAAGTTTTACGTGGCTGCTACGGGCTTAAGCAAGAATCAATCTTACCTACGCATCAAAACCACAACGATAGTTTGTCAAGTTGGTGCTGTTTTAACCTTCGCAAGGACCGGGCGTAGCCACACTCGGTTCAACTAAAGTTGGAGAAACTGTCACCCACAAGCCACCTATGTGCAAAGCACGTCGGGAGAACCGGTCTCGCGTAAGCGTACGCGTAATGTCGGTCCGGGCCGCTTCATCCAACAATACCGCCCAACCAAAGTATGACATGCTGGTAAGCAGTATGACTTATATCGCCCACAACTCACTTGTGTTCTACTCGTGCATATAACATCAACATATAAAACCTAGGCTCGGATGCCACTATTGGGGAACGTAGTAATTTCAAAAAATTTCCTACGCACATGCAAGATCATGGTGATGCATAGCAACGAGAGGGGAGAGTGTGATCTACGTACCCTTGTAGATCGACAACGGAAGCGTTTGGTTGATGTAGTCGTACGTCTCCCCGGCCCGACCGATCAAGCACCGAAACTACGGCACCTCCGAGTTCTAGCACACGTTCAGCTCGATGACGATCCCCGGACTCCGATCCAGCAAAGTGCCGGGGAAGAGTTCCGTCAGCATGACAGCGTGGTGACGATCTTGATGTACTACTATCGCGGGGCTTCGCCTAAGCACCGCTACAATATTATCGAGGACTATGGTGGAAGGGGGCACCGCACACGGCTAAGAATATGATCACGTGGATCAACTTGTGTCTCTAGGGGTGCCCCTGCCTCCGTATATAAAGGTTCCAGAGGGGGAGGCCGGCCGGCCATCATAGGGTGCGCCAGGAGGAGTCCTACTCCCTCCGGGAGTAGGACTTCCCCCCCAATCCTAGTTGGAATAGGATTCGCGAGGTGGGAAAAGAGGGAGAGAGAAGGAGGGGGGCGCCGGCCCCCTCTCTCCTTGTCCTATTCGGACTAGGGGGGAGGGGCGCACGGCCCAGCCCTGGCCGCCTCTCCTCTTCTTCCACTATGGCCCACTAAGGCCCATATAGCTCCCGGGGGGTTCCGGTAACCTCCCGGTACTCCGGTAAAATCCCGATTTCACCCGGAACACTTCCGATATCCAAATATAGGCTTCCAATATATCAATCTTTATGTCTCGACCATTTCGAGACTCCTCGTCATGTCCATGATCACATCCGGGACTCCGAACAACCTTCGGTACATCAAAACATATAAACTCATAATATAACTGTCATCGAAACCTTAAGCGTGCGGACCCTACGGGTTCGAGAACAATGTAGACATGACCGAGACACGTCTCCGGTCAATAACCAATAGCGGGACCTGGATGCCCATATTGGTTCCTGCATATTCTACGAAGATCTTTTATCGGTCAGACCGCATAACAACATACGTTGTTCCCTTTGTCATCGGTATGTTACTTGCCCGAGATTCGATCGTCGGTATCCAGTACCTAGTTCAATCTCGTTACCGGCAAGTCTCTTTACTCGTTTCTGTAATACATCATCCCGCAAGTAACTCATTAGTTGCAATGCTTGCAAGGCTTAAGTGATGTGTATTACCGAGAGGGCCCAGAGATACCTCTCCGACGATCAAAGTGACAAATCCTAATCTCGAAATACGTCAACCCAACATGTACCTTTGGAGACACCTGTAGAGCACCTTTATAATCACCCAGTTACGTTGTGACGTTTGGTAGCACACAAAGTGTTCCTCCGGCACACGGGAGTTACATAATCTCATAGTTATAGGAACATGTATAAGTCATGAAGAAAGCAATAGCAACATACTAAACGATCGGATGCTAAGCTAATGGAATGGGTCATGTCAATCAGATCATTCAACTAATGATGTGATCCCGTTAATCAAATGACAACTCTTTGTCCATGGTTAGGAAACATAACCATCTTTGATTAACGAGCTAGTCAAGTAGAGGCATACTAGTGACACTCTGTTTGTCTATGTATTCACACATGTATTATGTTTCCGGTTAATACAATTCTAGCATGAATAATAAACTTTTGTCATGATATAAGGAAATAAATAATAACTTTATTATTGCCTCTAGGGCATATTTCCTTCACGATGGTCTGGAAGGAGAGGGTGAAGAAGCTGGCTACGATGACCTAATGCCGGTGCAAGAAGAAGAACATGAGGACGGCTCCGGTGACCCAATGCCGGTGCAAGAAGGAGACCGTGATGACGGCTCCGGTGACCGAACCGAGTCCGGCCAGGTATATATATTAGTTAAGCCTGTACTGACTAGCTGATTGATGCATTCATTGTTTTGGTATGTACACATATTAATTAAGTCTTGGTTCTTTTTTCTAGCCCTCTGGATCGAGCACAACTTCGGTAAAGAGACGAGGCCCGAAGAAAAAGTTGAGATCGGATGAAAAGTTTGAGATCATAGCAATCGCGCCCGACGGCCAACCGATTGAACCCATCCGAACAAAGAACGCATTTGTTGCTCAGTGCGGGGTTCTGGTTAGGGACAAGATCCCGATAAGCATCCAGCAATGGTTTAAGCCGGCTACAGAAGACCCTGAGGTGTGTTATGTCAATGATATGCAGAAAAATGATCTTTGGACTGAGCTGAAGTCAAATTTCACCCTACCGCCAGAGGATAATCCAGAGAACCCAGTTAAAGAGCAATTAATCAAGTCTTTTGCTCTTAAGAGGATGGCAGAACTATTCAGGAGGTGGAAGAAAGAGCTGAATAAGTTTGTCGAAAATAATGAGACACCAGAATTCAAGGGCAGATATGAGAAGATCAGAGATCACTGGCCCGCATTTGTGTCCCATAAGACATCGGAAAAGAGTAAGAAGATGTCGGCGACAAACAAGCAAAATGCTGCGAAGAAGAAGCTTCACCATTGCACGGGGTCAGGTGGCTACCTCGTAGCCTGGCCTAAGTGGGCCAAGACTGAGAATGATCTGGTTGATAAAGGGATCGAACCAGAGACAATTAGCTGGCCAGACCGTTGCCGGACTTGGTTCTTCGGGGCTGGCGGAACCTTGGACCCTGTAACAGGGAAGTGCATTTGGACGAACGATCAAATGGACATACCAGTCAGGAAGCTTAAGCAGTATATCGAAGCAGCGTAGCAAGGGAAGTTCTTTCCAGATAGAGAGAACGACGAGCTCACAATGGCCCTCGGGAATCCTGAGCACCCTGGACGGACACGAGGCACGCCAGGCTCCATTCCGTGGAAGGTTGGGTTTCCGGACGCAGGCGGTTACAAATCCCATGAGAGGAGGAAAAAAGTGCAGCAGACCCAAATGCAGGCGCTGCAAGCAAGGGTAGACGCGATAGAGGAACGAGAAGCAAATCGCAGCAAACGTACTGCCGAAGCTTCCCCCGAAGCTACCCCGCCATCTCAGCGCAGAAGCAGCGTGGCTTCCACCGAGCTGCTTCAGCCGGAGCATGCCTTGACGGCTCCTGCCAGCTATCCCGTGGATGCTATCACGGAGTCTCAAAATTACCACCTTATGACGCAATGGATGAATTTGAAGGTCAAGGCGGCTGTTGGCTCTATTTATCCTACTGAACCCGGCGCAACTTTTCACTGCCGGCCGATTCCAGAAGGATATGCTAGGGTGATGGTGGATGAAATAACGGAGGGATTTGAGGACCTCCAGCTTGACCACCCTACCGGTGAAGGGGAGACTCGGCTGGGGTCTGCTCTGAAGACTCCAAGCCTATGGCGGAAGGAGCTCATCAACCTTCCGAACTGGACGTCTCCGCCTCCTCCTCCTCCTCCGGCGAGTCAGGGCACTCCGCCTCCTCCACCGCCTCCTCCTCCGACAAGTGACGATCAGGGCCCTCGGCCGGCTCCTTCTCCGGCGCGTGGCGGCACTCCGCCTGCGCCGGCGCGCCCGAGCAGCCAGCCTCCTCCTTCTCCGCCTCGTCAGCAAGGGCGGAAGAGACCCGCCGCCGCTCCGGCAGCTGCTCCGGCGCGTCGTAGTCCTTCTCCTCCGCCTCGTAAGCAAGTAAAGAAGACAACCGCTTCGTCTGCTCAGCCGGCGTCTAGCAGTACAACCAGAGGCGGGAGGACATACAGATTCGGTCCTTCTCTGAAGAGTCCACAGAAGTTACCATACGAGAGGACCCCGGAGGAGAACGCGAAGATTGTGCGAACTGAAGTGGATGACTGGTTTCAAGGGTTGAAAGCAAAGAGACATCCACCTCCGGAGGAGAAGGTAGATCCGGTGAAAGTGAAGCGCACTCTGGCTGCCCTAGCAAAACCATCCAAGTCTCCGCCGAAAGGCAACTATGAGCGCATTATTGCAAAGACGTGGGAAGTACAGTCAGTGATCGAAGGCTGAAAGAACGACGAGCAGCTGGGAAACAAATTGCCCAGCTCGACGAACAAGCGAAGCAATCGTGCCCCCCGCTCAAGGTGCCTAGCGACATCGTCGATCCGAGGATGGTGCCCGGTTATGGCAATGTTGACGATTACCTGCCCGACGATGTACATTATGATCCCATGGAGGTGCAGATACACAGATACGAGTACAGGAAGCCTCTCGTCAAAGATGAAAAATCTTTAACAACGATGATGCGAAGATTACATGATTGGTACTTGAAAATCTGCAGAGAGTCTGGAGGGGAGGAGTACTTTGTATGCGAGAGTTAAACCGGAGCATGACCTCGTTGGAATTGAACTGTTGCCTATTCCATTTGAGGAGTTCTATCAGTTTTTCAATCAATTGGCCCTCGATAAAACAACGATCACCTGCTACTGTCTGTAAGTACTACTACTTCTGTCATTAAGTCTCTCTATATAGCTCATCTCTTTCATTGCATGTATTTATAATTATCCTCACTATATTATGCAGATTGAAGATCGCCGAATTGAGGAAAAGACAAATCGGTGATATTGGGTTCGTTAACACATATCTCATAGATGCAACTGAGGTTGAACATCGTCCCGAAGATACCGAGGCCAACTTGCTACGATCATTCAAAAAAAAATGAAAACAAAGATATAATACTCTTTCCTTACAACTTCAAGTGAGTTTTACTGTCTTGTGCATATTCGGTTTCCCTTATATATTAGTCCAGGTTATAGTAATGTGATTGATGAGTTATGCATGCGTGTGCAGTTTCCACTATATTCTCCTAGAGATTAGGCTTGAGCAGGGAGTAGTAACCGTCTTGGACTCTAAATGAAAAGATCCCCAGGAGTATGCTGACATGACTGAAATCCTCAAGAAGTAAGTTAAATCGATCATTATCCACCATATCAGCAACTTTGTTCATTTCCTGATATCAAGTAATTGTTTTCTTTGTCCGGCAGGGTTTGGAGAAAATTCACCAGAAAAGTTCCGGGACTGCCGAAGGAGCTGGAATTTAGACACCCGAAAGTAAGTACTATAGTAGCATGTTCCGCGTATCTCCTAGTGATTCAAGCGCTAGTTTCATCAATACCATTTAGCATTCTTGCTTATCAGTTTGATTGACCTCTATTTCTTGTAAAGTGGTTGTAGCAGGAACAAGGGAATGATTTCTGTGGATACTACGTCTGCGAGTCCATCCGCCACACGACCTGTGAGCGGGGCGGGTACTCTGACGAACCATATGAAGTACGTAAATAACAACATTCACAATTTTATTTTATTAGCATCATTTGTGTTGAGTTTCATTCATTCATATATATATGTATTGACCCCCTTCTTCAAATTAGATGTTTCGGAAGCGGGATGAACTCCTAGCACCAGCTCGCATGCGAGCAATTCAAGAGGAATTGGTGGTATTCTTTCTTGACCACGTGATCGCTGAAGACGGAGAATACTATGTGGACCATGAGTCCGTATGATTATATTTGTAAGAGATAATTATTGTATATATGTAGCCGGTAGTGTCGGATAGATATACGAGAACTTGTTGTTCGACCAATCTCTCAGAGAAGGAGAGGTGGTCGATATCACTTCTCTCTGTATGCATATATGTTCATGACGATCTTCTGTTTCCTTCGTTTGCTTACTAGCTAGCTAGCGTGTCTAGTCCTCTCTATACGTATGTATAGTACGTAGCGTCGACCAAGCACGGACATAAGAGAGGACACTTCTCTCTATTAATTATAGCTAGCTAACACAATATATGAAACACCTAAATTAACCCCCCAAAATCCCCAACCCCCCCCCCCCCTTTCAAAAAAAAACAAAAACCCCAGCCACAGAAATGCTGACGCGTGGATGCCTATTGGTCCCGGTTGGTGCCACCAACCGGGACCAAAGGGTCTCCTGCCTGGGCTCCGCGCACAGGCCACGTGGAGGCCCATCAATCCCGGTTCTGGATTGAACCGGGACTAAAGGGACAGGGCATTAGTACCGACACTTTAGTCCCGGTTCAGGAACCGGGACTAAAGGCCGTTACGAACCGGGACAACAGGCCCTTTTTCTACCAGTGTGAGACAACCGCGAATTTGACTCGGGATGACTACAAGCAATGGTGAAATTCTTTCAAGTTTCAGACAGGCGGTCAAGAAAGGAGCAGTGACTTTGAGTTCAGGTAACTCTTATGTGTGACATCCAATATGTGAGTTGTTCATTTTCACGCAGGCCAGTGAGCAGTGTGTGATGTCATTGAACGGAGCTCTGGAAGTTGGGAGCATACACTAGAGTAAAGAGGGACTTAATTTTGCTCGAGTGTTGACAGTGATCAAGAAAAGAAGGGACTACAAGTTGCAGGTGGAGTCACATGGAGTCATTGGAGTAGCAGCGGAACTCATGGGATAAACTCAAGTCCAATGTACATGGAAGTTTGACACATGGATGAATTCAAGGTGGCGGAGAATATTCGCCAAGGTGGAGTTTGTTGGAGTTGTGTCAAATATTGTGTACAAGTGAGGTTACAGTTGGACTCTGAGTTGTATTGTATTTAGATAAGATATGGAGTCGTGTCCTAGTAGGACACTTGTATCCTAGACCTCTCATAAATAGCGGGGGTAGACACACGATGTAACCTATGCCAGCATAATAGCACATGCGCGCAAGGGGGAGCCGGCGGCATGTGCCGGCGCCCGGGTGGCCGGTGTGCGGTATTGTGACGGTGTCACGGGCAGGAGCGCCCATAGTCAGGCCCCGGGGATGTAGCCATATCGATGAACCTCGTTAACAAATTTCGATGTCGTGCTCGTGTGATTGCTTTGGTCCTCGGATGATCGATGGTGTCTCAGATTTATTTTAACAACATATATAAAGCATTAGTTAAATCATTCAAAGCATTTCATCGACACATATATCACACGTATATCTAGATAGCAATAATCATTTGAAGGGCATCCACAAGACGGACCCTAAAATTATAAGGCAATATAGCATACTATGCATGGTGAGACGCTACGCCTCAGGGGAGGTGGGGCTTGGTCCGGGGATGTGCATTCTGTCTTCGCCAATATAGATGAGATTTTCCATGCTTGTGCTCGGCAACACCACCGGGTCAGTCCATGCCACATACAGGACCTCATTGGCAGGCATAACAGAGCGGTAGTCTTCATACTTGTGTACCAGGTCCTCATCCCATTCATGCCCCTTGTTGATACACCATAGGAGGACCTCCATCGCACTGACCGCCGTATCACCACCAGAGGCTGCCGTGATCTGGTCCCGCTCGTACTTTGGAATCAGTGAGCTCAAAATACACGTTATAATTCGGTTTCTTTGAGGTGTCATATCAGGAAGTGATCTTCATCTTGGCCAACAGAACGTCGCCAAACGCTAACACCTCAATGAGCCCGTTCCATCCCCTACTGCCATCCATCTGTAAAAATATATTAAATTAATTAAGAAATACTTATTAAATGAAAAACATACTATAAAACTTGTAACACTACAAATCATGCATATAAAAGATATAGCATTTCAAAATATTTGAATACATGCATATTTCATTCTAACATAACAAAATTTTAGTACTAACTTCTTTTCCTTTTTTCATTTATTTCTCTTCCATTTTATTTTATTTTGTTATCAATATTGCTAATCTACAATGCACAATGATTTATTGAACTATAGTATCTATACAAATTATAAAATGCTATCATACATGAAGAAAAAGAAAAAGAAAAGATATATCATCCATATCAATTTTTTTTCAATATTGCTAAAAAATCAAGCTCACGCATCCATATATATTATTTATACAATCCATCATATATATCTGTATCAAATTTCAATTACTAGCTATATCAATCATCAATCCCCAATTGCATCCACATGCATTATCACATCCATACAAAAATTTATCATAATTTATATCAATCATCGATCCTAACCCCCCTAATATCTACCTATCTGGATAGCATCCATATATAGCTAGCTATTTTGTATCCACACACAAACATCCATATAACATTTCAAGGACGGCGGGTGGTTGGCGCTGGCGATTGTCGGTGGCAGTCGCGGCTGCGTCTGGTGGTTGGCGGCAGTTGCGTACGATGATGTCGGTAGTGGTGCAGGCAACCGACTGTGTGGGAGATGAAGAGCTGGCGGCTGCTGCTGTGACAAACGGCGGAGATGAAGAGGGTCGCAGGCGGCGGTGCGCTCATGGAAGAAGAGGGCGGCAGCGTGGCAAGTTAACATAGTGTCGCCGCACGCGCGTGCGAAGACGAAGGGGGCATGCGTGTGTGGCCACGATATATATAATGCAAACATAAGCCGGGTGTAAAAACACACACATTCATCTTATAAGGGAGGGTTTTCCATTAGAAAAAATAAAAACATAAGCCGAGCACCGAAAGAGTGTAATCGGCTTGGGAAATTAGTGGCTGAGCCCCAGCTTGGTGCATCCCCGGTACACCCCTGCCAGAAAAATGGCAACATTTTGTAAAAATCTGAAAGTTTGTGGGAATGATTATAAATAAATTTGACAAATGCTTGCAAAGCTTGGTGATCAAATGACATCCAAGGAGCTCTGAACAATTCTTTTATATTTTGAGTATTTTTTGTACAGAGGTTTTCGGATGTCATTTGACCATCAAACTTTGCAAGAACCTATATCATTTATTTATAATCATTCCTGCAAAGTTTTATAGTATTTTGAAATGCTTTGCTACGTTTTTTTTCCGGAGTGTAGCAGGGTGCACCGAGCCAGGGTGTAGAAAACCACACTCGTACTCGGCTTATATTGACGGCCCTCATGCTAGCGGTTAAGCACGTCGACAGCGGCCACGTGGCAAGGAGGGTTGCCGGAAAACCAACGTAAGCCAAGATGTTTTTATTATTATATGCTGAGAATTTTGCGTAAGCCGAGATCTTTTCCTATCACTTCTCGGTTTACGGACATGCTAACTGAGATTTTTTTTGCCATGGGTTATTTATTTCCAACTTGGTTTACACACATATAAGCCGAGCACCCGTGTTTTTAGGGTCGGCTTACATAGAATACACGGCGACATGTGTTTTTTCTATAGTGGCAGTTCCGTTATTTCGAGGTGCAAACACGGTACTGAAGAGTGAGTACTGAATGGCGCTGCAAAATTTAATTACTAACTGAAAGCTGTAGCTAATTGGTGCAGACAACGTCTTGGCCACCCTGCTCGTCCAAGGAAACTGAACTGTCCTCATCCTTTACAGCCAAGAAGACCAGTAGGGCAAGCAAAGGATAGCTGACAGTCATGAGCACCCAGTTCACAATCAGCTGGGAAATCAGGGGTGCCTTGTGCCTGTCGACTTGCCATGCAACAGCCGCCCCTGCACTCTGAACAGCATTGTAGAACCCGCAATACCTGCACAAGAGCTCAAGAGTGGTTCATATGCAATGCGAATAAGAGAAAAGACAACTGATCTCTAGGAGAATAATCTTTTGAGGAAAAGCTAGCTAGATAAGTACTAGCTTTATTCTCAAATTCTCTATATTTTTTTGTCAGAATCCTTTTGCGACCAGAATTCAGAAGTAACAATCTATCTCAAGCTACCAGAATATCATACGGGAACCAACATTCAAAGAAAACTTCCTGAAAACCATGTTTAAAAATTTCTAAAAAATCTGGAAAAAATGTGGGATATCAAGAGGAGGATGTTTTATTGTCATGAGAAGTTTCAAGTTAAAACACATGACGGAGTGCGAGATATGAAAAAGATAAATTCAGCCATGAATAGTGACGTTACTGTTCGGCACTACTCGGAGCTGATTTTGTTTTTCCGTAGCACACACCCCATAAGGTGTTCGAGCTTAAACTTTTGCATGACAATAGAACATCACCTTCTTAACAAGGGTTAAGAATTTCAAGGAAATTTCAATGAAATTTCCAAAATGTCACATATTTCAGTGGCGTCCGAAATATTTTTAACACCGAAATTTTGAGGTATATTCAAAATGATTTTAAACTAAAATTTAAATTATGTTATAATTTATTACAATTAAGTAAAATTTGAAATCTCAAAATCCGAAATAATTGCTGAAATATCCGAAATTTCACGTATTTCGGTGAGGTCCGGAATTATTTTGTTTCCGAAGTTAAAAACCTTAACCCCTGTTTTTTTAGATTTTTCCGAAACTTCAAGACATCGTTTTCACATGGTTTTCATCGATTTCCACCGAATATTGGTTTCCATTCTCCCGATGGAAAAATAGCATTATGAACTAAACTTGAGATAGAATTTTTTACCTGCTGAGGACCTGTGAATCGTCAGTGAGGGCGCCGATGATCCAGTAGATGAGACTCTGGAACATGGCGTCCAGCAGCCCGTAGCTGAAGAAAAGCAGAAATGGACCAGCATAACGGCGTCCGTCCTTGAAATCGATGAGGTCATCCCACTTGCCGTCCTTGTACCTGAGTTGGTTGGCCAGGCCTCCTCCCCAGATGACGGTGCTTAGCGTGGCGGCGAGGGCGATCCCGACGAGGCCCCTCTTCCGGCGGCTGGTGAACCCAAAGTCGAGGAAGTAGCCACTGGCAGCGGAGCCGATCATGCGTGCGCCCCAGTAGAAGACATTGTTGAGGCCCTTGGTACGGAGCGTAAAGAGGACGCCATTGACGTTGTTAAACTGGTAGGTGTAGAAGAAGTTGCTGTCCCACACCGCGGGGAGCACGAGAAGCATCTTCCAGTTGCCAAAGAGCTTAATGATTTCCGCGCCTTCTGTGGCCGGGGAGGAGTAGGCGACCCCTGCCACCTTACTCCCGTCGTCACGGACGATCTTGCTGGGTGGTAGGATGAGAAGTGTGAGCGCGGCGCCGAGGAGCATGAAGGCCATGTACGCGATGTAGGTGCCGTCGTTGACGCTGGCGGCTTCGCTGCCACGGTGGTAGTTGAATGAGAAGGGGAAAAGGCCCCCGAAGACACCTCCCAGGTTGTAGAGGCACAAGAAGAGGGAGATATAGGTGCCGCGGCGGTTTGGCGGCGGATAGGCGGTTATGATTGCGCCTTGGGCGGCCCAGAGGAACCCACAGCCAGCGCCGAGGATGGCTCCCGCGGCAATGGGGAAGCCCACAGAGCGACGGTGGTTGTAGTAGAGAAAGGAGGCGTCATAGAGTGGGTAAGTGAGGGCGCCGAGGAGGAGGGTGGTACGTGGGCCGAGGATGTTGTTGGCCGCAACGCCCAGGATGCCGAATACGGTGAAGCAGGCGTAGAGGCTGGTGTTGGCGTCGTCGGCGACGGTGTGGTCAAGCTGGCCGGCACCGCCGAGGCCCGAGAGCGCATTGAACATGCCACAGCAGCAGAAGCACACGAGGCCAGTTAGGAACACCTGCGCCAGCGGCGAGTTGTAGCGGAGAAGCCCGCGCTTAGCCGGAGCTGACCGCTTCCCCTCCTCGGCCACCTCCAGGTGCAGCATCTGCATATCGGGCAGGTTGAGTACTCTGCGAGCCACCAATGTTGATAAACACTATCCTCTGCCCAAGCTAAAGGGCACGTACGTACGTACGGTTATAGTAGTAATATATGTGGGCTTGTAAACAGAACAGGCTGCCAAGAATTGTGCCAATATTATTATTTCTGAATCGTACCAAGATGCTTTGTAATTTGTCAGAGAGAGAGAGAGAGAGAGAGAGAGAGAGAGAGAGAGAGAGAGAGAGAGAGAGAGAGAGAGAGAGACGAATAGAAGCACGAGGGAAGAAAAGTATAGATAAAGACAGGATAAAATGAATAGGGTGTACTTGACTAAGTTTGGACTCAACACAGGTCTACCAATTTACCATATTTCCCGCGAAAAAAAAGATTATGCTAGGATGATGAGGCATCTAGAATTATTATTCTTGGTCAAGTTGTTGCATTGGAATATTTAGAGGGTTGCTAAATTTACAGCCAAATGAATTCACAGAAGATTTCAGAGAATCTAATGTCCTTGTCAAATGTATTCTTCCTGACAACTACAGTAGGGCGACATCCAAGTGGGAACTCTTGAAGATGACATATAGCATTTATTTCGTCTACATACAATGTAAGACCGTCCATGTTGACAGGAAGAGGAGATATTTTACCTTATGCATTTTATGAAAGAAATTCTTTCTGCCCAGTACAATATGACAAATTGAAGTCCAAGTAGGAGAACCCTTTGGTTTTCACTTCTCCTTCTCGCCACACATTATGGGCACGTTTGGTCGCCAACATTGTTTTTGGACGCTTTACATACTTGTCCTAGTTGGACCTGGCTAGGAAAAAACAGGTAAAAAACCATCATTTGCACATGGTTTGGATGCCTGTATGTAGGCTCCCAGCATTAGGGGAGCAATTTTCAATGGCGTTTGGTTGTTTGCATTGGTTGGACTGATGCAACTACACGGTGTTTCGTTGCATAGGTTAATGTGATTAAGAGTTAACAACTATACATGACACACAAAGTTGTAGTAGAGTTCCTTGACAACGTGCTTGCGATGGCGACATCAGTGTAGTAGGTCACGGGCAAGGAGACCGAGAGGAACGAGGCCGGAAGCGGTGCCGAGCACAACATTGCACCCATCCAACAAGGTTGACGATGATCAATGAGAACAGAAAGAAGCCACTCTGAATTTTGTCTAAACCATAAATCATCACATAACCACCTTAGTACAGTATAATAGGAAGATACACATATACTCGTCTATGATCGTTGAAACAGAAAACGTATAAAAGTCATGTGAAACATTGAGATGAAGCTTCTAGTAAAAGGGAATTTCAAACGGTCGACCGTGCATGCCGAATTTGGCGAAATCACCCAAAATTTCTCCAAACATGAATAAGAAATTAAATATATACGGTCAACGAAACTATAAACCGACCGTATGAATGGAACCACGACATCGATGTGCATCTTTTCTTGTAGAACTTATCTCGAATCAGAGCAACATTGTGTAGTAGATTGGAAGGGACCAAAAGAGATTAAGAAGTCTCCTTAAAATAGACCACAAACATGCATTCCTATAGTATACCAGAAAGATGTAGATCTACTCATCTACAGTCATCAAAACAGATAACATACAGCATGAAAGTCGTTTGAAATGTCGTGATGAAGCTAGTGGTCAAAGAAAATTTTAAACAGTCAACCGTGCACGGCAAGTTTGAAGAAATTCGTCCAAAATAGCTCCAAATATGAACACAAAATTGAGCATTTACGGTCGACGAAATTACGAACCAATCGTCTAAATGGAACCACAACATCGGTGTGGATCTTTTTCGTGTAGACCTTATCAATCGGAGCACCGTTGTGTAGATTAGAAGTTAAGCGATATTAAAGGGAGATTAAAGCAGAACACATGAAAACTCACCTATAGGGTGCGCCCAGCCTGCAGGAGCTCACACCTAATTGCAGCACGAGAGCCACCCACATGTGCTATTTTGCATCGCTTGAGTCTATGGATGGCAATTTTACCCATGGGTACGGGTATCCGCGGATACCGTACCCATATGGATAGGGTATGGATACAATTTTATACCCATGGATAGTACTCATACCCTACCCCTTAAGTCATGGGTAGGGCACGGGTATAGCCTTATACATATACCCTACAGATTTATATTGACATGTTACTTGTCAGATGTTATTTGGTGAAATGTGGTCGTGAGCTTGTGTTACGGCATATCTCTCTCAAGGTAGTTTTGGTGATTGATGACAAACAACATGTTTGCGGACTAATCTTGTGCTTTGAATAATTCACAGATTCTCCCCTGGCACGAGACACCTTCTTCCCCTCGGAGTGTATTTCAAGACGGTGTAGCTCTTTCGTTTCTTTCTCGGTGGACTAGGTGCGTAGAGGGCACCGTACTATCAAGAGGGGGTCCTCTGGGGTTTTGCATGGGTGGAATCATCACGTACACATCAGTTTCCTCACCCTCCGAGCATTTCCTTTCCATTGAAGAGATCTCTCCTCTCTTCCTTGTCCTGTCTGGGTCTAAGCGGTAGTACCGCGCACCCAGTGGTAGTACCGCTGAGGAGCCAAGCGGCAGTACCGGTCCGCAGCGGTAGTACCGCCTTGGCTCCACAGCAGTAGTACCGCTGGGGGCCTGGCACCTCCGCCTTGTCCTCAGCATATTTGAGAGATCCCTTCTCTCTCTCTTGCGCCCCAGCGGTAGTACCGCACTGCCTGCGGTACTACGGCCGAAGGGTCACAAGCGGCAATACCACTCCACAGCGGTACTACCGCCCTTGACCCCACTGCCGTAGTACCGCTGGGTAGTCTGGCTCCTACCGCCTCGATTTGAGAGGTCTTTTTCTCGTGTCGGGTTTTGCGGCACTAGTCACGGTTGTAGTGACGGTAGTACCGTTCTAGGAGTGGTAGTACCGCCCTACCACTGTGGTAGTACCGCATTTGGGTCCGTTCCCTACTAAGTCTCCTCAGCGCGGCAGTACCGCTGGCTGGCGCGGCAGTACCGTCGCCTGGCGGTAGTACCGCCCCTTCTCAGCGGTAGTACCGCCCTGTGCGGGGCTGGTTGTTGGGGGGCAACGAGATTGTTGCCCCCACTATAAAAGGGAGTCCCCTTCTTCCTTCTCACCTATCTCTTCCTTCCCCAAGCTCCATTTATTGCTCAAGCTCCATTAAATACTCCAAGCTTCATTTTGCCCGATCTATCTCCCTAGCCAATCAAACTTGTTGATTTGCTCGGGAGTGGTTGAGAAGGCTCCGATCTACACTTCCACCAAGGGATTTTCGATTCCCCCACTCATCCCTAGCGGATCTTGTTACTCTTGGGTGTTTGAGAACCCTAGACGGTTGAGGTCACCTCGGAGCCATATTCCATTGTGGTGAAGCTTCGTGGTCTTGTTGGGAGCCTCTGATTAAGTTGTGGAGATTGCCCCAACCTTGTTTATAAAGGTTCGGTCGCCGCCTTCAAGGGCACCAATAGTGGAATCACGGCATCTCGCATTGTGTGAGGGCGTGAGGAGAATACGGTGGCCTTAGTGGCTTCTTGGGGAGCATTGTGCCTCCACACCGCTCCAACAGAGACGTACTTCCCCTCAAAAGGAAGGAACTTCGGTAACACATCCTCGTCTTCACTGGATCCACTCTTGGTTATCTCTTACCTTTACTTGTGCAAGCTCTTTAGTGTTTCTACCCTTGCTTGCTTGTATGCTTGTTGTTATTGCATCATATAGGTTGCTCACCTAGTTGCACATCTAGACAACCTACTTTGATGCAAAGTTTAATTTGGGAAAAAAAGCTAAAAATTGGTAGTTGCCTATTCACCCCCCTCTAGTCAACCATATCGATCCTTTCAATTGGTATCAGAGCCTCATCTCTTTATTAAGGACTTTACCGTCCAAAGAGTATGGTTGATACCGTAGACGGTGTGGAGGAACACTCCGGTGTGAATCCGATCTCGTCTACGGGAGATGGGGGAACTTCGGTCTCTCGTGAGGAGTTCAATGTGGCCTTGGAGACATTGAAAACCTCCATGACGACCGAAGTTGAAAGCATGTTTACTAAATTTCTTGAGGGGCTTAAACTATCCACCGCACCGTTGAAAGTGGGTGATCCCGCCAACAAGGTGTCGGATGCTATCCCCGACAAGGGGGAAGCTAGTAGTGAAAAGGCTCCTTCTTCTAGTGGCAAGAATGGCACCAGCATCTTTGCCCATGTGGAACCACCACTTGTTTATGGTGGACCGGTTCCCTCCACTCATTTGAATCATGTCGGTCCTCCCCCTAAGATTGTGAAAAATGAGGATTTTGATCTTGGGTTTACCGCTTTAAACGTCATCTAAATCATGTGAACACTAACCTTTGGAGGATCATTGAAGAAGGTTTCTATCCACATGATCCAAGCAACTTCACTCCTCGAGAAGCCGCGGAGAATCAATTCAATGAGAATGCTCTCTTCATCATTCAAGATGCAATTCCACCTGAAGACCTACCTCATCTTCGTCCCTTCGCCTTGGCCAAAGATGCATGGCATTGTGTCGTGTCTCTCTACCGAGGAAGCACAAGCATTCAACGCTCCAACTATGAAGTGATACAAGATGAGGCCGATGAGTTTGCAATGAAGGAAGATGAAGAACCTCGTGAGCTTTATCGGAGAGTAACCGAACTCGCGGTCTCACTACGAGATCACGGGAGCAAGGACACGGATGACAATTGGATCAAGCGCAAATTCCTCAAGGCAATGATGCCCTACCACAAGGCCATGTCCTCCGTCATTCGTCAAAGACCGGACTTCCACACTTTGACCTCAAGCAAAGTGTTGGATGAGTTTGTGGCCATGAACATTTTGGACAAGACCGCCGACAATGCGGTGCTCCGTTCTCAATGGGCAAAGAAGCCTAACCTTGCTTTGAAGGCCAAGCTCACCGTGGAAGAATAAGAAGAGGAAGAAGAGGAGAGCAACCCCGAAGATACGAAGTATGCATATCATGAACACATGGCAGTTGCTTCAAGGCAATTTTGGAGCAAGAAAAACTCGAGGCCCAACTTTAGCAAAAACAACTCGAGTGGCACAAGGGGCAAGAAACGTGTAAGGACTTGCTACAACTGCGGCAACATGAGTCATTTCGTTGCGGAATGCACGTATGAGAAGAGGGAAGACAATGGTGGCAAACTGATCCGAAAGGACAAGGTCAAGTCGTTCCCCAACAAGAACAACTTCACCAAGAAGACTCCTCCCAAGGCTTTGGTTGTGCAAGAAGAGTACAATGAGGATGATGACGATGATGAAGATGATGAGTCGGTTGCCATGGCCTCCGTTGCCATTGCAACAACGTCACGGGTGTCTCTCTTCGACTCACCCAACGAGAGCATCACCGCCAAGTGCCTCATGGCTAAAGCCACCAACAAGGTAACCTCCAACATCAAAACTACGATCATTAATCATCCTTCCCAAACGGATAGCATTAATGAACTTGAGGGAGCTAATGTGGAGGCTAACGAGTTTGAGGCCTTTATGGGCAAACTCAAGGGAAAATCCAAGAAGCACTTTGTTGCTCTCTTGGAACAACTTGGTGAGGCCAATGACTTGATCGAGGCTCACGAAGACACCATCTCTAAGATGGAAGGGCATAGTCGTGACTATGCCGATGGGATTTCGGATCTTTCCAATGCTCTTGAGGAAGAGCATGGTCTTCATTTGGCTCTTGAGGAGTCACACAACGTTGATCATGCTAAGTTAAAGAAAGATTATGATCATGCCCTCATGGTTTCTCGTATGCTAAATTCTGACAAGGCCAAACTCGGAGTTGATCTTGCTAGACTCAAAGAGGAGTTTGATATACTTGACAAGGCCCACAAGGCCTTGAAGGGTATTCACTCTAGTCTCTGAAGGAAATATGCCCTAGAGGCAATAATAAAGTTATTATTTATTTCCTTATATCATGATAAATGTTTATTATTCATGCTAGAATTGTATTAACCGGAAACATAATACTTGTGTGAATACATAGACAAACAAAGTGTCACTAGTATGCCTCTACTTAACTAGCTCGTTAATCGAAGATGGTTATGTTTCCTAACCATAAACAAAAGAGTTGTTATTTGATTAACGGGATCACATCATTAGGTGAATGATCTGATTGACATGACCCATTCCATTAGCTTAGCACCCGATCGTTTAGTATGTTGCTATTGCTTTCTTCATGACTTATACATGTTCCTATGACTATGAGATTATGCAACTCCCGTTTGCCGGAGGAACACTTTGTGTACTACCAAACGTCACAACGTAAATGGGTGATTATAAAGGTGCTCTACAGGTGTCTCCAAAGGTAAATGTTGGGTTGGCGTATTTTACCGGAGTACCGGGAGGTTACCGGAACCCCCCGGGAGCTAAATGGGCCACGATGGGCCTTAGTGGAAAAGAGAAGAGGCAGCCCTACATGGGCCGCGCGCCCCTCCCCTCCCTTAGTCCGAATAGGACAAGGAGAGGGGGCCGGCCCCTCTCTCTCTTTTTCCCCCTCCGCGAATCCTATTCCAACTAGGATTGGGGGGGGGGGGGAATCCTACTCCCAGAGGGAGTAGGACTCTCCTGGCGTGCCCTCCTTGGCCGGCCTCCTCCTCCCCCTTTAGTCCTTTATATACGGAGGCAGGGGCACCCCAGAGACACACAAGTTGATCCACGTGATCTATTCCTTAGCCGTGTGCGGCGCCCCTAGCCACCATAGTCCTTGATAATATTGTAGCGGTGCTTAGGCGAAGCCCTGCAGCAGTAGTACGTCAAGATTGTCACCACGCCGTCATGCTGACGGAACTCTTCCTCGACACTTTGCTGGATCGGAGTCCGGGGATCGTCATCGAGCTGAACGTGTGCTAGAACTCGGAGGTGTCATAGTTTCGGTGCTTGATCGGTCGGATCGTGGAGACGTACGACTACATCAACCAAACGCTTCCGTTGTCGATCTACTAGGTATGTAGATCATACTCCCCCTCTCGTTGCTATGCATCACCATGATCTTGCGTGTGTGTAGGAATTTTTTTGAAATTACTACGTTCCCCAACAGTCTCAAGGAGTCTCATGATCAACTCCAAGTGAAGCTAACTAAGGAGAAAGCAACTTTTCCTCATATGGTTTTAATTGATAATGCAAATGCTACTAACCCGTGTTGTGAGCATATACATCTTGTTGAGGAAAATGTTAAGTTGAAGGAGCAACTTGAGAGAGGTCTTGCGACTTGCATACAAGGCAAGAAGAACCTCAACGATCTCTTGATCAACCAAAAGGGAGGTGTGTCCAAGGAAGGGGTTGGGTACGTGCCCGACTCCAAAAACAAGAAGAAGAATGACAAGACCAAACGACCTCCTCCCCTCATGCAAACCTTTGTGAGGGAGGGAGAGAGTGTCCCCGAGGAGAAGAGGAAGAAAAATGTCAAGAAGGGCAATGTCACCCCTCCCAACAAAGCCGGTGATTTTAATCCTTCTTATGTGTTATGCCGTGCTAGTGATGGGCATGTTTATGCTAAATTTGTTGGTTCTCTTCATGAGTATATTGAATGGTCTATTTGGGTTCCTAAGACCCTTGTTACTAACATCAAAGGACCCATCACAAAATGGGTACCTAAAACCAAGCATTGATCTCTTGTAGGTGTTTGCTTCCGGTGGTGGATCATGGTTGCTCGATAGCGGAGCTACAAATCATATGACCGGAAGCAAGGACTTGGTGGTGGATGTGCACAAAGTTCCATCTATGCCCACCAATGTCGAGTGGGGTGACGCCTCATCCTCTAAGGTATTGGGACTTGGCAAGGTGGTCATCTCTCATGATCTCACGATCGAGAAGGTCATGCTTGTTGAGTCCCTTGCATACAATTTACTTTCCGTTCGTCAACTTGCAATCATGGGCTTTGCCACTTTCTTTGATATCGATACCGTGGCCCTCTTGTGGAGCAAGACTCTTAAAGTAGCTTTTGTTGGGCATGTCGAGAATGGTCTATATGTGATTAACTTTTTGGAGCGACCCACTAAGACCACGACATGCCTAATGGCTAAAGTTGATGTGGGATGGCTTTGGCATCGCCGTTTAGCCCATGTCAATATGCGATCTTTGCAAAGTCTTCTCAAGGGGGACCATGTCCGTGGACTAATGAATGTTAGTTTTGTTAAAGATCGTGCTTGCAGTGCCTGTATCGAAGGAAATCTACATGAGAAGGCTCACCCTCCCACGACTATCATTTATTCAAAGAGGCCCTTGGAGCTCCTTCACATGGATCTTTTTGGGCCCCCATCCTTCGATAGTCTTGGAGGTAGGAAGTATTGCTTGGTGATTGTGGATGACTACTCAAGGTACACATGGGTGTATTTCTTCAAGAGGAAGAGCGAGACCCAACAAACCGTCATTGACTTTGCAAATGAAGCACAACGTCAACACAATGCAAAGATCTTGACAATAAGAAGTGACAACGGAACCGAGTTCAAGAACTACACCTTGGATGAATTTCTTAGTGATGAGGGAATCAAGCATCAATATTCCGCACCATACACCCCTCAACAAAACGGTGTTGCGGAGAGGAAGAACCGGACGTTGATGGATGCGGCAAGGACCATGATGGCGGAGTTCAAGTCTCCATTAAACTTTTGGGCCGAAGCCATCAACACCGCGTGTCATGCATCCAATCGGCTCTACCTCTGCAAGGGCTTGAACAAGACCCCATATGAGATACTCACCAGTAACAAGCCCAACCTCAAGTACTTCCGGGTATTCAGGTGTAAGTGTTTCATTCTCAAGAAAGGTGTTCGGTTGTCTAAATTTGAGGCTAGAGCTTATGATGGCATATTTGTTGGTTATGCTACAAACTCTCATGCTTACCGTGTCCTCAATAAATCCACGGGACTTATTGAGGAGACGTGTAACGTGGAGTTTGATGAGAATAACGGCTCCCAAGTGGAGCAAAGTGGCACTTGTGATGTAGGTGATGAAATTCCTCCTCAAGCCATAAGAAGAATGGGTGTTGGTTTCATCCTACCCATTGACGAACCCCTTGTGGCCGAAGGAGAAGGACAATGCTCCACTCAAGTGGAGCCATCACCAACCCAAGGCCCACACGCTTCCGAAGAACAAAGTGAAGGCCCTCAACCTCATGAACAAGACCAAGGGCAAGATCATACTCAAGACGGTGGTGACACACCAAGTGATGCCCAAGGTCAAGTTCTCTCTCCCGAGCAAGTTCAAGATCAAGAACAAGTTCATGACGGCGCTCAAGATGATCAAGTAACCGCTCCTCAACGCACCACCGAGGAGGAATTAGAGCGTCGTGCCGCCAAGGTTGCTTCCAAGCTCTCCACCAAGGATCATCTCATGACGAATGTGCTTGGAAGCTTAAGAAAGGGGGTAAGCACTCATAGACAATTAGCAAATTATTGTGAGCATCACGCGTTTGTCTCTTGTGTGGAACCCCACAAGGTCTATGAGGCGCTAGAAGATCCGGATTGGCTCAATGCCATGCACGAAGAACTCAACAACTTCGAGCGCAACAAAGTGTGGAGATTGGTGCCAAGGCCAACGGGGAACCATAATGTCATTGGAACCAAGTGGATATTCAAGAACAAGCAAGATGCCCATGGGATTATCATTCGCAACAAGGCTCGTTTGGTAGCACAAGGCTACTCCCAAGTCGAGGGTATCGACTACGGTGAAACCTTTGCTCCCGTTGCTCGTCTTGAATCCATTCGCATGTTGATTACATATCCTTCTCATCATAACTTTAAGTTACAACAAATGGATGTGAAGAGTGCTTTTCTTAATGGTCCCATTAATGAATTGGTTTACGTCAAGCAACCCCCCGGGTTCGAGGATCCCTACTTTCCCGATCATGGGTATCAACTCGATAAGGCACTCTATGGCCTTAAACAAGCCCCACGTGCGTGGTATTACCACCTTACCGAGTTGTTACAAGACCGTGGTTTTGAAGTTGGGCTAATCGACCCCACTCTTTTTACTAAGAAGGTCAAAGGGGAGTTGTTTGTGTGCCAATTATATGTTGATGATATTATCTTTGGTTCTCCTAACAAAGCTTTCAATGAGGAATTTGCCACTCTCATGACCTCAAAGTTCGAGATGTCCTCCATGGGAGAGTTGAAGTTCTTTCTAGGGTTCGAAGTGAAGCAAAGAAGAGAAGGAACCTTTATCAATCAATCCAAATACACCCAAGACATGCTCAAGAGATTCAAGCTAAGTGACGTCAAGCCGGCCTCCACTCTAATGCCCACCAAGTGCCAACTTGACTTAGATCCAAATGGTAAAGTGGTGGATCAAAAGGTATATTGTTCCATGATTGGTTCCTTGCTTTACCTTTGTGCATCTAGACCGGAAATCATGTTGAGTGTGGGAATTTATGCACGGTTTCAAGCCGCACCTAAGGAAAGTCACTATGTGGCGGTCAAACGAATCTTTCGATATTTGGCTCATACCCAAAACTTTGGCTTATGGTACCCAAGAGGATCAAACTTCAAGCTTGTAGAGTACTCGGATTCCGATTGGGCGGGAGACAAAGTGGATAGGAAGTCCACTTCCGGAGGGTGCCAATTCCTTGGTTGCTCTTTGGTAAGTTGGTCTTCCAAAAAGCAAAGTTGTGTGTCTCTCTCGTCCACTGAGGCAGAGTATGTTGCCGCCGGTAGTTGTTGTGCACAACTTCTATGGATGAGGCAAACTTTAAAGGATTACGGTGTCACTTGTGACAAAGTGCCTCTTTGGTGTGACAATGAAAGTGCCATCAAGATTTCTCTCAACCCAGTGCAACACTTCAAGACGAAGCATATTGAGATTCGGTATCACTTCATCTGGGATCACATTAGGCGAGGAGAGATCGAGCTCAACTATGTCAACACTCATGACAACCTTGCAGATATTTTCACGAAGCCCTTGGTGAAGCAAGATTTCGCGAGTTAAGGCATGAGCTAAATATCATTGATTCGAGCAATGTGGCTTGAACCCGTGCACACCCTACCACGCTCAATTTGTTGTCTAGTTTAGGTGTAGGCATGGACATAGGGGGAGTGTTGTTCTCTCAATGAACTCTCCCTCCCCCCATTATGCATAAATTGATCAAGTCTTTCACTTTAGCCATTGTTGATGGCACTTGTGCTTAAAAGACGAGTTTTGGTCATGGGCCCAAGGTTAAAATCTTCGCGGTGCCATACCTTTTGACTCAAACATAGGTGGCCTCGGCCACCGCCCTCTTGTGAAGAGGTGTGTCTTGGTCGTTTGCTGGTGTGTTTGCCGTCTTTGTCGTTTCGTCGAGCTAAAGCCGTGTCTGTTTAGTTGCCGTGGCGTGCTGGGTGGTACTACCACTGGTGGTGCGCGGTACTACCGCTCGTAAGTGGTACTACCGCCCCCCAGCACGGTACTACCACTGGGGGACGAGAACAGGGGTTAAGTCGGGGGCAGGGGGAGGTTTCTTCTCCCCCATACCCATTCACTTCGCCCCTCTTTTCTCTTCCTCTCTCTCCAGCCTCCACTCGCCGCGGGAGGGCTCCGGCGAATCTCCGTCTCCGGGGCGTCCCTCTCCATTTCCTTTGGTGGAGTCGATCCCCACCACGTCCTCTTGCCATGGATGCCGGTATTGCCCTCGTTCCTTCTTTCGTTTTGTCTCCTTTTCAGTTCTTGTTTCTTAGGGGCAATGGTGGTTGCATCTCTAGATTTTTGGCTAAATCTAGGCTTGAGTTGGTTGGAGAAAGCAACTAGACTATCTCGATTAGAGTTTGGTAGGATTATTTTTGAATTTGGTAGGCCGGTAGTGCCGGATCTGACCACGGTAGTAGGAACCCGCTGTTTCACCGCCTCGTGCTAAGAAACTGCTGTTTCTCCGCCTCAAGCGGTACTACCGCTCTCTTGGAGCGGTACTACCGCTTGACCTAGAGCGGTACTACCGCTCCCTCTGGGGCGGTACTACCGCGGGCAGGTCATGGTACTACCGCTGCATGCCAATTTCCATCTTTTTCCTGCCTTACCTTGATCTTTTGTTGAGTTTGTTGGCTTATGCTCGTTCTTTCTGGTTGTTTTGCGTGTTCTTGTGTTTGGCTCCAGGTGATGACCCTTCCGAGCAGCAAGGTCACCGTATCAACCCCGGGCGTGCCACATCCAAACGCTACCATACCTCTGAGCCAGCCGGTGGTTCCTCGAGCACCCAACCGCCTCCAGCAAGTGCATCTGCAAGTGTTCCTCCACCTCCTCAGCAATCGAAGCGGGCCGCCCACAAACCCAAAGGGAAGACTGTGACTGAGATGACCAACAAGGAGTTTTGGGAGAAGCGTCGCCGCAACCCCTATGTGGTGGCCCAAGAACCCACTTTGGTCAACCGCCCGTTCTGGAACCGTTTTCAGTTTGCCATCTACTTTGATGTGATCAAGGCCAAGAAGAATCTTTTTGTTGATGTTCGCTCCATTGATACTGATGCTATGGAAAAGGACCCAGAGTACTTTGGCGAAGCTCTTCAGATGTGCACTCAGCTGAACATTCTCAGGATCATGCAATTCAACAAGGATTTTGATGCGGATTTGGTAGCTCAATTCTATGCCACCATCCATCTTGGGACGGATGTCGACATGACTCTGACATGGATGACCAATGGCAAGCTGCTTTCTGTCAAGTGGAAGGCTTTCATGGAGTTACTTGATGTGGTGGATACCGGGCTTGAGACTCCTGTCGGTTTCCGTCCTCACCGCAATGCTACATCCACCCACAAGCAAGCCCTTTGGCCCTACTGCACTGTGAAGGTTCACCCAGTAACTGAGAAGAAGACCTATGAGCTGTCTCCGTATCTGGACATTCTTCATCGCATATTCCATGAGACTCTCTTCCCATGGATCGGGAATCTGGATATAGTCCACTCTTACCTCGTGGACATGCTCCTTTTCTGTCAGCATGAGAAGGAAGCAAGCACTGGAGAGAGCCTGGATATCTCTCATGTCATGTGGTCTGAACTTCTATCTGTCGTGTCTGAGCGCAAGTGTCCTATCTATGGTCCATTCATCATGAGGCTCATTGAGAGGGCCTGGGCACAGACTTATCCCGGAGTGTTGCTAGAGACTGGAGACTTGGTGTCTCATGAGATCAAGCGTCTGAGGAAGAAGGACAACTGGACAGTGCCTCACACAGGGGGTCCATCTGCTACTGCTGCCACAGGGGGTCCGTCTGCTGATGCTGCTGATGCTGCCATGGGACCGAGGGTGAGGCTGCTACTGATGATCATGAGGAGAACTTTGGCCCCTCTAGTGCAGAACCGTCGTGTAACGCCCTCGACGCGGCTATATCTCCCACGTGTCGAAGCACGACTTAGATGCATAACCGCATTGAAAGCAATGTCGCAAGTGAGGTAATCTTCACACAACCCATGTAATACATAAGGGAAAGAGATACATAGTTGGCTTACAAACGCCACTTCACATAATTACATGAATAAAGCATTACAACATCCAAATACAATCAAGGTCCGACTACGGAACCAAAATAAAAGAAGAACCCCAAATGCGACACGGTCCCCGATCGACCCCAACTGGGCTCCACTACTGATCAACTAGAACGAAACAACACAAAGGGACAAGATCTTCAACGAGCTCCTCCTGAGCTAGGTTGCGTCATCTGCACGGACTCATCGGCACCTGCAAGCTGGTTTTGGAAGTATCTGTGAGCCACAGGGACTCAGCAATCTCGCACCCTCGCGATCAAGACTATTTAAGCTTATGGGTAAGGTAAAAGTATGAGGTGGATCTGCAGCAAGCGACTAGCATATATGGTGGCTAACATATTCGCAAAAGAGAGCGAGAAGAGAAGGCAAAGCGCGGTCGAGAAACTATGATCAAGAAGTGATCCTATAGCAACCTACGTAAAGCATAACTCCAACAACCGTGTTCAATTCCCGGACTCCGCCAGAAAGAGACCATCACGGTTACACACGCGGTTGATGCATTTTAATTAAGGTCAAGTTCAGGTTTTCTACAACCGGACATTAACAAATTCCCATCTGCCCATAACCGCGGGCACGGCTTTCGAAAGTTCAAATCCCTGCAGGGGTGTCCCAACTTAGCCCATCACAAGCTCTCACGGTCAACGAAGGAATAGACCTCCTCCCGAGACATTCTGATCAGACTCGGTATCCCGGTACTCCAAGACATCCTCGACAATGGTAAAACAAGTCCAGCAAGACCACCCGATGCGCCGACATCCCGATAGGAGCTGCACATATCTCGTTCTCAGGGCACACCGGATAAGCTAAGCGTACGGGAGCCAACGTAACCCAAGTTGCCAAGGGACGGCCCCGCACGGTGCTCTGGGTTGGACCAACACTTAGACAAGCACTGGCCCGGGGGGGTTAAAATAAGATGACCCTCGGGATGCGCGACTCCCAAGGGAAAAAGGCTAGGTGGCGAATGGTAAAACCAAGGTTGGGCCTTGCTGGAGGAGTTTTATTCAAAGCGAACTGCCAAGGGGTTCCCATTATAACCCAACCGCGTAAGGGACGCAAAATCCGGGAACATAACACCGATATGAGGGAAACTAGGGCGGCAAGAGTGGAACAAAACACCAGGCATAAGGCCGAGCCTTCCACCCTTTACCAAGTATATAGATGCATTAATTAAATAAGATATATTGTGATATCCCAACAAGTAAACATGTTCCAACAAGGAACAACATCTCCATGTTCCAACAAGGAACAAAACTTCAATCTTCACCTGCAACTAACAACGCTATAAGAGGAGCTGAGCAAAGCGGTAACATAGCCAAACAACGGTTTGCTAGGACAAGGTGGGTTAGAGGCTTGGTTCAACAATATGGGAGGCATGATAAGCAAGTGGTAGGTATCGCAGCATAGGCATAGCAAAAGAGCGAGCAACTAGCAAAGCAAAGATAGTAGTGATTTCGAGGGTATGATCATCTTGCCTGAAATCCCGCAAGGAAGAAAAACGAGTCCATGAAAAAGATAAACGGACGTAGACGAACGGGTCCTCACAACGCGAAGTTACCGGAACCAACCCGAAGAAGCAAACACCGGAAAGAAGCACACAACATAGTAAACAACCCATGCATGAACATGGTATGATATGCGGGATGTGGTATGCGATGCATATGCATGATATGACAAGGAATGCATGAGCCTGGCCTCACCTTGGAAATCCAAGTGTGCCACTGGAAAGGTGAGATGAAATCGCTTGAAAACGATATAAAGAACGCCGGAATCGGAGTTACGGTTTGGAAATGGCAAGCGATTCAAATATGACACCGGTCTTCGATTTACAGCAAGTAGTCATCTAAATGCAATGAGATAAACATGCTACAACACTCAAACATGGCATAAAAATACATGGCAGGGATGCATTCATGATGCTTAACAAAAGTCTAGCACTGAGCTACGGCCAATTCATCCATTAACAGGTTCAAACAAGCATGGCAAAAGTGCAAACGGTAAACAGATCTCAGACTTGGTGAAATTAACACTTGTCTGGAATCTCAGATCAGATAGCACTCTTCGGAGCAACAAAACTATATGCTACAGGAGCTGAACATGACAAAGTAAGACATGGCATGGAGCTACTCAAATAGCTTAACAAAAGTCCCTTAGTGTCCTTGAGCCAAAAGGGATCGGAAAATATACTAACAAGCACATGAACATAGCAAAAACATAATCAGTTTTCAGACTTAGTGAAAACCGACACATGCTGAAACATAACTCACGTGGGCATGTTTACGAGCTCAATGCTCTCACTACGGTGCAAGTCATGCCAAGGCAAGCATACATCCATCAAGAAGGCACAAAATACAAGCTATACATGGCAATAACAATGGCATAGCATGCACGGATCAACTACAACAACATCGGCAAAATCGCAAACAAGTAGACGATCTGCCCAGATTCACAAAGTAGCAAAAGTAGAGCTCGGTTAACTCAAGCTAGGGTGCTCCATAATTGCAAACAAAGGCATGGATGGATAGAGCACTACAAGGTTAACAAAACATCCTTATTGACCATCCTCAAAAGAGGCACGGATCACTAGGAAACAACACGAACATATGGCATCATGAACTAAACAGCTCAAGGACTTAGTGGAAATGCTAAGTTCCTGAAAACAGAATTACCAAGTGCCTCACTTTGCAAGCTTGCACTAGTCACCACACACATCACAAAAATACATGGGTTGCACCTCTGGAAAGATGACAAAACCCTTAACAAAACATATGTAGAGCATCAGGGCATATCATGCACACAATAATCATGGAAAAAATGACAAATGTCTAAGATGGAGTAACAGATCTGACAATTAACTCAAGTAGCCCTCTTCTAACAGCATTTCGGGCACCAATATGACCTCAAATGAAAATGATGCAATGGAATGAAATGATGTACTCTCTGAGACGAACATTTTGATATGCTATACACCCAAAACGGAGCTGCGGATGAGGAGTTACGATGCAACGAACAGAGGGACATGGATCTGTGAATTTCGGGGACTTGGAGAAAATTATACCTCCGGAAAATTCAAACCGGGACGAAGTGGTACGGGACGGAGGGATCCGGATCTGGGCGAGGATGTTTGGATCGGGGAAGTGGTGGATCTGATCCCGCTTTCTCCGGATCCGGCCGGAGTAGCTCCCGCGAGCTCGAGGAAGAACTCCGGCGGGGCGGCTCGGGCTCCGGTGAGCGTGGCATGGCGGCAGCCGGCGAAAGACGGCGACCGGACGGAGGGCGGCGAGGCGAGCTCGAGGCGGCGGGGCGCTCTGCTGCGGCGGAGCAGGGCGGAGGGGCTACGCGGTGGAGGTGCCGGCCGGCGAGCTCCGGCGAAGGAGTGGGGCGGCGCGTGGAGGAGCAGGCGCCCGAGGCGACGGCGAAGAGCAGCGCCGGCGAGCTCCGGCGAAGGGCGGCGGCCAGCGGGGAGGTTCGGAGGCGGCGCAGGCATCTTCCGGTGGTGGCGGCGGTGGCCGGCGCAGCTCCGGCAGCCGGGAGCAGCGAAGACGGCGGGCGGCGCGCGTAGGGTCTCCCGCGGGCCCGGCGCAGCCCGGGGCGGGCCGGAGATGGGCTCCGCGGGCCCGGCGGTGCGGGGACGGCGGCGGTGGGCAGGTGTCGCGATCCGATTGGACGAGGGGGTTGGAGGCGGACATGTCCGTCGGTGGAGTCTTTGTCCGGCGCGTGAGGAGAGGGAGGGATCTAGGGTTTGCACCGCGAATTTCGGAGGGGATCACATATTTATAGGTAGAGAGAGCTAGGTGAGTCCAAATGAGGTGCGGTTTTTGGCCACGCGATCGTGATCGAACGCTCTAGATGATGGAGCAGAGTTTGGTGGGTTTTGGGCCAAATTGAAGGGGTGTTGGGCTGCAGCACACACGAGGCCTTTTCGGTTCCTCGGTTAACCGTTGGAGTATCAAACGAAGTCCAAATGGTACGAAACTTGACAGGCGGTCTACCGGTAGTAAACCAAGGCCGCATGACAAGTCTTGGTCCAATCTGGAAATGTTTAATCCCCACACATGAAAGAAAGGTAGAAATGACCACCGGGGGAGAACGAAGCGCCGGAATGCAAAACGGACAATGGGGAAAATGCTCGGATGCATGAGACGAACACGTATGCAAATGAAAGGCACATGATGACATGATATGCAATGCATGACACGCAAGCAATGACAAGGCAACACTAGCGAATAACTGAACGACACCTGGCACATCGGTCTCGGGGCGTCACAACACTCCACCACTACGAGAGGATCTCGTCCCGAGATCTAGAATGGCACCGGAGGGAAAACAGAAGAGAAAAGAAGAGGTAAAACTAAGTTGCTTCTTTGACAAACGAGTGAAACCAATGAACCTTGAGAGGTTAAAATATTGGAAAAAAGAATACAACGGAGATGAACGAAGTTGAAAACACTCCGTTAGAAAAGAGGAACAAAGAACATTACGAGAACTTTGTAGGTTGAAGGAAAGATATATATTGAAAACACTCCGGTTAAGAAGTTATGCAAGACTTGATACGGTGAAAAGAACTTGAGCAAAAAGGACAGAACACTCTGGTTAAATGGATAATCATGAAAAGAACATGATCCAAGATGATGAGAGAAAAGAGCAACATCACAATGGCTTCGGAACAAAATAATAGAAGATAGAAATTGGAATAGGAGAATGGAGAAGAAAATGCCAACTTCTGCCACAAAAGAGCTTGAATAGGCATCTTTAGGAGAAGGGTCGAACGTAATTGTTGGAAAACCAACAACAAAAAGAATAAGCTCGATAAGTTCGTATGGAATACATCTCGAATTATGAGGTGACAACCTGCCACTCACGAGAAGAAGAATTGGATTGATATGAACAAGGAGACGACAAACTATTTCACCGGAAGGATAAATGGAGAACTTGGATCATTTATAAGCACCATAGATAGCAACACTCCTTCGGGAAGGCTTTAGGTGAAAATATGACACAAGACAACTCCAACGAAGAGATTAATGGATTTAAACTACCTCATTCTTGATAACTAGTGAATCATGAAACATGCACTCAAATTATCAAGAATGACATAAAACCACCTCCAATGATACGGTAGAAAGAATTGCACTTCAGAATTGCAAAATGAAGAATGATTGAGCTCCTCTGAAAAGAATCTTGATAAACACTTCGAGAAGGAATAAATCCTTTATGAACCATCATGTAGCGCCTCCATGAAGAACTCCGGTAACAAAAGGATGATCAAACGAAAGGAAGGAGAAATTGAAAACGCAAGGTGAAGGCTTGCGATGATATATATGGATCTTCGCGACGATATAATGTGGAAGAAAACTTGGAACTCCGGAAACAAAAGATGGAAAACAATTGAAATAGAGAATTTGATGAACCTCCGGACTAAGGAATAGAATTTACTCGATGAAACAAGAATAAGAATTACATTATGCTTATCCTTCACCAATTTGGATTGATGACAAGCAACGGATTTGGCATACCACTTATTCTCGTTGAAAAGGATTAAAAGAGATATAGCGTCAACTTGAGAAAGTCTTCAACGAACCACCGGAAGGATTGAAAACAACGAATAAATTGATGTTATAACAAGGAAGAAAAATCCTGAATAGCCACCGTAAGAATTGGAAATGAACGAAGGGAAGATAAAGAAACACCGGGAAGAGTTAAGCAAATGAACGAAGAATCCTGAGAGAATTTAGATACGTGAGAACGAAGAGATCACGAGCCGATTAAAGATCACTTGAATGAAGCACCGGTAAGATTGGAGAATGATAACTGCAAACTGAGAATGAATAAATCTTCGATGGTGGGCTCCGGATAATCAACCTGAAGACTCCTGAATTGCTCCAGATAGGTGAAAAGAATTCTCGCAACCGAAAACAATTACGGTAGAATGGCATAAAGCTATCACCATGAATCTTGAAGAAACAAGAGCAAGATTGAGAGAAAATCTTCTTCGGTCTTCAAATACAGAGAATGGTGACGAGAAGCACCACCATGAATTATTGAGATACTCCAGGAGAATGAATAATGAAGGAGTTGAGCCAATGATGAAAAGAATTGTGAAGGATCTAGGAGATGGCATTTGGCTAATGATAACTCATTCTTACGTCAAACTTTAAAAGGAAATATGAAGATAGCCCCAGGAAAATAAGAAGAGTCAGGTAAGATCCTGGGAAAAGACCTGTGGTATAGGGCCCACTCAAAAGAAAACACCGTTGAACGATTTACAAGAGGGAAAACACCGGTTGAATTAAATGGCTTGAATGAGGGAACATCCTCTAAAGAGCCTGAACGAATGTAGAGTGGAAACACGAATCCTCGAGATATCTTCAGCACTCCGGAATAAATGAATAGCGAAGAGTGGATGATTATAAGGTGCACCGGCATGAGAAGGTATTTGAAACAAGGAAAAAGATATGATCAATAACGCTTGAATTTAAACCACCGAAGAAGAAAAATGAGTGAAGAGTGACGAACTTGAAGCTCCGTTAGAAACTTCATGAGAATCACCGGATACGAACATTGAAAGAAAAGAATAGAGAGACTTCCATCGATAACATGGATACTTGATTAAGGAATCTGAGTCCTTAAAAAAACAAGGGTGGGAGGGAGGGACAACAAAGACAACTTGGGATGGATGAAACAACACCGTTGAGAAGACTTGAGTTGATCTTGCGGATGTAGAAATGATCGGATCCACTTGAAGAGAAACACGCCGGTGGAAAAGGATTAACATGACAATATCGATGATCATGAAGGATTGGTATTCACATCGGAGTATGAGAACACCATTTAGGAAAGGTATGGAATCAACACTTGACATTGAAGCAACTCGAATACCACAACTCAAAAACAACAACAAAGGGTTGGCTTGCAGAATAAGCCGGAGCAAACATATGATCGAGATTTTGTCCGAAGTTTTCATGGTGGGGCCTACACGGGCTCGATCGTACAGCACCATCATGTACAAGGCAGTGCACATGACATACGAAGCGTCCCCGAGTCGGCATAGCCAAGGACTCCTTAAGACTCAATGAGACCACTGTAAAACCGACCGTGAATAGGCGGACCACTAGACGTCGAACCCCAATTTCATATCATACATCTGTCGGAAAGATATCCTAAGAGCTACTTGAATTCCCACTTATGAAACTCCCGAAATTTTCCGGTTATGCAATCAGGTGTTGGGGATACAGGGGAAGCATAATATCTCACCCAAACTAGCAAATCCTACATCCAGCTGTATCCATCCATCAACACATAACCAAGAAACCTTCGGAAATCATCTACCTCAACCTTCGAAAAGCATCCGTTATACAAGTTATGGCGATACTCCCGAACTCCCGCCCCAGTACCGGGTGGCGTCGAGGTTATCTCACCAACGAACTGCATAAAAGAGATTTTCGATGTCGGCGTACTAAACTCAGGTATTCCAGAACTGCACTGATAAAATTATGACGACAACACCTTAGAGCTCAACTCCCCGGGACACTTCCACAAAACCCCTGACAGGAGGCACCAAGACAATGTTCTCATCATAAAACCATCGGAACGATTCCAAGATACGCGCGTGATCCTAAAAAAAATTAGTGAAATTTGAGAAGAGAAGAGTCAAAACTCTACGTCAGGATGCCTTACCAGAGCGATGAGGAGACTGGGAAGTAAAAAGAATTCCTAAGCTCTCCGATATATAATTCCTAGAAGACTCAAAACATTTTTCTAGACACAACTCGGCCGCTAAAAAAACGATCAATCAGTGGGGGCTCCTAAGGTCGGGGAAGGCTCTGATACCAACTTGTAACGCCCTCGATGCGGATATATCTCCCACGTGTCGAAGCACGACTTAGAGGCATAACCGCATTGAAAGCAATGTCGCAAGTGAGGTAATCTTCACACAACCCATGTAATACATAAGGGAAAGAGATACATAGTTGGCTTACAAACGCCACTTCACACAATTACATGAATAAAGCATTACAACATCAAAATACAATCAAGGTCCGACTACGGAACCAAAATAAAAGAAGAACCCCAAATGCGACACGGTCCCCGATCGACCCCAACTGGGCTCCACTACTGATCAACTAGAACGAAACAACACAAAGGGACAAGATCTTCAACGAGCAGCTCCTGAGCTGGGTTGCGTCATCTGCACGGACTCATCGGCTCCTGCAAGCTGGTTTTGGAAGTATCTGTGAGCACAGGGACTCAGCAATCTCGCACCCTCGCGATCAAGACTATTTAAGCTTATGGGTAAGGTAAAAGTATGAGGTGGATCTGCAGCAAGCGACTAGCATATATGGTGGCTAACATATTCGCAAAAGAGAGCGAGAAGAGAAGGCAAAGCGCGGTCGAGAAACTATGATCAAGAAGTGATCCTATAGCAACCTACGTCAAGCATAACTCCAACAACCGTGTTCACTTCCCGGACTCCGCCGGAAAGAGACCATCACGGTTACACATGCGGTTGATGCATTTTAATTAAGGTCAAGTTCAGGTTTTCTACAACCGGACATTAACAAATTCCCATCTGCCCATAACCGCGGGCACGGCTTTCGAAAGTTCAAATCTCTGCAGGGGTGTCCCAACTTAGCCCATCACAAGCTCTCACGGTCAACAAAGGAATAGACCTCCTCCCGAGACATTCCGATCAGACTCGGTATCCCGGTACTCCAAGACATCCTCGACAATGGTAAAACAAGTCCAGCAAGACCACCCGATGCGCCGACATCCCGATAGGAGCTGCACATATCTCGTTCTCAGGGCACACCGGATAAGCTAAGCGTACGGGAGCCAACGTAACCCAAGTTGCCAAGGGACGGCCCCGCACGGTGCTCTGGGTTGGACCAACACTTAGACAAGCACTGGCCCGGGGGGGGGGGTTAAAATAAGATGACCCTCGGGATGCACGACTCCCAAGGGAAAAAGGCTAGGTGGCGAATGGTAAAACCAAGGTTGGGCCTTGCTGGAGGAGTTTTATTCAAAGCGAACTGCCAAGGGGTTCCCATTATAACCCAATCGCGTAAGGGACGCAAAATACGGGAACATAACACCGATATGACGGAAACTAGGGCGGCAAGAGTGGAACAAAACACCAGGCATAAGGCCGAGCCTTCCACCCTTTACCAAGTATATAGATGCATTAATTAAATAGGATATATTGTGTCCCAACAAGTAAACATGTTCCAACAAGGAACAACATCTCCATGTTCCAACAAGGAACAAAACTTCAATCTTCACCTGCAACTAACAACGCTATAAGAGGGGCTGAGCAAAGCGGTAACATAGCCAAACAACGATTTTCTAGGACAAGGTGGGTTAGAGGCTTGGTTCAACAATATGGGAGGCATGATAAGAAAGTGGTAGGTATCGCAGCATAGGCATAGCAAAAGAGCGAGCAACTAGCAAAGCAAAGATAGTAGTGATTTCGAGGGTATGATCATCTTGCCTGAAATCCCGCAAGGAAGAACAACGAGTCCATGAAGAAGATAAAGGGACGTAGACGAACGGGTCCTCACAATGCGACGTTACCAGAACCAACCCGAAGAAGCAAACACCGGAAAGAAGCACACAACATAGTAAACAACCCATGCATGAACATGGTATGATATGCGGGATGCGGTATGTGATGCTTATGCATGATATGACAAGGAATGCATGAGCCTGGCCTCAACTTGGAAATCCAAGTGTGCCACTGGAAAGATGAGATGAAATCGCTTGAAAATGATATAAAGAACGCCGGAATCGGAGTTACGGTTTGGAAATGGCAAGCGATTCAAATATGACACCGGTCTGCGATTTACAGCAAGTAGTCATCTAAATGCAATGAGACGAACATGCTATAGCACTCAAACATGGCATAAAAATACATGGCAGGGATGCATTCATGATGCTTAACAAAAGTCTAGCACTGAGCTACGGCCAATTCATCCATTAACAGGTTCAAACAAGCATGGCAAAAGTGCAAACGGTAAACAGATCTCAGACTTAGTGAAATTAACACTTGTCTGGAATCTCAGATCAGATAGCACTCTTCGGAGCAACAAAACTATATACTACAGGACCTGAACATGACAAAGTAAGACATGGCATGGAGGTACTCAAATAGCTTAACAAAAGTCCCTTAGTGTCCTTGAGCCAAAAGGGATTAGAAAATATACTAACAAGCACACGAACATAGCAAAAACATAATCAGTTTTCAGACTTAGTGAAAACTGACACATGCTGAAACATAACTCACGTAGGCATGTTTACGAGCTCAATGCTCTCACTACGGTGCAAGTCATGCCAAGGTAAGCATACATCCATCAATAAGGCACAAAATACAAGCTATACATGGCAATAACAATGGCATAGCATTTCGGATCAACTACAACAACATCGGCAAAATCGCAAACAAGTAGACGATCTGCCCAGATTCACAAAGTAGCAAAAGTAGAGCTCGATTGACTCAAGCTAGGGTGCTCCATAATTGCAAACAAAGGCATGGATGGATAGAGCACTACAAGGCGCGGCCCGGGGCGGGCCGGAGATGGGCTCCGCGGGCCCGGCGGTGCGGGGACGGCGGCGGTGGGCAGGTGTCGCGATCCGATTGGACGAGGGGGTTGGAGGCGGACATGTCCGTCGGTGGAGTCTTTGTCCGGCGCGTGAGGAGAGGGAGGGATCTAGGGTTTGCACCGCGAATTTCGGAGGGGATCACATATTTATAGGTAGAGAGAGCTAGGTGTGTCCAAATGAGGTACGGTTTTCGGCCACGCAATCGTGATCGAACGCTCTAGATGATGGAGCAGAGTTTGGTGGGTTTTGGGCCAAATTGAAGGGGTGTTGGGCTGCAACACACACGAGGCCTTTTCGGTTCCTCGGTTAACCGTTGGAGTATCAAACGAAGTCCAAATGGTACGAAACTTGACAGGCGGTCTACCGGTAGTAAACCAAGGCCGCATGACAAGTCTCGGTCCAATCCGGAAATGTTTAATCCCCACACATGAAAGAAAGGTAGAAATGACCACCGGGGGAGAACGAAGCGCCGGAATGCAAAACGGACAACGGGGAAAATGCTCGGATGCATGAGACGAACACGTATGCAAATGAAAGGCACATGATGACATGATATGTAATGCATGACACGCAAGCAATGACAAGGCAACACTAGCGAATAACTGAACGACACCTGGCACATCGGTCTCGGGGCGTCACAAGACTCCACCACTACGAGAGGATCTCGTCCCGAGATCTAGAATGGCACGGGAGGGAAAACGGAAGAGAAAATAAGAGGTAAAACTAAGTTGCTTCTTTGACAAACCAGTGAAACCAATGAACCTTGAGAGGTTAAAATATTGGAAAAAAGAATACAACGGAGATGAACGAAGTTGAAAACACTCCGTTAGAAAAGAGGAACAAAGAACATTACGAGAACTTTGTAGGTTGAAGGGAAGATATATATTGAAAACACTCCGGTTAAGAAGTTATGCAAGACTTGATACGGTGAAAAGAACTTGAGCAAAAAGGACAGAACACTCCGGTTAAATGGATAATCATGAAAAGAACATGATCTAAGATGATGAGAGAAAAGAGCAACATCACAATGGCTTCGGAACAAAATAATAGAAGATAGAAATTGGAATAGGAGAATGGAGAAGAAAATGCCAACTTCTGCCACAAAAGAGCTTGAATAGGCATCTTTAGGAGAAGGGTCGAACGTAATTGTTGGAAAACCAACAACAAAAAGAATAAGCTCGATAAGTTCGTATGGAATACATCTCGAATTATGAGGTGACAACCTGCCACTCACGAGAAGAAGAATTGGATTGATATGAACAAGGAGACGAGAAACTATTTCACCGGAAGGATAAATGGAGAACTTGGATCATTTATAAGCACCATAGATAGCAACACTCCTTCGGGAAGGCTTTAGGTGAAAATATGACACAAGACAACTCCAACGAAGAGATTAATGGATTTAAACTACCTCATTCTTGATAACTAGTGAATCATGAAACATGCACTCAAATTATCAAGAATGACATAAAACCACCTCCAATGATACAGTAGAAAGAATTGCACTTCAGAATTGCAAAATGAAGAATTTTTGAGCTCCTCTGAAAATAATCTTGATAAACACTTCGAGAAGGAATAAATCCTTTATGAGCTATCCTGTAGCGCCTCCATGAAGAACTCCGGTAACAAAAGGATGATCAAACGAAAGGAAGGAGAAATTGAAAACGCAAGGTGAAGGCTTGCGATGATATATATGGATCTTCGCGACGATATAATGTGGAAGAAAACTTGGAACTCCGGAAACAAAAGATGGAAAACAATTGAAATAGAGAATTTGATGAACCTCCGGACTAAGGAATAGAATTTACTCGATGAAACAAGAATAAGAATTACATTATGCTTATCCTTCACCAATTTGGATTGATGACAAGCAACGGATTTGGCATACCACTTATTCTCGTTGAAAAGGATTAAAAGAGATATAGCGTCAACTTGAGAAAGTCTTCAACGAACCACCGGAAGGATTGAAAACAATGAATAAATTGATGTTATAACAAGGAAGAAAAATCCTGAATAGCCACCGTAAGAATTGGAAATGAACGAAGGGAAGATAAAGAAACACCGAGAAGAATTAAGCAAATGAACGAAGAAGCCTGAGAGAATTTAGATACATGAGAACGAAGAGATCACGAGCCGATTAAAGATCACTTGAACGAAGCACCGGTAAGATCGGAGAATGATAACTGCAAACTGAGAATGAATAAATCTTCGATGATGGGCTCCGGATAATCAACCTGAAGACTCCTGAATTGCTCCAGATAGGTGAAAAGAATTCTCGCAACCGAAAACAATTACGGTAGAATGGCATAAAGCTATCACCATGAATCTTGAAGAAACAAGAACAAGATTGAGAGAAAATCTTCTTCGGTCTTCAAATACAGAGAATGGTGACGAGAAGCACCACCATGAATTATTGAGATACTCCGGGAGAATGAATAATGAAGGAGTTGAGCCAACGATGAAAAGAATTGTGAAGGATCTAGGAGATGGCATTTGGCTGATGATAACTCATTCTTACGTCAAACTTTAAAAGGAAATATGAAGATAGCCCCAGGAAAATAAGAAGAGTCAGGTAAGAGGCCCTCCTTCCCCCACTATATATAGGGAGCCTAAGGGGGGGGGGAGCCAGCCCTAGGAGATGCAATCTCCTAGGGGGGCGGCGGACAAGGGAGGAATCCCTCCTCCCCAAGGCACCTAGGAGGTGCCTTACCCCTTTAGGACTCTTCCTTTCTTGCTCTCTTGGCACATGGGCCTCTTGGGGCTGGTGCCCTTGGCCCATGCATGCCAAGGCGCACACCCCTACAGCCCATGTGGCCCCCCGGGGCAGGTGGCCCCACCCGGTGGACCCCCGGGACCCTTCCGATGGTCCCGGTACAATACCGGTGACCCCGAAACTTGTCCTAACGGCCGAAATAGCACTTCCTATATATAATTCTTTACCTCCGGACCATTCCGGAACTCCTCGTGACGTCCGGGATCTCATGCGGGACTCCGAACAACATTCGGGTTACTGCATATACATATCCCTACAACCCTAGCGTCACCGAACCTTAAGTGTGTAGACCCTACGGGTTCGGGAGACATGTAGACATGACCGAGATCGCTCTCCGGTCAATAACCAACAGCGGGATCTGGATACCCATGTTGGTTCCCACATGTTCCACGATGATCTCATCGGATGAACCACGATGTTGAGGATTCGATCAATCCCGTATACAATTCCCTTTGTCTAGCGGTACGATACTTGCCCGAGATTCGACCGTTGGTATCCCGATACCTTGTTCAATCACGTTACCGGCAAGTCTCTTTACTCGTTCCATAACACATCATCCCGTGATCAACTCCTTGATCACATTGTGCACATTATGATGATGTCCTACCGAGTGGGCCCAGAGATACCTCTCCATCACAAGGAGTGACAAATCCCAGTCTCGATTCGTGCCAACCCAACAGACACTTTCGGAGATACCCGTAGTGCACCTTTATAGCCACCCAGTTACGTTGTGATGTTTGGCACACCCAAAGTATTCCTACGGTATCCGGGAGTTGCAGAATCTCATGGTCTAAGGAAATGATACTTGACATTAGAAAAGCTTTAGCATACGAACTACGCGATCTTTGTGCTAGGCTTAGGATTGGGTCTTGTCCATCACATCATTCTCCCAATGATGTGATCCCGTTATCAACGACATCCAATGTCCATGGTCAGGAAACCGTAACCATCTATTGATCAACGAGCTAGTCAACTAGAGGCTTACTAGGGACATGGTGTTGTCTATGTATCCACACATGTATCTGAGTTTCCTATCAATACAATTCTAGCATGGATAATAAACGATTATCATGAACAAGGAAATATAATAATAATCAATTTATTATTGCCTCTAGGGCATATTTCCAACAGTCTCCCACTTGCACTAGAGTCAATAATCCAGTTCACATCGATATGTGATTAACACTCAAGGTCACATCCCCATGTGACTAACACCCAAAGAGTCTACTAGAGTCAATAATCTAGTTCACATTACCATGTGATTAACACTCGATGAGTTCTGGGTTTGATCATGTTATGCTTGTGAGAGATGTTATAGTCAACGGATCTGAACCTTTTAGATCCGTGTGTGCTTTTCAAATCTCTATGTCATCTCCTAGATGCAGCTACCACGTTCTATTTGGAGCTATTCCAAACAACTGTTCTACTATACGAATCCGGTTTGCTACTCAGAGTCATTCGGATAGGTGTTAAAGCTTGCATCGATGTCACCCTTTACGCCGAACTCTTTATCAGCTCCATAATCGAGAAAATTCCTTAGTCCACTAGTTACTAAGGATAACTTTGACCGCTGTCCTGTGATCCATTCTTGGATCACTCTTGTACCCCTTGACTGACTCATGGCAAGGCACACTTCAAGTGCGGCACACAACATAGCATACTGTAGAGAGCCTATGACAAAAGCATAGGGGACGACCTTCGTCCTTCCTCGTTCTTCTGCCGTGGTCGAGCTTTAAGTCTTAACTTCATACCTTACAACTCACGCAAGAACTCCTTCTTTGACTGGTCCATCTTGAACACCTTCAAGATCATGTCAAGGTATGTGCTCATTTGAAAGTACCATTAAGAATTTTGATCTATCCTTATAGATCTTGATGCTCAATGTTCAAGTAGCTTAATCCAGGCTTTCCATTGAAAAATACTTTCCAAATAGCCCTATATGCTTTCCAGAAATTCTACGTCATTTCTGATCAACAATATGTCAACATATATTTATCAGAAATTCTATAGTGCTCCCACTCACTTCTTTGGAAATACAAGTTTCTCATAAACTTTGTATACACCCAAAATCTTTGATCATCTCATCAAAGCATACATTCCAACTCCGAGATGCTTACTCCAGTCCTTAGAAGGATTGCTAAAGCTTTGCATACTTATTAGCATCTTTCAGGATTGACAAAACCTTCCGGTTGTATCACATACAACCTTTCCTCAAGAAAATCATCGAGGAAACAATGTTTTGACATCCTATCTGCAAGATTTCATAAATAATGCAGTAATCGCTAATATAATTCCAACAGACTTTTAGCATCGCTACGTGTGAGAAAGTCTCATCGTAGTCAACTCCTTGAACTTGTCGGGAAACATCTTAACGACAAGTCGAGCTTTCTCAATGGTGACACTTACCATCATTGTCTGTCTTCCTTTTAAAATCCATATGTACCTAACAGCCTTACGACCATAAAGTAGTTCTCCCAAAATCTACACTTTGTTTTCATATATGGATCCTCTCTCGGATTATATGGCCTCGAGCCATTTTGGAATCCAGGCCCACCATCGCTTCTCCATAGCTCGTAGGTTCATTGTTGTCTAGCAACATGACTTCCAAGACAGGATTACGTACCACTCTGAAGTAGTACGCATCCTTGTCATCCCACGAGGTTTGGTAGTGACTTGATCTGAAGTTTCATGATCACTATCATAAGCTTCCACTTCAATTGGTGTAGGTGCCACAGGAACAACTCCTGTGCCCTGCCACACACTAGTTGAAGAGACGGTTCAATAACCTCATCAAGTCTCCACCATCCTCCCACTCAATTCTTTCGAGAGAAACTTTTCCTTGAGAAAGGTCCCGATTCTAGAAACAATCCCTTATTGCTTTCGGATCTGAGACAGGAGGTATACCCAACTGTTTTGGGTGTCCTATGAAGATGCATTTATCCGCTTTGGGTTCGAGCTTATCAGCCTGAAACTTTTTCACATAAGCGTCGCAGCCCCAAACTTCTAAGAAATGACAGCTTAGGTTTCTCTAAACCATAGTTCATACGGTGTCATCTCATCGGAATTACGTGGTGCCCTATTTAAAGTGAATGTGGTTGTCTTTAATGCCTAACCCATAAACTATCGTGGTAATTCGATAAGAGACATCATGGTATGCATCATATCCAACAGGGTGCAGTTATGATGTTCGGACACACCATCACACTATGGTGTTCCAGCCTGTATTAGTTGTGAAACAATTTTCACAATGTCTTAATTCTGTGCCAAACTCGTAATTCAGATATTCATCTTTATGATCATATCATAGATATTTTATCCTCTTGTCACGACGATCTTTCAACTTCACCCTGAAATTACTTGAACCTTTCAATAATTCAGACTCGTGATTCATCAAGTAAACGTACTCAACTGTTGGGGAACGTAGTAATTTCAAAATTTTCCTACGCACACGCAAGATCATGGTGATGCACAGCAACGAGAGGGGAGAGTGTTGTCTACGTACCCACGCAGACCGACTGCGGAAGCGATCACACAACATAGAGGAAGTAGTCGTACGTCTTCCCGATCTGACCGATCCAAGCACCGTTACTCCGGCACCTCCGAGTTCTTAGCACACGTACAGCTCGATGATGATCCCCAGGCTCCGATCTAGCAAAGCGTCGGGGAAGAGTTCCGTCAGCACGACGGCGTGATGACGATCTTGATGTTCTACCGACGCAGGGCTTCGCCTAAGCACTACAACGATATGATCGAGGTGGAATATGGTGGCAGGGGGCACCGCACACGGCTAAGGAACGATCACCAATGATCAACTTGTGTGTCTGGAGGTGCCCCCTGCCTCCGTATATAAAGGAGCCAAGGGGGAGGGGTGCGGCCAGCCCTATGGAGGCGCAGGAGGAGTCCTACTCCTACCGGGAGTAGGACTCCCCCCCAATCCTAGTTGGACTAGGATTCCCCGAGGGGGAAAGAGAGAGAGGGGGGCCGGCCATGAAGGCCCATATGGCTCCCGGGGGGTTCCGGTAACCTCCCGGTACTCCGGTAAAATCCCAATTTCACCCGGAACACTTCCATATCCAAATATAGGCTTCCAATATATCAATCTTTATGTCTCGACCATTTCGAGACTCCTCGTCATGTCCGTGATCACATCCGGGACTCCGAACAACCTTCGGTACATCAAAATGCATAAACTCATAATAACTGTCATCGTAACGTTAAGCGTGCGGACCCTACGGTTCGAGAACAATGTAGACATGACCGAGACACGTCTCCGGTCAATAACCAATAGCGAGACCTGGATGCCCATATTGGCTCCTACATAATCTACGAAGATCTTTATCGGTCAGACGCATAACATCATACGTTGTTCCCTTTGTCATCGGTATGTTACTTGCCCGAGATTCGATCGTCGGTATCCAATACCTAGTTCAATCTCATTACCGGCAAGTCTCTTTACTCGTTCTGTAATACATCATCCCGTAACTAACTCATTAGTTGCAATGCTTGCAAGGCTTATGTGATGTGCATTACCGAGAGGGCCTAGAGATACCTCTCCAACAATCGGAGTGACAAATCCTAATCTCGAAATACGCCAACCCAACATGTACCTTTGGAGACACCTGTAATGCTCCTTTATAATCACCCAGTTACGTTGTGACGTTTGGTAGCACCCAAAGTGTTCCTCCGGCAAACGGGAGTTGCATAATCTCATAGTCATAGGAACATGTATAAGTCATGAAGAAAAGCAATAGCAACATACTAAACGATCGGGTGCTAAGCTAATGGAATGGGTCATGTCAATCAGATCATTCAACTAATGATGTGACCTCGTTAATCAAATAACAACTCTTTGTTCATGGTTAGGAAAATTAACCATCTTTGATTAACGAGCTAGTCAAGTAGAGGCATACTAGTGACATTCTGTTTGTCTATGTATTCACACATTTATTATGTTTCCGGTTAATACAATTCTAGCATGAATAATAAACATTTATCATGATATAAGGAAATAAATAATAACTTTATTATTGCCTCTAGGGCATATTTCCTTCAGTCTCCCACTTGCACTAGAGTCAATAATCTAGATCACATCGCCATGTGATTTAACATCAATAGTTGACATCTTTGTGTGATTGGTTCACATCTCCATGTGACCAGCACCAAAAGGGTTTACTAGATTCAATAATCTAGTTCACATCGCTATGTCATTAAGACCCAAAAAGTGATCATGTTTTTCTTGTGAGAGAAGTTTAGTCAACGGGTCTGCCACATTCAGATCCGCATGTATTTTGCAAATTTCTATGTCAACAATGCTCTGCATGGAGCTACTCTAGCTAATTGCTCCCACTTTCAATATGTATCCAGATTGAGACTTAGAGTCATCTGGACCAGTGTCAAAACTTGCATCGACGTAACCCTTTACGACGGACCTTTTGTCACCTCCGTAATCGAGAAACATATCCTTATTCCAGTAAGGATAATTTTGACCGCTGTCCATTGATCTACTCCTAGATCACTATTGTACTCCCTCTCTTAACACAGTGTATGGTATACAATAGATCTGGTACACAGCATGGCATACTTTATAGAACCTATGACTGAGGCATAGGGAATGACTTTCATTCTCTTTCTATCTTCTGCCGTGGTCGGGCTTTGAGTCTTACTCAACTTCACACCTTGTAATACAGGCAAGAACTCTTCCTTTGACTGCTCCATTTTGAACTACTTCAAAATCTTGTCAAGGTATGTACTCATTGAAAAAAACTTATCAAGCGTCTTGATCTATCTCTATAGATCTTGAAGCTCAATATGTAAGCAGCTTCACCGAAGTCTTTCTTTGAAAAACTCCTTTCAAACACTCCTTTATGCTTTACAGAATAATTCTATATTATTTCCAATCAACAATATGTCATTCACATATACTTATCAGAAATGCTACAGAGCTCCCACTCACTTTCTTGTAAATACAGGCTTCACTGCAAGTCTGTATAAAACTATATGCTTTGATCAACTCATCAAAGCGTATATTCCAACTCCGAGATGCTTGCACCAGTCCACAGATGGATCGCTGGAGATTGCACATTTTGTTAGCACCTTTCGGATTGACAAAACCTTCTGGTTGCATCATATACAACTCTTCTTTAATAAATCCATTAAGGAATGCAGTTTTGTTTATCCATTTGCCAGATTTCATAAAATGCGGCAATTGCTTAACATGATTCGGACAGACTTAAGCATAGATACGAGTGAGAATCTCTCATCGTAGTCAACACCTTGAACTTGTCGAAAATCCTTTTGCGACAATTCCAGCTTTGTAGACACTAACATTACCATCAGCGTCAGTCTTCTTCTTGAAGATCCATTTATTCAATTGCTTGCCGATCATCAGGCAAGTCAACCAAAGTCCATACTTTGTTCTCATACATGGATCCCATCTCAGATTTCATGGCTTCAAGCCACTTTGCGGAATCTGGGCTCACCATCGCTTCTTCATAGTTCGTAGGTTCATCATGATCTAGTAGCATGACTTCCAGAACTGGATTACCATACCACTCTGGCGCGGATCTCACTCTGGTTGATCTACGAGGTTCAGTAGCATCTTGTTCTGAAGTTTCATGATCATTATCATTAACTTCCTCACTTATTGGTGTAGGTGTCGCAGAAACAGTTTTCTGTGATGTACTACTTTCCAACAAGGGAGCAGGTACAGTTACCTCGTCAAGTTCTACTTTCCTCCCACTCACTTCTTTCGAGAGAAACTCCTTCTCTAGAAAGTTTCCGAATTTAGCAACAAAAGTCTTGCCTTCGGATCTGTGATAGAAGGTGTATCCAATAGTTTCCTTTGGATATCCTATGAAGACTCATTTCTCCGATTTGGGTTCGAGCTTATCAGGTTGAAGCTTTTTCACATAAGCATCGCAGCCCCAAACTTTAAGAAATGACAACTTTGGTTTCTTGCCAAACCACAGTTCATAAGGCGTCGTCTCAACGGATTTTGATGGTGCCCTATTTAACGTGAATGCAGCTGTCTCTAATGCATAACCCCAAAACGATAGTGGTAGATCGGTAAGAGACATCATAGATCGCACCATATCTAATAAAGTACGGTTATGACATTCGGACACACCATTATGCTGTGGTGTTCCAGGTGGCATGAGTTTGTGAAACTATTCCACATTGTTTTAATTGAAGACCAAACTCGTAACTCAAATATTTTACTTCTGCGATCATATCGTAGAAACTTTTATTTTCTTGTTACGATGATTTTCCACTTCACTCTGAAATTCTTTGAACTATTCAAATGTTTCAGACTTATGTTTCATCAAGTAGATATCCCCATATCTGCTCAAATCATCTGTGAAGGTCAGAAAATAATGATACCTGCTGCAAGCCTTAATATTCATCGGACCACATACATCAGTATGTATGATTTCCAACAAATCTGTTGCTTGCTTCATTGTTCCGGAGAACGGCTTTTAGTCATCTTGCCCATAAGGCATGGTTCGCAAGCATCAAGTGATTCATAATCAAGTGATTCCAAAAGCCCATCAGCATGGAGTTTCATCATGCGCTTTACGCCAATATGACCTAAACGGTAGTGCCACAAATAAGTTGCACTATCATTATTAACTTTGCATCTTTTGGCTTCAATATTATGAATATGTGTATCACTATGATCGAGATCCAACAAACCATTTCGTTGGTGTGTATAACCATAGAAGGTTTTATTCATGTAAACAGAACAACAAGTGTTCTCTAACTTAAATGAATAACTGTATTGCAATAAGCATGATCAAATCATATTCATGCTCAACGCAAATACCAAATAACACTTATTTAGGTTCAACACTAATCTCGAAATTATAGGGAGTGTGCGATGATGATCATATCAATCTTGGAACCACTTCCAACACACATCGTCACTTCACCCTTAGCTAGTCTCTGTTTATTCTGCAACTCCCGTTTCGAGTTACTAATCTCAGCAACTGAACTAGTATCAAATACTGAGGGTTTGCTATAAACACTAGTAAAGTACACATCAACAACATGTATATCAAATATACTTATTGTTCACTTTGCCATCCTTCTTATCCGCCAATCACTTGGGGTAGTTCCGCTTCCAGTGACCAGTCCCTTTGCAGTAGAAGCACTTTAGTCTCAGGCTTAGGACTAGACTTGGGCTTCTTCACATAAGCAGCAACTTGCTTGCTGTTTTTCTTGAAGTTCCCCTTTTTTTCTTTGCCCTTTTCTTGAAACTAGTGATCTTCTCAACCATCAACACTTGATGCTCTTTCTTGATTTCTACCTTCATCGATTTCATCATCATGAAAAGCTCGGGATTCGTTTTTGTCATCCCTTGCATACTATAGTTCATCACAAAGTTCTACTAACTTGGTGATGGTGACTAGAGAATTCTGTCAATCACTATCTTATCTGGAAGATTAACTCCCACTTGATTCAAGCGATTGTAGTACCCAGACAATCTGAGCACATGCTCACTAGTTGAGCGATTCTCCTCCATCTTTTAGCTATAGAACTTGTTGGAGACTTCATATCTCTCAACTCGGGTATTTTCTTGAAATATTAACTTCAACTCCTGGAACATCTCATATGGTCCATGACGTTCAAAACGTCTTTGAAGTCCCGATTCTAAGTTGTCAAGAATGGTGCACTAAACTATCAAGTTATCATCATATTGAGCTAGCCAAACGTTCATAACGTCTGCATATGCTCCTGCAATAGGCCCGTCACCTAGCGGTGCATCAAGGACATAATTCTTCTGTGCAGCAATGAGGATAAACCTCAGATCACGGATCCAATCCGCATCATTGCTACTAACATCTTTCAACACAATTTTCTCTAGGAACATATCAAAATAAACATATGAAAGCAACAACGCAAGCTATTGATCTACAACATAGATATGCTAATACTACCACGACTAAGTTCATGATAAATTAAAGTTCAATTAATCATATTACTTAAGAACTCCCACTTAGATAGACATCCCTCTAATCCTCTAAGTGATCACGTGATCCAAATCAACTAAACCATAACCGATCATCACGTGAGATGGAGTAGTTTTCAATGGTGAACATCGTTATGTTGATCATATCTACTATATGATTCACGCTCGACCTTTCGGTCTCCGTGTTCCAAGGCCATGTCTGCATATGCTAGGCTCGTCAAGTTTAACATGAGTATTCTGCGTGTGCAAAACTGGCTTGCACCCGTTGTAGATGGACGTAGAGCTTATCACACCCGATCATCACGTGGTGTCTGGGCATGACGAACTTTGGCAACGGTGCATACTCAGGGAGAACACTTCTTGATAATTTAGTGAGAGATCATCTTATAATGCTACCGTCAATCAAAGCAAGATAAGATGCATAAAAGGATAAACATCACATGCAATCAATATAAGTGATATGATATGGCCATTATCATCTTGTGCTTGTGATCTCCATCTCTGAAGCACCGTCATGATCACCATCGTCACCGGCGCGACACCTTGATCTCCATCGTAGCATCGTTGTCGTCTCGCCAATCTCATGCTTCCACGACTATCGCTACCGCTTAGTGATAAAGTAAAGCATTACATCGCGATTGCATTGCATACAATAAAGCGACAACCATATGGCTCCTGCCAGTTGCCGATAAGTCGGTTACAAAACATGATCATCTCATACAATAAAATTTAGCATCATGCCTTGACCATATCACATCACAACATGCCCTACAAAAACAAGTTAGACGTCCTCTACTTTGTTGTTGCAAGTTTTACGTGGCTGCTACGGGCTTAAGCAAGAACCAATCTCACCTACGCATCAAAACCACAACGATAGTTTGTCAAATAGACTCCGTTTTAACCTTCGCAAGGACCGGGCGTAGCCACACTCGGTTCAGCTAAAGTTGGAGAGACAGTCGCCCGCAAGCCACCTGTGTGCAAAGCACGTCGGGGGAACCGGTCTCGCGTAAGCGTACGCGTAATGTTGGTCCGGGTCGTCTCGTCCAACAATACCGCTGAACCAAAGTATGACATGCTGGTAGGCAGTATGACTTATATCGCCCACAACTCACTTGTGTTCTACTCGTGCAAATAACATCAAACCATAAAACCTAGGCTCGGATGCCACTGTTGGGGAACGTAGTAATTTCAAAATTTTCCTACGCACACACAAGATCATGGTGATGCACAGCAACGATAGGGGAGAGTGTTGTCTACGTACCCACGCAGACCGACTGCGGAAGCAATCACACAACGTAGAGGAAGTAGTCGTACGTCTTCCCGATCCGACCGATCCAAGCACCGTTACTCCGGCACCTCCGAGTTCTTAGCACACGTACAGCTCGATGACGATCCCCGGGCTCCGATCCAGCAAAGCGTCGGGGAAGAGTTCCGTCAGCACAACGGCGTGATGACGATCTTGATGTTCTACCGACGCAGGGCTTCGCCTAAGCACTACAACGATGTGATCGAGGTGGAATATGGTGGCAGGGGGCACCGCACACGGCTAAGGAACGATCACCAAGGATCAACTTGTGTGTCTAGAGGTGCCCCCTGCCTCCGTATATAATGGAGCCAAGGGGGAGGGGTGCGGCCAGCCCTATGGAGGCGCAGGAGGAGTCCTACTCCTACCGGGAGTAGGACTCCCCCCCCCCATCCTAGTTGGACTAGGATTCCCCGAGGGGTAAAGAGAGAGAGGGGGGTCGGCCACCTCTCCTAGTCCTAATAGGACTAGGGGAGGGGGGACGCGCGCGGCCACCTTGGGCTGCCCCTTTCTCCTTTCCACTAAGGCCCATGAAGGCCCATATGGCTCCCGGGGGGTTCCGGTAACCTCCCGGTACTCCGGTAAAATCCCAATTTCACCCGGAACACCTCCGATATCCAAATATAGGCTTCCAATATATCAATCTTTATGTCTCGACCATTTCGAGACTCCTCGTCATGTCCGTGATCACATCCGGGACTCCGAACAACCTTCGGTACATCAAAATGCATAAACTCATAATAACTGTCATCGTAACGTTAAGCGTGCGGACCCTAGGGTTCGAGAACAATGTAGACATGACCAAGACACGTCTCCGGTCAATAACCAATAGCGGGACCTGGATGCCCATATTGGCTCCTACATATTCTACGAAGATCTTTATCGGTCAGACCGCATAACAACATTTGTTGTTCCCTTTGTCATCGGTATGTTACTTGCCCGAGATTCGATCGTCGGTATCCAATACCTAGTTCAATCTCATTACCGGCAAGTCTCTTTACTCGTTCTGTAATACATCATCCCGCAACTAACTCATTAGTTGCAATGCTTGCAAGGCTTATGTGATGTGCATTACCGAGAGGGCCTAGAGATACCTCTCCGACAATCGGAGTGACAAATCCTAATCTCGAAATACGCCAACCCAACATGTACCTTTGGAGACACCTGTAATGCTCCTTTATAATCACCCAATTACGTTGTGACGTTTGGTAGCACCCAAAGTGTTCCTCCGGCAAACGGGAGTTGCATAATCTCATAGTCATAGGAACATGTATAAGTCATGAAGAAAAGCAATAGCAACATACTAAACGATCGGGTGCTAAGCTAATGGAATGGGTCATGTCAATCAGATCATTCAACTAATGATGTGACCTCGTTAATCAAATAAAAACTCTTTGTTCATGGTTAGGAAACTTAACCATCTTTGATTAACGAGCTAGTCAAGTAGAGGCATACTAGTGACATTCTGTTTGTCTATGTATTCACACATGTATTATGTTTCCGGTTAATACAATTCTAGCATGAATAATAAACATTTATCATGATATAATGAAATAAATAATAACTTTATTATTGCCTCTAGGGCATATTTCCTTCATCAACATCTACTCAAATCATCTGTGAAGTAAGAACATAACGATATTCACTACATGCCTCAGCACTCATTGGACTGCACACATCAAAATGTATTACTTCCAACAAGTTGCTTTCTAGTTCCATTTTACTGAAAACGAGGCTTTCAGTCATCTTGCCCATGTGGTATGACTTGCATGTCTCAAGTGATTCAAAATCAACTGAATCCAAACGATCCATCTTGTATAGAGTTTCTTCATGCATATCTACCAACAAACATGGTTCGCATGTCTCAATCCTTTCAAAAATGAGTGAGTCCAAAGATCCATCAACATGGAGCTTCTTCATGCGTTTTATACCAATATGACTCAAGTGGCAGTGCCACAAGTAGGTGGTACTATCATTACTATCTTATATCTTTTGGCATGAACATGTGTATCACTACGATCGAGATTCAATGAACCATTCATTTTAGGTGCAAGACCATTGAAGATATTATTCAAATAAACAGAGTAACCATTATTCTCCTTAAATGAATAACCGTATTGCGATAGACATAATCCAATCATGTCTATGCTCAACGCAAACACCAATCTCGATGGTAGAGGGAGCGTGCGATGCTAGATTACATCAAGGTTGGAAAAACTTCCAACACATATTGCCAGCTCACCTTTAGCTAGTCTCCGTTTACTCCACAGCCTTTTATTTCGAGTTTACTAACATTTAGCAATCGAACCGGCATCTAATACCCTGGTGCTACTAGGAGTACTAGTAACGTACACATTAACATAATGTATATCCAATATACTTCTATCGACAGTCTTCTCATCTACCAAGTATCTAGGGTAATTCTGCTCCAGTGGTTGTTCCCCTTTATTACAGAAGCACTTAGTCTCGGGCTTGCGTTCAACTTTGGGTTTCTTCACTTGAGCAGCAACTGACTTGTCGTTTCATGAAGTATCCCTTTCTTGCCCTTGCCCTTCTTTGTTGGGGAACGTAGCATAAATTCAAAATTTTCCTACGTATCACCAAGATCTATCTATGGAGAAACCAGCAACGAGGGGAAGGAGAGTGCATCTACATACCCTTGTAGATCGCTAAGCGGAAGCGTTCAAGTGAACGGGGTTGATGGAGTCGTACTCGTCGTGATTCAGATCACCGATGATCCAAGTGCCGAACGGACGGCACCTCCGCGTTCAACACACGTACAGCCCGATGACGTCTCCCACGCCTTGATCCAGCAAGGAGAGAGGGAGAGGTTGATGAAGATTCAGGAGCACGACAGCGTGGTGGTGGATGCAGGGCGTCACAGTAGCAGGGCTTCGCCTATACTACGAGAGAGAGACGTAACGGGGAGAGAGGGAGGCGCCAGGGGCTGGTCTATGAAGTTCCTCCTCTCCCCCACTATATATAGGAGGGCCAAGGGGGGTGGTGCGCCAGCCTAGGAGATCCAATCTCCTAGGTGCGGCGGCCCAAAGGAGGTTTCCCTCCCCCCCAAGGCACCTAGAGGTGCCTTCCACTAGTGGGACTCCTCCCATATGGAAACCCTAGGTGCATGGGCCTATAGGGGCTGGTGCCCTTGGCCCATATAGGCCAAGGCGCACCCCTTACAGCCCATGTGGCCCCCCGGGACAGGTGGCCCCACCCGGTGGGCCCCCGGGACCCTTCCGGTGGTCCCGGTACAATACCGATAACCCCGAAACTTGTCCCGATGGCCGAAACAGCACTTCCTATATATAATTCTTTACCTCCGGACCATTCCGGAACTCCTCGTGACGTCCGGGATCTCATCCGGGACTCCGAACAATATTCGGGTTACTGCATACACATATCTTCATAAACCTAGCGTCACCGAACCTTAAGTGTGTAGACCCTACGGGTTCGGGAGACATGCAGACATGACCGAGACGTTCTCCTGTCAATAACCAACAGCGGGATCTGGATACCCATGATGGCTCCCACATGTTCCACGATGATCTCATCGGATGAACCACGATGTCAAGGACTTAATCAATCCCGTATACAATTCCCTTTGTCTATCGGTATGTTACTTGCCCGAGATTCGATCGTCGGTATCCAATACCTAGTTCAATCTCGTTACCGGCAAGTCTCTTTACTCGTTCCGTAACACATCATCCCGTGATCAACTCCTTGGTCACATTGCGCATATGATGATGTCCTACCGAGTGGGCCCAGAGATACCTCTCCGCTTACACGGAGTGACAAATCCCAGTCTCGATTCGTGCCAACCCAACAGACACTTTCGGAGATACCTGTAATGCACCTTTATAGCCACCCAGTTACGTTGTGACGTTTGATACACCCAAAGCATTCCTACGGTATCCGGGAGTTGCACAATCTCATGGTCTAAGGAAATGATACTTGACATTAGAAAAGCTTTAGCATACGAACTACACGATCTAGTGCTATGCTTAGGATTGGGTCTTGTCCATCACATCATTCTCCTAATGATGTGATCCCGTTATCAACGACATCCAATGTCCATGGTCAGGAAACCGTAACCATCTATTGATCAACGAGCTAGTCAACTAGAGGCTTACTAGGGACATGGTGTTGTCTATGTATCCACACATGTATCTGAGTTTCCTATCAATACAATTCTAGCATGGATAATAAACGATTATCATGAATAAGGAAATATAATAATAACCAATTTATTATTGCCTCTAGGGCATATTTCCAACAGTCTCCCACTTGCACTAGAGTCAATAATCTAGTTCACATCGCCATGTGATTAACATTCACAGGTCACATCGCCATGTGACCAACACCCAAGAGTTTACTAGAGTCAGTAGTCTAGTTCACATCACTATGTGATTAACACTCAATGAGTTTTAGGTTTGATCATGTTGCTTGTGAGAGAGGTTTTAGTCAATGGGTCCGAACCTTTCAGATCCGTGTGTGCTTTACAAATCTCTATGTCATCTCCTAGATGTAGCTACCACGCTCTATTTGGAGCTATTCCAAATAACTGTTCTACTTGGAGCTATTCTAAATTGTTGCTCCATTATATGCATCCGGTATCTCTACTCAGAGCTATCCGGATAGGTGTTAAGCTTGCATCGACGTAACCCTTTACGACGAACTCTTTTTACCACCTCCATAACCGAGAAACTTCCTTAGTCCACTAGTTACTAAGGATAACTTTGACCGCTGTCCTGTGATCCATTCATGGATCACTCTTGTACCCCTTGACTGACTCATGGCAAGGCACACTTCAGGTGCGGTACACAGCATAGCATACTGTAGAGCCTATGTTTTAAGCATAGGGGACGACCTTCATCCTTTCTCTCTATTCTGCCGTGGTCGAGCTTTAAGTCTTAACTTCATACCTTATCACTCAGGCAAGAACTCCTTCTTTGACTGATCCATCTTGAACACCTTCAAGATCATGTCAAGGTATGTGCTCATTTGAAAGTACCATTAAACGTTTTGATCTATCCTTATAGATCTTGATGCTCAATGTTCAAGTAGCTTAATCCAGGCTTTCCATTGAAAAACACTTTCCAAATAACCCTATATGCTTTCCAGAAATCCTACGTCATTTCTGATCCATAATATGTCAACAACATATACTCATCAGAAATTCTATAGTGCTCCCACTCACTTCTTTGGAAATACCAGTTTCTCATAAACTTTGTATACACCCAAAATCTTTGATCATCTCATCAAAGCATACATTCCAACTCCGAGATGCTTACTCCAGTCCTCAGAAGGATTGCTGGAGCTTTGCACACTTATTAGCATCTTTTAGGATTGACAAAACCTTTCGGTTGTATCACATACAACCTTTCCTCAAGAAAATCGTCGAGGAAACAATGTTTTGACATCCTATCTGCAAGATTTCATAAATAATGCAGTGACTGCTAATATAATTCCAACAGACTCTTAGCATCGCTACGAGTGAGAAAGTCTCACCGTAGTCAACTCCTTGAACTTGTCGGAAAACATCTTAACGACAAGTCGAGCTTTCTTAATGATGATACTTACCATCATTGTCCGTCTTCCTTTTAAAATCCATCTGTACTCAACAGCCTTACGACCATCAAGTAGTTCTTCCAAAGTCTACACTTTGTTTTCATACATGGATCCTCTCTCGGATTATATGGCCTCAAGCCATTTATCGGAATCCAGGCCCACCATCGATTCTCCATAGCTCGTAGGTTCATTGTTGTCTAGCAACATGACTTCCAAGACAGGATTACGTACCACTCTAAAGTAGTACGCATCCTTGTCATCCCACGAGGTTTGGTAGTGACTTGATCTGAAGTCTCATGATCAATATCATAAGCTTCCACTTCAATTGGTGTAGGTGCCATAGGAACAACTTCCTGTGCCCTGCCACACACTAGTTGAAGAGACGGTTCAATAACCTCATCAAGTCTCCACCATCCTCCCACTCAATTCTTTCGAGAGAAACTTTTCCTCGAGAAAGGACCCGATTCTAGAAACAATCCCTTATTGCTTTCGGATCTGAGACAGGAGGTATACCCAACTGTTTTGGGTGTCCTATGAAGATGCATTTATCCGCTTTGGGTTCGAGCTTATCAGCCTGAAACTTTTTTCACATAAGCGTCACAGCCCCAAACTTTTAAGAAATGACAGCTTAGGTTTCTCTAAACCATAGTTCATACGGTGTCATCTCATCGGAATTACGTGGTGCCCTATTTAAAGTGAATGTGGTTGTCTCTAATGCCTAACCCATAAACTATTGTGGTAATTTGATAAGAGACATCATGGTATGCATCATATCCAATAGGGTGCAGTTATGATGTTCAGACACACCATCACACTATGGTGTTCCAGGCTGTATCATTTGTGAAACAATTTCCACAATGTCTTAATTTTGTGCCAAACTCGTAATTCAGATATTCATCTCTATGATCATATCAGAGATCTTTTATCCTCTTGTCACGACGATCTTTCAACTTCACACTGAAATTACTTGAACCTTTCAATAATTCAGACTCGTGATTCATCAAGTAAATGTACTCAACATCTACTCAAATCATCTGTGAAGTAAAAACATAACGATATCCACTACATGCCTCAGCACTCATTGGATTGCCCACATCAAAATGTATTACTTCCAACAAGTTGCTTTCTTGTTCCATTTTACTGAAAACGAGGCTTTCAGTCATCTTGCCCATGTGGTATGATTTGCATGTCTCAAGTGATTCAAAATCAAGCGAGTACAAAACGGTCCATTTGTATAGAGTTTCTTCATGCATATCTACCAATAGACATAGTTCGCATGTCTCAAACCTTTCAAAAACGAGTGAGCCCAAAGATCCATCAACATGGAGCCTCTTCATGCGTTTTATACCGATATGACTTACGTGGCAGTGCCACAAGTAGGTGGTACTATCATTACTATCTTTTGGCATGAACATGTGTATCACTACGATCGAGATTCAATAAACCATTCATTTCAGGTGTAAGACCATTTGAAGGTATTATTCAAATAAACAGAGTAACCATTATTCTCCTTAAATGAATAACCGTATTGCGATAGACATAATCCAATCATGTCTATGCTCAACGCAAACACCAATCTCGATGGTAGAGGGAGCGTGCGATGCTTGATCATATCAACATTGGAAACACTTCCAACACATATCGTCAGCTCACCTTTAGCTAGTCTCCGTTTATTCCGTAGCTTATATTTCGAGTTACTAACACTTAGCAACCGAACCGGTATCTAATACCCTGGTGCTACTAGGAGTACTAGTAAAGTACACATCAACACAATGTATATCCAATATACTTCTATCACCTTGCCAGCCTTCTCATCTACCAAGTATCTAGGGTAATTCTGCTCCAGTGGCTATTCCCCTTATTACAGAGGCACTTAGTCTCGGGTTTGGGTTCAACCTTGGGTTTCTTCACTAGAGCAGCAACTGATTTGCTGTTTCATGAAGTATCCCTTTGTTCCCTTGCCCTTCTTGAAACTAGTGGTTTCACCAACCATCAACAATTGATGCTCCTTCTTGATTTCTACTTTCGCGGTGTCAAACATCGCGAATATCTCAAGGATCATCATATATGTCCCTGATACATTATAGTTCATCACGAAGCTCAAGCAGCTTGGTGGTAATGACTTCGGAGAAACATCACTATCTCATCTGGAAGATTAACTCCCACTTGATTCAAGTGATTGTTGTACTCAGACAATCCGAGCACAAGCTCAACAATTGAGCTTTTCTCCTTAGTTTGCAGGCTAAGAAAATCATCGGAGGTCTTATACCTCTTGACGTGGGCACGAGCCTGAAATTCCAATTTCAGCCCTCAAAACATCTCATATGTTTTGTGACGTTTCAAAAACGTCTTTGGTGCCTCAACTCTAAACCGTTTAACTGAACTATCATGTAGTTATCAAAACGTGTATGTCAGATGTTCGCAACATCCACAGACGACGTTCGAGGTTCAACACACCGAGCGGTGCATTAAGGACATAAGCCGTCTATCAAGCAATGAGGACAATCCTCAGTTCACGGACCTAGTCCGCATAATTGCTACTATCAACTTTCAACTAATTTTTCTCTAGGAACATATCTAAACAGTAGAACTATAGCGTGAGCTACGACATAATTTGCGAAGACCTTTTGACTATGTTCAGGATAATTAAGTTCATTTTATGAACTCCCACTTAGATAGACATCCCTCTAGTCATCTAAGTGATTACATGATCCAAGTCGACTAAGCCGTGTCCGATTAACACGTGAGACGGACTAGTCATCGTCGGTGAACATCTCCATGTTGATCGTATCTTCCATACGACTCGTGTTCGACCTTTCGGTCTCTGTGTTCCGAAGCCATGTCTTCACATGCTAGGCTCGTCAAGTTAACCCTAAGTGTTTTTGCATGTGTAAATCTTGCTTACACCCGTTGTATGTGAACGAAAGGATCTATCACACCCGATTAACACGTGATGCTTCGAAGCGACGAACTGTAGCAATGGTGCATAGTTAGGGGAGAACACTTCTTGAAATTTTAATGAGGGATCATCTTATTTACTACCGTCGTTCTAAGCAAATAAGATGTATAAACATGATAAACATCATATGCAATCAAATAATAATGACATGATATGGCCAATATCATATAGCTCCTTTGATCTCCATCTTGGGGCTCCATGATCATCTATTACAAGAACATGATCAATCTCATACATCAGGTATATTATTCATCACATCCTTTTGGCCATATCACATCACATAGCATACCCTGCAAAAACAAGTTAGACGTCCTCTAATTGTTGTTTGCATGTTTTACATGGCTGCTATGGGTTTCTAGCAAGAACGTTTCTTACCTACGCAAAACCACAACGTGATATGCCAATTGCTATTTACCCTTCATAAGGACCCTTTTCATCGAATCCGATCCGACTGAAGTGGGAGAGACAGGCACCCGCTAGCCACCTTATGCAACTAGTGCATGTCAGTCGGTGGAACCTGTCTCACGTAAGAGTACGTGTAAGGTCGGTCCGGGCCGCTTCATCCCACGATGCCGCCGAATCAAGATAAGACTAGTAACGGCAAGCATATTGAACAAAATCAACGCCCACAACTACTTTGTGTTCTATTCGTGCATAGAATCTACGCAATAGACCTAGCTCTGATACCACTGTTGGGGAAGGTAGCATAAATTCAAAATTTTCCTATGTATCACCAAGATCTATCTATGGAGAAACCAGCAACGAGGGGAAGGAGAGTGCATCTACATACCCTTGTAGATCGCTAAGCGGAAGCGTTCAAGTGAACGGGGTTGATGGAGTCGTACTCGTCGTGATTCAGATCACCGATGATCCAAGTGCCGAACGGACGGCACCTCCGCGTTCAACACACGTACAGCCCGATGACGTCTCCCACGCCTTGATCCAGCAAGGAGAGAGGGAGAGGTTGATGAAGATTCAGCAGCACGACGGCGTGGTGGTGGATGCAGGGCGTCACAGTAGCAGGGCTTCGCCTATACTACGAGAGAGAGACGTAACGGGGAGAGAGGGAGGCGCCAGGGGCTGGTCTATGAAGTTCCTCCTCTCCCCCACTATATATAGGAGGGCCAAGGGGGGTGGTGCGCCAGCCTAGGAGATCCAATCTCCTAGGTGCGGCGGCCCAAAGGAGGTTTCCCTCCCCCCCAAGGCACCTAGAGGTGCCTTCCACTAGTGGGACTCCTCCCATATGGAAACCCTAGGTGCATGGGCCTATAGGGGCTGGTGCCCTTGGCCCATATAGGCCAAGGCGCACCCCTTACAGCCCATGTGGCCCCCCGGGACAGGTGGCCCCACCCGGTGGGCCCCCGGGACCCTTCCGGTGGTCCCGGTACAATACCGATAACCCCGAAACTTGTCCCGATGGCCGAAACAGCACTTCCTATATATAATTCTTTACCTCCGGACCATTCCGGAACTCCTCGTGACGTCCGGGATCTCATCCGGGACTCCGAACAATATTCGGGTTACTGCATACACATATCTTCATAACCCTAGCGTCACCGAACCTTAAGTGTGTAGACCCTACGGGTTCGGGAGACATGCAGACATGACCGAGACGTTCTCCTGTCAATAACCAACAGCGGGATCTGGATACCCATGATGGCTCCCACATGTTCCACGATGATCTCATCGGATGAACCACGATGTCAAGGACTTAATCAATCCCGTATACAATTCCCTTTGTCTATCGGTATGTTACTTGCCCGAGATTCGATCGTCGGTATCCAATACCTAGTTCAATCTCGTTACCGGCAAGTCTCTTTACTCGTTCCGTAACACATCATCCCGTGATCAACTCCTTGGTCACATTGCGCATATGATGATGTCCTACCGAGTGGTTCCAGAGATACCTCTCCGCTTACACGGAGTGACAAATCCCAGTCTCGATTCGTGCCAACCCAACAGACACTTTCGGAGATACCTGTAATGCACCTTTATAGCCACCCAGTTACATTGTGACGTTTGATACACCCAAAGCATTCCTACGGTATCCGGGAGTTGCACAATCTCATGGTCTAAGGAAATGATACTTGACATTAGAAAAGCTTTAGCATACGAACTACACGATCTAGTGCTATGCTTAGGATTGGGTCTTGTCCATCACATCATTCTCCTAATGATGTGATCCCGTTATCAACGACATCCAATGTCCATGGTCAGGAAACCGTAACCATCTATTGATCAACGAGCTAGTCAACTAGAGGCTTACTAGGGACATGGTGTTGTCTATGTATCCACACATGTATCTGAGTTTCCTATCAATACAATTCTAGCATGGATAATAAACGATTATCATGAACAAGGAAATATAATAATAACCAATTTATTATTGCCTCTAGGGCATATTTCCAACATTCTTGAAACTAGTGGTTTCACCAAGCATCAACAATTGATGCTCCTTCTTGATGTCTACTTTTGTGGTGTCAAACATCGCGAATATCTCAAGGATCATCATATATGTCCCTGATATATTATAGTTCATCACGAAGCTCAAGCAGCTTGGTGGTAATGACTTCGGAGAACCATCACTATTTCATCTGGAAGATCAACTCCCACTCGATTCAAGCGATTGTTGTACTCAGACAATCTGAGCACATGTTCAACAATTGAGCTTTTCTCCCTTAGTTTGCAGGCTAAGAAAATCGTCGGAGGTCTTATACCTCTTGACGTGGGCACGAGCCTGAAATCCCAATTTCAGCCCTCAAAACATCTCATATGTTTCGCGACGTTTCAAAATGTCTTCGGTGCCTCAACTCTAAGCCGTTTAACTGAACTATCACGTAGTTATCAAAATTTGTATGTCAGATGTTCCCAACATCTCCAGACGACGTTCGAGGTTTAGCACACTGAGCGGTGCATTAAGGACATAAGCCTTCTATGAAGCAATGAGGATAATCCTCAGTTTACGGACCTAGTCCGCAAAATTGCTACTATCAACTTTCAACTAAATTTTCTCTAGGAACATATCTAAACAGTAGAACTGAAGCGCGAGCTACGAGATAATTTGGGAAGACCTTTTGACTATGTTCAGGATAATTAAGTTCATCTTATGAACTCCCACTCAGATAGACATCCCTCTAGTCATCTAAGTGATTACATGATCCGAGTCAACTAGGCCGTGTCCGATCATCACGTGAGACGGACTAGTCAACATCGGTGAACATCTTCATGTTGATCATATCTACCATACGACTCATGCTCGACCTTTCGGTCTCTTGTGTTCCGAGGCCATGTCTGTACATGCTAGGCTCGTCAAGTCAACCTAAGTGTTTTGCATGTGTTCCGAGGCCATGTCTGTACATGCTAGGCTCGTCAACACCCGTTGTATTCGAACATAAGAATCTATCACACCCGATCATCACGTGGTGCTTCGAAACAACGAACTTTCGCAACGGTGCACAGTTAGGGGGAACACTTTCTTGAAATTTTAATGAGGGATCATCTTATTTACTACCGTCGTTCTAAGCAAATAAGATGCATAAACATGATAAACATCACATGCAATCAAATAGTGACATGATATGGCCATCATCACTTTGCTCCTCTTGATCTCCATCTTCGGGGCTCCATGATCATCATCGTCACCGGCATGACACCATGATCTCCATCATAATGATCTCTATCATCGTGTCTTCATGAAGTTGTCTCGTCAACTATTACTTCTACTACTACAGCTAACGGTTAGCAATCAAGCAAAGTAATTACATGACGTTTATGTTGACACGCAGGTCATAAATAAATTAAGACAACTCCTATGGCTCCTGCCGGTTGTCATACTCATCGACATGCAAGTCGTGATTCCTATTACAAGAACATGATCAATCTCATACATCACATATATCATTTATCACATCCTTTTGGCCATATCACATCACATAGCATACCCTGCAAAAACAAGTTAGACGTCCTCTAATTGTTGTTTGCATGTTTTACGTGGCTGCTATGGGTTTCTAGCAAGAACGTTTCTTACCTACGCAAAAACCACAACGTGATATGCCAATTGCTATTTACCCTTCATAAGGACCCTTTTCATCGAATCTGATCCGACTAAAGTGGGAGAGACAGACACCCGCTAGCCACCTTATGCAACTAGTGCATGTCAGTCAGTGGAACCAGTCTCACGTAAGAGTACGTGTAAGGTCGGTCCGGGTCGCTTCATCCCACAATGCCACTGAATCAAGATTGGACTAGTAACGGTAAGCATATTGAACAAAATCAACGCCCACAACTACTTTGTATTCTACTCGTGCATAGAAAGTACGCATAGACCTAGCTCATGATGCCACTGACGTAGCATAATTCAAAATTTTCCTACGTGTCACCAAGATCAATCTATGGAGTCGTCTAGCAACGAGGGAGGAGTGGATCTACATACCCTTGTAGATCGCGCGCGGAAGCGTTCAAGAGAACGGGGTTGATGGAGTCGTACTCGTCGTGATCCAAATCACCGATGATCTTAGCGCCGAACGGACGGCACCTCCGCGTTCAACACACGTACGGTCAGCGTAACGTCTCCTTCTTCTTGATCCAGCAAGGGGGAAGGAGAGGTTGAGGAAGATGGCTCCAACAGCAGCACGACGGCGTGGTGGTGGTGGAGCTGCAGTACTCCGGCAGGGCTTCGCCAAGCACTATGGAGGAGGAAGATGTGTTGGAGAGGGAGAGGGAGGCACCAAAGGCGTGGGGTGAGAGGCCCTCCTTCCCCCACTATATATAGGGAGCCTAAGGGGGGGCGCCGGCCCTAGGAGATGCAATCTCCTAGGGGGGCGGCGGCCAAGGGAGGAATCCCTCCTCCCCAAGGCACCTAGGAGGTGCCTTCCCCCTTTAGGACTCTTCCTTTCTTGCTCTCGTGGCGCATGGGCCTCTTGGGGCTGGTGCCCTTGGCCCATGTAGGCCAAGGCGCACACCCCTACAGCCCATGTGGCCCCGCGGGGCAGGTGGCCCCACCCGGTGGACCCCCGGGACCCTTCCGGTGGTCCCGGTACAATACCGGTGACCCCGAAACTTGTCCTGACGGCCGAAATAGCACTTCCTATATATAATTGTTTACCTCCGGACCATTCCGGGACTCCTCGTGACGTCCGGGATCTCATCTGGGACTCCGAACAACATTCGGGTTACTGCATATACATATCCCTACAACCCTAGCGTCACCGAACCTTAAGTGTGTAGACCCTACGGGTTCGGGAGACATGTAGACATGACCGAGATCGCTCTCCGGTCAATAACCAACAGCGGGATCAGGATACCCATTTTGGTTCTCACATGTTCCACGATGATCTCATCGGATGAACCACGATGTCGAGGATTCGATCAATCCCGTATACAATTCCCTTTGTCTAGCGGTACGATACTTGCCCGAGATTCGATCGTCGGTATCCCGATACCTTGTTCAATCTCGTTACCGGCAAGTCTCTTTACTCATTCCGTAACACATCATCCCGTGATCAACTCCTTGATCACATTGTGCACATTATGATGATGTCCTACTGAGTGGGCCCAGAGATACGTCTCCATCACAAGGAGTGACAAATCCCAGTCTTGATTCGTGCCAACCCAACAGACACTTTCGGAGATACCCGTAGTGCACCTTTATAGCCACCCAGTTACGTTGTGAAGTTTGGCACACCCAAAGTATTCCTACGGTATCCGGGAGTTGCACAATCTCATGGTCTAAGGAAATGATACTTGACATTAGAAAAGCTTTACCATACGAACTACGCGATCTTTGTGCTAGGCTTAGGATTGGGTCTTGTCCATCACATCATTCTCCCAATGATGTGATCCCGTTATCAACGACATCCAATGCCCATGGTCAGGAAACCGTAACCGTCTATTGATCAACGAGCTAGTCAACTAGAGGCTTACTAGGGACATGGTGTTGTCTATGTATCCACACATGTATCTGAGTTTCCTATCAATACAATTCTAGCATGGATAATAAACGATTATCATGAACAAGGAAATATAATAATAATCAATTTATTATTGCCTCTAGGGCATATTTCCAACAAAAAGACCTGTGGTTTAGGGCCCACTCAAAAGAAAACACCGTTGAACGATTTACAAGAGGGAAAACACCGGTTGAATTAAATGGCTTGAATGAGGGAACATCCTCGAAAGAGCTTGAACGAATGTAGAGTGGAAACACGAATCCTCGAGATATCTTCAGCACTCCGGAATAAATGAATAGCGAAGAGTGGATGATTATGAGGTGCACCGGCATGAGAAGGTATTTGAAACGAGGAAAAAGATATGATCAATAACGCTTGAATTTAAACCACCGAAGAAGAAAAATGAGTGAAGAGTGACGAACTTGAAGCTCCGTTAGAAACTTCATGAGAATCACCGGATACAAACATTGAAAGAAAAGAATAGAGAGACTTCCATCGATAACATGGATACTTGATTAAGGAATCTGAGTCCTTAAAAAAAACAAGGGTGGGAGGGAGGGACAACAAAGACAACTTGGGATGGATGAAACAACACCGTTGAGAAGACTTGAGTTGATATTGCGGATGTAGAAATGATCGGATCCACTTGAAGAGAAACACGCCAGTGGAAAAGGATTAACATGACAATATCGATGATCATGAAGGATTGGTATTCACATCGGAGTATGAGAACACCATTTAGGAAAGGTATGGAATCAACACTTGACATTGAAGCAACTCGAATACCACAACTCAAAAACAACAACAAAGGGTTGGCTTGCAGAATAAGCCGGAGCAAACATATGATCGAGATTTCGTCCGAAGTTTTCATGGTGGGGCCTACACGGGCTCGATCGTACAGCACCATCATGTAGAAGGCAGTGCACATGACATACGAAGCGTCCCCGAGTCGGCATAGCCAAGGACTCTTTAAGACACAACGAGACCACTGTAAAACCGACCGTGAACAGGCGGACCACTAGACGTCGAACCCCAATTTCATATCATACATCTGTCGGAAAGATATCCTAAGAGCTACTTGAATTCCCACTTATGAAACTCCCGAAATTTTCCGGTTATGCAATCAGGTGTTGGGGATACAGGGGAAGCATAATATCTCACCCAAACTAGCAAATCCTACATCCAGCTGTATCCATCCTTCAACACATAACCAAGAAACCTTCGGAAATCATCTACCTCAACCTTCGAAAAGCATCCGTTATACAAGTTATGGCGATACTCCCGAACTCCCGCCCCAGTACTGGGTGGCGTCGAGGTTATCTCACCAACGAACTGCATAAAAGAGATTTTCGATGTCGGCGTACTAAACTCAGGTATTCTAGAACTGCAACGATAAAATTATGACGACAACACCTCAGAGCTCAACTCCCGGGGACACTTCCACAAAACCCCTGACAGGAGGCACCAAGACAATGTTCTCATCATAAAACCATCGGAACGATTCCAAGATACCCGCGTGATCCTAAAAAAAATTTAGTGAAATTTGATAAGAGAAGAGTCAAAACTCTACGTCAGGATGCCTTACCAGAGCGATGAGGAGACTGGGAAGTAAAAAGAATTCCTAAGCTCTCCGATATATAATTCCTAGAAGACTCAAAACATTTTTCTAGACACAACTCGGCCGCTAAAAAACGATCAATCAGCGGGGGCTCCTAAGGTCGGGGAAGGCTCTGATACCAACTTGTAACGCCCTCGATACGGCTATATCTCCCACGTGTCGAAGCACGACTTAGAGGAATAACCGCATTGAAAGCAATGTCGCAAGTGAGGTAATCTTCGCACAACCCATGTAATACATAAGGGAAAGAGATACATAGTTGGCTTACAAACGCCACTTCACACAATTACATGAATAAAGCATTACAACATCCAAATACAATCAAGGTCCGACTACGGAACCAAAATAAAAGAAGAACCCCAAATGCGACACGGTCCCCGATCGACCCCAACTGGGCTCCACTACTGATCAACTAGAACGAAACAACACAAAGGGACAAGATCTTCAACGAGCTCCTCCTAAGCTGGGTTGCGTCATCTGCACGGACTCATCGGCACCTGCAAGCTGGTTTTGGAAGTATCTGTGAGCCACAGGGACTCAGCAATCTCGCACCCTCGCGATCAAGACTATTTAAGCTTATGGGTAAGGTAAGAGTATGAGGTGGATCTGCAGCAAGCGACTAGCATATATGGTGGCTAACATATTCACAAAAGAGAGCGAGAAGAGAAGGCAAAGCGCGGTCAAGAAACTATGATCAAGAAGTGATCCTATAGCAACCTACGTCAAGCATAACTCCAACAACCGTGTTCACTTCCCGGACTCCGCCGGAAAGAGACCATCACGGTTACACACGCGGTTGATGCATTTTAATTAAGGTCAAGTTCAGGTTTTCTACAACCGGACATTAACAAATTCCCATCTGCCCATAACCGCGGGCACGGCTTTCGAAAGTTCAAATCCCTGCAGGGGTGTCCCAACTTAGCCCATCACAAGCTCTCACGGTCAACGAAGGAATAGACCTCCTCCCGAGACATTCCGATCAGACTCGGTATCCCGGTACTCCAAGACATCCTCGACAATGGTAAAACAAGTCCAGCAAGACCACCCGATGCGCCGACATCCCGATAGGAGCTGCACATATCTCGTTCTCAGGGCACACCAGATAAGCTAAGCGTACGGGAGCCAACGTAACCCAAGTTGCCAAGGGACGGCCCCGCACGGTGCTCTGGGTTGGACCAACACTTAGACAAGCACTGGCCCGGGGGGGTTAAAATAAGATGACCCTCGGGATGCGCGACTCCCAAGGGAAAAAGGCTAGGTGGCGAATGGCAAAACCAAGGTTGGGCCTTGCTGGAGGAGTTTTATTCAAAGCGAACTGCCAAGGGGTTCCCATTACAACCCAACCGCGTAAGGGACGCAAAATCCGGGAACATAACACCGATATGACGGAAACTAGGGCGGAAAGAGTGGAACAAAACACCAGGCATAAGGCCGAGCCTTCCACCCTTTACCAAGTATATAGATGCATTAATTAAATAAGATATATTGTGATATCCCAACAAGTAAACATGTTCCAACAAGGAACAACATCTCCATGTTCCAACAAGGAACAAAACTTCAATCTTCACCTGCAACTAACAACGCTATAAGAGGGGCTGAGCAAAGCGGTAACAAAGCCAAACAACGGTTTGCTAGGACAAGGTGGGTTAGAGGCTTGGTTCAACAATATGGGAGGCATGATAAGCAAGTGGTAGGTATCGCAGCATAGGCATAGCAAAAGAGCGAGCAACTAGCAAAGCAAAGATAGTAGTGATTTCGAGGGTATGATCATCTTGCCTGAAATCCCGCAAGGAAGAAGAACGAGTCCATGAAGAAGATAAACGGACGTAGACGAACGGGTCCTCACAACGCGACGTTACCGGAACCAACCCGAAGAAGCAAACACCGGAAAGAAGCACACAACATAGTAAACAACCCATGCATGAACATGGTATGATATGCGGGATGCGGTATGCGATGCATATGCATGATATGACAAGGAATGCATGAGCCTGGCCTCAACTTGGAAATCCAAGTGTGCCACTGGAAAGATGAGATGAAATCGCTTGAAAACGATATAAAGAACGCCGGAATCGGAGTTACGGTTTGGAAATGGCAAGCGATTCAAATATGACACCGGTCTGCGATTTACAGCAAGTAGCCATCTAAATGCAATGAGATGAACATGCTACAGCACACAAACATGGCATAAAAATACATGGCAGGGATGCATTCATGATGCTTAACAAAAGTCTAGCACTGAGCTACGGCCAATTCATCCATTAACAGGTTCAAACAAGCATGGCAAAAGTGCAAACGGTAAACAGATCTCAGACTTAGTGAAATTAACACTTGTCTGGAATCTCAGATCAGATAGCACTCCTCGGAGCAACAAAACTATATGCTACAGGACCTGAACATGACAAAGTAAGACATGGCATGGAGCTACTCAAATAGCTTAACAAAAGTCCCTTAGTGACCTTGAGCCAAAAGGGATCGGAAAATATACTAACAAGCACACGAACATAGCAAAAACATAATCAGTTTTCAGACTTAGTGAAAACTGACACATGCTGAAACATAACTCACGTAGGCATGTTTACGAGCTCAATGCTCTCACTACGGTGCAAGTCATGCCAAGGCAAGCATACATCCATCAAGAAGGCACAAAATACAAGCTATACATGGCAATAACAATGGCATAGCATGCACAGATCAACTACAACAACATCGGCAAAATCGCAAACAAGTAGACGATCTGCCTAGATTCACAAAGTAGCAAAAGTAGAGCTCGATTGACTCAAGCTAGGTTGCTCCATAATTGCAAACAAAGGCATGGATGGATAGAGCACCACAAGGTTAACAAAACATCCTTACTGACCATCCTCAAAAGAGGCACGGATCACTAGGAAACAACACGAACATATCATGCACACAATAATCATGGAAAAAATGACAAATGTCTAAGATGGAGTAACAGATCTGACAATTAACTCAAGTAGCCCTCTTCTAACAGCATTTCGGGCACCAAGATGACCTCAAATGAAAATGATGCAATGGAATGAAATGATGCACTCTCTGAGACGAACATTTTGATATGTTATATGCCCAAAACGGAGCTGCGGATGAGGAGTTACGATGCGACGAACAGAGGCACATGGATCTGTGAATTTCGGGGACTTGGAGAAAATTATACCTCCGGAAAATTCAAACCGGGACGAAGTGGTACGGGACGGAGGGATCCGGATCTGGGCAAGGATGTTTGGATCGGGGAAGTGGTGGATCTGATCCCGCTTTCTCCGGATCCAGCCGGAGTAGCTCCGGCGAGCTCGAGGAAGAACTCCAGCGGGGTGGCTCGGGCTCCGGCGAGCGTGGCATGGCGGCAGCCGGCGAAAGACGGCGACCGGACGGAGGGCGGTGAGGCGAGCTCGAGGCGGCGGGGCGCTCTGCTGCGGCGGAGCAGGGCGGAGGGGCTACGCGGTGGAGGCGGCGGCCGGCGAGCTCCGGCGAAGGAGTGGGGCGGCGCGTGGAGGAGCAGGCGCCCGAGGCGGCGGCGAAGAGCAGCGCCGGCGAGCTCCGGCGAAGGGCGGCGGCCAGCGGGGAGGTTCGGAGGCGGCGCAGGCATCTTCCGATGGTTGCGGCGGTGGCCGGCGCAGCTCCAGCGGCCAGGAGCAGCGAAGACGGCGGGCGGCGCGCGCAGGGTCTCCCGCGGGCCCGGCGCGGCCCGGGGCGGGCCGGAGATGGGCTCCGCGGGCCCGGCGGTGCGGGGACCGCGGCGGTGGGCAGGTGTCGTGATCCGATTGGACGAGGGGGTTGGAGGCGGACATGTCCATCGGTGGAGTCTTTGTCCGGCGCGTGAGGAGCGGGAGGGATCTAGGGTTTGCACCGCGAATTTCGGAGGGGATCACATATTTATAGGTAGAGAGAGCTAGGTGAGTCCAAATGAGGTGCGGTTTTCGGCCACGCGATCGTGATCGAACGCTCTAGATGATGGAGCAGAGTTTGGTGGGTTTTGGGCCAAATTGAAGGGGTGTTGGGCTGCAACACACACGAGGCCTTTTCGGTTCCTCGGTTAACCATTGGAGTATCAAACGAAGTCCAAATGGTACGAAACTTGACAGGCGGTCTACCGGTAGTAAACCAAGGCCGCATGACAAGTCTCGGTCCAATCCGGAAATGTTTAATCCCCACACATGAAAGAAAGGTAGAAATGACCACCGGGGGAGAATGAAGCGCCGGAATGCAAAACGGACAACGGGGAAAATGCTCGGATGCATGAGACGAACACGTATGCAAATGAAAGGCACATGATGACATGATATGCAATGCATGACATGCAAGCAATGACAAGGCAACACCAGCGGGCCCACAAGGAGCTCATGCGTCAGATGCAGAGATGTGATGGTCGAGCTCTTCCGCCTCCCATCACCTGGAGTCGTAGTGTCACTCTATGCCCTTTTTGGTGTCTCGCTGCCAAAGGGGGAGAGAGTGTAGGGATTTTTGCTACGTCTCGAGCTAGCGTTGGTTTTCCCCGAAGAGGAGGGGGTGATGCAGCATAGTAGCGTAAGTATTTCCCTCAGTTTTTGAGAACCAAGGTATCAATCCAGTAGGAGGTCACGCGCAAGTCCCTCGTACCTGCACAAAACGGTAGCAACTCGCAACCAACGCTTAGGGGTTGTCAATCCCTTCACGGTCACTTACGAGAGTGAGATCTGATAGAGATAATATTTTTGGTATTTTTGGTATAAAGATGCAAAGTGAAAGGTAAAAGCAAAACAAGTAAAATAAAGTAATGGAGATTGATATGATGAGAATAGACCCGGGGGCCATAGGTTTCACTAGTGGCTTCTCTCGAGAGCATAGATATTCTACGGTGGGTGAACAAATTACTGTTGAGCAATTAATAGAATTGGGCATAGTTATGAGGTTATCTAGGTATGATCATGTATATAGGCATCACGTCCGTGACAAGTAGACCGACTCCTGCCTGCATCTACTACTAATACTCCACTCATCGATTGCTATCCAGCATGCATCTAGAGTATTAAGTTAAAAACAGAGTAACGCCTTAAGCAAGATGACATGATGTAGAGGAATAAATTCATGCAATATGATAAATACCCCATCTTGTTATCCTCGATGGCAACAATACAATACGTGCCTTGCAACTCTTTCTGTCACTGAGTAAGGACACCGCAAGATTGAACCCAAAGCTAAGCACTTCTCCCATTGCAAGAACTACCAATCTAGTTGGCCAAACCAAACGGATAATTCGAAGAGACTTGCAAAGATAACTCAATCATACATAAAAGAATTCAGAGAAGATTCAAATATTATTCATAGATAAGTTGGATCATAAACCCACAATTCATCGGTCTCAACAAACACACCGCAAAAAGAAGATTACATCGAATAGATCTCCACGAGAGAGGGGGAGAACATTGTATTGAGATCCAAAAAGAGAGAAGAAGCCATCTAGCTACTAGCTATGGACCCGAAGGACTGAAGTAAACTACTCACACTTCATCGGAAGGGCTATGGTGTTGATGTAGAAGCCCTCCGTGATGGATGCCCTCTCCGACGGAGCTCCGGAACAGGCCCCAAGATGGGATCTCGTGGATACAGGAAGTTGCGGCGGTGGAATTAGGTTTTTTGGCTCTCCTGGTCTAATGGGGGTACGTAGGTATATATAGGAGGAAGGAGCATGTCGGTGGAGCTCCGAGGGGCCCACAAGGCAGGGGGCGCGCCCAGGGGGGGCGCCCTCCACCCTCGTGACCTCCCCGGAAACTTCTTGGAGTAGGGTCCAAGTCTCCTGGATCACGTTCGGTGAGAAGATCACGTTCCCGAAGGTTTCATTCCGTTTGGACTCCGTTTGATATTCTGTTTCCTCGAAATACTGAAATAGGCAAAAAACAGCAATTCTGGGCTGGGCCTCCGGTTAATAGGTTAGTCCCAAAAATAATATAAAAGTGGAAAATAAAGCCCAATATAGTCCAAGACAGTAGAGAAAGTAGCATGGAGCAATCAAAAATTATAGATACGTTGGAGACGTATCAGGCTTCCCCAGGCTTAATTCCTGCTCGTCCTCGAGTAGGTAAATGATAAAAAGAGAATTTTTGATGCGGGGTGATACTTTGGCATAATTTCAATGTAAATCTTCTTAATCATGGTATGAATATTCAGATCCGAAAGGTTCAAGACAAAAGTTCATATTGACATAAAAATGATAATACTTCAAGCATACTAATCAAACAATTATGTCATCTCAAAATAACATGGCCAAAGGAAGTTCATCCCTACAAAATCATATAGTTAGGCTATGCTTCATTTTCGTCACACAAAGATGTTCCCAACTTCTATACCCCCGATGACAAGCCAAGCAATTGTTTCATACTCAAATAATCTCAAACTTTTTCAACCTTCACGCAATACATGAGCGCGAGCCATGGACATAGCACTATGGGTGGTATAGAATATGATGATGGGGATTGTGTGGAGAAGACAAAAAAAAGGAGAAAGTCTCACATCAACGAGGCTAATCAATGAGCTATGGAGATGCCCATCAATTGATGTTAATGCAAGGAGTAGGGATTGCCATGCAACGGATGCACTAGAGCTAAGAATGCTCAACAAAACAAAACTATTGGGTGTGCATCCAACTTGCTTGCTCATGAAGACCTAGGGCATTTTGAGGAAGCCCATCGTTGGAATATGCAAGCCAAGTTCTATAATGAAAAATTCCCACTAGTATGAACAAGACAACTTATGAGACTCACTATATGAAAATCATGGTGCTACTTTGAAGCACAATATATGAGACTCACTACATGAAGAACAAGGTGCTACTTTGAAGCACAAGTGTGGAAAAAGAGATAGTAGCATTGCCCTTTTTATTTTCTCTTTTTTTGGGCCTTTCTTTTTTCTTTTTGGCCTTTCTCTCTCTTTTTTTGATTGGGAAATGCTCTAATAATGATGATCATCACACTTCTATTGATTACAACATAATGATTACAACTCGATACTAGAACAAGATATGACTCTATATGAATGCCTCCGGCGGTGTACCGGGATGGTGCAATGAATCAAGAGTGACATGTATGAAAATAATGCATGGTGGCTTTGCCACAAATACGATGTCAACTACAAGATCATGCAATGGCAATATGACAAAAGTAAAGCATGTCATGATGATGATGATGATGATGGAAGTTGCATGGCAATATATCTCGGAATGGCTATGGAAATGCCATGATAGGTAGGTATGGTGGCTGTTTTGAGGAAGATATAGGGAGGTTTATGTGTGAAAGAGTGTATCATATCACGGGGTTTGGATGCACCGGCGAAGTTTGCACCAACTCTCAATGTGAGAAAGGGCAATGCACGGTACCGAAGAGGCTAGCAAATGGCGGAAAGGTAAAAGTGCGTATAATCCATGGACTCAACATTAGTCAAAAGAACTCATATACTTATTGCAAAAATTTAGAAGTCATCAAAAATCAAGTACTATGCGCATGCTCCTAGGGTGATAGATTGGTAGGAAAAGACCATCGCTCGTCCCCGACTGCCACTCATAAGGATGCACAGGCCAGGTACACTTCATGCTTCAAATTTGTTACACAACTTTAACCATACGTGCATGCTACGGGACTTGCTAACTTCAACACAAGTATTTCTCAAATTCACAACTACTCAACTAGCATGACTATGATATTATCACCTCCATATCTCAAAACAATTATCAAGCATCAAACTTATCTTAGTATTCAACCCACTAAAAAGAAAGTTTCACATATCTTGAATACCAAGTATATTAACATTAAGCAAATTACCATGCTATTAACGACTCTCAAAATAATCTAAGTGAAGCATGAGAGATCAAGTTTCTTTAAAACAAACCACCACCGTGCTCTAAAAGATCTAAGTGAAGCACTAGAGCAAAAAATTTCATGCTCAAAAGGATATAAGTGAAGCACATAGAGTAAACTATCAAGCTCAAAAGATATAAGTGAAGCACATAGAGTATTCTAACAAATTTCAATTCATACATGGCTCTCTCAAAAGGTGTGTACAGCAAGGATGATTGTGGTAGACTAACAAGCAAAGACGCAAATAATACAAGACGCTCCAAGAAAAACACATATCATGTGGTGAATAAAAATATAGCTCCAAGTAAATTACCGATGGAAGTGGACGAAAGAGGGGATGCCTTCCGGGGCATCCCCAAGCTTTGACTTTTTGGTGTCCTTGGATTATCTTGGGGGTGCCATGGGCATCCCCAAGCTTAGGCTCTTGCCACTCCTTGTTCCATAATCCATCAAAAGAATTCACCCAAAACTTGAAAACTTCACAACACAAAACTCAATAGAAATCTCGTGAGCTCCGTTAGAGAAAGAAAACAAAAGACTACTTTAAGGTACTGTAGTGAACTTGTTCTTTATTTGTATTTGTGTTAAACCTACTGTATTCCAACTTCTCTATGGTTTATAAATTATTTTACTAGCCATAGATTCATCAAAATAAGCAAACAACACACGCAAAACAGAATCTGTCAAAAACAGAACATTCTGTAGTAATCTGTTACTAACGCAAACTTCTGGAACCCAAACAATTCTACCAAAATTAGACGACCTGGGCAATTTGTTTATTGATCAGTAGCAATTGGAATCACTATTTTATCACGTTCTGGTGATTTTTGACAATTCGGGCACTGAGCGCAAAGATTCTGGAAATTACAGCAAGATCAAATAACTATCTTCCAAGAAGATCTAATAGGTTTAACTTGGCACAAACACTAATTAAAAGATAAAACCACATCTAAACAGAATCTAGATGGATTATTTATTCCTAAACAAAACCAAAAACAAAAAACACAAAATAAAATTGGGTTGCCTCCCAACAAGCGCTATCGTTTAACGCCCCTAGCTAGGCATAAAAGCAAGGATAGATCTAGGTATTGCCATCTTTAATAGGCAATCCATAAGTGGCTCTCATGATAGATTCGTATGGTAATTTTATTTTATTTCTAGGAAAGTGTTCCATGCCCTTCTTTAAGGGAAATTGGAATTTAATATTCCCTTCCTTCATATCAATAATTGCACCAATCGTTCTAAGGAAAGGTCTACCAAGAATAATAGGACATGGATTGCAATCTATATCAAGAACGATAAAATCTACGGGCACATAATTCCTATTTGCAACAATAAGAACATCATTAATTCTTCCCATAGGTTTTTTAATAGTGGAATCCGCAAGATGCAAGTTTAGAGAGCAATCATCAAAGTCACAGAAATCTAACAAATCACACAAAGCTTTGGGGATAGTAGAGACACTAGCACCCAAATCACACAAAGCATGAAACTCATAATTTTTAATTTTAATCTTAATTGTAGGTTCCCACTCATCATGGAGTTTTCTAGGGATAGAAACTTTCAACTCAAGCTTTTCTTCATAAGATTGCATTAAGGCGTCAACAATGTGTTCGGTAAAGACCTTATTTCGACTCAAAGGATGAGGAGAATTTAACACGGATTGCAACAAGGAAATACAATCAATTAAAGAGCAATTTTCATAGTTAAATTCCTTGAGATCCAAAATAGTGGGTTTAGCAATATCTAGATTTTTATTTCTTTCAATCCCTTTTTTATCAATTTCATCATCAGGATCTAAAAACTCAGAATTCTTAGAACGCCTTCTAGGTAAGGGAAGATCATAATCAGATTCATCAAGATTCATATTGCAAAACAAAGGTTTAATAGGGGACACATCAATAACTTTCAGATCTTCATCTTGATTTTCATAGTTATTCGGTTTAGCGGCCATCTTATTGACTAAGGTGGCTTGCATATCCGAAATTTCAGCGGTCATTTTTTCAAGATGAGCAATTTGGGCTCTTACACCATCAAATTCTTTGGACATATCATCGAGCTCTTTATTCATATAACTCATAAAACTCTTTTGTTCCTTAAGCTCGTTTCTAAAGAAATTATTATGCTCGAATTGCAAGACCATAAACTTCCTGACATTGTTTTCGATATCTTCTAGCCTTTTAAGGTGAAGATCACCAAAATTAGGTCAGGCCATCGTGACGAACAAGCAAGCAAACTAACACACGAGCAAACAAAAGGCAAAGGGAAAAAGAGGAGGAGATTGGGAAAGAGAGGGCGAATAAAACGGCAAGGGTGAAGTGGGGGAGAGGAAAACGAGAGGCAAATGGCAAATAATGTAATGCGACAGATAGAGATTGTGATGGGTACTTGGTATGTTGATTTTTGCGTAGACTCTCCGGCAACGGCGCCAGAAATGGCTCGTTGATGGGAGAGTAAATCTTGACTTGACTTGGCGTAGGCCTCCCCGGCAACGGCGCCAAAAATCCTTCTTGCTACGTCTCGAGCTAGCGTTGGTTTTCCCCGAAGAGGAGGGGGTGATGCAGCACAGTAGCGTAAGTATTTCCCTCAGTTTTTGAGAACCAAGGTATCAATCCAGTAGGAGGTCACGCGCAAGTCCCTCGTACCTGCACAAAACGGTAGCAACTCGCAACCAACGCTTAGGGGTTGTCAATCCCTTCACGGTCACTTACGAGAGTGAGATCTGATAGAGATAATATTTTTGGTATTTTTGGTATAAAGATGCAAAGTGAAAGGTAAAAGCAAAACAAGTAAAATAAAGTAATGGAGATTGATATGATGAGAATAGACCCGGGGGCCATAGGTTTCACTAGTGGCTTCTCTCGAGAGCATAGATATTCTACGGTGGGTGAACAAATTACTGTTGAGCAATTAATAGAATTGGGCATAGTTATGAGGTTATCTAGGTATGATCATGTATATAGGCATCACGTCCGTGACAAGTAGACCGACTCCTGCCTGCATCTACTACTAATACTCCACTCATCGATTGCTATCCAGCATGCATCTAGAGTATTAAGTTAAAAACAGAGTAACGCCTTAAGCAAGATGACATGATGTAGAGGAATAAATTCATGCAATATGATAAATACCCCATCTTGTTATCCTCGATGGCAACAATACAATACGTGCCTTGCAACTCTTTCTGTCACTGAGTAAGGACACCGCAAGATTGAACCCAAAGCTAAGCACTTCTCCCATTGCAAGAACTACCAATCTAGTTGGCCAAACCAAACGGATAATTCGAAGAGACTTGCAAAGATAACTCAATCATACATAAAAGAATTCAGAGAAGATTCAAATATTATTCATAGATAAGTTGGATCATAAACCCACAATTCATCGGTCTCAACAAACACACCGCAAAAAGAAGATTACATCGAATAGATCTCCACGAGAGAGGGGGAGAACATTGTATTGAGATCCAAAAAGAGAGAAGAAGCCATCTAGCTACTAGCTATGGACCCGAAGGACTGAAGTAAACTACTCACACTTCATCGGAAGGGCTATGGTGTTGATGTAGAAGCCCTCCGTGATGGATGCCCTCTCCGACGGAGCTCCGGAACAGGCCCCAAGATGGGATCTCGTGGATAGAGGAAGTTGCGGCGGTGGAATTAGGTTTTTTGGCTCTCCTGGTCTAATGGGGGTACGTAGGTATATATAGGAGGAAGGAGCACGTCGGTGGAGCTCCGAGGGGCCCACGAGGCAGGGGGGCGTGCCCAGGGGGGCGCCCTCCACCCTCGTGACCTCCCCGGAAACTTCTTGGAGTAGGGTCCAAGTCTCCTGGATCACGTTCGGTGAGAAGATCACGTTCCCGAAGGTTTCATTCCGTTTGGACTCCGTTTGATATTCTGTTTCCTCGAAATACTGAAATAGGCAAAAAAACAGCAATTCTGGGCTGGGCCTCCGGTTAATAGGTTAGTCCCAAAAATAATATAAAAGTGGAAAATAAAGCCCAATATAGTCCAAAACAGTAGATAAAGTAGCATGGAGCAATCAAAAATTATAGATATGTTGGAGACGTATCAATTTGCTTCTTGTGTCGTGGTTTGAGTCGTCTTGTGGTTTCTTGTGTGTTCTCTTGGTGTCCTTCTTTGGTTTGGTTTGGTGTGAGACCTAAGCTCTAGACATATGGTGTGAGACATATGCTCCCTATCGCTACCTTATTACTTATGTGTTGTCTGAGTACTGTAGTTTATTGTGAGATGCATGCTTGTCTTGTTTATTCAATTCTCTCATATATCTTGTGCTTAGTATTGTTGGACTATAAAATATAGGGGGAGTGTTGATCCGAATGTGTGGGTCGTGCCATCTCTTGGTGCACACATTCTGGGGGAGCCCGTCTATATTTTGTAGTTCTTAGCTTTCTTCGTTTTATTTATTTTCCTTGCGCAAATCCCTAGTTGTCATCAATCCACCAAAAAGGGGGAGATTGTTACGACATATCTCTCTCAAGGTAGTTTTGGTGATTGATGACAACATGTTTGCGGACTAATCTTGTGCTTTAAATAATTCACAGATTCTCCCCTAGCACGAGACGCCTTCTTCCCCTCGGAGTGTATTTCAAGACGGTGTAGCTCTTTCGTTTCTTTCTCGGTGGACTAGTTGCGTAGAGGGCACCGTACTATCAAGAGGGGGTCCGCTGGGGTTTTGCATGGGTAGAATCAGCACGTACACATCAGCTTCCTCACCCTCCGAGCATTTCCTTTCCATTGAAGAGATCTCTCCTCTCTTCCTTGTCCTGTCTGGGTCTAAGCGGTAGTACCGCGCACCCAGCGGTAGTACCGCTGAGGAGCCAAGCGGCAGTACCGCTCCGCAGCGGTAGTACCGCCCTTGGCTCCACAGCAGTAGTACCGCTGGGGGCCTGGCACCTCCGCCTTGTCCTCAGCATATTTGAGAGATCCCTTCTCTCTCTCTCGCCCCAGCGGTAGTACCGCACTGCCTGTGGTACTACGGTCGAAGGGTCACAAGCGGCAGTACCGCTCCACAGCGGTACTACCGCCCTTGACCCCACTGCCGTAGTACTGCTGGGTAGTCTAGCTCCTACCGCCTCGATTCAAGAGGTCTTTTTCTCGTGTCGGGTTTTGCCGCACTAGTCACGGTTGTAGTGGCGGTAGTACCGTTCTAGGAGTGGTAGTACCGCCCTACCACCGCGGTAGTACCGCATTTGGGTCCGTTCCCTACTAAGTCTCCTCAGCGCGGCAGTACCGCTGGCTGGCGCGGCAGTACCGTCGCTTGGCGGTAGTACAGCCCCTTCTCAGCGGTAGTACCGCCCTGTGCGGGGCTGGTTGGTGGGGGGCAACGGGATTGTTGCCCCCACTATAAAAGGGAGTCCCCTTCTTCCTTCTCACCTACCTCTTCCTCCCCCAAGCTCCATTTATTGCTCAAGCTCCATTAAATACTCCAAGATTCATTTTTCCCGATTTATCTCCCTAGCCAATCAAACTTGTTGATTTGCTCGGGAGTGGTTGAGAAGGCTCCGATCTACACTTCCACCAAGGGATTTTTGATTCCCCCACTCATCCCTAGCGGATCTTGTTACTCTTGGGTGTTTGAGCACCCTAGACGGTTGAGGTCACCTCGGAGCCATATTCCATTGTGGTGAAGCTTCGTGGTCTTGTTGGGAGCCTCCGATTAAGTTGTGGAGATTGCCCCAACCTTGTTTGCAAAGGTTCGGTCGCCGCCTTCAAGGGCACCAATAGTGGAATCACGGCATCTCGCATTGTGTGAGGGCATGAGGAGAATACGGCGGCCCTAGTGGCTTCTTGGGGAGCATTGTGCCTCCACACCGCTCCAACGGAGACGTACTTCCCCTCAAAAGGAAGGAACTTCGGTAACACATCCTCATCTTCACCGGATCCACTCTTGGTTATCTCTTACCTTTACTTGTGCAAGCTCTTTAGTGTTTCTACCCTTGCTTGCTTGTATGCTTGTTGTTATTGCATCATATAGGTTGCTCACCTAGTTGCACATCTAGACAACCTACTTTGATGCAAAGTTTAATTTGGTAAAGAAAAGCTAAAAATTGGCAGTTGCCTATTCACCCCCCCCCCCTCTAGTCAACCATATCGATCCTTTCAGCTTGTGAGCCCGTGTTAAAGTTATTTGTCAGTTTTAGTTGAGACTAGCATGCCCGCGCGGCGGCACGCCGCGCCTGTTGAAACATAATATGAAAGGTCTTTATGTGGTGATGGAAAAGTTTATGTGTTAATTTTCCATCTAATGGCTCAGTTGTTGCTTGTTTTTTACACTATGATGTACTCCTGTATGAACATTAAGTTCTTATATATGGATGCTGGACAAGTTTATTTGTTAATTGTACAACTAATGGCTTAGTTGTTGCTTGTTTTCTACATTATAACGTATGCATGAACATTAAGTTGTTATATGTGGACACTGGAAAAGTTTATTGAATAAAACAGTTGCTACATTTCATACAAGGGGGAATACAATTAGAGCTTGCATGCTAAATTTGTGTCGTTATGGTAAATCATTTCATCGTTCTACGACCACATGCTAGATTGGTGTCGATGATGAAATGGTAGAGCGCCTATGCAAATTCTTGGATGCGATTCTGTGCACTTTGACACCAGGGTATGTCACTATCGAGTCAATGGTGTGTGGTTGCTGTGGATACATGGGTAATGGTATGGTATCTGAAAAATTGTCATAGATTATTGTTCGAGTTTTGATTTGTCTTGTGAATTCATTTTGCTGAAAAGTTGCATGTTGACAGGCCATGTTGAGTTGCCATTGTAAGGTTCATGCAAAATCTTGAACACTAAATAAGTTTCTTTTTGCAACATTGAATGCTTGATGAAGAAGCCACAGCCCCTGCTGGTCCAGAGACGCCGCCACTCCTGGGTGGTCTGATGCGCTACAGTCTGCAGTGTAATGTTGTTGGGTGCACTGTGCACACTACAGTGCTACAACATAATGTAATTATGTTTAGCACGATTAGCGCCATATCGAGCAAATTTGCTAAATATAGTGTGCCCCTTCCAAATACGCTATAGCGACACTATAACGGTGAAATAGCGCGCTTTTTGTTTCGTTGATTATGACATGGGTCTCTGTATTTTAAAGCAATATGGGGATATGCATTCACCATTGATTTATATTTTAGTATAGTATTGCGAAGGGAAAACCTGATCAATGCTATAAAATTAGACATTTCCCCCCTTAGCCCAGCATGAATAACAAAAAAATGACATTTTCCCCCTTAGCCCAGCATGAATAACAAAAAAAAATACAATGATCATATTCACCATAGAGAATGATCATTTCATTCATGTAAGACAAAATAAGAAGAAACCACTAATCTTGTAAGTAGTGCATAACCGGAAGAAACTGGAAAGGTTGCAGCCCGCGCTATGTCTTCCATGAAGAGCATCTCATTGTAGATGAATAAGAAGAGCAACAATGGTAGATAAGGCATTCCTTTGTGATATAGTGCACTGTTCTGAGGAAGTCAACCAGCTGATATGAAGTTAGAGTCATCAATGGTAGATAAGTGACGCATATTTTCAAAAATAGGTTATGCAAAAAGGGATGTTGTATATATCACACACCTTCCATTGGGAACAGATTCAAGTGGAAGTTACCGATGAAAGAGAAAATACCCCTTCATGACAGCGTCTTTGGTCCACACCTCTGCAATGCTCATGCAGGATACCGTTTTGGAGATGTGCATACTATCGAAGACGCATATTACGAACTGTCCTAAACCTCAATGGAAACAAAGACAATGAGTAGGAGGAGTATAGTGCTTCAGTGAGTAGCCCCAGGGCATTCCACAGCTCGACCCGGCCCTGCAGTGAAAGCAACATATGTTCGACTGGCTCCATCGCGGGGCAAATATCGCAGAAGCATAACTGAAACCGACAGTGTCGAACATATGTGCCATCAGGACGACATATTCAGTGCGCACCAGTCCATGGGAAGGCCGGAGCCTGCAGTTGCCGCAATAGGCAGCGGACACCCTAACACTGCCGCCGCTTTCTGTGGCCAGGGCGAAGTCAGCAAGGCTTCGGGCGACGGCGACGGCGGAGCCGCTGGAGGAGTAGCCAGAGATACGGCCTGGGGCACAGGGGTTTTGGCGAGGCCGCGAGAGTGCCGTAGTGCGCTTTCTTGTTGTTCATGCTGTAGACCATCTCGTCCATCACCGTATTGACCGGGCCATGCCCATCACCGCCGCGGCGATCGCGGCCAGCACTCTGCGCCATCTCCCGTGTATGCAAGTCGACCTCGTCCACGGCTGACTTGCAGCTGGGCTGGCGCGAGCTCAAGGCGGCGGCCTGCCATCTGCGCTGGAAGGCGGCGCCGGGCTGCGGCCAGAGAGACGTGAGAGGGCGCAAGGTAGCCGGGCCGTAGCGACCTCACACGCTGACGGCGGGAGGGCTGCATAGGGCGGCGGGGCAAGCCGCAAGCGTCGTCGTCGGGGAACGACTGCGAGTTGTCTGGGAGTGAGGACGCGTTGCCGGACGCATCACGCGTCTGACTGCCATGACGACATCGAGGTCTTGTGATGCCAAAGGCGGCCGTCTCTCGATCGCGCGCTTTTCCTACGCCGTCTGTCCTGCCTGTTATGTTCATGTCTGTGATGATCGAGACCCAGAAGCTCCACCGCCCTCCATGCCGAATCCACTATGATCATTGCACACAATATCGAACACATGCAGGTGCGCGTGATTTCTCACCTCTTATCTGGAGCTGCCGAGGACCATGGGAGGTGGCCCAGGCGATCGTATCGTTCCCGCCATAGCCGAGCATGATATGGCAGGTTCGGAGCATCTGGTGCCCGACCTGAGGAACCGGCCATATGATCAGTGGTTGTGTGATCCCACATACGCAAAGCAGAGGCGGAGGAGGTGCCTCTGTCGGAAGGGCGATGGAGTGGCCAGCGCCGGGAGGGAAAACGGGGGCCCGACGGTCGAGGCTCGTAGAGGGACGGGCCAACAGCGAAGTCATGAAGGGGACGACTGCAGGCATCTATTGGTGGGATTTGGGAGATGTGCAACCAAAAAGAAAAACACCTCCTTTTATAGGGACATACAACGAAGGTGATTGAGTCGTGCACGTTTCTAACTGGACAATCTAGAGATATCTACTATCGCCTACATCCATCAATCGACACAAAAGAAGAAGAAGAAAGGAACACAAATGCCTACGTTGAACGGCCGGCCATCGAGAGAAGCCTGGAAACGATCGATACATGCACGTGGCGTGAAAAACTCGCCGCTGCATGCATGCAACTGCAAAAAAAAAACCACCGCCTACCCACCGCTGCATGCATGCAACTGCAAAAAAAAAATCCACCGCCTATCCACCGCTGCATGCATGCATCTGCAAACAAAGCAGCAAAGATCAATCACGTCACGCATCTATGCCCCCCGCCATGCAGGCCCACCTCCACCGCCCCGGTTGACTTGGCACAAAATCCTGAAGAAAATCTCTAGGTGCATCATAATGTGTACCTCATCAGAACCCCCAGTAAATAACGTGTCGCATCCCTATTGGTTGGTTTTTCACTGATTGAAAAAAGTCAAAAAAACAGGGTAAAAGAAACCTGGTCAGATCTAGTATATGTATAATGATTATCTTGTACGCATATATTTGTTCTTGAGTTGAGCTAAATGTTTTTCGTATCAAATGTGCTATAAATGAATGTAAAATTATCAATAACTTGTGTATTGTTTGATCTACCCGCTGGGTACCCAATGGGTATAGGTACCCGTCGGCTATGGGTACGGGTATGTGTAGAATTTTGTACCCATTGACTACAGGGATATGGGTATGATATTTCTCTAGCCGCCCCATACCCTACCCATTGCCATCCTTACTTGAGCCTGGCTCACAGGAAACGGCCGATTCAGCCTGTTCCCATGCATGTAGGACTAGAGATGCTTTAAGTTTTATGCGGGCCGAGTATCTGATGCAGGCCGGTCAACTAAACAGGCTATTTTCCTCCCGGTCTGATTGGGGTTGATGCGGATTACCAAACACATCCTATATTCTAGCACTTTTTTGTCCTAGCACTACATGAATCGGCAAAGATGCCTAGTTCGGAGAGTTTGCCGAGTGCTTTCTATTGGCAGCTCGGCAATGCTACATTTTGCCAGAGGCAAATTTTAACATGCTCCCTCGTATCTTTTCTTTTGACATGAAAGGTAAGAGTAGATAATAGATCTGAGCGATTGATTTAATAAGTAGTGGATCCTAGTAACTCTTACCTTTTTACCTCCCATGTGGAAAGTGGAGGTAAGAGGTGACACGTTAAAATTGCTCTTATTGAGAATGGATATAAACGAACTCATAAATCACATGAAACTCTGCAAAATAGAGAAGTCTGCCCAATAGAGGAAAAGCAACTCGGCAATCAAACGAAACTCGCCCCCATTTCCCGTGTTTCCTTCCACACGAAGTTAGCAAAGACATGAGCAATGGGCCCGACACAACCCTGCTGACGGCAACATGCAATCGTTGCGACTTCTCTCGAGTTTCCACTAATGGGAACTCAGTAAACATTTATATTTTTCTTTTTTCCAAATAAGGAAGGCCAGGAGTCACCCCTTTGCCGAGTACACGCAATACAAAGATGCCACCAAAGCCATATCCCTTTATTTTCCTTAAGTAACCGACGCACGGATGACTCAGCTAAAAAAACCTAAGCCTTGCTAACGGAAAATAGTCTGGCTGGACTCCCTAGCATAGGTGTTTGCAGTACACAACAAGTTTTCCCTCAGTGAGAAACCGATGTATCAATCTATGGAGGTACCGGTATTCTGCGATAGTTTAATATTCTACAACACAAATAAAATACACTTGTGTCCCTAACTGTGCTAGCAAGGGTGCTAATCTTGCTAGTTGCACAAGACGATTAAAGGATAAAGTAGTAAATACTAATTTTGTATTTTTGAATAAATCAAAACTGAAAATAAAAGAGTTTATAAAAGTGTGGTAAGTAGACCATGGTTCATAGGTTCACCAAGTACATCTATCCAATACATAAAAGTGCGGTAACTAACATAATCACGTGAAAAAATGTATTTCATGTTCATGTCAAACATATAAGTGTTGATCTTACATAGACAATACGTCCAAAATACTATTAAACCCAGATACCCTCTGCATCTTGTAGCTAAATAGCCGGTGCATAGATCGAGATCCCTCTGCACGGTTTGGACTTTAAGGCCTCTTTTGGTTCATAGGATAGGATTATCATAGGAATATGAATTTTGTAGGAAATGAGATGACATGTATCTCAAATCCTATGAGTAGGAATAGGAAACAAGATGTCATTTGGTTGACACCAAAGGAATTTTTCCATTGAGTCTAGGATCTTTTTTATTTTCCTATGAAATGTGGAGGATAGGAACCAATCCTATGTAGGAATAGAAATTCATTCCTATGAATCAAAGGGCTCTAAAGAAAAAAATCCTATAAGAATTCTATCCTCTAGAATTTCTATGAAATTCTTATCCTCAAGAGGATGGGAGTGCATGCGCGGGGATGGTGTTATGTGGCCATGATGCATGGCTCCATCATTTTCTCTACGTGCAGGTCCCCATGGTCATGCCTGGACGTCTTGGATGTGTAGCTTGTCGGGTGCATGGAGGGTTTGGCTCTCGCGCACCATTGGACATAACTACCAATCATCTTGGAGTGTGATAGTTTGCAAGCTGTCCAAGTGACCAATGCTAATTAAGGGACATGATCGGTCCCAATATGCCATGGTTCTTTGGGAGGTGAAGATTGGCTTATGGGCGAGCAGGAGTGTAGAATTGCTCATATTTTTAGAGAGAGTAGAAGAATGTTAGTCATGTTTTCGCAAACTTTGAGAGGACGTAGGACCGTACTGTGGTTTGGATCCATTTTGGTCCTGTTAACATTCCTAGTTTGTGTAGAGATGAACTTCGCTGCTCTTGAGAAATACACTCCTTTTACCGTCGCAAAAAAAAATCTGGTAGTCCGCGCTCGGTAATATGGGAAAATGAAAGTGAAAAAGTTACACACTGCGTAGTAATCGATAGATAGGTTTATATCCGGACGAGAATTCTCCGAGCCTTCGAATGCTTTTAGTTAGGGCTAGGCTCAAAGTAAAAGAGATGACTTTGAAATATCATTATTCTTCTAGTATAGTATTATGTGTTTAACAAAATATCCAGCCCCTGTAAGTGGGCGTTGATTTATTTTATGAGTATATACTAGCATGAGATATTTTTACCCAACGATCGACACACATCACTGGTGGTTTCTTGTTACGCGCACGAGAGAGCGCGTTTATTGGGAAAACTTTACATGCGCATCAGCGTATGAACTCGCCAAAAATGGCCGGGCGGTAGCGCGGCGGGTTGTCCTTGCTAACAAACTCCTCAGCGGGGCCGATGAGGCTGTCCGCGGCCGGCATGATGAACGCCGCCACCGACGTCCGCGCCAGCGCTGAGTTGGCCACCGCCCGGTGCTCGATGCTCTTCAACATGCCGTTGGTGATGATCTGCGTCCAAACAATTAAAACATCAATGAACCCGTTGATTACAACCAGCCGGCCCGAACTTAGGGAGCAGTAATTAAGCCGATAACTGATTATCAATTTTAGGGCTAGCTAGCTACCTCCAGTTGGCGGCCGAAGTTGACAATGAAGGAGTTGGGTACGGGGTCTACGTTGATCCATTCGCCCTTGTAGACCACCTGTAGGCCGTTGACTGTGCCCGGTAGCAGGAGGGTGATGAGGTTCCGATCGCAGTGCGGCGGCAGGCCGAGCGTCAGGCTCGGGTCCGGGCATGGCGGATAGTGGTTGACGTGGATGACCACATCGCCTCCGCTGAGGTCCCCTTCGAAGTAGTCAGGCCGGAGCCCCATGCCCTCGCTTAGCAGCCGCAGCAGCTCCATAGCGACGCCTCTCGTCGGCATGATGAACTTCTCGATAACCTCCCTGGAGTGCACGAGACGAAAGAGTCAAAGCCAAATTGATCGGATCGGAGAGGCACACGGCGATCTTTACCGGAGACTCTGGGGCTTGTCGGGCCAGTCGTTCTTTGTGTCGCCGACGGGAAAGGCACAGGCAAGGCGGAGGCAGTCCCGCCAGTAACGATCGCCGTAGATGGTACCGGAGAAGAGCCGGTTGCGCTTGAACCTGTCCTCGGAGTACAAGGCCGTTTTGTCCGCCGCCGGCAGCCGGAAGAACTCCTCGCACACTTCCTCCATCTCCCGCATCGTCTGCTCGGAGACGCCGTGGTTGATCACCTGCATTCATTTGAATTACCACGCATTATTGGTGCCTCCATTCTCGTGATGCAGGAGTGATGTGTCTGTCTACTATGACAATGTTGGTGTCTCCGTGTGTGGAGGGTCAAGTGGAATTAAACGAGGGGATTGATTGCTGCTTGGTTTGTTTCGACTTGCCTGGAAGAAGCCGAGCTCCCTGCCGGCGTCCAGGACGGCGCGGCGAACCTCGTCGCGGCCGCGGCTGAGGTCGATAACGGGCAGCGATACGGCAACGGATGATGCCGGTGGGCGCTGGTCAGGCAGCAAGATGAAGCGGTCCGGGAGGGACGATGGCAGCGGGGCTGAGGAGAGCATATTCTCCATTGGAAGGATCACTGGAAGCGAGAGCGCACGAGGCAAGAAAGGAGACTCGATCCCACTTATTGTACATTCTTGAGTGCAGGGAACCTGCTATTTATAGTATTATCTTACACATGATCCCATATTTCTCTCTCCTCCGCGCCGGACAATGCTACGTTAGGTCGTATGAAAGTCGTACTTGGGTGCAAATATTAGCTTATTCAGCAACCACAATATATCAAGGAAAATGATTGTAATTCAGCCGACCCAAGTTTCTCTCCCATCGTCCTTATCCTTTCCGAGTCTTCACGTGCCCATCATTACCATTTTCTTCGTCTCCATTGACATCGGTCTCTCTCAGATTGAGAAAAAACGGAGAATATATCACAACACTGCTGTAAGCCTTGGGTAGTGGCCCACACACATGTGCCGGAACCATCCTAATGTCCTAATACTATTTTATTTTCAAAATTCTTATAAGTACATATACCGAATATTGCCTTTGGAGGCCGAGCTCCATGGAGCTCGGTTTTGGAAAGTTCAAAATTCATCAAATTTCATCTTTTCTATGTTTCAAAAAATTCAGAAAAATAAAGATATACATGGAGGCATAACACATATATGTGTAAATTTTCAGGGCAAAATACGTTGAAATGGGGCTGTGCAAAAAGGACAAATTTGGGACCTTTTAACACATGATACTATTAATTCATCCTCCCAAACCATGAATTTGTCTTTTTTGTATAGGCCGCATTTCAACGTATTCCATCCTAAAATGTTACACACATACACATAACACCCTTATTTACATGCACAAATTTTTTCAGATTTTTTTAAAACCAAAAAGTTTGAATTTTGAAATTTTCAAAAAAAAGGCCTCCATGAAGGCCAAGAGTCAAACGTCCGTTCTCTACATATACTACCTATGTTACACGAAGGTCCCAATTTTTTTATTAACCATTTCTCCTCCGTAAGAACTAAACCAAGCGTAAATAATATAATATTTAGAAATGTAACTTTCAGCATGTCGGGCTTAGATAAATAACTATCAAATGGTAATAGAGTTTATATTAGCCATCTTTTATTGAGGTAATTTACGAATGTCGTTTACATTGGAAAGAATGGAGAGACCGATGGAGTCAACGCGTCCCCCACGCGACCATAGGTGTGCGGTGCATCTCGTCTCTCCGACCTCCACGCGCCGGCTTTGCTGGTCTACCGGCATGGCGAGTTGATCCGGCGAGCCAAATCCCGGCCCATCATTACCATTTTCTTCGTCTCCATTAACATCGGTCTCTCTCAGATTGAGAAAAACCGAAGAATATATTACACCACTGTAAGCCTTAGACATCGATCGATGGATGTAGGCCACAATATTTTTTAATTAAATAAACTAGCCAGATAGCCCGACAGCCCGCTAGATTGGGTTAGGGTGGTGCAAACTTAGCAAATGCATTCGAAAGTAGCTGATCTCCTAGTGGCTCACATACCGTGCACTCATTGATTTTAAATCACATGAGTGATGTGTTTCTCTTTTGTATTTTTAATTTCTGAATGTGCACCTCTGAAGAAAAAAAAACTTTCTGAATGTGTAGCCATGTGTGTTTTTTCCTTACATGGTTTTGAGGTCCTGGGGTGGTCGCTGTTGAGTATGTTAGCAATTCTCCGATTAATTTAATCTAGAAAATAATCACGAGCAGGGCATTGATAGTACTGAACATATACTAATATTCGATCACATAAGCACATACTACGCAAATAGTAGACACATCCACACATAACAATAGCATGCAAAACACCTGAAGCGTCATCCTATAGTTCCAAAAAATTCGGCGCAACCCCTCGCTCCAGGAAAACTTCAACTGATGTTCGCTCAACATGATTAAAAAAGGCTTGCTCCTTGCTTTTAGCTTCAGGAAAAAAAATCATTTTTTAATATGAAAAAGTTGAAGATTTTTTATGATTTATCTCACAAGCATGAAAAAATGTTCTCTGATTTTAAAAGTTCACAATTTTTAAAAAGTATTCATGACTTTTCAAAAACATTCATCAATTGAAATGGGAAATTTCAAAAAAGAAAATACAAAATACAACAGAAAATAATAAAATAAAACGAAAATTAAAAAAATGGTTACCACACAAAAAGCAAAAAACTGTATACCCAATACAACAGTGCAGTCCTTCGCTCCAAGAAACCGTCAACTGATTTTCACTCAGAATGATTAGAAAAATGGTAGCTCCTTGCATGAGCTAAACTCCGTTTTTTGATAGATTTCAAAAACTGATTGTAAAAGAAAAATTCCACGAATTTAATAAATTGTTCCAGATTTTTTAGAGTTTCACCAATATGAAAAAATACTTAGTGATTTTTAGAAATTTCTTACAGAATTTGAAAATAATCTGAATTTCAAAATTGTACAAAAATATGAAAAAGTTTTCACGAATTTAAAAAATACGTGCAAATTTGATTGACTTTTTCACAAACACAAAAAAATGTTCATGAATTCGAAAAGTTAATGAATTTTCAGTATTGTTCGACAATTAAAACGGGAAAAGTAAAAAAATAAAAAGGAGAAGAAAAATGAAAAACTAAAAAGGCCGGAAAAGAAGAAAAACAAAATAGAAGAAAGTGGTTAAAACCAACAAAGAAAACACAGCAAAAAGGACATAAGAAAAATAGGGCCGAATCTTCTTGAAGCGGGAAAACATATCCCGTGCATGCGCCAGCCTATTACTGACAGGGGTGCACATTTTGTACAGAAAATGGGTGAGAAATAGGATTTCCCGTTGGTTGTAATATTTTAAAAAAGGAAACTCAAGTTGCACATTTGTGAAAAATTTGTGAGCGGGCCAAATACCCCTGAACATATATAGCGCTTGGGTGATCCGGATTTACAAAAAGGAATGCTGCGTATTCTGACCAGAAGTAATATTTGCTGAGACTATGTACGAAAACTGAAAAACAACCCAAAAATAAAATAAAAAATAACCTATTGGGAATATTGGCTTAAGCTATGAGACATGGGTGCTGGCGTTCTGGTAATCCTTTTTACCTTATGGAATTATTATTTTTAAATAATTGTCAGTTTGGTAGAAAGTGGAACTGGCTTACTTGCATATTTTCAAACCTTGTTGCATTTTTAGTCTGACATTTTTCTTTTGAGAATCAGTTCTTATATTTCTGGATTATTAAAATTTGGATTAATTTTTGTATAGAGGTAAGTGTATCATTGAGCCATTGTGAACTAATTTCTCGATTTAATTTTCTACAGTTAAATGTAGAATTTGCGTATTAACAGGCATCAAAGTGATGCATATATTCTGAAACGTATTTATGTAGCACAGTCTTAGTTTGAGTTTGATAAATTTCTGCTCATTGATCCTGAGTAGAATGGTTCTTTTCTCCTGCTCTAAGCTTACTGTGTGGAGTTTGTTAGTGTAACTACTTGATGACTTTGGTTATTTTTTCAAGAGATGGCTGAAGAAGCTGGCGAGGCTGTATCACGAATGCAGAACTTGCATAATCTTAATTTCAGTTTGATAAATTTCTGCTCATTGATCCTGAGTCGGATGGCTTCTTTTCTCCTGCTCCTGGTATGTGTGGAGTTTGTTAGCATAACTACTTGATGAATTTGGTTTTATTTTTCAACAGATAGCTGAAGAAGCTGGTGGGGTTGTGTCACGCATGGATGGCTGAGAGTTTACAGTCTCTGATCGTTCCGTTGTTGTTTCCAATGGTGATCGCGAACAGGTAGGCTTTCAACATTTGCTAAAATCACCCCCACTAATGGTATTACAAAGCATTGACAGTCATATCCCCAACGGGCCAATCACACGAACTTAAGATTCCACATTAAATGATTCATCCTATTAGGGGATCTCCATTCTTACGGTGTCTGTGTGTGTGTGTTGTTTTGTATGGATTAATGTTTCTCGGAGAGATTATACGGAGGTTATTGATGAATTCTCTTAATTGCAGCTCTTGGATCGGATCTGACCCGCTACTGAAGATCTTAAGAAGAAAGGAATTGATTTCTCTGGGGTTTAAGCCTGACAAAGTACCCTAACGACTTCTGAATCATGCACCGGTTCGGTTACTTGCTCAACAACCATGTACTTAGGCTGACTGACAGTACATTTCAAAGCCCTTTGATTCAAGTGGCTGGGATATTAAAGTCAAACTTTACAGAAAAAGGAGTAGAGCTCTAAACGAGCTGCACTCGACACAGTTTGATTAACGTATGCATAGATTCTGCCTGTTGTACTTGGAAAATGTGACTGCCAATTTTGTCAATCATGGATGATACCAGGATCTCTCGAGAACAAGAATTTGTCACTAGTGAAAGATAAATGTGATGGCACTGTCCTGTCATCTTCTTTCAACGCAACAGGTTTGCATCAGAATTCATAAACGTGCTTAGATGTAAACTCAGAAAAGTAAAAGTCTTAAAACTCTCGATTTCCTCCTAGAATTTGATTTCTCAAGTCAGAACAAACCGACAAGCCAGCCTTAGTTTCATGGATACTGAAGAAACAAAGATAGATGACTCTGTGTTAACTTAAGATGCCAGTATTAGTGCTGGTAAGATCATGGTAATTTCTTTACCATTTTTCGTACCAAATTTCTTTACCATTTTTCGTACCAAATTGATTCTGTAGTAAGCCTGCAACTACTTGATGCATGCAGATGCAATACAGAGGGAAATACACAATCGTCTCAGCTAATACTCCCTCCATTCCTAAATATTTGTCTTTTTAGAGATTTCAAATGGACTACCACGTACGGATGTATATAGACATATTTTAGAGTGTAGATTCACTCATTTTGCTCCGTATGTTGTCATTTGTTGAAATATGTAGAAAGACAAATATTTAAGAACGGAGGGAGTAGATACTAATGTTTTGCTTGGCACACTGCTAAACCAGTTAAAGGTTCCTTGATACATTGAGCTGAGAAGAAGCGAATTGTGAAATTGATGAAACAAAATGGAACGTCAATCACCCTTGCTATATTTTACAAAGGGTCGATAAAAAAAATGTTCCAGAGTTGTTGTCGCTTGTTAGTTGAGGAAGAGCGAAACAGAGAGGAAGCAAGCATTTTCTGTGTGCCCGTATTTGAGGATACAACGTCTTACCATTGGAAATACTACAAAAGCGGAAAGCATGTGAAACTCTGTTTCAAGACTATTACTGGAGTTTCATGGACGATGTCTGGAATAATAATTGACTTAAAATAGGAGTACCAGTCACATCAGTTGACTTTTTTTAACAGTATCAGTCAAGTACCCTGAAATGTCCCTAAAATATACTATCAGATATATACGACCACGCACCAGGGTTTAACATATCAAGAATTTTCATTTCCATGCATTGCAGGATGCTAACTTTATTAACAGGATCACATATGCTATTACATGAACCATCAGTTAAACAAATTACCAATACAGAGTCTCAGCTAACACATTGCTAAAGTTGTATCAATTACCATTATCTCTGAGTTATGTAATTACTACTAGCAACCAAGGGAGTTAATCAGCTAAAGATTCTCACTAGCAGTTTCAATAACAGGACTCAGAAGCACAGTGGGCTAGCAGTAGTACCTAGTTAATGATCTCTTCATCTTCTGTTCTTGTATGCGCTTCTTGTCTCTTGGTTTCACCCCCTGAGCCTGATGAAGCTGCTTCATCATCCTGCTCTGCATCCACCGGGAGGAAATAAATATGAAAAATTAGTGAAGAGAGCAACCAAAAGACCAAATTAAGATGTAGGAGAAGTTATGGTAATTCACCTCCAGATTCAGATGACCTGCTAGCCAAGAAGTATTGTGATAGCATATCCCTCGCCCTGACAGCGTCCTCCTTTGCTATCTGGCGCACTTCCTTGGAGTAATTCCTCCGCTTGGTGCTCAGCATGGTTGCATCATCCTCCATTTCTATGACTATGTTATGCAACTTGCAGCAGGCATATACTATTTTACTTCGAGTTTCCAGATTGGCTGGCCACCACGTCTCTCCCTGCAGGCACTTCCATTTGTCTTTGAGCCTTGCCAGCGCCTTCAGAGCACATGTTGTGGCTGCGGAGTGTCTCCTATTGAGCTCTGCCTTGGAATCTGAGAGGTCTTCGTCCTCATATGGTGTGAGTAGCCACGGGAGAAGAGGATATCCTGCATCACCAATTATGTATTCCCCGACTTCTGATCCATCTAATGCCACCTTCAGCTTGCTGCCATTCAGACAACCGCCCTTCTCACACTCCTTGAAGATTTGAGAGTCCTGCAAAAGGCTTGACTGGCCCATGCTACCTACTGATCCGAGACAAATGCTTCTAAACCTCATCTCTAGATCAACGTCAACTTGCATCAGTGTGCCAACATTCTTCTCATGGTCCCAGTTTGGTCCAAATGGGATGTGAGTTGTACATATAACACCGCAACAGTTATGCATATTGTGGATCTTGTCAAACTTGGATTTGATTTGATCCTTTTCACTAGAGTCTGGCCAGCTCGTGTGGTGCCGCGCCTGCTCCCACATAGCTTCAACGAACATCTCAGTTACCAACAAGATTATTGACTCGTTCACACCAACAGAGGATGCTATGCTCTCTGTTGGCTCACTGGACTGCAAGCTTCTAAGAGCAACGGCTACCCGATCTTCTAAAGACAGCACCCTCCCGTCAACAAAGGTGTAGCTGTTCATATCTTCCATTGATGGACTCATCACCAAGCTGCAGATGTACCTAAAGGTTTTTCTCGTCATTTTGAAGGGAGACTCAAATCCTTGTGCGTCATCGAAAGAAGTCAAGGTTCCTGCATGAGAAGAAAGAATAAAAGTGGTTACAAATCCATGATTTACAAGGCAAGAGCCCAAATGTGACCGTGTTAAAACAGTGAGATCCAGAAATCATACATGAGCTTTAATAATTTTTAAAGATAATGCTCTTCATTTAAAATTTGGACGTAACCTAGGGGGAAAACTGAGTATAAAAGATATTTAGGTGATGAGGGATTTAGGGCATGAGGGAGTGCGGTCAAATCAGAAAGAAGTATTGGTAAACATATAGCCATCACAAAGCAATAAAAAGCCATTCAAATATTTTCTTTAGAGAAGGTACTACTCTCGAAGGGCGTATTTAAAGGGAATGCGAATGTAGCAAATATATTAAAAAATCTAACTTACGGATGAAAGGAAGAAACAAGCATAAGAGAACAAACTAAATAAATAGAGCAAACAGAGAAATTAAGATGAAAGAGTGATGCTAAATTACCTCTGGACATGAAAGAGTGGCTGTTATTTGTCTCCAAGCTGTATGGTTTAGCTGTGTAGAAGACATACCATTTCCTTGAATTACCTCCTTCGCGTGCATATGCCTTGACATGCTCAACATGGCTGAACTTGTCCCACTCAGGGCCAGATTGTCGCGCGGCCATTGAAGCGAGCAGTGCTAGGCTGCAGTACAGCTCCAAATGCCTTGGGTTTATACCTCCCATGTATTCTGGGATTTTTTCCATGTCATTATACGAGAGAGCGAGCCTCTGGAGTGCAACAAGACCCTCCAACACCTTCAGCTTTGGGCAGTTTTTGATGGTAAGCTTCTGCAGTCTGGGAAGATTAGTGATCCTCTCTAGGTCAAGGTTTTCATCCAGATTCAGCTAAACCAGAGATGGAAAGTTCTCTACAGAGATGAGACCCTGGACATTGTATATGATTAATTTATTCAAAGCCCCTGCCTGAGAGGCAAGACCAGGAGGAAGACACTTCAATTTGCACTGATTTAGCATAAGACGCTGCAAGACAGGAAAGGCTTGCACTTGCTCCTCCCACTCCCACTCCTCCCATTCCACCATTCCTAATAAATTCATCGTTTGCAATTTTGGAAATGCAGCCACCATCTGGGAAGGACTAGGACTGTGGTGATGGTAGGGCAACATGAATTCACGTCCAACACGTTTGATGGCTGGAGCACGATCGATCTGAATGAACTCCAAATAAGGGAGCTGACACAGGCCATCATGAAGATGAGTGCAGCAAGCCAGGTCTGTAATGAACAGAATCCTCAAGCTCTCGAGGGGCACAACTGATGATGACATCATCCACTTTGGGAGCCGTCGGCCAAAATATCCATTGATGCAAAGATATTCTAACCTGGGCGGAAGGCAGAGCTCATCAAATACCTTCTCTATTCGTTGTTGCTCTTCCTCAGAGATGATATCTTCCTCTTCAATTAGCCCATCATCTCCCAATCTACTACCACAATATAAGGATAGGTCCGTAAGATGTGCCTTCTCACTAAGCTTTGCCTTTGCTGCGGATGACGGAGCAATTACATTCTCCATTCTGTCCAGTCTAAGATTCTTGAGCCATGAAATCCACCCGAGCTGGAAATCCATATAATCTCCTCAAGTTTGTTAGAGCACAAAACCCCCTAGGTATGCCTTTTATACTTGTTCCAATTAAGTTAAGGTACCTTAGTTGCCCTAACTTTATAATGCTATGTGGAAGTTCCACAAATTGTTGGCATTCTAGAAGGCTAATGTACTGCAAGAATTTTATCTTTTCAATGCTATCCGGCAGACTAGATATATCAGTGTTTTCCAATGACAAATACCTCAGGTGCTTGAGTTTCTGTAAATATTCAAGCAATGCCACAACATGTGCAGAGTCTATATGTAAAATTCGTAGACATTGAAAATGAACCAACGAATCACCAGGCTTGATATTTATATAGCCAACTAATATTAGCGCCCTTAGTGTCTTTTGTGCTTGCAAAGAACTCCAGTCTAACCCATCTGATTCTGATGCTTTGCTTTCTAGAGATAACCGAAGAAACTCATGTGCACTAAGTTTACTAACAATATTAGTTTCTCCATTGTGAGCTGCCAGTGCCTCATCTCTAGCCAGAAATTGAGCAAATGATCGTACAACATCATGCATGTTGCAAACATCTTGATCAATATACTTTGTATTTGGCTCTATAAGATTCCTTAGTATCAGCTCCTTACTCACGGTGTTTTTTGTCCTTCTGACACAGTAGACCTCCCATTACTTTGACTGCAAGAGGCAAACCATCACATTTGGCTACAATCTGCAAACCAATGTCCTTGAGCATATCAATTTCACGTTCATCTTTCTCACTTGAGATTATCTGCAACCAATTAAGAGTCAGTAAGGAGTTGTTTTCCTTGAGAGAGAAAATAGCCATTTCTTAATTGCTAGTGTCAACTCAATACTAGTCAATAATAGACTGAAAAAAGAGCCACGAAAAATCGGCTAATGTACTATCTAAATTCAAATATCAAGTGAATGAACTGGCAAGTGGGGATGTTGTCAAGTGGGATGCCTTGCAAGTGAGAAACTATAATCATAACAGTCTCATCCAGACAAGACGTTAAGTTTCTTACTCCTTTAACCACAAGATGCATAGTTTAATCTATCATCTTAGAAACTAAATAAATTACGCGCTTAATTATGCAAGAAGACATACATACATACATATGTACGTATGTACGTACATACATATCATACATACATACATACATACATACATACATACATACATATTTGATCTACAACTACACAAGGAAGGAGGCTTCTTATACATGTTTAAATTATCTATAATCCTACGTATGCAATTTTATAATCTGCACATCCAAATATAGTAAGTCGAAGAATACGAAGTGTTAGCATGTCGGTGGATCATGGGACGTGTTGGCTATAGATTGTATTGCATAGCCCATGGGGCAAATATATAGTACAATAGACTTGAAATACCTGGAAGGAAATCTAGAGTAATATGGAAACCTAAACCAATACTAGTACTTCTTAACAAGGATGACAGCACAAGAAACCGGCGGCAAAATAAGCTTGACGATAAGAGAATGGGCGTAGATCAACAACAACGCGAAGGGAGGCCACAAAAACTCATATAGAAAACAACTAGGAGCAGAAAGGCCACAAAAAATTGTACACAAAAGGACCAAGCAAGAAGAGATGACGGGCAAATAAATGTTAGGTGAACTCACATGGTATGGTAAACACGAATGAGCAAAGAATTTGGTGGACGTGGTGGAAAATTAAAAACTAAAATTTAGGAGGAACACACAAGACAGTGAAGCATGAGTCATCGCGTCTAAAGGAAATGGCAACTAGGAGCAGAGAAGAACAACAACTAGCAGACAATCACAAAACACAGAGGAAAGGTGCATGTGCGAGATGGAGATGGTGAAACGACCACAATTAAGAATCACTCGACAAAGAGGGAGAGAAACAATGCCCAATGACATTGTACCTTTCTTTAAAAAAATTGCTTTTTTTAAGATGGCTGCTTACAGGATGAAACCTGCCTAAGAAAGCAACAAAAGTCATGAGATGGACTAACGCTATATGCAAGCAGCCAACACAAATAATCATTGGTGCGCTGCACACAGAGAGGTTTCTAACAGTGTTGGTATGTAAGAGCATCTCCAATGTTTAACCCAAGACCCGAAAACTGAAATTTTGGCCCAAAGCTCCAACAGCATACACCAAAAAAATATGGGTAGGCACCCATATTTTGCTACCAAAGATCCATATTTGGGTCTAACCTACCACAAGACCCATCCAACCCAAAATGGCCATGGGAAAGCCAATAGCCCAAGCAGGAAGTTTCACCACCATCGCACCACCCCACCTCACAGTACACTTGCGGCCGGTTCATGTGCCTTGGCATAAGTATATGTAGTGTTCATGTTGTATGAGTCCATGTTATAATCTCAAAGAATAATACATAAAAGAGTGCCCAATTATTATATCTCTACCCAAAATTAAGAATGGAACTAGTAAGATGCATAGAGTTTAGTTAGACACCTGATTCTTGAGTAATGACCAGCCATCCTTCTCCTCCAATTTGTCAACATGGTGGTTGGGATGCACAGCTTTCATCCCTCTAGCCACTCTTTCATCTCTAGTAGTGATGAGTACTCGGCTACCTTGAGCCACGATGTTAGCCAAGGGTGTTTTAAGCACATTATCCCATGCTCCATGGTTCCACACATCATCTAGCACCAGGAATAGCTTCTTCCCTTTCAAGGTAGCGGCAAGGATTGGCTGAAGCACAGCCAGCGCCTTTTCACCACCATGTACTCCCCCGGCTTGAGTGATGATTGTCCTGAGCAACTCAACCTTGTCAAAGTCCTTATTGATGCTCAACCATATCATCTTCTCAAACTCAGCATTCAAGGCTTCATTGTTAAAGACCTTCTGGGCAAGAGTGGTCTTGCCGATTCCACCTACACCAACAATGGCGACCGCCATGATGTTGGTGTTGCCCTCCTTTTCACTTAGCATGATCTCAACCAGCTTTTTTGTATCTTGTTCGATCTTCTCTCCGACTACACCTGACCGATCAAACTCCCCTGACGTCTCACGTCTGGTATCACCAGAATGAGAGCCATGGACCTTCCAGCTACGATCCTCATAGGAACCAAGATTGATGAAGCTGAAAGAAGCGCTTCGCTCCTTGATGGTGTCGAGCCTCTTGTTGAGCGCCTTGATGCGGGTGCCGATGTCATGGGCATGGGAGAGATTCCGCATGCAGAATAGCAAGGGGTTGAAGCACCCCACATTTTTAGTGGATGGACTGCGCTCCATGGCCTTGAGCTGGCAGAGGTCGAGGATGTCGGCAGCTTCGTACATGGGACGCTTGATCTGGACCACCCACTGTTGCACACTCTTGTCGGTGATGTTTCTCCTGTCAGCGTCGGCAAGGAAGTTCTTAAGATCCCCAAGCTTGACATCCATCTTCTCGATCTCGTCTCCAACTCCAAGCAGCATGTACACCTCTTCCTTGACCATCTCCGTGAGCATGTTTTGCATGTAGGATGCAAAAGCATCCAGGACCATCGCCATGTTTGCTACTTTTTGCTGTAACAAAGATGAACCAACACATCATCTCCAGCACTCGTTGTAGCTAATTAAGATTACTAGTAAAAAAGGAGGGAAGGGACTAGAATGCTAACATGAGTACATGATGAACGATTCCTAAGCATGAGAAACAATAGAAATAAGCAAACTTAAGGCACCTAGATCGATAGATGCAAGCAAAGCCAACTGAAAAGAGGAGATCCAATATTACCTTTAGGATGGATGGATGTTGGGTCCCTGCTGCTCGTACCAGTACAGGTAAAGGTCTAAAACGCACAGAGCACTGTGTATATAAGCCAAAGGTAAGTGAGCTCTCCAAAGGCAAAAATGTAGGCAGATAATCCAGAGCCTGGTAGGACATTTACATGGATCTGGGAGCATGAGCTGAGAGTAGATCGAGAAGCCCTTGCTTGCGGTGATTGCTCTAAACAAAAGCGCACCACTCACCGCACGCAGCATGTGACCATGGCGCGATGTCTGCTCCTCGTGATAGTCCGCTTGAGCAAACGCGTCCCTCTCGCACCCTAGACCTGAACGATGGGCAGAGAAATATTTATGGATGATTTCCCTACAGTTGCAGAATGGCTTGTTAGTAGGAGTATTTAACCAAAAACTACCACATTTTATGGAAACGTGTCCAGAAACTACCACTTTACGAATTTGTGCCGAAAACTACCATTTTTTTGCTAATCTGTGACTAAAAACTACCATGTCGGGAAAGTGCCCGATTCGCTTCTTCTAAACGACTTTCTGACAGGATGGGCCCACAAGTCGGGTTGACCGTTAATTTTGACTGTTATCCTCCTCTCTCCTTCTCTTTGGCATTTCCACAAACACCCCGTGTGTGTGGCGGCCCTCAACGCCGGCCGCCCGGTCGTCCTCGAGCTCTCGGCCCCGGTCGTCACGTCGCCGTGCAGTGCCAACCACGGCCAGACCACGCACGTGACGCTGTCTGCCCGCTGTTCCCGGTCGCCTTCTCTGTCGCCGCCTCCTGCGGTGCCGTCGGTGTCGCGGGGCTCGCACGCTCCACCCGCTCGTTCTCGGCGCAGGTCGCGAGCACGCAGAGGGTCGCTAGCTCGTTCATGTTGTGCCTCCCAGGTGATGGCGACCGCGCGGGCGCGGCAATCTTCAGCGGCGGCCCTTTCTTCCTCGCTCGCCGGGCTGACCGGCCGGCAGTCACAACGCTCCTGTCCGAGGGGGTCCCGCTGCGCCGCCCGTTCGCCGGAGACCCCGGCTACTACGTCTCGGCCAGCAATGGCATCGCCATGGACGGAGCGCGTGTGGCATTCGCGAGCACCGGTGCGCTCATCGTCGGCTTCTCCACCACAGTCCGCTACACGGAGCTTCGCCACGATGGGTACCGCCCCTTGATCGCGGCCTTCGACCGCTCCATGGGCAGGAGCGCGAGGAGGGTCAGGCCGGCGGTGGCGCCGTTCGAGCTCTGCTACGACTCCACGAAGTTGCTATCGTCGCAGACGGGGTACTCGGTGCCAGAGGTGGATGTGATGCTAGAGGGCGGGCAGAACTAGACGGGTTTCAGCGGCAACTCCATGGCGCACGCTGGCTTCGACCGAGACGACGATGTCGTCTGGGCCGACGCCGAGGACGACCTTGGCCCTCCCCCGCCAGCGCCCTGGTCGGAGACCTGCTCGAGGAGTAGGCCGGGGACGACAACAGCATCCAGAGCCACGCGCTCAGCTCGCTCGAGAAGGGCGCGTCGGTCAGGATCTCGGGCGAACTGCAGGTGCACACAAGGTGTTTGTAGAAATGCCAAAGAGAGGGAGAGAGGAGGAAGAAGAGGGTTAACATGTGGGACCATTTGTAATAACGGTCAAAGTTAACGGTCAACCCGACTTGTGGGCCCATCCTGTCAGAAAGGCGTTTAGAAGAGGCGAATCGGGCACTTTTCCGACATGGTAGGTTTTTAGTCACAGATTAGCAAAAAAGTGGTAGTTTTCGACACAAATTCGTAAAGTGGTAGTTTCTGGGCACGTCTCCATGAAATGTGGTAGTTTTTGGTTAAATACTCTGTTAGTAGAGATGGGCATGTATTCCCTTCAAAAGAAGAGATGGAGCTGTATTAGTATTAGGAGGGGGTGGGTAGTATGCAGAGTTCATTGAGAGGAATAAGATGGCTTTACAACTTTACCTTTGTTTAATTTCAGTTGGGTGCATTATCATCTAGAGATTTTTCGGTATCGAAACACTCCCTACGGGGGGGGGGGGAGATGGTAGGTAGTTCTTGCGACTCGGGCAGCGACCTCACGTCGCCCCCACCGCTGCCGGCGCCTCCCTGCCCTCCTCTACCTTCTCCTCCTCCACACCAACCGTCTCCACCACCTCTTCGCGCCTCTCCTCGTCGTGCCCCTCACCGCGTCCTTCCGCAGGCTGTGCGCGCTGGCTTCCGCTCCGCCTCTCGGCCCCCTTGGTGCTCTGACTCCGGCCGCCTGGCCGGAAACGTTCGTTCCTCGGCTCGTCCGGGGGTGGCCTTCCAAGCTTTTGTCGCTGCCCACCTTTCCTCCCTTGTGGCTCCGGTGGGCTTCGATGTGCCGGCTGCCCTCTGGCTCTCCCCTTCCCGGTGTTCTGCTCGCTGCAACATGCAGCTGGTGGCTGGTGCGCTCTCGTTTTGGCTTGGGGCTCTCCCTCGCAACCTGCGAGTCGCGAACTGCGGGGACTCTGTCTTCCAGTTCGCTGTGGCCTCGCCCGCTGTTGTCGCGTTCATCCTCTCCCTCGGCAACCTACGCCATGGCCGCACCCTGTTTCGGTTCCATGGCTGCCTAGCCGTTGCCCGCCGAGCGGTTCAAACTGGCCCGTTTCCTCCTTCTGCCTCGCCGCTGACTGGTCCACCTTCCCCCCTGACGCTGCCAGCTGGGGCCCCAAAGCACTCGGTTGCTCACTCGACCGAACGGGATAGGGGCGTCTCTTCACCCCGTCCCGTCCCATTTACTGCCTCTGCACCGCCCACCCACCCCCCCTTCTCGCTGCTCCTGGTCCAGGGGCGCTGGACTCACATAGGCCGTCTGTATCCCCCCATCGCCCACCTGCACCGGGTCCATCCTCGACTACAGCGCTATCTACCTCCACCCCCATCACTCCTCTCCCGCCACGTACCTACGCGCAGGTCGCCTCTTCGCCGCCTCGCCCGCCTAAACCGCGACGCCTCGCTCTCCTCCCAAAAGCCCTCTCCGCCTCTGCTCTTGCCAAGCTATGTGCTCGCTGTCTTGCCAGCCGCCACCGGGGGAGAGATTGCCGTGATCCTATCCGCTGTCTCCGGTGCCGCCGCTCCAGCCACAAACGCGCGGCGTGCTGCGCGTTCGAGTTCTTCCCTAGCATGCCGAGTTTCCCCTTCCCCGGCCCCCTGCCGCCCCCGTCCACTGTGCGTGCGCCGCCTTCTCCCCCTCCGGCGCCTGCTGCATCCCCCGACGTCCCAATGGTTGATGCAGCCCCTGCTGCTCTGCCACTGGTTGCACCCGTGGTGGCCCCTGCTGCTCTGCCACCGGTTGCGGTCGCCGTGGATGCCGCGGTGGTCGTAGGTGCCGATGCGCCGCCCCCAGCTGCGCCGCCCGTCATCGTTAGCAGCGGCGACGAGGCGCAGTCTTCGGATGAGTCCGAGCACTCAAGCAGCTCGGAGGAGCGCCGCCCCGACCACATCTGTGCCTACATGCCCCCCGTGCAGATGGCGCGGTTCAGGCACCTCGCCTTTGCTGCTTTGGAGCCGGTGGCTGTAAACCCTGCCATCGCCATTCGCGTCGCGGCCGACGAGGTGGAAGAAAACCACCTTAGGTTTTCCTGGTGCGCCTCCTCTGTCGGCTCCCAGCTCATGGTGTTCCACAACGCCGTCGAGCGCTCCCGTGCCCTGGATGTAGCGCCGTTCGTTGGGCGGGAGCACACAGTCTTCATCGACCCCCAAGAGCACTCGGAGAATCGCTTCGATTTCGACCATGAAGCAGCGGTTGCCCTCTCCATCACCAAGTTTCCCCTTGAGCACTGGGATCGCGACCGCATCATGGGCTCGGTCGCGCCTCCCCCTCTGCATCACCGGCAACGATTTGTCGGCGGTGCTCATTGAGGTTCTCGTGCAGCGCGTGGAGCACGTCCCTTCCTGCGTCCACGTCATGAACCACAACACTATCAGCGCCCTGGCTCCCGTTTTGATCTGGCGTGTCACTCCGCTGCTCGGCTCTGACTCTGACGGGGACGGGGGCGATGGTGCTGGGGGGATTCCTCCCCCCACCCCCACCGCACTCCCCTCGCACTGAAGACGCAGACGAGGACCGCCACATCCCCGTGCTGCTCAGGCGCGACCATGCCGGGGGTGGCGCTGGTCCCTCGTGGCAGGGGGCGCGATCCGTGCCCACATCTTCGCGCGGCAACACCGTCCTGGGCCTGCTGCCGGTGCCCTGCGGCCCCATGGAAGGCAAGACCGTCCTGCCGGACGTCCAAGGGCAGCGCATCCGCTCCAAGCCTGTCTCTGTCGACGTCGGCGTATCCGAGGGTTTCTTCGAAATCCAGGCGGTGGGCCGAGAGGGGGAACGTGCTTTCTACAAAATCCCCATGCAACCCCTGCGCCTCGGGGGGTCGGAGGGCATGATCGTCGTCAACCTCTGCTCTACTCTGTGGGCGTCATCGACTGCATCATCCCCAAGCATGAGGGGGTGCGCGCCACTCTATCAGCCGACATCATCGTCCGTGCGCCTGCCTCTGACGACTCGTGGTGCGACCTCTCCCTTCCGGAGCTTGAGTGGGAGGTTGTGGTGGCCATGGGCGCAAAACCGCAGCCATCCATTCCCTTCGCCTCCACCTTGGCGGGGGTACAGGCTGCGTTGAACTCCCAGGCTGCCATGTCGCGCTCCTCACACATCAAGCCCCCGCTCCCTCCGGCTGGAGAAGGTTTGGCTACCTTTCTACTGCCTGCGACATCTCCTACCGCGGCGCATGCGAACCCTGGCTGGCTGGAGCTTACGATGGTGCCCGCCCCGGCTCCGGCGGCTGCCGTCCCCGTGGATGTGGATAATGCGACGATGGCTCTGGTCGTCGTGCCGCTGGCCGCGTTAGAGAGGGGGGGCCAGATGGAGGAATCGGCGAGAGAAACTCTTGACATGTTTGCTCTCTCGCCTCTTGACAGAAGATGTGGCCGCTGCCGGTTCGTATGTGCGTGCACCGCCTTATGCTGTTGTGTTTGATCATGTCCTGGCTCAGGAGGCGGACCGCGCTATCCCCGCCCTGGAGTTCCCTGATCCGTGGGAGACTGCGCTGCGGGCCGTTCCTCTACCACTGGCGCCTAGTTGCCGTCGCAGCGGTCGTTTGGCCCTGACTGAACCAGCTCAATACATCCCCATGGCTGACCGCGCGATGGCAATCAAGAAAAGGAAGCTAGGTGTGGGGAGTGCTCTGTCTCCAGCACGGTCACCTCCTCTGTCGCCGCCTACTGCCGTCCCTCTGCTGGTGGACATGGGACGTGCCTGTGGCGTCCCGGAGGAAGATCTGGCGCGATTGGATTCCGCGCAATCGGAAGATGCTCGCCGCGAGGGCGAGCAGGTGATCTGACCCTCCAACATGTTGCCTGCTAGGGGTGCTTTTGATGGGAAGGCTGCTCGTGTCCTTCCTGGAGTCCCTCCCTTCTGCTGTCTTTTGGCTCTAGCCATCCGCGGTGTCTCCCTGGTTGTCGATGGATAACCGCTCTACTAAGCGTTTTACTTTTGTCTCCTGGAACGTTCGTGGTCTCGGAGATGACGACAAGTGTATAGCTGTTAAGTCTGTTCTGTCTGCTGCTGCGATCTCTGTAGTCTGTATTCAGGAATCAAAACTGATGTCTGTTCCTGTGTTCAAAGCCTGTGCTTTCCTCCCTGCTTATGTTGCAAGCTCTATCATGATACAACCTAGTTTGGGGGCGTCTGGTGGTCTCGTCACTGCGTGGGACGACCGTGCCCTGGAGCTAGTCTCCTCTTCCCAGCTGCCTGGCCTGCTGACGACATATCTGAAATGCCGGGCCTCCGGGCTGCAGTTTGCGGTTACCAACGCCTATGGCCCGTGTGTTGGCCCGGACCGGGGGATCTTTCTGTCTGACATTGCTGCCACGGCTGCTGGGATGAATGTTCCTTGGTCCATCATGGGTGATTTCAATTTCGTCCGTCTACCGCAGGAGAAATCCAATGGAAATTTTTGCGCGGCGGATGCTGAAATTTTCAATGACTGCATCGACGAGGCGGCCCTGCTTGAACTCCCCTTGCTTGACCACAGATTCACCTGGAGCAACAGACAACGCGTTCCCGTGCTTGTCAAGCTGGACCGTTTCCTCGTCAACAATGATTGGGCCGTGGCCTTCCCGGACTCTGCTGTCACATCTATTGCCTCTCGAACCTCGGATCACGTGCCGATCGTTCTCCTGGCCACCACTGCTGTCCCTCGTGCCTCGATATTCAGGTTCAGTGATCATTGGATTGGGTACCCCGGTTTCGACGTCGCCCTCTCCTCGGCGGCTTCGGGCGCCGCTCCTTGCAACGCCTCAGCAAAACTTCTTGTTCAATGCTTGAAAAGAATCCGTGGGGCACTCAAGCGATGGGCGAAAAACCTCAAACACCCCGATATGATTGTTGACAGATGCAATGAGGCCATTCTATTCTTGGATACCCTTGAAGAAAACAGAAGCCTCTCGGGTCCGGAGTTTCTCTTACGCGCGTTGGTCTAGCGCTCCCTGTCTCTCCACCAAGCGCGGGACGCTGCCTTCTGGAGGCGCCAAGGAAAAATTTGGTTCTATGTCCTGGGTGACGAGAACACAAAATTTTTCCATGCATGTGTGAGGGAGTCCTGGATTAGGGGGTGTTCGGATAGCCGGACTATACCTTCAGCCGGACTCCTGGACTATGAAGATACAAGATTGAAGACTTCGTCCCGTGTCCGGATGGGACTTTCCTTGGCGTGGAAGGCAAGCTTGGCGATGCAGATATTCAAGATCTCCTACCATTGTAACCGACTCTATGTAACCCTAAACCTATCCGGTGTCTATATAAACCGGAGGGTTGTAGTCCGTAGACAATCAACTCCATATACAACAATCATACCATAGGCTAGCTTCTAGGGTTTAGCCTCCTTGATCTCGTGGTAGATCTACTCTTGTACTACCCTTATCATCAATATTAATCAAGCAGGACGTAGGGTTTTATCTCCATCAAGAGGGCCCGAACCTGGGTAAAACATCGTGTTCCCTGCTTCCTGTTACCATCCAGCCTAGACGCACAGTTCGGGACCCCCTACCCGAGATCCGCCGGTTTTGACACCGACATTGGTGCTTTCATTGAGAGTTCCTCTGTGTCGTCGCCTTTAGGCCCGATGGCTCCTTTGATCATCAACAACGATGCGGTCCAGGGTGAGACTTTTCTCCCCGGACAGATCTTCGTTTTCGGCGGCTTCGCTCTGCGGGCCAATTCGCTCGGCCACCTGGAGCAGATCGAAAGCTACGCCCCTGGCCATCAAGTCAGGTTTGGAAGCTTAAACTACACGGCTGACATCCGCGGAGACTTGATCTTCGACGGGCTCAAGCCACGGCCAAGCGCGCCGCACTATCTCGAGGGGCATGATCTAGCTCTGCCCCCGGACAGTGTCCTGGAGGCCGCACACGCATCGGTTCCGACCCCTAAATCGGAGCCTATTGCGCCAATCGAGGATGAGCGGTTGGACGTCACCTCGGGGGCTGCGATCCCGAAAGCGATCGAGCCGAACGCTAGCCCCGCACTCTGCACGACCCGTGACTCCAAGGATCCGGACTCCTCCCCGGACTCTGAACCCCCCGCGCCCCTGCCAATCGAATCTGATTGGGCGCCGATAATGGAGTTCACCGCCGCAGACATCTTTCAGCATTCGCCTTTTGGCAACATCTTGAATTCTCTCAAGTCTCTCTCTTTATCAGGAGAGCCCTGGCCGGACTATGGTCAGCGTGGGTGGGATACGGACGATGAGGAAACTCAAAGCCCACCCACCACCCACTTTGTAGCCACTGCCGACGATCTAACCGACATGCTTGACTTCAGCTCCGAAGACATCGACGGCATGGACGACGATGTAGGAGACAAACAGGAACTAGCACCTGTAGGGCGCTGGAAGGCCACCTCGTCATATGACATATATATGGTGGATACTCCAAAAGATGGAGATGGCGATGGAACAGTGGGGGATGACGCCCCCAAGAAACAGCCAAAGCGCCGGCGTCAGCGGCGCCGCTCTAAATCCCGCCAAAGCAAAAACGGTGATTCCGGCACGGGAGATAATACTACCCCGGATAGCGCCGAAGAACACCCACCTCAGCAAGATTCGGCACAGGAAGATGGAGAAGCCAACCCTCATGAGAGAGCGGCAGACCGAGAGGTCGAGGATGGTAACTGTACGCCTCCCTCCGAAGACGAGGCAAGGCTCGATGACGACGAATTCGTCATACCATCAGACCCCGCCGAACAAGAGCGTTTTAAACGCAGGCTTTTAGCCATGGCAAGCAGCCTCAAGAAAAAGCAGCAACAGCTTAGAGCTGCCCAAGATTTGCTAGCTGACAGATGGACTGAAGTCCTTGCGGCCGAAGAGTATGAACTCGAACGCCCCTCCAAGAGTTACCCGAAGCGCAGGCCGCTACCCCGATCAGAGGAGGAAGCACCTACATCACCAGCGCATGACATGGCAGACCGGCCACCTCGCGGCCGCGACAGAGAGGTCTCTCGGCCCTCCACCCAAGCCATGCCCCGACGCCGCTCAACTAAGGCACGGGAAAATGCGCCCGACCTGCGAGACATACTGGAGGATAAGGCAAGACAAACAAGATTGATCTACGGATCGCGCAGGCGCCCTACGGCATGTGACAATGATCTTCACTCCGGATACAACAAATCCGGCCGGGCCGAACACAAGAGACATAGCTCTTCCGAGCTACGTCGTGATATAGCCCAGTACAGAGGTGTCGCACACCCGCTATGCTTCACGAATGAAGTAATGGATCATAAAATCCCAGAGGGTTTCAAACCCGTAAACATCGAATCATACGATGGCACAACAGATCCGGCGGTATGGATCGAGGATTACCTCCTTCACATCCACATGGCACGCGGCGATGACCTACACGCCATCAAATACCTCCCGCTCAAACTTAAAGGACTGGCCCGGCATTGGCTTAACAGCTTGCCAGCAGACTCAATCGGTTCTTGGGAGGACCTGGAAGCCGCATTCCTCGACAACTTCCAGGGCACTTACGTGCGACCACCGGATGCCGACAACTTAAGCCACATAATTCAGCAGCCAGAGGAATCGGCCTGACAATTCTGGACACGGTTCCTAACAAAGAAAAACCAGATAGTCGACTGTCCGGACGCAGAGGCCCTAGCAGCCTTCAAGCATAACATCCGCGACGAGTGGCTTGCCCAGCACCTGGGACAGGAAAAGCCGAAATCCAAGGAAGCCCTCACGACACTCATGACCCGCTTTTGCGCGGGAGAAGACAGCTGGCTAGCTCGCAGTAACAACTTATCAAAGAACCCTGGTAATTCGGATACCAAGGACAAAAGTGGCAGGACACGTCGGAATAAGCAAAAACGCCGCGTTAGCAGCGACAGCAATGAAGACACGGCAGTCAATGCCAGATTCAAAGGCTATAAATCCGGTCAGCGGAAAAAGCCATTCAAAAAGAATACTCAGGCCCCGTCCAGTTTGGACCGAATACTCGATCACTTGTGCCAGATACATGGCACCCCCGAAAGGCCAGCCAATCACACTAACAGGGATTGTTGGGTGTTCAAGCAGGCAGGCAAGTTAAGGGCCGAAAACAGAGACAAGGGGCTGCACAGCGACGACGAGGAACCCAAGCCGCCGAACAACAATGGACAGAAGGGCTTTCCCCCACAAGTGCGGACGGTGAACATGATATACGCAACCCACATCCCCAAGCGGGAGTGGAAGCGTGCGCTATGGGACGTATACGCGATGGAGCCAGTTGCCCCAAAGTTCAACCCATGGTCCTCCTGCCCGATCACTTTTGATCGAAGGGACCACCCCACTAGCATCCTTCATGGCGGCTTCGCCGCACTGGTTCTCGACCCAATCATCGACGGATTTCATCTCACAAGAGTCCTCATGGACAGCGGCAGTAGCCTGAACCTGCTTTATCAGGATACAGTGCGGAAAATGGGCATAGATCCCTTAAGGATTAAGCCCACAAGAACGACCTTTAAAGGCGTTATACCAGGTGTAGAAGCCAACTGTATAGGCTCAGTAACACTTGACGTGGTCTTTGGATCCCCGGACAATTTCTGAAGCGAAGAGTTAATCTTCGATATAGTCCCGTTTCGCAGTGGCTATCACGCCCTGCTCGGACGAACCGCATTCGCAAAGTTCAATGCGGTGCCGCACTACGCATATCTCAAGCTCAAGATGCCAGGCCCTCGAGGAGTAATTACGGTCAACGGAAACACCGAACGCTCCCTCCGTACGGAGGAGCATACGGCGGCTCTCGCAGTGGAGGTACAAAGTAGCCTTCTCAGGCAATTCTCCAGTCCGGCCATTAAAAAGCCAGACACTGCCAAGCGCGCCCGGAGTAACCCATAGCAGAACCGCCTGGCACACTCTGAGCAAGCGTAGCAATGCGGCCCCAACCCCAGCTTTCGCGACATAGCGAAACCAGTATCTCGCGTACATAACTACGCCCTTGAAATACCATGGGCACAGGGGAAGGGGCACAATAACGGCACGCCCAAAATACGGCCTAAAACGTACTAGGGGCTGCCGGATTCTTTTTTAATTTTTTCTTACTTTCAGGACTCCATACTTCGGACGACCTGTTCGGCAATTCGACTGCCGCACAAACGATGCAAGATCCAGGGAGGCAGACAAGCCATGCCGCATTATGGAACTCCCAGGTGGTCTCTGTTACAAGCGGTATACCTGTTTTAAATACAATTCAGCGGCCTGCCCCTGGTCAGGACATACTGAATAGTCCAATATCTATTGCTTACCGCACTATTTGTATTGTTCGGCTTTGATAAATAGCCTCTCTATAAACAATGCTTAGCTTCTTGTCTATTTTTTTGCATTATCTTCTTTTCACATTTATGTTTATTAAATGACATGATTGCACCCGTACACCATGGTACGACAAACACGCCAGGGGCTTCAGTACCCCTCATAATGGTGTGAGAAGTCCGTACACTTTCACAAGTGCGGCACCCCGAACTTATAGCACTATATGCATCGGCTCCGAATCATGATTTGGGTCAATAGTTGGGTTTGCCCGGCTCCTATGTTTTGGTGCCTTACGTTCCGCTCTATCGGCTAAGGTAGCACTGGGAGAACCACTGCGATTGTGCCCCGGTTCAGCTGGGTTAAGCACCTCAGTGGAGAAAGCTAAAACTGACTGTCATGATGTGGCGAGAGACCGGTCGCTATTCGAGAGGTTTTTCGGGTCCCTAAAGGCTTATGCCGCTTCGAGCGAGGAGCTGGCTTTGTCCGGCCAAGGCGTGGATAGCGCCCCGAACTCGGTCTTCCGAACTAGGGGCTTCACCGAAATTTAAAATTATAGAGTTCTATGGCTAAGTGAGAGTGTTCAAGCATTATAGTCCGATTGCCTGGTTCGTTGTGCTGAGCGCCTCCCTCGAAGGACCCAACTATGGGAAAAAGAGCGCTCAGGTTTATCCCGAACACCCCAGCACTAGTGGCACGGGGGCAGAAGCCAACGATTGGCCATCTCTCAATTTTTGATAAACGACCGCACAGAAAGTAATATTTTAAATTCAATAAGCATTGCTTAGCGCATATGAACAAGTTTTCAGCGCACATGATAAACACGAGCGAGTTCATTCAAATATCACATCCTTGGTACATTCATCCGCCACAAGGCGGGCACCTGCAAGAACATCCTTGTAGTAGTTCTCGGGCTTGCGATGCTCCTTCCCCGGCGGCGGACCGTCCTTCACAAGCTTCTCACCGTCCAGCTTACCCCAGTGCACCTTTGCACGGGAAAGGGCCCGACGGGCACCTTTGATGCAGACGGAGCGCTTGATGACCTCAAGCCTCGGACAGGCCTCCACCAGCCGCCGCACCAGCCCGAAATAGCTCCCAGGCAGGGCCTCTCCGGGCCACAGCCGAACTATGAAGCCCTTCATGGCCTGCTCGGCCGCCTTGTGGAGCTCGACCAGTTGTTTCAGCTGGTCGCTCAAGGGCACAGGGTGTCCAGCCTCAGAATACTGAGACCAGAACACCTTCTCTGTCGAGCAACCCTCTTCAGCTCGGTAGAATGCGGCGGTGTCGGATACGCTGCGGGGAAGATTTGCGAATGCCCCTGGAGAGCTCCGAATTCGGGTAAGTAACAGGTAGTTCACTTTTATATTTCTGCTTTGCATAAAGAATGCCTTACCCGCTGCTATCTTCCTCATCTCCTCCAACTCTCGGAGGGCCTTTTGGGCTTCGGCCTTGGAAGACTTGGCAGCCTCTAGGGCCGTTGCAAGCTCGGATGCTTGCGCCTTCGACTCCAGCTCCAAACTCTCATGTTTTTTCATGAGAGCCTGAAGCTCTTGCTGCACCTTGCCGACCTGAGCCTCAAGTCTGTCTTGCTCGGTGCACTCCGCGGCCGTTTTCTTTTCATCCTCAGACAGCGCCTACTTAAGGGTCGCCACCTCAGTCGTGGCCCCTACAATAAGCAGTACAATCCTGTTACTCTTTTTGCAATCAAGCCTTTCTATAGGCACTTTTTCTGTAAGGTATTTCTTACCTTCTTCCTCCTCGAGCCGCCACTTGGCAAGGCCGAGCTCTTGCTTGGTCTGCTCGAGGTCCTGCTTCAGGACACCCACCTCCGCAGTCAGTGCGGCGGTGGATAGCAGCGAAGCCTGCATACGCATATTGACTCTTTTTTGTTAGACTCCTGCGATATTTAATAGACCCTCTATTCGGCTTTTCTTTCCGAATGCCAAACAGAGCATCAGGGGCTACTGTCTATGCGGTAATATTTTTACATATTTTTACTTACCTCGAAGCCTGTTAGAAGGCTAGCGCAAGCTTCAGTCAGTCCGCTCTTGGCGGACTGAACCTTCTGGATCACCGTACTCATAATAGTACAGTGCCCCTCGTCGATGGAGGCATCGTCAAGCACCTCCAGCAGATTGTCCGGCACCTCTGGTTGGACGGAGGCCGCCGGCTCAGAAGGCTTGCTCCTCTTGGAAGGAGTTCGCCTACCGCGGTCCGGAACTGTGGAAGATTCCGGCGCGGTGTCCGGCACAAAGCCGGACTGAGAGCCCCGGGGAGCCTTATCCCCTTCACTCCTGGAGTCCGGGAGGTTGCCTTGCGGCTCCTCCGGGACCACCTCCTCCTGCCCTGGAGCTTGTCGCGACGCCACTTCGGCGTCGTCTGCAGTGCGGGGGGAGACAGCGGGCGGAACTAAGTTCACGTCCGATGAGTCCAGGGAGCCGCCCGACGATTCGTCGAATTTGGCCCGGGGCGGACTGCATAATTACATTCGACATTAGGGAAAACTATGCAACAAAGGAACATCATGAGTTACTCTGATATCCGAACTTACGATTTCGCCGGACGCTTGGCCTTGTTTGGCCACCCCTCTTTGCCCTCTTCGGCGTTGGAGGCGTAGTCCGGTGGAGGGGTCTTCCTTTTCCTAGACCCCTCGGCCTCCCCCGTTGGGGCGGCCTTCCTCTTCTCTCCTCCCTCCACTGGGGGGGGAGAGTTTTCTTCTTCCTCCTCCTCGTTTTCGCGGGAGGAGGGCGTCTCGGACTCGTCAGATGACGAGTCCGACACCACCACGTTGCGTGCACTCTTTCGAGTCCCCGTGGTCTTCTTCTTCTTGGCCTTCTTCTCCGGCACCACATAAGGCGCCAGAACTAGCAGCTTCACTAGTAGAGCTGGGGCTGGGTCTTCGGGCAGCGGAGCCGGACAGTTAATCGGTCCGGATATTGCCCGCCAAGCCTGTCAAAGGTAAGGGAGTTTAGATCCCGCATAGAGTCAAACTATGAAAAAAGCTTAACATCCTGTAAAAGGTGTAGATGGCTTACCTCGCTAGCGTGACGCTGCGAGCTGTATCCGCGGTCCTCGGAAGCAGATGCGGGAGCCTCGGCGCCCTTGAATAGCATCTTCCAGGCGTCTTCGTACGTCGTGTCAAAGAGCCTGCTGAGGGTTTGATGCTGCGCCGGGTCGAACTCCCACAGATTAAAATCCCGTTGTTGGCACGCGAGGATCCGGCGGACGAGCATAACCTGGATTATATTAACAAGCCGGACTGGCTTGTTCACCAGGGACTGGATGCATGTTTGCAATCCGGTCACCTCTTTTTCGTCACCCCACGACAGGCCCGTCTCTTTCCAGGATATAAGCCGCGTGGGGGGTCCGGATCGGAACTCGGGGGCTGCGGTCCATTCCGGATCGCATGGCTCGGTGATATAAAACCATCCGGATTGCCATCCCTTTAGGGTCTCCACGAAAGAGCCCTCGAACCATAGGACGTTGGCCATCTTGCCCACCATGGCGCCTCCGCACTCCGCCTGGCTGCTGCGCACCACCTTGGGCTTGACGTTGAAGGTCTTGAGCCAGAGGCCGAAATGGGGGCGGACGCGGAGAAAAACCTTGCACACGACGATAAATGCCGAGATGTTGAGGATGAAGTTCGGAGCCAGATCGTGGAAATCCAGGCCGTAGTAGAACATGAGCCCCCGGACAAATGGGTGGAGTACCCAGTCCGCGGAGGAAGTGGGGGAGAAATACTACCCTATCATGGGGCCTTGGGGTGGGGAGAAGCTTCCCCTCTTCGGGAAGCCGGTGCGCGATTTCCTTGGATAGGTATCCGGCCTTCCTTAGCTTCTTGATTTTGCCCTCCGTGACGGAGGAGACCATCCACTTGCCTCCTGCTCCAGACATTGCTGGAGAAGGTTGAGGTGGGAAGTGCGGGCTTGGGCGCTGGAGCTCGGGTGCGCAGGAGATGGATAGGCAAAGGAGGAAGAAGGCGTAGGCAAAAAGGTGGATCCTTGTCCCCTTATATGGGCGGATGCGGTTGTGCGTCCCCACCTGCCTAGTAAAACTCGCTTGCCTCCCAAGCGCCGTGATAAGTGGCGCGGTTGGGTTACCCACGTCCGTATTGATGAGAATCCCGTAAAAGGGGGGTACACGGTCTCTGCTTTGACAAGACGTGCCAAGGAAACTGCCTCGCAAAACACGCTGAGGTGGAAAAGTGAAAACGATTCAAGTGAAGGACTTGGCTGCAGTGTGTTGACGCACTGCGGAATACGTCAGCAGATTTGATTTGTGTTAATATTATTCTCTCTATGGCAATATGTGGAGGCTTATTTTGCAGAGCCGGACACTACTCTTGGTGTTTACAATCTTCTATGAAGGACTTGGAGGAGGAACCCGCCTTGCAATGCCGAAGACAATTTGCGCGCCGGACTCGTCGTCCTTGAAGCCTGGTTCAGGGGCTACTGAGGGAGTCCTGGATTAGGGGGTGTTCGGGTAGCCGGACTATACCTTCAGCCGGACTCCTGGACTATGAAGATACAAGATTGAAGACTTCGTCCCGTGTCCGGATGGGACTTTCCTTGGCGTGGAAGGCAAGCTTGGCGATGCGGATATTCAAGATCTCCTACCATTGTAACCGACTCTACGTAACCCTAACCCTATCCGGTGTCTATATAAACCGGAGGGTTGTATTCCGTAGACAATCAACTCCATATACAACAATCATACCATAGGCTAGCTTCTAGGGTTTAGCCTCCTTGATCTCGTGGTAGATCTACTCTTGTACTACCCTTATCATCAATATTAATCAAGCAGGACGTAGGGTTTTACCTCCATCAAGAGGGCCCGAACCTGGGTAAAACATCGTGTTCCCTGCCTCCTGTTACCATCCGGCCTAGATGCACAGTTCGGGACCCCCTACCCGAGATCCGCCGGTTTTGACACCGACAATGTGCCTCCGCGAGACGCCGCAGTAATCAGATCGCTTGCTTGGTGCGGGATGGTGTCGAGCATCGGGCGCACAATGACAAAGCTTTGATCCTTCGAGATTACTACAACCTCCTTGGCACTGAAACCCCGGTGGCGAACAGCCTCGATCTGCACCAACTCATGGACGGAGCCAGGCTGGATTCTTTCCAATCGGCTATGTTGGACCTGCCGTTTTCGGATGAGGAAATAAAATCTGCCACCTTTGGTATGCGTGCTGGGACTGCACCTAGCTCGGACGGATTTGGCCCCGCTTTCTTCAAACACGCCTGGCCCCTCCTTGCTTCTGACCTGCAGTGTCTGGCTAAGGATTTCTTTAACCACAACGTAGAGCTCTCTGGCATCAACAGGTCGTATATCGCCCTCATTCCTAAAGTTGACGACCCCACGTCGCCAGCAAATTTTCGGCCGATCTCACTGCAAAACTACCCGCCGAAGATGCTGTCAAGAATCATGATGACTCGCCTCCAGCCCCTGATCTCTTTCTTGGTGCACCCGGAGCAGACTGGATTCATACGGGGCAGATGCATCTCTGAAAACTTCGTCCTGGCAGCGGAACTCGTCCAATGCTGCCATAAGAGGAAGCAGCCTGTCGTGGTGCTTAAACTGGACTTCAGGAAAGCTTTTGACTCTGTCTCCTGGGTTGCCCTGGACCGTGTGCTTGAGGCGAAGGGTTTCTCTAGACGATGGCGTTCTTGGGTGCGTGACCTAAACACCTCCAGCCGCTCGGCCGTGGTGCTCAACGGGGTCCCTGGCAGGTGGTTTGAATGCAAAAAAGGGCTGCGTCAGGGGGAGCCCATGTCCCCATATCTCTTCATCCTGGTGGCCGACACGCTGCAGCGCCTGGTGGCGGCGATTGGGGCTGAGGGAGGTCTCCAGCACCCGCTGAATCCGCTGCTTCCATGTACCGTCCTCCAATACGCCGATGACACTTTGATCTTGCTCAAAGCGGAAATGGACCAAATCGCTAAGCTGAAAAGGGTGCTGGATGATTTCACTGCCAACACCAGGCTCACTCTCAACTTTGACAAATGCACCTTTGTTCCCATCAATGTTGATGCGGGGGCGGCGCAGCAGCTCGCATGTGTGTTCGGGTGTCCGATTGCATGCTTCCCGCAGCAGTACCTGGGGCTGCCTCTCTCCCCGAATAAACTCAAGCTCGCTGATTTCTACCCACTCATTGCAAAGGTTGACAAGTGGCTGGCGGGGTGGTGCGGGCTGCTGCTCTCCTCTGCCGGGAAGTGGATCCTGGTTGATGCTGTGCTCACATCCTTGCCGACCTATGCCATGGGGTCCCTCCAGCTTCCCGAGGGCGCTCATGCCAGTTTTGAGAAAAAGAGCCGAGCTTTCTTCTGGGCAAACGCCACCGCTGTCAATGGGGCTCAGTGCAAGATTGCCTGGGCTGACATCTGCAAGCCGCACAGCCGTGGAGGATTGGGGATTCGAGACATGAGATTGCAAAACTCTTGTCTGCTCATGAAGCTGCTGGCTAGGATCCACGCCGTACCGGATACCGCCTGGCAGTTGTGGTTCTCCACGCAATATGGTTGGAGGGGGGGCGCGACCTTGGTGATGCTGGGCGCCTTGATACCCCCACTTGGAAATCGCTTCTGGCCCTCTTGCCGCTCTTCAGAGAGCGCACTACGTGTATGGTGGCGGATGGAGCAAACACTGCATTCTGGCGTGATCTGTGGCTCGGAAGCTCTACACTTGAGCTCCGGTTCCCTGCGCTTTTCTCACACACAAAACGCCCCAATGCCTGCGTTGCTCATGCTTCCCGCTGGAAGGCCACCTCCAACCTCGTCTCTCTGCTGTAGCCTGCTCTGAACTTGCAGATCTTAGATAGGAGCTGTGTGCAGTGGTCCTGCGACCTGGTGAGCATGATACGCGCTGCATGCGCTCCTCTAGGGAGGCTCTCTCGGCAAGGGCGGCGTACCAGGATGCCGTGGCGGTCCACGAGCTGGATGCTTTTTCCCCTACCATCTGGCGCAACTTTGCCCCTGGGAAGTGCAAGTTCTTCTTATGGTTGTGCCACCGTAGGCGCCTCCCGTGCGCCGCCCTGCTCCATCGAAGACATATCATTGACAGCGCTGCCTGCGCGTTTTGCGGTCAGGAGGAGACCCTGGTGCATTTGATGTTCGGGTGTAGACATGCTTGCGCTGTCTGGACCATGATCGCCCCGGGTGCCACACCTGCTCCTTCCGTTGAAAGTCTATGCACAGCTCGGGAGGCGAGCCTGCCGGATCCTCCCCGCCTCAGGGCGACTGTGAGTATTGCGATTCTCTGGAACATCTGGAAGAGCAGGAAAGCCAGGGTCTTCCGTGGCCAGGACCTCCCTACGCTTGAGGTTGTTCGCTGCATTGCTGCTGATGTCTCCCTTTGGAGATGGAGATGCTCCCGCACCATCTGCAAGACGATCCTCGAATCCTGGGTGCAGCATTTCGCTGCCTTGCTGTAAAACTCCCCTCTGCCTATGTGGTAGGATGTATAGGCCTCTCCCTCTCTCTCCTGTGTCCCCCTCTCCCATGTAAGCCCGGCTGGTAACTGATGAAATGGAAAATTCAGGTGGGCAGTCTTTCTCTGCCCCCCGGTGACGTTTAAAAAAATTATCATCTAGATTCACGCTAAAGCCGACAACAACAGGTCATAATTTGATATTTAACATTCTTTGATAGTTGATTAACTTTAGACTTTGTGCATGTGGTGGTTCTTCTTTTTGCTAATGAATTTTAAAGTAGATCATCTAGATCCACGCCTGCAGCAACCCGGAATCCTTGCTCGGCCCATGCGTGCAATGCAAGATTAATGGAGTAGGTAGGGGACTTATTAGAATCGATTTCACACACGTCTGAGCTATCGGTCGATGTGATCCAATAATAAATAAATAAATAAAAAACAACGACGGAGCGGAAAATGCGGGTCAGTGCTCACCAGCTCACCTTGCCGCCGTCAGGCAGCCCGTTGCTTCTCCCGGCGGCGGCTGCATCCTCCTTGTGCTGCGCGTGAGATCCGCCCCCAGGGACCGGTCGACCGTCCGGAGGAGGCGATGGAAGAGGAGGAAGGGGCGAGCGGAAGGAGGGAAGGAATTGGGGTTACGGAAAGGGAGCTGGAGAGGAGGTGGTTGATTTCTACTACACAACCTTCTTCTTGTAGACGTTGTTGGGCCTCCAAGTGCAGAGGTTTGTAGGACAGTAGCAAATTTCCCTCAAGTGGATGACCTAAGGTTTATCAATCCATGGGAGGCATAGGATGAAGATGGTCTCTCTCAAGCAACCCTGCAACCAAATAACAAAGAGTCTCTTGTGTCCCCAACACACCCAATACAATGGTAAATTGTATAGGTGCACTAGTTCGGCGAAGAGATGGTGATACAAGTGCAATATGGATGGTAGATATAGGTTTTTGTAAACTGAAAATATAAAAATAGCAAGGTAGCAAGCGGTAAAAGTGAGCGTAAACGGTATTGCAATGGTAGGAAACGAGGCCTAGGGTTCATACTTTCACTAGTGCAAGTTCTCTCAACAATAATAACATAATTGGATCATATAACTATCCCTCAACATACAACAAAGAGTCACTCCAAAGTTACTAATAGAGGAGAACAAACGAAGAGATTATGGTAGGGTACGAAACCACCTCAAAGTTATTCTTTCCAATCAATCCGTTGGGCTATTCCTATAAGTGTCACAAACAGCCCTAGAGTTCGTACTAGAATAACACCTTAAGACACAAATCAGCCAAAACCCTAATGTCACCTAGATACTCCAATGTCACCTCAAATATCCGTGGGTATGATTATACGATATGCATCACACAATCTCAATTCATCTACTCAAACCAACACATAGAACCTCAAAGAGTGCCCCAAAGTTTCTATCGGAGAATCATGACGAAAACGTGTGCCAACCCCTATGCATAGGTTCATGGGCGGAACCCGCAAGTTGATCACCAAAACATACATCAAGTGAATCACGTGATATCCCATTGTCACCACAGATACGCACGGCAAGACATACATCAAGTGTTCTCAAATCTATAAAGACTCAATCCGATAAGATCCAACTATAATAGCAAAGCTCGAGATACATCAAGATCATGCCAAATCAAGAACACGAGAGAGAGAGAGAGAGAGAGAGATCAAACACATGGCTACTGGTACATACCATCAACCCCAAGGGTGAACTACTCCCTCCTCGTCATGGAGAGCACCGGGATAATGAAGATGGTCACCGGTGAGGGTTCCCCCCTCTGGCAGGGTGCCGGAACAGGGTCTCGATTGGTTTTTGGTGGCTACAGAGGCTTACGGCGGCGGAACTCCCGATCTAATCTCCGTTCTGGAAGTTTTAGGATACATGGGTATATATGGGTGAAAGGAGTACGTCGGTTGACCGAAGGGGGGCCACGAGGCAGGGGGGCGCGCCCCCTACCCTCGTGAGCACCTCCTTCATCTTCTGACGTAGGGTCCAAGTCTATCCGATAGGTTTCGTTCCAAAAATAACTTCTCCAGTTGATTTCGTTCCGTTTCTACTCCGTTTGATATTCCTTTTCCTCAAAACACTGAAATATGCATAAAACAGCAAATCTGGGCTGGGCCTCCGGTTAATAGGTTAGTCCCAAAAGTAATATAAAAGTGGATAATAAAACCCAATATTGCCTAAAACAGTAGATAATATAGCATGGAGCAATCAAAAAATTATAGATACGTTGGAGACGTATCAGTGGTCGGCGGGTAGAAGCCATCGGAGAGCAGCGCGCCGGCGACGTCACAGCAGATGGGGTGCGGTGACGAAAAGGGAAGAAGGTTTCCCCAGCCAAAAAGAAAAAAGATAAAAACAAAGTTGATAAATAGTACTCCCTCCTTCCCATATTAATTGTATTGAAGTGGATGTACCTAACACTTTTTAGTGTTATATAGATATATCGGTCTAACGACAACTAATATGAGAAAAAGGACATACTATCTTCATCCAAAAATAAGTGTGCGTTGATTCTATACAACTTTATACTAAATTGTACTAAATCAGCGACATTTATTTTAAGACGGAGTGAGTACATATTTCTATTTCGTGCCTCAACTTCCATTTTTTGTCCTTATAAACTGTAGACCGGATTGAATTAGAGCATCTCCAAAGCGAACCCTCAAATCGTAGTATTTCGACACCTTCACCACGTAGTATTTCGACACCCTCGTCCCAACCAAAACCACACTCGGACCCAGCATCACCATCCCTTTCCCCTTGCTCTGTGTCAGCTTCCTCCATCATCGACGCCATCGCTGTACCACCCGGCCGACCGCCAAGCCTTTGTCGGGCCTCCGCCATTCCAACTGGACGCCACGCGCTTTGCCTACGCTATCGTTCCACACTTCTCGACCATCCACCGGCAGGTACCATCCGCCTCCGCGAATGCCGTCCATGGAGGTGACCACACTGGCAAGTGTTCGGTGAAATGCTTGTGCTAAAATTTTGGCAATTTTCCTTCCTTCTTCGAAGCAATGGATTCAGACATGGAGTACATCTATAAACAATACATTGAGTCCTGTTTCGACTCGTCCGACAAGGAGGATTATGCAGATGGAACGATGATGATGTAGGCGGTCCTTGCCGATGCAGAGTGTTCAAAAGAGCATTTTCTCAACTTCAAGGCATCGATCAAGGGTCATCGAGTGCTGAACCGGACCAGGGCACAGGAGCATTTGACATTGATGGACGACTACTTTGCCTCCACCCTATTCACGGACAACTTCCGCTCGCTTCCGGATGCGCAAAAATGTGTTCGATCGCCTCTACAATGGTGGAGGTTTGCTCTTCTCTTTGATTAGCTATGAGAATTTGTATCCAGCCAACGTTTAGTTGTTGTTGTGCTATATGCGGCAGCTGTGCCAAATTTGTCTTCCGCCAGGTCCCTTCTGATGGGCGGCTCTCCTTTATCGTCCTTTGATCTCGGCGGATGGGGTGTTGACTGCTTCTCTGCTAGAGGGGATTGGCTTGGCTACAAGGATCTGGTTGTCGGCGCAGTGGTGGCGCCTAGATTGAGGGTTTTGTTTCCGGGGCTCTTTCCCCATTTCGCTGATGTGGACTCTGGTGAGGAGCTCATCGACTTGTTTGTAGGAAGTGATGATATGTTATGTGATCATGCACAACATGACCATGGAGGATAAGGGTGAAGATTGATGGTGCAATACACCGTGGGGTGGCCTTTCGGTGGGAAACCTGGCGGCAGGCCTACCTCAGAGCCCAAGAGTCCTAGCAAAGAACCAGCCTCAGCGGCCGGCCTAGGAGCTCGGATAAGGCTTGAGAGACCATCTTGGCGTGCAGGCCAAGATGGCGGCGGCATGAGATCAGATAGATCCCTAGTAAACCCTATCCCTCACCATATACATAGGGTGGGGCTAGCGGTAGTTTTGCACATCTACTCTCGTAGACTATACTTCTGGTAGCTTTATAATTCATCTCCATTGTAACGACCTCGCGTGAGGTGCTCCACCATGAATACAAATCAGAAGTATAATGTAAGGTATTACCTCACAGCGAAGGCCCGAACCCCGGTAACCCCCTTATGCGAACTCTTTATGGTACTTCGGTCCGCATTCACCACCCTACTGAGGGTACTGACGGTTTTACGTCTCGTTTGGCAGGGACTGCGCTGGTAGGAAAACAAACCTAGATTGGATCTTTCTTCAATCCAGGCGACTACACATCGGGTCAAACCTTCACCTTTGGCTCCTTCCTACTCGTTGTCGACAACCGTGGGTTCCCCTACAACGTCACACCGCCCTCCATCAACATCATACACTTTGGAAGCCTCGAGTTCGACTTCGACTGACACGGTGACACTATGTGCCTCCGCACTCCTCCATCACCCTTAGCATAGGGGCAACACCGGTCACAGCCAACCGCAGAGTGGTTGGGCCTTCACCAACCCACCAGCCCGCTCGATACCAAAGCTTCAACATGGTCTTCCATGCCGCCGATACACGTATGTCTTAGAAGCTCACTCGGTGCGCGGTCTACATGATTGCACCAACCCCCGTGGAGTTACTGGAGTGGTCAGACTCTATGATTGTCTTCCACCGCACCGACCATCCGGGGAAATACTCCCTGGTGGTAGATCTGATCGTCGAGGGCTTCCGCCTTCCCGGCAGTCCTGATGGACGACGGTAGCGGCGTAAACATCAACTTCCCCGACACTCTGGACAAGATGGGGATCTTCTTGTCTCGTCTACACCCCTCGCCGACCGTCTTCCACGGTTTCGTACCAGGTGGCAGGTGCATCCCCTCGGACAATCTATGTGGAGGTCGTCTTCGGGGTGGAGAAAAACTTCAGATTGGAAACAATCTGATTCGATTGCGCCGTTCTGAACTAGCTACTGCTGGGGTCCTTTGTATCACTTAGCATCTTTAATATAGCGGGGATATATTTTGGGAAAGAGGAAAATACACAGAAAAGGAACATTGCACGAAAAGTAATAAAAGAAAAGAAAAGTCTTAAAAAATAAGAACTTACCATGTATGCATGTATGGTTTGACATGTACTCCCTCCGTCTCAAAGTTCTTGTCTTACATTTGTCTAGATACGGATGTATCTAATACTAAAACGTGACTTGATACATCCGTATTTAGACAAATCTAAGACAAGAATTTTGGAACGGAGGAGTATACACAGAAATAAATATGTTATTTTTGAAACAGGAGTTGGTGTTTGACATATCTCTTTCTGACATGGAAAATTTAACAAGTTGGTGATTGTTTCCATCTGAGATATCACTCTCGTCTTCAAGATTAAGGCCCTCGTTCCCAAGCTTCACCTGACATGGTGTTGAAACACTCAATATCGACGAAAAAATGATCATTCGAGAGCGAGCTAAATTCCAGGTGCTTCTAACTAGGTGACATCAAACTCTAACTAAAATTATTCACGTCCCGATACCGAAATGAGTGTCCGTTCAAATGGTTTCACACGATGAAAATGTGAAGCAAACAGTTTCTTTTGGTGGGAATAGAAACAAACCATACTATACAATCAAGGCTACATAGTGTTCGGTTGTATGACATTCTTCCAGTACGTGGCCTAATTAGAAGAATTCTTGTATGTTTTTAGCAAAGAATAATTCTTGTCTGATGGATGTCCAGTACTCCCTCTGTAAAGAAATATAAGAGCGTAAAGTGATCTAAATGCTCTTATATTTCTTTACAGAGGGAGTATATAGTAGTACTTTCAGTCTAAAGAGGACTGACCAAATGAACTCGGTGTGCAGAATCTGTTCATTGACGACATAATATGGTGATGAAATTCCAAGTTAGCTGAAGTCGCATTATAAATCATCGCTCTGAAGGACGTGATGTGCCAACCCTATCAAAGGTTTAGGTTGGGCTGTAAATTACATTATGTACTCTGACATTCTTCAGTTTGCACTCTACACCAGCTGATAGTCCGCATGGATGAATCTGCGCTACATTGTTGTTGTTTTTCTGACGCCTAAAAGCATATTTATTGCTCATAAATAAAGTATGGACTACATAATAGGTACTTGACTTTATCCAATACATAGACGACCAAACTTAAGAAAATGTTGAACTTGAATTCATGTCGCAGCATCAATATAAAGCTCCATTGCCACGGCTGCTCTGAATCCATTCATTTAAAAGCCTTCAGCTGCCTGCAGGATGAAGAGCTTCCCTTCTACCTGATCAAAGCAAAGCTTTAGTTCTATCAATAAACAAACACATGCTAGGGTTTAACATATCAAGAATTTCGTTCAATGCAGAGTTTAGCTGCTAACTTTAATGTCCAAATCGTTCAATGCAGAGTTTAACTGCTAACTTTAATGTCCAAATCACGCATGCTACTGAACGAATGAACCATTAATTAAAGTATTTGCCAACACAGAGAGGGAAAAACATAAGAATCTCAGCTAGCAGGTAATGTGTTGTATTAGTTCCTTTCTTTCTGAGTTATACAGTTAAAGGTTCTCACTGAATTAGTGCCATACCAAAAGAACAAACCAAGAAAGAGAACAAGGCTTGAAGCACAGTGTGCAGTAGTACCTAGAATGAAACTGGAAGATGCGGCAGAAAGAAGTCCTTTTTACTTAATAATGATCTCTTCATCTCTCAGAATAGGCTTTCGTCCTGCTATATAAATAAAGCACCAACCAAGTCCATGCAGTCACAAGTACAAGGCCCAAAGAAAAAGCACGAAGTCCGATGGGGCAACAGATGATCCCTTCATCTGCTGTTCTTGTCTGCTCTTCTTGTTTCTTGTTTTCCTCCGATGAGCCTGATGCAGCTGCTCGAACAAGTGAGAACAACATAAATGATACTATGTTGACCTTACAACCATGCTTTTGTTGTCCTAATCTAGAAGGGTGTTCAAAAAGAATCATAATGTAGGGAATATATTCGAACTCCCAACATACTGATGGAATGTAAAAAAAAACAAAGAGAATAGTTCAAATAACCTGAATGAATATACAAATTAAGATGAACAACCAATGCTAAATTACCTCTCGACATGAAATAGTGGCTGACATTTGTCTCCAGCTTGTAGGGGTTAGCTGTGTACAAGACGTACCATTTCCTTGCATTATCTCCTTCACGTGCATAAACCTTGATATGCTCAACATGGCCGAACTTGTTCCACTCGGGACTAGATTGACCCGCTACTATGGAAGAGAGCAGCGCTAAGCTACAGTATAGCTCCAAATGATTTGGGTTTATACCTCCCATGTATTCTGGGAGTGTCACCATGTTTACATCACTGAGTACTAGCCTATGAAGTGCAGAAACACCCTCCAACACCTTCAGCTTTGGGCAGTCTTGGATGGTAAGCTTCTAGTCTGGGAAGATTAGTGATCCTCTCCAGATCAAGGTTTTCATCCAGGAACAGCTCGACCAAAGATGGAAAGTTCTCTAGAGAGACGACACCCTGGACAGATTGTATGGACAATTTATTCAAAGCCCTTGCCTGGGAGGCAAGGCCAGGAGGAAGATGCCTCAATTTGCATTGCCTTAGCAAAAGTTTCTGCAAGGCAGGTGTAACACCCTCGATGCGACTATAGCTCTCACGTGTCGAGGCACGACTTAGAGACATAATCGCATTGAAGGCATATGTCGCAAGTTAGGCAATCTTCACAACATCCCATGTAATATGATAATAAAAAGGGAGATAACATAGTTGGCTTATACTCGCCACGTCAATCAAGTGCATAAATAACATTACATCATCCAAACACTCATGGCCCGACTACGGCGCCAAAATAAAAGAGAACCCAACATGCGACAACGGTCCCGTTCACCCCCAACTGGGCACCACTACTGATCATCGGGAAAGGAAACATAGTAACGTTGAGAGTCTTCGTCGAACTCCCACTTGAGCTCATACGCGTCTCCTGGAGCGGAATCATCAGGCCCTGCATCTGGTGTAATAGTAATCTGTGAGCCACAGGGACTCAGCAATCCCGCACCCTCGCGATCAAGACTATTTAAGCTTATAGGTATGGCAAGGTAATTATATGGAGCTGCAGCAAGCGACTAGCAAGTATGGTGGCTAACTTATTCGCAAAAGAGAGCGAGAAGAGGAGGCAAAGCACGAGCGAGAAACGAGAGAGCAACCTGCGCAAACATTACTCCAACACCGTGTCCACTTCCCGGACTCCGCCGAGAAGAGGCCATCACGGTAACACACTCGGTTGATTCATTTTAATTTAATTAAGGTTCAAGTTATCTACAACCGGACATTAACAAATTCCCATCTGCCCATAACCGCGGGAACGGCTTTCGAAAGTTCCATCCCTGCAGGGGAGTCCCAACTTAGCCCATGACAAGCTCTCACGGTCAACGAAAGAATAGACCTCCTCCCAAGACGTTCCGATCAGACTCGGTATCTCGGCAACTCAACACACTTCGATAGGTTAAAACAAGACCAGCAACACCGTCCGAATGTGCCGACAAATCCCGATAGGAGCTGCACATATCTCGTTCTCAGGGCACACTCAGATGAGACTAGCTACGAGTAAAACCAGCCCTCAAGTTTCCCTGAGGTGGCCCCGCAGGCAGCTCAGTTCAGACCAACACTCAGAGGGAGCACTGGCCCGGGGGGGGTTTAAAATAAGATGACCTTTGGGCTCCGGTAACCCAAGGGAAAAAGAGGCTAGGTGGCGAATGGTAAAACCAAGGTTGGGCATTGCTGGAAAAGTTTTAATCAAGGCGAACTATCAAGGGGCTCCCATTATAACCCAACCGCGTAGGGAACGCAAAATCCGGGAACATAACACCGATATGACAGAAACTAGGGCGGCAAGAGTGGAACAAAACACTAGGCGAGAGGCCGAGCCTTCCACCCTTTACCAAGTATATAAATGTATTAAGATAACATAGCAATATAATGATATCCCAACAATTATATAAAAGATGTTCCAACAAGGAACGGCCTCCGATCTTCACCTGCAACTAGCAACGCTATAAGAGGGGCTGAGCAAAGCGGTAACATAGCCAATCAACGGTTTGCTAGGACAATGGTGGGTTAGAGGTTTGACATGGCATTTTGGGAGGCTTGAAAGCAAGTGGTAGGCATCGTAGCAATGGCATAGCAAAAAAGCGAGCAAACTAGCATAGCAAAGATAGTAGTGATTTCGAGGGTATGATCATCTTGCCTGCACAGTTCTTAGAGTTGATTGGATCCTCGAAAGCAAACTCAACGGGCTCCTCGTTAGCGAACTCGTCTCCCGGCTCTACCCAAACAAGACAAACAAGCAAAAAGGATACAATCAACCACGTGCAAACTCAAACAACACAATGCAAAGATGATATGCTATGCGGGATGCGATGCGGGATACAAAATCCAAGATATGACAGGAAATGCATGAACCTGGCCTCAACATGGAAATCCAAGTGTGCCACTGTAAAGATGAGATGAAATCGCTTGAAAACGATATAAAGAACGCCGGAATCGGAGTTACGGTTTGGAAATGGCAAGCGATTCAAGAATGACACCGGTCTGCGATTTACAGCAAGTATGCATCTAAATGCAACTAAATGAACATAATACAGCCACCAAATATGACAACAAAATACATGGCAGGGATGCACACAAGATGCTTAACAAAAGTCTAGCACTGAGCTACGGCCAAATCATCCATTAACAGGTTCAAACAAGCATGGCAAAAATGCAAATGACAAACAGATCTCAGACTTAGTGAAATTAACACTTGTCTGGAATTTCAGATCAGGTAGCCCTCTTCGGAGCAACAAAACTACATGGTACAGGATCTGAACAAGGCAAAGTAAAGCATGGAATGGAGCTACTCAAAGATCTTAACAAAATTCCCTTAGTGACCTTGAGCCAAAAGGGATCAGAAAATACAATTGCAAGCACGTGAACATAGCAAAAACATAATCAGTTTTCAGACTTAGTGAAAACTGGCACATGCTGAAATATAACTCAAGTAGGCATGTTTACGAGCTCGATGCACTCAGTACGGTGCAAGTCATGGCAAGACAAGCATACCTCCATCAAGAAGGCACAAAATGCAAGCTAGACATGGCAATAACAATAGCATAGCATGCATGGATCAACTACAACATCACCGGCAAAATTGCAAACAAGTTGACAATCTGCCCAGATTCACAAAGTAAAAAATAGAGCTCGATTGACTCAAGCTAGGGTGTTCCATAATTGTAAACAAAGACATGGATGGATAGAGCACTACAAGATTAACAAAATATCCTTACTGATCATCCTCAAAAGAGGCACGGATCACTAGGAAACAACATGAACATATGGCATCATAAGATAAACAGCTGCAGGACTTAGTGAAATTACTAAGTCCCTGGAAACAGAATTAGCAAGTGCACCTCTTTGCAAGCTTGCACTAGTCACCACACACATTCTAAAAATACATGGGTTGCACCTATGGAGAGATGACAAAACCCTTAACAAAACACATGTAGAACTCACGGGCATAGCATGCACACATTAATCATGGCAAAAATGACAAAAGTGCTAAACGGAGTAGCAGATCTGACAATTAACTCAAGTAGCCCTCTTCTAACAGCATTTCGGGCATCAAGATGAGCTCAAATGAAAATTATGCAATGGAATGAAATGATGTACTCTATGAGATGAACATTTTGATATGCTATATGCATGAATCGGAGGTACGGATGCAAAGTTACGGAGCCGCGAACATGAGCACTTGGATCTGCAATTTCGGGACTTTGACAAAAAAAACAACCTCTAGGTTTTACTGTTCATCCGGATCAGATCTGGGCGCGGCACGCGGATCGAGGTCCACCGGAGCTCTCGCCGGAGCTCCTGCTCACCGGCGCCTGAGGGAGAGGCCGAGGCGAGGGGCGAGGCCGGAGGCGGCGGCCGGGACGGCGAGCGGCCCGCGGGGCGAGGCGGCGCGCGGCAGCCGGGGCCGGCGGCGGCTGCGGCGGCCCGGGCGACGAGGTGGCGATGGCTGCGGCAGGGCGGACCGCGGCGGCGCGGCGCCGGAGGCGGCGGCTTGGCGCGGGCGGCGGCGGAGGGAGAGGCGCGGGGCGCGCGGCCCGGGTGGCGGCGGAGAGGGCCCGCGATGGGCCTGGGCGGGCCGGCGCGGTGGACGGCGGCGGGAGGCCACGTGGCGCTTGCCTATTGGTCCGGGGCGGCGGCGGCGGGGCGTCCGGCCGGAACGGACATGTCCGGTGCGCGCGAGGGGATTTTTAGGGTTTCGGAGGTAGGAGAAGATCCGAAAATCGGGGGGCCTTTAAATAGGCATAGAGGGAGCTAGGAGAGTCCAAATGAGGTGTGATTTTCGGCCACGCGATCATGATCGAACGCTCTAGATGATGGAGAAGAGTTAGGTGGGTTTTTTGCCAAATTGGAGGGGTGTTGGGCTGCAACACACATGAGGCCTTTTCGGTCCCTCGGTTAACCGTTGCAGTATCAAACGAAGTCCAAATGGTACGAAACTTGACAGGCGGTCTACCGGTAGTAAACCAAGGCCGCTTGGCAAGTCTCGGTCCAATCCAGAAATGTTTAATCCCCACACACGAAAGAAAGCTAGAAATGACCACCGGAGGAGAACGAAGCGCCGGAATGCAAAACGGACGACGGGAAAAATGTTCGAATGCCTGAGACGAGCACGTATGCAAATGCAATGCACATGATTACATGATATGAGATGCATGACAACGACAACAACACACGGAGACAAAGACCCGAACCCGAGGAAATAAATATAACTTAACGCCGGAAACGGCAAGAGTTGGAGTACAAATAGGGAAAGTTACATCCGGGGTGTTACAACACTCCACCACTACAAAAGGATCTCGTCCCGAGATCTAGGACTGAAAGAACGCCGGGTACTCAGAACGGAGGTGATCCTCGCGTTCCCAGGTAGCTTCACGGTCGGAATGGTGTGACCACTTGACTTTGAGAAATTTGATTGACTTGTTGCGAGTCTTGCGTTCAGTCTCTTCAAGAATAGCAACTGGGTGCTCACGATAAGAGAGATCTTCTTGGAGCTCAATGTCCTCGAAGTTGACGGTGTGGTCAGGAGTCTTGAAGCACTTTTGAAGCTGAGGTACATGGAACACGTCATGAACATTTGCAAAGTTTGAAGGAAGCTCGAGTTGATAGGCGAGGTCGCCTCTCTTGCTGACAATCTTGAAAGGTCCCACGTATCTAGGGGCAAGCTTCCCTTTGATACCGAAGCGACGAGTACCTTTCATAGGGGAGACACGAAGGTAAACATGATCTCCGATCTTGAAAGCCAAATCGCGGTGCTTACTATCATAGTAGCTCTTCTGGCGGGATTGGGCTGCTTTGAGGTTATCATGAATGACTTTGCACATTTCTTCTGCTTCTGTGATTAAAAGTAATTACCCAAAAGCTGACGTTCACCGGTTTCAGACCAGTTGAGAGGGGTACGGCACTTCCTGCCATACAGAATTTCAAAAGGGGCCTTGCCCGAACTTGCTTGAAAACTGTTGTTCTAGGAGAATTCAGCATAAGAAAGACAATCCTCCCACTTCATGCCGAAGGAGATCACACAAGCCCTGAGCATATCTTCAAGAATCTGGTTGACACGCTCTACTTGACCGCTTGTTTGAGGATGGAAAGCTGTGCTGAAGCGGATGTTGGTGCCCATGGCCTTCTGGAAAGAATCCCAAAACTTCGAGGTAAAGATGTTGCCACGGTCTGAAGAGATCACTTGAGGAATACCGTGCAGAGAGACAATATGAGAGGTATAGAGTTCCGCCAATTGAGCTGCAGTGATCGACTCTTTGATAGGCAAAAAGTGAGCCACTTTGGTGAGTTTGTCGATGACAACGAATATAGCATCATTGCCACGCTTGGACTTTGGAAACCCAGTCACGAAGTCCATTTCAATGTGGTCAAACTTCCATTCTGGAATGGAAAGAGGTTGGAGGAGACCTGCTGGCCTTTGGTGTTCTGCCTTCACTCTTCTGCAGACATCACATTCATTCACGAATTGAGCGATCTCGCGCTTCATTCGAGTCCACCAATAAGCTTGCTTGGGGTCCTGATACATCTTCGTGCTCCTAGGGTGGATGGAGAGGAGAGAATTGTGAGCCTCGTTCAAGATCACTTTACGAAGGTCACCTTTGGGTACAACAATACGATCCTCGAAGAAGAGAGTGTCCTTGTCATCAAGGCCGTAGCACTTGTACTTGGACTGACTCTTGGCAATCCCAATCTTCACCTTTTTCACCATAGCATCAAGAAGCTGGGCTTGGCGAATCTGGTCTTCCAAGGTAGGAGAGACTTGAAGGTTGGCAAGGAAACCTTGAGGAACAACTTGCAGATTAAGTTTGCGGAAAGCTTCACAAAGCTCGGGTTGATAAGACTTGAGAATAAGACTGTTGCAATAAGCCTTTCTGCTCAATGCGTCAGCAATCACATTGGCCTTGCCTGGAGTATACTCAATACTCGGATTATACTCTTGAATCATTTCGACCCATCGAGTTTGCCTGAGGTTGAGATTAGGCTGAGTGAAGATGTACTTGAGACTCTTGTGATCAGTGAAAATGTCCATTTTTCTTCCCAATAGAAGATGTCTCCAAGTCAAAAGAGCATGCACAACTGCCGCCAACTCGAGATAATGAGTGGGGTAGTTCTTCTCATTAGGCTTCAACTTGCGAGATGTATAAGCAACAACTTTCTTCTCTTGCATCAATACTGCGCCAAGACCTTGGAGAGAGGCATCACAAAAGACCTCGTACGGTTTGGATTCATCAGGCGGAGTCAGAACTGGAGCAGTGATCAATTTCTCTTTCAAAGTGTTGAAAGCAATATCACACTCCGGAGACCAAACGTACTTGATGTGCTTCTGGAGAAGATTAGAGAGAGGCTTCGCGATCTTGGAAAAGTTTTCAACGAATCTTCGGCAATAGCTTGCGAGACCGAGAAACTGCGGAGTTACTTCACGTTCTGAGGAGGTTCCCAATTCACAATTGCAGACACCTTCTCAGGATTCACGGCAATGCCCTTGGCAAAGATGATATGACCAAGATAAAGAACCTCATCGAGCCAAAATTCACACTTGGAGAACTTGGCGTAGAACTGATGTTCCCTGAGCTTATCGAGTACCAAACGCAAGTGCTTGGCATGATCTTCCTTGTTCTTCGAGAAAACCAGAATGTCGTCGAGATAGACCAAAACGAAGTCATTGGTGTAGGCGTTGAAGATGAAGTTCATCATGCGAGAGAACGTCGGAGGAGCGTTGGCGAGGCCAAAAGACATGACAGTGTATTCATATGAATCAAAGCTTGTTCTGAATGCTGTCTTCGGAATATCTTCTTCACGAATGCGAATCTGGTGATAACTCATACGGAGATCAAGCTTGGAGAATACTTGGGCACCTTTGAGTTGTTCGAACAGCTCATTGATGTTGGGAAGTGGGTATTTGTTCTTGATGGTCTTCTTGTTCACTGGACGGTAATCAACACAAAGTCGGTCCGTTCCATCCTTCTTCTTCACAAAAAGAACACCACAACCCCACGGAGAAGAACTAGGCCGGATGAGACCCATTTTCTCTTGAATATCGAGTTGCTTCTTCAGCTCCTTCAACTCTTCAGGTCCGAGCTTGTAAGGACGTTTGCACACAGGTTCCGTGCCAGGCTCAAGATCAATAACGAATTCAACTGGCCGGTGCGGAGGCATTCCTGGAAGCTCTTCTGAAAAGACGTCTTGATATTCGCAAACGACTGGAATTTGCGAAATAGCATCCAATTCACCCCTTTCATTGAGAGAAAACAGACGGATTGTATTACCCCGAGCGGCAAAGACAATTACATCCTCAGACGAATGAGTCAATTGAATCTGCCTGGCTGCACAATCAAGCTGAGCCTTGTGCTTAGAAAGCCAATCCATCCCGAGAATAAGATCAATATCCGAGTTACCAAGAACCATTGGAGAAGCCAGAAACTTGAAATCACCCATCAAGATAGAAATATCCGGAACCATCAAACTAGAACTCAGACGCTTAGCCGGAGAGACGACTTGCATAGCTCTGGGTAAAGCCTTAGTACTAAAATTGTTCTTCGATGCAAATGGGAATGACATGAAGGAATGCGATGCACGAGAGTCAAAAAGTACTTTTGCGGGAATATCATTAACAGGAAGGTTACCCATGATCACATCTGACGAGTCCTCTGCCTGAGCTGCATTCATCAAATTGACCTTGGCATGCTTGGGGTTATGCTTGACCACAGCTGTACTCGCCGATCTGACAGGAGGAGAAGGAGGAAGACGCCTCTGGTTGAAACACTTGTTGGCATAGTGACCCTTCTGTTGGCACTTGTTGCATGTGACCTCTGAAAGCGGACGGTGATATGGAGCACTCGATCTTGGAGCTTGAGACGAAGTCTTGTTCTGAAAGCCAGGGTTGGGTGGGTGGGAAGAACCACTGCCACCTTTACTCTTCTGCTGATACGGCTGACGGAACGGAGGAGGAGAAAGCCAATACTTCTGCTACTTGGCCACTTGAGTAGAGGAAGAAGGAGTAATATCTCTGACTCGCTTCTTAGAAGCATCACACCTCAACTGAGCAGCCTCTTGCTTCAGTGCCATGTTGTAGAACTCACCGTACCTTAAGGGCTCAAAGAGAACAAGAGCGAGCTGGATATCTTCTCTGAGACCACCCTGAACTGGTATATCATGCTCTTCTCATCAGGGACGTCCTACTTGGCAAAGTGGGCGAGCTTCTGGAACAACTTGTTGTAGTCATAGACAGACAAAGAGCCTTGCTTCAGATTGCGGAATTCCTCACGCTTGATTTCAACCACGCTCTGCGGAATATGATGAGCTCGGAAATCTCGACGGAAATCATCCCAAGTGATAACACGTCCACCTCTGGAATCCTTGTATTGCTGGAACCATTCTGCAGCTTGATCTTTGAGTTGGAAGGAAGCGAACTTAACAAAGTCCTCAGGCCTGACGTTACTGCACTCGAAATGCTTACACAGATCCACAAGCCAATCGTCAGCATCAGTTGCCTCAACACAATTGCTGAAAGTCTTTGGCACGTTAGCAAGGAACTGGTTGAGTGTAGTAAAGTGACTCTGATTGCTGCCTTGATTCCCTAGGTTGCCTTGATTGCGCTCTTGGAGAATTTGCATGATCAACTGTGTGTTTGCATTGGTTGCGGCCATCACAGCTTGCCATGCCTCTGGAGGAGGTGGAGGTGGTGGCGGATCAGGATTCGGAGTCGTGCGCGTTGGAGGAGCCATCCTGAAGAGGTTGACTACCATTAGCACAATGATAGACAATATTGAAGCTGAATCCAACGGAATGAAAATTGCAACATATAGTCTTCACATCCGAACAAAATGAACGAATGCATTCCTCTTGAAATGGTCACATATCCATAAATTGAGAAGCCACGTAGAATTAAGGTAGAGAAATAAATCAACAAGGTACGGATCAAGAATGAATAATCGGTAAGAAATCCCAATCTCAAACCAATATCCGTGGAAGAAGAACTAGAGCTACTAGAATTCCCACCTATGAAACTCCCGAACCTTTCCGGTTATGCAATCAGGTGTTGGGGATACAGGGGAAGCATAATATCTCAGCCAAACTAGCAAATCCTACATCCAGCTGTATCCATCCTTCAACACATAACCAAGAAACCTTCGGAAACCATCTACCTCAACCTTCGAAAAGCATCCGTTATACAAGTTATGGCGATACTCCCGAACTCCCGCCCCAGTACTGGGTGGCGTCGAGGTTATCTCACCAACGAACTGCATAAAAGAGATTTTCGATGTCGGCGTACTAAACTCAGGTATTCCAGAACTGCAACGATAAAATTATGATGACAACACCTTAGAGCTCAACTCCCCGGGACACTTCCACTAAACCCCTGACAGGAGGCACCAAGACAATGTTCTCATCATAAAACCATCGGAACGATTTCAAGATACCCGCGTGATCCTAAAAAAAAATTTAGTGAATTTGAGAAGAGAAAAGTCAAAACTCTACGTCAGGATGCCTTACCAGAGCGATGAGGAGACTGGGAAGTAAAAAGAATTCGTAATCTCTCCGATATATAATTCCTAAAAGACTCAAAACATTTTTCTAGACACAACTCGGCCGCTAAAAACGATCAAGCAATGGGGCTCCTAAGGTCGGGGAAGGCTCTGATTACCAACTTGTAACACCCTCGATGCGACTATAGCTCTCACGTGTCGAGGCACGACTTAGAGACATAATCGCATTGAAGGCATATGTCGCAAGTTAGGCAATCTTCACAACATCCCATGTAATATGATAATAAAAAGGGAGATAACATAGTTGGCTTATACTCGCCATGTCAATCAAGTGCACAAATAACATTACATCATCCAAACACTCATGGCCCGACTACGGCGCCAAAATAAAAGAGAACCCAACATGCGACAACGGTCTCGTTCACCCCCAACTGGGCACCACTACTGATCATCGGGAAAGGAAACATAGTAACGTTGAGAGTCTTCGTCGAACTCCCACTTGAGCTCATACGCGTCTCCTGGAGCGGAATCATCAGGCCCTGCATCTGGTGTAATAGTAATCTGTGAGCCACAGGGACTCAGCAATCTCGCACCCTCGCGATCAAGACTATTTAAGCTTATAGGTATGGCAAGGTAAATATATGGAGCTGCAGCAAGCGACTAGCAAGTATGGTGGCTAACTTATTCGCAAAAGAGAGCGAGAAGAGGAGGCAAAGCACGAGCGAGAAACGAGAGAGCAACCTGTGCAAACATTACTCCAACACCGTGTCCACTTCCCGGACTCCACCGAGAAGAGGCCATCACGGTAACACACTCGGTTGATTCATTTTAATTTAGTTAAGGTTCAAGTTATCTACAACCGGACATTAACAAATTCCCATCTGCCCATAACCGCGGGCACGGCTTTCGAAAGTTTAATCCCTGCAGGGGAGTCCCAACTTAGCCCATGACAAGCTCTCACGGTCAACGAAGGAATAGACCTCCTCCCAAGACGTTCCGATCAGACTCGGTATCTCGGTAACTCAACACACTTCGACAGGTTAAAACAAGACTAGCAACACCGCCCGAATGTGCCGACAAATCCCGATAGGAGCTGCACATATCTCGTTCTCAGGGCACACTCAGATGAGACTAGCTACGAGTAAAACCAACCCTCAAGTTTCCCCGAGGTGGCCCCGCAGGCAGCTCAGTTCGGACCAACACTCAGAGGGAGCACTGGCCCGGGGGGGTTAAAATAAGATGACCTTTGGGCTCCGGTAACCCAAGGGAAAAAGAGGCTAGGTGGCGAATGGTAAAACCAAGGTTGGGCATTGCTAGAAAAGTTTTAATCAAGGCGAACTATCAAGGGGTTCCCATTATAACCCAACCGCGTAAGGAACGCAAAATCCGGGAACATAACACCGATATGACGGAAACTAGGGCGGCAAGAGTGGAACAAAACACTAGGCGAGAGGCTGAGCCTTCCACCCTTTACCAAGTATATAGATGTATTAAGATAACATAGCAATATAATGATATCCCAACAATTATATAAAAGATGTTCCAATAAGGAACGGCCTCCGATCTTCACCTGCAACTTGCAACGCTATAAGAGGGGCTGAGCAAAGCGGTAACATAGCCAATCAACGGTTTGCTAGGACAATGGTGGGTTAGAGGTTTGACATGGCATTTTGGGAGGCTTGAAAGCAAGTGGTAGGCATCGTAGCAATGGCATAGCAAAAAAGCGAGCAAACTAGCATAGCAAAGATAGTAGTGATTTCGAGGGTATGATCATCTTGCCTGCACAGTTGTCAGAGTTGACTGGATCCTCGAAAGCAAACTCAACGGGCTCCTCGTTAGCGAACTCGTCTCCCGGCTCTACCCAAACAAGACAAACAAGCAATAAGGATACAATCAACCACGTGCAAACTCAAACAACACAATGCAAAGATGATATGCTATGCGGGATGCGATGCGGGATACAAAATGCAAGATATGACAGGAAATGCATGAACCTAGCCTCAACTTGGAAATCCAAGTGTGCCACTGTAAAGATGAGATAAAATCACTTGAAAACGATATAAAGAACGCCGGAATCGGAGTTACGGTTTGGAAATGGCAAGCGATTCAAGAATGACACCGGTCTGCGATTTACAGCAAGTAGGCATCTAAATGCAACGAAATGAACATGCTACAGCCACCAAATATGACAACAAAATACATGGCAGGGATGCAAACAAGATGCTTAACAAAAGTCTAGCTAGCACTGAGCTACAGCCAAATCATCCACTAACAGGTTCAAACAAGCATGGCAAAAATGCAAATGACAAACAGATCTCAGACTTAGTGAAATTAACACTTGTCTGGAATTTCAGATCAGGTAGCCCTCTTCGGAGCAACAAAACTACATGCTACATGATCTGAACAAGGCAAAGTAAAGCATGGAATGGAGCTACTCAAAGAGCTTAACAAAAGTCCCTTAGTGACCTTGAGCCAAAAGGGATCAGAAAATACAATTGCAAGCACGTGAACATAGCAAAAACATAATCAGTTTTCAGACTTAGTGAAAACTGGCACATGCTGAAATATAACTCAAGTAGGCATGTTTACGAGCTCGATGCACTCACTACGGTGCAAGTCATGGCAAGACAATCATACCTCCATCAAGAAGGCACAAAATTCAAGCTAGACATGGCAATAACAATAGCATAGCATGCACGGATCAACTACAACATCACCGGCAAAATTGCAAACAAGTTGACAATCTTCCCAGATTCACAAAGTAGCAAAAGTAGAGCTCGATTGACTCAAGCTAGGGTGTTCCATAATTGTAAACAAAGACATGGATGGATATAGCACTACAAGATTAATAAAACATCCTTACTGATCATCCTCAAAAGAGGCACGGATCACTAGGAAACAACATGAACATATGGCATCATGAGATAAACAGTTGCAGGACTTAGTGAAATTACTAAGTCCCTGGAAACAGAATTAGGCGCACTTTGCAAGCTTGCACTAGTCACCACACACATCCTAAAAATACATGGGTTGCACCTCTGGAGAGATGACAAAACCCTTAACAAAACACATGTAGAACTCACGGGCATAGCATGCACACATTAATCATGGCAAAAATGACAAAAGTGCTAAACGGAGTAGCAGATCTGACAATTAACTCAAGTAGCCCTCTTCTAACAGCATTTCGAGCATCAAGATGAGCTCAAATAAAAATTATGCAATGAAATGAAATGATGTACTTTCTGAGATGAACATTTTGATATGCTATATGCATGAATCGGAGCTACGGACACAAAGTTACGGAGCCGCGAACATGAGCACTTGGATCTGAAAATCTGAGGACTTAGACAAAAAAAACAACCTCTAGGTTTTACTGTTCATCCGGATCAGATCTAGGCGCGGCACGCGGATCGAGGTCCACCGGAGCTCTCGCCGGAGCTCCTGCTCACCGGCGTCGGAGGGAGAGGCCGAGGCGAGGGGCGAGGCCGGAGGCGGCGGCCGGGACGGCGAGCGGCCCGCGGGGCGAGGCGGCGCGCGGCGGCCGGGGCCGGCGGCGGCTGCGGCGGCCCGGGCGACGAGGTGGCGACAGCGGCGGCAGGGCGGACCGCGGCGGCGCGGCGCCGGAGGCTGCGGCGCGGCGCGGGCGGCGGCGGAGGGAGAGGCGCGGGGCGCGCGGCCCGGGTGGCGGCGGAGAGGGCCCGCGATGGGCCTGGGCGGGCTGGCGCGGTGGACGGCGGCGGGAGGCCACGTGGCGCTTGCCTATTGGTCCGGGGCGGCGGCGGCGGGGCGTCCGGCCGGAACGGACATGTCCGGTGCGCGCGAGGGGATTTTTAGGGTTTCGGAGGTAGGAGGAGATCCGAAAATCGGGGGCCTTTAAATAGGCATAGAGAGAGCTAGGAGAGTCCAAATGAGGTGCGGTTTTCGGCCACGCGATCGTGATCGAACGCTCTAGATGATGGAGAAGAGTTAGGTGGGTTTTGGGCCAAATTGGAGGGGTGTTGGGCTGCAACACACACGAGGCCTTTTCGGTCCCTCGGTTAACCGTTGGAGTATCAAACGAAGTCCAAATGGTACGAAACTTGACAGGCGGTCTACCGGTAGTAAACCAAGGCCGCTTGGCAAGTCTCGGTCCAATCCGGAAATGTTTAATCCCCACACACGAAAGAAAGCTAGAAATGACCACCGGAGGAGAACGAAGCGCCGGAATGCAAAAGGGACGACGGGGAAAATGTTCGAACGCATGAAACGAACACGTATGCAAATGCAAAGCACATGATGACATGATATGAGATGCATGACAACGAAAACAACACACGGAGACAAAACCCGAACCCGAGGAAATAAATATAACTTAATGCCGGAAACGGCAAGAGTTGGAGTACAAATAGGGAAAGTTACATCCGGGGTGTTACAGCAGGAAAGGCTTGCACTTGCTCCTCCCACTCCCATTCCTCCCATTCCACCATTCCAATTAAATTCATCTCATGCAGTCTCGGAAATGCAGCCAACACCTGGGAAGAACTAGGACTTTGGTGATGGTAGGACTGCATGAATTCAGGTCCAACACGCTTGATGGCTGGAGCACGCTTGATCTGAAAGAACTCTAAATAGGGGAGCTGACACAAGCCATCAGGAAGCTGTGTGCAGCAAACCAGGTCGTTAATGAACAAAATCCTCAAGCTATTGTGGGGCACAACTAATGATGACATCATCCACCTTGGTAGCCGTCGGCCAAAATATCCATTGATTTCAAGATTATCTAAGCTGGGTGGAGGACGGAGCTCATCACACACCGTCTCAATTCGTTGTTGCTCTTCCACAGAGACACTATCTTCATCTTTAATCATCCCATCATCTCCCAATCTTCTACCACAATCTAAGGACAGTCTGGTAAGATGCACCTTTTCACCAAGCTTTGCCTTTGTTGCGGATGAGGAAATAGTTACATCCTCCAACCCATGTATTCCAAGACGTCTGAGCCGAGAAAGAGGGCCCAACTCTTCCAAACTGCACCAATCACCATCCACCGAAACTGGAAACCCATATACTAACCTCAAGTTTGTTAGAGCACAGAACCCCCTAGGTATGCCACTTATACTGGTTCCACTGAAGTTAAAATACCTTAGCTCCCCTAACTTTAAAATGCTACGTGGAAGTTCCACAAACTGTTTGCATCCTCTAAGACTAATGTACTTCAACAATTTCATCTTTCCAATGCTATCTGGCAGACTAGATATAGCATTGTTTGTGAGGGACAAGTACCTCAGGTGCTTGAGCTTATGCAAAGATTGAAGCAATGCTACAACATCTTTAGAATCTATATGTAAAGTTCGTAGGCATGGGAAATGAACCAACGAATCACCAGGCTTAATATTTATATGGCCAACTGATATTAGTGCCCTTAATGTCTTTTGTGCTTGCAAAGAACTCCAGTCTAACCCATCTGATTCTGATGGTTTGCTTTCTAGAGATAACCGAAGAAACCCATGTGCAGTAAGTTTATTAACAATATTAGTTTCTCCACTGTGAGCTGCTAGTGCCTCATCTCTAGCCACAAATTGAGCAAATGAGCGTACAACATCATGCATGTAGCAAACATTTTGATCAATGTACTTTGTATCTGGCTCTATAAGATTCCTCAGTATCAGCTCTTTATAGTGCTTGCTTCCTAGTTCTTCTAAGTCATCCGAGGTCCCGTGAAGAAATCCTTCACTAATCCACATGCCAATGATTTCATCGCTATAAAACACTGTAGTTTTAGGGAGAAGGGAGTAGTGTAGAAAGCATTGTTTGGCAGAAGAAGATAAGTCTTCATAACTTAAATATACTGCATTGTTTAGCCCTTCGGGCATTCCAGATATCGACCATATAGAATCATTCAAAACCATCTCCCACTCACGGTGTTTTATGTCCCTCTGACACAAGAGTCCTCCCATTACTTTGACAGCAAGAGGCAAACCATCACATCTTGCTACAATTTGTACTCCAATATCCTTGAGCATATCCATTTCATGGTCATCAATCTCACTTGATATTATCTGCAAGCAATTAACTACCTAAATTATCGGTCAATAAGGAGTGGTTTTCCTTGAGAGAGAAAATAATAGTTTATTAACTGCTAGTGTCAACTTAATATTAGTCAATAATAGGCTAGTGGAGAAAGATCGGTTAATGTACTACCTGATTGAACTATCAAGTGAATGAACTGCTAAGCGGGGATGTTGCTGTCAACTGAGATGCCTAGAATGTGAGTTACTATAATCATAACATGCTCACCCAGACAAGATGTTAAGTTTCTCACTCTTTTAGCCACAATATGCTTAGTTCAATCTATCATCTCAGAATCTATAGAAATTATGTGTTAAGTTATGCGGATAGATACTACGATACATAAATCCATTCTCTGAAAAATAGAGTCTATTTGATCTACGACTACACAAGGGAGGAGGCTTCTTACATGTTTAAATTATGTATAATTGCACGTATGCACTTTTATAATCTGGACATCGGATAAGTAGAAGAATTTGAAGTACAAGCTTTTATTTTCATTCATGTTGGTAGATCATGGGACAGGTTGCCTAGAACCTATTGGTGGGCCTGGGCACACTTTAGTATCAATTACAGCTTTTTCATACTATGGTATATTACTATACCACTTATGCCAAACACGACTGAGTTTTAGCCCAAGAATTGACTGTGTATTTGTAAACATGATGGAAATGGAAGAACAATACCACTTGTTTTCACCTTTTATAAATTGAAGAACATTTATATGGTCCTAATTATTGATTTTGTTTGGATTTGCATTTTAGGTGGCGACTACGTTTATTTCAAAATTTTAGCTTTCTAAAATGGGAAACCAGCGCCACAATATGAAAGAAAAAGATAGAGACTAGCAAAAAAAATTATGAATTAATTACTCCCAGGTACAACTATAATTTGAAAATGATGCGTGGGGTCTAGTGCTATTGTAGTCTAACTTTTTTTCTAGAATAAGCATAAGTATGTGTATCTTATATTAAGAGAAGAGGGTAAGATACCCGTCCACCATTGTTACAAGCCGAGCACGAAGGCTCGGATTACAACTCAAAACCGACTACTCGCTAGAGTTCCACCTATACAACTTTTGGAAGCACGTTAGCATGCGGCAGGTGCATGTTCTGTGGCATGTATATGTTGCATTCATCTTGTATGAGTCCATGTCATTGTAATCTCAAAGTTTAGTGTGACCAATTATTATATCTCTACCCCAAAAAAGCATGGAGCTAGTAATATTAATGATGCATGGAATTCAGTTACGCACCTGCTTCTTGAGCAATGACCAGGCATCCTCCTCCTCTAATTTGTCCACATGGTGGTAGGGAAGCACAGCTTTCATCCTTCGAGCTACTGTTTGATCTCTAGTAGTGACGAGGACTCGGCTACCTCGAGCCACGACATTAGTCAATTGTGTTTTAAGCACATCATCCCATGCTCCATGGTTCCAAACATCATCTAGCACTATGAATAGCTTCTTCCCTTTCAAGGTAGTGGCAAGGATTGGCTCAAGCACAGCCAACGCCTTTTCATCACCATGTACTCCCCCCACTTGCGTGATTATAGTCCTGAGCAACTCCACCTCGTCGAAGTCCTTGTTGATGCTCAACCATATCGTCTTCTCAAACTCGTTGTTCAAGGCTTCATCATTGAAGACCTTCTGGGCAAGAGTGGTCTTGCCGATTCTGCCGACACCAACAACGGCGACCACCATGATGTTGGTGTTGCCCTCCTTTTCACTCAGCATGATCTCAACCAGCTTTCTTGTGTCTTGTTCGATCTTCTCTCCGACTACGCCTGACCGGTCAAACACCCGTGATGTCTCACGTCTCTTATTTCCAGAATGAGAGGCTTGCACCTTGCTGCTACGATCCTCATAGGAACCAAGAGGGATGAAGCTAAAAGCAGCGCTTCACTCCTTGATGACGCCGAGCCTCTTGTTGAGCACCTTGATGCGGGTGCCGATGTCGTGGGCATGGGAGGGATTCCGCATGCAGAAGAGCAAGGGGTTGAAGCACCCCACATCTTTAGTGGACAGACGGCGCTCCATGGCCTTGAGCTGGCAGAGGTCGAGGATGTCGGCAGCTTCATACATGGCACGCTTGAGCTGGGCCACCCACTCTTGCACGCTCTTGTCGGTGACGTTTCTCCTGTCAGCGTCCGCAAGGAAGTTCTTTAGGTCCCTTAGCTTGACATCCATCCTCTTAATCTCGTCTCCGACTCCAAGCAGCATGTACACCTCTTCCTTCACCATCTCCGTGAGCATGTTTTGCATGTAGGATGCAAAAGCATCCAGGACCATCGCCATGTTCGCTGCTTTTTGCTGTAACAAAGATGAACCAACATATCATCTCCAGCACTCGTTGTAGCTAAGATTACCAGCAAAAAGAAAGGGAAGAGCTGCACTAGAATGCTAACATGAGAACATGATGAACAATTTATAAGCATGAGCAATAATAGAAATAGGCAAACTTAAGGCACCTAGATCGACAGATGCAAGAAAAGCCAGCCAAGCAACAGCCAACAGAAAGGGAAATCCGATATTACCTTCAAGATGAACTGGATGTTGCTCCTGCTGCTCGTACTGGTAAAGGGCTAGCTAGAATGGACGGACCGCTCTGTTTATAAAGCCAAAGGGAAATTAGCCCTCTGACGCTACCCTGTTACTACATTAATGCAACTTGTATGAGCATCTCTGTAATTATATTAGCTAGCTATATGTTGCATAGTCTTGCTTAGTCTCTATAATTAGACGCTGCATGTAATATTAACTGATTAATTAGCGGTGCCAGATCAATCAGAAAGTCAGATGTGTCCAGGATGCGTGCACGCAAACGACGCTAAATTTTCTTGTTCATTCTGACGTGATCGACAGCTCACCATGACAATGAAAGATGAGCTGCACCAGCTTTAATCAATCATCAGATTGATATGTGAGCAGGCAGCTAATTAGCTGGTCAATGGTACAATGCAACTGATGCCACCTCTAATCTAATAATATCATGAAACCAGCAGTCACCATTCACCAGCCAATTGGTATATTGCATGACAGAGGCATATTGCCTTAGTTAAGTCTGCACTAGGAAACTGGTGAAGTGCTGTTTACTACTACTATATACCCTTAGATGTACCTAGATATATTCTTTAGGACTCACTCGAGACAAGTCTAGACTTATGTGCCTTCTAAAGTCTTCTTGAATTTCCTTTTTTTCAGTCTTGAAATATGAGAGTTGTTGACAGCTATTATTTCAATTAAAATACATATATCTGTGAAATACACACAAATCCAAAATGTGTTTCATGAAAAAATTTATGAGATTTACATATCTATTCTCAAATGGCTCTAAATATGCTATTCTATCCATAGGTGTTGTATTTTTCTTTGTTTTCCTTCTGAAAGTACGAACCTGCACGAAAATGTGAGTAGAGCCTTGTTCCGCTTAAAAGAAAGAGCTTGTTCAAATGCAGATCAGCAAGATTCGTAGCAATAGCACAGCAAATCTAATTTAATCATGAGGGGAGTAAGTGGTATACTTAACGTTGAAATGGTCTATTCATTTGGAAGATAGCCAAACTATTTAGTGAACTTTTCAAACTATTTGAAATACCACAACCAATAAATTTTTGTGATTCAGTTTGATGGTTTCATACTAGTGAACTTTTCAGAAACTTAACTTGCAGCACTGTACTACTATTTAGCAGGTAAAATTAGTACATAGATAAGCTGAGGTAGATTCAATCTTTTCTCATCATGATGTAAGAATGACTGTTACAGCTTGGACATCAGGTTGATGGCACACCTCCAGACCAACGCCTTTGTTTCCACATATGACCAATAATGCAAGCCTGATGTTGAGACCAAATATTTTAACACCCAAGACTATTTCACTTCAAACAATATAATATCGCAATGGAGGCAACACCTAATGCATGACCAAGTATTGGACGGACGTATAGGTTGGAACGAAGACAAATCACAGACAGTATGACAATGTATATATATTTGGATCTCATTGCAGCCAATTTGCCTAGTAAAATTACAACCAAAAGTTTAAACCTGGATACCAAGCACCTAATAGAGATGCTAAAACAGTAAGTCTGAAAGAAAGGATACTGAGAGTACCACAAGATATGCGGAAGGAACTAAGTGGCAAGCCTTTCATAAATTTAGCAATTGAAATAGCAGTATTGTAGTAAAATAGCATAGTTCACCATGCACCTTCAGAAGCAGTTTAGTTTGTCTGTGAATGACTGTATCACACAAAAAGATCCATGAACAAAACAATGATAATGTAATGAGAAACAAAGTCTACACAGAGAAAAACATGTATTATGCGGCTCCACGCCCAAAGCAATAAAAAGGAAACTAGGACCAAAGTCAGCTGTACGATTGCAGTAAAAACTAACCCGTGAAGAGTTAGAAATGTTATATAGGATTTCGCGATGCATAAAAAATAACCCGTGAAGAATCAGAACTGTTATACAGAACAAGAACTAGGGCCAAAATGTGTCATCAACAACTTTGTGAGATTTACATATTTATTCTCAAATGGCTGTAAATATGCTATTCTACTCACACGTGTTGTAAGCAACAGAAACCAACCTGCTAAGTGTGTACCGAGATATAAGATCTGTGTATAAGCTGCACTTCCTCGTCACTGCAGAACCCTATTATGGCTGGTTGTCCATATCCTCGCGATTCCATCAGAACATGCACTTATAACATGTTCATTTTCCAAGAATTTAGCATCACATACTTCGAACACAGATCCCATCTGCATTATATAACCAAGTACATAAAGCACTTAATCTGCATTCTGCTACATAAAGAAATGAGATCACTATTCATAACTGCCAGTATAAGTTCCTTTTTTACAGTAGCACATGACATGAATCCAAGCAACTACTACCGTCAAAAACATGACAAAGGAATGGTGATCTAACTGCACCCTTGATACTCACAACTCAAATCACCATCCCTGGAACAAGACATATTTCCATCATAAATACAGGTGTGTTTTATTGATGCGGCTTGGAAAGAAGACGGCAGTGTGGGTTTGCGAATTCCCGTGTTCAATCAAGATGGCTATCAGTGCCGTGTCTGTGAAAGTGGCATCCTCACTCCAAGCCGAGGCATTGGCTTGTATGTTGGCAAGTTTTGTTTTTGCAGGAAAGCATCGATTGCATCCTATTTATTTTGTAACAGATTGTCAGATATCAGTGCAAGAGGAAGACATGGAATATCTTCTCTCCAAGCAGTTGCAATGAAGCATTAAGCCAATTGTAGCTCAAACTTTGACATAACTAATAAAATGGAACATCGACTGATTAACATCCTAATTCCCAAGAAAAGCCAATGAAGATGCTCATGGTCATGGACTAGTCAAAGGAAGAAGCAAGAATCCAAATGCTGAAAAACAACTAGCAGGTAACTCTTACTTCTTATCATGGTTTGTATCATAGTGACTTTTCAGTTTGCAACTACTCATATGTTTAAGATCAAAGATCTGTAGGATCATCTGCTTATGTTGGAAGTCCCTGCTTAAGGGGAAGTGCAATCACAGACTAGAACTATCTTTTTGTTTGTTTGTAATAGACTGGAGCATAGACAAGGAAACATTGACTTTACTACAATTTGACATTTATTTAAACAAATCCATTTGTAGAATGGATAGTGCCCACAGTGGAAAGGTCAGGGTTTCAAGAGTTGTTCAATAGAAAAGATATAAGTATAAACAAATCCTATCCGATAAAAAGTATAACTGCATTTTGACATGAATTTTCCAAAGCATACAAAAGAGATCACCTTTCCATATATTGACAGAGCGGTCTTCACTGCCACTAGCAATCAGGCCAGATGAATGTGCATCGACATAATATAGAAGAGAAGTGTGCCCAATCATCTCCAACAGGGGCTAGCTGGTTAATGCCCATAATCTGATAGTTCTGCGGCCAATCAAAAATATCATGTATGAATAAACAGACAGTGGTTCTAAACTCGAAGAGTAGAATTGATGCACACAAATGTAAAAGGATAATAAAAATATTAAGAGGCGAGTTGCTCACAGCGGTCGATGGCTCCAGTTGCTTCTTGACGCACCAGGTGCATGGGAAAATTGTGAAGTAACAAACTCAACATCTCATATATTTCATCCATCATTGGGTGCAACCCATCCTCTGCATTGAAAGAGTGCACCTCATTCTTCACCTCGATCCAGCTCCGACCAGGGACTTTGCTTAATCCTTTATTCTTCATTTCCCTCTGTACCATTGCTCTATCACTCCACATCCCAAGACCAGAATACATGCTGGAGAGGAGAACATATGTGGAGTGCTGTCTAGGCTCTGCCTCCAATAGATAACCACTTGCTAGTTCCATATTCCCATGGATTCTGCAAGCACCTAAAAGAGTCATCCACACCATGGCATCTGGTTCAAATGGCATAAGGTCAATAAGCTCTTTTACTTTGTCAAGCTGCCCAGCCCTCCCATACAGATCAATGACACATGCATAATGCTCAATCCGAAGAGGAATTCCATACCTAATTTCCATCGTATTGAGGATTTCTGAACCTTCGTCTAAAAGACCAGCATGGCTGTAGCCAGTAATCAGGCCAACAAATGTAATATGATCCAAAGGAACCTTGAGCTCCAGTAATCAAGCCCAATGCTGGTCCATATTTGGCAATCTTCCCGTGCAGCTGGTGCATCAAGAAAGAAGAAACAACTGGAGTCATCGACCACTGTGAGCAACGCGGCGAATGTTGCCTCGTCTTGACGTAACCCCTCCCTCTCCATCTCAACAAACAGCTGAACTTTTGGAGCAACCTTCCCAGACTCCACATAGCCGGCAACCAGTGCGTTCCAAGAAACAGTGTTCCGCTCCGGCATTCCATCAAACACCCGACGAGCATCCCTCGTGCGGCCACATTTCGTGTATCATGTGAAGCAATGCGGTCGCAGCAAAGACATTACCAGCGATTTGCGGCGCTCACCTCGGCACCTCCGTGGACACCGCCGCCCAGGTCACCGTCGTGTGCAGTTCGCAGGACCCGGGTCGCCGCCTCCGTGGACTGGACACCCCACCACACGCAGCTTGTCGCCTCCGTGGACGCCTCATCGCACCAGCACGCCGCACCACCGCACCCATCTAGCAGCCTCCGGGCGGAGGAGGATGGGAGCGGGCGGAGGAGCTGGGGAGAGGTTACTTTATGCGGCCGGTGGCGACGCCCGAAACGGCTGGGTGCACAACAGTGCAGCGACAGCCGGCTCCTTTGTGCTTTGTTTCTCTGGTGGTAGTTGCACACAAGGTGTATGATAAAATGCTAGAAAGAGGGTAAGAAGGAGGAAGAAGAGGAGGAAGAAGAGATGAAGCCGCATATGACGAACCGTGGGCTCCAAGGCAATGCCTTCAGAAAGGAGACGACACCGAAGCGCCGCCACCACCCGATCCGAGGATCTGATTTTCCCATGGAGCAACCCCAACCAAAAACACGAGCGGAAAGGACCCGCCTTTTCGCACCCTTAGGTTGCCCCAGTGCCGAGACCCAATAGGCCGACCAAACTGGCCTCCATTGCCCCGTCCTGCGGCACCGCATGCAGGACGAGCATGGTCCTGCTGCCGGGCGAGAGACGAGCTCGGTCATGCTGCCGGGCGCGAGACGAGCTTGATCCTGCTGCCAAGCGCGAGACGAGCTCGGTCCTGCTGCACCGAGCGTGAGACGGGCAATGGACCGCAGCTGGGAGAGGGCCAACTCTTTGACGAAAGTAGCGTCCAGACGATAAGGAGAGGAATCGAAGGCCGACACGAGCCGCCTACGCGCCAGCCGACGCCGGAACATGCCAGCCGCTGCCGCAACCGACTTGCCAAGCACACCATCGTGAGCCGCCACCATGCCGTCGCAGCTCACCCCATGCAGCCACCACCACCACCAACACGACGACGATGTCGCAGCCATCATTCCGAGCCGCCCGCCAGCGGCCAGGGCCAAATCCGGGCGGATCTGACCGGTCTCACCGGGCACCCACCGCTGCGCCCCCTTGCCCCGCTCAGCAGCCATTGAGAGGAGGAAGAGGGAGCCCACCAGTTGTCACGCCGCCACCCCCGCCGGCAGAAGGCCACGGCAGGGGCAGCCGCCCGCGACCCGCGCCGCCCCTGGCCCGCAGAGCCCCTAAGTTATGCCTGCCGGCATACTTTGCAGGAGAAAAAGATTAGTTTAGATATTTAACTGAATTATCACTGCCAGCATACTTCATTTCAGAAAGTATATGGGTGGAAGATCTGGCTGTGTATCTTATCTTTAACTGAATTTAGATGTTTGTATTCATCCGAATTTAGGTGATGTTTTACCCACCCTGTGTTTGCTTCTGATATCTTGTGTTGTAAGCTATAATCATCTTTAGCTTTAGAAAACTATGAAATATAGTACCACAGATTAAAACTATCCTTGCTCGCCCCTTCAGTACATACACCTGACTGACTCTTCAGATTGTCATTCAATTTTCGTAATTAATAATCACCGTAGTGAGCAGGCAATTCAGCATCACTTGGGTTCCATAAGCTAGTGGGGATATATGTTGTCACTCAGAAAAATCCCAAATTTGTGGAGCTTGACCATCCTATGTGGAAAACTGCTTGACCAGCTACATGCCTTGTGCCGGTGTCCATCTGTATCTATCTCTTGCCAAAACTCTAGAGCTCCTCTTGATTTCCTCCTACATTTTGATTTCTGAATTCAAACTAAAGCAACAAGCCTCCATGCTCCTCCTTTCTCAAACCAACCAACAAGCCAAAAAAAAGAAGATGACTCTGTTTTAGCACTACGGAAGTTTGAAGGCTGATCCTAGAAGTATTATCTTAAAGATATCAATCTTAGATCCTTTACCTTTTCTCATACCAGCTAATTTGGTAGTGGTAAGTTACTGTCAAATGAGCCTCGTTGCGTCTGAACTAGTTGATTACTTCTACATGAGAATTGACATCACATTTCGAACCAACAAGGCAGCTAAGAAAGATGACTCTGTTTTGCTGGAGTTGCTAAGATGAAGGTACTTTGTTTTTTTACTTTTCTCGTATCAATTAATTTGCAGTAGTAAATACTATCGAAAGCTGCTACTACCTGCTGGGACCATGTGTTGCCAAAGCTGAAGATGCGCAAGATACAAGGCTATCCTAGGTGATTATTCTGTCGACCGGAGCTCTGAGTTGATGCTGATTTAGTCCTTTTACATGATTTGATTGACAGAAAGTTTCTTCTGCTTGAGCTGTATGACTGACGGAAAGTTGTGGCTGATGTTGCTTTAGCAGACATACTTGATTACTGCTGTTCTCCATGGGGAACTCTGTGTAGGCACTTAGAAATGTTAATTAGGATCTTAGTTGGGAAGACCTGCTCTAGCATTGGGCAGAAGTATATTACCAGTACTACTAATCTTGTCTACTACTCCCTCTGTTCCATAATATAAGACATTTTTGGAAGCTAAAATAGCTTGCAAAAGTGTCTTACATTGTGGGACCGAGGGGGTATATGATATGGCTTTTGACAATCCGGAAAACAGGCCACTTCCTTGGCAGGAGAAAAATATTATAATGGGTCAAAGATCGGGCTGTGTATCTTATCTTTAACTGAATTTAGATGTTTATAATCATCTGAATTTCGGTGATGTTTTACCCACCCTGTGCTTGCTTGTGATATCTTGTGCTGTAAACTATAATCATCTTTAGCTTTAGAGAACAATGAAAGTTAGTACTAGAGTTTAAAACTGTCCTAGCTCACTCCCTCAGTACATACACCTGACTGACTATTCAGATTGTGATTCATTTTTCGTAATTGATGATCACCGTAGTCAGGAAGCAACTCAGCATCATTTGGGTTCCATCGGCAAGTGGGGATATATGTTGTTACTCAGAAAATCAAAAAATTGTGGAGCTTGACCATCCTATATGGAAAACAGCTTGACTAGTTACATTACATGCCTGGTGCAGGTGTGTCCATCTGCTGCCAAAAGTCTCCAGCTCATCTTGATTTCCTCCTAGATTTTGATTTCTGGAGTCATATTAAAGCAACAAGCCTACATCCTCGTCCTGTCTCAAACCAACCAACAAGCCAAAAAGAGTAAAGAAAAAAGATGACTCTGTTTTAGCACTACTGAAGTTTGAAGGCTGATCTTAGGAAGAATTGTCTTAGGATACCAATCTTATATCCTTTACTTTTCCTCATACCAGTTAATTGGTAGTGGTAAGTTACTGTCAAATGGGACTCGTTACGTCTGAACAAGTTGATTACTAGTACATGAGAATTGACATCACACTTTGAACCAACAAGCCAGCAAAAAAAAAAAGATGACTCTGTTGTGCTGGAGTTGCTAAGATGAATGTACTTTTCTTCACTTTTCTCGTATCAATTAATTTGCAGTAGTAAATAGTGTCGAATGATCCTCCATTGTCAGGTTGATCACGCTATGGCTGAGCAATGTCTTTCGAATTTACAGGTGTTAGCATGCTGTGCGCTGCCATGCTCCGGTCTTTATTTATGGAAACATCCCAATGACATCTACATTTCGGCAAAGAGTCCCGCTTCGGTACAACCCCCCTTGCAATATGTATAAAGGGTAGTATGGACTTTTCACAATTTATATCTACTTTTGTAAAAACGTATACGCAGGGCAGCTTACTTGGGCCGGCCCATCTGGGATGGCGTGCGATTAAAAATAGCGAACAAGGATGGCACGAGCAGGGAATCGAACCCACGATCACTTAAAACAATACGTGCGTCCAGAACCACTCCGACAGGATAACTTTGATGACCAATATAAAGCTAGACACATTAAGTAATGGATGGGCTGGGAATTTCAAAAAGATTTTAGAAACACTTTGTGAATTGGTCTTTTTTTCCGTAATTTATTTTTATTTATTTATGTATTTTCCTTTTCCTGTTATGATTCTTATTTATTTTTCAAAAAATGCTCACGCTTTCAAAATGTTATTCAAACTTTGAAAAGGTTTGTTATTTCCAAATTTTGTTCATAAATTAATAAATATTTGAATTTTCGAAAATTGTAAGGTAATTTCAAAAATGTTTGTATCTTTAAAAGATCGTTCAGAATGTCAAAATGCGAATAATTTTTTTGAAAAGCATGAACAAATTGTGAAAACAAAAATTTTCTGAGAGCACGGACAAAATATTAAATTCCAAAACATTTTTCAGAAATGAGACTAAATAAATGATATAAAAAAAGTGTTCTAAATTTTCCCAAACATTTTCCCAATTTGTGATTTTTTTAAATGAGAACATTTTTTAAATTCCGAACAAATTCCAATAGTCGCCCAACAGGACCAATGTCGTCGCTTAGTTGGGAAAGGCCTAAGATTTTATTTTTACTTTTCTATTTTTTTCGTTTTTCTATCTTTTTTTAAAATTTTCATTTCTCCTTTTTAAACATTAATATTTTTTGAAATCTATTCAAAATATTGAAATACCAAAATAACAGTTTTAAGTAACTATTTTAAATTATGATTTTAATAATTTTTATTTAATTATTTATTAAATGCTCTAAAAAAGTATTTGTTAGTTCTGTTAGAAACTTAAAATGACAGTTTTAAGTATCTACATAAATTATGATTTAAATACATTTTTCCTTCAAACCTGGCCTGGATGACTACTCGGACACGCTACGTTGAATATGGTGTTTTCTAGACATTCTTGAAATGATCCCAACATTTGCCAGCAGGTGGCATGCCCATAGTAGGCATCCATGCCCCTAATATTATTTTTTCAATGGGCTTGTATGACCAATTCTAGACACCAATAGAAGTTGCTTGGGTTTTCGGCAAGATTTGCATTTCTAAAGTTTTCTCTGTCAAAAAGGTCGATAAATGGCTAGATGAGTCGCAACTTGCATATGGTGTCGGAAGTAGTTCAAACCCGCCATGGATGCCTACCATGGGCATCTCCACCTAGTGGCAAAAGTTGTGGTAATTTCAAGGATGTCCATGAAAACACCATGTTCAACGGAAGGTGTTTAGGTTGGCTAGAAGGGTATGTCAGAGAGCACGTTGTTTTTCAGCATCCTTGAAATGGACATAATTTTTTTCATTGCCTCGTATGACAAATTCAAGACACCATGACAAGTTGTTTTGGTTTCCGACAAGTTTTGTATTTTTTTCTAGAGTTTTCTCGGTAAGAAAATGCAGAAAAAAGGCTCGATGTGTCGCAACTTGCATACGGTGTCGAAAATTGTTCAAACCTGGCATGGATGCCTATGAGGGCATGCCCACCTAGTGGAAAAAGTTGGGATCATTTCAAGTCATTCAGACCAAGCATGGATGCCTAACATGGGCATGCCCACTTGCTTCCAAAATTTGGGGGCAGGTTAGAAATTTTCAAAGAATACCATGTTCAATGAAGAGTGTTCGAATAAAGTTTAAAATTAGCAAAATGGATTAACAAAAAGAGAATAAAAACGAAAATAATTGCAACAAAAAATGTTTAGGCCCTAGAAAATAAGAAATGTTTTCTGAAAATGTTAGTATATTTGAAAAATATTTGTAAATTTTAAAAAATGTTTGTGTTTTAGAATAATGCTCGTCAAGTTTTAAAACTGTTTGCATTCTTTTATTGTTCAGAAATTTAAAAATTGCTCATGTTTTCAACAAAATGTACACAAATTTTATAAATTATTCGTCTTTTCGAAAAAAAATTGCAATTTCAAAAAATGTTGACAATTCTGAAAAAATGTTCAGAAAATTTGAAAAATATTCACAAAATCAAAGTATTTTTCATAAAAGAGGATCGGAAATTTGAAGAAAATATGAGTTTCCAAAAGAAGTTCAATATTTGAATTTTTTTGTATCTTTAAAAATATTCATGTTTTCATAAAATATTCCAAAAGATGAAAAATACATTAGTTTTTTTAGCTATAAAATACACTTTAGATAGAATGTCCGGCCCAGTTGTACAATACCAATTTTGATCTGCTACTGTATTTCTAATTAAAAAAACACCTACAGTACGTCCGTTCTAGGTGATAAATATCTGCGCTCCTTAAATATCACGTAATTATGATGATTGAGTTGGCTATCAGCTGTTCTACAACCGCCGGAGATCCTGTGTTCGATGCCTAGCAGGGTCACTATTTTTTTGGATTTTCGATCAGTGCTACCGTACATACTCACTAATGGGCTGGCCGAAGATAGACTTAAAACGTGACAGATCTCCGCGTCGTATTTTCTAGAAAGACCATCCTACCCTTTATTATGAAGGGGTATGAACAGATCTTGTCCGTTGATGTGTTCAAGGGATTGTGCCGAAGAAGAAGTGTTCTGCAAAACCATTTGATTGGGGATGCAGGTTATACGACAACAGTTGTTGTACCACATGTAATAAGATGGAGGCGGCTGTGCCCCAAACAAGAGAAAGCTGTTGCTGGGACAATGTGTTGCCGAAGCTGGAGTCGAAGGCGGTGGGGCAGGTGCGACTGAGATGGCGCTGAAGATGCACAAGATGTTAAACACGCATTGTAGAGATAGATATAGGGATAGATGTTTAAGTAGTTTCGGTTGACATATCCTCACATATCCTCTGTAACCGAACTCTCCTTCCTTTATCCCTTCTTCTCCAAGTTTGTAACCCCAACAACTTCATGTATGCGCTGTTATTCAGGGAGGTGCGCCCCTGCCATATAAACACGCAACGCGTCTCTCTAACGAGGCAAGACGCTTCCCGCATATCGCACATGGTAATCAGAGCCCTTCCTCTCTCCATCTAGCTATCCCGATTCCATCTAGTGCCATAGCCATGTCTTCATCAAGCGCCTCCCAACCTAGCCTCAACGGCCAGGTCACCGAAAAGCTCAACCTCACGAATTACGTGCTCTGGCGCACGCAGGTCACACCCCACCTGCGGGGCGCCGGTGTCTTCGGCTACGTCGACGGCACCTCGCCGGAACCGGCCAGACTCCACGTCACCAAGGACAAAGACGGCAAGGAGACTTCTGAGCCCAACCCTCTCCACCCAATTTGGGTCAGGGAGGACCAACAGGTGCTCGGCTATTTGCTGAGTACGCTGTCGAGGGAGGTCCTGGTCGCGGTCACCGCGATCACCACGGCGCGTGAACTTTGGTTGGCTCTGGCGGGCATGTTCTCGTCCCAATCCCTCAGCCGCATCAACAACATCCGAACTGCGCTCATCAACGCGCAGAAGGACAACCAGTCCGTTGCCTCCTACTTCGCCTCCCTCCGCGGCCTCGCTGATGAGCTCGCCGCCGCCGGAAAACCCATCCAGGATGACGAGTTGATCTTGTACATCCTCCATGGGCTGGACGCCGACTACCAGCCGCTCGTCTCCGCCCTCGATGCCCGCGTCACGCCTGTCGCCCTCAATGAGCTCTATGCCATGCTGAGCAACTTCGATCAGCGCATGGCCCAATTTCATGGCTCCTCCGGCGGCTTCAAGTCCTCGGCCAACGCCGCATCTCGCGGTCGTGGTCGCGGTCGTGGCTCTCCCCGCACCAAAGGGCGGCCTGGAGGCAACATCAACGGTGGTGGCTCCTCCAACTCCCGCGGCGGCCGCTCCCCCAACTCCAAACCTCGTCATGGCGGCAGCTCCACCAAGTCTCGTCTGGATGCCCCTCGCTGTCAGATCTGTGGCAAGCTTGGGCACACGGCCAAACACTGCTGGTACCGCTACGATGAAGATGACTACGACTCCCAAGACGAGGACAAAGTTGCTGCAGCTGCGGACGGCTCCTACGGCGTCGACACCAATTGGTACGTCGACAGTGGGGCCGCTGGACACATCACCAGCGATCTTGAGAAGGTGACCACACGGGAGAAATACCGCGGCAAGGACCAGATCCACACTGCCAATGGTACAGGTATGAGGATTCGTCACGTTGGTCATACAGTTATTAAAACTCCCCATCGCAACCTTCATCTCAAAAAAATTGCATGTCCCTAGTGCTAGTATGAATCTTCTCTCCGTTCATAGAATTGCCATTGATAATTATGTCTTTCTCGAGTTTCATCCTTTTTTCTTTTTGATCAAGGATCAAGCAACGAAGAAAGTGCTTTATAGAGGTAGATGCGTTCGAGGGCTCTACCCATTGCTTCCGGAGTGTCGAAGATTCAATAAACGAGCCTACGGTGTTGCCAAGCTTTCGTCAACCCGATGGCACGATCGATTAGGCCATGCCTCTTTTTCTTTAGTTGAAAGATTTCTTAGGAAAAATAAGCTCTCGTTTGTTGGTGAGCGCAATATTGAAACAGTTTGTGATTCATGTCAAGGTGCTAAGAGTCATCAGTTACCCTATCCTCTATCAACTAGTGTGTCTGCAAAACCATTGCAATTAATTTTTTCTGATGTTTGGGGTCCTGCCCCTAGCTCTGTTGGTCGACACACTTACTATGTGAGCTTTATAGATGACTACAGCAGATATTCCTGGATCTATCTTCTTAAGAAACGATCCGACGTCTTTCAGGTCTTTCAAAACTTTCAAGCTCTCGTTGAGCGCAAGTTTGACAGCAAGATTATTGCTGTTCAATCAGACTGGGGGGGGGGGAGAGTACGAAAAGTTGAACTCTTTCTTCCAAAATCTTGGTACTTCTCACCATGTATCATGCCCTCACGCTCACCAATAAAACGGCTCTGCAGAACGTAAACACCGACACATTGTTGAGGTAGGACTAGCCCTCTTAGCCGGCGCCTCCATGCCCCTCAAGTTTTGGGATGAGGCTTTCCTCACGGCTGTCCACATCATCAACATGCTTCCTAGTCGTGTTATCAATAATGAGACTCCAGTAGAGAGGCTTCTTCATGTCAAACCTGACTACAAGTCACTTCGTGTGTTTGGCTGTGCGTGTTGGCCCAATCTTTGTCCCTACAATAATCGTAAACTCATGTTCCGCTCAAAGCAATGTGCTTTTCTTGGCTATAGTCCACTTCATAAAGGTGTCAAGTGCCTTGACATCTCCATCGGCCATGTCTATATCTCTAGAGATGTGGTCTTTGATGAAACCAAATTTCCTTTTGCTGATCTTCATCCTAATGCCGGTGCTAGACTCCGTCAAGAAATACTTCTTTTGCCACCTCATCTATCCGGCCTTGATCACGGGGGAGAAAATAAATGTGATGATCCAATGATGACTAACCCTCCTAACCATGCTCATGAGCTTTGTGATGATGCAGGAGAAAACGGAAGTGAAAACATAGAAGAAAATGATGCACAAATCAATCCCCAAGTGCCATATTTCATGTGTCACGAGGAGGGGAGCAAATCTGCCTCGGAGTGTGCTGGATCCGCCTCGGGATCGCTGTAGGAGCAGCAGCGCAGGCAATCTGCACCGGGATCCGCGCGGGCTGACGCGTCAGAACCGACAGCGGGTCCGCCCGCTCGTGCGACCGGCAGCGACTCCGCGCGTGCCACGTGCCCGTCCGCAGCTGGAGGCGACCCCGCGCCCGCTCCTCTCCACTCAGCGCTCGACACCTGGCAGCGCCCGGGTGGTCGAAGCGGCAGGCGTTTTCCGGACGAATTGTGCTGCTACAAGCAGCGCGTCGAGACGCGGCTGACGGGCGCTGAATCCGGTGCTGATTCGCGCGGGCCCGCGCAATCAAGTGCTCCTGACGAGCCGGTCGGGAGGCCGAGATCTTCTGCAGCGCCTACAGCATTTGGGTCACGGGGCGAAGCCACAGAGGATCCGGGGCAAGCACGAGGCGAATCTGCCTCGGAACTTGCAGCGCCCAGAACTCCTGTTCCTGACTCAGGATCTTCTGTGGCCACAGATCTGGCTGCACCATCACAACGACAAACTCGGCTGCAACAAGGTGTGATCAAGCCTGTTGATTATAAACATATAACAAAATATGGCCTAGTTTGTTTCACAGGTGAACCGGGTGAGCCAAGTACGCTTGAGGAAGCACTCGGTGATGAAAAATGGAAAAAGGCAATGAAGGAAGAATATTTGGCACTTGAGAAAAATAACACATGGCATCTAGTCCCTCCACAACAAGGTAAGAATCTTATTGATTGCAAATGGGTCTTCAGAATAAAAAGGAAATCTGATGGAACCATTGATCGATACAAGGCAAGACTTGTTGCCAAGGGTTTTAAGCAACGGTATGGAATAGATTATGAGGACACCTTTAGTCCTGTTGTTAAAGCTGCAACCATACGTCTTGTTTTGTCCATTGTTGTGTCTAGGGGTTGGAGTCTTAGGCAGCTAGACGTACAGAACGCGTTTTTGCATGGTGTTCTGGAAGAGGAAGTATACATGAAACAACCTCCTGGGTTTGAAAATGAACAAGCACCCTCATTTGTATGCAAACTTGACAAAGCACTGTATGGGTTAAAGCAAGCACCAAGGGCATGGTATTCACGCCTTTGTCATAAAATGCAGACACTCGGTTTTGTTCCTTCCAAGTCTGATACTTCACTGTTCATTTACAATAAATTGAACACATCCATATTTGTTCTCATTTATGTTGATGACATTATTGTTACAAGTTCATCTGATGAAGCAATAACTGCATTATTGAAGGACTTGAGCACAGATTTTGCTCTTAAGGATCTTGGAAATCTTCATTATTTCCTAGGGATTGAAGTGAAGAAACATGATGATGGACTTCATCTCTCCCAGGAAAAATATGCCACTGATTTGGTAAAAAGGCTGGCTTGCAAGGTTGTAAACCCTCACCCACTCCTTTGTCAAGTTCTGAAAAATTGTCTCTTACAGAAGGTACACCTCTAAGCAAAGAGGACAGCACTAAATACAGGAGCCTAGTCGGTGCATTGCAGTACTTAACTTTGACAAGGCCTGATATTTCTTTTGCTGTCAACAAAGTATGTCAGTTTCTTCATGCACCCACCACTGTTCATTGGACTGCTGCTAAACGTATAGTTCGATATGTCAAAAATACTTTGAGCATTGGTCTTAATTTCAGCAAGTCACCATCTACCTTGGTTAGTGCCTTCTCTGATTCTGATTGGGCAGACAGTCTGGATGATAGACGCTCCACTGGTGGCTTTGCAGTCTTTTTTGGTCTTACCTAATATCATGGAGTGTAAGGAAATAGGCAACTGTGTCTAGATCAAGTACAGAGGCAGAATACAAAGCATTGGCAAATGCAACAGCAGAAATTATATGGATTCAATCTATTCTTAAAGAACTTGGTGTGAAAAACACCAAGGCCCCATGTTTGTGGTGTGATAATCTTGGTGCTACCTATCTATCTGCTAATCATGTGTTTCATGCAAGGACAAAACACATAGAGATAGATTTCCACTTTGTCAGAGAAAGGGTTGCTAACAAGCAACTTGACATTCGGTTTGTGCACTCTAGAGATCAAGTTGCTGACGGGTTTACCAAGGCTTTGCCCACACGGAGTTTTGAAGACTTCAAGCATAATCTCAACTTGATGAAGTTGTGATTAAGGGAGCGTGTTAAACACGCATTGTAGAGATATATATAGGGATAGATGTTTAAGTAGTTTCGGTTGACATATCCTCACATATCCTCTGTAACGGAACTCTCCTTCCTTTATCCCTTCTTCTCCAAGTTTGTAACCTCAACAACTTCATGTATGCGCTGTTATTCAGGGAGGTGCGCCCCTGCCATATAAACACGCAACGCGTCCCTCTAACGAGGCAAGACGCTTCCCGCATATCGCACACAAGATACGAGGCTATCCTAGATGATTATTATTCCGTGAACCGGAGCTCTGAGTTGATGCTGATTTAGTCCTTTTACATGATTTGATTGACAGAAAGTTTCTTCTGCTTCAGCTTTATGACTGACAGAAAGTTGTTGATTACTGGGTTGTGTGTGGCAATTCAGAGAAACGGTGTTATAACAATGATGGAAACTGGGGCTGCGGCCCTCTTTCTCTGAAATTCTAGCTAATTTTGGCATTACGGAATTCAACACATGGCCTTGCATTGGATAAAACTACTGGCCCAAACACACACATTGTCAGTTTGCATCAACTGATGGATGAAAACTACAGATAGTGTCCAAGCAGCTAGCCACATTCTCAGTTAAAGCTTACTGCACACACATAAAGTACAGACTACATAATAGTACTTGTCTTTGCCTAATAGATAGATGACCAAACTTAAGAAAACATTCCTGCTGCAGCATCAAGTTTGTCTCTGGTTCCATTGCTAGGTACTTGTCTTCAATTCCTGCTGCAGCATCAAGTTAGTCTCTGGCTCCATTGCTAGGGCTTCTCTGGATTCATGCATCCTAAAGCTCCAACCAGCAGGATCAATGCCGGCTTCCCTTTCACCTGATCAAACCAAGGTTTTAATTTATATCAGATATGTGGCCAAGCACCAGGGTTTACTATATCACGGACTTTATTTCCGCGCATAGTATAGCAGCTAAGTTTATTTTTGTCTGAATCATAATGCTATTAAACAAACTACACAAGAGTTTCAGTTAGTAGATACTACTGTTCTGCTTAACACGCTGCTAGTTTGATATTGCTGGAATTGAGGGAATACCAAGACATTAAGCACAGCATGTACCTAACAGAATGAAGCGGGAAAATGTACCTAACATTGTCTCTCTTCCTCTGCTGTTGTTGTCTCTGCTTCTTGTTCCCTGCTTTCATCCCCTGAGCCTGTTGCAGATACTTCATCGTTCTCCTCTACATCCACCGGGCCGACTAAACATATAAAGGATGGAAACAGCAGGAGGAAATGATTATGACAACTTAGTGGACATAGCAACCAAATGAACAAATTAAGATGTAGGAGAAGTTGTGTTGGTTCACCTCCTGATTTGGATGACATGGTGGTCAAGAAGTATTGCGACAGCATATCCCTTGCCCAGACAGCGTCCTCATTTTCTAACTGGCGCACTTCCTCACAGTAGTCCCAATCCTCAGATGTAGACCTCGGCATGGCTGCATCATCCTCCATATCTATGACTATGTTGTGCAGCATGCAGCAGGCACGGATTATCTTAACTACACTGTCGGGATTGACCGGCCACCACGTCTCTTCTTGCAGGTACTTCCATGTGCCTTTGAACCTAGCCATCGCCTTCAACGCACAGGTTGTCGTTGCAGAGTGTCTCCGATTGAACTCCACCTTGGAATCCGAGAGGTCTTCTTCCTGGTAAGGTGTGAGTAGCCATGGGAGAAGAGGGTATCCTTCATCGCCAATTATGTATTTCCCAATTTCTGATCCATCTACTGATACCTTCAGCTTGTTGCCATTCAGCCAAATGCCCATCTTAGCCCACTCGAAGATTTCAGAATCCTGCAAAAGGGTCGACTGGTTCATGCTATCTACCTTGTAGTTCATGAACCTCATTCCTGGATCAACCACGACTTGCATCTGAGTGCTCTGTTTCTTCTCATGGTCGCACTTTGCTACAAATGGGACATGAGTTGTGCATATAACACCACAACAGTTATGCATATTGTAGATCTTGCCAAACATGGATTTGATCTTATCCGTTGCTCTGGACCCTAGCCAGCGCAAGAAATTTTCTCGCTTGAGCAAGTTAGCAACAAACCTCTCAGTTACCAACAAGATGGTTGACTCGTTAACACCAGAAGAGGATCCTATGATCTCTGTTGGCTCACTAGATTGCAACCTTTTCAGAGCAACGGCTACCCAATCTTCTAAAGACAGTACCCTCCCGTCAACAAAGGTGTACCTGTTCATATCTTTCATTGATGGCCCTATCACCAAACTGCAGATGTAGCTAAAGGTTTTTCTTGTCATTTTGAAGACAGACTCAAATCTCTGTGTGTCCTCAAAAGAAGTTAAGGTTCCTGCATTAGAAGAAAACGTAAAAGTGGTTATGGGATCCATGACTTGCAAGGCCAGAGCTCAACTAACAGAGCTAAAATAGTGAGATCCAGAATTCACAGAAACAAGTACGAACAACATAAACTTAGCAAATGATGGACTCTGGAAAAATCAGAAAGTAGCATTGGCCAACAGTTTATCCCTTACAAAATGATAAAAGCCGATCAATCTATTACTCCGGTAAAATAATACATCTATGTTGACATTACTAACATATTATTTTTGTCCTACTTTAGAAGGGTGTATTCAAAAGGAATAGTTGGGAATATATTCAAACTCCAACATACTGATCGAAGGTAGAAAACGAAGGGAATAGTTCAAATAACTAGAATAGATAGACAAATTAAGATGAACCACGAATGCTAATTTACCTCTGGACACGAATGAGACGCTGACATTTGTCTCCAAGCTGTAGGGTTTAGCTGTGTAGAAGACATACCATTTCCTTGAATTATCTCCTTGACTTGCATACGTCTTGACATGTTCAACATGGCTGAACTTGTCCCACTCAGGGCCAGATTTTCCCACAGCTATGGAAGCTAGCAGCGCTGGGCTGCAGTATAGCTCCAACTGCCTTGGGTTTATACCTCCCATGTATTCTGGGATTGTTTCCATGTTGTTATCCGAGAGAAAGAGCCTCTGGAGCAGAGGAACACCTTCCACCGCCTTCATCTTTTGGCAGTATTTGATGGTAAGCTTCTGCAGTCTTGGAAGATTAGTGATCATCTCCAGGTCAAGGACTTGATTCAGATCCAGCTCAACCAGAGAGGGAAAGTTCTCTAGAGAGATGAGACCCTGGACATGGTATATGGACAATTTATTCAAAGCCCTTGCCTGGGAGGCAAGTCCAGGAGGAAGACACTTCAATTTGCAGCGGCTTAGCATAAGACGCTGCAAGACAGGAAAGGCTCGCACTTGCTCCTCCCACTCCCACTCCTCCCATTCCACCATCCCTATTAAATAGAACTCATGCAATCTCGGAAATGCTGCCACCATCTGGGAAGGACGAGGACTGTGCTGATGGTAGGGCTGCATGAATTCTGGTCCAACACGCTTGATGGCTGGAGCACGGAAGATCTTAATGAACTCCAAATAGGGGAGCTGACACATGCCATCAGGAAGCTGTGTGCAGCAAGCCAGGTCTTGAATGAACAGAATCCTCAAGTTCTTGAGGGGCATAACTGATGAAGACATCATCCACCTTGGGAGCCATCGGCCAAAGTATCCACCGACCTCAAGATATTCTAACCTGGGCGGAGGGCAGAGCTCATCAAACACCTGCTCGATTCGTTGTTGCTCTTCTTCAAATTTAATCAGCCCATCGTCTCCCAGTCTACTACCACAAGTTAAGGCTAGCCTGGTAAGATGCACCTTCTCGCCAAGCTTTGCCTTTGCTGCGGATAAGGAAGCAGTTACCTTCTCCAATCTATTTATTCCAAGGCCTTTGAGCCGAGAAAGAGGACCCAATTCTTCCAAACTGCAGCAATCACCATCCTCACAAGCTGGAAAACCATGTATTGTCCTCAAGTTTGTTAAAACACTGAACCCCCTAGGTATGTCACTTATATTTGTGCTCCTGATGTCGAGATACCTTAGCTGCTCTAACATTACAATGCTATGTGGAACTTGCACAATTCTGTGGCATCCTTTTAGGCTAATGTACTGCAAGAATTTCATCTTTCCAATGCAATCAGGTAGACTGGAAATATCCGTTTCTTCCAAGGACAAATACCTCAGGTGCTTGAGTTTATGCAAAGATTCAAGCAATGCTACAACATGTGCAGATTTTATATCTAAAGTACGTAGGCATGGAAAATTAACCAAAGAATCACCAGGCTTCATATTTATGTGGCCAACTGATATTAGTGTTCTCAATGTCTGCTGTGCTTGTAAGGAACTCCAGTCTAACGCATCTGATTCCAATGCTTGGCTTTCTAGAGATAATCGAAGAAACTTTTGTGCTTTAAGCTTGCTAACAAAACTAGTTTCTCCACTGTGGGCTGCTAGTGCTTCATCTCTAGCCACAAATTGACCAAACGAGCGAACAACATCATGTATGTTGCACAGATCTTGATCCGTGTACTGTGTGCTTGGCTCTATCAGGTTCCTCAATATCAACTCCTTATAATACTCCCTTCCTAATTCTTCCAAGTCTTCTGAGCTGTGAAGAAATCCTTCACTGATCCACATGCCAATGATGTTATGCCGAAAGAACAATGCAGTTTTAGGGAGAAGGCAGTAGTACAAAAAGCATTGTTTGATACAAGGCGGCAAATCTTCATAGCTTAAATGTACTGCATGGTTTAACTCTTCAGGCATTTCAGATACCGACCATATGGAGTCATGCAGAACCATCTCCCACGCATGATATTTTTTGTCTTTCTGACACAAGAGTCCTCCCATTACTTTCACAGCAAGAGGCAAACCATCACATTTTGCTATAATTTGCAACCCAGTGTCCTTGAGAATATCAATTTCACGCGCATCTGCCTCACTTGAGACTACCTGTAAATAAGATTAAGCCAATGAAGTCCATAAGAAGCAGTTTGCCCTACAAGAATAATAGTCAACAATGAGCTCGTGAAAGAAAAGGACCAGTTAGTGTACTACCTAAACTGAATTGTCAAGTGAAGGAACTGATAAGTGAGACGTTGATGTGAGTCGAAATACCATAACATCAAACATCAAACATGCACCATAACATGATGATGAGTTTTTACTTTCTTTTTAACCGGAATTCTTTATATGTTTATCATCTATAGCACTAACTAAATTATAGCCTTAATTGTGTGGAGAAATATTGCATGGCACTGAAGGGTTTCATCTATTTTTGAATTTAATTTTATGTATGTCTTTTACAATCTACATTTCCAAATAAGCATGATTTTTCTAAGGAACCCCATAATGTAATTTACAATATTATTAATTCAATACGAATCAAAATTTTGTATCCATGAAGGCACCTCGGTGTTGGATTGTACACACATTCGCCCAACAAATTGTTGTTCATATTGATTTTTGTTCAGCTCATTAACTTTTTTCTAACTAAAAGCGTATCATGTTATGTTCTGAGCAATATATTATTTGAACATTTTTTTTCAAGATTAGCGGATCTTCTGTTCTAGCTGATTAACGATTTTCAGTAAATTTGTTTACAATAGATTAGCGGGTCTTTTGTTGGGATACCGTTGTTGAGAGGGGATTTAGACGGATGGTTTGGTGCAGTGGTAGAGGTGTTAGAGTTAGGGCGGGGCAATATCGTCGCCGACCATGGGTGGGGGTAAGACAACTAGTGGGCTGGTACTGGACGGCGGGAGCGAGTAGCCCCTATGGTTAGGATCTGCGGAGGACGAGATAGGGGAGGGTGAGACCACCATGATTTGACGGCACGACAACGCCGCTAGTACATTTGCGGTGGATGAGAAGGTGGGGATGGTGAAAGATGGGAATAGTACCGAGGCAGGAGATGGCTTGGTGGGTGACCTCCTTCCTCCGTGTACGATTTGGATGTCGAGATCACGGAAGCGACCAGCAATAGGGTTGGGCTCCAGTATTACTAACATATCAATTATTGTTTGTTTATTGACTCCTCCAGCTGAACACAACTGAATCTTGGCCAAAGGCCGAGAATGGAAACAATACCACCTTGCTAGTTTCTTGCATTTCTACTTTACATCGTAATTAACAATTTTGCTTGGAATTGCATTTCAGGTGGCGACTATATAAATTTCAAAATTAACATTCCAAAAATTAAAATAATCTCTTAAAGAGAGATGGTAGCCCAGATTTTGGAAGGAAACAAGGTAACTTAATGCTCTTGTTAGAGCTTGTGTGGATCAGAGGATGAGAGAGTTTAGGGACGAGACTAATCTTTGTTAGTAGCTTGAGATTAACATACAAAGCTTTAGCTCCTGTTATAGTGGGGACTCCAAACTCCATACTAGATGCAGTACAATTCAAGGATCGATGCACTAGGGCCCTCTTGTTCCGACGCCAACTACTGACAAGCTGCAGGCTATCCTACTGATGGCTTGGGCTAGTGCCTGCTATAGTGTGTTCCCGAGGTGACAGCTCTTGTGAGTAAAAGGTAAAGAACAATATGGGAATTTCACTCACACACTTAATTCTTGTGCTCAACTCTAAAGGTACATCTCTTTCAGAACAGAGGTCATGCGACTGTTTTCAATTTACCATGAAAAATGATACATGTGGGAGTATATGAGCATGAGGTCTAGTGTTGTGGTAGTGAGGTTGTCCAGTTTTATCAACCCATAATGAATTCGATGGCTAGGCTTAAAGTATCGTTCCTTTTTTACTCAGAGCACACCCATGTGGTTTTGCATTTGTGTGGTGGCATAATTATAGTGTCCATGTCTTGAATGTACCATTTTGTAACCTCAAAAGTAAAGAGGGCACCAAATTATTAGGAAAAACACCAATGCGGTACCATAGTTATCGCAATGCCTTGGAAGAAAATCTAAGGTGACATCATACAAAAGCTAGAATGACGGTACAACTTATTAAGTGGAACTGGCTAAGATACAAATCTCTGAAAACTATGCCTTGGGAAAATTTTATATAGACACCCATCATGCAATAAGAGTCAACCCACTATGAATAGCCTTGCTATCTCTACTCAAAATTAAGCATGGAGCTAGTAATTGATGAAGATACATGGAGTTTAGTTACAAACCTGTTTCTTGAGCAATAACCAGGCATCCTCCTCCTCCAACTTGTCGACATGGTGGTATGGAAGCACAGCTTTCATCCCTCGAGCTACTCTTTCATCTCTAGTAGTGACAAGGACTCGGCTACCTCGAGCCACGACATTAGCCAAGGGTGCTTTAAGCACATCATCCCATGCTTCATGGTTCCAAACATCATCTAGCACCAGGAATAGCTTTTTCCCTTTCAAGGTAGTGGCAAGGATTGGCTGAAGCACAGCCAACGCCTTTTCACCACCATGTACTCCCCCGGCTTGTGTGATGATTGTCCTGAGCAACTCAACCTTGTCGAAGTCCTTATTGATGCTCAACCATATCATCTTCTCGAACTCCGAATTCAAGGCTTCATCATTAAAGACCTTCTGGGCAAGAGTGGTCTTGCCGATTCCGCCGACACCAACAACAGCGACCAGCATGATGTTGGTGTTGCCCTCCTTTTCACTCAGCATAATCTCAACCAGCTTTCTTGTGTCTTGTTCGATCTTCTCTCCGACTACACCTGACCGGTCAAACACCCCTGATGTCTCGCGTCTCTTATTTCCAGAATGAGAGGCTTGCACCTTGCTGCTACGATCCTCATAGGAACCAAGAGGGATGAAGCTAAAAGCAGCGCTTCGCTCCTTGATGATGCTGAGCCTCTTGTTGAGCGCCTTGATACGGGTGCCGATGTCGTGGGCATGGGAGGGATTCCGCATGCAGAAGAGCAAGGGGTTGAAGCACCCCACATCTTTAGTGGACAGACCCTGCTCCATGGCCTTGAGCTGGCAGAGGTCGAGGATGTCGGCAGCTTCATACATGGCACGCTTGAGCTCGGCCACCCACTCTTGCACGCTGTTGTCAGTGATATTTCTCCTATCAGCGTCGGCAAGGAAGTTCTTGAGATCCTTAAGCTTAACGTCCATCTTCTCGATCTCGTCTGTGACTCCTAGCAGCATGTGCACCTCTCCGCTCACCATCTCGGTGAGCATATTTTGCACGTAGGATGCAAAAGCATCCAGGACCATCGCCATTTTTGCTGCTTTTTGCTGTAACAAAGATGAACCAACATATCATCTCCACCATTCGTTGTAGCTAATCAAGATTTCCAGAAAAAAAAGACAGGGAAGGGCTGCACTAGAATGCTAACATGAATACATGGTGAACAATTTATAAGCATGAGAAACAACAGAAATAGGCAAACTTGAGGCACCTTTATCGATTGATGTAAGCAAAGCCAGCTAAACAGAGGGGATCCAATATTAACTTCAAGATGGATGGATGTTGGGTCCTGCTGCTCGTACTGGTGAAGATCTAAAACGGATTGAGCACTGCGTATATAAGCCAAAGGGAAATTAGCTCTCCAAACGTAAAAAATGTAGGCAGATAAAGATAACCCTGAGCTTGGTAAGAGATTTACCTGCAATAGGGAGCATGAGCTGAGCGTAGATCGAGAAGCCTTTGCTTGCAGCGATTGCTCTAAAGAAAAGCGCACAAATCGCCGCATGCACCAAGTGACCAGGGAGCCATGGCTGCTTGTCGTAGAAATCGCTTGAGCAAACACGTCCTCTTGCACCCTAGAGATGGGTAGAGAAATATTTATGGTTAATTTTTCCTAATGATGCAGAACGGCTTGCTAGCAGAGATGGACCTGTGTTCCCTTCAAAAGAAGAGATGGGCCTGTATTGGGAGGCAGTAGTATGCAGAGTTCACTGGGAGGAAGATGCCTTTGCATTTTACCATTTTTACTAAGTAGCAGTTGGGTGGGTTATCATCTAGATTCGCGCTAAAGCCGACATGGACTGGTAATAGCTCGATATTTAACAGTCATCCAATGTTAATTAACCTTAATTCACCTCTAGATCCAAGCTAAAGTCGACATCGACCGGCCATAGCTCGAGATTCAACAATCATCAAGAGTTAATTAACTTCAACCCACCTCTAGATCCACGCTGCCTAATGTTAACGATGTTGCAGTACATGTAGTGGTTGCTGTTCTTTTTGCTAATGAAGTTAAAGTACTCATCTAGATCCACGCCTGCGGCGGCCAGGAATCTTTGCTCGCCCCACGCATATGCATGTGTGCAAGCCACTCCAGACAACAACGTAGTACGCATTTTGAATGGATTGATTGGCTTTTGAGTAACGGAGCAGGTAGAGGACTCGGAATCGATTTCACACGTCGGGGGTGGGTGTCGATGCGAACCAACAATAAATAAATGAATAAAAACAAATGGAGAAGCCCAGTTGCGAGTTGGTGCTGCTCGGTGCTCACCTTGCGCTTGCCGCCGTCGCCGTTGCTTCTCCCGGAGGCGGCTGCAACAGCCTCCTTGTGCTGCGCACCCCATGAATCCGGAGGAGGAGACGCAAGAGGAGGAAGCGGCGAGCGGAAGGGGAGGGGCTGGGGCTGGGGCTTGGGCGAGGAAGCTGGAGCTGGAGAGGATGCGGGGAGGAGCCATCGGATGTGGAGCGCCGGCGGCGGCAGAGCAGATGGGGATGGGGATGTGGCGCCGATTTCACTTCGTTTCAGACTTTCATCAGTCCAAAAGAGAAGAAGGTTTTCTCCCAAAAAAGAATCAGGTTGATAATAAAAGTACATATTTTTATTTCGCTCAACTTTTATTTTAGTCCTTATTAAACTATCGAACTTGCTAAATTAGTCCCGGGACGTGTATATGTTTGGTTTCAGGGGCATTTGGTCTTTTTCAAACATAGTACAGACGCAAGCGCTCATACATACACGCGGGCACACACGGACATTTGCTCTTGTGATAAACATAAGATCTCTAGAAGTACTAGCAAACACTTTTTAAAAAACTGAACCCATTTTATATGTCCATGTTTTAATGCTCAAAGTGTGACACAATTTTCATGCAAACGAAACAATATTCAGGCGTTCAACTTGCTTTTTTGTTACCGGTCAAAATGCTTGGACTTCACCCAAAACGCTTGCGGATAACATTTGGGCATGAATATGTATATGTCTAAATTTTTTTGTTTGACAAAACATTTTTTGCAGGCAGGAGGAGATACACCTGAGAGCTGAATCGGACTTACTTATAAGTCAACTTTGGCTTGCTAAAGTACTCGTCCAATTTTTGTTCCTACAAAAGTTGGCTGAAAAGATGAAAAAAAGGATGGTTTCTGCCAACATGAAACATACTTTTCTTTTCATGAAAAGGCACTCGGATCTATAGACCTAATCACTAGTATAAACATTGCTAAAAAATAGAGGGAAATACACTGAAATCCTTAGGGCAAACCCTCTTCTTCCTCTTGAACTGGCTGATGCCATGCCACCGCAAGCTGCTCCAACGCTGGAGCCGGCCTCACATTGTTGATTACGGACAAGAAGTCATCAAGGTCACAAAGCTTGTCAGACCAACTCCAACACCGGAGCTAGCCTCACATTTTTCCTATACACATTTTAAAAAAATGTTAATCTTGTATTTGAAAAATGTTAATCAAGCATTTTCAAAAAATTTAAATGTGTTTATAGAAAAAATGTTGACCATGTTTTCAAAAAATGTTAATCTTGTATTTGAAAAATCTTAATTAAGAATTTAAAACTGTTGAAGTGTGTAGAGAAAAAAAATGTTGACAATGTATTTAGAAAAAGTTAAATGTATATAGCAGAAATATTGACCATGTATTCAAAAAGTGACCTTTAAGGTGACGGAGTGAAAGCTCGACCGTTGTTATACAGAGGCGACCCTAGGTCTTCTGTCCTTTGAGTGGATTATTGTATTCCGAGTGAATGGTGACGGTCGAGTGGAACTAGGGTATCCGAATGGATCTTCCATCGAGTGGATTGCACTTTGAGATGATTCCAGTGGATATCTTCTTTCTATCTTCATAGGCCTTGACCTTTTGTGTAGTATCCTTGGATAGGGTATATAGGCTAGGCCCAAGACCGTACCCTAGATACATGTCATCGTCACACTCTGCAAAATTTCTTAAGAAAACAAGACAGAAGAGAAGTAGATCAAAAAGTGAACGGATATGCACCACTATTTGAGCAGTGGGAGACACGAGTTGGGAGCCCTCATGCAGCGGGCGGCAACGCGGCCGACAAGCATAGTTGCGTTGCTTGATTCGGCATCATATATGGCACAATGGTTCTACACCTGTTTTCCGAAGTTTTCAGAAGGTTTCTCCAGTTTTAATTTTTCATGTTGTATTTTTTATTGGTTTTCCTTTTCCTTTTCCTTCTTTCTCTTTTTATTATTGATTATTTTTTTAAAATTCATCGATTCATGAACACTTCTTGAATTCATTTTTCAAAGTCATTTCTTTGTACAATTGGGGAGTGTTTTTCAAATCTGTTAATATTTTACAAAATCCGTGCATGTTTTCAAATTCATGAACATTTAAAAAAATCTATGAACATATTTTAAATTCATGAAAACTTTTTACATCAATATTTTTCAAACATTAACTTTCCTTTCAAATTTATGAATAGTTTATAAAAGATTTAACATTTTTTATTTTTATTTTTTTCAAATACATTTTTAAAGTAATGATATTTTTGAACATTTTTAAAAGTCAATAAAAAATGAAGCTGTTTCTTTCCCGAGGGGAGTGAATTGGGCGATGTCGTACTGGGGCGAGCTGGTTTTTATTTTCGTGCATTAACCTGGAACACCTACTTCTATTTGAGGGATCTGGATTGCATACTTTTTATAGAACTAGAAATTAGGTGCGTGCAATGCACGTTAATAAGCAAGATATTATTTGTATCCCCAGCACATGCAGCAACATCAGGTACGACGACATATCTAATGAGTTTTTTGGGCTCCTGAATGCGATGGTTAGGAACGATGAGATTTTCTTTCTCTCTTGCTCCTGAATGCGACATCAGGTACGAAGAGAGATTTTCTTCATCTCTCTTCTGTCTGTTGGCGATCAAGGGCAAAACAGCGAGAGGGCTAGGAACCCTCGCTGAAGGGAGACCGACATGGGCCAGCCCAGGACGGCGGCAGGTCACAGCATTTTTTTTACTTTTTAAATTTTGTCTATACTTTAAAAACACTATAAAAATTGGGGTATTTTGACCACGCATTTAAAAAATATTAAATGTGTATAAAAATGTTTATAACATATACCAAAATTTTATAAATAGTGTGTATGAAAATTTGATCATGTATTAAAAAATTGTTAATCAAGCATTTGAATTTTTATGAAAAGGTATTTTAAAATTTTTGATAAAGCATTTGTAAAATTTTAAATGTGTATAGAAAAAATGTATTAAAAAATGATGAATTATAGAGGTAGGGTGTGCATTCGTACGTTCATAGGGGTGAGTGTACTCTAGTGTATGTGAGTGACTTTAATTGTACTGTGTTAAACAATAGAGAATAAAATAAAAAGTAAAAGTAAATCTGAATAATTAATTTTTCTAAAAAAAATAGCGACATTGGTGTTACCCTTTACGATTTTATTTGCAAAAAACTAAAAGAAAATAAAGTACAATTTGCACACAGTTTACACTGAAGTTGCACTTTTATAATATGAAGGAATAATCAAATAATGGAGAAAATTTTACAAAAAAAAATCCTAAAAAGGAATCGGTTAGTGCAATTGATATTACTCTTAAACAAGAAAGAAAATGAAAATAAACTCTAAAATAAGTGAATTAGTGGTATTTGTGTTACACTTTTAAAAGGAAGAAAATAACTAAGATTATAAAAAACTCACATAATTTACACCGAGATTATACTTTTTTTATAACTTTCAAGAATGCGCACATAATAGTAGTTCTTTTTGAAAAAAATACATTTACTAAGAAAAATGAATTAGTGAAATTGGTATTGCCTTAAAGCAGAAATAAAATAAAATAAAAAGTAAAAAAATCAAAATAGTGAAGTTTGCTAAGGGAGAATGAATTAGTGCTATTGTTAATACCTTTAAGAAGAAAGTAAATTAAACTTTTAAAAGTAATAATGACAAAATTTTCTCACAACATACAAATTAAACATTTAAAATATGCAATAAGTGGAATTTTCATTAAAAAATGAGCTTAATAAGAAGGAATTAATTGGTGGAATTGATATTAACCTTAAATGAGATAATTTAGATATACGAATGAAAAAATTGTGCACATTTGCCAGTTGGCCAGCTGGACGGCCCAAATGGGTCAGCCGGTTGGGCGCAGTCACCGCACTGCCTATGAAAAGACAAATGTCGCCAGACACAACACCTTTGCCTATTCCAAACGGATCATATCCGTGTTCATTTGGTCCGCCCCATTGGAGTTGGCCTTAGGAGGTTGGCGCCGGCCGCCGGGGCATGGAGTGGAGGTTGTGTGATGCAGTCGAGCCACAGACGCGGGCATTGCCCCTACTCTCGTGGTGGGATGGAGGCAAACGTAACGAGGCGAGATCCAATGGCTGACACGAGTGTGATCGTGGGTCTTTTCTCTTTTTTCTTCAACCTTGTAAATGTCTTCAGATTCTATGAAAAATTATTAAAGTATAAGTACGGAAGAGGGATTCCTCGAAAAAAAAGTATGGAAGAGGGAGAAATCCTTTTACGTAAATTCTTTTCCAAACGTGGTGACATGGAGTAGATTTTTGTCCTACAAAGAGTCGTGACGAAATACAAGACCACCTCTGACTTTGTGACCGTGGTGGAGTACATATAGCGAACTAGTCAAGTTGCAAACCAGGCGTGACTCATCGTACGTGTTAATTTTGCAGGCGATCGTTGGTCGAAACAGGAGAGCCAAACCCAAACATATGGCGGCGGCGTTGCGTCAGTTCCTGCCGATGGTCAGCCGGCGACTCGTTACCCCTCAGCCCCTCCTCTCCTCCACCGGCGCCACCAAGGCTGCCCAGGTTCGCACCCTTCCATGTCTAGGTCTTTTTTTCCGGGTGAATCCATATCTAGGGTTTAAAAAGTACGGAGCACGTTTTCTTTCTAGCATCGATCCATATCGCATGAAGTAACAGTAACGGTATGAATCTGATATGGATACATGAATGGTGGCGGAGGTCGAACAAAAATTTAGGTCAGGACTTTCTTTTGTTTTCAAAGCTGTTAGAGAAGAGCATAGAATTATATGATGCAAAATCAAAATAGTCTATACACACGATAATTTTATATGATCATAAATAGGATTGCGAAGTATATATAATTAGTATGCAAACACATCTAGTGTAGTCTGTGCGAGCACCGGAGCATGACTATGCAGGAGCCGGGACAACGGGCTGTGTTCGGAGCAGTGCCGCACGCAGCCGCCGATCTTTGTCATGGCGCCCTTCATGCCCAGTTCGCGGCTGCGCTGCGATAGATAGGATTGATGCCCTCGTCGCTGCCGAGCCGCAGTTGAAGATGGCCTTAGATCATCTTCAACGGGACCTCAAGTTTGTCCCTATAATATGTGTGTGTGTGTGTGTTGGGGGGGGGGGGAGGGAACTTCAGCTGCATGAGGATTCAGCTTCCCAGGCCGAGATCAGATCGTCCAAACAAAGCATGCACTTGACCACTTGTTGATGGCCTCGAGGCGCCCCAGTCCCACCACATGCCACAACATGGCTCTACCCCAATCCGCAGCTGCTTCTTCTCTCTCCCCGCTTCCTTATTCTTCCTAGCGACAAACAGACACACAACTCATACAGTCATACTGGTTATTCCTAGAGGACAGAAATGTACACTCGCGATTCATACATGCATAAATTTCTTTTTGCAATTTTTTTGACCATTTAACCCATCCGTGGGACACTAACGTAATCTCCCTTGTGTTTCGGTGCAGGAGTTTGATGTATAAAAAAAGTCAGGCTGATATGGCCCTAGATCTTGTGGTCTACGGAAGCGTGGGGGTGTTGTCTATTCGATATACTTCGAATATAAGCATGACCTTGAAAAGGCTAGAAGAAATAACCATTAGAGCTTGATGAGCTATGCGTGTATTTTTTTCAAAAAAATATGATTCCTGAAAAAAATTATATTTACTAAACACAGAATAGTTTCAAATTTGAGCATCTGACTTCCAATGATGTGTATTAAACATAGAAAAAATTTGAGGTAAAAATCATGAAAAAAATTGAGTTGTGTGTGGTTTTTGTCCGAAACTACGATACTTTGCCGGAGAGTGTTCAGTTTGTACACGAAATGAATCAAGTTTTTGTCATAATACTCTCAATTTTTTACCACCCTACATGGGCCCCACGAAAACACAATCCTAAATTTCATCCATTTTCGAGCTTGTTTGCACACTTTGTCGGACCAAGAGATTTTTGCCTTTTTAATGGTGGAATATAATAGTGGAATTTTTGCAAGTAAAAAGTTTTCTAACATAGAATTAATTAGTGACATTAGAATTACCCTTAAAGATGAAATAAAATTTAATTAAAACTAAAACTAAATCTGAATAATTAAGTTTTCTAAGGAAAAATGAATTAGTGACATTTCAAGGAAAAATAAACAAAGTAATGATACAATTTGCACACAGTTTACACTGAAGTTGTTGTTTTTATAATATGCAGGAATAATCATACTGGTGTAGTTTTGCAAAAACAAAATCCTAAAAAGGAATCGATTAGTGCCATTGCTATTACCATTAAATAAAATAAGAAAATTAAACAAAAACTCAAATAAAACAAAAAAAATGTGTTTTCTAAGAAATAATGCATTAGTGGCATTTGTATTAAGGAAAAGGCTTCTGTTCAACCGACGGATCGGTGCGTTCCATCCGCCTCCTTCTACGCGGGCCACGTGTCCTCTAAGCCCCACGCCATACCTTCTTATCTCCAGAAAGGTCCACTGAATCACATCTTATCTTCTCGCTCTACTCGTTCATCTTCGTCGTTGGATCCCGAGCGCCTGGCATGCTCCGTTGCCGCCCCACCGGTGAGAAGCCCCGCCAGCCTCCTCTTCTTCTTCATCTCCTCCTCTTCCTCTCTCCTCCCTCTCCTCTAACCTCGCAGCCCCTCCCCAACCAGTGTATCGTCGCCGGTGGGCATGCCGATAACCAGGCCTCCGTCAGCCATGCCCTCCTCTTCTTCTCTTGCCTACATCCTTCCCAAGTTCCTCCTCCGCCGCATCTCAAACAAGATCTCGAGCCGCGTCTGCCATCCTCGGAGCACCAGCATCCGCGTTCGTCGTCGTCCCGCTGCTCGGGGAGCACCGGCATGGACAGCCATGGCTGCCGCCTCCTCGAGCTCAGTTTTCCTGCAACAAGTTTTCTGCAACAACGGTGCTTCTACAACCCTAGCAGCCACGGAGTGGCGGCGCTACTGCTCTGTTTGCGGTCGGTGGTGACATGCTTGACGCATGCAACATGGTAGTTATTTCTGCAACGCAGTCGTTGTTTCGGGAACTGTTTCTGCTACCCAGCCGTTGTTTCAGGAATTGTTTCTGCAATCTCCAAATTTTTGCAACATGGTAGTTGTTTCTGCAACGCAGTCGTTGTTTCAGGAATTGTTTCTGCAACGCGATTGTTGTTTCAAGAATTGTTTCTGCAATGCGACCGATGTTTCTGCAACTGGTTTGTTGTTTCAAGAATTAATGTGTCGGGAAGGCGACACGCGCGTGCGAGGAGTTAGATCGGACGACTCGCGCGCGGAGATCTGACGGCTGTCGAGGTGGTGGATGTTTACTAAACATCTACCGGCGGACGCGTAGCGGCTCCCTTGTATTAACCTTTGAAAAGAAATAAAATGAGTAAAAGAATGAAAAAAATTGCACACAATTTACATGGAAATTGCACTTTTTTATAACTTTCGAGAATAAGCATATAATAGTAGATTTGTTTTGCAAAAAGTGCATTTACTAAGAAAGAATTAATTAGTGAAATTGATATTGCCTTAAAGAAGAAATAAAATATAATAAAATAATGGAGTTTTCTAAGGGACAATGAATTAGTGCCACTGTTATTACCTTTAAGAAGAAAGTAAATTAAACATTTAAAAATGAAAATATTAGCGCTCAACATGCCCAAAATCTATGTTTTTTATTATGCAGGAGGTGGGATTTCCATAAAATTGAGCTTACTAAAATGGAATTAATTAGTGGAATTGATATTAACCTTAAAGAAGAAACGAAATGGAGAAAATTGAAAACAATCAATATAAAGAAGTTTTTCAAAGAAATAATAAATTAATGATATTCGTATAACGTTCTTAGAAGGAAGAATGTAAAAACTTGTCTGCAACTTTGCACTGAAACTGCACTTTATGTAATATGCAAATAATAAACGTATAATAATGCAATTTTCACACTCTAGCATAATTTACACGCATATTGTATAGTATTTCTGTGTATGCATTTACACTCATAATGCATCTAAAATATATCCATATAGAATAAAGAAAAACCGACAAAATAGGGAAAGAAAAAGAAGAAGAAAAATAGATAAAGCGCATACAAATGAGAAAAAAAGACAAATGGGTAACAAGCATAAAAGCCCAATAAGAAAACCGATTGACACCAATCATGAAACAACACGAAGAAAAAAAACACCTATCTTTCCCTAAAAAAAAAACACCAATCCTGACACAAGAATCAACAACCGGAAATTCAACTTATCCAAATTTAAAAATAATCTAACTTACATATTTGTGCCATAATATTGTACATTGTGTGCTAACGTGGTAATTGTTTTTGGGAAAAGCACCTCTTAACATATTTGTCCCTACATATATAACGAGACCATCTAATACTAGCCCATGGAGGCATATTTTTATAGAAGAAACTATAAGCACCATGCGTCACTCCATGGTTCGAGTGCGGGTGAGCTAGCTAACTGCATACTAGCCTAGCCAACCGGCTGACGACACCATTCTCTATTTGTCCCATCATCTCAAACAGAAAAAGGGAGTGAAAATCCATTTGTACATTGATCACGTACGCTTGCCTCTGGAAGATAGTATAGAGTCATCAAATTAAAAAGGATGATCTCAAATTGTAGTCTGTAGAGTGACCGGCAGTAGGTAGCACACATGTCTCAGTGGCGCGATTTGCTTCAAGAATCTCATCGATTAAACGGCCAACGGCGACACCATCCGACACGACGCAGGCGTGGGTCGTGTTGGCCATCAAGACGAAGGAAAAAAAACAACCAGAATCAACAGCCGGAAATTTGACTTATCCAAATTTTAAAATCAATCAACTTACATATTTGTCCCATAATGTTGTACATTGTGTGCTAAAGTGGTATTATTTTTTTTTGGGGGGAGGGGGGGGGGGGTGCATCTCTTAACATATTTGTCCCAACATATATAACGAGACCATCTAAAATTAGCTCGTGGAGGGCATATTTTTATAGAAGAAACTCTAAGCACCACGCGTCACTCCGTGGCTCGAGAGCGGGTGAGCAAGCTAGCTCTTTGCTAGCCTAGCCAACATGTTGACACCCTTCTCTATTCGTCCCATCACCAAACAGAAAAAAGAGAGCAAAAATCCATTTGTACATTGATCGCGTACGCTTGCTTCTGGAAGATAGAGTCACCAAAATAAAAAAGGATGGTCTCAAATTGTAGAGTGACCGGCAGTACGTAGCACACATGTGTCGGTCACACGATTTGCTTCAAGAATCTCATCGATTATGTTAGAGTTGTGTTAAATATTATTGTACAAGGTAGGTTACAATTGGACTTGGTTTTGGACTGTGTGTAGACAGGGTAGGAGTTGTGTCCTAATAGGACACTTGTATCCTAGGCCTCTCATATATATCGGAGGTAGACACACGATGTAACCTATGCCAACATAATAGCACCGGAACGCAGGAGAAGCCGGCGGCATGTGCCGGTGTCCAGGACGACCGGGTGCGGTATTGTAGCGGTGTCATGGGGAGGAGCGCCCATAGTCAAGCCCCGGGGATGTAGCCATACCGGTGAACTCGTTAATAAATCTCGGTGTCGTGCTCGTGTGATTGCTTGGTCCTCAGATGATCGAGGGTATGTCTCAGATCTATTCTAACAAGTGGTATCATGAGCAAGGTTCGATTTGAGGTCGTGAAAGATTGATCTAGAGGTGGATGTGTCATGGAGCTTCGCTGACGACATGCGAAAGAATTAATGGTTGAAGCCTAGGCTGATCGACGGGAGAAAATTCCTTCGGCGGAAGTCGTGGAGCACGGAAGCTATCGACAAGATCGAAAAAGAAGCAAACGGAATCATGCAAGCGGCAAGTGCATACATGAAGCGTTGGGGACAAAATCGCAACCGGATCGGAGCGACGACGGCAGCGGCAGCGCTAGGTCAGATGCGCGAGTTGGCGAGCGCAGCACGCGCGTGTGGATGGGCCAAGCGGGACTCCGCAGTCCAGGCGTACAGCAATCGAGGTGGCCGAGACAGGCTCTAGCGGGGCAGATGCCCAGGCGGCAGCGTAAGGTCCATTATGGGCCTGCAACGCGGGATGCAGTCTGGCAAGGCCAATGCGGGCAGGCTGAGACACGCAATTGATTGCTTACGTAATTGTGCGATGCAGGTGTTGCTGTTACGTATCTGCGACCTACAGGTCATGTATGTGTGTGTGCTGTGCAAGCCACGTGAGATTTGTTTGGAAAGATAGTAGGAAAGGGGCGTCAGAGAACACCACGATGCGTGCATTGGTAAGCAGGAAAGATAGTAAAACAAGTCTACAGTAGCCAGGTGTGGTGGACATGGAATTCTTTACACGGAGAAGACTACAAGGGGTGTTGTTTTGACTTTCTTTGCTTTGTACATGGGTTGTACGTGATGGCAGCATGAAGGCGTCGAGACGCGGCGTCGCATGTTCATATAAGATCAACATGAGTTGGCGGGTGGATCCATGGTTATTTTTTGGTCTGATGGCTACATGTTTCCTCAGGTGTTGCATCAAGGATGTGATCTGTTGGTGCGAAGGATTGCTTGATTGTGTAGTAGAACGCCAAGTTGATGAAGATGGATGTGTGCGATGAGGATGGCGACGTGCGTATAAGGCTCGAAGGAGTCTGGAGCATCTCGTGACGTGATCATGCAAACACATGGCGTCAGGCAATGCACGGAGATGTGTGGGGCAGACACGATGCAGGATGAAGCATGGTTGCAGTCGGGACATGCACGGCTGGGTCGGACTGGATTGTCTGATGGACTGACGTGGATGTTGGTCAAAGCAGAAGATGGCAGTGTTTTCAGCGACAACGACATAGGAGCGTGATGCTGATGGTGGCCGACTTCTGGGGCGTGGAAACACGTGGTGCAAGCCTGAGGGCTTGTGCGGCTTCGACGAGACTATGACGCAGGGTTGATTCAAGGTGGTGCACACACGGAGCTTGAAGTCAACGGGGCGTGAGGGTGGACTGATCATCTACCATGGAGTCATGTTGAAGGTGGAGCTGGAATCTGGCGAAAGACTTCACTCTGTGCTGATGGAGGGGCTACGGCGTAAATGCATGGAGAGTCGAAGCCTATTTCAGCGGGATAGCGAGAGACACGTGGATCGGACTGGGGCCCAATGGTCTGATGGAGACGTGATACTCGGCATCGGTCGGTGATGATCGGTGGTTCTCTGTAGTGGGGGTTGAGGCAGTGTGGGCTAGCTACCCGGGAGACTCGATCAGAACAGCAGAGGCTCGACGCGATGATAGCGGCGAGGCGTGCGGTAAATACGGGACACAGCGACAGGCCAAGGCACTGGTGTCAGACAAATTGTGCAGGGGGTGCTGAGCAGTGTTGACGAGTACCGAATTCAAGTTGGTCACTGGGTCTATCGGTGCCGGAAGATGGACAGGAGTTGACCATGGAGAATCTGAAAAAGTGGCAGAGAGTCTAAAATTGTCAAAAGCTGAGAGAGTATATGGCCGTATATTCTGTTATGTTCAGTGCACATGGCAAAGTGCGGATGACAAGGCAGAAGGAGGCGGAGTGCTATAGCAGTGGGACATGTCAGAGACTATCCGGGAAAAAGTATGAGACAACTGTGAATTTGACTCAGAGTGACACAGGGCAATGGTGAAATTCCTTCAAGTTTTAGACAGACGGTCAAGAAAGAGCGGTGATGTTGAGTTCAGGTAACTCTTGTATGTGACATCCAATATGTGAATTGTTCATTTTCACGCAGATAAATTAGCGGTATGTATGACGTTTGAACGGAAACTCCGGAAGTTGGGAGCACAAAGTAGAGTAATGAGAGACTTAATTTTGCTCGAGTGTTGACTGTGAAGAAGACGAGAAGGGACTACAGTTGTAGGTGGAGTCATATGGAGTCTGAGAGTAGCAGCGGTGCTCATGGCGTATCTCAAGTCCAATGTACATGGAGGTTCGACGTACGGATGAATCCAAGGTGGTAGAGAATATTCGTCAAGATGGAGTTTGTTAGAGTTATGTTGAATATTATTGTACAAGATAGGTTATAATTGGACTTGGTTTTGGATTATGTGTAGACAGGGTAGGAGTTGTGTCCTAATAGGACACTTGTATCCTAGGCCTCTCATATATATCGAAGGTAGGCACACGATGTAACCTATGCCAACATAATAGCACCGGAACGCTGGGGAAGCCGGCGACATGTGCCGGTGTCCAGAGCGACCGGGTGCGGTATTGTAGCGGTGTCATGGGGAGGAGCGCCCATAGTCAAGCCCCGGGGATATAGCCATACCGATGAATCTCGTTAACAAATCTTGGCGTTGTGTTCGTGTGATTGCTTGGTCCTCGGATGATCGACGACATGCCTCAGATTTATTCTAACATATTAAACGGTCAACGGCGAGGCCATCCAACACGCCGCCGCCGATGTGTCGTGTTGGCCATCTTGATAGACCTGTAGCATCCCCGCTGCCCCGGGTCATCACCGATGACCGTGCTGAGACCATCCGCCCCGTCGCCGTCGCCGTGCGCCACCTCAGGGTTGTCGAGGTCGCCGTCCCAGTACGCCAGCTTCTCCGGGGTCACCACGCCGACGCCGTTGATGCACGTCATGGGCACCAGCGGCACTCTCAGGTGGAGCGCTACCGGCAGCGCCCGCGATAGATACAGGCTCACGTCGGATGCCGGCAGCCCGATCGCCGACAGGAACTCCAGCATGTCGCGCGCGGTGTAGTTCCTGGCCCGCGTGACGACCAGGGGTGTCTCGTCGCCAAAGACCGTGGGCGACGGTAGCGCATCGAGCGCGGACGCGAAGCTCCTCCTGACGCGCCTCATCGACATGACGTCACCGCCATCCTTGGATGCAAGGCCCTTCAAGGAAACCATGATCCCGCCGACGCTCGTGCAGGCCATGAAGAAGTGCTTGACGAACTCGAGTGCGAACTTGCCACCTTGGCTGTGCCCGTATTTGGTATTGGTAGCGGCAGCGGCGGTCCAGGACGAATACTGACTGGTGTTGCGCCCGTCAGACGATGGACAAGACGGCACCACTGAAGCCCACCACCTCACGGAGAGGCACAGTGGTATCTGCAAATTGGGTCCATTAAGTGTGGAGGGTGCCGTCTGTTCTATTATGTTACAACCATAAATAATCATCAAGCTGTTTTCCATAGTATCTCAGTTAAAAGCGTGGTAGCTTTGCTGCGTGTCATCAGACTGTACAAGATGTACGCGCTGACCTGCACGTTCTGTGGGGCTGCGGCCTCTGATGGACAACCGACAGCTTGTGATCATCATACCCATGTTGGCAAGCTCTCAGTTATACTTTTAGCGTGCGAGCGTTTTTTCGGCAAACTGCGGGCACGCAGTGCATGATGTGACCGTGAGGTCCGTTGTCACAGAAAGAAAACATATTGTATTCATTGTGTACGCTCGTGTCGTCCAGAGTCTGATGCCCATGTGAGACTCACAATGTCCGGACGCATATGCTTGCTCTGGGGCGCGCCTGGTTCACGTCATAAAAAACAGCTCTCGGTCAAGCCATCGATCAACAAAGCACACACCAGCAAAACTCTACCTATCATCTACCTCCCACCAGCCGAAGGATGAACTCAAGGTGGGTTCTTGTCCCCAGCGTTGGGAGCTGGCGTTGGGCGTCAACGCCAGCTCCGCGTCTGCTCTATGGTTGCGGTCTGATGGCTCGGCGCAACCGCATCATCCTCGAGCCCAACAAAGAGAAATGCTTCTACCGCTGCTGCAACTCAGACGTAATTTTTTCTATGGCACATCGTTTTGTTTGTCATTTTCGATCAATGATTGACCTCGTATTTTTGTGATCTTTGCAGAACACGGACGCAGTGGCCTGTTCTATGTGGATATGAGATCGCAAGCTTGACGACAACGTTCACCAATTGTGTGCAGCCGCCATCAGCATGGTCAACTAACAATGCATACAATTAAATATATTGTATTGGTTGGGTGTACCATCCAATGTCCACATGCAACAAATAAGATACCTAAAAATATTTTAAAATTGATGCAATCCACTAGGCACCTAAAGCATTCTCTACGCGCTGGCATTTTTGTACCAAACTTCTACAACTTTGTAATACTAATTTTTTTATTTCATAATCCTACTTAATATATTGTGTGAAATATTATAAGATCTTAAATTGTTACATAAATATTGTATTTTAATGTGTTATATCTTACAAATCATTTAAACCAAATCATCTTAATTGTCAAAATAATAAAAGAAAAATCACATGCCGTCTTCGATTACTTTGTGACACTTGCATTAATATAGTGTGTGTGTTTGTTTGTCTACCCTTATATACTTGCCAGCAGCCTATAAAGTTTATGGTATATACTATATGAAATATCTTGGTAGTTGTTTCTACTTTATGATTAGGCGTACACAAATTGAAAAATATGGATAGTTTAACAAGAATATCATTTTTTTATTTTGAGAAAAAGCATCAAAGGACATCTTAGAACTTAAATATATCAAGGAAAACAAGTAGACAACACAATGGAAAGATAACAACACACAAAACAACCAGCAAAAACTAAAACTACATTAAAACCACCATACTGATTGTGTTCTTCCTTCTATTCTACGCCGCTCACTCGAGGTTAGAAAGTGCACTGAACTATGAAAAAATTAATATAGATCTGATAACTTGAAGCAAAAGGTGAAGGGTTTTGCCCTTCATAATACTCGGGAAATCAGTTAATGCTTCAAAAATATCAAATAAACTCAAAATGTTCTAAATGTGAGAATGAGACTTCAAATGGTGTGTATTAAATATAGAAAACAAATTTGAAGTTAAAAAATCTTTCTTCCTCACTTGGACTTTATTTTGAACGGGAAATGCAAAAGTAAGTGTGGCAAGCCCTTAGAAATGCCCGCCATAACTAAAGTTTGCGGCGGCGTGTGATACGTCTCCAATGTATCTATAAACTTTCATTGTACTATCAATCTTATATACTTTATATGCAATTTAAAATCATTTTTGAGACTAAACTATAAACCTAGTGGCTAGTGTCAGTTGTTGTTTTTGACTTTTCAGTAAATCAGTAACAAACTAAGTCCAACCACGATAAAACTTTACGGTGCTTTGTTTTGGACCAGAAGGGGCCCTAGAACGTTCGAGAGGATGCCAGCAGACTTACGGGAGAACCACGAGCTCACACTACACGCCCCGGGGGCGCCACATGAGCTCATGAGACCCATGCGGTTCCGTTTGACCTAATTCCAATGCTATAAATTCTCATAAATCCAAAAACCAATAGATATTATGCTTATACATGCTCGAGGTTGGCTTACACATGCTCGAGGTTGGGATGGTGCGGGGAGCGCCCGACGGCAACCGGCGAGGCCCCATCGGAGTTGCCTGTTGATGGGGAATGAAGAGATGTTGTGCGGTGGAAGGAGAGAGATGATGTCGAGGAAACATATATTATTCGAACATGTACATGGGGAGGTCACTTGGCGGTGGCATCTCTTCGTTATTTTGTGAAACTCCCATGCCTCAGCGAAGACCCGGTCAAAATCAGCGTGGTGGGTCAAAATTGATCGCTCAATCGCTTCCAGACAATTTATCCCAGGAGCTTAGTGATATACTCCTTCTGTAAAGAAATATAAGAGCGCATAAGAGCGTTTAGATCACTTTTAGTGATCTAAACGCTTTTATATTTTTTTACGAAGAGAGTAGGTGATTACTAATTGGACTCCTATAACTCCCAAACACTCCCTTTTTTACCATGGCAAATCGAATGTTTTCGATGGCAATTTTAATGACGCAATGATAGAAGTTTAGTTGAGAGTTGAGACGCATGGCAAATCTGTGCTCAATATATTTTTTGTCAATAAATTGCCGTGCGTATCAACTAAACATGTCATCCTTGTGTTAATAAAATTACCATAGAAAATGTCCGATTTACCATAATCAGATCCCGAACGTTCATGATTTATCATCAGTTTTGCTACAACTCATCTAGATGAGATTTAATTTGGTCTCATTCACCTTTATAGCCATTGAATGTGATGCTATAAGATGTGTGTATGCTGACGTGGGTTATATCCGTTCTTGTTTTTCACGTGAATGAGACCAAATTACGTCTCATCTAGATGAGTTTTAAGTACTCCTATTTAGTATTTTTGTACCAATTAACGGTACGAGAAAAGTTTCTAAATAAAAGGTACGAGAAAAGGTAAAAACCAAGGCTGATATCTTTGTACATTGATCACGTACGCTTGCTTTTTTTGAAAGATAATAAAGTCAAAAGAAGATAAGTCTCAAATTGTAGAGTGACCGGCAGTAGGTAGCACACATGTCTCGGTGGCGCGATTTGCTTCAAGAATCTCATCGACTAAACGCTCAACGGCAAGACCATCCGACACGACACCGGCATGGGTCGTGTTGGCCATCTTGATAGATCTGTAGCATCCCCGCTGCCCCGGATCCTCACCGATCACCGTGTCGAGCGCAAGTATACTGGCCAGATTAATCGCCCCGTCGCCTGTCGCCGTACACCACCTCGTCGGGGTCCTTGTCGAGGTCGCCGTCCCAGTACACCAGCTTCTCCGGGGTCGCCACGCCGACGCCATTGACGCATGTCATGGGCACAGCGGCGCTCTCACTAGTATAAAAAAGGTCTTCTGTTCCGGTTGGTAAGGGCCTTTTGTCCCGGTTTTTGAATCGGAACTAAATGGTTGTTACTAATGCCCTGACCCTTTAGACCCGGTTCAAACAGGAACCGGGATAGATGGACCTCCACGTGGCCGGTGCGCCGAGCCCTGATAGGAGGGCCTTTGGTCCCGGTTGGTGGCATCAACCGGGACCAATAGGCATCCATGCGTCAGCATTTCAGGGGCTGAGGTTTTTTTTTTGAGGAGGGGTTGAGGGTTTTGGGAGGTTAATTTAGGTGTTTCATATATTGTGTTAGCTAGCTAATTAATAGAGAGAAGTGTCCTCTCTTATGTCCGTACTTGGTCGACGCTATGTACTATATACGTATAGAGAGGACTAGACACGCTAGCTAGTAAGCAAACGAAGGAAACAGAAGATCGTCATGAACATATATGCATACAGAGATAAGTGATATCGACCACCTCTCCTTCTCCGAGAGATTGGTCGAACAACAAGTTCTCGTATATCTATCCGACACTACCGGCTACATATATACAGTAATTATCTCTTACAATATAATGTCCTAATTATATACGAACACAGGATCCACATAGTATTCTCCGTCTTCAGCGATCACGTGGTCAAGGAAGAATGCCGTCAATTCCTCTTGAATTGCTCGCATACGAGATGGTGCTAGGAGTTCATCCCGCATCTGAAAGTTTTAATTTGAAGAAGGGAGTCAATACATACATACATACATACATATATATATATATATACATACACATACACACACACATATATGAAACTCAACACAAATTATGGTAATAAAATAAAATTGTGAATATTATTGCTTATGCACTTCATATTGTTCGTCAGAGTACCCCTGTTCACAGGTCGTGTGGCGGATGGACTCGCAAACGTAGTATTCATAGAAATCATTCCCTTATTCCTGCCACAACTACTTTACAAGAAATAGAGGTCAATCAAACTGATAAGTAAGCATGCCAAATGGTATTGATGAAACTAGCGCTTGAATCACTAGGAGATGCGCGGAACATGTTACTATAGTACTTACTTTCGGGTGTCTAAATTGCAGCTTCTTCGGCAGTCCCGGAGGTTTTTTGGTGAATTTTCTTCAAACCCTGCCAGACAAAGAAAACAATTAATTGATATCAGGAAATGAACAAAGTTGCTGATATGGTGGATAATGATCGATTTAACTTACTTCTCGAGCATTTAAGTTATGTCCGCATAGTCCTGGGGATCTTTTCGTCTCGAGTCTAAGACGGTTACTAGTTCCTGCTCAAGCTTAATCTCTAGAAGAATATAGTGGAACCTGTGCACGCATGCATAACTCATCAATTACATTAATATAACCTGGACTAATAAGGGAAATCGAATATGCATAAGATAGTAACACTCACTTGAAGTTGTAAGGAAAGAGTATTATATCTTTGTTTTCATTTATTACCAACGATCGTAGCAAGTTGGCCTCGGTATCTTCGGGACGATATTTAACCTCAGTTGCATCTATGATATTTGTGTTAATGAACCCAATATCACCGATTTGTCTTTTCTTCAATTCGGCGATCTTCAATCTACATAATATAGTGAGGATAATTATAAATACATGCAATGAAAGAGTTGACATATATAGAGAGACTTAATGACAGAAGTAGTACTACTTACAGACAGTAGCAAGTGACTGTTGCTTTATCGAGGGCCTTTTGATTGAAAAACTGGAAGAACTCCTCAAATGGAACATTCAACAGTTCAATTCCAACGAAGTCATGCTCCTCTCTAACTCTCAGCGTCAAAGTATTCCTCCCCCCAGACTCTGCAGGTTTTCGTGTACCAATCATGGAATCTTCGCATCATCGTTGTTAGAGATCTTTCATCTTTGACGAGAGGTTTCCCGTACTCGTATTTGTGTTCCTCCACCTCCAAGAACTCATAATGTACATCATCGGGCAGGTAATCTCTAAGATTGCTATAACCGGGCACCATCCTCGGATCATTAGTAGGCACCTTGAGCGGGGGGCACGATTGGTTCGCTTGTTCGCCGAGCTGGGCAATTTTTTCCCCAGCTCGTCGTTCTTTTAACCTTTGATCACTGACAGTACTTCTCGACCGCTCCGCTTCGACAAATGACTTTTCAATAATGCGCTCATAGTTGCCTTTCGGCGGAGACTTTGCTGGTTTTTTCAGGGCAGCCAGAGTGCGCTTCGCTTTCACCGGATCTACCTTCTCCTTCGGAGGTGGATGTTTCTTTGCTTTCACCCCTTCAAAAAAGTTCCTCACTTCGGCTTGCGCGATCTCGGCGTTCTCCTCCGGGGTCCTCTCGTATGGTAAGTTCTCTGGAGTCTTCAGAGAAGGACCGAATCTGTATTGCCTCCCGCCTCTGGCTGTACTGCTAGACACCGGCAGAGCAGACGGAGCGGCTGCGGCTGTCTTCTTTCCTTGCTTACGAGGCGGAGGAGAAGGACTACGACGCGCCGGAGTAGCCGAAGTGGCGGCGGGTCTCTTCCGCCCTTGCTGACGAGGCGAAGAAGGAGGAGGCTGGCTGCTCGGGCACGCCGGCGCAGGCGGAGAAGGAGGCGGAGTGCTGCCACGCACCGGAGAAGGAGGCCGAGTGCCCTGATCGTCACTCGCCGGAGGAGGAGGCGGTGGAGGAGGCGGAGTGCCCTGACTCGCCGGAGGAGGAGGAGGAGGCAGAGGCGTCCAGTTCGGAAGGTTGATGAGCTCCTTCCGCCATAGGCATGGAGTCTTCAGAGCAGAACCCAGCCGAGTCTCCCCTTCACCGATAGGGTGGTCAAGCTAGAGGTCCTCAAATTCCTCCGTTATTTCATCCACCATCACCCTAGCATATCCTTCTGGAATTGGTCGGCAGTGAAAAGTTGCGCCGGATTCAGTAGGAAAAACAGAGCCAACAGCCGCCTTGACCTTCAAATTCATCCATTGCGTCATAAGGTGGCAATTTTGAGACTCCGTGATAGCATCCACGGGATAGCTGTCAGGAGCCATCAAGACATGCTCCGGCTGAAGCAGCTCGGTGGAAGCCACGCTGCTTCTCCGCTAAGATGGCGGGGTAGCTTCGGGGGAAGCTTCGGCAGTTCGTTTGCTGCGATTTGCTTCTCGTTCCTCTATCGCTTGTACCCTTCCGTGCAGCGCCTGCAGTTGGGTCTGCTGCACTTTTTTCCTCCTCTCCAGGCATTTGTAACCGCATGTGTCCGGAAAACCAATCTTCCACAGAACAGAGCCTGGCGTGCCTCGTGTCCGTCCAGGGTGCTCAGGATTCCCGAGGGCCATTGTGAGCTCGTCGTTCTCTCTGTCTGGAACGAACGTCCCTTGCTGCGCTGCATCGATATAGTGCTTTAGCTTCTTGACTGGTATGTTCATTTGCCCGTCCGTCCAAACGCATTTCCCTGATATAGGGTCCACGGTTCCACCAGCCCCGAAGAACCAAGTCCGGCAACGGTCTGGCCAGTTCATTGTCTCTGGTTCGATCCCTTTATCAAGCAGATCATTCTCAGTCTTGGCCCACTTAGGCCGGGCTTTGAGGTAGCCACCTGACCCCGTGCAATGGTGAAGCTTCTTCTTTGCAGCATTTTTCTTGTTTGTCGCCGACATCTTCTTACTCTTTTCCGATGTCTTGTAGGCCACAAATGTGGGCCAGTGATCTCTGATCTTCTCATATCTGCCGATGAATTCTGGTGTCTCTTTGTTGTCGACAATCGTTTTCAGCTCTTTCTTCCACCTCCTGAATAGCCCTGCCATCTTCTTAAGAGCATGAGACTTGATTAATTGCTCTTTAACTGGCTTCTCCGGATCCTCCTCTGGCGGTAGGGTGAAATTTGCCTTCAGCTTAGTCCAAAGATCATCTTTCTGCATATCATTGACATAAGACACCTCAGGGTCTTCGTTCTTAGGCTTACACCATTGCTGGATGCTGATCGGGATCTTGTCCCTAACAAGAACCCCGCACTGAGCAGCAAATGCTTCCTTTGTCCGGATGGGTTCAATCGGCATGCCATCGCGCGCGATTTCTGTGATCTCAAACCTTTCATCCGAGCGCAACTTTTTCTTCGGGCCTCATCTCTTTATCGAAGTTGTGCTCGATCCGGAGGGCTAGAAAAAAGAAGAATTAGACAAGAGTTAATTAATATGTGTACATACCAAAACAATGAATGCATCAATTAGCTAGTCATCACAGGCTTAACTAATATATTTACCTGGCCGGACTCTGTTCGGTCACCGGAGCCGTCACCATGGGCTCCTTCTTGCACCAGCATTGGGTCACCGGAGCCATCGTAATCATGTGTTTCCTCCTCCATTCTTCGATCACCGTAGCCTGCTTCTTCTTCACCCTGTTCTGCTTCCAGACCATCATTGTCGTTAAGATACGACATGACATCACCTCCGGCTAAGATTATGTCCCCCAACACATGTTCTTGTTCCTCGTCTCGTCCGAACTCCATTGTTTCTGCAAATATTACAACATGACAATTATTACACAAACATGACAGCATGCGGCGGGAGGGGGTAGGAGACCGACATCGTTTTTTTCTAGGGTATAAGTTATCATGGCCGAAGTTATCCGGGAGGGGGTTATATCGACAACGACGACATACATACAAGGGAAAATAATGTTATCGGGGACGGGGTAGGTCGAACCCCCCCTCGTGTTGAAGTTATCGGGACACGAGGTATATCGACCCTCCTCGTGTTGAAGTTATCGGGAGGGGGTATATCGACCCCCCCCCCCCCACGTGTTGAAGTTATCGGGAGTTTATATCAACACGACATACGTACATGGGAAATAATATTATCGGGGAGGGGGTTGATGTCTACTACACAACCTTCTTGTAGACGTTGTTGGGCCTCCAAGTGCAGAGGTTTGTAGGACAGTAGCAAATTTCCCTCAAGTGGATGACCTAAGGTTTATCAATCCGTAGGAGGCGTAGGATGAAGATGGTCTCTCTCAAGCAACCCTGCAACCAAATAACAAAGAGTCTCTTGTGTCCCCAAAACACCCAATACAATGGTAAATTGTATAGGTGCACTAGTTCGGCGAAGAGATGGTGAAACAAGTGGTATATGGATAGTAGATAAAGGTATTTGTAATCTGAAATAATAAAAACAGCAAGGTAGCAAGTGATAAAAGTGAGCGTAAATGGTATTGCAATGATAGGAAATAAGGCCTAGGGTTCATACTTTCACTAGTGTAAGTTCCGTCAACAATAATAACATAATTGAATCACATAACTATCCCTCAACATGCAACAAAGAGTCACTCCAAAGTCACTAATAGCGGAGAACGAATGAAGAGATTATGGTAGGATACGAAACCACCTCAAAGTTATTCTTTCCAATCAATCCGTTGGGCTATTCCTATAAGTGTCACAAATAGCCCTAGAGTTCATACTAGAATAACACCTTAAGACACAAATCAACCAAAACCCTAATGTCACCTAGATACTCCAATGTCACCTCAAGTATCCGTGGGTATGATTATACGATATGCGTCACACAATCTCAGATTCATCTATTCAACCAACACAACGGACCTCAAAGAGTGCCCCAAAGTTTCTACCGGAGAATCACGACGAAAACGTGTACCAACCCCTATGCATAGGTTCATGGGCGGAACCCGCAAGTTGATCACCAAAACATACATCAAGTGAATCTCGTGATATCCCATTGTCACCACAGATATCCACGGCAAGACATACATCAAGTGTTCTCAAATCTTTAAAGACTCAATCCAATAAGATAAATCCAAAGGGGAAACTCAATTCATTACAAGAGAGTAGAGGGGGAGGAGAAACATAAGATCCAACTATAATAGCAAAGCTCGCGATACATCAAGATCGTGCCAAATCAAGAACACGAGAGAGAGAGAGAGATCAAACACATAGCTACTGGTACATACCCTCAGCCCCGAGGGAGAACTACTCCCTCCTCGTCATGGAGAGCACCGGGATGATGAAGATGGCCACCGGAGAAGGATTGCCCCCTCCGACAGGGTGCCGGAACGGGTCTAGATCGGTTTTCGGTGGCTACGGAGGCTTCTGGCGGCGGAACTCCCGATCTATTGTTCGTTCTGGATGTTTTAGGGTATGACGATATATATGGGTGCAGGAAGTACGTCGGAGGAGCCACGGGGCCCCATGAGGCAGGGGGCACACCCTAGGGGGGGCGCCCCCACCCTCGTGAGCACCTCCCGTATCTCCTGACGTGGAGTCCAAGTCTATCTGGTGGCTTTTGTTCCAAAAATAACTTCTCCAGTTGATTTCATTCCGTTTCGACTCCGTTTGATATTCCTTTTCTTCGAAACACTGAAATAGGCATAAAACAGCAAATCTGGGCTGGGCCTCCGGTTAATAGGTTAGTCCCAAAAATAATATAAAAGTGGAAAATAAAGCCCAATATTGCCCAAAACAGTAGATAATATAGCATGGAGCAATCAAAAATTATAGATACGTTGGAGACGTATCAGGGGTATATCGACCCCCCTCGTGTTGAAGTTATCGGGAGGGGTTTATATCGACAACGACGACATACGTACATGGGAAAATAATATTATCGGAGAGGGGGTATATCGACGCCCCCCACGTGTTGAAGTTATCGGGAGGGGGTATATCGACCCCCTCCCCACGTGTTGAAGTTATCGGGAGGGGGTATATCGACCCCCCCTCGTGTTGAAGTTATCGGGAGGGGGTATATCGACCCCCCACATGTTGAAGTTATCGGGAGTTTATATCGACACGACATACGTACATGAAAAAAATATTATCGACGAGGGGGTATATCGACCCCCCCCCACGTGTTGAAGTTATCGGGAGGGGTATATCGATGACGATAGACCCGATAAAACATAAGAAAACAAAGAAGAAATAAAAAGAGGAGAAGAAGAAAGGAATAGAGGAGAAGATCGAAAAAAAGAGGAGAAGAAGAAATGAATAGAGGAGAAGAAGAAGAAATAGAAAATTCTTCTCCTCTATTTTTTCTTCTTTTTTCCTCTTCTTATTTATTTCTCCTCTTCTTCCTCTCCTCTTCTTCTTTCTTCCTCTTCTTATTTTCTTTTTTCCTATCCTTCTTTTTCTTCTAAATTTTAGCATATTCTAAATTTTCTTTTAACTTTCTATATATGAACAAAAAACTTTCTATATATATATGAACAAAATTTCTATGAACAAAATTTTCTTCTTTCTTCCTCTTCTTATTTATTTTCTTCTAATTTTCTATATATGAACAAAAAACTTTCTATGAACAAAAAAACATTTTTGACAAATATATTTAGCATATTCTAAATTTTACAACCAGAAAAATTACATATATGGAAAAAACATTAATACACATATGAACAAAAAATACATATATGAACAAAAACATGCTCTGAACAATTTTTTTATACATTTTGAACATATACATACACTGCATTCCATATATTTTGAACATTTTGAACATGCTCTAAAAATTGTTCAGAGCAGGGGCGGCGCGCGGCGGGGCGGCGTGCGGCGGCAGCGAAGGGCAAGGGCGGCCCGCGGCGGCCGCGCAGGGCAGGGGCGGCAGCGCGGTGGCAGCGCCCGGCGGCGACGGTGGCCAGTACAGGGGGAGGAGCAGGGGAACGGGGCGGCGCTCACAGCGAGGTGGCGTCGGCGACGAGGAAGGCTCGGGGACGGCGACGGTGAAGGCGCGCTCGGGGGCGAGGACAGGGGCGCGCGGGCTCGGGGACGATGTCGACGACGGAGACGGTGACGGCGAGGCACGGTCGACGGTGACGGCGTGGTAGGGGGCGACGGCAGGGGCGGCAGACGGCGTCGGGGCAGCCTGGCGGCGTCGATGAGCTCGGCGTTGTCGGGGGCAAATGGTCGATGAGAAACTGAAAATTTCACAAGTCCTGATTATATACCAAGAGCATTGGTCCCGGTTCGTGGCACCAACCGGGACCAATGCCTCCTTTACTCCCAGTTGGTGCCACCAACCGGGACCAAAGGTCTCTTTTCAGAAGCCCAAAGGGCAGGAAGCAGAGGCCTTTGGTCCCGGTTAGTGGCACCAACCGGGACTAAAGGTGGGCATTGGTCCCGGTTGGTGCCACGAACCGGGACCAAAGGTGGGCATTGGTCCCGGTTCGTGCCACCAACCGGGGCCAGTGGCCTTGCACAGCGGCGTGGTGGTGGGAGTTTAGTCCCACCTCGCTAGTTGAGAGCGCCCAACACCTGTTTATAAGCTCCGCTGCCTCCTCCCTCTCGAACTCCTCTGAACTGCAGGCCTATGGGCCTAATCTGACACTGCTTTGCCTGTGGGCCTATTGGGCTTCTGCGGGTCTGAATCCTGGCCCAGGTTGGGTTTCTAGTCGTATTCAGGCCATGGTGGCCTAATAGGCGGCAGTTTTTTTAATTAATTTTTCCAGTTTTTTGTTTTGTTTTTTTGCATTATTTATTTTCTTTTGTTTTTTGCTTTATTGTTTAATTCTTTTTGATTTTAGGTCAGTAAAATTATAAACTTTCTGTTAGTGCCATTAGTTTTCAAATTTGAATAGTTAAAATTTGAATTCTTTGATATTTGTGTGAATCACAAGTTTGTGATTAACTTTACTATAAAAATAGTTTTTTTTTCCGGTTTTTTGTTTTGTTTTTTTTGCATTATTTATTTTCTTTTGTTTTTTGCTTTAATTTTTAATTCTTTTTTGCTTTTAGGTTAGCAAAATTATAAACTTTCTGTTAGTGCCATTAGTTTTCAAATTTGAATAGTTAAAATTTGAATTGTTTGAAATTTGTGTGAATCACAAGTTTGTGATTAACTTTACTATAAAAATAGTTTTTTTCTTTGTTTTTGTTTTGTTTTTTTGCATTATTTATTTTCTTTTGTTTTTTGCTTTAATTTTCAATTCTTTTTGCTTTTAGGTCAGCAAAGTTATAAACTTTCTGTTAGTGCCATTAGTTTTAGAAAAATTATAAACTTTCTGTTAGTGCCATTAGTTTTTAAATTTGAATAGTTAAAATTTGAATTCTTTGAAATTTGTGTGAATCACAAGTTTGTGATTAACTTTACTATAAAAATATTTTTTTTCCAGTTTTTTGTTTTGTTTTTTGCATTATTTATTTTCTTTTGTTTTTTGCTTTATTTTTTAATTCTTTTTGCTTTTAGGTCAAAAAAATTATAAACTTTCTGTTAGTGCCATTAATTTTAGAAAAATTGTAAACTTCTATTAGTGCCGTTAGTTTTCGAATTTGAATAGTTAAAATTTGAATAATGGTATTACGAGGGCCGAACCATAAGACAAATCTGTTACTGCCGTTTATCAGGATGGTTGGGTCAGCCTTGACTTTGAAGGGAGGAATTTCATGAAACTTTTCATAATATTCAGACATGTCTGTCTTGCCCTCCACTCCCACGATGTTTCTTTTTCCTGAAAGAACTATGTGGCGCTTTGGCTCATCGTATGATGTATTCGCTTCCTTATATTTTCTTTTTCTCGGTTTGGTAGACATGTCCTTCACATAGATAACATGTGCCACATCATTGGCTAGGACGAACGATTCGTCTGCATACGCAAGATTGTTGAGATCCACTGTTGTCATTCCGTACTGTGGGTCTACCTGTACCCCGCCTCCTGACAGATTGACCCATTTGCACTTAAACAAAGGGACATTAAAATCATGTCCGTAGTCAAGTTCCCATATGTCCACTATGTAACCATAATATGTGTCCTTTCCCCTCTCGGCTGCTGCATCAAAGCGGACACCGCTGTTTTGGTTGGTGCTCTTTTGATCTTGGGCGATCGTGTAAAATGTATTCCCATTTATCTTGTATCCTTTGTAAGTCAATACAATCAAAGATGGTCCCCTGGACAACAAGTACAGCTCATCAGAAACAGTGTTGTCACCTCTGAGACGTGTTTCCAACCAACTGCTGAAAGTCCTGATGTGTTCACATGTAATCCAGTCGTCGCACTGCTCCGGGTGTTTGGAGCGCAGACTGTTCTTGTGTTCATCGACATACAGGGTCACTGATGTCTACTACACAACCTTCTTCTTGTAGACGTTGTTGGGCCTCCAAGTGCAGAGGTTTGTAGGACAGTAGCAAATTTCCCTCAAGTGGATGACCTAAGGTTTATCAATCCGTAGGAGGCGTAGGATGAAGATGGTCTCTCTCAAGCAACCCTGCAACCAAATAACAAAGAGTCTCTTGTGTCCCCAACACACCCAATACAATGGTAAATTATATAGGTGCACTAGTTCGGCGAAGAGATGGTGATACAAGCGGTATATGGATGGTAGATAAAGGTATTTGTAATTTGAAATTATAAAAACAGCAAGGTAACTAATGATAAAAGTGAGCGTAAACGGTATTGCAATGTGTTGAAACAAGGCCTAGGGTTCATACTTTCACTAGTGTAAGTCCTCTCAACAATAATAACATAATTGGATCACATAACTATCCCTCAACATGCAACAAAGAGTCACTCCAAAGTCACTAAAAGCGGAGAACGAATGAAGAGATTATGGTAGGGTACGAAACCACCTCAAAGTTATTCTTTCCAATCAATCCGTTGGGCTATACCTATAAGTGTCACAAACAGCCCTAGAGTTCGTACTAGAATAACACCTTAAGACACAAATCAACCAAAACCCTAATGTCACCTAGATACTCCAATGTCACCTCAAGTATCCGTGGGTATGATTATATGATATGCATCACACAATCTCAGATTCATCTATTCAACTAACACAAAGGACCTCAAAGAGTGCCCAAAGTTTCTACCGGAGAATCACGATGAAAACGTGTGCCAACCCCTATGCATAGGTTCATGGGCGGAGCCCGCAAGTTGATCACCAAAACATACATCAAGTGAATCTCGTGATATCCCATTGTCACCACAGATATCCACGGCAAGACATACATCAAGTGTTCTCAAATCTTTAAAGACTTCATTTGATAAGATAACTTCAAAGGGGAAACTCAATCCATTAAAAGAGAGTAGAGGGGGAGAAGAAACATAAGATCCAACTATAATAGCAAAGCTCGCGATACATCAAGATCGTGTCAAATCAAGAACACGAGAGAGAGAGATCAAACACATAGCTACTGGTACATACCCTCAGCCCCGAGGGAGAACTACTCCCTCCTCGTCATGGAGAGCACCGGGATGATGAAGATGGCCACCGGAGAAGGATTCCCCCTCCGGCAGGGTGCCGAAACGGGTCTAGATTGGTTTTCGGTGGCTACGGAGGCTTCTGGCGGCGGCACTCCCGATCTATTGTGCCCTCAGATGTTTTTAGGGTATATGGAGATATATAGGCGGAAGAAGTACGTCAGGGGGGGCACGAGGGGCTCACGAGGGTGGAAGGCGCGCCCAGGGGGGGTGGGCGCGCCCCCCCGCCTCGTGACCTTCTCGCAGATCGCCCGACGTGCACTCCAAGTCTTCTGGGCTTCTTTCCTTTCAAAAATGAGTTCCGTGAAGTTTCAGGTCAATTGAACTCCGTTTGATTTTCCTTTTCTTCGATACCCTAGAACAGGATAAAAACAGAAACTGGCACTGGGCTCTGGGTTAATAGGTTAGTCCCAAAAATAATATAAAAGTGTATAATAAAGCCCATAAACATCCAAAACAGTAGATAATATAGCATGGAGCAATAAAAAATTATAGATACGTTGGAGACGTATTAGTCACTAAGGTAGAGTTCTGTAGAACTGTGTAGTGTGCTTGAGACCAAGAATATCCGTCCCTGCATATTATTGAGGCCCCTCCCAGCGTGCCTTTTCCAGTCAGTCTCCCCTCATACCGCGATTTAGGGAGACCTATCTTCTTAAGGCCAGGAATGAAGTCAACACAAAACCCAATGACGTCCTCTATTTGTGGCCCATGGAGATGCTTCCTTCTGGCCTAGCGCGGTTACGTACATATTTCTTTAGGACTCCCATGAACCTCTCAAAGGGGAACATATTGTGTAGAAATACAGGCCCTAGAATGACAATCTCGTCGACTAGATGAACTAGGACGTGCGTCATGATATTGAAGAAGGATGGTGGGAACACCAGCTCGAAACTGACAAGACATTGCGCCACATCACTCCTTAGCCTTGGTACGATTTCTGGATCGATCACCTTCTGAGAGATTGCATTGAGGAATGCACATAGCTTCATAATGGCTAATCGGACGTTTTCTGGTAGAAGCCCCCTCAATGCAACCGGAAGTAATTGCATCATAATCACGTGGCAGTCATGAGACTTTAGGTTCTGAAACTTTTTCTCTGGCATATTTATTATTCCCTTTATATTCGACGAGAAGCCAGTCGTGACCTTCATACTGAGCAGGCATTCAAAGAAGATTTCTTTCTCTTCTTTCGTAAGAGCATAGCTGGCAGGACCTTTATACTGCTTCGGAGGCATGCCGTCTTTTTCGTGCAAATGTTGCAGGTCCTCCCATGCCTCAGGTGTATCTTTTGTCTTCCCATACACGCCCAAGAAGCCTAGCAGGTTCACGCAAAGGTTCTTCGTCACGTGCATCACGTCGATTGAAGAGCGAACCTCTAGGTCTTTCCAGTAGGGTAGGTCCCAAAATATAGATTTTTTCTTCCACATGGGTGCGTGTCCCTCAGCGTCATTCGGAACAGCTAGTCCGCCGGAACCCTTTCCAAAGATTACGTGTAAATCATTGACCATAGCAAGTACGTGGTCATCGGTACGCATGGCGGGCTTCTTCTGGTGATCTGCCTCGCCTTTGAAATGCTTGCCTTTCTTTCGACATTGATGGTTGGTCGGAAGAAATCGACTATGGCCCAGATACACATTCTTCCTGCATTTGTCCAGGTATATACTTTCAGTTTCTTCTAAACAGTGCATGCATGCGTGGTATCCCTTGTTTATCTGTCCTGAAAGGTTACTAAGAGTGGGCCAATCGTTGATGGTTACAAACAGCAACGCGTGCAGGTTAAATTCCTCCTGTTTGTGCTCATCCCACATAGTACACCGTTTCCATTCCACAGCCGTAAAAGTTCTTCAAGTAATGGCCTTAGGAACACATCAATGTCGTTGCCGGGTTGCTTAGGGCCTTGGATGAGAATTGGCATCATAATGAACTTCCGCTTCATGCACATCCAAGGAGGAAGGTTATACATACATAGAGTAACGGGCCAGGTGCTGTGATTGATGTTCTGCTCCCCGAAAGGATTAATGCCATCCGCGCTTAAACCAAACCATACGTTCCTTGGGTCACTTGCAAGCTCAGGCCATTACTTTCTCTCGATTTTTCTCCATTGCGACCCGTCAGCAGGTGCTCTCAACTTCCCGTCTTTCTTACGGTCCTCACTGTGCCATCGCATCAACTTGGCATGCTCTTCGTTTCTGAACAGACGTTTCAACCGTGGTATTATAGGAGCATACCACATCACCTTCGCAGGAACCCTCTTCCTGGGGGGCTCGCCGTCAACATCACCAGGGTCATCTCGTCTGATTTTATACCGCAATGCACCGCATATTGGGCATGCGTTTAGATCCTTGTACGCACCGCGGTAGAGGATGCAGTCATTAGGGCATGCATGTATTTTCAGCACCTCCAATCCTAGAGGGCATACGACCTTCTTTGCTGCGTATGTACTATCGGGCAATTCGTTATCCTTTGGAAGCTTCTTCTTCAATATTTTCAGTAGCTTCTCAAATCCTTTGTCAGGCACAGCATTCTCTGTCTTCCACTACAGCAATTCCAGTACGGTACCGAGCTCTGTGTTGCCATCTTCGCAATTGGGGTACAATCCTTTTTTGTGATTCTCTAACATGCGATCGAACGTCAGCTTCTCCTTTTGACTTTCGCATTGCGTCCTTGCATCGACAATGACCCGGCGGAGATCATCATCATCGGGCACATCGTCTGGTTCCTCATTATCTTCAGCAGCTTCCCCCGTTGCAGCATCATTAGGCACATCGTCTGGTTCCTCTTGATCTTCAGCAGCTTCCCCCGTTGCAGCATCACCGTATTCAGGGGGCACATAGTTGTCATCATCCTCTTCTTCTTCGCCGTCTTCCATCATAACCCCTATTTCTCCATGCCTCGTCCAAACATTATAGTGTGGCATGAAATCATTGTAAAGCAGGTGGGTGTGATTGATTTTCCGGTTAGAGTAAGACTTCGTATTCCCACATTTAGGGCATGGACAACACATAAAACCATTCTGCTTGTTTGCCTCAGCCACTTCGACAAAATCATGCACGCCCTTAATGTACTCGGAGGTGTGCCTGTCACCGTACATCCATTGCCGGTTCATCTACATGCATTATATATAATTAAGTGTGTCAAAAACCATTACAGAACATCATGAATAGATAATTAAGTGACCAAATTAATAGAAATTCATCATCACATTAAAACCAAAGTATATACATAGTTCTCGTCTAACAACATATAGCTCTCCAGAGCATCTAATTAATTAAACCTTACATTGAAACTATGTAAAACATTTCAATGCGAAAACAAATGCGATCATAATCGCAACCAAGGTAACAATTGATCCAACAGCATAATGATACCAAGCCTCGGTATGAATGGCATATTTTCTAATCTTTCTCATCTTCAACCGCATTGCATCCATCTTGATCTTGTGATCATCGACGACATCCGCAACATGCAACTCCAATATCATCTTCTCCTCCTCAATTTTCTTATGTTTTCCTTTAAGTAATTGTTTTCTTCTTCAACTAAATTTAACCTCTCCATAATAGGGTCGGTTGGAATTTCCGGTTCAACTACCTCCTAGATAAATAAAATCTATGTCACGTTGGTCGGCATAATTGTCATAAACAATAAATGAATCAAATAGTTATAAAAAGATAATATATACCACATCCGAATCATAGCCAGAACGAGGGCCGACGGGGGCGGATACCAAAACCATCGCACTACATAATAACAAGCAATAATAAAAGTAAGAAAATTAGACAAGTATCTATCTAGCTAAAGTAAGAATTTTCTTTTTTTCGGAAAGAAGATAAGAATAAGAGGCTCACCACGGTGGTGCCGGCGACGAGATCGATGTGGGCGATCGACGGCGGTGAAGACGGGAGTGGGACGTGACGGGCCGCTAAACCTAGACAAATCTCGAGAAAAATGGAGCTTTGAGGTCGAGCTTCGAGAGGAGAAATCTTAACTAGTGTGGCTTGGGCATTTCATCGAACACCTCATGTGCATAGGAGGTGAGCTAGAGCACCACAAAGCCCCCCCTCGCCGGTCAGAGAAAACATAGCACTGGGGTGCTCTGCTCGCGGGCGAGGGGTATATGTAGGCACCTCATTGGTCCCGGTTCGTGGCATGAACTGAAACTAAACGGAAGCCTGTGGTCCCGGTTCAAGCCACCAATCGGGACCAATGGTGGTGGGCCAGGAGTGAGGCCCATTGGTCCCGTTTCGTCCCACCAATCGGGACCAAAGGGGCATGACGAACCGGGACCAATGCCCCACGAGGCCCGGCCAGCCCCCTGGCCCCATGGGTCCCGGTTCTAGACTGAACCGAGACTAATGTGCTGGCCCGGCCTGGACCAAAGTCCTGTTTTCTATTAGTATCTCAGGTTCGGCGCCACCGGCAGCGCCCGCGACAGGTACAGGCCGACGGCGTACACTCGCATCCCGATGGCCGACAGGAACTCCGGCATGTCGCGTGCGGTGTAGTCCCTGACTCCCTGGCACGCGTGACGACAAGTGGCGTCTCGTCGCCGAAGACCGTGGGCGACGGCAGCGCCGCGAACGCGGACGCGAAGCTCCTCCTGACGCGCCTCATCGACATCACGTCGCAGCCATCCCTGGAGGCGAGGCCCTTCATGGAGACCACGATCCCGCCGGCGCCGGTGAAGGCCATGAAGAAGTGCTTTACGAGCCTCCGGCGTCACGCCAGAGGGCTCCGGCTGAGGAACTCCAGCGCGAACTGGCCGCCTTGGCTGTGCGACACGAGGATGACCGGCTTGCCCCCGCTCGTCCCGCTCGCGTGCTCCACGAGCGCCGTGAGGCTCCGGCGGAACATGGAGAACTCCCTGCTCGGCGGCCGCGTGCTGGAAGTCGTACGGAGCGCCGAAGAGGTTCTCGCCGTCTCTGTAGTCTGTACCCGGTCCGCTCCAACGCCTCCACGAGCATACTCATGCAGTGCCCTCTGCTTCCATTGGTTCGGTTCGGCAATCAGCAATTCAGCATGCGCGAGCTACAAAACATTAGAGAAGTGGCACGGTTACTTACTTGTCGTCGGAGACGAAGCCGGCGGTGGAGCCGAAAGAGAGGACGCGGGTCTCGAGTCTCGACGCCGGGCACGTTGCGGTAGTCGCCGGCTGCGGGGTCATACACCAGGCGGAGCTGGTCGGCGAAGCAGGCCGCGCTGGGGCGGTGTTGCAGGGCCGTGGTGTTCATCCATAGCCGAAACCAGCGGCCGTCCCCCTTGTGCAGGCCACATAGCGGCGACGGCGGGTCGTAGGCGTCGGTGAGGCGGGCCTCGAGCTGGCTGCAGGAGTGGCCTGGCAGCAGCACCACCGGGTGGAGGTCCGAAGCCGAGGTGCTCCAAAAGAGGAAGAAGGGGGCAAGGAGCAGGACGAGCCGTGACAACCATTGGAGTTTGTCCATATAGCTATAACTGGTGCCAGAGGCGCCACATAGGAAACGCGCTCCAATCAACTGCCCATCTCATCTGCAACTGAAGGAAAAGACAGACTACATCCCGAGCACATAGAGAGCCCAATAAACCCACAGAAACAAATAACCCAAAGAAAAACATGACCAAAACATCAACAACACAAGAGGGGGATGGATGTTAGAGAAGCTCTTGCGCTGGACTTACATATTCAGAAGATTCGGGTGGCGACAGATTGTAAAAGTAACGGTGAATCATTTGCAGGCAGTGTACAATGGTCCGAGTTCAGTGACTATCAACGATGTTAACGACTTGATTGGTAGGTTTGAGGTAGCTCATGTAAAGTTTGAACCTAGAGAAGCTAAAAGGGAAGCTCATAATTTTGCCAATCCAGTTTATCACTTGATGAGGCGTCATCTATGGCTTTTACATCCCCCGAAATTAAGGTGGCGATACTCCTGAAAAAAGAGGAGGAAACACGGGACCTCCTATTGGGTGCCTTCAGCGCCGTGTAACCAAAGCAGCGCTCACACACGCACTTTCGTGGGTATGCCCAATGACATGAGCAACACCTTTCATTTGTTTGGTCGAAATCAGTCATTCGTTCGATCGCTTGGTCAAAATTGGTCGACAGGTCCACCGTTGACTAGTTGACCGTTGACTTTTCAGAGAAAAGATCACAAAGAAAAAACAACATGAAAGAAAGTTCATGCAAAAAAATTTAGAAAAGTAAATAAATTTGATAAAAAATATTAATCTGAAAATTCACGAATTTGATAAAGTTCATGATTTTTTAGAAAAAGAAAACATAATGAATTTCGAAAAGGTTCACCAAAAAAAAGTTCACATATTTGAAAACAGTTTTTGAAAATTTGAAAAAGTTCATGAAATAGAAAAATGTTAACTAAAAAAATAGCAAAACTGAAAAAAATCTCACTAAAACAGCTCACGGACATAAAAAAGTTTACGAAGTTGAATTTTTTTTCAATTTTTTAAAAATTCATGCATTTGAAAAAAAATCAAAAGTGAAAGGAAAAAATATATTTAAAACTAAGTAATTGTTCAGGAAAAACCATAAACAAAAAGAAAAAGCCTGTATGGAAGCGTCCCAAAAACAGAGAAGAATTCACGTTATTTCGCTCTTGAACGTTCTTGCCCATTTTTTGCAATCACTCGGAGGGGCTCTGCGCCACGTCGCAATTTAGCCTATAAGTGGCGTTTATGGCACGCTGCAGTAACCGGTGACACCCACAACGGGAGATAGTGAGTGAATGTTCACCATATGTTGGTTTTTTTTTATTTTTTTGCTAATCTTTTTAAACTCTTCGCACATCATTCTAAACCATCAATATCGTGTAGTTAGGCCGTTGCCATCACGCCTGTTGTGTCCCTGCAGGTCGTTACTCAATATATACTCCTAATTTGTGTAGTGCTGCTGGTACACCATATGAGGAAAGTTGATCCATCCAGCTTAATTATTGAAGACGAGGGAGTAGTTGGATCCAGCAGATCAAGCTGCTACGAGTGAGACATTGTGCTGGTCGTACTCTCGAAAAAGATATTGCTTTGGTTTCCTTGTGAATTGTGATGCAAAATAAGGTCCATAGTGAGCCTACCAAAGTGCATTCCACATATTTTTTCATCAACTTGACATGAGAGACAAACCATTATTTCTTGGACCATAGCTATAATGGTACAGGGTGCACACCCCACCCACTCGACACATTATACTCCCTCCGTTCCTAAATATTTGTCTTTCTAGAGATTTCAACAAGTGACTACATACAGAGCAAAATGAGTTAATCTACACTCTAAAATATGTCTATATACATCCGTATATGGTAACCATTTGAAACCTCTAGAAAGATAAATATTTAGGAACGGAGAGAATATATGGGATGGGCCATACAAAGCGTTATGCGCAAACGGAAGCTCGAGCGGGGAAGCCGGCTCCCAGGTTCGTGTTTTATTTCTTCTAGTTTTTGGGAAACTTCTAGGAACTTCGAGCCAGTTTTTTCCTGCAGGTTTTACGTATTTGTTTGGCCGGTATTTGTTCGGTTTTATATCAGTTTTTTGTTTTTGTTTTTTTCGTGTTTTTCTTTTTTGTATTTCTTTTTGGTTCCTTTTTTCTTTTTTATATGCGGGGACTTTTTCCATATTCAAAACCTTTCATGCATTTCGTGATTTTTTTAAAACTACAGAAACTTTTTTAGAACACCTAAAAAATTCAAATTTGTGAACTTTTTTTGAATCCGCTTTTTTTTCAAATCTGACAATTTTTTTTAAATTTGTGAAGTTTTACAAATTTATGAAGGACTGTGACTGGTCGTTAGCGACAGATCCGCACGACCGTAACCCAGCTTCCTCTCGCGATCCGCACGCTCGATTCCATCGATTTTTCTTCTTCTCTCGAAAACCGTATACGCCAATAGTAAATCGCTAGTGGTTTTTCTGGTTTTTTGGCTACACAATATGAAAAGAAAATAAAAGTGCTAGAAAGGGGACTTCAACCCAGGTCTATTCATTAGAGTTTGAGCCCAATAACCAACTAAGCCATCCTTAGTTGTTGTCTATTGAATATAAAACAAGGTTATTTTAACCTTTCTTTTTTCTGTCATATCGGCGATAATAATTGTTTTTGCTTGGTAACTTTGGCATGACCAGCGTGATAACTATGACATGAGCAACATGATAACTATACTATGATAAGCCTAATAACTATAATATGAGAAGGTTAATGACTATACGATGAGAACCACGATAACTTTAGCATGGGGTAGTGGTAACTTCACACTGGGGTATGTTTTGACAACAAAAAGTTAACGGGACATGTTTCAGTAACGTTTTTCACATGGGTAAAGAGTTATCAAATGTGTTGTATGTAAGTTACCGGTTGTCTGGTGCGTAAATTACCATGCTATTTGCACTGGGTTATCAGGGCATATTTCTAGAACTTTTCGCCCAAGGTGAAAAGTTATCAATGCGTTTATATGCAAGTTATCAGGTTAATTGCACGTAAGTTATCATCTTATTTACACAGAAAGCTACCGGGGGTATATTTTAACAATTTGTTCACCTCGGATGGTAAAAAAAGTGGTATTTTATTTGAACTTGTCAGGAGCCAAGTAGTGGGTGAGTTGGCTAGTGTGTTAAGTTCTCAATATTGAAGTCTTGAGTTCAATTATCAACTTTATCATGATTTTTTAGGCTATAAAACTACAAGGTCGAAACTACAATATGGAAACTACTAGCATCAAGATTTGTTTCCAACATCTTTTTCTCCCAAAATTATCAGGCTTGCGATGTGTGAGTTATCAAGCTATTCGCACAAAAAATAACCAAGGGGTATTTCATCAACGTGCCTCCCTCCACCCGGTCGCCAAATTTACCAAGACCTATGCACATAAGTTATTAGGTCAGTGATGTGTGAGTTACCATGATAGAAAGAAGAATTTTTATAAATCACTTCGGGTGAGCGGGGCCTTCAAGCGACCTCAATACGCCAGGGATGTAAATGACATACATATATTCACATAAAAGTTATCGGAGTATATTTCATCACCTCTATTGGCCAAAAGTTATCAAGACCGGGTTGCATAAGTTATCAGGTCTCCGATGTATGAGTTATCATGCTATTCACACCAAAAGTTTCCGGGGATGTTTCATCAACACCCACCCCTACGCCAAAAGTTATCAGGACCAAGTTATATAAGTTATCAGATCTATGATATGCGAGTTATCAGGTCTATAATGTGTGAGTTACCATGCTGTTCACACAAAAAGTTACCGAGTGGATGTTTCATCAATTCCCCCCTCACCCCCGCCCCCGCACGAAAATTAATAGTGTTATCAACTTGAGACTCATGAAACTAGATATCATGTTGATTGTACATGAGTTATTGGAGAAATCCAAAGAAAAAGAACAAGATTTTTTTTAATTTCTTTTCTCATATAGTAGTAAAAAAGGTACAAATAGCTCATTATCTTTTGATAGAGAACAACCAGTACTACTTGTTGTAATGGTAAGGATGATGTGTATAAACACAATAGGTTCTAGGTTCGAACCCTACATGTAGCACTTATAATTTTTTCTCCAATAACACTCTATTAAAAAAATCTGTCGTATCTTGGGTGTGATCGTACGTATCTGTCGCTAACTGCCAGTCGGCAGGAGAATAGCTTTCTCGATTTGTGAAACTAGTAAGTATGCACGTGCAACGCACGTCTCGACTAAAATATATTCCATTATAAAACACATTATTCTATTATAACATAAACCTATTTTCTGTGAAGCTGAAATCTCATGCAAAGAGCATATAATTTCTAAGTCCGTAAAATGACTGAAAAATATCATGCTTTATGAATACATGCTCAAGTCCATTGCGTAACAACTACCGAATATCATTAACTAATTGATACAAATTCAGTCCATGAAGAAAATTAAATTGTGGCCAAGTATATTTGCATTATGCACCCCCCCCCCCTACTGCATCTTGGCAACCAACGCCATCACCAACACCTCGCGGTCAATCATGGCACTATATAGATGCATATATAATTGTTTGTCATATACCGCATCCATGACCTCTTAAGCAGCATAACTGACATCATTCACGTGTTATTCATAGTTAGAGTAATCATTTGATCTGAACTGAACTAAATTTGATGTATAATATTCCCAACCAAAGAAAAATATTTTTTCAATCTTATTTTCTTCTAGTTGGTACCTACAAATGTGCCACTGGCAATAGGCACCGGGAAAACAGACATGTAAGTGTGTATATAGAGGCAACGGAAATTAGTAGTTTCCACAGAAGCTGATCAAATGACGTAATTCATCAAAGCTCTGAGATACAAGTTTGCGCATCTAAGAAACAAACCATTGCTAGTTCATACAGAAACAAACCATCAAGTTGTATCAATAAGACATCCTCGCCCCTGTGGTTGTACGAAGCAATGTCAGGAACACGTGAAACCAGTCACAAAACTCGCTAACGGACAAATCAGTTGCACAAATCACTAAAGGTGGAACCACGCTTACTCATAATCTAAAGGTCCTGGCCAATATGTAATTCATTTATGGTCATTTAGTGTTAATCCTTTCATGACAAGGTCCAGAGCAACGAAGGTAATTGCAACCTGTTATTTCAAATAGTAAGCTTCTCTTGTGAACATTCACAATAAAGCACATACTCAGTTTTTAATAGTTTGGAAAATAACAACAAAACATTGGGATTATAAGTCGAATAGCTCTTAGTGAGAAACAACAAAATCCAATAGTAGTATGAAACCGAAAAGAAAAACAATAAAAATATCCAGACTACGATGACCTCCTAATTTCAATAATCTCCTCGTTCCCCTAGAATTCCCGTTATCCCTCTCAAATTTAAAAATCCAGTTCTCCGTCATGGTAGAATGAGCTCTCGGTGCGTCCTCACCGTCGCCAAAGGAGCAATGGACGCAGAGCAACACGTGAAGACGGAGCCCGAGTGGTCAGCGGCGGCTGGGAAACAAAGCAACACGTGCAGAGGGAGCCCTCACTGTCCGCGGTGGCCGGGATACAAAGTAACACATCGGGAGAGCCTTCCTGCCCGGAGGCGGCCGGGAAACACGTGCAACCGGAGCCCCCGTGGTCGGCGGCATCCAGGATACAGGGCAACCAGAGCAACGCGTGCTACATAGCCTCCCCCGCCATGCCGGTCCAAGGGCGTCCTGTTCGTCGGCCTCCTCGAGTCGTCGCTCGTGATGATCACCTCGGCATACGTGCGCAGCAACCCCACGTCGATGACCTGCACACCCATCTCCATGGTGGTGGTCGGCTACGCCACGCCGTCGTTGTTGCACCGCTGCAGGCCGATTAGCTGATAACCGAATTTACTTTTTAGACTTGTTAACTGAATTAGCCCATGTAGCCCTTGCTACTTGTACATTTTCAGACTTGATAACATAATTTACTTTGGGAAAAGAGATTAGGCATTCCATTTCCTTGCACAAACAAATCAACATGATGTTAGCTTGTCATCTACGGACCTTTTGTTCGTATACCTTTTTCCGACCTCAAAGCCCTTTTGACCACCACAGCTAAGCCAAAATGCCCAAGCTTCATCCAAATTTTTAAATTTCATGTCAACATGGGTTACCAAGCCGGACAATATAGCTCTACAATGGAAAAGTAATCACGAGCACAAAAAACTTGTGCAAGTACCATATTTCAGGATGAGAGAAAAGTAAATGTGAAAGGGAAAGCTTGGTAGCTCATGTTGGCATGGTACGATGGTACGATGTGTTAGCCTCTTCTTCCATCTCAATAGACAAAATAGAACCCCGACTGATTCTTCTTTTTATAAAAAGGAAAGCTTGATCAAGTTGAAGGTAGTCTTACGATAAAAATTATGTCAGTTCTAGTGAGCTATTCATAGGAACATGGCATGAGAAAGGGAAACTTCAGACTTACACACCAGATTGAAAAGGAGAGAAGTTATCCTCACCGGCTGCTTCTTCCATGAATAAAAGGGCAGAGGTTGATCAAGTTGAAAGCAATCTGATGTTCCTAATTCCGGTTAGTGATTCATGGGGAAGATAGCAGGAGAAAAGCAAATAGAATTACGTACAAAATTGAGCACGTCGTTCACCAGCGATTGACTCCTTCACCAGAACGCGATTGAAGAACAGAGTTCTCCAGCAATCCAATCCTTCACAAGAGTGGGCTCACCCTGCGGCTCGACTCCAGGGCCTTCCTCCAGGAGGAGCAGGGCCGGCACCAGAGCTACAGGTCCCACGTGCTCGCCCTCCTACGCCGCGACTCCCCGGGCCGCCGACGCAATCTCCCGCGCCAACCTGAAGCCGGACAACACCACGCTGGTCTTTGAGGCGTCGGCAACAGAGATACATGGGCCATGGTGGCATAGGTATTGGCCCTTTTGCCCCGCCATCCATGATCCAGCGACAGTGCGGGTGAGAGTGGCATGCGTCTCAAAGCAGAGAAGGTAGGGGATTGGTGGCGGGGGGCAGACTTGCAGTCGCGTGCGCGCTCGCCGCGCTGATGTGCCCTTCGGCATGTTGGGGTTGTTTTTCTCTTCGGCGGCGACGCCTAGGACCTGCGGAGTTCAAGCTATCCTCTCCACCACCGATTCGTTTTCTGTGGAGGCGCAACTGGCTAGGGTTGGGAGGCTATGGAATCGGGAAGGATGTGAGGGACGGAGCAGGCGGAGTACGAAAAAAACAACGCCTTACTATTGAATCGTTATTTTTCACTTACGGGTGGCATGGTGGGTAATTTTTTTTCAAAGATGGAGTACGGTCAGTCAATGCAATTTACTAAATGCACACAGACTATGGGTTAGATTAACGCTAGCTGTTAGATTAAGTTTAGTGGGCCTAATCATGCGGTGGTAATGGGTCCGTGTACATATTGTGGGGTGCGTTTAGAGAAGTTCTTGTTTAATTGTTTAATAGTAGTGGAAATGGAGATTTATTTTTCAAAATCCGTGAGCTTTTATCCAAACAATGAACTTTTTTCCAAGATTCTTGAACCTTTTCAAAACACGAACGTGAACAGTTTTTCAAAAGGGTTAGGGTTTAGGGTTCGTGTCGGGTTCGGAGCAGGGCCGTGGCGGAGTCCGCCTCGGGCTCGATCTCGATGACGTAAGCTACGTAGAGTACGTAAGTTGCGAACCAACCAGCTCAGACCCATCCAAGATCCAACCCATCGCGTTACTTTGGCAGGGCTACCGTTTTCGTCCACGTACGGGGGCCGGAGATCATCGCCGCAAACAGGAGAGCGGACATATGGCGGCCACGGCGACGGGAGCGTTGCGTCGGGTGCTGCTGCCGGCGATCAGGCGGCGACTCACTACGGGTACCGGGCAGCCCCTCATCTCCTTCACCGGCGCCCGCGCCGGCACCACCAAGGTTCGCATCCGTCCGTCCGTCCATCGCACACGCTTCAGTTCAGACATAGTACATCGATTAATTCAGAGGGGCCAACTAGTATTTGGGAAACCTTTTGCTGGCGATTCATTTGAGAATACTGCAGTGCAAACCATAGTCCTGATTTCTGATCTCTAATTTCTTTCTTACTGAATCCGTGAGAATTTCAAATTTTGGCAGGCCCATCAGGCGGAGGTTGCTCCGCGTCGGCTGCTCAGAAAGTATGCCCTCTTTCCCAGTCATCGGCCAACACTTTACGCTGAATCTAGGAAGCATACATGCGATCGTTTAACAAATAATGGTGTTACTCTTCCTTGTGCAGGCAAAAACTGTGGCAAGATGGGCTGAGCGGTATGGTTGATGAGGTCGGGATGTGGTTGATCATCACGTCACCCTTTACGTTCATGTACTGTTGGTCCCTTCTCCCAAGGAACGGTAAGCCTGAGGATTGCTCTCATCAAAGTGGCTCCGGCCCGGCAAAATCTGTATATGAGAGCTAGCTAGGTGAGCTTGAACTCGGGCTCGGATAGGTCAGTACTGTGTATAGATCATTTAGTCGAGCATGGCTATGTTGGACGCACTGAGATGACAGAAGATGTATGGAGGCAGCGGTTTAAGAAAAAGAACGGTGGTTGGTGTTAGAGATAGATAGAGTTCAGTTTACACTTATTGGTCTATCCTTTCAGCTGTAAACCTCTTGTATCTCAATCTGCTGTAACCGAACGTATCCATGCTATCATCCAACTTTATATGCCACGGCTTGCTTGATATATATACACCACGCGGCCCTACGGGGTGATTGCGCTTCCCAACATACATGGTAATCAGAGCCTCTTGCTCGAAGGTCATTGGTCGCATCTAGCTCCACCAGGAAACCGTGGCTGGCACCACGCCTGTTGTGCTCGCCGGCACCATGAGTGTCCTGACCTCCACCCAACCCTCGTCAACTTCCACCCTTGCTCCTTCATCTAGCACTAGCCATGCATGTCTCGATCCACCACCTCAGGAGAAGCTCACGGTGACAAATTTCCTCCTATGAAAGGCAATTGTGTTACCCCAGATCAAGGGCCCACAGATGGAGCCTCAACTCGGCAAGCCCAACACTGCCGGGCACCATCATCATCACCACCCACGGGAAAGAAGAGTAGTTTGTCAACGTTCGCTCGCTCACTTCGGTTCGCTCAATAGGAGGGTACAAGGCTATCTGATGGGTTCTCTCTCCCTCGAACTCCTTGCCAGGTTGTCACCCTTCATCCCTAGCTTGGTCAAAACTAATGGATGGCGACTCGCTACCCGTGACTCACGACTCATGGTGGCTGGCGTGGTACGTGCCGGACCTGCGAGCGGCGAGTCTGCTCGCTTACCAGCGAGGAGGGGTCATCCGCGGTGCTGGGGAGGAGAGAGTCGTGCTCGTTGACGAGGAAGGGCGCTGTGTTGACTCCAGGGCAAGTTGTGTGGGCGAGAGTTTCATACCGTGTACTGCAGTGCACTTCCCTGCCATGTGGCACGACTCGGGTTGTAGTTTGGATTGAAGAACGTAATGAATTTCATCAATGAAATATCATTCCCCACAAAAAATAGGTAAATTAACTGGCTTACATTTACATGAGCAACAGTACACCTACATGAGGGATCTTACTTGACCTACGTAATGGATTAAGTGGTATCTCTTGATTGGATGAAATCAGGAAAGGAGGCCCACCCTCCAGTCCAATTCAGGAGAAGGGGGGGGGGGGGGGGGGGGTATTGGTTAGAAATGGAAAGTCCCATATGCGTTAGACATCTCTAGCAAGATATTTAAGGGTATTAAATGTACATGAGTACACACAAAAATATACTCGTTAAGGTTATAATATAATAAGAATAAGTTACGAAAGCGTAATAGTTTAGTATAAAATATATTTATGTTAACTTGCTTTTCCCAAAATTTGAACTATCATTTATCCTGTGTGTATGACAAAAATGTATACGCCACAGAATAAATTAACAACTCTTTACCGAATGTCAACCCTTAAGGTATTCATGGTCATGAGTACATCTGCACAACGAGTTATTGAGTAGATAAGCACTAATAATAATGGCCGTACATGCACCACTATTTCAGCAGTGAGAGACAGGAGTTGGGAGTCCTCGCGCAGTAATAGATAATGCGGTTATCAACAAGAGGTGTGTCACTTGCCTATGCATCATCGCAAATCTCATTACCATGTACTCCACACGTTCGTCGGCTCCTTTGAATAAGAGATTTTGTTCGGGGCTAAAAAGCATGCGTGAAGAATTATGTTTTTTATATGCTTGCATTTGCATCATGTAGCACGCACGGCCCATTCTTACTACCCAAAACCCTATCCTTATGGTTCAGTTTCAGAAAACATAACCGTCCTTCTCGAGTTGGTTTCATTTCACATAGAAAACACGGTCCAAGGTTGGTCAATGTACATCATCAACGCGTATTGTTTAATATCTACCATCCGAACTGATCTTTGTTTGTTTCCCCAATACATTTTATCTTAAAAACGTGCCCTAGTGAAAATAGCAGAGCTGCAATGTTTTTCACATGTGCGCTTATCAATGGGAGAAACATTTTTTTAGTGGTAACATTACAAATACTTGAAAAAACAATCGACTAACTAAAACTTTTTTCCTCAAAAAATAAATCATGAGGAAGCACACACTATCTGAACATCACTGATCGACCAATCTGTATTATCACATATTAGTTTTTGGTCGGCCAGTGCCTCTGGGTCAGTGATGAGTGATTTATCACAAACGAGCCATCTGACCTGTCAGTGATAACTTATCATCACAGAACACCAGTCCGTCTATGATATATATCATCATTAATATTATATTAGCTCTACTTTATTTATGTTTGATCTACCAGCCAAATGAATCTAATAAAAATAGATAAACACAATACAGAGCCATACATCATTCATTTGCACAGGTAATTTTCTTTTCATGACACAATACATTTGTACATTTACACACTTCACAGCCTACTCATATGCAACATACTTATAAACTTGACATGTAGAGATAAGTGTGTTGTGATGTCACTGAATCTATTAACTCAAGTAGTATACTTGTCGAGCCTCTTAATGAACTAGAGAGAGGGCATATATTTTCTAAACCCCTGTCTATCCAGTTTCAGGTTGAATAACCAATGGAACAAGTCCTGGCGAAAGCTCCTCATGCTAAGACCACTGGTCATCTTCTTTTGTGCAGTGTCCCTAAAATGTTTCAGGGCAATTTAGATAGCATATTTATTGGTTCATTTAATAGATGTAGGTAAGAATATCACACAGAAGTCATATGTCATCACCTATACGCTGGAGGACTCGATCTTGGCTTCTCCAAGAATGCGGTAACAACAAACCCAATATAAAAGCGCGCGCGCGGGCAGAACCTGCAAGACTTGCTTCTCGCAAGCACACAACCTATATATGCAAAACCAAGAGTCTAGAGTAGTTCGGACTACCAGAAGTCTTCATCGTCTCTTTATATTTGTGCAGTGCAACTAAAATATAAAGCAACTGCAAAAGAAATATTTATTTATACGTTGTTTACACACTTCATTATACATCGATCAAGTGCATGTAGCAACATCACTAGACTAGTTTGACATAAGTCTAAATGCTTAACATATTTTTGTAAGCAGCATCTACCACTAGAAAAATTCATAACCATATAGCATCTAAGCCTATAATAATCCATCAACAAGTCATTTAGATGTAGTTTACACACTTCATTATATATCAATCAAGTGCATGTAGTGCAACATCACTGACTAGTTTGACATAAGTCTAAATCCTTAACAGATTTCTATAAGCAACATCCACCACTAGAAAAATCCATAACCATATAGCATAAACCTACAATAATCCATTGGCAAGTTATTTAGATTTAGTTTACACACTTCATTATATATCAATCAAGGGCCTATAGTGCAACACAACTAGACTAGTTTGACTTAAGGAGTTTGGAGAAGGCATCCAAACCCATTAGTAAATAAAGTGCATTTTGAACGCTTCCATTGTGTCTATTTGTGAGGTTTTATTTTAGCTCTGGTTACAGCCACGTTCAATTTATTATCTTTCAGTAGTGGTTTTATTAATCTGTACTTGTATTATTCTTTATTACTTTAACTCCAGCATTTATTTTCTTATTTAAAAACAACATATTGTCTTTCATTTTATTGTGCCAAGTATACTTGTAGGAGCTAAATGGTTGTTTTTCTTAACCATACAATTTAGATTTGTTTTTGTTTGCAGAAGCTTTGTATCTAATGTACACCTTACTGTTGCCGTCGTCAGGTCGCAGATGCCATCCCCATATGCCTCGCCTCTGCCAGGTGCCGCCCCTGGCGATGCAATTTTGTGGACGCCGTTTTCAAATCCATCCTCTATGGTAGACTCTCGCCACCATCGCTCGCTCGCATAGGTCCCTGATGTGGAAAATCATTACTTTAAAGAGATAGGTATTTCTTAGTCAATGGAGGAAAAGCAGATGATGCATGCATCCAATAAGCTATTACTTTGAGAAGAGGGACGCTGCAACGTCAGAGTGGATGCAGTAGAATAGCGTTGCGCCTTCTTGTTGGGCTGGTGCCCAGATCTCTTAGTCAGTTCATCTGCAAAGCACCAGCCCGCCATGGATCCAGCATGCCAGCTCCAACAGTCCCGCGTCATCCTGTTTGTCTTTCGTGCCGTTCGTTTGCCACTTACAATTTTCCTTTTCTAGATAAATCACACCTAAATCCATCAAAGCTAGCTTCTTCTAGAAGACATAAGCCCCCAAAATACAGAGCATCAGGTCAGATGAATTGGTCGTGGTGCCGCCAATGAAACACAGAGAAGCAGCAAATCGCTAGAGAAACTGAGAGAGGGGAGCATAGCCCACGCACAGAGAAGCAGCAAATCGCTAGAGAAACTGAGAGAGGTAACCAAACGTATACATGTTATCGTTCCAACTCGTACGCCACGGCTTGCTTGATATATATACACACCACGCGGCCTTACGGGGTGATCGCGCTTCCCACTTTTACATGGTAATCGGAGCCTCTTGCTCAATGGTCATTGATCGCATCTAGCTCCACCGGGAAACTGTGCTTGCCGGCACCATGAGTGTCCTGACCTCCACCCAATCCTCGTCAACTTCCACCCAGGCTACTTCATCTAGCACTAGCCATGCATGTCTCGGTCCACCACCTCAGGACAAGCTCTTACAATGACAAACTTCCTTCTATGGAAGGCAATTGTGTTACCCCAGATCAAGGGCCCACAGATGGAGCCTCAACACGGCAAGCCCAACGCCGCCAGGCACCATCACCATCACCACCCATGGAAAAGAAGAGCAGCTCGTCAACGTTTGCTTGCTCACTTTGGTTCGCTCAATAGGAGGGTACAAGGCTATCTGATGGGTTCTCTCTCCCACGAAGTCCTTGCTAGGTTCACTACCAGAATTTACCCAATTGCCGACGGCCAAATCTATGCCGACGGCCCCCGTCGGCATCGATGGATGTATCCCGACGGCCCAGGTCAGGCCGTCGGCGTAGAAAATCCATCGGCATACATCCACCTATGCCGACGGGGGCCGTCGGCATCCCAATCAATATGCCTACGGCGGCCGTCGGCATAGAGGTTGTCTTCGGCATATCTGTGGGCCCGACTACCCGGGCGGCGACATCCTTTGACGGCGTGAAGCCTACGCCGAAGGGGCCTAACGGTGGCCGTCGGCATAGCTATGCCGACAGCAAGGCCGTCGGCATAGGCTTGATCCACCACGTCATCGATCCGCGTGATTCGCCACGTCAACGATCCGAAACGCTCACCGGTCCGCGGGGTGGCATATCTATGCCGACAACCTTGCCGTCGGCATAGGCTTGGCCCATGGACGGTGCCACGTCATCGATCCGCGCCATACGCCACGTCATCGATCCATGGCTCTACCATTCCTTGGCTGTAGCTATGCTGACGGCATAGCCGTAGGCATAGATTTCTAATATTTTTCATATTTTATTTATTTTCTCTTTTTCCTTTTTATTTTTCTCAAAATAATTAGATTAACTTAAATGTGCCACCACACCACCCCGCATGTATGAGGGCCCGAGGCGACGCTCCGGTGGCATTGCTACCCCCCCCCCCCCAGGGCCCCCGTCCCGCCTAACCCTATAGCGTTTGACCACAGGATCTAGCCCTTTGACTTTGCACGGACGGGGTTTGACCAGTGGACCTCTCCACCCGGTTGTGTGAGGTCAGCCCATAGGAACACTTTGGAGCAACATCCGGGCCAGACCCACAGCAAGATCCCCTCCGTGTAGACCCGACGCGTCCGTTTCCCCCCTCCAGGTGCCGGCGGCGGCGCCGTCCGTGAGGGGGGGGGTAGTACGAGGTGCTCTATGTGGCCATCTCGACATACTACCACGACGTTCTTGGTGTGAACATGACCAAGGAAGAAGCGCGGAGGATGGGCATTACCTTGGAGAGGCCAGAGTTCTTGGCGGTAAGTATAAAAGATTTTTCATTATGCTTTCATTACCTTGTGGTACATTTCACCGTTTCGTGTTGACATGCCATCATGCTTTTATTATGTAGGTGTGTCCAAATTGGTGTTATGGAAAAGACAAGTCCTGGGCGGCACTGGTGGATCTTTGGTGTGATGAGGCTGGAGCCTGGGCGGCTATGAGAATAAAAAATAAGGCTAATCGAGGGAAGGAGGGAGTACATGCTCAGGGAAACCGAAACCACTATCTCCACAAGGCGGTTAATGTATGACTAACCCCATTAAACATTCTTCTTCTTCTATTTACCATCACTTTCTTATGTATGACTAACCTCTGTTTGGTGGTGCAGGAGGAGAAACTGAAGCGACCGCTCTCACACTTGCAGGTGTGGGAGATAGCCCATACGCGGAAGGACTCCAAGCCTGGCGAGCCCAAGTACTACGGCAAGAAGACCGCGGGGAGGAAGAAGTCCTACTCCGAAGCCACTACAAGAAATATGGTAATATGTGACAGCCCATGTCTGTCACCGAGAGCCCAGGAACTGTCATCGATGACCGTCGGTGACGGTGGGCCTGTCCGTCATGTATATCGCGTCATAATTTGTCCACCCGACCAACCATGGCGGATTTTCTGTCTGTCATGGATTTAGGCCAAATTATGACGGTCATTTACCGTCACCGATCGGCCCCCAAGCCCGCCCGGCCCGCCCCAGGCCCGGGCCTCTGTGACGGACTTTTCAGTCACACATTTACATGATGACATGGCATCAACACTCCAGTCTGGGTCTGACGTGGCGCCGCCTGGGCCCATGTAGCCTTCGGCCCAGTAAGTTTAGGCCCATTTGTTTTGGTTTGAACTATTTTTTTTCACTCTTCATGTTAACCCATTTCCGGTGGTCCAACAAGCACATCAGCCCATTAATCTTATGGGCCAGTTATGTTTTTTTACCCAAAATATGTTTTGAGGCCTACTTCATCCAGCCCATCAATGTTAGGTTTACCCAACGAAGCCCATTTGTGATTTTTACACGAAACAATTTAGCACTGACAATTATTAATAATTTATATACAAATATTAAGACAAAAAAGAGGCACAACAGTACAAAGCACAAGTCACATTACACAAGTACTGGTCCTCCATGACACATCCAACATAGCACAAGTCACATTACACAAGTACTGGTCCTCCATGACACATCCAGCATAGCATTCAGCACCAACAAGCACCAACAAGCAACTAGTTTGAATCGAACAGTATGCAGTTTGCATAACAAAAGGCTGACAAAATAACAAGCTAGGTTCCACCAGCATATCCCACATTCATATAGCTTCCAGCAGCTTTTTGGACAAACAACTTACCCTTCAGCTGATCTTGATGGCATCTGACTTAGTAATAAGTCAAGTTTTGCATCCATCTCAGCTTGCTTCTTCCTGTTCTCCTCGTCTCGCTTCCTGTACTCCTCATCTTGCCTGGCCCTTTCTTCTTCAGATTCCTTCAACTTCTTGGTCAAGGTGTCAACACACGCCCGAAGCTCAACATTCATCTTCTGCGCTGCCAATTCTACTTCACGGTTGATAGCACTGGATCTCGCATGGACGTGCTGGATCCCCACATGCTGAAGAAACCTCGGCTTCTTAGTGTGCTTAGCAAGCACTTCAGCTACAGCTTCGGTTGCCGCCTCAGTTGCAGAGCTCGATTCCTGACCATCTTCTGTAGGATTAGGAACCTTCTTTTCCATCTCGGTCTAGCAATGCAAGCAACAAACATGGTTATGAGACAGCTTAAGCACAAGTAGAGATGACATCATCAGCAAGTTAACATGCATGAGTAAAGCTAGCATGCATCCTTATCTTGTGAGAACAGAGTTAGATTAAACTTTTTTCTGTGCGGAGCTGAGTCAGATTATTCATCAATAACAAAGTGGCCAGAAGAAACATGACAAATTATATCAATAAAGTACAAGCAACTAATGTTTAAATCTAATTATTTTATATATACTACAAGATAGAGACTGAGGATGGCCAAAACTGCAATATAGGACAATCTATTACAAGATACTCAGGTGAATATGTTAACATTTCCAATTAACCTACACTGGCATTTGCTTAATATTTTTCAATCTGTAAGAGGGACTGAAACAATATTAATTCTAGCCGTGCAGAAGTTAAAACTTTGATGGTTGGTAGTCTTTGAAAGCTGACTTACAATTGCATCCAGCACAACATTGGTGTAACCTTTCTTTTTCTTGCTGTAGTGGCACTCCTTGAACAAATCCACTGCAGTTGGTTCTTTATCCTTGTATTTGTCTCCCTGAAAACAACAGATGTGAAGGCAAGGGAGCATCATATACCTACACTACATGGAAGCAATCCAAAAACACCTTTTAACAGTGCAAACATACATCTTGCACATCCACAGCCACATGTTTGACTTACCAGATTTCCACAGTGCACAGGGTAGCTGCGCGCTCCAGTAGTTTGGTGGAACTTAACTTGAGCTCGATTAGCTTTGTTAATTTGAGATATCCCCTACATAAAGATTCCAAATACATGTAAGGCACAGTCTCTAGATTAGCATGTAGAAGGCGAGATCGGTCTGCAGGAAGAGACATACCATCTTTTTGGGATCCTTCCAGCTTTCCACCAGCTCGTTCCACTGGTCATCAGTCATCGAGGGGACCGGAGAAGTTCTCCTCACCAAGTGGGGTGCGTGAGGATCAAAATACTCTTTCTTGAGCCTATATCGTTGTTGGCGAGTCGCGCGTTTCAGCATTTCTGTGCAAGCCTTCCTAACTGGCACCGCCTCTAGGTCCATCTGAAACTTGTTCCAGTAAGATAAAAAACATGGGTAAGTATCATGATGGCACATAGACAAAATAGCAGAAGATTGACAGGTTCCTTGCAATGTGAGGGAGAAAGGCCAGGATTATGTACTTACACCAACTTTGCCTACAAAGTTCCTGAAGATCCCATCTCTGACATTTCCATTTGGGTCCTTGTAATCCTTCCAGTTCTTAAACACGGGAATATGGTGTCTGACTGTGACATTGCATTCGGTTGCAAACTTTGCAGCCAGAAGAGGTGTCTCTGGCCGTAAGCTTCCTTCTGGAATGAGAAGCGGCAGTTTGCCCTGCCGGCGTCGAGTGATCCTTTCCAGACCTTTCCCCAAATTGGGCCCCCTTTCCCTTGGCTCCTCATAGGATTTTGGACCTACAAAGAAGGTAAAATCAAGGATGGTATTAAGCTCACAAGAAGGCCAAGACAATATACTAGTAACCGATGGCAGCAACAATTAAGGCGAAACAGTGTAAAGCGGCGACAAGAGAAGCTAATGATGTATGCACTAATAGTTGATCTGTCCAGCTTCATTATGGTTTATATCAAGTATATTTAAGACTGCAAGATGCATAGAACAATAGATTAAACAAGAAGTTCAGAAAATCTGAATGGAAGATCTGAAGGGCATTAATGCTTGAATGGAAGTGAAAATATATATACTTAATTTGCTATGTCACAATGCCATTACTAAATAACAATAGCCTCATTAACAATCAAATAAATGCAAGAAAAATTAGGTTTGTAACTTGCCTTCAAAGTTACTGTCAGGTTGAGATTGCTGATGAGGTTGGGTACTACCACCAGCTTCGTTGTCCCTCTGGTTGTCATCATCACAATGGGCAATGAGATCAGCTCCATTGGCCATCCAGTTGCCGTCATCACAATGTGCAAGGTCATCATCTTTTTAGAAGAAGGCATCCAGTGAGAGGATGTTCATTATGCAATCGAAGTTAATACACAAGGCTAGAAATTCAAAGAACAGAACATGAGCATGATATGACAACAATAGTAAGAAACTTGCCTTCAACAAAATGGTCATCAGAGTTGGGAACAAATTCTTCAGCTTGGCTGGCACAAGCCACAGAAGAAATTGGCTTATGAATGACACTTGGTGTCTGCTGTTTAGGATCATACATCTCTTCATTTTGAGCACTTGCATCAGCATTTTGTGATTGTACTTTCCTCGACCTTGTAACTCGCATATTAGTTGGGATGTCCGCGAGAACTCTCTTAGGAGGCTGAGGCTTGACTCCACCAGGGGGCATGGCAGCAGATCTTTTCTTACTAGATTCCTGACTTGTTTTTTACAGTCCTTCAAGCCCTGATAGAAATGAAAACACGGTTTAATTAACAACCTTTAACAAAAACTCTGCTGCAATGACCAACAAGCAACATATCTAGCAATGACTAGATGGAGGATTTTAGCACCTTGGAGTTTGAGCTAGCAGCAGGTGTGGACTTAAATTCTTGCAGTGCTTCTGTCTCATGTACTAAACTACCATCGGACGACTCTCCTTCACTGGTATCGTCCTCATTAGGATGGTACTCAGCTTCAGATTCATCGGTACTATTGCTGGGCCTTTTTTTCAGGTGAAATGACAGTTTTGGCTGCAAACAATGTTGATAATGCAGGAATTCCGAGTGCTTGCAGCCTTGAATTGTTCCTTATGATTCTTTTGAGGCGCAAATCGTCCATAGGCCGATGTACAGGTGGTGGTTCTAAGATGAGTGAACACATGAACACAAATTACTATGTGCATAATATGTACTTAATAACAAATTACGGTTTCTTATGTTTATGTATGGCTACGGCCCTAATGAACCAGGAACACTAGCAATTGAAGTCAAGAACAATAAAAACACTATTACCACCTAGTAATTAGACATACATGGTCATGTTTTGAATTTTATCTGGTTGGATAGGAATATATCAGTATACAGTTGTGTGCAATTCTGAAAACCAACAAATGTTGTACAAGTATGCAGTAGCTCAAGCTCTAGTTTCAGATATGGTAGTTTTAGATCAAAGCCATTGGCGCTGGGAAGGCAATCAGGAGTTCATGTGAACAGTGGCGGTGCTGGGTGTTGTATATGATGTCAAGCGACATCACATAAGTTGGATTAGCAGCACAAGTACACCTATGTTTTACTGTAGTTTGCCTCATATATGCACACACATATATAGCTTTGACATCTCTTGCTCTGACTCCTATCACCACCACTGCATGTGAAGCTTCAATGCTTCAACTTATTCAAATAGCAGGCATGGGTTAAGAAGATTATACCTGCTGTCTTGCGTCCTCGGGATTTCTTCGCTGCAATCTTCTTCCCCATCAGTGTGCCGTGCAGATGTCCAGCGAGGTGTCGGAGATGCCCTTGGAGCAGCGAAGTGTGGTGGCGGCAAGGCACTTGAAGCAGCGCAGTATGGAGGCGGCAACGGCTTGTTTCTCGGGTTTGGTGGAGGGGAGGAGGAGGGGAGGCAGTCTATGGCCGACAATGGATGTGGGGTGGTGACCGGTGGTGGAGGCGGAAGAGGAAGAGGAAGGGAAGTGACGGAGGTGACCAGCGGCGGCCGGGTCTTGTTCTAGGGTTTGGTGGAGCGTGGGGGCGGAAGGGGGTCTTGGCCAGCAGTGAGGGAGGGGTTGTGACCGGCGGTGGAGGTGGAAGAGGGACAGGGCTCGTGCTCAGCGGTGGAGGAGTTGATGCCGGCGGTGGAGGAGGTGATGCCGGCGGTGGAGGAGGTGGTGCGGGCGGTGGAGGCGGATCTGGGGAGGCCATGCGGGGGGGGGGGGGGCGTGGGGGATTTGGTGATTTGGGGGCTGGGCGGCCGTGCGGTGGGGTTAGTGGTTAGTGTCAAATTACAATGGTGTCCCTTCGTATGTACTGATGGAAGAATAGCTTGGTGGGCAATATGGTCAATTCAAGATGGTTCTTTTTGGCTTGGCGCTGGTGGAGCGAAAATAAAGTCCCCTGCGCGCGCTTTCTTGCCGCCAGGTAAATTTAGAAATTGATCTCTCCACTCAAAAAAAAAGAAAGAGAATTGATCTCTCCACTAAAAAAGAGAGAGATAATTGATCTAAAAAAAGTCCTAGAGAATACATCACGAGCAAGTAATTTGTTACTATAATTAGCAAGACATATATTTAATTACACACTATGTCATAATTACTAGAAATTATTTATGAAATAATTACCCACCCGCCCACCACACCACTCCGATTCCATTTTGTGATGGAATCGAGCGCACGGTCTTGACGGCGACCCGATCATCGGAGGCGACGTTAGTGATCACATGAATGGTGTAGGACGTCGTTGATACTTGTCGATTGTTGGGCGGCATGGGCCTGGGATGGATGGACGGAAATCTCGGGAATGGAGCGCACGATCTTGAAAGCTTTCGACAGAGCCGCGACCGGAGTCGACCCGGTCATCGACGGTGACCCGATCATCGGAGGCGACATTAGTGATCACATGGATGGTGTAGGACGTCGTTGATATGTGTCCATTGTTGGGTGGCATGGGCTCCGGGATGGATGGACGGAGAACTTGGAATGGAGCGCACGATCTTGAAAGCTTCCGATAGAGCCGCGACCGGAGTCGACCCGGTCATCGACGGCGACCCGATCATCGGGGGCGACGTTAGTGATCACATGAATGGTGTAGGACGTCGTTGATACGTGTCGATTGTTGGGCGGCATGGGCCCGGGATGGATGGACGGAGAACTTGGAATGGAGCGCACGATCTTGAAAGCTTCCGATAGAGCCGCGACCGGAGTCGACCCGGTCATCGACGGCGACCCGATCATCGGGGGCGACGTTAGTGATCACATGAATGGTGTAGGACGTCGTTGATACGTGTCGATTGTTGGGCGGCATGGGCCCGGGATGGATGGACGGAAAGCTCGGGAATGGAGCGCACGATCTTGAAAGCTTCCGACAGAGCCGCGACCGGAGTCGACCCGGTCATCGACGGCGACCCGATCATCGGAGGCGACGTTAGTGATCACATGGATGGTGTAGGACGTCGTTGATACGTGTCGATTGTTGGGCGGCATGGGCCCGGGATGGATGGACGGAAAGCTCGGGAATGGAGCGCACGATCTTGAAAGCTTCCGACAGAGCCGCGACCGGAGTCGACCCAGTCATCGACGGCGACCCGATCATCGGAGGCGACGTTAGTGATCACATGGATGGTGTAGGACGTCGTTGATACGTGTCCATTATTGGGTGGCATGGGCTCCGGGATGGATGGACGGAGAGCTCGGAATGGAGCGCATGATCTTGAAAGCTTCCGACAGAGTCGTGGCCGGACTCGACCCGGTCATTGACGGTGACCCGATCATCGGAGGCGACGTTAGTGATCACATGGATGGTGTAGGACGTCGTTGATACGTGTCCATTGTTGGGTGGCATGGGCTCCGCCGCTCCGATTTAATTTGGGTGTAATTTCAAACAGAAAAAGGAATTTGAGCAAGTTGTGATTTAAAATATATGAATATTTAAAAAATAATCTGTCGGGGGTGTAATTTCAAACAAAAAGAGGAATTTGAGCGAGTTACGGTTTAAAAGATATGAATATTTTAAAAAACTTTAAATTTGCCGCCAAAAAAAATGGGAGAAAGTGGAGCCGAACCTGGGTCACCAGTGCTGGAGCAAGATGCTCTATCCACTGGACCATCTCAGTAATTGTGTTTTATGTTCTGGGAATTTCTTTTATTGAGTCATCGATAGCATATTAAAAGAAAAAATCGCGCCGTAGGGAAAAAGGGGAGAAAACGAAGTCGAATCTGGGTCACCAGCGCTGAAGCGGGGTGCTCTTTCCACTGGGCTATCTTAGTTATTGTGTTATATTTGGTGGGACTTCGTCTTATTCAGCGGAAGCTGTCGCTAGCATGTAGAGAAAAATTCGCGCGCTGGATCAGACGCACTGTCTGGTGGAGCGCGTAGGGCTCGCGCGATGGATCAGACGCGCGTCTGGTGGGCGAGTAGGGGCCTGAGTCGCTCGTGGCGCCGCCAGAAAGGCACAGAGCGCCATTTTTGCCTGCCAGGGCAATGGTCACCACACGCTTTCCCTCTCTGTGAATTAGTTGAAGAAACCGACCGTGTCACAATGTGCTTCTATGCTCAATTAGGGTATACCAAGAAGCTAGATGTTAATGGCTAAGGATAGGTGCCCTGTTTGGATGAAAATCAGTTTCTGCGGCAAACTTTGATGCCTGATGCACTGGCCTTTCATAGGGTAATTTGTCCAGAGGTTTTGGGTAGATGGCCAGGGTAGTAAGGAGTGTCATTCTGCCAATTTACACTGCCAAGACTGTTGGCTAGCCTGGGATCGCTTCACAAAGCTCCAAAATAAACTAGATATAAGGAACTTGATTTTAGGCCATATTATTAACATACATGAGCCTTATGAATTTCAGGAATTATTTGTGAAACTGAATAGCCAATGACAGTATACATATGCCATCCTCACAACAGCCGGTGCATAGATGATATATTGTCAGGCATACAACAAGGATTACAACTATAGCGACTTCGTTAACACATTGACAGACAAGATGGTTGGCCTATGAAGGCAAACAAAATAAAACTTCAGATATAACTCTGTTATGGATCACAACAAGGATCAGCGGTCATTGCCGTATCAAGGCAAACAAAATAAAACTCCAGACCAACTTAAGCTTGCAGCACAACCATTTTTGAGCATCTCCTTCTCAGCCTCATTAGCAACGCCTGTCGAATATTTCAAAATTAGAAGTTTCCATGAACTGTACTGAACAAAACTATGTATCAGTGAGAAGAAAAACACATCACACTCTCATGTACTGTACTGAACAAACACTATGGATCACAACACACTGACAGACTAAAACTCTGTTAAGGCAAACAAGATAAAACTTTAGATACTGCCATTCTAATCCTCTAACACACCGGCCAACACATTAACTACAGGATTCAGTGAGAATTTTTTTAGGAAATAGCAGTTGGTAATGTACTGAACAAAAACTCCATGTAGTGCATAAAACACCTCACTCTCTTTAAAACTGTACTGAACATAAACTCCATGTAGACAATAGGAAACAGCAACTAAATGAAGAATGAAGATAGTACCTCTACATTAAAACATCTACTCATCATCGCTGTCAACAACCATGGCACCTCCTTCGTCTTCGCTGCAATACTCCAGACCCGTATCATCTTCTTCCTCTTCATTGCCACCTTCATACACTTCTGTGCTTTTTTCTTTCATCAAACGAGCAACTACATCAGCTTCAAAAACAATGCATTGCTCATCATCTCTATGCAAAGGCTTCTCGGATGTAAGGTCAGAAACATATATTCTCCTACCATCCTCATCACAACACTCGTCCTCTTGATATGCAGGACCAGTAAAAGGTACACCCTCAGTTTCACTAATATTGAAGAGATGCCTATGTTCAAATGTTTGCACAACTTGCCAATTCTTCCCATACTTCGTGTCTGGCAAATAAAAGACCTTTCTAGCCTGCGTAGCCAGAATCAAAGAATCGTCCTTGTACCACATACTTCCAACATTTATGCTTTCGAAAAAACCATCATTTTTAAGCTCAGTCTTCTTTCCATCAAGTTTAAACCAGTCACATTTAAACAAAACAACTGACCTGTCATCCAAGTTGTAGTCTAACTGAATGATCTCTTTCAAGGTTCCATAAAAATTTATGAGCTTACGGTCATGTTCACCTTCGGTCATGACTCCACTGTTTTGCGTTCTCTTGTTGCTATCACGATCAACATTGCTAAATCTAATCCCATTCACTATGCATGATGAGAATTTCCGGACTCTCCGATCAGGACCACATGCCAAGGCAAAGAGATCTTCGTCTACCTCTTCACCAACCTCATCTTGCATCCTTATCATCTGCAACAACACACACAAACACATACATTAGAATATGTAGTGAAATGTGACAACCAAAAACTAGATGCGAATGAAAACTAACATAGTTCTTGAACCATGTTGGAAATTTTTTTTGAAGCTCCTTATCACTGTCCGGCGCCCCTTTTCTCTTTAACTCATCTCTGAATATTCTGTAAAGTAAAACATATTAATCAACATATCTCATAAGTACAACACAAACAACATAAGCAAGTTCAGAAGTGACAACATACTCAATATATTTCTTAGCTTGATCACAATTGTTCAACACATACCACACCATCTGATCAAATTCTTTTTCCGCATGTACATATTCATAATCATATCCTGAAGTAAAATTAACTCCATGTCCAAAAACATCAACACCATAGGCTTCTTCATCTGAAAAACCTATATTTCTTGGGTTCCGATTAAATATTGTTTCAACATCATCCATGTACTTGGAGCAAAATGTCAGGCACTCATCCGCAACATATGCTTCAGCAATCGAACCTTCTGGTCGTGCCCTATTCCTCACATAGCGCTTTAAAGTATATAGCCTTCTTTCAACTGGGTACATCCACCCATATTGTACGGGACCTCGAAGCAATGCCTCTTCAAGTAAATGTACTGCAAGGTGCACCATCACATCAAAGAAAGCAGGGGGGAAATTTTCTCAAGCTTGCACAAAACTATAGGGATTTCTTTCTTCATTTCAGCCAACACATCCCTATTAAGAGTTTTGCTGCATAGTTCCCTGAAAAACTTGCCTAACTCAGCTATTGCATGATATATATCACTGTCCAAAAATCCTCTCATGCCAGCAGGTAAGATTCTTTGCAGAAGAATGTGACAATCATGTGTTTTAAGGCCTTGTACCTTGGTACCATCAGCACTTGTGCATCTTGATATGTTGGAAGCAAATCCATCCGGAAACTTTAACTCCCGTAGAAATTGACAAAATGCAACCACTTGTTCTTTGGACAAGGTATATCGTGCCCGAGGCATCACATATGAGTATCCTTCCTTCCTCAATTTCAACTCCTCTTTAATATTCAAATCTTGGAGATCAATCCTAGCATTGAGTGTGTCCTTTGTCTTCCCCTCTAAGTTCAAAATTGTCCCAATGAGGTTTTCACATATGTTTTTCTTGATGTGCATGACATCAAGATTGTGCCTCAGCTTCAATTTCCCCCAATATTCCAAATCCCACAAAGAAACCCTGCGGCTCCAAATTGGCACATGAGCCTTCTTGCTGCCCAAGTCAGAATGTTTCCTTTTCTTACTTTCTTGTTGCCTCCCAGGTCTAACCTTCTCCAATTCTGCTTGCAGCTCTTTCTCAGAGAATTTACCTGGCCGATCATTGCTTTCATAAAGACCAACAAGTTCATTATTTCTCCGCAAACGATGTCCCTTTGGAAGGAAACGATAGTGACCAATATACCCAATTTTTTTCCTTAGGCCGTAAGAAATAGGGTGTTTGTCACAATGAATACATGCAAAATAGCCTCTTGTGGTACGCCCTGAAAGAGTGCTCAGAGCTGGGTAATCATGAATGCACCATATAACTGCAGCATGAAGATCAAACATTTTTTCACTAAGAGCATCATATGTACGCACACCCTCCCAGAGCTCAAGTAATTCTTCTACAAGTGGTTGTAGAAAGACATCAAAGTGCTTGCCAGGTGATTTAGGACCTGGAATTAGCAAAGCCATCATGAAATTTGACTGGTCCATGCATGCCCAAGGTGGAAGGTTGTATGGTATAACAAACACGGGCCACATACTATAGGTTGTGTTAACGTTTCCAAAAGGATTGAACCCATCAGTGGCAATGCCAAGTCTAATGTTTCTGGCATCTTTTGCAAAATCTAGATATTGTTTATCAAAATCTTTCCATGCATCACCGTCAACCGGATGACTCTATTCCTTCTCACTGGGCTGCCTCTTTAGCTTGTGCCATTGTGCTTCTTCTGCTCCTTTTTTGGAAAGAAACATCCTCCTCAGCCTAGGCACCAATGGAAAATGCCTCAACACTTTTTGTGGAATCTTCTTTCTAGCAGGGTCTTTCGACCTTGATAGGCCACAAACTGGGCAGTTGTCATGATTGGCATATTGCTTCCTGAATAAAATGCAATTATTAAAGCACACATGTATAGAAACATATCCAAGGCCTAATTCCTTCAGAAGGTTCTTTGCTTCCTCGTATGATTTTGGGAGTGTATTAGGTTCAGGGAATGCTTCAGCCAATATCTTCAATATATCAGTAAATGTACTATTTGTGATCCTATGGTATGACTTCAAATGAAGAAGCTTTACCACAAAGGAGAACCTCGAAAACTTGGTACAACCATGATAAAGTTGCTGCTTTGCCTCTTTCATCACGCTCTTCAAAAACGACTCATGCTCAGAAGGATTTTCAGTTTCACTTTCAGCTTGTTCTACTGCTGTGCGTAGGTCTCCAAACATCTCCTCAAATTGATCAGCACCATTGTTACCATCGGCGGTGTCATGCACATGAACAGGTTCTTCAATCACATCAACATCAAAGTCTTCTCCATGATATATCCAGCGAGTGTATGTACTTTCCATGCCATACGTCAATATGTGTGTGTTCACAACGGTCTGATGCTGGTGTTTATGATTAAGGCAATTTCTACATGGGCAGAGTATTTTCTCATCCTTGCTGAATTTGTCTTGAATGAAGTTCATAAATTCTTTGACACCTTCGATATACTCACGGGAAAACAATGTACGATGAATCCAACGTCTATCCATCTGCATTGCAGAAAAAGAATCAAAGATATATCATCACTGAAGAGACATGACTAGAACAACTTACAAGTAATCCCAATATTACAAGGGGCATATGGATCAGAATTATAACTCTAGACAGGCAACATGTTTACTAGCAAAGATGGAAATAACATACAATCATAAGTGAAGAATTTTAATGGCCAGATAAATAAAATAGCAACAAGTTATAATAGAGGGAGCTGCCTGTAGACAATCTCTTCTGCACAATAGAACAAACAAAATAACGATAACCAGGTAGTCACAAGTATTAAGGATTTAAGGCAGCATCAGATTTTGGGCATTTTGTACCAATAGAAGCAGCATGTCCTGTACTTAGGGCAGGATCAGATTCTGGGAAATTCTGCCAACAAAACACCAAGCTTAAGCATGCATAAATCACTTGCAGATTACGCAAGGTAACTGGGATTTCGGATCACATGGTATACAAGATCCGGATATTAAAACACAACACAACCCCAACTTTTAATCTATGCGTACATTTAAATCATTTGGCCAAGCACTGTTATCCTAGATCCCCTATCCAAAAAAAAAATTCACCTCAATCCATACAACTATACTGGAATAGCAATATTAAGGATGGGAAATCCATCTTAAATTATCTCTGTATATGCATACTTGCTTCACCTCCGCTTGCAAATCACAATATTTAATCAACAAATTCAGTAGGAGAGAGATGATTTATGTAGAAGACATACCGCTCGCTCCTGGTTGACGTTGATGTGGGGAAGAACGGGGGAGTGTCCGGTGCAGCAATGGCGGGCGGCGGCTGCTTGTCAGTGCGGCAATGGCGGGCGGCGGCTAGATCGTGGCGCGGCAATGCCTGGCGGAGGCTGGCTCGTCGGCGCAGCAAGGGCGGGCGGCGGCGAGGCGAGAGGCCTACGGGATCTTGAAGATGACGCCGAGCCAGACCACCCCGCCAGACCACCCTCGCCCGGGCAGCCGTCGGTGGCACTGGCGGCGCCGCGGCGACGGCCCTCGATCTGGACGGCGACGGACTAAATCGATAACTTGTTTTTTTTACTGTCATGTGGGGCATACAATGGCACCCACGCATCCTCACTGTTTTTTTTGGAAAAACACGTATGGTCCAACCGACATGTGGGCCAAAGAAGGGGCATCTACGCCACATCAGCATGAGCACAATCCATGACGGTTTGGATGGTGTATATGGAAAAAAATTTGTAGGCCCGACTATGCCCACTTGTTCGATTCCTAACAGTTTCTGTGACGGTAGCCCGACGTCCGTCATCAAGGGCCTGCTGTTTTTCGGCCCACACGCGGCTTACTAGTCAATGACGGTATGGGTGACGGATGAGTGTAAACTGTCATAATCGGTGACAGATATAGGATCGTCAAAAAAAATCCATCATGGATTAACAGATTTCTTGTAGTGAGCGTATCTGAAGTTACATCCTGACACACCTGACCCCATTGCGGCGGATCTGGACGAGAGGGCGGTGGTGAGCATGGGGCCCAAGGAGCACGGTCGGGAGGCGGTTCTTGATGTTGTGATCACTCCTACTATCTCCTACACACAGCTCCGTCGGATCGACCCGAGCCTGAGCCAACGCACGAGCCAGCCAGCGACCAGTGCACAGTCCCTCTTTCAGGAGCAACAATCTGTAAGTATTTTCCCTCTTATCTTCATTGCTCACTTTATTTTCTGCATTTAGTAGTTTTATGAATTTCATCATGTCATACCGTAGGCCTACCTGGAGTACACACACCAGGAGACCATGGCATGGCATGAGAGGCTTTATGAACACCAAGTGCAGAGGGATCGCCAGATGCAGCATGCTTTTCAGGAAATGGCGGCCGGCAGGTGTCCTCAGTTGCAGCCAGCACAATGTCCTCCAGCACAACCAGTGCTGCTGACCTTTGAGGAGTTTGTGGCACAAAACGCTGGCCCCTCGCCGGTTAGTTCATCACCAATCTATTCACCCAAAGCATGTCATGCCTTTCAACACAGTCATATATCCCGTTAATATGTCTTTTCAACATCCAGGGAATAGGTGGATCTACCGTTGGCGGTGGTCTTCGCAGCACTCCCGAGACACGGAGCCCAACCACTCCGATCCACGGAGGCGGAGGCGGAGGTGGAGGCGGTCTTGGCGGTAGCGCTGCCGCTAGCAGTGACGACCCGGGCTTCGGCGGTCTTGGCGGTGACGACCTCCGCGGTGCTCGACGTCCTGGCGCTTCTGCCTTTGGGTCACATTGTGGCGGTCTTGGTGGTGATGATACTTATATGCTAGTGATGTTTCTTATTGTTGTTTGTGAGATTCTTATATGCTTTGGTGGTGATGATACTTATATGTTTATGCTCTGTGATGCTTCTTATGATGTGTGATGATGAATTTGTTGTGTGATGCTGCTCCTTATTGTTATGTGATGCATATATTGCTGTATGATCCTTATATATGCTGTATATATTCAAATGAATTGAGCTGAAACAAAACAGAAAAAAAACAGACATAAACTATGCCGACGGCTAAGCCGTCGGCATAGAGCTGGCGTGAGCTCCCATTGGCTGACATGTGGCAAGCCTATGCCGATGGCCTAGCCGTCGGCATAGTTACAAACTAAGCCGACGGCCAGCCCGTCGGCATAGCCCTGCCCCAGGAGAGCCCAGTTGCTGCCACGTGGCAGGTCTATGCCGACGGCCTGGCCGTCGGCATAGACCTGCCCCAGGGGTGACGCCTGCTCGCCACGTGGCACGTCTATGCCGACGGCCATCGGCAAGTTTCAAACTAAGCCGGCGGCTAGGCCATCGGCATAGACCTGCCACGTGGCGAGCAAGCGTTGGTCAGAACTTGACGGCGGCCGCCGTTAGGAGGTAACGTTGCCGACGGCCAGGGCCGTCGGCATAGATGTACGGACACCGTCGGGATAGGTCCTATGCCGACGGCCTCTCAGGCTACGCCGACGGATATGTTGCCGACGGCCCTATGCCGACGGGGGCCGTTGGCATAGGCCTGTCCCGATGGCCAGTCAGGGCTATGCCGACGGCCAGGGCCATCGGCATAGGGTGCGATTCCGGTAGTGGTTGTCACCCTTCATCCCCAGCTGGTCAAAACTGATGGACGGCGACAAGGAACCTGTCGTGGAATTGTCACGGCAGATGTCCTTAGTGTCAGGACTTAGTCGCGAGGCCAACGCATCTATGTGGTAGCTTGAGAGGGGTTGAGCGGGACGAGAGGCACGATGTTTTACCCAGGTTCGGCCCCTCACGGTGAAGGTAAAAGCCTACATCATGCTTCATTGATATTGATGATGATGACACGGTTACAAGAGTGCTCTATCTCGAGAGCTATTGTCTAGACCTAACTTGTCCAACTTGTGGAACTTGTCAATCTTGGGGTGCCCTTTGAGAAACCCTGCCCCTCCTTATATATGTTGAAGGGGCCGGCTTATATGTAGAGTCAAGTAATATTAGGATTAGTCTCTTTTCTATTACAAGACGGATAGCAATCCAGGTCTTTATTCAAATTATTTAAGTCGGCCTGCTGGGCCACCTCTCATGATGGGCCGCGGCCTACCTCCATGAGGATACCCGTGTTTGTCTTAAAAAAATGAGGATACCCGTGTCTCATATCCATGACAGAACCCGTGACTCATGACTCATGATGACTGGCGTGGCACATGTCGGACCTACAGGGGTCGGCCGGGTCTGCTCGCTTACCAGCGAGGAGTGGTCATCCGCCGTGCCGGGAAGGAGGGAGTCATGCTCGTTGACGAGGAAGGGCGCCTCATTTACTCTCGGGCGTGTCGTGTGTGCGAGAGTTTCATACAGCGTACCACGGTGCACTTCCCGTGCCATGTGGCACGACTCGGACTGCAGTTTGGCTTGAAGAACCGTTATCATTCCCCTAATAGTAAGTAAATTAACTGGCTTACAATACATTTACACGAGTAACACTATACCTACGTGAGGGATCTTATCTGACCTACATAATGGATCAAGTGGTATCTCTTGATTGGATGCAATCAGAGAAGGGGGCCCACACTGCAGTCAAATTCGTAGGGGGGATTTTATTGGTTAGGGCATCTTCAACAGGTGCAAAAAAAATGCCCCACGTGCTAAAAACCATCGTTCTTGTGTGCCGGAGATAAAAAACAGCGCTCCAGCAGACGCTGTAAAATAAAGAGCGCACAAAAAACTTTAGCGCACGGGTGTGCGCGGGGGCTGCTTGGCTACAAATTTGAGGCGCCGGATTGTGTGCGAGGGCTGCTTGGCTGCAAATTTGAGGCGCCGGATTATGCATCCGGGCTCCTAGAGGTGGGGCCACCAAATTGGGCAGCGTGTTTTCATGCATCTAAAAAACCTCTTTGTCGCTCATGCGTACAAAAGGATTTATTTTGACGCTGTAAAAGAATTATATCGCGCTGAGTCGGAGCGCGTCTGTTGGTGATACTCTTAGGACCGGGAAGTCCCATAGCTCTTCGTAGCCCCTTCCTAGGTCTAGCGTTTTCGCGTTTACATACGTGAAATTGAAGCTAGAAGATACAGTATATACTACCACTAAGTACGTAGATGTTGTACAAATGCACAGTAAATCACTAGTGCTGAATTCATGCTTCACTAGGAGGGAATAGCCACATCGCTTGGAAGCCTTTTAATGGCCGCAGAGATGCCTGCAGTAGCGACTGCGACTGTCGCGTCTTCATGTCATACACGCTGCAGCAGAATGTCACCCTCTTCTGGTGGTAGTCGCGAGCACTAGTGTCATGGTCGTCGAAGAAGAAGACGTCGGAGAAGAAAACGATAGTGTTTCCCCCCATGTCGATATAGCTCTTGTTCTGCTGGTCACGGGGGATAGCAACAGACCGGGAGCACCATGGCCCGAGGAACAACACCCGATCGTCCGGCACCGCCTCGAAGCTCGGTATTGCATCCCGCCCTCTTCCACTTAGATCGCTCGAAGTCGGCCACGAACACCACGAACTTGGTCACCATCTCCGACCCTGCTTCACCTTGCGACCGTATCTTTTTCCTTTTCTTTCCATCCAACTTGCCCCGCCTGTAGATCAGCAGCAGCGTGCCCTGGGATTCCAGTAGGTAGAACGGCGGCGCGGCGTTGAACGGGGTCCGTGTAGGGCGGTCGACGGAGATGACACGGCGGACCTTGGACACGACTGGCTCGCCGACGACGCCCCTCTTGGAGATTGACACGGAGAAAAGGGCTCTCTTAATGCTGAGGGCGTGGAGCTGCCCCTTGTACAATATGATGTCCTGGAGGTCCTTGAGGTCGGCGTAATAAGGCCGGTTGGGGCCGCTCTCGAGTGCCCACGACCACGAGGGTGCCCCTGGCCGGCACAGCGCCAGCTTGACAACGACGGCGGCGGCGTCCCACGACTCCGTTGCGGCCTCTTCGGCCACCGCGGCGGCGATGAGGTCATCCGAGCAAACGACTAGCTTCCGGATGGTTGGCCTCTGCATGCCTGGCTCGTGGGGATCGTAGAGAGTGTGGAGTCCGGGGAGCACCATTATGGCGGCGGCCGCGGAGAGAGGGCTGTTGAGCGTGAGGGCGCCTGTCCTGGCGTTCGAAGACGAGCCACTCGCCGCAGGAGCTCTGCACGCCCGGTAGCTGCCGGTGGCCGTCGAGGTGGACCATCGATGGTTGAACCGCCGAGGCAGGCAGGCTGTAGACGCTCCCGTCCGGCAACGCGAGCCACGGGAAGTGCGGCGGCAGGGCAGGGTTGTCCAATGCCGCGGCGCGCCATTGGCGGCAGACGGCGCCGAAGCGGACGCGGTCCAGGTGGCGCGACGGGAGGCGGAGAAGCACGACGGTGGCGAGGTCCACCGGGAGGTCCGACCATGATCTCGGCGCCATCAATCGATCTCTTCTACGCGCACGAGCTTGATGGCATCAAGTATGAGAGGGTTGGGATTTGCCAACGAAACGGTCACATCATCAAATCAAATACTCATGAAGTCACGAACACACAAGGGCAAGAAAAACTTCGGAAATGTTAACGCCCATATGTATGGGCGTTTGCATTTCGTCCACATGCGTGGATCCGCGTCTGTTCGTGAGCGTACGAATCTTTGCATATTTCTAGTGTCACGTAGGACTGGTCTGGTGTGTGGGCGTTCAGCCGGTCGCCCACACGGCCGTTTCACCACACAGGAGGGGCTGGTGTGTGGGCGTTCAGCAGTTCGCCCACACGGCACTTTACACGCACATACAAGGGCTACCGTGTGGGCATTTGGCATCTTGCCCACACGCCCTTTTTCTCTGCCACACCCAAGTTGCTAGTTGCCATGTGTTTTTGCACTGTACATGGCAACTGCTCCTAGTGTGCTTTTATAAGCAGGTGGCAACTCTCTTTTTTACCCGAGTTTGCCATGTGTTTTGCGGGGTACACGGCAACTGCCTAGTGTGCACGTAAGCAGATGGCAACTCTCTTTTACCGAGTTGCCATATGTTTTTGCATGGTACATGGCAACTGCCCTAACGTGCATGTACATGGCAACTGCCCTAACGTGCACGTAAGCAGATGGCAATTTTTCCTTTTTACATGGCAACTGCCCTAGCATGCTTGTGAGCACATGGCAACTCTCTCAACTGCCTAGTGTTAGTATGTGGCAACTCATAAAGTTATGAAATCATGGCAACTACATTAGATCAGACCATACATGGCAACTGCAGTTGAGCAACCATGGCAACTGCAGTTGTCCGACATGGCAACCGTAGTTCAGCGACATGGCAACTGCAATTAAACGAACATGGACGAGGGTCTGGACCATGGAAACTGCGGACGCGCGGTGACCGTCACGCGTGGCGTGCGGGACCAGGAGATACGAGGCCTGACATACGGGCGTGTGGGCATTATCAACTTCGCCCACACGCACGCGTGTGAGAGGGATCAAAAGGGAAAAAAGAGACGTGTGAGCGCTAATTGTTTTGCCCATAGGTAGGTGTGTGGCTGTTCCTCTTATACACCACACAAAATGTATGGGCGGACTCCCTAACGCCGACACGTGTAGTACTTAACGAACACACAAGGGCAAGAAAAACTTTGCCCAAAGCACGTGGCGTGCCTCTTCTTTATTTCTTTTCTCTCAATAATACAGTATTTCACAACATTACAAGACTCCTTATGCGCGTATATATATGGACCGACCTAGACCGACAAGTCCTTCTAGTACGACTAGGACACGCTTGACACAACGACTAAGACACGTTTGGCACTACTTGGACTTCAACCTGCCGCGAATTAGCACGGACAAGCCTAACCTAACCGGACTTGACAACCCCAATATCCAGCTAAACTTTTAGGCATGGCAAATCAAACATTCTTCATGATAAACTATGTTCGTCAAGAATGAAAAGTCTAGTTAATCAGCATGGCAAATTCGCCTTTAATTTTTTTGCCAAAAAATTATCGTTTCCGCAAACTAAATTTGTCATCATTGCGCCAATATAAATAGTCAAGAAAAAAGTCAGATTTGTCATGCCTAAAAATCTGACTTCTGCTTTTTAGCATTTCGTTCAAACATTGATTCGTAGGGGACAAAACTCGAACCTAAATAAGATTATCTCTATTTTAAACACAGTAGATATCCCCACAAAAAAACACAGTAGATATACAAACGTCCATGCATATGTACATACACTCATCCCTATGAATGCATGCATGCACACCCCACCTCCTATGAACACCTCCAAGAGAATGAGCCGGCACAACATTTTATGATTGACCAAGTCACCATAGAAGTCTTCCTAGTCGTCAGGAATGTCTCTTCCTGCTGAATGTACATCATCGAAAGGCCTGAAATAAATTTAGAAAAATGTGACTATCGATATCAAATTTAGGATTTGAACCCTGATTGGTTGGTTTCACCATAAGAAATCTAACCATCTGAGCTATACCCCTATCATGCTTATGAGTGTAAAGAGATCCAATGGACTCTGTGATATTCCACAAATAGGTGCTTTGATGAGTGTAACACTTATAAAATACGCTGGCAGAGCCAATGCTTTATCGAGTATCTTTTGTAAGACACGCTACTAGAAAGTCAGGTGTTTGCGGGAGGGGGTGGAGCATCCATGGCGGCTGTTGTAAAAGGAGGAGGAAAAGATGTCGCCAATGAGGCCAAGGGACACGTCCTTTGTTTTTCACTGGATGATTTGAACGTTTTATGTTTAGTTGTTTCCATCATCGAAATCATCAATTGATTTGCATTTCACAATCGTGAAGTCTTTATGCTCATCGATACACTTATTATCTCTTTACCCGCCAAACAAGAAGAAGATCCACTTAATATCTCTGTTTTTTTAGGCAATGCACTTATCTCTGTTGCCCAATGTCCCCACACATATTCGGCCCCGTTGCGTGGGCCGCTCGATTCGTGTTGGGTCCGGAGCAGGGCCGTGGTGGAGACCGACTCTTACTCGACTCTGACCACGATACGTGATAAGTTGCGAACCGGCCAGCTCAGGCCCATCGCGTTAATTTGGCAGGGCGATCGTTTCGTCCACGTACCGGCAGTTCATCGACGAAACAGAAGAGCGAACGTATGGCGGCGGCGGCGACGACGGCGACTGGGGCGTTTCGCCGGGTGCTCCTGCCGACGATCAGGCGGCGACTCGCCACCAGCACCGGGCAGCCCCTCATCTCCTTCACCGGCGCCCGCGCTGGCACCACCGAGGTCCGTCAGGCTGAGGTTTCTGCTCATTATTTTCTCGTGCCGCACTGAGATCATTCATAGCCGTACATGACTACGTTTCTTTCTTACTGATGAAAGAGATTTCAAAATTCTGGCAGGCTCATCAGGCGGAGGTTGCAGCGCGTCGACAGCTCAGAAGGTATGCCTCTCCTTGCATTGCCATCGGCCGACACGAGCTACTGCAATCGTGTGGCAAAAGATCCATCCATCGGTAACAATTAATGGCTATTCTTCATTGCGCAGGCAAAAGATGCAGAAAGATGAACTGAGCGGTATGGTTCTTGAGGTTGCGGCGTGGGCGACGGTGGCGTCACCCTTTACGCTCTTTTTCTGTCTGGACCTTTTCCGAAGCCCTAAGGGCGCGTAAACCTCAAGATTGCTATCATCGGAGTGACTCCACCGGCCCGGCAATAGTGTCAAAAAAGCTCTTATATTATGAACGGAGGGGGTAGCTAGGTAGGTGAGCTTGAACTCGGGCTCCAACAGATCACTGTATAGATGTATGCATGTATCCCTGATTACTTAGTCGAGCACGGCTAGAGCCTTCACCCGGTGAAATACACTCTATTTTTCATATGTGTATGTACTGCCTTTTTTGTGTGAAAAATGTTAATATTGCTTTAATGTTTAAATAACTAAGTACTACGTGTGTTGCCACGGAGTTTGCTAATATATTTATGTTAAACCATGTTTTGTTATGTCTACAATTTATTTGCTCAATAATACATAAAGAATATACTGTATTAATGTTTTTATGTGTGCTTTAGGCTAGCCATAGTGGGGGTATCATAGGCGGTATCATGCACCCGCGAGTAGCAAATATGATGATGTGGTAGAGAATTAAAGAAGAGGGGGTTAAATAACATACGTAAATACCATAACATAATAAATGCTATAGTACTTTGTATCATGCATGGTCATAAATAAGGTCATCTATGATACTATGCACTATGAAAATAGTATCGTACACTAGTATCATGTGCAGATTCCTGTGATGGGAGATTTTTTATTTCGAAACATGCATTTGTGTGTTGAGTGTGTGATAAAACACATTTGTCTTTATATCCGCATGCCATGTACACACACTAGTCCAAAAAGGGATTGTTATCGGTGAGCCCTTAATTAACCCCTCTAGCGACGGCATTGTTAGTAACATTAACGGACAGTCAACCCATCCTTGGAGAGGTATAAGCTTTGATGATGGTCCAACGGGTCACAGGCGGTAAGTAGAACCACATGGTGGATCACAATATGAAGTTTCTACAAGTCTTTCCTTGCTCATTCTGCAATGGGTTAGTCCTATTCGCTTCGGTGTGAAGTCCTGGTCCATACTATTGAACCTGCTGTAACACCAATAAAAGAAATCATGCCAACAATTTCATTTATACTTTAGAAGTCAATAAATATGTGTATCTAATAAAGACTACAGAAAAGTACAAAGATATTGTGTAGCCCTTACTCCATCCATTCACAAATATAAGATGTTCTAACTTTTTCTTCTGATCCAATGGATGTATATAGACATGTTTTCGTGTGTTTGTTCACTCATTTTAGTTTGTATGTAGTCCATATTTTAAAATATCCGAAACATCTTAATTTGTTAACGGGGGAGTATGTAGTGTCTCTATCAATATATTTAAGGATTAAAATATAAGTGAATACACACAACGATACACATATAGTGCAATTTTTATTCAGTTTTGATTTAAATGTATTAAGTTTCAAAATCTTGTTAATTAACAATGTCTCAAACAGGAAACTAGAACATTTTGTGTGTATTCACTTATATTTTAACAGCTTTAGTTATTTATATTTTAAGAGCTTTAGTGTCTAGATAACTCCTCTCGGAGTCCTCCTTGTTAAATCCTGGTGGTGTTTGGATCAAATCGAGGCTGAGGAAGCAATTTGGACCCAATTGTAATCTAAGAACTCCTCTCAGTGTCCTCCTTGTTAAATCTCGGGACGGACTTGTAGTTTTCTTTCTCTGGTGTCCTTTTAGGAGGTTTGTACTTTATCATGTGTTTATTTAATGAAACTTTTGGGTCCTTCGCGGCCATCTTGAGTTTAAGAAAAAGGTCACAGATAGTAAGTTGTACCACATGGTGGATCGCAACCCCTGCCGGAAATCTACGTTTCCGTCACCTCCGGCAATCCAGCAGGGCTCCCCGCCGCTTCTCCTCCATCTCCGTTCAACACCTTGTCCTCCGACCGTCCCGCAAGGTACCATCCTCTACCATGGCCGTCAACTGTTCGATGAATCACCGGAGCTGAAAACAGTTGTCCTTTCTTGTTTGTAACAATTCATTCTGATTTGGTGTACATATACGAGCATTATGTTGAGTCCTCCGTTGGCTCGTCGGACGAGGAGGAGTACTCCGATGAGACGGCGATGATGCAGGCGGTCCTTGAAGACGTGGAGCGTGCGGAGGAGCATCTTCTCAATTTCAAGGGCTCAATCAAGGGTCATTGAGTGCTCAACTGCAACAGGGCGCGTGGGCATTTGACACTGATGGCCGACTACTTTTCCCCCGATGCACTATTCGCTGTCCATTTTCGTCGGCGTTTTCGGGTGCGCAAGACTGTTTTCCATCGTTTGTGCCATGGCGTCCCGTCCTATGATGAGTACTTCATCCTGAGGAAGGACACCGTGGGAACGATTGGCTTCTCTGGTTACCAGAAGTGCACGGCCAAGTTTGCATCACAGGATCTCAGAATCAAGAGGGTGGCCTGGTTCGCTTGGATCTCTTGACTGCATGCATTGGAAATGGAAGAATTGCCCGAAGGCTTTACAAGGGCAATATCAAGGAGCATTTTAAGAAGCCCACCATCATTCTCGAAGCAGTTGCATCACAGGATCTTTGGATTTTGCACGCTTTCTTTGGCATGCCCAGGTCTCACAATGACATCAATGTGCTACAACAACGTCGCTGTTTGCGAGGCTGACTGAAGGAAAAGCTCCTCCTTGCCATTATACTGTCAATGGACATGAGTACAACATGGGCTACAATCTGGTTGCTGGTATCTATCCTCCATGGGCTACCTTTGTCAACGCCATCTCAAACCCAGTTGGACAAAAAAAGCTCACTTTGCCCAAAGACAAGAAGCAACTAGAAAGGCTGTCGAGAGGGCATTTGGAGTTTTTCAGGCCCGTTTTGCAGTTGTTTGTGGACCTGCAAAATAATGGGATCCAGAGACCTTGTGCGAAGTGATGACATGTGATGTGATCATGCACAACATGATTGTCGAGGATGAGGGTGACGATGCTGCCGCAACTCTAGAATTTAAGAACATGGGTAATCCTATCCAACTTCTAGACCAGAATCCGACCATATTTGAGGAATTTATTCAATTCAAATGCAGCAACAAATTCGGCATCGTCCAACTCACGAGCAGCTCAAGAAAGATCTGATTGAGCATCAGTGGACAGTGAAAGGGGACAACAATGTTGGAATGTAAATATCTGAACTTTTTTAAATTTGAACTAGTGCTGCATTCGGCTATTTGAACTTCCGTGCCCTTTTCATGCGGCTACTTGATCGTGCAGACTGGAAAAAACCCGAAAGGCCGGATGTATGAGGCTATAGTTGGGACCTCCCGCATCCATGGACACGGACTGATCCCCCCGCCCCCGTCCGTTAATGGATGCGGAAGGTTTTTTGCGGGTTTCCGTTGGAGATGCCCTAAATGCCCAAATTTACTTAAATATGGAAAACGAACCAATGAAGCAACCGTCACTTTGCCTTCAAACATGTCATGTTTCCTACCGGAACATAGATTCTTACTTGAGATGGCCTGGTTTATAAGAAGCGTACATAACAAATTTTGTGAAACCTTCTAAAAAGTTTTAACAGAACATATTGATGCCATATGAGGGCACCATGCCAACTTTTGTATTTTTAAGGCTTCACTTGCATTTTTCAGAATTTGAAATTAATAACCTCCATGTTCGGGGTCGAGTCCTAACACACATATATTTGGAATTCCTTTCCTTTATTTGGATAAGGCCTAACAAAGACTAATGAAGATATTTTAACCCATTTTTGTTATTTTAAGCACTTGCAATTCAAATTTGAATTATATGCACTAATTGCCTAAAAATGCACTAAATCATCATAACAGGAAATATATAGGAGGAAGAAAAGAAATAGAAAAAGGAAAAAAATAATGTAGAGAAGAACAGAGCATAAAATGCAAAAAGTGAAACAAATAATGTATAAAAGGAATAAAAAGAAGACCACATGTCAGGACTCGACACATGTCCGGCTTACCAAGTGTCATACTTTTGCCTAGTACTATTTAAGGACAGTATAACCGCACCTAATCCCTGCCCTCACAGCGATTTGGGTTTTTGGTCGTCCGTTTTATTGATCTGGAAGTTTCTGGCCGTCAGATTTCGTGTTTAAGGCAGTTTGTTTCGCAATCTGTGTAAACTGGGCCAGCTGTCCTGTGGGCTGCTACTCCACCGGCCGAAACAGATTCCTCTGATGCATTGGGCCTTTGGCGAGCCGGCAGCCCATTGGAAGGAGGGAGGCCTACGAGCGACCGCGTCAGCTCCATTTACTCGCGAACCCAATCGCTAAAAAAAAATGCTCGCGAACCCTCATCGAGTCCCGATCGAGGCCGAGGGGAACGGGACCGCATCGATTCCACTCCAGAATCAAGCCGCAGAGAGGGGCAGCCGGTTCCATCCAGTGAAGATCGCCGGGGTGCGTCGGTTAACCTGAGGTCAGGGATGGGATGGAGTCCATCCAGTCGATCGCAGCGACCGGAGGAGCGGGATCCAGGTCAAGCCGAGTCCATCCGGTTGATCCCAGCGACCGGAGGAGCGGGATCCGCGTCGAGTCGATCCAATCCAGCGCGTTGTAGAGGTGTGCTACGGAGTCAAGGTGCGGGGGAGGGAGATAATGGCAGACGCCTCGCGTACTGGTAACTTCTCTCCTCTCCTTCAAGAATATTGATTCAGAGATTAATCACCCATAAATAGCAGTCGATGGTCCGGCCATTGATTACTGGTCAGTTACATATGGCGACTCATATTCTACATCTACATTCAATTAACGCACGCCATATAACCCCGACTTGCCGATGCTCCTTTCCCACTCTCCCCACTCTTGCAAACCAATCTCCAGCAGCGATGGGTGATGTTTAGGTCTCCAATTCGTTCCAATTGTCTCTCCTTCATGCATCTCCTCTTCCCCCAATTCTTCCTTCATTTTTAGAATTTGTTTGGGTTTATTGATATTGTTCTTTGTGCTCACAAAAAATGCAGGTGTTTTGCTGATTCTGTTGCATTAGAAAGTTTAGGCATTAACCATCTGGAAGGTGATGCACTACTTTCTATGTTCCCAATTTTTCATTTGAAGTTCCCTGCCGCACTAGCTGCAGTGCTTCTCTTGAGGCTTGCCAAATAATGCTTAATTGAACAAGTAGAAAGTGCAAGGGGCTACCAATAGTTGTATGTGTAGTCCATCTCTTTTTTACTTCTTGAAAGATTCTGTAGTTATCTTTAGCTGGTGAAACACACGTGCACTCATTCAAACTAATTATATCAATCTCTTGACTTCTGAATGCATAGATGCTGGTACAACTAAACCTGATGTCAAAGCAAATGGCAGGTAACTGTTCAGTTCATGTTCAGACCCAGAGGATAATGTGCTTGCAAGATTTCCTAGGAACCCTGACCCTTGTAATTCAAGGGTGATAGATGATTAATGGAACACCTATATAAAATTAATCAATGGGTGATTTAAATCACTGAGCGAGGTTTGGTGAAGATTTAAAAATATTGCTACCTACTAACTCTATGAAAAAATAAGAAGTACACTTCCATTATTTTTTAAAACAATATCCTGTCTTGATTTATACGATCTCATCTACCTCATTATTCTTTGATGGCAGGTCAGGAAGACCGTCTTACTTTGATCCTTGGGCAGTGTGACTGATCGGTAGATCAACATCAAAGTTTTGATGATCTATGATTGTTTACGTGTTCAAGGTCTTGTGTAGTTTTCCCGCAAAAAAAAAAAGGTCTTGTGTAGTTGTCTGCTTGATCTGGTAGTATGACACGTAAAATATTAAGGCATGTGAAATGTTTGATAGTCACTTGAAGCTGATTTTGCGTAAAGTCGAGAGTGGCCTTTTGTTTTATGAGTTTTCAAAGGAGTCTGTTATAATTTATATAATTATTATTTTATTTGACTTGTCTCTGAATTCTAATATTCACTTACTAAATTGAACCACAAAGTAATGCGTACTAACTTGCTTATACAATATTCACCCAAAACTAATTTTAAAAAATGACTTACACTAACATATTTTTTACTAATTACCTATCATTTTATTGAAAAAAATGGACGGACGCGGCAATGCGCGTCTTCGATGATCTAGTTTTCTTTATGGAACTAGCGAAAGGTCACGTTTGCCTGATATGTGATTAAATGCGGTCGACAAATATACTGGTAATAGGCAAAGTTCCAGACTTAATGCGAAGAAATACCCTTTGAGATGTTTTTTTATATTAATCACTTGCTTTATTAAACTGGCAAGAGATTACGATCTGACTGGATGATTCTAGTCAGGAATCCAAGAATTACATCAAAGCAAGTAACAGAAGAAGTGCTAAGAGCTTCTCATGCGCAGAGGTGCACTATCCAATTTGCTTCACGATGAATCCAAAGAAGCTTGAAACCCTGGAAAGTATCGGCCAAACACTTTATCTGCATCAACATGTGTGCACCATGAACCCTTATAGTACCGGGGTTGTGCCAAAGATCAACCAAATCAGAACAATCCATCTGCATGATAACATGAGTATCTCCTCTTTTGGTAGCTGCTTCCGGCCCGTCTCGGCAAGCACATAACTCGCCGATGAATTACCTTCTGCGTTATAAATGCCTGGATTATTGTTTCGTGTAGGTCGCAAAACGAATATGTATTTCTACCACTTCCTCGTCTCGTTTTCTCTCCCACGAGCGAGGCAATTAGGAAACAAGAGTCTGCTTCTTCTGATCTACGCTGGCGAGGCAGTTGGTCTCCTCTCCTCACACTTGCTGCTACAGTGGCAGAAGGGAGGGGGACCTTGGTCCTCCGCTTTGGCACCGTAGTTAGAGCATCTTCAATAGCCGCGCTAAACAAGCGCCACACTGTAAATTTTATCATTTTAGCGTGCGTGCAACCTGTAGACAAGCTCCAGCAGGCGCGCAATAACCGCGCGCGTGGCATATGTAGTTGGGCGCGCGGTCCGAGTCGCCAACTCACGCTGTGTATTTGGGGCGCCGGCTTCTGCGCGCGGCACACACGAGCGCTCGCGCCGCACTCTCGCCTCCCCGCCACCTGCGCCCCGCGCGCCGGCGCCGGCGAACTTGACCCAATGGACGCACGCGTCGGCACCCCGCTCGCCCCATCCTACAGCCGCGACCCCTCCCCCGCCGCCGCCGCCGGAAACCCTAGCACGGGAAGCGGTGGCCTCGCCACCACCGGAGCTCCTCCGAGCATCCGCCTCGCCCGCGGCCTCTTCATGCCGCCGCAGATGACCATGGCGGCGGGTGGCGTCGCGCCGGCGCCGCCCCGTGCCCCCCTCCCCCTCGAAGCTCCCCAATGCGGCGCGACTGAAGAAGGGCAAGACATCCGCGAAGATGAACAAGGCGGCGGACGGCTCCGGCACCTCGAAGGCGAGGAGAAAGAAGCTTGCAGGGCATGTGACGGGCGCGGCGGCTATCGAAGCGCCGGCGAGCTCACTCGTTGAGCTGGCGGCCGACGCGCACAACGTGCTCGACGATATGCCCCAAAGGTAGAATTTTTTTGCAACTTTTCTTTTCTTGTTATTTTTTGAATGCATTCATATAGATAGCTTATTTGCATTGTTCTATATATTGTAGTGTCAACGATGATGCATACATGTCAACAATGGGTGTTGGCTCCAACAATTCGCATTGGTCTCAGACCAATGGCATGCATTTCGAAGACCATGAGTTCGAGGTGGACGAGGATGGTGAGGGCATTGTCGACGCGCCAAAAGGAAGAGCGGGCAATTACACCAACACCGATGACATCTTACTATGCAATACTTGGTTGCAAGTGTCGAGGGATCCATCCATTGGAGGTGATCAAAGTAGAGATGCTTATTGGGGGCGGATGAAAAAACACTTTGATGCTCGCAACGTGAGTGGAATTGATCGCTCCGAGAGATCACTTCGGTCCCAGTGGTCGACAATCAACACGGATTGTCAAAAGTGAGCGGCCGCACAAAAGGCGGTTGACAAGTTGAACCCAAGTGGCACCAATGAGGACGACAGAGTAAGTGGCATTTCATCCATGTTCATCATACTTGTTGTTGGTGTTTGAAGTGCTAACTTGCTTTGTTTTCATGTAGTACAACATTGCACAAAACTTGTTCAAAGGAGAGGAGAAGAGAACCAAGAAGGGGAAGATCAAGAAAGGAAGGATATTTACCTTGACTTATTGCTATGAAGTGTTGAAGGATGATGAGAAATGGAAGAAGCGTGATGATTTGGATGATTTGCATTTGAGCAACAAACGCAAGCGAACAATTGAGTTGAATGATGATGATGGTGAGGAGGATGATGCATCAAGTGATGACGGCAAGAGAAGCCCCACACCCAACTCGGTTTCATACTCGAAGCCAAAACGACCGGATCGGTGCAAGAAAGATGAAAAAGAAAAGAAGAAGAGGAAAGGAGATGATGAGCTCAAAAATGCTATGGAAGCTATTGTGAAGGCAAGAAAAGAAGCCAATGAGGTGAGGAAAATGGCAAGGAACCAAGATGTCGCGGCCGAGGAGAGGAGGGTGGCGGCCGAGGAGAGGAAGGTGGCTTTGGAGGAGAGGAAGGTGAGCAATGAAGAGCGAACTAGATTGTTGGAATGGGAGAAGCACTTGTTCTTCTTGGACACATCTATCCTCAATGAGGCGCAAAAGGAGTATGTCAATCTTGCCCGTGAAGAAGTCTTGATCCAGAAAAGAGCCATGATTCGTGCAATGGGTGGAGGTGGCCTTGGTGCCATGGGAGGCATGGGTGGCTTCGGAGGTACCGTGGGCAGTTTAGGTGCCATGGGTGGCTTTGGAGCTACCATGGAGACCATGGGAGACATGGGTGGCTTCAGAGCACCCCCCGACGCTATGGCCGCCATGGGAGGCATGAGTTTTGCTTCTCTCATGGGAGGCATGGGTGCACCTCCGGCCGCCATGGGCGGAATGTCTTCCGGTGTGCCTCCTCACACACATTCCCATGAAGATGCCGTTGAAGATCTTGCCAACACCGTCGGAGCTTCACGTGATGCGGTGTGCGATGAGGAGGAGGAGGAGGAAGAATCATCTTCGGAGGAGGAAGAATCGTCTTCCAAAGATGAGGGCGAAGACGAGGACGAGGCTTGATGTGTCTTTCGTTTGTGTCATGAACTTGGTTTGCATTTTGAACTTGGTTGGATGAACTTCTGAGCATGATTTTAAACTTGTGGGCATGAACTTTTATTCATCAACTTGTTTATGTGAAATTTATATGTCATGTTCATTGCATTTTGAATGTTTCAAATCCATTTTGTGTCCAAAATGCAATATATGCAATGCCCCGGCGAGTCACGCACGCTGCATTTTTTGCGCCCTCACTACTAGGGAAAAGCCTATACAGAGAACTTTAGCAGTAGCGCGTGTTAGAAAAGGGTGCTACTGCTAGACAGCAGTAGCGCTCGCGAAAAAACCGCGCTGCAGATACACATATAGCAGTAGCGCGTCCCGCCCTAAAAGCGCTACTACAAATATTCCCACCGCTAAGCCGATCGGCTACACATAGTAGTAGCGCTCTTTTAAAAACAGCGCTGCCGCTAATTCTTTTGTAGCAGCGCGTTTATGTGTAAGGCGCTACTGCTAACGGAAATAAAATAAAATGAAAAACAAGTAGAAAAGTAAATGAAAATGAAAGAACTAGAAAAAGGAGAAAGGAAAAAATAAAATGTAAAGAAAAATAAAAGAAAAAAGAGAAAAAAGGAGAAAGGATTAGCAGTAGCGAGTTTCAGGAAACGCGTTGTAGCTAACTTAGCTATAGCGCGTTTTCGGAAACGCGCTACCATTACGTTTCACTTAAACAGCAGTCCCCTCCGGCCACCACTTCTCCCCCAAATCCCTCGCCCTCGCCGCCGTCTCCCCAATTCGCCGTCGCCCCACTTCGCCACCGTCTCCTGCCGGCGTGGACGCCCGCAACCTCACCGTCTCCCCCCGAGGCCGCCGTCATCCTCACCGCCGCCGCCCGAGGCCGCCCTCAGCCTCACCGCCGCCGCCCGAGGCCGCCCTCGACGTCACCGTCGCCGCCCTCCACCTCACCGCCGCCCGAGCCCGCTCAGGACCACCGTTGCCCGTGCCCGAGCCCACCCTCTCTGCCCCTGCCTCCGTCACCGAGCACCTCCCCGCCACCGTCTCTTCCCTTTTTGTAAGTCCCCCACCCCTCCCCCCGACTCCTCTCTCTCTGCATTTTAGAGAAAAAATTAGTAGAGCAAAAGTTTGTTTATAGCAAAAAGTTTAGTTTAGAGCAAAGGATGTTAAGTAGTAAATGTTAGAGCAAAAATTAGTTTAGAGCAAAAAATTTGGTTTACAACAAAAGTTAGTTAGGGCAGTAGGGTTTAATTAGGGTAGATGCTGCTTGTATAGTATATAGTGATACTAGTAGATGTTAATTAGGTTAGGGCAATAGTGGTACTAGTAGATGTTAATTAGATGTTTTCCAGTTAGGGCACTAGAGTTTTGAACACTGTTGGGACATGTGGTTGCTCGTGTATATTTGGACATGTGTTGCGGTGTCGAAGAGGGATATTTGAACACTGTTTCCAGGGAATGATGCTGAGTGGCCTATGTTTTGCCGGAATGTTGATTCATTTCTGTTCCGGTAAATTTCAGGTTTTCGATTTGTCCACTTTTTAGCAAAGGTCATGCCGCAATTTTTCGTGAATTTCGGCATGACTTGTGCTACAAACTAGGACATATCGAGTGCCCGGGATTTGCCGCACCAGGAAGGAGTCAACATTCCTGCAAAACAATCGGCCTTTTTTATGTCATTATTCATTTTATTAGGTCTAGAATTAATTAACTAGATTTAATCATAGGAAACATGGCTAGCAACGATGAAGGACAGGGTTCTAGTGATTGCGACGACGCCTACCGGGCGGCAGACGAATTTTTTAGCCTTGCCAACGCTCAACCGATGTTGTTGCCGGGCCCACCGGTGGCATCCGGGACTGAGACCGACACGCAGACTGGTGCTGAGACTGAGACCGGCACTGAGACTCAGGCCGGCATCGAGACCGGCGCTGCCTCGGGGAGCGGAGCCGGTGTAGAACCGAAAGCAAAGAGGCAACGGCTTCCTAACAAACTCAGGACTACTAGACTGGTGGTCATGACGGTGGACGACAGCAATTTTGAGCCAAAGGCGCCCGAGGAAGCGCGTCGATGCTACGGCAATCAAATAGGCTGCATCGTACGGACAACCGCCACCATCAACGATGAAAAACTATAGAAGATAGAAAATATGAGGAGCTCCCTCCTAAAGAAGTTTCACCAGATATTCTTGTTCCCGGGCCGGAATGAGAAGGATTATGAAGATCCAGATCAGGACCGTATAGATATCCCCGATGCGGATAAATGGCATATCCCCGGTCAACCAATCCTACCTACAACAACGCTACGGGTCAGATTCAGCGATCTAAGGAGACTTCATGACGATGTGCTGCGGGTAGAGAAAGGCCTCATCGCCTCAAAAGATCCAGGATACCCACTCTACGTGGTTAACGTTCCGCGGCAAATGTCGTACGTCGACAGCTTCCCCGCGGATAAGTTCTTCCTCCGATTCGATTACATATTCGACATGTTTCACATGAAGAAGCTGGATTTTACGTTTGTCCGTCTTTATGCCTTGCACATGAACTACATCATCGGGGTTGAGCAGATATCTCATATCTGTGTCGCTGACCCGTACTACATGCACGAGGGCTTCTTGGGAGTCTGCGCAGAGCACCGTGTATATGCGAGGGAATACATCGTCAATTTCATGCTCGCCAATAAGGACAAGGAGGCGATTCTCGTGCCTTATCATCTCGTGTAAGTCATCCGCGCTGCTATCCTTCCTTCGATTTCAATCATTCATTTGCACGGTGGAGGCTAATTAATTTGAGGTGTACTTATTTTGCGCAGTGACGGGTGCGCCGTCCTCATCATCCTCTACCCCCGATTCTCCCACGCTCTTTACTTGGACTCGTCGAAGAACATTCACAAAAAGGATTACACCCACATCAAGGATGTTCTCGATAGTGCTAAGTTTTACCACCAAGCAAGGGGTGGAGAGGTCAAGGACAAGAAGAGAAGGGGCGGCAGGGTCGCCTTCGGCCATAAGACCGACTTCTGCTGCATCCAGCAACCGAACGATTCTCTTAATGATGGATTATATATCCTACACCACATGCTGGAGTACAGACGGGATCACCAGAACCTTCGCATGTCACCTAGATCCGGCGATGCCCATATTCTGCAATGGGCAAAGAGCGTAGGAGATATCGAGGATCATCGACTTCGAGCCGAGTTCTATCACATCCAGCGCGAACTTGCCCAAATCATCATGAAGGAGGTTGTCGGAAAAACAAGGATGTTCTACGTAGAAGGACAAATGTCGCGGGAAGACGTCCGAACACGGGTAGCCGCTCAGCGTCTCGACCTGAAGCCTTTCACTAGGCTCGGGGACTATCTCCCTGACTTGGATGGATGGAACGACATGTTGGAGTGATTGTCGATATATGACAATGTGTCTGTTTAGTCCATACTTTCTGTATGACAAAATTTTGAGTTATGCACGGTGAAACTTTATTTGTGATGTAATTAAACCGTCCTCCTCCTCGACTAGCCAAAATCACTCTAGTTAGGGCATTTTGGGGTACGATGAACTTTGTTATTTATGTTTATGATATGTTGTTTCTGTTTTTGCCAAGTCTGTCTCTTTCTGTTGCTCAACTATATATGTTGCATATCATTGACTCATGTGACGATGCAGGTGCATAGATCATAGATGGCGAATAAGTGCTACGCCAGGAGTATATATACGACAAGTGGCCGGAGTGTCAGACCCAGGTGTACCGGTTTCCGGTTTCCGAGCGACAGGCAGTAGTTAGTTTAGGTTCACGCTAATGCAAGAGAGGGATACGAACTCATGTACTCAAAGTGATAGCTCTTCTCGCGTATATCATTGTTTAGATGGATGACGATGTATTTGCAAGTAATCGGGACTTGTATCACTATTTTCGAGATGATGACGAGAGACCACTTTGTGTTGAATGATGATTATGATGATGACATGATTTGATGAGACTAATTGTATGTATATGCTATGATTACATTTGTATGTGTATGATATGCTAAAGATTATTGTATAAAGCCTATTCAAATACAAAACAAATATGCAGGGAAAAAAATAATAAAACTAGTAATAGCGAGGGGGTAAAATTTAGCAGTAGCACCACCTTACTAGTAGCGCTTCCCAGTAAACAGCGCTGCAGATAATATCAGCAGCGCCCTTTTCTAAAGAGCGCTACAGCTATTCATGTATAGCAGTAGCGTGGGACAACAGGCGCTACTGCTATACGTTAGCTGTAGCGCCTTATTAGTAGCGCCGGTCCCCGCGCTACTGAGAGGCCCAAAACCCGCGGTGCCGCTAGGCTTTTCCCTAGTAGTGCCTGCTGGAGCCAGTGCTGTCGGCCATGCAAAACCAAGAGAAGGGCGCGCGGCAAAGTAGTTTTTAGCGCACGGCGCGTAGCGCGTGTTGGAGATGCTCTTAGGGTTAGGGACTTAGAGTCAGTATGTCCAGTGGCAAAGCTTCGGCAGTAGAAGCGATGTTGTGTCGAATAAATCTTCTCCCAAGTCCAGCTACACCTGGACGGCGTTCATGATGGCGGCGATAAGGAGCCAGTGGGTTTTTCTCTTCTGGCATTCCTATGGGGTGTCGGATCTGGTGTGTTTGGGTGCTACCGACGAGGCGGCGACAACGACTGCATTAAGGTATGTTTTCTTCCGTTTCCAACCCCGTTGCTACGGCGTCTCCTCCATCGCCGTGGTGGAGATCTTGAAGTCCGTTTCAGGAGCATGGCTGGCGGTTGTCCTACGAGTTGATGGCGGCGTTGGCTCTTGCGAGGTTTCTACCATGTTGGAATTGTGCAAGTGGATGTTGAAAGGCGGATCCAGTGCCGTTCTCCGATGAGATCGGTTTGTTGCTGTGGTTTCGGGATTTGGGAAGCACCGAAAAAATTCCCAGTTGACGCGCCACAAAGACGTGGGCTTCGGTGCTTGCACTGGCCCTCTTCATCAACTCAGAAAGGTGATGGACGATTGTGCATTCCGGTTTCAATGGATCTCATGTGTCGTCACTGGTTTTCCGATGGTAGGCAGTTTTGTTGGCATATGCAGGGACTTCCAGATACTTAGCATTTATTTTTTGTTGGAGGTGTTTGCTGCAGAGTTTCAGTACGGTTGTATTCTTTCGTGCTCTCATTTTGTTTCCGCGTGAATTGTTTGTAACCTTGTTCTTCTATGAATATATGTGTGGTTAACTTAAAAAAAATGAACCTGCATTTCCTAGTTATACCCCTCCGTTACACCATAATATAGTGCGTATAGCTTTTTTTGAGAAATCAAACTTTGCAAACTTTGACAGAGTTTATAGAGAAAATTATTTTTATCACAATACCAACTATAAAAAAAGTACGAAACAACGTCTTCTGGTATATCCATTAATATATGTTTGGCATTCTATATATAAATAGTTTTCTTCACAAATTTAGTCAAAATTTGTAAAGTTTGACTTTCAAAAAATATATATGCATTACATTGTGGAATGGAGGGAGTATATATTTTTTTTTAGTCTGTTTTTTAGGAGTTTTTTTTGAGTCGTTCTTTTTTTTTTGAGGGGTAATAGCCTTTTATTGATTAAATTCCACAGAGTGTGGGATGCAAACTGGGTCATGTGGCTGGCCAAGCCACACATGACGCCCCTGAGCTAAAGTAAGAGTAAACTTAGCTAGTTTATGAGCTTCAAAATTAACTACTCGACTTTCAAAAATAAAACTACAAGTAAAAGCGGCCGATCTGGCCTGAATTTCGCTGATGATGGCTCCATATTCCCCCTGACTGCCCTTCAAAATATCATTGACCACCTGTTTTGAATCTGATGATATTCCTAAATTATGAACTTGGAGATCTTGTGCCAATGAAATAGCTTCCCGGCAGGCTATAGCCTCCATGGTTGCGGGATCATACATCCCGTCTATAACCAAAGCCGCACTTCCTTGGTAGATGCCTTGGCTGTCCCGATAGACAGCAGCCGCGGACCCCTTTCTCTGCGCCCTGATCCCTGTATCTACGTGTATCTTCATGAAGCCAGCCGGTGGTGCAGCCGGCTTTCTAGCAGGTGTAGCCCCGCTTCTTGCCGTCTGAACTTGGGTCGTGGCTCTTTTATCCCTTACCAACTCCAAGTCCCTGATAAAACGAGTGATGAATTCCTTTATTGCATGTGGGGTTTGAAAGATCGCTTCATGGATAGCTTTCTGCCTAGCAGTCCATATGGCCCAGAGCGTCACCGCCATCAACACAAACTTGTCATGCGGTATCTTCTCCATTAGTGCAAACAACCAATTCTTTGCCCCCGGTTCATATGCGGTTGCTACCTCGAAGCCCAGTTCTTCCTCCATAAGCGCCCAAGTGCATCGGGCAACCGTGCGCTCTAAAAGCGAATGTTTCCATGAGTCCGGCGCCCCACACAACCCACATGAACTTGTATCAGACATATGTCTGTGTGCTCGAACATCTTCTGTCGGCAAAGATTGTTTAGATAATCTCCATAGGAACATGCGAATTTTTGCAGGGACTTGAGTCTTCCATATTGCTTTCCACGATCCCTCTTCAGTATTGAGGCTCGATGATCCTGCACGTCCCTCCAGCCAGGCCTCTCTTCATTGTCTAGTAGAAACTAGCATATGATATGCAGATTTAACGGAAAAGGTGCCATTCCTCTCATGCACCCAGCTCCAAAAATCTGGGATATTCATTGTGCATATAGGAATATTAGCTATGATCTTTGCATCAAAAGGCAGGAAAACAGTCTGGAGCATATGTTTGTCCCACGTGGCCGTGGTAGTGTCGATCAGTTCTGAAACTAGTGTTGGAGGGTTCGGGTGTATACATCCACTAGGAAAATGGCCCGTGCGTTGCAAGGGGAAGACAACCGTGTCTGGGTTGACACCCTTTTTGCCCTACCAGGGATCCATCCTAGCCTCGCAATGAAGCCCGACTGTCCACACGACCGTAGAGCATGGCAGTCTCAAGAAGGTCCTCAAGGAATCGGTCAGACCCAATGCGACCCATGGCCTCCTACTACCCATCTGCCCAACAATTCGGCCTATGGGAGAACATGAATGCGCGGTGGTGTGAGGCAGGTGTCCTTGCCGAGGCCTAGCTACATGAGCATCCAATCTATGGCATCCTCCCTCGTCGCATTAGTCCAGGCAGGCGGGTCGGCCGATGGCATCGTCATTGTGTGTGCGTTGCTATGAAAAAAGTGTTTAAGTTTATATCCCGAAGGGGACGTTCAAATGAGAACGATGCGGCTCACATACCCAGGTCATTGTGTCTGAAGTTTCTATTTATTCAGGATAGCATTGGAACACATTCAATAACGAAATATAATCTAATTATAGTAAGGCACTTTATATCAGCTGTTTGTGTTTTTTCTCCAAGTAGCACAGAAACACATCCCATGACCATAATTAATATAATATGTGGTAATAAATAGAAAGGGACTTACTGGTTACTGTCAACTCTCCATGTTGTTCTTACCTTACAAAAGAAAAACATTTTTACAGCTTCAGGAGATGATGACCTTTCTTTAGATAATAAAACTTGGCAAATCTCATAAAGCTTCTACGTTGCAGCCATTGAAATGATCAGCTGAAGGGCTTATATAAGTTAATAAATAAGTCTTAGCCCTGAGAAGAATTCACTTTGAACACATTTCTCTGAGACGGGATAGAACAATCCTTGCGATTTAACTTGTCACTAATTTGTGAAAGGAAAGAATTCACTTTAAACACATTTCCCTCTGCCAGTAAGGAGAAAATTAACATCAACAATCTCGGCAAATGCACATACGCTGCATTTAACTTGTGACTAATTTGTGAAAGGAAATGAGAAGATCACTCGTGCTCATTCCTTTCACATTAACTTCAGGTACCTAACAACCACCAATCTTTGAATAATCATTCTGATTAATAGAGAATTATAGATCGAACTAAAAAATGAAGAGCAATGGTGTTGTCGCTGCTGAACATGACATTTCCCGTTGTTTTGTGTTTTGCAGACTACTTGTGCCTACTTATTCCTCGAAATAGAATTTTCTCAGCGTGGCTCTATGTATGACTAATAGAATGCAGTAGCCAGTAATTGCACGTGTCGGTAATTAATCATGATTCCCCAAGAAAAGGTAATTAGCCATGGTCTCTCTCCATTAAATCTCCACCATTTGTGTCAAATTCCTGAACATGAAGCCTGCCGGCCTATTACTTACAAAATAGCTAGAACACCGGTCAGTGAAAGTCAAGAGAGATGGTGATGAGATTCCTAGACTTGTGCTTTGCCTACGGCATGCTGGAGATCCCACGGCTGGAGCTCAATGACTCCAGCGAGTCGCTGTTCTGGAATGTGATTGCGTTCGAGCAGACATACACATACCTGAATATTATCCTTTGTGAATCTGAATCTTCACAGGAAAGGGTTAATGACATGCAAACAATTTTCCTTCATTCTCGGAGAGAATGTTAATTATATTCTCATACTGAGAAACCATCTTGAGGTTCATTTTCTTCATAATCTGCTTCATCCGACTATATTGATAAAGTATGACCAGCAGCTACATTCACCTCAACATAACCGAGAAGAGAAATATTTTTTACAGTGGAGAAGACAAATAATGATTGATAGAAACCTACCCAACTATGAATAGCTCAGATTAGCTATTTATAATTTATATAATGCTCTCAAAAATCATAATTTGATCAAAAAATAACTCATCCAAGGTTGTGTTGCAACGGATTGCTCTAAGTCCATCAAGGAATTTCGGATTTAGGACCACTCTTTCTGCGGCAAATCAGCCACAAGATTGGGCATCAATTTATGCCAACAATGTATATACAACATTAAAAGATTAATCTAAATAAATAATTTACGGCTATGTGTATGTAGTTTATAGCCAGAAAGCTATATGAAAGCTACAGGACACAACAAATGCTGGACAAAATGAAGGGCGACCAAATTCTAACAATTTGCAAGCATCCGGAATTGGTCCCTAGTCAACATGAACTTAATTAGTAATTATGTAATTACAAAAAGGCAGGATAGTCTACTACAGGCAGAATAGTAAAAGGAACTTGGATTATTCGTGTAATGTTACCATACGTTCAAATCTTCTAGAAATTGTGTGCAAGAGACACAATCACCAAACAACAGTTAAAAAAGAATTATTTATATGCAAGCCTAAATATATATTTAATGGCTCTTGCACAATTAACTTGGTTGCACAGAGAGTACATAGTAGAGACTATATATGCTGAAGAAACCATGAGCATCGAGATGGTATATCCTATTGAAAATTCCCACTATGGGGTACAGTCTGGATATAAAATCTTCTGTTATGGCATCGTTGGTCATCGTTGGTCTGGATATAAACGATTCCACAGGGCTTGTTATCTACATGAAATCTGATTTTGGTGGCACAGCTGTGCATAGAGTGGTGGCCAATGTTGTGACAACCGGGGGACCAGGGAACTCACTCACCTCAGACTCACACATGGCAGCATGGGCAATTTTCCTTTTCTCTCAACTAATCTCATCTAAACAGTCCATGGTTGCATGAACCTCCTCGAGGCCTTCTCCTCTCAAATTCAGAGGAAACGCTGAGCGGAACAGATGGCCACCAGAGGAAACGCAGTATCGCACAAATAGATGGGTCCAGACAAAGCTCGATCTAGAGCTTGAGAGCGGTGGGAATTGGAGTCCGGTGAGCAGCCTGGGGGCAGCGACCTGCTCGACCAGGATGATCCCGTCCGGCCGCATGGCACCACCTCCGCCACGCCCCACTGTCACAGCCTCCCGCTCTCGACCGCACCACCCTCTCCATCGATTGTGAGTCTGGCCGGCCGGCTCCAACGCCACTCCGCCGCCTCCCGCGCCTAAATTGACGCAGCCGCCGCACAACTTAGCTGGCTCCACATACGCATACCATGGCTGAACTCGTCGCCTTAGTTGTCAACGCCGCACATGCACCTGGCTGCCACTGCCGCATGAGCACCCAAGCTCCACGGTGACTTCGATGCCGTCGGCCTCGGCTTCACTCATACCCGGATGAATCGCCCCGTGGGATCGGCCTCGCTTGCGCACGATTCGGCTACTCCTCCGCTCCACGGATCCACCCTTCCCCACCTCTCTCCTCCGCCCCTTGGATTTACGGGAGATGACTGGGAAAGCTGCCATGGATGTTGTGTTCGATTCCAAGTGATGGACCATATTGTGATGGGTCACGAGAAAAATAAACGAGAAAAATAAGATATATTCTTTCCAAAAAGATCCAGGCAAGTCCTAAAAAAAGAAATCCAGGCGAGGCACGTGGAGGTTTGCATGCGTGTGGGATGAGGGAGACATACGAAGCAGACATGAACATATATGTAATCAAACCGAACTTAAACATTGACTCACATGAATAGTACCACCTCGGATGTAGAAAATAATAATATAGATGAAAAAAACTGAAAGCGTAAATTCACGGGAAGAAAGCGTATTGTGACGGTGAACCCACTGAGTCAATCTGTGCTTTATTATTAAAAAAAATAGGGATAGACTGTGCTTTATTATTAGGGATAGATATGGTTTCATCATCTCTTCTCTAGGGATCCAGTTATCCTCCCATATATGTGTAGACTGGCCATCTCCAACCCTCTTTATAAGGCCTTGCTTTAAGATATCCCTCCCCTCGATGATGGCTCTCCACACTTGGCTTGGGTGACCCCCTAGCGTGGCTTGTAGTATAGATGAGTTTGGGAAGTACACTCCTTTTAGCACACGTGCAGCCAGAGAATCAGGATTTTGAAGCAGACGCCACGCCTGACGAGCTAGCATAGCCAAATTAAAAAGCTCAAAATCTTTGAAACCTAGGCCACCCATTCCTTTTGGCTGTGTCATCGCTTTCCAAGAGACCCAGTGTGGTTTATGATGTCCGTCTTTGCTCCCCCACCAGAATTTCCGTATCAACATGTTTAGGTGCTCACATAAGCCTCTAGGAAGTTTGAAGCATGACATTTAAAAAACTGGCACTGCTTGGGCAACCGACTTCACCAAAACTTCCTTACCCGCCAAAGACATTGTCCTCTCTATCCAGCCCTGTATCTTGCTCCATAAACGATCTTTGAGGTATTTGAAAGCACCATTTTTGGAATTTCCAATGTCTGATGGCATGCCCAAATATTTTTCATTTAGAGTTTCATTTGGTATATTCAACAGGTCCTTTACCTCAATTCGAGTGCTCTCTGGCACTCCCTTGCTGAAGAACACCGAAGACTTGGTTGTATTGACACACTGCCCTGTGGCTAGACAATAAGTTTCCAAAACCTGGTTGACCTTGGTAGCTTCCCCACTATTCGCCTTGATAAACAGCAGGCTGTCATCTGCAAACAAAAGGTGGTTTACTTGCGGCGCTGACGGTGCCACTTGTACCCCCCCCCCAAGTTTGGTGACTCACTTCTTGATTTTAACATGCACGAAAGGCCCTCTGCTGCTAACAAGAACAAGTATGGAGATATCGGGTCCCCCTGTCGGATTCCTCGTGAAGGGTTGAACTCTTGAAGTTTCCTTCCATTAAACATAACTGAGAATTTTACAGAGCTTACCATACCCATGACGATGTTCACCCATGTTTCTGTGAAGCCCAACTTAAGCATTATGGCCCTTAGATATGCCCATTCAACTCTATCATAAGCTTTCATCATATCGAGCTTCAAAGCACATGTTTGATGTTTCTTTGCCTTATTGCGGTTCATGAAGTGTAGGCACTCATACGCAGTTATGATATTGTCAGTGATAAATCTACCTGACACAAAGGCTGACTGTTCCTGGGATATGATGTCAGGCAAGATAACCTTTAATCTGTTCGATATAACCATTGAGGCAATTTTATAGAGCACATTACACAGGCTAATCAGGTGAAACTGTGATAACAGTGTTGGATTTTTTACCTTAGGGATTAGAACAAGCACTGTCTCATTGATACATTCAGCAGATTCTGTCCCCTCCACTATTCTCAGTACCACCTTGGTCACGTCCGCGCCACACATGTCCCAATGGCGTTGGAAGAAATGCGCCGGAAAGCCGTCAGGCCCCGGGGCCTTGATAGGGAACATCTGGAAAAGAGCCTTTTTCACTTCATCCTGGCTATACGAGGCATTGAGCATGTCATTCATTTCAGGTGTTACTTTAACTGGTATCGTATCAATTACCCGATCCATGTTCTGCACCCCCTCAGACGTGTATAAGTTTTTGTAGAACTCTATAGTCATCTCCTCCATCTCTACTACATTTTCTTTCAATTGGCCATCTGGTTTCTGCAACATTTTTATTTTATTTTTCCTCCGTCTGCGGCTTGCTCTCAGATGGAAAAAGTATGTATTTTTATCCCCGTGAACGAGCCAATCCAAACGTGCCCGCTGCCGCCACAGGATCTCCTCACGATGATAAAGTTCAATCAGTCTGTCACATACCTTGATTTCCTCACGGCTTGGGCCAGAGCGCCCATTGGCAGCGCAGCACCTGAAGTGCATTGTTTAATTGATGAATCTTAGACTGCATTGATCCAAAGTGTGTTCTCTATCCCATCTGGCGAGGTCGCCCGCCAACTCGCCTAGTTTTCCGCGAAGCGAATCCACAGTGTCGCCCGCCTGCTCTGCTTATCTGCTACTGACCACAGTAAAAAGATTCTCATCCCTCTCCCACATAGTCTCATATTTAAAGGATCTGGCCCCACTGCTGCATGCATGCACGTCACATAGCCGGAGCAGGATAGGCAAATGGTCCGACCCGACAGCTGTTTTGTGCTCAAGATTGGTGGCCGGGAAGTTGAGGAGCCATTCATTGTTTGCAACACATCTATCCAGCCTAACCCTTGTATAAGTTCCTCCTGCTACCCTCTTCTCAAAGGTCCAATTCAACCTTGTGTAACCAATATCAGAAAGGCCGCAGGTATCCAATGCATCTCTGAATGTATCCATCTGGGCTTGACTCCTATTGCCTACTCCATCATGTTCATGACCATGCAGTACCTCATTAAAATCTCCCACCACGGCCCATGGCCTACTGTGAGAACCTGCAATACCACAGAGCATATCCCAAGTTTTGTATCTCTCGGGGACCTGAGCCTCCCCATAGACAAAAGTAACCCTTACTGGAGTTTCAGCAAGATCATCAATCAAAGTGTCAATGTGGTACTTCGAATAGCCAACAACTTCCAATTTTATTTCGTCATTCCAAAAAATGCCAAGTCCACCACTCCTACCAGAGATACTAACTGCATAACTTTTATTGAAACCGAGTGTGTCTACTAGATTTTCTACTCTCGTACCCTCTATTTGAGTTTCCAAAATATAAAGTATAGAGGGGGCAAACCGCCTCGTTAGGTCATGAACCTCTTTAACTGTCGCGGGGTTGCCAGCCCCGCGGCAGTTCCAGGATAAGATACTCATTGCGCTGGGCGCGGCACACTGAGGGGGCCCGCCAAAAGCGCATCATTGATTTTTGAAACTGTGCTCTTAACCAGAGCATTGTCAGGGGTTGCTGGACTCGGCTTGTTCCTCTTGGGTTCCTGCTTCGGTGGTGGGCTATGTGGGATCTCAGGTGGTGGCAGTAGAGGTGGCATCACCCCTGAGGTCGAGGATGATGGGACGGTCCTCGAACCTTTCAGCTCAGAAGTAGCCACACCCCTCTTCCTGTTCCTGTCTGCTTCCTCCATTGTAACATCAAAAGCCCTGTTATCTCGTCCCTCGTGCTCGTCTTGCTCAGGAGAGTCGTGTTGTGAAGATCCACGCCCACGCCCCCTTCCTGATCTGCCTCTTCCGTGGCCTCCCCTGTCTCCTGAGCCTTCACCCGGGCCTCTGCCTGGTCCCCTGAACCAGGTTGCTCGGAGATCTTTGAACACAAGAGCTTTTGGAGGGTGCGCCCCATCTCCACATTCCTTGAAAGTATGTCCAAGATTTCCATAGACTGCGCACCAATCTGGCAGCCTTTCATATCTCACACGGAAGATGTCTCCACGGTGTCCTTCTTGCGTATCACCAGCGACACTGCGTTTTTGAGGGGCTTGGTGACATCTAGCTTGATCCTGACAAGGACGAAATTTCCTTCAAAATCTTGGGATTTTGGTTCAACATAGATAAAATCACCAACTGTAGCCGACAACGCCTTGACCTTAGGGAAAAAACCGTCTGGTAGGTCATGAATCTGAAGCCAAATATCTATCTTGTTGAGATTGATCAACGAGGGCTTCGTGAAGCCATCATAAGGTGCCATGATCACGGCTTTCCCTTTGTACTGCCATGGACCTTCCTCCATCACCCGTTCCCAGTCCCCAAGACACGAAAACTGCATTGTATAGAGATTGTCCTCAAGTGGCCTGATCTTCACCTCCCGGGCCAAGTCCCAAGCCACACGCATGTTCCTATAGAACCAACACTGACTATAGGGTTTATCTGTGTGAACCCTAGCCAGCGCCATCCACCGGGCTGCCTCCCGTGGCAGTTCATCCTCTTCGATGACTACATCCCGCAGATCATCTTGTTTTAGCCCCAACTCCGCCATCAGTTCTTCCAGATCAGAAGTTGCCACCGATCCCGTTGGGGTCGTCGCCATTGATTCCTCTTGCCCGAGGGTTTCTATCCGCTGGCGGTATGGACCCTAGCAAAAACCCCACCCGCATCGCGCCCCGAGACCCTTGCGAGCCTTGGCAGCCGGCACGGCGAGGAGGAGCAGGGGAGATGCGTTCTCTATGGGAGGGGCAACGCCGCCGCCGAGAGGATAGGAAAAATCCTAACGAGAGGGGAGATTTTGAGTCGTTCTAGGTTCTAGGTTATACTCCGTGACCAGACACCGCGAAGTCTCCCGGCCCATTCCTCAGTTTCGACGGGCTGCCGTCCCCCACACCAGAAGTCCAAACCCCCGGAAAATCCCCAAATCTCTGCCAACTGCCGGCGAGGAGGAAGGCGGCGGCGGCGATGGCGGGGACGATCTCCCGCATCCGGCTGGAGAACTTCATGTGCCACTCTAGCCTCGACATCGAGCTCGGTCAGCACGTCAACTTCATCATCGGCCAGAACGGCAGTACGCCTCCGCTCAAACCCTAGCCCCCCTCCCCCCATTCCCCAATCCCCCTCTCACCAATGCGCCTTTTCTTCTTCGTGCCGGCGCAGGCAGGAAGAGCGCGATCTTGACGGCTCTCTGCATCGCCTTCGGCTGCCGCGCCAAGAACACGCAGCGTGCCGCCACGCTCAAAGATTTCATCAAGACTGGCTGCAGGTCGCGTCCGCCTTCTGTACCCGCTCACATCTTTTATTTTATTTTCTGCAAATAACTGTCGATTGCTGAGTCATTGTCCAAAAAGAAAAGATTTTGCTTCGAGGATAGCTTTTCGTTGGGAATAGCTGCTGTGTGGTGCAAATTCCTCTCGTTTTGCAAAACATTTAGAGCTTGTTAGTTTAATCCCTTACCCAAGGGGGCTGGAGAGGTTTGAAGGGGATTGGGGAGGAATTTGACTTACAGGGGATTTAATCCCTCACAATCCCCTTTAATCCCCCTTAATAAACCCAATGCAACTGAACAAGGCCCTAGGAATATTGAAGGCTAGGCAATCTCTTCGGTTGGGTCTAATCCCTGTCGATCCTAACAAGCAGTGCAATGCTGCTACCTGCTACTAGTATTCAGGTGGATTTTATATGAAAATATTTGTTGAACATATGAACAACATGCATTGCTGTACTACCACACACCAAGTTACCTGTCCGTACCCTTGCCACTGCACATGACGCTAACAATCGTCAAAATTTCTTAGCTGAAAATCTGCCGGGGTCATTTTTAGACCATGCCACAGTTGTATGCTTCAGAGAAAAGAACAGAGATCACATGATTTATCAGAAAACTTAAAGACCGGTCTTGTTCTATCGTATTATAATTGATGTATTTTTCAAACAGGGCACAAACTGTCACACACCAAATTGTTAATACTAACAGAGTAAGTGAGTTGTACTCTGCACTAGGCAGATTGCCAATAATTTCACTTTGCAGCATGTGCCATACGGACACATGTTTGAAAAGACCCATAAAAGTTCATACATGTGTATTATGGTATTAAATGTGTACCTATAGTTTTGGTTAGAAAAACACAATTTTGGTTCAAAATTTCATCCATGTTCAGAAAATCTAGACAGCGTTCTATTTGCTCGGATCACATAGTATTCTTTTAACAGAAAATATGCAGGTATACATTCTGCCCTATAATAAACATGTAGCATAATTACTCAGTTTATCGTGAAGATTTTGATGGAAATATCCAACAGATAGCCTGCCTATTAAAAGCAGACAGTCTCTGGGGTTAGACCTTTGCAAATTGGTGAAATAGCGGCTGAATCTGCTTGTTCACCAAAGAACTGCCCTTGGTCGAATAAAATTATATTAAACAATTCCAAATGGTCAACCACCGGCTGAGTGACTGAACAATAAATCAGAATGTTGGCTGGGTAAATGACTGTACAGGTTCCAGTAGTTATCATCTTATAGATGATTGTGGAGCTGATGTCTGCATCGATCACACGTAATATGTTTCTACTGTACAACCTCTGGTTAATGGTTTTGCATTTATCCTCCGACTGTCATATCTCTCTTCCTGTGATCGATTGAAAAATAGTTTATTCTTTAAATCACAGCGATGCAGCAATTTCTGTTGACATCAACAACCAAGGGGAAGACGCGTTCAAGCCTGACGTATATGGAAACTTAATTAAATTGGAGCGCAGGATTACCAAGTCATCTAGTTCTACTATCTTAAAAGATCAACATGGTACTCATACTTGATCCTTCTTCCTCCCAGTTGTTGGTTGTGCCCGTCTATTGTAAGCATTTCTCCTGCAAAGTTGTTTAGATCTCTTTTAGCTGTCATACTAGTACTTTAGGTTTCCATTCTCACTTTGTCAACTTGTATTGTTTTAAGGGTAATCGTATTTCTCTGTGACCCTTCAGAGTTCTCACGTAGTTGTATTTTGCTATTCAGAGATGATACATTTCTGAACTTAGGATTGTTGCATTTCTTATTTGATTATCCATTCTTGTGTCCTGGCTGCATATCTTTATTCTATTTAATGGCTATTTCAAGTTTTAATGTTAAATTATCACATCTTTCCCATCCTTGGTTCTATCAACTTTTCATGTTGGCAAAAGACCTATATGTTCGTTGTGCTTGACTTATACTGTACATGTTTGCATGGCCGCAGAAAATCTCCGGTCCTTTTTAGTTCGCATATAAGATTTGACTGAAGTCAAGCCTCGTAAAGTTTGACCAACTTTATAGAAAAAAGTATCAACATTCACAATCTAAATCAATACCAATAGATGTGTCATGACTTAAAGTTTCATATTGTATAACTTTAGCATGGCAGATGTTGATATTTTTTTCATATAAATACGGTCAAACTTTGTGAAGTTTGACTTCAGAGAATTCTAATATGCAGAGTAAAAAGGACCGGAGGGAGTACCATTCTGTGGAAGTACCTTGTTAGAATGTAATGAATGTGTTATATTTCCACATCCTGATGCGTACACAACTTTTCAGATTGATGTTGAAAATCCTTGTGTAATTATGAGTCAAGACAAAAGTAGAGAATTTCTGCACTCAGGAAATGACAAGGATAAGTTTAAGGTAATCAATTTACCATTATACCAATAAGTGTGCTTTCCCTAATTTATTTGATGCGTTGGAATATCTATGGTTTGACGAACGTAAATGGAATTGTATAGTCGTACTCCGCAGGGTTTCCATGGTATTTTATTCGCTTTTAGATGTACTCGACCATGAAGCACGCCTTCAGTTAGTCAGTTTGTATAATACCATGATTGCATTTTCATTTGCCTCTCGACATCTTTCTAGTTGTGCAGGTAACCAATTAGCATGTTTATATATTCCAATCGATCATCATTTTATGAGAACACGACACTCTATGTATTCAATGCCAGAACAGATATATTTTGGTAGCTTACGACTTCATATGAGTGTATGACCCGTGAACTGAACTGCTATTTGACGCAATGTTGTTTCTGAGTTGAGCTCATAATTCTGCCTTATACCTGTGCTTGCTATATCCCTTCTCTGATATAACTCTGAGCATTATTCCTTTTCTTTCACTGTCCATACATTATGTCTTGTTGCAGTTCTTCTTCAAGGCTACTCTTCTTCAACGACTCAAAGAGTTGCTTGAGACAATAAGAGATCAGGTGCACAAGGCAGACTCTGATGTTCAAGAACTGGAGAAGTCAATTAAGCCAGTGATGAGAGAACTTGATGAATTACGAGAGAAGATAAAGAATATGGAACACATAGAAGAGATAGCACATGAAATTGATAATTTGAAGAAAAAGTTAGCCTGGTCATGGGTTTATGAAGTTGACCAGCAAATTGAGGAACAAACAGTGAAACTCCAGAAACTCAAAGGGCGAGCTCCTGCGTGCCAAGAAAGAATTGACCGAAATACAGTAAGTCGTGTCCTTTTTACTGGGAACCCATTGTGCCATTGTATCCTCTAGAATAACCGGTGTGTTTTTACTGTAATTTTTTTGGTAAACCAAAATAAATCCATGCAAGCTTGCTGGCACATACATCTATTGCCAATTTGAACGTCATTTGTTTGACTAGGGCCAATTTCAAGTCATATTTAATGGAGTGAACTACAGCAATAGTGTGCCAAAACCATCCTGTATAGTTATGTTTGAAAATACATATTCTGAAATAGTAGTCATATTTAATGGAGCTTATTGTTATGTCTGAATTATTTTTTAACCTTTTAGGTTGTTATTGATAAACTGAAGAAAGAACTAATTGAAAAGGAAGAAAATCTCAGATCTTTGGTGGGTAAGACTCGTGAAGAGAACAACATGAAGAAAAGTATGGAAAATAACATTGCTGAGGTATGTGAGTAGATGATGTAGCATCCGGTATGTTCAGAAAAAGCAGCTGTATTTGGACCAATAGGTGGTAGAGCCACATACAGCTCTGTTGTCTTTGTACATGGAAGTAAAAAAGTGATGGTCATGATAAATGTAGCAAGTTATGACCGTCAAGTCTTTGCAATCCTTCTGGTTGTCATATCTTTGTGTCTTCAGTCCTTATTAAGCCTATAAGCTCTGATGTTGGTCATTATTGCAGAACTAAATCTGCAGTAATTTCTGGCTCAGTGATATGTTCATAACATTTGCCTCGAAATATTGCCACTCATCATGAAGTGTTGAGATTCCTATTGTTGGCAGCTTAATTTTTCCTAGTAATACTTCTTTTTGAAATTTAAGGATTATATGTTTGGTAATCTTGTTTGAATATAACGCGTGCATGTAAATTCAGTCATTTTCTCTCCTTTCTGAGTAAACACCCGCACTAACTGATTCCTTATTTTGAAGACATTGACACCATGGGCATCTATCTGCTATGGACATGATTGTGCAATTATTTAACTTGTCTTTCTTAACAATTCTTCATGTTTTGTTTACAGGCTGTGAAGCGGGAGATAGAACTAGAGGCGGAGCATGAGCGTGGTGCACACATGCTGCAGAGAAAGAATGGCCGCCTGAATCAATTGCAGGCACAACTTCGTGATTTCCAAATGCAGCATATGCAATCTACTCAAGTGAGCTGTTATCTAAAACCCATAAAAACTAAATTCACCTTACAAGTATGAAGTTAATAGATAGTGTTACTCCCTCTATCCGGATATATAGGGCCTTATACGTATTTCGAGATTTACTTTGACCATTGTTTAGACCAATAGTATATGATATGTGTTACAAAGAGTATATTGTCGAACTCGTATTTGGAAGGAGTTTCCAGTAATATAATTTTTATACCTACATCTAATACAGTATTAATCTTACTGATGGTCAAAGTAAATCATGAAATGCGTATTAGGCCCTATACATCCAGATGGAGGGAGTATGAAACATTGAGTCTGGCTATCACAGCAGCCTGCATGAATTGGTGAAGATAAAGTACACTGCAATTCACAACAGCCTGCATGTCAGGCTAATATTAGCTAGTACAGGCTGCTGTAGCTACAGCATGGCTCTAAGGGCAGTCCCAGTGCACTATATCTTAAGCTATATCTGATGACATTAAATAGATGTTTACATATAGGAGTCTCAGTGCACTATATCTTACTGTTGTATATAAAACAACCCTCATTTAGTGTCTTTTCTGAGAGAAAAGTTATGAGATGTTTTGGATTTGGTGCTAAGATATATATCCAGATTAAGATGTGGTTGCTCCCTATTTCCTCATTAAATAGTGTCACATCAGATATTTACCAATGAAACTTTGTGAAGATACAAGCATTGGGAGTGCCCTAAAAAGTGCACAGCACATCACAGGCTGGAGCAGCGAAGGAGTGAGCTGCAATCTGGACCCACAACAGCTAGCACGGAGCAGGGGAGCCAGAACAATGGGAGAACATGGCTCTTAGGGCGTCTTTCTGATGTACATACGTGTCAGTGCTATGGTGCCCGGGATTGTAAGGCGTAGCCCTCGCCTTAGACATTTAGCACAGGACTACTATAGAGAAGATCCTTGGCTTGGCTGTGTGCTTCCTCTGCAGCGCGCTCCCTCCTGCGGTCCACCTGCCGGCCGCCTGTTATGCTCTCTCCTGCGGCTGTTCGCTGATATCGCCTCCTGTGCTGCCGTTGCCACCGCTGCTTGCCAAGGCTGAGGCTGTAAGCTGCTCGCCAAGGCTCTAGCTTTTGCTCCTTGTGCTGCTTGCCCGTGGCCCTCCGCCTGGCTCTCCCTACTTCTGCTACTAGCACTGCTTTGCTGCTGCTTTGCTCCCGCCGCTGCGTCTCCCAGCATGGCTCTCTCTGTCTGCTGCCCCGCGTGCAACTCTTCCTGCAGCTGCAGCTGCAGCTAGCATACTTGCCTGCTGCTGCTAGCGTACTACTCAGCCGCTGGTGTACTACTTAGGGTGTCTGGCTCCTATGTGTGCCTATTAGATTCCTTTAGCAAAAAAAAAAGTCATCCGACATCTGTTTTCCCTCCTCAATGTTATGTGATTCTTGACGGTGATCTTTTCCTTGACTCCGTCTCGCCCATGCACCTTCTATTGGTGTTGCACATGCTCATTCGCTAGTTGCTACTCATCGCTGCTCCTCCACCTGCACGGCCTCCTTCGTAGCCTCTCACACATCCACGATGGCTCTTGCATCTTCATCTTGTGTGTGCTTCCTAGCTTCTAGCTCTATATTTTCCGCTACGTCCACCAAATCCGTTGCTATTTCATATTTTTATGTCATCCTTGTCTAACAAATCTTGATACGCGAGCCTCCCTTTTCTCGCCATGGTCCTTTCTATACAATTTGTGGCCTTTTCTGGTCCTTGTTGTTTTATATGGGATTTTTGTGGCCTCTTTTTGCGTTGTCGCACCCATTCTCTTGCCGCCGAGCTTCTTTAGCCGCGGGTTTTCATGGGCTATGATTTTCTACGCAATGCTTCATTCTCTTGTGTTGTCTCAACATAGCTGGTCCCATGCCCGGGTAAAGGAGGAGGGTTGTGATAGGCTTGGCGAGCCAACGTCAAAAATTAGCCACTCTTATGGAGATGAAACCCAAAATAAAATTGTTGGGGCGTAACCCTCTCAGCAACGTGCCATATCGGTACCCGGGTGTGGTGTCAAATGGGCAAGGGCCGGGCACTCACCCCCTGGTGGCGCGCCATATCTTGATCTGGATACGCTGGCAAGTAAGCATCGTTGCATCCTTAGTGGCGCACTACATCGACTCGTTGGTGTAGTGGAAACTGAGCAAGGGTTTTTGCATTTGACTCGACGAGTGCGAAGGGTAAGGAAGATAGCCGAGCGTCGGAGGATCCGCTTAGGCAGCTGGAACGTAGGGTCCCTAGCAGTTAAGCTTCGAGAGCTAGTTGATATAGTGGTGAGGAGAGGTGTTGCTATCCGTCCAGAAACCAAATGGAGTGGACAAAAGGCAAAGGAGATGTAGGATACCGGATTCAAGCTGTGGTACACGGGGACGACTCCAAACAGAAATGGAATAGGCATCTTGAAGTATGGAGTGGTACACGGGGAGCCTCAAGTATGGAGTGGCAGACATTAAGAGGCATGGGGACCAGATTATCCTAGTCAAGCTGGTAGTTGGGACTTAGTTCTCAATGTTATCTGCGTGCATGCCCCGGAAGTAGGCCATGATGAGAACACCAAGAGCGAGTTCTGGGAAGGCGTGGAGGAGATGGCTAGGAGTGTAGCTATTGGTGTGAAGCTCTTCATATGAGGAGACCTCAATGGTCACGTGGGTACATCTAACACAGGTCTTGAAGGGGTGCATGGGACCTTTGGTCGTGGCATTAGGAATCAAGATGTCTTAAGCTTTGATCTAGCCTATGACATGATCGTAGCTAACACCCTCTTTAAAGAGAGAGAATCACACCTAGTGACTTTTAGTAGTGGTCAACACTAGCCAGATTGATTTCATCCTCTCGAAAAGAGAAGACATGTGTGCTTGCCTAGATAGTAAGGTGATATCTGCAGAGAGTGTTTTCCCTCAGCATAAAGCTTGTGGTGGTTGACTTCCACTTTCGGATTCATGTTCAGCGAGATTGTTGGGGAACGTAGTAATTTCAAAAAATTTCCTACGCACACGCAAGATCATGGTGATGCATAGCAACGAGAGGGGAGAGTGTTGTCTACGTACCCTCGTAGACCATTCGCGGAAGCGTTATATCAACGCGGTTGATGTAGTCGTACGTCTTCACGTCCGACTGATCCAAGTACCGAAAGCATGGCACCTCCGAGTTCTGCACACGTTCGGCTCGGTGACGTCGTCGCCTTCTCGATCCAGCAAGAGGGGCGAAGTAGTAGATGAGTTCCGGTAGCACGACGGCGTGGTGACGGTGTTGGTGAAGAACAATCTCTGCAGGGCTTCGCCTAAGCACTATGAAAACTATGACGGAGGATAAACTAGAGGGGACGGGGTTGCCGGCACACGGCTTGGTGTTTCTTGATGTGTCTTTGGTGCTAGCCCTACCCCTCTATTTATATGTTGAGCCCTGGGGTCGAAACTTGGAGTAAAAGCCTCCTCAAAGTCGGTTTCACCCGAAAGGCAAGAGTCCTTCTCGGACTCCAGGGCTAGACGCAGAGTTCCCGGCGTCTACCCCCTAGACGCCAGGGTTCCTGGCGTCTAGCCTCTGGTCTCCGCAAAACTTCCTTTTGCACTTTCCAAAAGCCTCGTGGGCTTTCCCCTTTGGCCCAGATAAAGTGTTCTCGTGCCCAAACATTTCGGAAAACATCCGGAACCCCTTCCGGTGAATTCCAGAACCCTTCCGGAGATCAAACACTACTATCCCATATATCAAACTTTATCTCCGGACCATTCCGGAGTTCCTAGTCATGTCTGTGATCTCATCCCGGACTCCGAACAACATTCGGTCATCAACATACATAACTCATATAGTACTATATCGTCAACGAACGTTAAGCGTGCGGACCCTACGGGTTCGAGAACTATGTAGACATGACCGAGACACCTCTCTGGCCAATAACCAATAGCGGGACCTGGATGCCCATATTGGCTCCTACATATTCTACGAAGATCTTTATCGGTCAGATCGTATAACAACATACGTTGTTCCCTTTGTCATCGGTATGTTACTTGCCCGAGATTCGATCGTCGGTATCTCAATACCTAGTTCAATCTCGTTACCGGCAAGTCTCTTTACTCGTTCCTTAATACATCATCCCGCAACTAACTCATTAGTTGCAATGCTTGCAAGGCTTATAGTGATGTGCATTACCGAGTGGGCCCAGAGATACCTCTCCGACAATCGGAGTGACAAATCCTAATCTCGAAATACGCCAACCCAACAAGTACCTTTGGAGACACCTGTAGAGCACCTTTATAATCACCCAGTTACGTTGTGACGTTTGGTGGCACACAAAGTGTTCCTCCGGTAAACGGGAGTTGCATAATCTCATAGTCATAGGAACATGTATAAGTCATGAAGAAAGCAATAGCAACAAACTAAACGATCAAGTGCTAAGCTAATGGAATGGGTCAAGTCAATCACATCATTCTCCTAATGATGTGATCCCGTTAATCAAATGACAACTCATGTCTATGGTTAGGAAACTTAACCATCTTTGATCAACGAGCTAGTCAAGTAGAGGCATACTAGTGACACTCTGTTTGTCTATGTATTCACACATGTATTATGTTTCCGGTTAATACAATTCTAGCATGAATAACAAACATTTATCATGAAATAAGGAAATAAATAATAACTTTATTATTGCCTCTAGGGCATATTTCCTTCAGAGATAAGCGTGCCAAAGTCGCTAGAACGAAGTGGTGGAAGCTCAGGGGGGGGGGGGGTAGCTTAGGCGTTCAAGGAGAGGGTCATTAAAGAGGTTCCATGGGAGGAAGGAGGTGATGCAGACAATATGTGGATGAAGATGGCAACTTGCATTCCTAAGTTGGCCTTAGAGGAGTTTGGAGTGTCCAGGGGAAGTAAAAGCGAAGCTAAAGATACCTGGTGGTGGAGATGATGTCCAGGCGGCTATTAAGGAGAAGAAAGAGTTTTTCAGACGCCTTTACCTTGATAGGAGTGCGGACAACAGGGAGAAGTACAAGGTGGCATAGAAGGCCGCAAAGCGAGCTGTGACTGAAGCAAGGGGTTCAGGTGTATGAGGACCTCTACCGGCGGTTAGGCACGAAGGAAGGCGCAAGGGACATCTATAAGATGGTCAAAATCTGAGAGAGGAAAACGAGTGGACAAGGGTGCATGGAAGCTTGCTATCCATGTGCTAGAACAATGAGTGGGTTGCGAGATCATATGGGTTTCAGCTCTAGCCTACCCCAACTTGTTTGGGACTAATGGCTTTGTTGTTGTTGCTTCATTATCTTGTGTGCCATCTTTTGATAACTCATCTTCTCTTGTTACTTATCTTGTATCTTCCACTGATGCGGTGTCTTCCTTCGATGCACCATCTTCTGGTTATCCCCTTTGGCTTGACTCGACAGGTTTTGAAGGCTCTCCATGCCACAATGACACTCTCAAGATGCGCTTCTTCAAATGCAGTGCTATAGAGCATCCAAGGGTGTGTGTTAAGTAGTGGTATTGGTCTAGGAGTCTGTATTAGGCTATGTTTTCTTCCTTGTACCCCATGTCTTGTGTGATTCCCCTTGGGCTATACAATAGAGATAAGTTGTATCGTAAAATAGTTTGTTTTCAATAAGGGAGCATCAGTCCTGTTAACTGGACTAATCACATTTTTGGTTTTCACGTGAGCTAACTGTTACCACTTTGTACCTGTTCCTCAGAAGAAGTTGGGCTATCTCCTAAAAATGACATAATCGGTGAACCTTGATATGAATTGTTCTAAAAGATTCACTTGATAGCATGCCTCTTGATTTATTTATTTTGTATTTCCTTGGCTTTGTATGTTTGAATTTAGCTATTTTGTCTGAATCATGTCTCTATCAATCTGAAGGCTGAGGCATCTCAAATGGAGAAAGATATGCAGAACATACAACAACAGATTGATTATCTTCATTCAAATGTTACAAGGTCTGTGACGCCCCCGATTCAATCGTAGACTAATCATACACGCAAACGTGTATGATCAAGATCAGGGACTCACAGGAAAATATCACAACACAACTCTACAAATAAAATAAATCATACAAACATCATATTACAAGCCAGGGGCCTCGAAGGCTCCAATACAAGAGCTCGGTCATAGACGAGTCAGTGGAAGCAACAATATCTGAGTACAGACATAAGTTAAACAAGTTGCCATAAGATGGCTAGCACAAACTGGGATACAATCGAAAGAGGCGTAGGCCTCCTGCCTGGGATCCTCCTAACTTCTCCAGGTCGTTGTCAGCGGGCTGCACGTAGTAGTAGGCACCTCCGGTATAGTAGGAGTCGTCGTCAACGGTGGCGTCTGGATCCTGGGCTCCAACATCTGGTTGCGACAGCCAGGTAGAAGGGATAGGGGAAAAGAAGGAGAAAGCAATCGTGAGTACTCATCCAAAGTACTCGCAAGCAGGGAGCTACACTACATATGCATGGGTATATGTGTAAAGGGGCCATATCGGTGGACTGAACTGCAGAATGCCGGAATAAAGGGGGGATAGCTAGTCCTATCGAAGACTACGCTTCTGGTAACCTCCATCTTGCAGCAGGAGAAGAGAGTAGATGGTAAGTTCACCAAGTAGCATCGTGTAGCATAATCCTAACCGATGATCCTCCCCTCGTCGCCCTGTGAGAGAGCGATCATCGGTTGTATCTGGCACTTGGAAGGATGTGTTTTATTAAGTATCCGGTTCTAGTTGTCATAAGGTCAAGGTACAACTCCAAGTCGTCCTGTTACCGAAGATCACGGCTATTCGAATAGATTAACTTCCCTGCAGGGGTGCACCACATAACCCAACACGCTCGATCCCATTTGGCCGGACACACTTTCTTGGGTCATGCCCGGCCTTGGAAGATCAACACGTCGCAGCCCTACCTAGGCACAACAGAGAGGTCAGCACGCCGGTCTAAATCCTATGGCGCAGGGGTCTGGGCCCATCGCCCATTGCACACCTGCACGTTGCGAACGCGGCCGGAAGCAGAACTAGCCCCCTTAATACAAGAGCAAGCTTACGGTCCAATCCGGTGCGCGCCACTCAGTCGCTGACGTCACGAAGGCTTCGGCTGATACCACGACGTCGAGTGCCCATAACTGTCCCCGCGTAGATGGTTAGTGCGTATAGGCCAGTAGCCAGACTCAGATCAAATACCAAGATCTCGTTAAACGTGTTATTTTGAAATAACCGCGAACGCCGACCAGGGCCAGGCCCACCTCTCTCCTAGGTGGTCTCAACCTGCCCTGTCGCTTCGCCACAAAGATCCACTCAGAGGGCCGACGGGACAAACGTCCTTTCAGACCCAATCTGTGGATCACTCGCGGGTACTCCTACGAGCCAACCTGACTTTTGTCATCACATGTATCATGTATAAAGTATATAGTATATACCCGTGATCACCTCCCGAGTGATCACGGCCCGATAGTATAGCATGGCAGACGGACAAGAATGTATGGCCACTGATGATAAACTAGCATCCTATACTAAGCATTAGGATTGCAGATAAAGGTAACAACAGTTGTAGCAAGGACAGGTTATGCATCAGGATAGGATGAACGGAAAGCAGTAACATGCTACACTACTCTAATGCAAGCAGTAGAGAGAAGAGTAGGCGATATCTGGTGATCAATGGGGGGGCTTGCCTGGTTGCTCTGGCAAGAGAGAGGGGTCGTCAACACCGTAGTCGTACTGGGTAGCAGCTGCGTCGGTCTCGGTGTCTAGCGAGAGAAGAGGGGGAAGAAACAATAAATATAATGCAAACAAATGCATGACGATGCATGACATGACAAGGCGTGATGTTAGGCGTGCCCTAACGCGGTACGAGGTGGTACAGGTGAAGGGGGGGAACATCCGGGAAAGTATTCCCGGTGTTTCGCGTTTTCGGACAAATGAATCGGAGGGGAAAAGTTGCGTGTTCGCTATGCTAGGGATGCGTGGCGGACGAACGGGCTGCGCATCCGGATTCGTCTCTTCATTTTGAGCAACTTTCACGTATAAAGTTTTTCCATCCGAATTACAGTTTATTTTATATTATTTTTCAAAATTTTAAATGATTTTCTAATTTTTTGAATTAATTAAATTCGAAAATAAATTAATATTTAATTGCTAAGTGTACACAGAGAAGTGTACACATCAGTGAGCTTTAAAGGCTGACAGGTGGGCCCAGCCCCCTGAGTCAGCAGGTCAAGTGTTGACCGGTTGACTAGTCAACAGGTCAAGTGTTGACCGGTTGACTAGTCAACAGGTCAACATGGGGCCCACCTGCCATTGACTGGGACTAGCCCAATCAGCAGCTTAACTGGTCAACTAGATAGAGGTGTGGCCCACATATAATTGACTCAAGGTTAATTGACCCAATAACTAAACTAACTAATGCAGGGGCTTACATGCATGTCGTTGGTGGATTCGGCTTGCCTGCTCTTTCTCCATGCTCTCATCTGTGCTCCCATTTTATCCTACGGCTGTTCTTTTTCCTTTTTCTTTTTCAATCTAATCATCTCCCTCCCCTGATTTTCAGAGAATGGGGCCGAGCCTTATTTTCTTTCAATCAAATCAAGTCATGTATGCGAAAACACGGATGGAAGCATGGGAAGAAAGCAGTCTCGTCCGTCGTTGGGCCACCATGCCAATTAACCACTAATTATCCTAATTAGATGGGCCGGCTCACTAGACACTAGCGGCTGTGCACGCACGGGGCGCACAAGCACCATGGCCGAGCACAAAGGCTCGTCAGGATTCGTTTGCGGGAGGAGCTGAAAGGCACGCGGGCCGGCAGTACACGCATGGACAGCGCTTCGGTCAGGGCAACGCCGCGGACGGCTGGAGCATCGAGCGCGCGGTCCTGGGGCGGTGGACGAGCAGCCGGCTGCAACGGCGCTAGCAACGGGTAGCGAGAGAACGCGGGCGGCCAAGTCAGCAGGTGCAGGTATGGGCGGCTGCGGGGCGCGGGTGGCAGAAGCAGCAGTCAGCGTAGGCAGCAGCGGCGACCGAGCATGAGTAGCAGCAGCAAGTAAGCAGCGACAGGAGTAGCAGCGAGGAGGAGTAGCAGTAGCGAACGGTCGTGGCTGCGGCGTGCGTACGCGGATGCAGAGCTACAGTTGGGACTATGACGAGCACAAGGCAAAGGCTACGGCTACAGATCGAAGGGGAAAATGAGGGGAATCGCCTAAGGAGCTCACCGCGAAGCTCGTGGACGTACTCAGGAGGTCGGGGCGGCCTGGAGCAGCAGCAACCGGCGACGAGATGCGGCGGCCGTGGACGAAGATGATGATGATAGCGACATGTGCAAGGCGTCCCTGCTCTATTCGAAGCGCGTAGGCGAAGGAGACATCGATGTTGGGGCTCTTGGACAATTTGGCGCGGCGCGGGACGGCTCCGGAGCACAGGATCGACGACGTGCGTTGCGGCAGTGGTTCGGTCGTGGACCAAATCGAGAAAGGTGAGCAGGAGAGGGGAGAACGAGAGAGGTTAGGGTTCGCAGGGGCGTCGAGGGGGTCTTATAGACGGCAGGGAGGCAGTGGATGGCCGGCGCGTGCACCCCTCCAGCTATGGCGCCGGTGGATGGCCACCACGCACCTCTGTCCTGTACAGAGGAAGGGGATGAACCCCATTGGGCTGGGCCATAGCACTGTTGCACATAGAGCCCACTACTACAACACTAGCTCGGCCCCTTTTTTAATTGTTTCTGTTTTATCCTATCTCCACTATTTTGTATTAACATTTGCTGCCCATTGACTTTTCTTAAATATGGTATTTTACACATAAATACTAGGCATTATTTTGAGCATGCCCACATAGTTTAGAGGCAATCGGAGTTAAATAAATAATTGTTTATTTCGAAAAGGCCATTTATTTGATGTTGGACCATTTATTAATTTACTAGGAATTTAGTTGTTAGTCAAATTAAGTTTGTTTCAACATGAAAATTGATCCAGGTAATTTATAGAATAATACGAACATTTTTTTTACTGTTTGAAGAATTAATAATTGACTTGCAATTTGGATTTGAATTTAGGTTTGATTTTCATCCAGGGGCAACTAGGCTTGGCAAACATGGTGATATGGCATCATTAGGTTGGAATTACTGTTGCTTAATTATCCAGGCGTCACAATTCTCCTCCACTACAAGAAATCTCGTCCCGAGATTTAAGAGGTAGAGTAAAGGGGAAAGACTAGGTTACGCAATTTCTATCGATTCTTCTTGGTCTTGCTTGCTCTTCTCGAAGAGGTCGATCCACTACGTTGATGCCTTCATTTCTCTGCTCCAGGTCATCATGATGAAATTGTCGTCCTTCCTTCAGGATCTTCACCATACTTACGAGAGGATAAGAGGGGAAAACTCTATAGGGACGGATTCTAACAGGATTGAGCATCAGACGGTTAACTCAAGGGAAGAAGCATAAGTATCTCTCGAATTGAAACTTAAGAAGATATTGAGAGCAAAGTAAGAGGTACCATGAGAAGTTTCAAACGGATAGGCGATCGTTCGATGCCTAATCAGACGATGAATGGGTTTCAGGGCAACGAGAATTAAGTATTGCGTCTGATACCAGAATAGATCACTAGGAAGGTGGCTCGTGAATTATCTACGAAACCAAGAGCAAGGGATAACTTTGTCAACAAGGTTTACAGGAGAGTGATATTGTTCTGTCAGTTTGGAAAATAGTTTATCATCAATAGCTTATTTTGACTGGAGGAATTGTTTCCATATCTATTGTTTACTGTAATTATATTACCTTTTGTATTTTATTTACTTAGTGGTACCCTGTCCCTCTATTGATGTATGAATGTGGGTATATGTGTTCCAGATAATGTAATTATGTATAATGTTATTATTAGAGAGTATATGTGTTTTGGATAATGTTATTCTCATAGAATATTTATCTTTTTTGCTAGTTCTCATATGTTATGCTTCTTTCTGATTCCTAATGCTTAATGTGAAAAAAAGAGCGACAGAGTGCGATCATGCACAGTAATAATTAGGCTTAACTATACATTTTCATGCACACATCAATTCTGATTTGATCTTATTTCAATTTCCAAATAGATTTGCACATGACACACAACACACAATGTATGAAAGAAAACCATGTCCACGCGATGCCCCTTACTCATAGTTGACGCTCCATTAACCCTGTCTGTTTATCACATTTCTCCATTTTGTTGAACTTTAAGAACATAGCTCTACTTGTTCAAAAAGATATTTTGAGCGAGGCTGAAAGTGCAGAGTTAGGGGTAAAATACATCTGGGTCTAAGTTCGATTGCCTGTTTAGGGGCTCTTCTGGTATGAAAATGCCAATTATCATGATTCTTGTCTTGAATTATTGGTTACTCTTGAATATGTACTAATAATACCATGTGTAGTAACTTGATGCAAATGATAATTTGGTATATCATTTAGCACTTGTTCTGATCTGCTGTATTTAGCAATAAACTTCATTAATCCACATTGCTTATATTATTATATTGTATTGTTTTATTATTTATAGCATGTCCCTTTAGTTTTGTCATCTTTTAGACTGGTAAACAGTCAAGCCAGGCGTCCACATCACCCATCGGACTGGGGCAAACGGCGGCCTCCTCGCGGCACAAACACCGGAGGCGTGTGAGAGAGGGGGTGTCACTGTTGAAGAGCATCCCATTGTAGTGCTTCCATAGCCATGAGAAGCAAAGGAGAATGAAGGTTGATACCAACCACTTAGGTTATAGCGAGGGAGAGACAGACGTCCTGTAGAGATCGAAGCGAGGCCTCGTGCGACGTCGGCGCACCAACAAACGCCCAGAAGTGCTAGGCGAAGGTGCACTGGAAGACTAGGTGATCTGCAGTCTTGCAGGGCGCCTCACACGGTGGACAACCGGCCTCGGCAGTGGAGGTGATGCTTTTTCGGAGCAACGCACTCCGGGTGTTGATCCGGCCCTGAACCAGGAGCCAAGTGAAGAAACGAACCCAGGAGGGGGCTTGCCTCCGCCATACGTAGTTGTGGAAGGTGGCGACCACCCCACCAAAAGAGCAGAGGTAGTAGAGCTGGGCGGTCTGGAACCCATGGGCAGGTAAGGAACAACGCTCAAGCACCTGGTCATCAGTTGAAGTGGACAGCTGAACCCTGTCTAGAGCCATCAGCAGGGCATTGAGATGACGAGCCCCAGCGGCGGTGAGGCGGGGGATGAGTTGGGACCACACCTCCAGCAAGGCCGCAGGCATCGAGACCATGACGCTCGTCACATGCGAGAACATGGTGGGCATAAAGCTACAAAGGGGGTCGACAGGCAGCCAGTTGTCGTGCCAGAAGGCGGCCCGTTCACCGTTGCCGACTGCAACAAAAGAGATAACCCTGTAGAGCGGCATGAGCTTGATGAGAGCACCCTAGTGGCTCCCAGGTAGCCGCGCGATCGCAACATCACAGACCGGCATCCGGTCCAACGCAGACTAGAGCCACACAGACCAGGGTGTGTTGTCGCTCGAGTGCAGCCGATGCAGGAGCTTCACAAGCAGGAACTTGTTTTGCGTCGTTAGGTCCTGGACATCAGAGTTCTCATCCAGCCTACTACTTTATTACTGTGACTGGGCATCCATATTCTCTGTCCTCTATTCTTCCTAGCACCTCCTACTGCTCTAGAGCTTGTGTTGACTCTGTGAAGTACAAAAGTCTGTATATGTCCCAAGTGCTTCATATTAGAACATGGAAACTTCAAAATTTGTTCCAAGTTTTGGGCCTTTTGGCCGTTTGTGAATTGCAAAATAAGGACAGAAGGTTTCCCTAATCTCTAAGACAATCTTTTTTTTTGGTACAATGGAAAAAAGATCTAAACCTAATCGGCTACTGATACAATGTTAGAGGAATAACAATTTAATCTATTGCCAAGGATCTAGGGCCTTGTGTTAGGAGATAAATTAGGAATTCGAAATACAAAAAGGAAATATAAGAAACTTAGTACAGTAAGTACCTCTCTGTAACAGCCTCAATGTTGACTAGTCTCTGCATCCTGAGTTCTTGAGTCTTGACCCAATCAATTCATTGATCCCTTTAGAAAATTAAGCAATTTGTTTGATCTTTTATGTCATTGATGCTAGTTCATTGGAGTAACTGTAATAATATTTGTTCTCGTTGCATCAAATAGCATGAATGCAAAATCGATTTGTTTCATATAGTATTGCTTTTTCTAGAATGTACTCCGTCCATTCCTAAATATAAGTCTTTCTAGAGCTTCCACTACGGACTAGATACGGAGCAAAATGAGTGAATCTACACTCTAAAGTACGTCTGTATACGTCCGTATTTAGTCCGCATTGAAATCTCTAAAAAGACTTATATTTAGGAACGAAGGGAGTAGGTTATAGCTGTATTACTTTTTCCAGACCTTAATAATGCTTGTTCCATGCAGCAAATTGCTAGTGAGTCCTGGTCCGTGGCAGTTGATCGCGCATGTGGGGGGCTTCTGGATGCATTTATTGTCACGTGTTATAAGGATATACATGTTTTGCGAGAATGTGCAAGTAAAGTGAATTTCAATAACCTTCGAATTATTGTGTATGATTTTACTAGGCCACGGTGAGATTAAAGGCCCTGTATCTTATTCAATATTCTGTTACATTTTGATGAATTCTAATTCTGTGACCTTCTATAGATTGATCATTCTGATGGTTCACTTCCTACAACAGAGCACCCTACGGTACTATCAGTTATTCAGTCAGAAAATCACACTGTGCTGAATGTATTGGTGGATCAGGTACTGCATTATATAATAATCTCAAACAACTACTCTGTTTGGTTCAGAAAAGTGGTCATTTATCATATGCTAAATACCAGGAGGCACAAAATTTGAGTATTATATAATGGAATTGGACTGCCTTTACCCCTACTTATGTCATATTTCAACCATTTGATATCTTCTGTACTATTGACTGTGCGGGTTGAGGATGGAAAAGTTGCAACAAGCCAACAACTGAAATCTTCCCTGAATGGATAATTATTTTGAAACTAATAATCCAAATAAACCTGACATCTGTTATGAAATAATTTTTAATTATGAGATATCAATAAGCATCACACTGTTTTTTTTGCCAGATCCTTCAGTTTGACATGTTATTATTAGAGCAACATTTGCAAAGTTCCTTTGTTTCAGGGGCATGCTGAAAGGCAGGTCCTGGTTAAAGATTATGAAGTCGGAAAATCTCTTGCATTTGATGATAGGATGCGGAATATAAAGGAAGTGTATACTTCTGATGGGGACTAAATGCAAGTCTCGGTGGTGATGCTCATATTAGTTTGGTCATATTCCAGCCATTTACTTGTTATATCAAGCAGTTTACCATAAATAATCCTTGCTAGAAGTAATTCTAGAATCCTTCTAGGCGTTTCTATCTCCATGTGCCGCCAAATATTCATGTAATTGCAGATTCCTGCTTATCAATTTAGATTTGATGAATTACCATCTTGCAATTTTAGCGGGAGTACTCCCCCTTCTGAAAAAAACATCTTGCAATTTTATTGGACCGACTAGCTCGAATGCACCGATACAGATACGGGTGTCAGTATCGGGCCAATACGGATACGTAAATTCGACATTTTGAAAAAGTGCCAATACAGATACGTTGTATTATTTTTAAATAATTGATTTAGTGTTGGCCCCTCCAGTTGATTTCTCTATGATTGTAACATGGCTCCACAATGGTGCCCTTAGATTTGTAGGTACAGTAGGAGGTTCAGCAGAGCCATCTGGAGGAGATGAGAATATGAGATCTTCAGAGATCAGAGGAGAAAGAAGAGGGGATGAGCTTGGCTCTGCAGGAGAAAAGGAGAGGAGAAGTGCACGTACCTGGCTGCTACGTGAGAGGGGACGTTGGTGAGGAGGAGCAGCAGCTCGTCGCCAGCTGGCCGCTGCCGGCGCCAGCCCTGGGTGAGGAGCTGCTAGGCACACAGACGCCGGTCGCCGCCTGGTGTGAGCTCGGGAGGGAGGAAAGAAACTGGGAGGGAAAGGATGGGGGGCATTGGGGTACTAGGATTGCTGGCTGCTTCTTAACTGGGAGTGGGCGCTTAGATGGGCTGAGCCGTATCCAAAACGAATTGAGAAAGTATCCTTCAAATATCTGAATTGTTTTAAATCATTCATTCACAGATACTCCATGGATACGTAGCGGGGGTGTATCGGTACTAGATACAATATAGGACACTGATTCGCTGGTCGCCTGAAGTATCGGTGCATTCGAGACGACTAGTGACTTGAGATCAGTTTCTGGAGTTCCCCAGTTGGTTTGATGGCACACGGGGTCATTTGGAGGGCCAACTAACCACAGTTCCCTGATTCGCAATCCGCTTGTTCATGAGTTGTTATTCATGCTTCGTCGCTTCCTATAAGTAGAGTTATTTGGAGTATGTGCATCTCTAATCGAAAAGCTTACCTCACATGCATTAGATGCAGAGCGAATGGTCAGAAATGATGGTCGGCAGACATACCATCATCGCCAACTTGGTCTTTTATTTTTTTTGAAACAGAGGCAAAAGATTTGCCTCATTCATTAATTAAGAAGGAGAGTTTTGATTACATGAGAACCGGCTTTACAACATAGCCCATCAACAAAAGGTGCAAACGAATTACTCTCGCGGCATGATGATGTTCAGATGTCTAGCCCCCGCGGTGACCCACGTCCTGGCCTCCTCCTGGATGAGTTTTAGAATGTAGTGTGGCGGCGTCGATTTCTTCTGGAAGACTCTAGCGTTTCTCTCATTCCAGATGACCCAACATACAAGCATGGTGAGTGAGGCCATGGCCTTCCTGTTTGTTGTATTTGGTTTGGACATGCTTGTCCACCAACACTTGATGTTGCGTTCCGTCCCCCATCTATTCATCTCCAGCGCCCCAAGTCCAAGCCATGCTTTGACCATTCTCCAAATACGCAGGGTAAACCAGTATTTAAAGAAGAGGTGACCGGATGTCTCGTTGGCCCTCCTGCAAAGGGCGCATAGGCCACAATTCTCCCAACCCTCTTCTGCAGCCTATCCGCAGTCCATATCCTGTTTTGGATGGCCAATCATGAGAAGAACTTGACCTTGGGAGGCGCCCAAACCTTCCAGATGGTCTTGTTCATGACTGTGGAGGTGGAGCCCAAGAATTGTGCCCTATAAGCAGAGCCTGCCGAGTATTCTCCATTTGCCTCAAATTTCCAAGTGATGTCGTCGTCAATGTCCATTTGTAATTGTATGTCTAGAAGCCGCACCCAGAGATCAACAAACTGGACAATGTGCCCCACCGTGAGGTCGGTAGAAGGGTTAATCTTGTGCACCCAAGCCTTGTCGCGCATGGCCTCCCTCATGCACCATTTTTTTCGCTTGCAGGCCGCAAAAATGAGTGGGGCAATATCCTTTGGCCTTTTCCCTCCCAGCCATGGCGCATCCCAGAAAGGTGTCTTCCCTCCGTTGCCCAAGGTGATGACTGTGGATGCGTAGAAAAGGTTCATATCCACCTCAGAGCATGGGTTGCCCAGGCCAACCCACAACTTAGACGGGTCCTTCCATGCCATCCAGGGCCATCTCAGCCTGAGAGCTCTCGCGAATTTCCCCAAATGGAGTATGCCAAGCCCACCGAGCTGTGTAGGGCGGCAGACTGTCTCCCAATTGACCTTGCATTTTGCTCCTGTAGTTGTGTCGCTAGCTGACCACAAAAATGCCCGCTCAATCTTGTTGATACTTTGCAGCACACCAGGGGGGATTGTGAGCGGAGTGATGTGGTAGACAACTTGTGAGGTGAGGACCGATTTCACCAAGGCCGCCCGCCCAATCGTGGTAATGTTCCGCCCCTGCCAGGGGGGCAATCTCGCCGCAACCTTATCCTCAAGGAGTTGAAAGTCAACCCTTTTGAGCTGCCAGATCGAAAGGGGGAGGCCCAGGTACTTCATCTGAAAGGATGTCCGCATAGCAGGAAGGCTGGCCAGAATGTCATCCAGGTTCATGTGACCACACCGAATAGCAACTACAGAGCTCTTTTGAAAGTTGGTTGACAGCCCGGTGACCTCGCCGAAATATCTGAGGATGGCAGCAAGGTTATGGACGTCCTCCCGCGTCGGCAAGATGAAAATCGCTGCGTCATCAGCATAGAGGGAGGTCCGAACAAGCGATGACGAAAAGCAAGGGAGAGAGAGGGTCTCCCTGCCTAAGTCCACAACCATGGAGGATCGGGGGCTCGGCAATACCGTTGAGAAGAACGCGTGACGATGAGGTGCAGAAAAGGGCAGCAATCCAATCCCGAAAGCGGTCCGGAAAGCCCAAGCGACGAAGCAGGTCCAAGATATATTCCCATCGCACCAAGTCGAAGGCCTTCCGAATGTCCAACTTGAAAAGCAAGGATGGGGTCTTGTTTCGGTGCAGTCGTCGTGCAAGGTTTCTGACGTACATGAAGTTGTCATGGATGCTTTTTTTTATGAAAGCACTTTGCGCGTTGGAGACCAAGTTGTTCATGAATGGGGCAAGACTAACAGACAACACCTTGGCAATGATCTTGGCGATAGCGTGAATGAGGCTGATGGGGCGGAAGTCCCAATCTCTTCCGCCCCATCCTTCTTCGGGAGCAAGACAATATTTGCCGAGTTCAGCCAGTGTAGGTTGGACGTTTGTAGGTTGCTGAATTGATGAATAACTCGCATGACATCGTCCTTGACAATGGGCCAACACTTCTTGAGAAAAACGCCCGTGAAGCCATCCGGCCCCGGGGCCTTCTCGCCCGGCATGAGGTTAATGGCAGCCATGGCCTCCAGGTGGCCGGGACGCAGCCGTTCGCGTGCTGCCCGTGACCACGACGGTGGCCGTGGTGACGACCAGAGGCGGGGACACGATGACCGCGATGGTCGGGATGGACACAGGCGTCGGCAAGCTGGAGCCTCTGACTCTTCCACCAGCCCTACCAAGAGTCCACGGGGTGGCTCTTCGCATTGCACGCACCCCCTCGACGCGGCGCGCTCGACTTCCCCCACGTCCGTCCTACCAACTCCGCCATCTCCGGTGTTAATGCCAGAGGAAGCTGCCGCGGTCGGAGGCACGGCTGTTAGCCCCGTCCTGCGCATCCTTCTGGTTCCAACCCCTGCCCCGACGCTGTCTGCCTCTTCCTCAACGCCAGCACGCCCACCAGGATACGAGCTCTCCACTCCGCTCAACTCGCCTCGTCAGGCTACTAGCCAGACACGCCCCTCGTTGGCCACGCCTCTTCATGTCACAAGCCAGCCAGCTCGCCGCACCCCATCGCCGACTTGCCACGGCCACGACAGCTTCGACGCCCTCTTCAAACAGCCGGAGGCTGCGCTCCTGTCTGCACCACCTCCTATGTCACGCGCGCAGATCACTCGAAGGAAGACCATGGCAGGCGTCACAATCAACTCCAGCATCGGCTTCTCCCTGCAGCGCACCGTTGCGCGCGCTAAGGAGCGACGGGCTGCTGCTCCGGTCTCGGTGGAGGCTGAGAAGCTCGTCTGCCGAAGCCTTGGGATCGTGCAAGACGGCAAAGATGTCACAAAGGATGCACTGGATGAACTGGGCCGCCGTTTCCAGCACGAGCTATCGCCGACAGTGATATCGGCGCTACGTGCTCTGTTCAAGCTTGATGACGAGGAGGCCACGGCTGTCGAAGACGCCCTGATCAGCCGTGGTGGTCAGGCTGCTCTGGACCACGAGGTGGTCGAGGCTACAGGAGTTGCCTGATTGTTCAACAGGCACCAACCGAAGCGAGTTTTAGCTAGTTTCCAATGTTATCCTTCTTAGCTCAAGTTAATTGTTCCAGTGATCGGTGGCCAAGCTTCCCTTGCCTCCCTGATGGTTGTAACCGTGTGTCGGCCTGCTGTACCTCTGTAGCTGGTTGTATCCTCGTTGTATTGCTTCCTAGTTTGATGAAGAATGCATGTGTTTGGCTACTTGCCTCTGCTGTGCACTGGAGCCTTCCCCAAGTCAGTCCACACTCCATTGCAGCTATGTCTTCACCTATTCCCTGTTCCACTGTGATGCAACCTTGCTGGGCGCTGTTCCACAGTGCCATGAGAACCATCGTTTCCCCATGACAGAACAAAAAATCGACTTCCTCAGTTGGAATGTGCGAGGGCTGAATGATCCTCATAGACGCGCGACGGTGCACGAGATGATCGCCTCCTCGTCCTGTCACATGGTTTGCCTCCAGGAGTCTAAACTGGAGGATGTTGACCAATTTGTTGCCACCTACCTAGGCGGAAATCGGCTACGGAGCTTCGCCCAATGGCCTGCGATGTGCACTAGAGGAGGCATGCTAATGCTTTGGGATGATAGTGTCGTCCGTATTTCGGATGTCCACACCTCCGAATTTTGCTTGTCGGTAACTGTCAACGTGCTTCACTCCGAGACGTCATTCAAGTTAACTACTGTCTATGGACCCACGGCTTCCAACAGAAAGGATGATTTCTTTGAGGACTTGATCGCCCAAAAGCCAACTACTGGAACCAAATGGATTGCCATGGGCGATTTCAACCAAATCTCAAGAGCCAGAGACAAAAACAATAGAAATGTCAACCGCAGCCGTATTAACCGCTTTCGTGATGCTCTCGACTCATGCGAACTCAAAGAAATTCACCTACAGAACAGACGTTTCACTTGGAGTAATGAGCGACAAAACCCCACTTTATGCAAGCTTGACTCGGTCTTCTGTAATGCTGATTGGGACATGCATTTTGGCTCGCACGTGCTCCACGCCATCTCTTCCTCACTCTCAGATCATTGTCCTCTCCTCCTCGCTGATGATAAAGGGCCAAAGCGACCAAGATGCTTCAAGTTTGAGAATTTCTGGACATGTCTTCCAGGCTTCCGAGACATCGTGCTCAAAGCTTGGGCGGATCCATGCGAGCATACTGAGCCTTGCCAACGGCTTTTCTTCAAGCTAAAGCACACAGGATGGCTCCTGGCTAAATGGAGCAAGGGTCTTTTCTCAAAGGTGAAGCTTCACCTGCATGCGGCCCTCTTCATCATCCTCCATCTCGACATTTCCCAGGAAACACGCCCACTCTCTATGGCGGAAAGGGACCTTCGAGGTCGCCTCAAGCGTCGAGTCATTTCCCTCGCCTCGGTTGAAAGGGCAAGAAAGAAGCAATGCGCTCGCATAGCAAATATCAGAGAGGGCGATGCCAATACCAAATTCTTCCACCTCAGAATAAATGGGCGCCGAAGGAAGAACCACATTCACCGACTAAAGAGAAATGGTGGATGGGTCACTGATCACAAGGTCAAAGAGGAAATCATCCATGAGCACTTTGCAGGGACATTGGGTGGAGGCCAACACAGCCAAAGGGACCTAAACTGGGAGAACCTCAACCTGAGGACGGTTGATCTGACCGGTATTGATGCCCCCATAACTTGGTCTTTTATAGGAGTAGAGAAGTTAGAGTATACACTCATGGAGTGTTTGGCTGGGCTGTGGCTTTAAAATAAGCAGCTGTTGTCTGTCGGTTATTGGAAAGCTGCTGTGAGGAGTAGAGCTATTTGGAGAGCTGGTTGTCTGGGATGTGACTAGTACAGTAACTAGAATACTCGTCCAATGCTGATATTCTGTTTATGTACTGATTTAATGACAATAACCTCATGTTTTCCCGATTTAGCTCTATTTCCCCGACTTGTGAGCTGTTGTATGCATAGTTTTAAATAGCGCGCTAAGCCTCTTAGCGGCGGTCCTCTTCTAAACGCCATAGCGGAGGTATAGGGCGCTATTTAAAATGTTTGTTCATTCGTTTGGACCAAAGTCTCTTAGCACAACACCTTGTGCAGGCAGTCACTTTGTCCACCCCCTCTCTCCTCCATTCTTTCCACTGAACTCCCTAAATTCACTACAGGAAAATTCCAGTTTCCCGTGTGTTAGCCTATTAGCCAAGTGCTTTTTTTCGGGCACCCGGCTTATGCTCCTCTAAGCCGAGTCTCGAGAAAAAAAACATCCGGTAAATACGAGGAACTCGGCTTATGGTCATCTATAAGCCGAGTTTCGCAAAAAAAGCTCACGGCTTATATGAAACACATGGTATCTATGGGAAAAGGCACCCGGCTTATAGCACACACTCGGCAAAGACATCTACCACGTGTCTGCAATGGCAGTGGTTGACGGCGCCGTTACGGAGCAGCCTATAAGCCGTGTGCCGAAACAAGCACTCGGCTTATAGGACATATAAGCCGTGTGTCCGAAGCAGGCACTCGGCTTATAGGACATATAAGCCTGTACCCGATGAAAGCACTAGGCTTATATATTTGTGCATTTTTTGTAACGCGTAACATTTGTGCGAAATTAGTTTAAGATGGTTTTCATTGCATTTATATTTACCACATAATTAGTATTATTATTCTAACCTATTTTCTGTCGACTAGTTTTCATGGATTTTATTTGTGAAATTCTTAATTTTAACGCCACTTTAATATTTTCATGACTCTTTCGACACCCTAGCGTACCCGTCACCACACTTCTAGACGTCTAAGAGGCCCCAACGCAAGATTTGGCGGCATGGCTAGCCCCCGGAAGCTGCCGTTCACAATTGTAGACACGCGAAGATCAATCCGCATAAAGGGAATTGTTCAGATACTTCTGCATCATAAAAAAATTATGAAAAATTATCATCCGTCCTATATCACATGTGCCCACGCCGTGTAAGAAAATCATGATTTTATCACGCTCCGAGTGTTCAATAATATTCATGCCGCACCGTTATCGCAGAACGTTTACTATACCCTGTCATCGCTGTCTGTGAGGGGGGCCACACCCGGAGCCGTGTGCTGCCTCCTCAGACATGCCACCGCCACACCTTAAGGCATATATGAGGGCACCACGCAATGATCCGGTGGCATTGCTACCCCCCAAGGCCCCTGTCCCGCCCAACCCTAGAGCGGTTGACCAGGAGATCTTACCCTTTGACTTTCACCAGACGGGCTTTGACTAATGGACCTCTCCACCCGCTGTGGTAGGTCAGTCCATAGGAACACTTCGGAACAAGCTAGTCCGGGCCAAACCCACCGCAAGATTCCCTTAGTGTCGACCCGACACGGCCGTTTCCCCCCTCCAGGTGCCGGCGGCGTCGCCGTCCGTGAAGGGGTCACACTCCGGAGATGCTTGTCGGGTGTTGGCAGCCGCCACCACACTTCTAGACGTGTAAGAGGCCCCGACGCAAGATTTGACGGCATGGCTAGCCCCCAGAGGCCGCCGGCCACAATGGTAGACACGCAAGAGCAATCCGCGTAGAGGGAAGTGTTCAGATACTTCTGCATCACCAAAAATTATGAAAAATTACCATCCGTACTATATCACATGTGCTCACGCCGTGTAAGAAAATCATGATTTTATCGCGCTCCGAGAGTATTCAATAATATTCATGCCGCACCGTTACCGCAGAATGTTTACTATACCATGTCATCGTCGTCCGTGAGGGGGGCCACACCCCGGAGCCGCATGCTACCTCTTCATACATGCCACCACACCTTAAGGCATGTATGAGGGCCCCGCGCGATGCTCCAGTGGCATTGCTACACCCCAAGGCCCTCGTCCCGCCAAACCCTGCAGCGTTTGACCAGGAGATCTAACCCTTTGACTTTCGTTGGACGGGCTTTGACCAATGGACCTCTCCACCCGGTTGTGGTAGGTCAGCCCATAGGAACACTTCGGAACAAGGTCCAGGCCAAACCCACCGCAAGATTCCCTCCGTGTCGACCCGACGCGGACGTTACCCCCCTCCAGGTGTCGGCGGTGGCGCCGTCCGTGAAGGGGGTCACACTCCGAAATGTGTGCCGGGTGTTGGCACCCGCCACCACACTTCTAGACATGTAAGAGGCCCCGACGCAAGATTTGGCGGCTTGGCTAGCCCCCGAAGGCCGCCGGCCACAATCGTAGACACGCAACAACAATCCGCGTAGAGGGAAGTGTTCAGATATTTCTGCATCGCCAAAATTATGAAAAATTACCATCCATCCAATATCACATGTTTCCACGCAATGTAAGAAAATCATGATTTTATCGCGCTCCAAGTATTCAATAATATTCACGCCGCACCGTTACCGCAGAACGTTTACTATACCGTGTCATCGTCGTCCATGAGGGGGGCCACACCCCGGAGCCTCGTGCTACCTCTTCAGACATGCCACCACACCTTAAGGCATGTATGAGGGCCCTGCGCGATGCTCCCGTGGCATTGCTACCCTCCAAGGCCCCGTCCCGCCAAACCCTGCAGCAGTTGACCAGGAGATCTAACCCTCTGACTTTCGCCGGACGAGCTTTGACCAACGGACCTCTTCACCCGGTTGTGGTAGGTCAGCCCATAGGAACACTTCGGAACAAGGTCCGGGCCAAACCCACCGCAAGATTCCCTCCGTGTCGATCCGACGCGGCCGTTACCCCCCTCCAGGTGCCGGCGGCGGCGCCATCCGTGAAGGGGGTCACACTTCGAAGACGCGTGTCGGGTGTTGGCACCCGCCACCACACTTCTAGACATGTAAGAGGCCCCAACGCAAGATTTGGCGGCATGGCTAGCCCCCGAAGGCCGCCGGCCACAATCATAAACACGCAAGAGCAATCCGCGTAGAGGGAAGTGTTCAGATACTTCTGCATCACCAAAAATTATGAAAAATTACCATCCGTCCTATATCACATGTGCCCATGCCGTGTAAGAAAATCATGATTTTATCATGCTCCGAGTATTCAATAATGTTCACGTTGCACCGTTACCACGGAACGTTTACTATACCGTGTCATCGTCGTCCGTGAGGGGGGGCACACCCAGGAGTTGCGTGCTACCTCTTTAGACATGCCACCACACCTTAAGGCATGTATGAGGGCCCCGCACGATGCTCCGGTGGCATTGCTACCCCCCAAGGCCCCCGTCCCGCCAAACCCTTGGAGCGGTTGACCAGGAGATCTAACCCTTTGACTTTCGCAGGAAGGGCTTTGACCAACGGACCTCTCCACCTGGTTGTGGTAGGTCAGCCCATAGAAACACTTCAGAACAAGGTCCGGGCCAAACCCACTGCAAGATTCCCTCCGTGTCGACCCGACGCGGCCGTTTCCCCCCTCCAAGTGCCGGCGGCGGCGCCGTCCGTGAAAGGGGTCACACTCCGAAGACGCGTGCCTCGTGTTGGCACCCGTCACCACACTTCTAGATGTGTAAGAGGCCCTGACGCAAGATTTGGCGGCATGGCTAGCCCCCGGAGGCCGCCGGCCACAATCGTAGACACGCAAGAGCAATCCGCGTAGAGGGAAGTGTTCAGATACTTCTGCATCAACAAAAAATATGAAAAATTACCATCTATCCTATATCACATGTCGTCCGTGTAAGAAAATCATGATTTTATCGCGCTCCGAGTATTCAATAATATTCACGCCGCACCGTTACTGCAGAACGTTTACTATACCGTGTCATCGTCGTCCGTGAGGGGGCCACACCCCGGAGCCGCGTGCTGCCTCTTCAGACATGCCACCACAGCTTAAGGCATGTATGAGGGCCCCGTGCGATGCTCCAGTGGCATTGCTACCCCCAAGGCCCCCGTCCTACCAAACCCTGTAGCAATTGACCAGGAGATCTAACCCTTTGACTTTCATCGGACGGGCTTTGACGAATGGACCTCTCCACCCGGTAGTGGTAGGTCAGCCCATAGGAACACTTCGGAACAAGGTCCGGGCCAAACCCATTGCAAGATCCGCTCTGTGTTGACCCGACGCGACCGTTACACCCCTCCAGGTGCCGGCGGGGGCGCCGTCCGTGAAGGGGGTCACACTCCGGCGCCGAAACACTAGCAGTGCAATAAATGTCTCAAATATTCTAGGCGGGTCCGAAAAATGCGTGGGCCTGACACGTGTCATTGGATGGCCTTCTTTGAGAGCACAAGAAGTTCCGAGGCCAACGGAGTAACAGGGCCCACACTACTTTCACAAACCCGACTTGTTCCCTCTCGGTACCTAGAGATTACATCGGATATGTCGTGGTTTACAGGTGGCCTCAGGTGAGGCCTACTCGAAACAGGCCCAAACTTTTACCACACCCTACAGGGGCCATGTGATGACACCGTGCCAGCTCTCGAGGGTTTCCGACATTATATAATTTTCCAAGGATTTAAGCGGTTGGATCAGGCATGGAGCCGAGGTAATTTTGCCCCCCGGTGGCTAGGCCTGCCCCTCCCTCGCCTGCAAAAGGCCTACGCATGTCGCAAAGACATCACATAGGATTTTATATGCCGCTTCTGGGCATGATTTCATGTTCCGCCTTGCAGATCTGCAATTTCCGGCTCCAAAACCCTAACAGTGCAACAAATGTCTCAAATATTCTAGGCGGGCCCGAAAAATACGGGGGCCTGACACGTGTCATTCGATGGCCTTCTTTGGGAGCACGAGAAGTTTCGAGGCCAACTGAGCAATAGGGCCCACACTTCCCTCACAAACCCGACTCGTTCCCTCTCGATACCTAGAGACTATATCGAAGATGGTGTGGTTTACAAGCGGCCACAGGTGAGGTCTACTTGAAACACGCCCAAACTTTTACCAGAATATTGACTGATATTTTAAAGAGTGGAAATAATGAAATAAGGGAAGAGGGTATCATTTATAAAAACAATGAAATAAAAATAAAATAAGAGTACAATAAAAAGAAAACTAAAATAAGTATCTAAAAATACAATAAAATGAAACACATAAATTACTAAAAGTAAAATTAATAAACTTTTTGTATTGAAATAAAACAAAAATAAAAAATATTTTTATAAACCGTGTGTTTTTCCTATGGAACTAGGCTTACCCTTCTACACCAGGCTTATCAGTGAGCGCGGGACTTAGCGAAAATAAACGCGCGGAGACCTCATTTTGGCCCAAATCGACCCGCCCATTATCTCTTCCCCGCGCCTCCCGTCTCAACCCCTCGCCCTCCCCTGTCTCCCCCCACGCGCCGCTCCTCTCCTCGCGCCGCCGTCCATCCTCCATCCACCGGCCGCCTCGCCGTCACCCCGCCTGGCGCCGCCCTCTCCTCGGCGCACAGATCCCCCCGCCTCCTCTCCATCCCCGAGCATGGGGAGCCCCTAGCCGGCCCTCCCACCGGCGCCGCCGCCCCTCCCCGTTCGCTAGGGTTCAAGCCGTCCGGCCATCTCCAATGCCCCACCCTCCCTCCGCCGGTGCACAGATCCCCCCCCCCCGCCCCCTCCCCGAGCATGGGGAGCCCCGAGCTGGCCCTCCCATCGGCGCCGCCGCCTCTCCCCGTTCGATAGGGTTGAGGTCGTCCAGCCATCTCGGCTGCCCCACCCTCCCTCCACCGGCAAGTCTCTCTCTCTCTCTCTCTCTCTCTGACATCATCTTTCTCTGTTGACCAGGGCCCGGCTCCTTAGGCGGCAAGGTGCTCCGGCGTGCCCCTGCTGATCTCCTGCTCGTGGAACAACTACATCAGCAGGAACACATGATGCATCTGGTTTTGGTTCCCCTCCCTCCCACAATTGCATCTTCAGAACACCTGCATCACACACATACACACAGTGCTCAGGGTTTATAAAACGGGGAACACCGCACCCCGCACACACCGCCGACCGAATTCCCACCGTACTGCCTGGGCAGCGTTGTCGCCGTCGTGCGTGGGGAAACCAGCACTGTACCATGGTCAAGTGCACTGAGCTCATCCATTGTGGTTTAGATCAGCTTTTGCCTTTCCTTGAATGCTCTTGTTCATATTTATGCATGTTTCCTGATTCCCCTTTTCTCATCTGTGATGTGATGCTCATATGAAAAGGAAGAGTAAGAAGAAATCTATGAAAGATGGTAAATTGGCAATAGAAGAACATGTAGGTGTAGAAGCTGGTTGATGCTGGCAATTGGACTCTTATCTCAGAGTAAATTAGCTTCAGATATCAGAATAGTACACTGGTTCAGAAATCAGAATAACTACTATCTGGGTGCAACTTGCTGGCAGGGCAGTTAAATTAGATATCTTATTTTTCATTGTATCTTGCTTATTACTTTTACAAATTAGTCTTCAAGACAATCTTCTGTTGTTGCATTCCAGCAAGTTAGCTTACAGCCGAAGATAGTTTATTCAATCCAAATGGTGTAGGTCGAACAAAACTTATGGCTGGGGTAAAAATATTTGTGGTGATCAGCATCTTCCTCTCGCTTCGCTGTTAAGATGTCGACGCGGCGCTACGCACCGGATGATTTATACTATTACCATGTTTTTTATGTTGGGTCTGAGAAACTAGAGAATTCATGCCTCTTTGCCATGCCAAGAGTATTCTAGGGATTTCTTATGAATATACTGTATGTAATATGGGTGGCTATTTTGATTAAGAGATCAATTTTTATGCAGGTTTATCTACACTCTTCTCAGCCTGGGAATCATCATGTGCTTGCTGACCTGCTCTGGCCACATCGCCGCTGAAACTGCAAACAGCCCCTGCCTGTCTTGTGTATCCTTGGAAGCGTCTGATACTAGGAGTTGCGTTATCCTATTTAAGTGTGCTTACATGGCAGCTGCTACTGGTTTAACAAAATTCCTCAAAGCCTTTTGCGTTGTCACATAAAGACCAAACCTTGCGTGCTTTTTTCCAGATATATCCATTTCAAAAATATAAATGATATTTCAAAAAGAGGGTCACGTCTCTAGCAGTTAAGTTTTGAACTGGAACTGTTGACTCCTAATAATAGTTTGCTGAAACCTTAAGTCCCAGTTGTGTTCTTGGAGCTCTGTGACCTTAGATGTACTGTGTCTTGGTGATATGGACTATTTTGCCTTAACCTGCCATGTATGTAGCACGTGATCTTTGTATTCTTGCTTGTGATACTGGAAGCTGCAATCGCCGCCGATGTATTTCTGAATAGCTACTGGGAGGAGGTAAGGAGCACTTCAGCTGCTATATACTTGATATTTCTGTGTGTATTTTAGAACCAAAATAAGGTCTCTTTTGTCGCCAATTTTTTTGATGGAATGGAAGTCGTCTTAAGAACAAAATAAAATTATGACTGGTCGAACCTGAGAAAGTTTACTTCTAAAATATATCCATATGTCATCTTAAGAATAAAATGAAATTATGTCTGCTTGAACCTGAGAAAGTTTCCTTCTAAAAATATGCCCATATGTAGTTTGCATAGTATGGCCTTTTCTTTTCACGTAGTATGAGAAATACATGCAGTGCTCTACTTAAGATATTCTCTTCAAAATGACATCTCTAAAATTACTTGATCGCAGATCATTATTGAGACATGTTTGTTGCATATTTTTCCTTTTTATTTTTCACCCTTGCATCGAGTGGCTTATTTATCAGGTCTGTTTTATGTTATTTTCTTTGTTCCAATATAAATATTCATTTTAAAGGTTCGCTTACTGGTGTTCTAATTTGTGATTTCTTGCCCTACTTTTGGCAGTACCTCCATCAAAATTAGAAAGACGTTTTAGTAATGTTGTGTTTTTTGGGCCATGCTTGTGGATATATTCACTCCGTTCTTGAATATAAGCCTTTTAGAGATTCCATGCAATTTATAAATTATAATTTGAGTGATGTCTCATCCTTCTCATTTGCTGTCCAGTTTTTTCTTAGAGCAATGGTCTTATGATTCTGTTTGTATCTAATGCCATTTTCTATGTTTTTCTTACTTATTTTCAGGACAAATCCCACCAGACTTGGCTCTAATTGAAGTTATCATAAGAGTAAGTAATCAGCACTTGTTGTTCTGTTTTCTGATTCTATTGGGAAAGCTCAAAATTTGCAGTGTAAGATCAAACTTTTGCTTGCAGAATATTGAATGTGCGCTAAAAAGTATGTAGATTTACTCATGAGGGCAGAATCCTGTGAATTTCTTTTAAATCGATTACTCAATTAGGAATAATAACTTACATGATAGACATTTTATTTTATGACACCCGTGATGAGGACATGTGGTGCGTAAATTCTATTCATAAGTTCTGAGGCCATAAATTATATCCTCGCTGTCCAGTTAAACACAGTGTTATATGAATCTCCATCAGCAGATCCTTGCAGCGCAACACGCAGGGTGAGCCAGATGGCATGGCGTTCAAACAAAGCCATATTTTTATTTAGTCTACTATATAATGTACTGCTATCACTATATGACATAGAAGAACCATATAAATCTGTTATCCTGGACTGCCATTGGCTTGCTTTTGGTGTATCAGTGTATTTTTGAACTGGATGAAGAAAACCTATCACCATATGTAATCGACTTGGTACTACGGTACCATTTTCTATGAGATGCATGTATTCTTCTTGCTCCTACCTCTTTCATTACAAAATATCAAATGTTGGGTCAACCCGAGACAGGCAGCGCGCCCCAAAGTAGTATTACGTTGCTGTGGCTATGTCACAGATGCATAATTTTGTATATGTGTGCTCAAACATAGGGTTGGACAGGGCAAACTCCCTATATTGGATACAATTATGTTATCTATAAAAGCAATTTCATGCTTTCATGCATTAAAATGATCTATTCTTGCAACAATATGTACTTTGTTTACTTGAGCCAGGCACCGCGTGCGAATGCGTGTTTTAGATTGATAAACACAACTGCATTATGTTATTTTTTATATTTACAATGCTTCAATGATTGTATTATCGGGTGGGATATGACTATACCCGACAGCACCGCTGTCGGGTGCGGCAAGTCGCAGTTTCTACCTACTTGTTGATAGTAGAGCCCACAATTGTTGATGCTTATATTGTTCATACTTCTTAGCTTCAATTTGAACCTTATATGTTGATGCTTGTTGACTCTTATGCCTTATCGATCATTTGAAACTTGACTTTGGAAACTCATGTGTTTGGTAATGGACTTATAGGTCTGCATCGTGGATGCCGTTGACGGTGGGCATACATGCTATAGTGGAGCTCATTGCATCTTTGAGCTTCATGCTTTGTGTGAACTTGGAACTCGTGCTTTTGTTTGTGAAACCTTGTTGGATATGTACGCATGTGTGGACTCGGAACTTATGGTCCTTTTGTTTGCGAACTATTGTTGCATATATACGCATGTGTGGACTTTCGTTGGATATATATTGCTTGCTGGATCTATATATTGCTGCATATATATTGTTGGTCATTTTGCTTGCTGGATCAATATATTGCTGGATATATATTGTTGGTCTTCTTGCTTGCTGGATCAATATATTGCTGGATATATATTGTTGGTCATTTTGCTTGCTGGATGGATCAATATATTGCTGGATATATAAGCCATCTTGCTGCTGCTCGCTGAAGCATGCAGGGAAAAAAAATGCTATTTGGCATATAAACCGAGTGTCCCAGGGACATGGCACCCGGCTTATAGGCATATTATGCCACGGGGAGCTTTATAAGCCGAGTGTTCCAGATAGATGCAGGCACCCGGCTTATAGGATATGTTTAACAGTGGATGTCCTATAAGCCGTGTACAAAGGCACCCGGCTTATATTTAAACCGTGCAGCTTGTGCAGACACAAGGTTTATATTTAAACCGTGCGGCTCGCTTAGGCACTCGGTTTACACTTAAACCATGCAGTGCTCGTGGGCACTTGGTTTATATTTAAACCGTGCGGCTCAGTTAGGCACTCGGTTTATATTTAAACCATGTAGCGTTAAAGGGCACTCGGTTTATACGGATGGTGATATGTGGCCGTTATCTCCCGGCTGCCGTCATGTTACTTTAGTAAGCCGAGAGCCTCGTATAAACACACGGCTTATACATAAATCGAGTGTTTTCTTACTGGCACTCGGCTTATAGTGTATAAGCCGATCAAATGTAAACCGTGTCATATAAGCCGGGAGTTTGACTCGGCTTACATATAAACCGAGTTTATATCGACATAAGCTGAGTTCTTTGGGTACACGGCTTTAACGTTTTTTCCTGTAGTGATTGCTCATGCGGCAAGTTGAGGTTGCTTCCTCCAGTTAGTGCAGTTATGTAATGAGACACATATATTTAGTTCACCTCTTGATAACATGATAAAAAGGTGAGAAAATTCGGGGAAGTAAACGCTTCTATAGAAGCATCTCATAAACTGATTTTTCCCGAAGCAGAGCTCACCAGTGTTGCTATGTCTCGTGTGTTTCAACTCTCACGGCAGTTTTACAGTTTACTGACGAATTCTCTGTTCATGAACTTTTGGGAAATAAAACATCATGCAAATTGCTAGATACTCTCTCCGTCTGGGTTTAAAAGGCCGGAGGGCCATGAAGCCATGTCCTGATTTTTAGGCGAGGTATAATTAAGATCCTACTTTTTTGCTGGATTCAATTGGGGTTTTCTTCGCTGATTTAATTATCGAGAGAAAATGCGATGCATGCAAAAGCTAGGGGCGAGGCTGCATGCAGAATTAGCCAAAGCATGGCTGAATTAAATGGACTCCTTCTCATTGGTGCATGCGGCCAGTGGAGGATGCAGAAAAAAGATTCTTTCCGTAACTAACAATGGATTAATTCCTCCTTGGTTCAGTGTTTTGGCTCATAGGCTTTTTAAACACGGGCGGATGAAGTAACTTATTTCGCTTAGGAAATGAGCATGCTGTGATCTGTTCATTCTTTGATGATTCTGCTGCCGTCGAATTTTTCTTGTAGATTTTCTAGACGTGCTGTTCAGACTTTTTATCCTCCTGCAAGCAAAAAAGGAAGACCTAATCGTTTGTGCAGTTCACTGGGAGAAAAAAATTGCTGAACTGAAGAATGAAGCAGAAGGTATTCAAAGAACAATCATGGAAAAGAACGGTCAGAAAAGCAAGTTAGTTAAAGATCGATGTGACCTTGAACAGAAAATAGCAGATTCGAAGGTAAAATTCTTATTGATGTGCAATGCATTTCAATTATCTCGTAACTTGCCATGTTGCTTCGCAGAGAAAACGAGAACCTGATGAGCATCGTTTAGAGAAAAAAATACTGGAACTTGATGACGCCAAGAGAGCTTTTGCTGAAATTAATAGATATGCTGCTGTGGATAACACTGAACTAGAGGAGGACATAAAGGTTTGCTCCCTTTTTCCTTTCTTGAGGAACCATCTATCTCATTTCACTGCACTAGGTATAATGATCCTCGTTATCTAAGCAAAAAATTTATCAGTTTTGTCATATTACCATTTTCTGCAGAAAGAGAAGAATATCATTGTGGAGAGCGAACAATTACTTCAGAAGATTACTGTGAAGTTAGCAGCGGCTTCACGAGAAGTGAACGATAGAAGAGAAGCTTACAAGACCTTTATGGGTATGATAATTTACTGGCATGTGCACTGTGAAGTTGTTTAGCATTTGAGTTTTTACATTTCGATCTTATATTTGTGAACAGAGGGAGTACAACTTAGAGCAGTTTCTAGCTGGAACTTGTTTCTCAAGTAATTTTTTTTCTGCATTCCAAATTTACATAGGTTTCTTTCATTTACGATAGACTCTAGTATTTAGAAACAATTAGCCTCTTCCTAAGGCAAGCACTAGTTTTCTATTCTTTCTATTGAAATTTATGGATGGGCCTTGAACTCTTGAGGCCTACCTCATCCTTTTTTACCGAAAAGGAGGTTAAACCCCCCGGCCTTTGCATCCCAGGATGCACACAGCCATCTTTATTATATTATTCAACAGATCTAGACAAAATAAATATATGGATCAACCCAAAGCCACCTTGCTGGTGACCTATGTCATTGGCGCCACCACGACGCCAAACAGAGCCACCGCCCTGCACTCGTTCATCAAGACGCGTCTGTCGCTGAATGCCGCCGAGACCCACCGTCGTTGACGTGGTAGATGCCACACCGCTCCACCTCGTGATGACTCTAGCAAGCATCTACTCCAAAACGATGCCCTCAAGAGGGATAACGACACCAAAATCGTCGCCATCGTCTAGGAGATCCAGATCAAGGGTTTCCCCTCGTAACAGCCCGAGCTAGGAGATGATGACTGCAGCGACGATGCCTTCAACAAGGTAACGAACATAGACATCGCCCGCCACGACCGAGGTCAGAGCTTGGTTTTCACTGGGGCCTTTTCTCCCTAACTCCCAGCCGAATGGATCGCCACCAAGTCGCTCAGATCGGCTCCGCGCAACCATCAAGCCACCACCACTGCTTGGCGTGGGATGCAAGGATCTCCCACCACTAAATCTGAGAACGGCTTAATAACTGGACCATAACTAAACTATGCCCGTACACGTATCTCTCTAAATGAAACCTGAACCATAACCAGCTAATACCATTTTCAGCCTAACCAAAACTGCACCCAATAAATTTTCCACCCAAACCGGTTCACACCCAGTACATAACCATGGGTATAAAGTATAAACCCAATACATAACCATATTCAACTTCAGTTTAACAGTAACATGCCAAACAATAATTTAACAGAAACATTCAACTACAGTTTTACAGTGACATGTCGTTTCTGAATAGGCTACTACTGGTTAGGCTACTTTCTCTGCCACACTGAAACAGAACAAAGTAGAACATCAAACAAACAGCGGCAATAGAACAAACAAGCAATATTGGCAGAATCATCAGCATCTTCGTCGTCGGCATATGTGAGATGACTTTACTGCTTGATAAGGTCCGTATCTCACAAACCAAGCTGCAACACTTTTGGACCACCATGCTAAACCACTGTTGCATCACAGAGAGAATTCTATTAGATCAATACAAAACCACAATTCCATATAAAAATCAGTGATAAGCATATCTACAGTATGGATGCATCCAGCCAATAAAACAAAATATGTTTTTTCTATCAATGAAAAAAGATGAGAAATGAAACTAGCTACTGTAATTGGCAACAACAAACTTTTGTTTCTGGGGTCCTAGAATGCCAGTTATGAGCTTTTAAAGATTTAAAGACATATTTTTTTAAGTACATCATCTTTTATTTCTAAGCAACAATACTGACTATGCTCATGATTTGTGTTGCTACCGTACAACTTAAACCACCCATCTCCACAGCAGTACAACTCCAAACAGAACCTGTGTACTTGGTCATGCTAGTACAGTGAATTTTACTCTGACTTTAAAACTGAATTTCATCAGGTTTGCCTCTTGTATGCAGCTTCCAGGCATTATGTTCTTTAAGTCTTGGATCAACAACATCAACATGTTGGCGTGACACCATCCAAATCATCAGGGTAATGAAGAATGCAAATCACAGAGGAGAGGAAAGGACAGGTGAGATTACCTTACTCCTTGGGGAGGTCGTGGACAGAGGAGAGGAGGAGCAGTAGCAGCAAGCTTGGACTGGATGACGGCGCCATAGACGAACTTGAGGGCAGGGGCACAGGATGCTCCTCGTTGATGGGGGAGGGGAGGCGAGCGGGAGGAGGGGAGGGGCTCGACGAGGGGACGCGGCGAGGTCGTGGGCGGAGGCGAACCCTAGCCGCCATGCGCACGAGTGCTGCAGCTAGGTGGAGTACCCCCTGCCGGAGACGATGGAGCAGGTGGCCGGCGCCGTGGTCGGTGAGACAGGATGTGCCGTCGAGGGAACCGGCCAGGCCTGCGAGGGAGAGCGCGAGGAGGAGCACCCCGTGTGCAAGGAGGAGGCCCGTCGGCGAGGCGGCGCCGCCGTCTGAGGAGGCGGCCGGCGGCGGTGGAGGCCTGGACCCTGGAGGATGGAGGGAGGGAGAGAGATGGAATCGGGGTTGCGGTGTCGCCTTGAGTTAGCGTGAATGCGTGATTCGGCTTTCTCCGGGTCGAGGAACCGGTTGGACCTACAGTTTACACCCGTGTTAGACTAAACTTGTTAGGGTTTTTATCATTTATGCCACCGGTTGTGTCTCACTACTCAGTTTTGCCACTAGGAATTTTCAACTGCTCAAAAATGCCATCGCTTCGTTAGACACATGCTAAAAAATGCCACTGGACATCATTATTGTGGTCTCAAATCTCTTTTGCCATGTTATAATGACATAAATACCTATGAATCAACATGCCAGCTCTCCCTCTATCTCACTACAATAAAATGCGGGGTCCATTTGTTCCCAACAACGTTCTTATTTTCCTGTAAAATTATTCGCTTGGTTACTCCTGACAAGTGGGGCCACATTTATCATTGTGAGATAGAGAGAACTAACATATGGGTCTAGGCTTATTTTTGTCATATAACATGGTCGACGGGTTTGACGTGAAAATAGCAGTGTCTAATGGCATCTTTGAGCAAACATCTAACGGAATGATGGCATTTTTGAGATATCTAATGGCATTTTTGAGCAAGCATCTCACGAATCGATGGCATTTTTAAGTAGTTGTAACTTTTAATGGCAAAACTGAGTAGTGGGACACAACTAGTGACAGAAATGATAAAAACCCAACTTGTTAAGCCCATAACCAACTATACCTAACTTAGTTTTTCTAAGTACCCAAAACCAAACCAAACTAAGAAAAGCTTAGCCCTAAAAAAACTGAACCGATCAAAACCAGAAGAAAAACCAAACCATTTTACCCGTTTATTTAAAAACTGTTCTCAGATTTACCCACCACCGACCATCGGCTGGCCAATCACCCACGAAAGGAGATCACTGCCATCAAGTCCGGTGTTGGTTCCTCGATGATCTCGCACAGCATGCAAGCCGCACACCCAAACTCGCATGTGCGCTGCGGCTGGAGTGATGTTTAACGTACCGGCATGGCGCAGCCCGTATGCCCATCTGGGCCGAGATCAGGCCCGCCCGTTGCTAGCAGCCTCGCCACCACCGCATTTGGCCAACGCCAACCTGCCGCACACCCGCCAGAGGAGTCGGCTGTTGGAACTCGCACTGCTTGCCGTCGGTCAGATCAACGTCGAACGCCGGTGCAACTAGCCAGAACAAGCACGTACGCAGCTAGCTAAGCACACAAGCAGGTAGATGGATGCTTTTCACGCAGGCTAGCTTATAAAGCGAACTAATCTCCGGCGGCTAGGTTAATCGATCTGTAGGGACAAGAAAAACACAGCACGCATAACGGCATAAGATTGATCTTTTTTCCCCTCTGCCGTAGCTTCCCTGGGGATTTTCTCCTTTATTTATAATAGCTGAATTACAAAGACTCCAACACAACCACGTGACTAGTTGCCGACTTGGACTACCAATATGTATAATACCTTGACTCTGTGTAACTTGACACATACGTTTGGAATACCTAACATCGGCCCGACCTCCTCACTCCAAGTCAGAGCCTTATAGATCCACCGCCACTGCAACGCTAGGGCTTTACCCGACGACTTCATTGGCGGCGGCGAGCGGAGGGAAGGGCGGAGGTCGGGCTGTAGGAGGGAGGGTGGGGAGCGCCCCGGAGCGGCCCGACGCGGCTGCACAGGGGTGAGAGGAGGGTTACGGTGATTTACTTCCGCCAGTACCTGGCCTGCCTCATCCTACAAGCTGCCCTCGTTGTGTTTACTAGGTTGAGACCGTTAAACATGTGAGGGTTGCATGTCTTTACTAAACAAGTTTGGGTGAAGATCTTACAGCGTCTAGTCCAGGTGGCGCTTGTAGACCGAAATAATTTTTCCTTCCAAAATTATGGTTTGAGGCAATGCGTCTAGTCGAAACTCATCAGCGAAAGGGGTTCTTGGTCACGCTAGTAGCTTGGTTTCTTTGGAAACACCATAGTGGATGTGTTTTTGAGGGCAGAAATTCTGGGGTCAGCCAGCTTGTCCAAGAGACCAGAGAGGAATCCACTCTTCAGTGTTCTGCTGGCTCCTATGAGTTTGAGTCTCTTTGTCCTTGATCTTTGTTTGGTCTGGTGGTTGTTTGTTTGATATGTTCTGGCGCGCTTGTAATCTTTTCTGGTGTCTTTTGAGTTTGGTGACTGTGTGTTCCGTGTAATTGTTAAGGCCCTTTTGGGTCTATTATGTTTTGTGTTTTTCTCTTCTTAATACTCCATCCCAAAATAAATGTCTCAACTTTGGTAGTTGAGAAACATTTTGGGACGGAGGCCTCTCCGGCTGGTTCGATAAAAAAAAAACTCTTTTTTAACCCAGAGATTACCTAGTACTAGAATATCAAATTAATTTCCCTTTACCTTCTACATTAGATCCATAATGTAGGCCCCCCCCCCCCCCCCCTGAAAAAAGAAGCCATAACTACGGAGCATGCAAATATGGATTTTTGTTTGTTCACTAAATCTCTGTTTTAAGTTCCTTTCATCTCATACTTGTGGACTATGTTTTCCTTTACAGAATATACATTCTTCCATGCTTGAAACTGAAGTTACTGTTCTGCTGCCTGTGGCTGCCTCCTTAGCTTTAATTACCATTCTCTGCGGATTCTAACAGTAATTTTTTTTGTTTCAGATTCTGTGAATGAGGAGACGGGGCATCGTGCTAGCGCAAATGATGAATTAGAACTTATTAAGCGTAAACTAGATGCAGCTGAGCAGGTGCTTCTCCTTATCCTGCAGTCATAACTCATAAACGATATACAGTTCGCTCTTGATTTGTGTTTCTATGGTCTCTGACACTAGTATAGCTGAGATGTACTGGAAAGCATTTGTTTAATCTATCAGTTTCATGAAAGCGTCAATGAGAAACACATCTTCCCCTTTCCTTTCTTACCCTATGTAAACACTGTATTGTAAATGACCCCCTTTTGCTCAATTAAAGCTGTCATCCATTTTTTCTTACAGCTGTATGGTTCCTATGGTCTGTGACCCTCCCCACCTTAGTACCACATTTCATATTTCCATTATTCGTTTTTATTTAACTTTGTTTCAAATAGAAAAATATTTATTATATTGTAGAAGAAGTCCATCACATTTTAGTTTCGTTAGAATATGACACTAGCTCTTCACCTACACCACTTTTTATATGGATATTTTGTTAAAATTTGTCTCTTCTGGAGACAAACTATCACCATCAATAGCTTGGTCAACCAAGCTCTGGCTATTCCTATCAGGAAGAAATTACTCCCTCCGTTCCTAAATATAAGTCTTTTTAGAGATTCCAATACAAACTACATACGGATGTATATAGACATATTTTAGAATGTAGATTCACTCATTTTGCTCCGTATGTAGTCCGCATTGGAATCTCTAAAAAGGCTTATATTTAGGAACGGAGAAAGTAGAAAATTGCAATCACTTAATTGTCTGTAGCATGTATGTACTGATGGTAGTTTCTTCCAATCTGTGAACCAGGAGAAGGCTCACTATGAAGGTCTCATGACAACCAAAGTTTTACCTGCTATTAAAATGGCTGAAGCAGAGTATGCAGATCTTCAGCAGCTTCGACAGGTTTTTGTTCTGTTACTGGCTTTAATTGCCTTGTTTTACTTTGTTGAACTATGATTGTTTCTGTATGATTCTTCTCTAAGAGAAAGTGTGTTCTGTTATAGTTAGAGTCAGTGTGGGCCTGAAAATTCACATTGCCAAAAGAATTATAAAACTTGATAAGAGAACAGTTTCTTAATAAGTAAATAAGATAAATACAGTGTCTAACATTCTGATGGAATGAACCCGCTGCAAGAGGCAATAAAAGTGATGATTCTTGATTTTATTAATTGACAGGATGAAATACAAAGTAGTAAGATTAGCGTGAGTGTTCACGTAATTTGATTTTTACCTATTGAATGGACAGATGGTGTTTCAGGATGGTCTAGAACCACCAAACTCATGTTTTTTGGGTATATTTTTGGAAAAGGTCATACCTTGAATAGTGGCCGAACTTAAAGCAGCAACTTCATCCTAGCATTTATGTACTGCAATTAGAGTAATGCTGGACTTACTGTCAACTTAATACATCCAGCGTATGTGTTCCGTTAATTTCTACGAAGCATTTTTAGCACCTGGATGTATCAGTGACTCACATGTGAGTGATGACCTTATATTCTGCAGGATAACTTCAAGAAGGCTTCAACTATTTGCCCTGAGAGCGATATGGAAGCTCTGAATAATGTTGCTGGATCCACCCCCGAACAATTAAGTGCGAAGTTAAATAGACTGAAACAGAGATTTGATCAAGAAAGCAGAAGGTTTGGAACCAACAACTTGGTCATAGTGGCAGGAAAAAGTTGATGCCCATGAGTTCTTATCCTTTGTGAATAATAACAGTGATAATAATCTGAGCAGACATGCTGAGTCCATAGACGATCTGAGGGCATTGCATGACAAAAAGGAGCAGAAAATCTTAAGTAAGCAACAGCTGTATGCAACTTTTAGGCTGAACATTAATGTAAGTTCATTACTTCATGTTTTCCTACCTATGTTGGCATGTTTGACTTTGATATGCTCATTGCACTCTACTGGATCTGCTTTTGACCCAAGTATATTGCTGTGCAGTCGTGTGAAAAATTATTGGACTTGCGGTGGAAAAAGTTCCAGAGAAATGCTGGCCTTTTGAAGAGACAATTGACATGGCTGTAAATACAAGTTTCTTTCTTGGATGTTTATCATCTGTTTTTCTGCTGCCTTTGATTTCTCTTATCCATCAGTTGAAACGGTTAGTCCTGATAGGTCGTCCACTTTTATTGTTTTGAAGGTTCAATGAGCACCTGGGAAAGAAAGGTATCAGTGGATTCACCAACGTGGATTACCAGAGTAAAGTTTTATCAATTGAGGTGTAAATCCTTCATAATATTGCCATTTTGCCGTGTACATAGAGGTCGGAGGATTTGTGCTTCATGTAACATTTGTCTATGGTGTTTGATGTAGCTAACGATGCCTCAAGATGCATCTCATGATACCGTCAGAGACACTAGAGGACTGTCAGGTACCTGTACCATGGTTGTAACTTGCAAGATGGTATATTCCACATTTCATTTATTGCTCAGAATACCATTCACCAAGTCGTGTTTCTTTAGGAATCTTTTGCTAGTATTTCATACCCATGTTCTCGATAACTACAACTTTTGCTATGCAACTTGGTCCAGGGGGAGACCAATCTTTTTCGACACTTTGCTTCGCTTTAGCTCTTCATGGGATGACGGAAGCACCTTTTAGGGCCATGGATGAGTTTGATGTATTCATGGTGAGCAAACACGACGCTTTCTACATCCATCCTGTTAATGACAAACCAAACCTTTTTATTGGCGGTATCTGATTTGCGCAGGATGCGGTGAGCCGCAAAATAAGCTTGGACACCCTTGTAGATTTTGCTGTTGCACACGGGTCACAATGGATATTTATAACGCCGCATGATATCAGGTCTGAAAATCGCCTGTAGTTTCTCTAGTTCGAGTTCTCGCAAATGGATATTTATGACATTTATGTTTCCTCAGCATGGTGAAGCCTGGAGATCGGGTCAAGAAGCAGCAACTGGCCGCCCCTCGCGGTTGACTCGGGACTGGGTTGTCTTCATTGTGCTCAGTAGTGTATATATCTTCTTAGCCTTAGGATCCACCTGCTTTGACAGAACCTGTCGGGAACTGCTCGCTTCGTATTTAAGTTGTACATAGCTTTTTTTTTTTGAGACATAAGCTGTACATATAGCTTGTTTCCAAATGTGAACTCATGTCCGCTAACTGTATGGGCCAAGTGCCCGTACAGCAAGGTCCAAGGTATAGATAGTTTCATGTTTATTCATGGTACATCCCTCCATCCTGAATTATTTGTTGCTTACTTGAACAAATTGTTGGTTGTTCATTACTGTTGTTAATTTGCGAATAGTCAATACTCCCTCCGATCCAAATTAATTGACGCAGCTTTAATTTGGATCGGAGGAAGTAGCAATTTTTTATTTTATTTTATTTTGAAAAAGAACGGGCATGACTCTGAATGGAGAATATTGGTGATACAGAAGATGGCCTTCCACTTGCACGTATTTTTACTCGGCCAAGGAGCCGCCGGCGCCGTATCTCCCTCCCCCCGTGCTTGACGCGCTCTGTGTCCTCGCACCTAAGCAGCTCGGAAGCTAAACATCATCTCCAACGCCCACGCCACCGGCGTCGTGTGACGCGTGCTGCACGCGCGACCACAGCCGCGCGTTGACGTGCTTGTCAACAATGCATGCATCGGGTGCAGCCTCCAAGCAGCAGGGTAGACAAGCATGGGTTCTGGCCGGCAGGGAGTCCTGGACTACCTGGCTGAGCTCGTTTCCTTCTACCGTCGAGACAACGAGAACGAGCCATCGAGGATTCCCTCTGCCGCCTCCACGTGCTTTCCATCATACCCACACACCTCCGGACCAGCGGCCTACCAGGCTCTCGCTTCGGCAACGAGCACCACACAACACCATCGAGCATCCGCGACGAGGACGCATGTAGAGGTTCGGCCGGTGTTGCTGCTGGCATGCTCCTAGCTGTGTTGTTGCCTAGTCGGACGACACGTTGGTGCAGGCGCACGCACGCTAGTTGCTCGATCAAATGTCCACTAGAGAGATGAGAGGAAAAAAATAATCAAGAGATATGATGAGTATGAGAGAGCAAAGACCGGTCAAAACTGGGTTGAGTCAGCAAAGATACCGGGTTTGCTAAGATGAGGGACTAAACTTGTCCGGTTTATAGAGTGAGGGATCAAATCGAGACTTCCAGAAAAGTTGAGGCACAAAAAATATTTTTCCCTTCTTCTTAACTAAACTACATTGCTAATTATATATATGTTACTGCTACTTCTTGAGCTTGCGCCTTGGTTTTTCCTTAAAAAGGAAAGAGTGATGCAGCAAAGTAGAGTAAGTATTTCTCTCCGCTTGAGAACCAAGGTATCAATCTTGGAGAAGACAATACACAAATCACCGAATACCTGCACAAACAATCAAACAAACTTGCACCCAACGCGATAAAAGGGGTTGTCGATCCCTTCACGGTTACTTACAAAAGTGAGATCTGATAGAGATAGATAAACGATAAAGTAAATATTTTTGATATTTTTGTTTATAGATCGAAAAGTAAAATATTGCAAGAATAGTAGATCGGAAACTTGTAAGATGGAAAATAATATGGTGGATGGACAAATTACTACGGAACAGTTGATAGAAAATCGCAACGTTATGACGATATCTAAGGCAATGATCATGAATATAGGCATCACGTCCGTGTCAAGTAGACCGACTCATGCCTGTATCTACTACTATTACTCCACACATCGACCGCTATCCAGCATGCATCTGGAGTATTAAGTTCATAAAGAATGGAGTAACGCATTAAGTAAGATGATATGGTGTAGAGGAATTAACTCAAGCAATATGATGAAAACCCCATCTTTTATCCTTGATGGCAAGTTAGCAACAATACAATACGTGTCTTGCTGCTTCTACTGTCACTGAAAAAAGACACCGCAAGATTGAACCCAAAGCTAAGCACTTCTCCTATTGCAAGAAAAATTCCCGGTCAACGCGCCACAAAGACATGAACTTTAGCGCTTGCGCTGGCCCTCTTCATCGACTCAAAAAACCCATGGACGATTGTGCATTCCGGTTTCAATGGATCTCCGGTGTCGTGACTGGTTTTCCGATGGTAGGTAGTTTTGTCGGCATATGCAGGGACTTGCAGATACTTAGCAGTTATTTCTTGTTGAAGGTGTTTTCTGCAAAGTTTGAGTATGGTTGTATTCTCTCATGCTCTCTTGTTGTTTCCGCGTGAATTGTTTGTAACCTTGTTTTTCTATGAATATATGCGTGGTTAACTTAAGAAAAAAAACGAACCTGTATTTCTTAGTTATGCTCCCTCCGTTACACCATAATGTAGCTCGTATAGCTTTTTTGAGAAATAAAACTTTGCAAACTTTGACCGAGTTTGTAGAGAAAATTATTTATATCACAATTCCAACAATGTAAAATATGAAACTACGTCTTATTGTAAATCTATTAATATGGCATTTTAGAAATAAATATTTTTCTTCACAAATTTAGTCAAATTTGTAAAGTTTGACTTTCAAAAAATCTATATGCATTACATTGTGGATGGAGGGAGTATATTCTTTTGAATCGTTCTAGGTTTTTTTTTCTTTGTAAAGTTTGGGATTCTTGTTTTTTTAGTCTTTCTAGGTTATACTCAGCGACCACACACCGTGAAGTCTCCCGGCCATTCCGTAGGGCCTATTCGGCAGCTCCCCAACTCCAATAAATCTCGATGCGCAAAAATAAAAATGAGGTGACGCAAGGAGTGCGATCGACAAGGGATCGAACCCACGACCTCTTCGTTCAAATGAACTTTTCTCGAATTTGTGAACTTTTCCAAAAAAAATTGATAAACCTTTTTTCAAATGGATGAACTTTTTTGTAAATCTTTAAACCTTTTTAAATTTCCCAATTTTTATTTCTTAAACTTAGAAAAACCAGGCGGTTTTTTCTTACCGGATCAACTGCAGAAAAAATGAAAAAAAAACTTTTCCTTAGCGAGCGGGCGAACGAGCGATCGAGCCACAGAAGCAAGCGGGCGAAGGAAGCGAGCGAATGAAGCGAGCGGGCGAGAGAACTCTGCTGTGCCGCGGCCCGCTAGTGGCGCTAGTGAGCGCCAGCTCTAGTTGCGCGCGCTTAAGGCGCCTACAGGAGCGCTCCAGCTTTCCTAAGGGAGCGCTAGTGCTCAGAAATCCGTTGGGTGTCTCAGCTCCAGGTTTTTGGTCGCCACACATGGGCTGACAGTCATCTCTATTCTTAATGGAGCAGTTGGTAGTCTCCGTCGGTCAATTTTCGTCCCACATTCGCTGATTTTTTTCGTCCTAAAAAAATCTACGAAATTTCGTAGGTTAACCAGGAACAACTATGACTAGCGAACAAAAAATCGGACGACGCCCTAGCCTCCCTGGCACGAAAAAAAACCCTCCTCTCGATCCACCCCTGGCGCTGACCCCATCTCTCGCTCCGCCGCCGCCGCCGCCCCTGCTTCCCTCCCGCTCAGCCACCTCCACCGCTCCCACCCTTCTCCCCATTGTCGGATCCGCTTGCTTGTCAAGGTTAGGCGGTGAAGCTCCACGTCCGCGAAGCGGACCTGCTCGTAAAGGAAGCGGCTCCCGGATCTGAGATCGCGCGGCCATGACGGAAGGGGCTCGAGGTGGCCGCCGAAGACCAAGCCGTTCACGCAAGCCCTGGACACGATCCTCCCGACGCATGCACTCCTCGCGTCCTCGCGCTGCCGTTCTCTTATTCTCTTTGATCTCCTCGCCCTGCCCGACGACGCGGACTCCTCAGCGCGCCGGGCACTGGCCGACGCTCGCGAGTCCTCGGTGCCCCGCCGTTGCCGTCACATCCGGGGCGCATAGGGGCCAGAACTTAGTGATCTGCTGCCTCCGTCGGACTCATCGATCGTGCCCTGGTCGAGGGCCCCGAATCGTGGGACGACGGTGCAGACCGCCGCAAGGGCTTGGCGGCGTTGCGGCCAGTGAGCAGCCCCTGAAGTGCGTGCCCCCTGACTCGTGGGACGACGGCACAGAGGCAATCGCATAACCCAACGGCAGGGCGTGGCGGCGTTGCGGCCAGTGAGGAGCGGCGGCGTGCCCTGAATCGAGAGGAACAGGTATGTTCACTTTCTGTTCGCTTTGTGTTTGCTTTCTGTAGTCTCAAAGCAGAGCAATGGTCACTGTAAATTTTATCCGAGAATGTGCAACAAAAGCATGTTGAGAAGTTCCTGTGAACCCTAATTTATTTCTTGAGAAAGCGAACTTATTTATCCTTGCTCTGTTTTTTGTGTACTATAAGATTGTTCGTTTGTACCCAGCATGTGTACGTGATGTGCCCTGCCGCTGTGTGTGCTTCCTGCTAATGTGTGTGCTTCCTGACGCTGTTGAGCATGCATGTGTGTGTTCATTGTCGCTGTTTATTAACATTGTCATGTTCTTCTTACTTTTTGCTTAACAATTCATGATCAATACTGAACACTATTTTTTGAATAGATGCCACTTGAACTTAGTTTTAGCTCTCATGTTGTTCAATGAATCATCAAGTAATGTTTTGCATGGCTTTTATAATTGACACAATGTTTCTGATTTAATAAGAGCCAACCATGCGTTCCTGGCTTACCCGGCGATGCCGACATGGCAGGGCAGGACCCAGTGGCCATCTTCGGCGCCTTCATGGACTTCGTCAGCACCGACCTCTGCTTCATCATCTACGACCACGACCCCTTTGCCGTCGGCATCATCTGGTACCTTGGAATGCAAATTAAATGTGTTCATGGAGTGGGGTGTAATTGCGATTTGTGCAATGGCTGTCATTCGTGTTCAGCAGGGGCTGCAAGTTCTATTGCTATAAGCCTGACTTGCAGCGGCAACAACAGATTCAGATGTGGTAAGCTCATTCATTCATTCTCTCAGGAGAAGAGGACCAAATTGATTCAAATTTTGTGTTCTGATCTTCATGTTGCGAGGTTTGCGATCGCATGTATGGTCGGGACTGCATGGGTCCGGCGACCAATTGCTTGCATCTCTTGCTGTATGGTGATGATGACCGGCTCCTGTTAAATCCAATACGACTGCACTTCTTCGCTTCAGGTGGCCGTGAAGCTCTGACTCCATCCTCACGACAATCAAACCTGTCTTGATGATTGCATCAGATTGCAACTCTATTATCTTTTCATACGATGATATGTGTGCATGTCTCTTCGGTTCTCAAACAAGAAATACTTTTAGTTTTAGTTTGCTTTGTAGGTAACATGCAGTGTACAGTTGGTAGCAGATTATGATGCAAGTTTGTTTGTTTTCACTCCAACCATGATTTTTATGATACATGATGGGGGCCCTGGTGGTCCTCTGAAATTTGATTCTCTCAATGGTCAAGGATCATTTTGCTTTGAAGTCTGATGTACATTTTTTTAATCTCATGTAGGAAGAAGGTATCCCCCTTATACGAAGATTTCTAGCTTGCCTATGTGTTGTAATGTTAATAAGTGCATTCGGCCAAACAATTTGTGGACCAAACGAACTTGTTGCGGATATAGAAGAATAAGGCGGCACACAAGGAGTTGCCTGAATTGCAGTGGCAGCGGTGCTGTAATATGTAAGAGTTTTGCATCAACTTGGTCTCTTTTCTATGCATAAGTTTGATGCATGGGCCCTTGATTATCAGGAATCAAGCTTGTGAAGAACAATTTCGTTACTTTAATGACACACACTTGCAGTAAGTCATTCAGAGATATATTCAGTACATGCTAGGTTGCCAAGCTCAGAGCCACCTATTGTCTCCATAAATTCGCTGAAAGCAAAAATCATTTGCCCATAGTCATGTGAAACCTTCTAGAATTCTTTTTAGTATTTTGCATTGCTTGTGCATTTCTTTTTTTATCACTTCTAATAACCTCATTGATTCATTTTTCCTATCGTCATGTCAGTCCTTGCTCTAATTTTTTTGTTAATATGTTGTACTTCTTGTGCATTTCCATTTTTATCACTTCTAATAATCTCATTGACTGTTTACATCTCATCGTGTCTACCAAGAACACGAGTGATAATTTGTTTTACAAGAATACAATAGTGACAATTTTATTTTATTTTATTTTCTGACATAGTTCTCAATTAGGGGCTTACAAATATTTTACATTGGCAATAGTTCTGCCATCAAGCTTATGTGTAATGTATTTCTTAGAATGGTGTTTCGGCCATTTCTATGTATGTGGCATGTGTGATGGCACGTATTTCAGCCATATCGATTTAGGTGGCATGTGTGCTGGCACAAGAAAAGGAAGGCCCTGAACTGAAAGGAGCAACATATATTAATGAATTGCCCTGAATTGAGAGAGAGAGAGAGAGAGAGAGAGAGAGAGAGTTCAATTCTGGTCACTTGATTTCCTGCCCCAACTCCTCTAATAATCATTGATGTGTGTTTGTTCGCTCTAATCCACTGAATGAAACCATCTGTCTGGTTTAAACATAATCAACCATCTGTCTGGTTTAAATATTTATGAATTTAATTTGTTTGTGCCTATAAACCGATTATAATCTAAACAACAAGTGTGCATTGTAATATGTACTCCCTACGTTCCTAAATATAAGTCTTTTTAGAGATTCCAATGCAGACTACATACTAAGCAAAATGAGTGAATCTATACTCTAAAATATGTCTATATACATTCATATGTAGTTCTTATCGAGATCTCTTAAAAGACTTCTATTTAGGAACAGAGGGAGTACAGTTTAGTAAACTCATTGCTGTACAATGCCCACCTACTTGGAAATTGAACTTTTCCTCCTTTCCAAAATACATTATTATTCATGGAGTTTCCTGGGAGTGACAACTTTACGGTGCTTCTTTGCCAGGCTTACAATATTTCAGGCCTCTATTCCAACACACACATTCCAGTTTCCATTGGTGAGCAAATGAGATATGAAATTACCAGCGATTTTCATTATACGTGGTAAAAATAATGCAAATCATGCTTTATAGAGAGTTGAAATACTGACTATTGATCGGAGAAAATTTAGTGGTGACAACTACCCAAGGTGCGTGTAAGCATCTGAAGTTATATTTTAGATTATCATATTGGCTACTCTTTTAGAAGTAAAAACAATAGCATTATTTCATTTCTACTTTAGATTTTTGGGCATCCTTGTACTATTATCATCTGAGATTTGCATAATTATTTTGAGAATAGGGAGAACTGCAACTATGGTTGCCAACTGCCATAGTCAATATATATACCTCTGAAATTGCAGGAATAATAAACATGACCACCATCAGACATGTCTGTTTTAGTTTCTCTAATCTCCATCAAATCTTAAGACCATAAATGGGAGGCAAATTCACCTTCATATCAGTACGCACATGCCCACATTCACCTTTATAAGAACAATCAGCTTCTAAAACAGGCCCCCCATGTGGGGCATCATCAATACATGCCTCCATGAACCGATGGATATACTAAATATATTTCACTTTGGTATTTTGGTACGTCTAAAAGTAGTACCTTTTTCTAGCATATGAGAATTTATAGGACAGGTTTTGATAATCCATGTACAAAAAGGAAACTTTTTTAACAAAATGAGAGATTATGCTTATACTTCAGTATGCATCATGTACATATATAATGTTACAGATAATTCCATTGCGTGTGAATGAACAGAACATTGAGAATGGCGCCAGAAATTCCTTTTGCTGATATCACAAATTTTGTGCCATGGTCCATAAAGAGAACAAGTGCTGGTGTGTGTTCCGATCCAGTAAATTTTCTTCATGTGCCACACAAGTGGAGACGACTCTGCTTTTTTACCATGATCTTGAGAGGTACAACTTTATCTACGTTCTATATGTTCATAGACATGCTAAACCCAAATAAAGATGCAACTAATATAACATCTTATATTGTCTTTCAGTTATGAACTTTATGACAATAATGACTCTCAAGTCCAGCAAGAGCTCGCACAAAAGATATGGAAAGTGTTTGAGACTATACTAGAAGAGGTAATTACTTCTCTCAGTTCATAGTGCCTTCTTTTGCTGATACCTCTTGGGTTTTGATTTCTTGTAACATTTATATGCACACAGACTGGCAAATTAAGGGAAGAAACCAAGGAATGCATTTCTATAGCTATGTCCATTGTAATCATTTTGGATTGAAATTCACGCTTGGCAAAAGGTCTTGATATATGCCTTGGTCACAGGTCTAAATGTTATAAGCATGGCTCCCCACGTCCAATTTTTCAGGCCATGGAGCTTCTATGGTTGGTTCATATGTGGTTATCGAAGCAGGATAAGTTCTTGAGGAGGACTCTAATTGCTATGGACCACAAGATTTCAGATGTCACTCCCTATTGCGTATTGTTGTTGAAATTGGACTTGCTATCCAGTAAGAGGGACATTGGGATCATTGTTCATCTAGAGAAGTCAATGCTATATCTACGTCAGAATATTGGGATGTTAATGATTGGAGGTGATGTTTTTCTCTTCCATACCTAAATTGTCTTTAGTATAAGTCCATATAAAGAAAACTGCAGTGTTCCAACTATTGAACCACAATTGTTAAATTAATTAATTTTAGCTATGTTATAGTTTGAGATGAGGGCTTCTTACCATTTTTACTTCTACTAGATTCATTTGTCACCGAGTTTTTAGAGCAGGGTACTTGACAAATGAGTTAGATCACTTTTCTGTTTGAGAGTCGATTTTTTGTGCGTTAGATGGATTGACAAGTACCAAATATTGATGCCAAGCAGAACTAAAACCTGTTCATTGATTACCTTCAGTCCCGCATTCCAATCAACAACATTGGGCCGAGCGAGCGCGCGGGTGGCGCAAGAGGCAATGGGCAGCCGGTGCGTGAGTGTGTTAGCAGTGGGTATATCTGAAGATTATTTCTCAACTCAGCATGTGGGTAGAGACTAAAAAGACGATGCCATGGTAGCATGGCAGACCTGGCAAGTGCCACGAACATCATGATATTCTTCCTTTTCTTAATTCCTTGATTTGAAAAATAATTTGCTCTTCGTGTGTAGGAACATAGCAGTCGGGCAAATGACACTTTGGCATCTTGATCTATAAGGGAAATAATTTCTTTACTTTAGAAAATGTGGGTTTGGATTGGTCTGTTGAGTTATGGCTGGCTGATCGGAATAATTTTTCTATTTAGAAAAATGTAGCAAATAGCATTTCTTAGAGATTGGTCTGTTGAGTTATGACTGGCTGATCGGAATAATTTTCCTATTTTAAAAATGTAGCAAATAGCATTTAATTAGAGATGGCTCTGCAGCAAATTACAAATCGCGCAAACCAAGCCATCGCCGCCTCATTGCTCTCGCCGGGAGCGACAACAACCGCCGGTCTCTTCTTCGCCTTCTTAGCCGGCATCTCCCCCATCCGGATGCCCTGCGGCACGAGCCACTCCGCCACCGCCTGGGCCTCGACCTCTGGGAAGTTTAGGTCCGTCTTCGGCCGTCCGGCACGCCACACCGCCACGTCGTAGGCACGCGCGGCCTTATCGGCGGTGGGATACGTGCTGAGCCATGAATGCTACCCGGCGTCGGAGAACTCCAGTCCGAAGTTCCCGGAAGCTTCGCCCTCATGCCGAAGAAACCGGACTTGCCCTTCGGCCTCTTCTTCGGCGCCATCGGTGAGCGGGCGGCGGCCGAGCGGGGAGCGAGGCGGCAACGTGCGGGGCGGCGGTGTGCGGCGCGGGGCGGAGGCGGAAGGAGCGGGCGGCGGACGGAGCAGCGCCAAAGAGGAGGCGGACGGAGCGGGGCCAGGCGGAGGCGGCCGGAGAGGAGGCGGGCAGGGTCGGGGCTGGCGGAGGCGAACGCGATGGGGCAGCGCGGCGGCAGGCGGTGGCCAAGGCGGGGTGGAATCAGTGGCGGGGTTCTGGATCTACGGCGGGGCGAGGCCTTAAAAAGTTAACATGTAACTCTTGCAAACTATTTCAAGAGCCCGTGGCAACGCATGGGCACTCTACTAGTATTCAGTGGTATTGTTGGGAAGTGAGCCCAGGATGGAGGCTAGGGTGAAAGCCACGTAAGGCCCAGTCCCTAGGAGCTGGAAAGATGGCTAAAGGCCTAGTTTGGACTGCCTGGAGGGCATTTTTCAGCCCAGTTCACAGGAAGGCAGAGTTTTTCTCCCTTTTCTCTGTGTTACTTCAGTGACAGAGAGGAGTTTTAGTCTAGTTTGCAATGCTTTCAAATATATGAATTATGAATAATGCAGCCCGAGATGTTATTTTGAATGAAAAATAAAGAGTTGGCAACTCATATTTCAAGGATCAACACAGTGCACACATATTCCATATAACAAAAGCATAATATTTGCACAAGTTTTGCAAATCAAAAGTGGTACATTTTCTTAACATTAATCTTCACTAACCTAGAGCAATGTCAGTAGCAACCTGGAATGTCCTGTAATACAACAAAGATAACATTTGTCAACAACAGCTAATGAGAAGAAAGATATGGTATGCAGAACATTAGGATGGAACTCACTATCAGAAGATTGTATGCTCTCATCTATAAAAATTCATGTCATCTAAAAAAAATATGGTATGCAGAACATAAGGATGGTACTTTGACATTCCAAACATGTTTCGAACTAGGAATAGAGCTAGAGTTGATAACATCCAGATACATGGATTTAACCGTAAACTCTCCATTCCCGGTTAGCTTCCAGCACAACTGGTCTGGACGTTGAGAAAGCTGCACATCCATCAGTCTTCTCACCAGATGGAGCCAGGTTTCCCAACGGGCTCCGACAAGTGTTCTCCTGAAATGAATATTGAGAGGAGTGGACTGAAGCACGGTTGCAACGAAAGCGTCTCTTCGTTGAACAATGCTATAAAGGGAAGGATATTGAAGCACGAGGGGTGTTTCCCCTAGCCATGTATCCTCCCAGAATCTCGTACAGGTACCGTTTCCGACTAGAAACTTTGTCGTGTTGAAAAAGACTTATTTAACTCTCATCAGTCCTTTCCAAAAAGGCGAGTCCGTCGGCCTGACTGTCACCTGGGACAAAGTTTTCGAATGAAGGTACTTATTATGCAGAATCTGCACCCACGTGGCCTCCGACTCTACAGATAGCTTATACAGCAACTTGCTGAGAAGACATATGTTCTTAACCTCAAGATTTTCGATACCTAGACCCCCTTGGTCTTTCGGTCGACAAATAATATCCCATTTAGAGAGTCTATACTTTCTTTTCAGGTCATCACTCTGCCAGAAGAAGCGGGGTCGATAGAAATCCAGTCTTTTCCGAACTCCAACTGGTACCTCGAAAAAAGAAAAGAGAAACATAGGCATGCTCGTGAGTACCGAATTAATGAGAATTAATCGGCCCCCATATGGCATCAGCTTTCCCTTCCAGCAACTCAGTTCTTTTCAAATCGATCCTCAATACACTTCCATTCTATATTTATTAGCTTACGATGATGAATTGGTATACCCAAATACATGCAAGGTAAAGCTCCCAGTTCACACCCGAACAATTGTTTGAATGCCTCTTGTTCCTCTTTGGCTCTTCCGAAGCAGAACAATTCACTTTTGTGGAAGTTAATCTTTAACCCGGTCAATTGTTCGAATAAGCATAACACCAGCTTCATGTTTCTCGCTTTTGCCAAATCATGCTCCATGAAGATAATAGTATCATCGGCGTAAGCGTACTGTAGGATAGACACCCCTCCATCAACTAGATGAGGTACCAGGCCACCTACTTGACCAGCATCCTTTGCCCTTCCTATTAGAGTTGTCAACATGTTGACTACAATATTGAACATAATAGGTGACATTGGATCTCCTTGTCTCAGGCCCTTATGTGTTTGGAAGTAGTGACCTATGTCGTCATTCACTTTGATTCCAACACTCCCTTTTTGCGTGAAAGATTCAACCTGGTGTCTCCAGGCCTGATCAAAACCTTTCATGTGCAATGCCTGTTGCAGAAATGGCCATTTGACTTTATCGTATGCTTTTTCGAAATCCACTTTGAAAACAACCCCGTCTAGTTTTTTCGTATGGATTTCATGGAGCATTTCATGAAGGATCACAACCCCTTCTAGGATGTTTCTGTCCGGCATGAAAGCAGTTTGGGTCGGCTGCACCATAGAGTGCGCAATCTGTGTGAGTCTATTAGTCCCAACCTTGGTAAATTTTTTGAAACTAACATTAAGAAGACAGATAGGCCTGAACTACTCAATTCTCACAGCCTCTGTTTTCTTCGGAAGCAAAGTTATTGTTCCAAAATTCAGGTGAAACAGCTGAAGCTTTCCGGAAAATAGATCATGGTACATCGGTAACAAATCCCCTTTAATTATGTGCCAGCATTTTTTTAAAACTCCACCGGGAATCCATCCGGCCCCGGAGCTTTATTATTCTTCATCTGGGAAATAGCTTCAAACACCTATTTCTCCGAAAATGGGGCGGTTAATATATCATTCTCATCTGTAGCCAACTGAGGAACATCCTCAATCCTAGACTCATCCAAGGACACAAAATTATCCTCTGGAAGCCCAAATAGCTGCTTGTAATAATTGGTTATGTATAATTTTAGGTTTTCCTGTCCTAAAATCTTCCCCTCATCTTGCTCAAGCTAAAAGATTCTTTTCTTTCTATGCTTGCTATTGGCGATCATATGGAAGAATTGAGTATTGGCGTCCCCTTGGACAACATTGCGAACCTTAGCTCGCAATGCCCACTTCAACTCCTCTTCTCGCAGAAGTTCTTTCAGTCTCATCTCCGCGTCTACTTTAGCGTGAAGCTCCGAGGTTTCTAAAATTGTGGACTCGGCTTTTAAATCTAGGGACTGAATAAGTGTAAGGAGCCTTTCCTTTTCAACCTTATAGATCCCGCTGAGATGCTTAGCCCACCCTCGCAAGAAACTTCTCAAGTTCCTAATCTTATTCTGCCATCTCTCAATAGATGACCTCCCCCTGCATCTTTCGCCCATTCCCTGGTTATCAGATCCAGGAAGCCTTCTCTTTCAAACCACGCTAGTTCAAAAGAGAAAGCGTTTTTATTACCCACATGCGTTGCCTCACCAGAGTCAACCAGCAAAGGGGTGTGGTCAGAGATTCCATGAGATAATGCTTGGACTGTTACCAGAGGGGATTTTTGTTCTGAGTCAACGCTCGCTTGGACTCGATCCAGCTTCTCATACGTCGGGTTTTGCAAGGTATTAGCCCAAGTGAATTTTCTACCCGAAAGCTCTATCTCTCTGAGATCCAAGCTTTCAATAATGGTATTAAACATGAATGACCACCTGGCATCAAAATTATTTTTGTTCTTTTCTTCTCTCCTTCTAATAATGTTAAAGTCACCCCCAACCAAGATTGGAAGCTGCTTAGCCCCACAAATACGGTCGAGATCCGCCAGAAAGTCTGGTTTAAGTTTCGGCCGCGCGGCCCCATATACCGCTACCAGGCCCAATTAAAGCCATCGACCTTGGATCTAACCCGAAATTTGATGGCGAAATCACCCATAACCACACTTCGGACTTCCAACATCTCACATCTAACCCCAAGTAAGATCCCCCCTGATCTTCCTCTTGGGGGAAGACAATGCCAATCAAAATCGACACCTCCCGATAAAGTGCTTAGTAACTGAGGAGAGAAATTGTCTCTTCATGGAAGCATCTGCTAGAAACCTTCTTTTAGCCAAGTCCGTCATACCTTTGCTATTCCAAAAGATGCCTCTCATAATTCATCATGGAATTTTTTAGTAGTACAGATCCTAGCACTTCTGCGCACCGCGGATGCTGGATAAATCTTTCGCCTCCACTTACGTTTAGGCTTGTTCTGATCCTCTATCCGGTCCTCACAACCGGTCTCCGTGGATCTAACAACCTGAACCTTGACCAGGGCAACATCCCCTAGGGTCATAGAACCATCCTCCTCCTCTATCTTAGGGAGGGATGGGGCAAGATCCATACAGAATGTATCTAGCACACTGACTCCCAAAGCATCTATGTCAGAATCGTTCATAGGTTTGACCGCTGCTAAGTTGCGAATCAACTCTAAAGCATGTTCCGCTTCCAGGTCCAGGATATCATTAGCGGATTTAGAGTTTTCACTTTCATTACTACCTAGCGAAACTCCTAACTGATTTGCATTGTGAATAATCTCATCATTTGAAAAGTGCAAAATGGAATTGGAAGTGTTGGCACACATACCAGTAGTGACCTCAATGTCACGAAGCTTGGCCGCCCGCATGGCGCACCTCAGCTGCATATCATCAACATCCGGCTAGTCCTGGAGGCGACAGCTCATCCGTCTCCCCTCGGACACAGGATTCGGAATACCTCCAAAAGCAATGACCTCCTCCCGAGTCGCCCCGTTTGGGGTGAGGCCTCCTGCCCCACCCCCAACGCACGGCCATGCCGCTACAATCGGAGAGTCACCGTGATCCGCCGGCAAGCGCGGGGTTAGTGATTTTAGGATGTTCAGATTATTAGCACATATCCGCATGCACCTGGGTCTAGCTTGAACGGTGCCGATAGAAGGTGCCATGTAGCTTGTGCAACGAAAAACCACACTCCAAAAATCTGAACCGAAGTGCAGCATCTGGACATCCAAACATCTTAACCAAATGGAGAGGGTGTGGGGGTTGCACATCTGCAGGAGCTCATTTGAGCTTCACGAGCGGCCACGGCGGTTAAGAGAAGCAGCGTCACGGAGGGCGGGGGTGCCAGCTGCTGGCAGGTTGGGGCGGCGGGGGAGAGGACAGACTCAAGGATGAGACCGTCGCCGGAGTGGTGGCAGGGTCGCCGGACGAAGTTCACCGGCGGCGAGTAGATGGCGGCGGCGGGATGGCCTCATCGCTGGTGGCTAGGGTTGATGACCGACGAGTGGCACATGATAGAGGAGCATGGGGATCGGGGAATTGTTTCGAGCATGTTTGTTGAACGGGCAGGACACGCGCCCTTGTCCTCCCCTGGCCCGCCCGTCGGGGGCACGATCGCCCCACTTCACCCAAAACCCTCCCGCACCCTCTCTTCCCTCTCTCCCTCCACCATGATCAGCGCCCCAACGAATCCCAGCAACCCAGTCGCGGTCGTGCACCCCACGGCGAAGAAGAAGGCTACCAAGTAGCCGCGGTCGGAGCTGACGTCGGTGGAGCTCGCCAAGCTCGACGCCGAATATGCCAAGAGGAGGAACCGGTGGGCAAATGTGGAGGAGAAGAACGCCGTTGCCGACTACACTGCTGATGAACTACGTCGATATTTCCCAAAGAGGAAGGGATGATGCAGCACAACTACGATAGGTATTTCCCTCAGTTATGAAATCAAGGTATCAATCCAGTAGGAGAACCAAGCAACACTATGTAAACGGTACCTGCACACAAAGAACAAATACTTGCAACCCGACGCTTATAAGTGGTTGTCAATCCCTTTTTTTGGGTAACGACGCCAGATATTGTCAAGTTGACGGGATAAAAAATGTGATAGAATTGATAAATAGATCTTGATAAAACGTGAAATAAAATAAATAGAAAAAAAGTGTAGCAAGGTATTTTTGGGTTTCTATAATAATAGATCTGAAAACAAAAGCAAATAAAAATAGATCTTAAAGCAAATATGATAAAGAATAGAACATGCGGCGTAGATTTCACTAGTGGCTTCGCTCAAGAAATAGCACACGGTGGGTAAACAAAGTACTGTTGGGCAATTGATAGAAGATCGAATAATTATGACGATACCCAAGGCAATGATTAATATATAGGCATCACGTCCAAGATTAGTAGACTGACTCCTGCCTGCATCTAGTACTATTACTCCACACATCGACCTCTATCCAGCATGCATCTAGTGTATTAAGTTCATGGAGAAATGGAGTAATGCAATAAGAACGATGACATGATGAAGACGAGATCTATTCATGTAGGAATAGCCCCCATCTTATTATCCTTAATAGCAACGATACATGCGTGTCTTGCTGCCCCTTTTGTTAGTGGGAAAGAACACCGCACGATCGAACCCATCACAAATCACCTCTTCCCATGAAAAAAAAATCGATCTGGTTGGCCTAACTAAACCAAATATTCAAATAAGAAATACGAGGCTATAAATAATCATGCATCTAAGAGATCAAAAGAAGACTCAAATAATATTCATGGATATAGATATAAACTCAAAGTTCATTGGATCCCAACAAACACACCGCAAAAAAGAGTTACATCAAATAGATCTCCAAGAGACCATTGTATATATATTGATAATCAAAAGAGAGAGAGAGAGAGAGGAAGTCATCTAACTACTGACTACGGACCCGTAGGTCTATGATGAACTACTCACACATCATTGGAGATGCACCAATGAGGATGATGAACCCCTCCGTGATGGTGTCTAGATTGGATCTCGTGGTTCTGGAAATTGCGGTGGCTGGAATTATGTTTCGTCGACTCCCCTAGTGTTTCTGAAATATTTGGGTATTTATAGGGCGAAGAGGCTGTGCGGGAGGCTACCGAGGTGGGCACAACCCACCTAGGGGCGCCCTGGTGAGCTGTGCTCCCCTCGGAGCCCCCTCTGGTACTTCTTGGCCCATCAGGTGTCTTGTGGTCCAGAAAAATTCTCCAAACAGTTTCACTGCGTTTGGATTCCGTTTGGTACTGATATTCTGCGAAGCAAAAAACAAGTAAAAACAACAACTGACACTAGGCACTATGTCAATAGGCTAGTCTAGAAAAGATATAAAGTTGCTATAAAATGATTGTACAACATCCAAGAATGATAATATAACCACATGGAACAAGCAACAATTATAGATACGTTGGAGACGTATCAGCTGCCGAGGTGGCCTCGCTGTGTGCCGCGCAGCACTAGGCCGACGTCGACGACAAGGATTCCATCGTCGCCAAGGCACACGTCCTCCTAATGTTAGGGTTGTGCCGACCCCTGCTGGCTATTCTCTCGGTCGCTGCCATGGCCGCGGCCAGCACAGGCTCGTCGCCCATTTGCCCTCCGCAGCACTATTCCCGAGCTCGTCCGTCACGCCTGAGACGCCAGGGTATCATGCGCTGCCGCTACACAGCCATGGGCAGACATAGTTCTCCACGTCGCCAGACTGCAGCGTGGTCGCTCCGGCCACACCCGCGGGCGTCATCGACCTCAACGTCATGTGGGGGTTTAGTGGCGCTGGCCAACCGTCCGACGGAATGCAAAGGAAACAACCCCAGTCGTTCTCTTCGGCGAACAAGGCCGGCGCCCGCAGGCTGTTCGATGAAAGGCCACTACCGACGCTAACGGTCGACGACCCTGACTACGCGACGTTCATGGTGAACGTCATCTTCGAAGGCCGTTGTGAGGCCTTTCAAGTCGATGGCCAAGGCCAAGCTTTTGATCCCGACACTACCCAAAGCAAGGACGACTGTGACCACTATGAAGACATTCAATTCTCCAACCATGATGGAGATAATGACGACCATGGAAACTCATGGCATGAAGATGATGACATGTATTGTGAAGATGAGGAAGAAGAGGTCGACATTTCGGCGGAGCCATTGGTGTTTATCGATGAGCTCACCCAAAGGCCCGAAGCACAAAATAAGAGGCAAAGCATTCACACGGGATCGTACGCCCAAGAGGTGGACACTTTGATTTGCGAGAGTTGGATGGAGATAGCATAAGATCCAATGAAAGGTGCCGAGCAAAAATGATCCGTCTTTTGGACAAGAGTTCATAAGAACTTTCATGAGCGAATGAAGTTGGGTCTTTTACATCTGTGTCCCTAACTCGAACCCACTACTCAGATTTGCCTCTAATTTCGAGGCCTGCTCAAATTTGCCCTCCTCCGTTATGTGCCCTTACAGAAATGCCCTTCCGTGCCGTTTCCGTTAGGTCAAAGGGCTTTGACCATTTTCTAGATGTTAGTCGGACATTTTGCCCCTGACTCCATGTGACACTTACATGCAGGACCCATTCAAAATAAATAAAAGGAAAACTAGGATAGCTCAGATCTACCATGGGTCACCCACTTACACATGGGACCTACCAAGGAAAAAGAAAAATACACTTTCCCTCATCCCTTCTCTTTCCCGGCCGTCAACGGATGTGCTCGCCGTAGGGAGGCAGTTGACCACGCGGGGAGGGCGCCAGCCATGCAAGCTACGCGAGGCGCAAGCTCACCGTGCTCAGTAGGGTGTGGATGCACGCACGCATGGCCAACACACAGCCAAGGTCAGTCATGGCGGCCGGCTTCGAGTAGGGGGCTCCGGGCACAGAATCGGGCAGGGGATGATGAGAGTAGGGGTGTGAGATTTGCTAGATGACTTGAGAGAGGCCGGGTTGGTGAAGAATGGCTCATGGCGGCCGAATTTAGGATGGGAAGAGCGACGGCCTTGGCATAGTTCGACGTCCCGGGCGTTCGTCTACGGCAGCTCCAGGCCCGATTCACTGCGCAGGACGGAGGGCAGGCACTCGACGAAGCTCATGGACATGCTCGTATGGCTGGATTTGGACTCCGGCCGCGGTGGCTAACGGCGTCGTCGACCGAAGCTCTCAGGCGCTCTCAGGCGATTGCTCCCATGATAGCTCCAATGATAGCTACGGGCGACGACTCCACCCCTTCCGCCGGACGACCCCGAGCCTCCCACAGCGGCCCTCACACGCAGGTGCCTGTCCCTCGCCGGCAACGGCCACCGGCCGAGCCGCCAAGCCTCGCTGTGACCACGTGCGAACAGGAGTTGACCCTGACATTGGGTCCAATGGCCCACATGTCATGGAGAGAGAGAGGGAGACATTTTTTTGTTGGTGGGCCCCACATGTAAGTCTGAGAGAAAGAGGGAGTTTTTTTCTTTTCCTAGGTAGGTCCCACCTATAAGTGGGATGTGCACATAGGGGCAAAAATGTCTAGCAAATGTGAGGAAAACGGTCAAAGTCCTTTGACCTGACGGAAACGGCACAGAAGGGCATTTCTATAAGGGCACCTAAAGGCAGAGGGGTAAATTTGAGTATGCTTCGAAATTAGAGATAAATCTGAGTAGGTGGTTCGAATTAGGGAAAGAAATTCAAATGGCCCAATGAAGTTTGCTCCCTACCAATTTGCGAGTAGCCGCAACATCAATTCAATCCAAAAGAGATGGGGGTTCATCCAACAAGTGCAATAAATATTTGTGCCGCGCTTGAGGACGTTCAAGCACGTCCCGTGAGTGGGCTAGGCATTGGTGACTTGGTATGAACCTCTTTTTTATCATGTGTCCTTTCATGTCAGTATGCCATTTATGTTTGATGCATTTTGTGTCCTTCCATGTTACAATTGTGGCCGCATCTTTGATTGTGTAGGCATTCCAATCTTTGGAAGCCTTCAAGGTCCAACACAAGAACAAGCCGTTTATTCTCATGCATTGTTGGTCGCTCATCAAAGATTGCCTCAAGTTCAAAGACCAAATATGGCGCTCATAAGAAGAAAGGAGGGAAGGCGGCTGTGGGTGATGAGGGAGACTTGCTCAAGAGGCCGAGGGGCAAGACAACTCAAAGGCTGATGTGAAGCGTGATGCGTTGTCCATGGCCTTGCAAGGAACTTTGGAGAATGTGATGAGGCAAAATGGAGTGAGGGAGGAGAGGAGGAGCAACTGAATATATACATAGATCTACAAACGAAGAAGCTTGACATGGAGAAGGCCGTAAAAAGGAGGAAGCTTGACATCGAGGAGGCCGCTCAACTGAAGAAGCTTGAGATCGAGAACACCAATGCCGAGACCAAAGCAAAACAGGTAGCACTCGCGTTCATGAGCGTCGACAAGAACAACATGTCACCGAAAAGGACGGCTTGGTTCTCGAACCTGCAGAAGGAGATGTTCACTTGTGACGGCCTGAACTAGGTGAGACCTCGGCCGCGATGGCCATCCATTTTCAAGGCTGCTGGCTGGTGTGCCGGTCGCTGGCTTTGTTGCCGGCGTCAAAAACTTGTCCATTTTAAAAGTTGTCTTCTGTGTCGGCTGCGGGCTTTGTTGCCAGCCCCAAAAACTTGTCTATTTCAAAGGCGAACTAGTGTGCCTGCCACTGGCGTTATTGCCAGCGTGAAACTTGGATGACCATTTTGTAGGCCGCTAGCTTTGTTGCCGGCCGATATGAATTGGCGTGAATGCGGCCGCTGGCGTGAACTATGGCCGCTGCCATTTAGCTATATTCTTTGCTCTTTTCATATTTGCATGCACACGGAAGAGGTGCGGCCGAAGATGCGACCGTGCGTTGTGCGCACATCCGGCGTATTCACAAATAAGGATAAATACGGTCTTATTTTTCATCCTAAATGGTTGAAAAGCGAACGAAACAGACGATGGTTTGGGGTGCGTTGGAGACTTGGCCTGAGATCGCCTCAACTGCCGCTCCGAGTTTTCGGGAAGTCCGCGCCGTTCGGGCCAGCTCCTCTCTCAAATTCGCAGATGCTAGGAGCTGCCGCCCCCCACACCAGAAGTCCAACCCCCTGGAAAATCCCCAAATCTCCGCGAACCGCCGACGAGGAGCAAGGCGGCGGCGGCGATGGCGGGGACGATCTCCCGCATCCGGCTGGAGAACTTCATGTGCCACTCCAGCCTCGACATCGAGCTCGGCGAGCACGTCAACTTCATCACCGGCCAGAACGGCAGTACGTCTCCACTCGAACCCTAGCTCCCCTCCCCCCATCCCCCGTCCCCCTCTCATCAATGCGCCTCTTCTTCTTCATGCCGGCGTAGGCGGGAAGAGCACGATCTTGACGGCTCTCTGCATCGCCTTCGGCTGCCGCGCCAAGAACACGCAGCGGGCCGCAACATTGAAGGAGTTCATCAAGACTGGTTGCAGGTCACGTCTGCCTTCTGTACCCGCTCACATCTTTTATTTTATTTTCTGCAAATAACTATCGATTGCCGAGTCATTGTCCAAAAAAGAAAAGATTTTGCTTCGAGGATAGCTTTTCGTTGGGAATAGCTGCTGTGTGGTGCAAATTCCTCTCGTTTTGCAAAACATTTAGAGCTTGTTCGTTTAATCCCTTACCCAAGGGGACTGGAGAGGTTTGAAGGGGATTGGGGAGGAATTTGACTTACAGGGGATTTAATCCCTCACAATCCCCTTTACCCCCCTTAAACCCAATGCAACATAACAAGTCCTTAGGAATATTGAAGGCTAGGCAATCTCTTCGGTTGTACAACATGCATTCCTGTACCACAGAACAAGTTACCTGTCCAACCCTTGTCCGTATCCTTGCCATTGCACATGACACTAACAATCTTCAAAATTTCTTACCTGAAAATCTGCTGGGGTCATTTTTAGACCATGCCACAGCTGTATGCTTCAGAGAAAAGAACAGAGATCACAGGACTTATCAGAAAACTGAAAGACCGGTCTTGTTTTATCGTATTAATTGATGTATTTTTCAAACAGGGCACCAACTGTCACACACCAAATTGTTAATATTAACAGAGTAAGTGAATTGTACTCTGCACTAGGCAGATTGCCAATAATTTCACTTTGCAGCATGTGCCATACGAACACATGTTTGAAAAGATCCATAAAAGTTCATACATGTGTATTATGGTATGAAATGTGTATCTATAGTTTTGGTTAGAAAAACACAATTTTGGTTCAAAATTTCATACATGTTCAGAAAATCTGGACAACGTTCTATTTCCAACCGGGATCACACCCCTTTCCATTAATTGCTTAACGGAAGTACAGCAGTCTCAATAGTTTTTACAGCCATCGCCCATTGGGCTACTAGAAAACGACTAAGCAAAAGGAGACCGAAAGGGGAGAGCGAGTTGGAGCATCAATAGGAAACCCGCAACAAATGACTCTAGAACGAGTCATCCACCACGGGGCAAAAACCTGTTGACACCAACCATCCCATCCTCAAAGCGAACAACACGAAACGAACATCCCACGAAACCAGGAAGCCAAGTACGGGACACCACCACCAAAAGGAACCACCGAACATCTCAGCGGGCATCAAACCCCAGTGAGATCACAAACTTCTAAGTCTACTGGGCAGAACAACTTCAAGCACCATTTCCCAGCATGAGCCTCCCCTGGTAGCAGAACGATCCGCCAACGAAGCAGCCACGCGCACCATCTTCTGCACTCCAGCCTGGACGTTTTCCTTGTCGATCCCTTTCAGCAGACCTGACCAATACATCAAAAAGGAGCATGCAGTGAAAACAGCCTCCAACGGGGAGCGAATGATACATTTGTCAAACGTTGCCCTGTTACGAGTGCACCAAATGCCCCAACAGACAGCAGCAATAATAGTCATGTAATGCTTTTTACCACCAGGAAGATATTTATAGATCCATGCCCAACTTTGCCAAATGGTTTTAGGAGTGCAGGATGCTCCCAGGGCTGACCCAATCGCCCCCCAAACAGACCGAGCAAACACACACCCAAAGAAAAGATGATCCGCAGATTCAATATCATGGCAAAATGAACATGTTGGGTTCCCGGGCCAGTTCCTTTTCCGCAAGTTGTCCCTAGTAGGGATGGCATTCTGAAACAGCTACCAGAGGAAGATTTTAATTTTCAAAGGAATCCTAGCTTTCCAGATCAACTTGTAGTCAGGTCCTGACAAATCTTTTTCTAACCACTCATAAACAGATTTCATGGTAAAAACCCCCTTGCTATTAAACTTCCGGACAACATGGTCAGGAGAGCCATTCAAAGGAAGCTTTTTGGCCCCATCCACCACACGAGCCCATTGATCGGAAAGCTCCGCGAAGAGATTGCGCCGGAATCCCATCACGAAGTTATTAGCGACAAATTTCGCTATGGTGCAGTCCTGATCTTGACAAATATCAAAAAGAATAGGATAACATGTTTTCAGAGGAGTCTCAGACAGCCAGGGGTCATACCAGACCCTAGCCAGGTCACCCATGTTAATGCGGATTCCTCTGCCCTCCATATAAACCTCTTTAACTTCCATAATAGCTTTCCAACAAGGGGAGTCATTGAATCGAGTCTGTACATTAGCCACCGTCTTGCGTTTAAGATACCAGGCCCGTACAATTTTTTGCCACAACCTGTCTCCTGACTCCAATTTCCACCACCATTTAACAAGGAGACTAATGTTCTGCTTATGAAGATCTTTGATACCCAATCCCCCTTTCTTCTTAGAACGACAGACCCTAGCCCATTTGACCCAATGATAAGCCCGTTTATCTTTCTTCTTCCTCCAAAAGAAACGTCTTCGATGTTTATTCATCTTCTCAATGAACGTTTTGTTAAGGAGGAACATAGACATGAAATAAGATGGAATCCCATCGAGGCTAGAGTTAACCAAAGTTAATCTAGCACCAGACGAAGCAATATAGCTTATCCAAGCTGCCAGTCTTTTAAGGAGTTTGGCATCTAGGAAATCCCAGTCCACAGTTTTAAGCATAGCATACGTTACTGGGACCCCCAGATATCTCATAGGAAGCTTACCAATCTGGCACCCAAACATCTCGGCATAAATTTGGTCAATATCGTTATCCCCACCGATTGAAAAGACCTCACTCTTATCAAAATTAATTTTAAGCCCAAACATCAGTTCAAACAAATAGAGAAGCAGCTTGACATTCAACGCCTTGCCCACATCATGGGAGAAGCAAATTACTGTGTCGTCTGCATACTGCAAAATCCCCACTCCCCCTTCAATGAGATCAGGAGCTAGCCCTTCAAACAACTTATTTTTCTGGGAAGCCAAGACCATCTTGGTCAGACACTCAGCGGCTATATTGAACAGGAAAGGGGAATGAGGGTCACCCTGACGCACCCCTTTGGCGCTTTTAATATAGGGCCCAAGTTCATCGTTAATCTTGACACTAACCGTGCCATCTTGAAGGATCTGAGATACCCACCCACACCACTTAGGGCTAAACCCTCTTTTGCTATGACAATCAAGAAGGAAGTCCCAATTGACTTTGTCGTAAGCTTTTTCGAAGTCCAGCTTAAGAACAATACCCGTCCTTTTTTAACATGGGTATAATGCATGACTTCATGCAAGGATAAAATCCCATCCATAATGTTCCTCCCTTTAATGAAGGCATTTTGCTGAATGCTAAACAATTTGGGGGCATATACACTCGCTCTCCTATCCATGACCTTGGTGATCAGCTTATAAGGGCAACGCAACAAGCAAATAGGTCTGTATTGTTGAATTCTATTAGCCTCGGAGGTTTTGGGCAGAAGGGTGATAATGCCATAATTCAAATGCTGCACATCAAGTTTGCCTTCATGAAATCACTCAAAAAGACTAAAGAGGTCCATGCAAACAACATCCCAGCAGTGCTGGTAGAACTCAGCAGGAATGCTATCGGGGCCAGGCGCACGATTAGGCTCCATAGCAAAAAGAGCAGCTTTGATTTCCTCTAGGGAAAAGGGTTTAATTAACTCTTCATTATCACTCGAGGATATTTTTTCCTCATTAGACCACAAGGAAGCGTCAACACTACACATATTGCCAGGTGCAGGTCCAAACAACTCCTTATAGAACCCAGTAGCATGTGCTAATAAATTTTTGGTTCCTTCGATAATAACTGAGCCACATTCAAGAGAACGCATCGTATTTTTCCTATGTCTCCCATTAGCCACTTTATGGAAGAAATCAGTATTATTGTCACCTTTTAGCAGCCACCTTTCGGTAGGCTTTTGGTGCCAGGATAACTCCTCCTCTGAGTAAATATTATTGAGTTCCACCAGGATATTAAGTTTTCTCATATATGCCTCCCCACTCAAATCAGATTTCTCTTCCAAGAGCTCCAGCTCTTGGAGTTCCAGCCTAAGTATATTTTTCTTAATCCTGATATTGCCAAAATTGTTAGAGCCCCACCCTTTAAAAAATTTCTTCACCCTCTTCAACTTGATATTCAGAATATCAATAGGGTTGTCCGTGTACACAGGTTTAGCCCATATTTCGGCAACCAGAGGGAGGAACTCTGGGTTGCTCAACCAAGCGTTGTCAAATTTGAAACACCTATTGCCTGGGGCCCTAGATGAGGCCACCCCTCCATCCAGTAACAGAAGATTATGATCAGAGAGGTCCTTGACCATCTTCGCAATCGACACTAAGGGATATAAATCTTCCCAGTCAGTAGACATTAATACCCTATCAAGTTTTTCTAGAGTAGGATGCTCATGTTTATTAGACCAAGTGAAACAGCCACCAGCCATGAAAATCTCCCTCAAGCCCAACAAATGAATAATGGCATTAAAAACATCACAAAAGTGGGATAGAGAAGTCTTTTTATTCTTTTCCCCACAATGTCTAATGATATTAAAATCACCACCCACCAAATATGGAGTGTCAACTCTATGACAAAAGGAGGACAACTCAGCTAGAAATTCAGGTTTATTCTCATCCTGAGCAGCACCATATACTACCAATAAAGCCCACTTGCATTTCTTAGCTTTATCAAAAAGATTGATCTGTAGTATATATTTGCCACGCACCACGTCTATCACTTCAAGTGTTTCTAGCCTCAAACCACATAAAATCCCACCAGATTTCCCAATCGAAGGAATCCATTCCCACCTGAATTCAGAATGAGGGTCGAACCTCCTAAAAAAGGAGGGCTTATAATTCTTTTTCATGGTCTCTTGCAAACCAATGAAATCCACTTTATTGGTATTAATGATATCAGTGAGGCAGGAAGCCATACCACTTTTTCCTGCCCCCCTACGATTCTAGAAGGCCCCAATCATTTATAACGTTTAGGTTTCTCTCTCACCCTGGTAGGCCTACTAGGATTCAGAGTAGCCCTACCATCAGCCTCTTTCTTTTGCCTCCGAGTCACAGGTCTAACTGTGATGTTAGGGGACGAAATCACTACTTTATCCTTCATAGGGGACTTTTTCTTCTTTCTTCTAGAACGAACAGGAATAAATGGGACATCATCTCCCGTGTCCTGATCTTCCCAGGTTAAGGAAAGAGGGGCAGCGTTACCTAAGCCATCTTTGATGGTGATATCCGTAGGGTTGGTTTTTTTCTCATGAAGCAGTTGTCTAGATGTTTCAAGTTCACGAAGAATATCAATAGTATTGAAGTTATCATCAGGTATATTGACCCCCATAAGAGAAGCACGTAACATGATAGCAGTATTGGACAGAGCAGAAAATTGATTGCCATTAGAAGATGGGGGAGTACCTTCGAAGTTGCGCTTCTTCAGCCGATCAGCTGCCCTCTGCTCCACCCTAGCAAGCTTCTGGTATTGGTTGCGACCCTCAATTCCAGACACCTCACGCTGCATTTCATGAACAGGAGATCCAGTAGGAGACTCAATAGTATACATACTGCGAGTCTCACTCCCCTCTTTAGATCCATCCTCCGGCTCAACAACCCGAGGCATATTAGGCCATGCCACATAATCTGACAAACGAAGGATAGTATTCGCATCATTTTCTCCATCATAACACATAAATGCAGGCGAGGGAGGGACAGGAGTCAAAGACCAAGCACCCGGATTCTTTTTCCCCTCATACCTCGGAGAGCCACCCAAGGGAGCTTTTTCATCCATACCAAGGTTACTTTCTGTGCTCACATCAGTCTGTCCACAGGAATTCAAAGCCTCATGCTCATCAGCCATAGTATGAATCAGAAGCTCGGTATGATTCTCTTCATCAATCTCTTCTTCCTCTTCATTTTCGGAAACAGCAGACAACCGAGTGGTGGCAGAATAGTTCTGACAAAAGGAATCCCCAACAGCAGAAGCACTTGTCCCTCCTTGCTCATATGAGGTGGAAGCATGGAAATCAAATCTCGCTTTTTTAGGAGCAGAAGGAGAATTACTGTCAACGGGAATGGAGTATTGACTCGCAGCAGGGGCCCCCACTACCAGACGTTCCACTTCATAATAGAAATCATAGAATTGCTCACCCAACATTCCTTCAGCAGATGGTTGAATTTTATCCACTTCCCTGCATCCCAGAAGAATGCAGGCATACTCAGGTTTATGCAACGTAGCTTTATCCACTTCCAGAGTGACCCCTACCACTGCCCCAGCATATGAAACATGTTGAACACATCGTTTCTCCAAAGGGACATTTCGGACGCGAACCCAAGCTTTCTGCAGATCAGCTTTGGCCCCTACAGATGCTGACCAAGGAGAAATGGATACTATGACAGAATCATCGAGAATAGGAAGTTTTTTGCCATAGCAGCAAGCTCTTTCAACCTCACGAGCATTAGGAAACCTCATCACAAACTGCGTAGGACTGATTTGGCGCGCAGTGCAACGCCATTTCTTAGGCTTTTGCGCAAAGAAGCCATTAAACTCATTCTCAATGTCTTTCACAGAAGCCACGCCCTTCACCAGAGTAATCACCACAGTGTTAGTTTTCTCACCAGCCTGCTTATTCGCACATCAATCAGGGATGAAGAAGAAACCCTGACCAGGGGATTGGAAACCGCACATGAATGGGACACATTCCCATGGCTAAGGAATCTGACACAATTGCGCCATGTGCCCAAGTTTACCACACTTCTCACATCTAATGGTAGGACAACGAGGAGCAAAGTGACCTGTAAGGTTGCAGTTGAGGCAGCGTTCCTCCGCGCCCTTGTTGACAGGAGCAGGCGGAGCTGGTGGGGGAGCCAGATCTCCGTCTTTCGTCGCCGTCTTCGTGTGCGTAGGCCACTGGTCCTTGGAGCCCCCACCTTGCATCTTCACCGCCGCATCCCATCGATCTCCAGTCGCCGCACCTCCAGATCTGGCGCCACCGGGTGGCGGGGGGGTTCGTGCGCCGCCACACCAGATTACGTCCCTGGCTAGATGAGGCCTGCGCGCGCCCCCCGCCGGTGTTGCCGTGGCCCGCGCCCTCGCGACCCCCGAACTTGCCGCCGCCCCGATCCGCCATCTCTTGAGATGCAGCCGAGCCGCTCGCAACTTGAGCGAAGGATCGCACGTCCCCGGCAACCTTCCCTGGCCACCACTGGAACGAATCAGCAGGTGGATTAGAGGGAGGGGAAACCCTAGATCTGGCCCAGAGGTGGAAGAAGAGATGTCGGAGGTGCGAGTCGCCCGCTCCCTGGGGTGGGGGATCTGCACGCGTCTTCTTATCCTTCCCGTGCCCTGCGCTGGGGTCCTCATGGCAGCCTGATGGCCATGGATCTGGCCCTCCCTCCCCCAAACTCGCGCCAGGTGGAGCGCACCGAGGGGTGGTCTGCCGCCATGCCCCACCCCCATGCAAGCCGGCCCCAGGAGCAGCGGGGGGCATGCATGGCTGGGGAATTCGCCGGTCAACCCTGACCAGGTGACACGGAAAGGAGATGGCATCGCCGTCATATACGCCTTCTCCTTCCCGGAGCGCCCGCGCGTCTATCGTCTGCCCGCCGGCGTCGAGCAGCACCAGTAGGAGCGCCTTGTGTCGGAGAAGCAGAGTCCCTGGCTGAAACAGGATCGAGCGCCGCGATCGGAAATCAGGAGCAAACGAGACCTCCCATCTCGTATCATCAGGATCGCCCGCATCGCCCCCCTTCCTCGACAGCCGCTCGCCACGTGCGCCGAAGTCTCCGCTCGCCGCCGCGCCGCACACGGTGCCCGCGCTCGCCGCCATCGCCTAGCTAGGTACTAGCTCTGCACCAAATATTTGTTGCGAGTGCCCCGGTCCAACAGCGTTCTATTTGCTCGGATCACACAGTATTCTTTTAACAGAAAATCTGTAGGTATACATTCTGCCCTATAATAAACGTGTAGCATAATTACTTGAAGATTTTGATGGAAATATCCAACAGATAGCCTGCCTATTAAAAGCAGACAGTCTCTGGGGTTAGACCTTTGCAAATTGGTGAAATAGCGGCTGAACCTGCTTGTTCACCAAAGAACAAAATTATATTAAACAATTCCAAATGGTCAACCACCGGCTGAGTGACTGAACAATAAATCAGAATGTTGGCTGGGTAAATGACTGTACAGGTTCCAGTAGTTATCATCGTCTTATGGATGATTGTGGAGCTGATTTCTGCATCGATCACACTTAATATGTTTCTACTGTACAACCTCTGGTTAATGGTTTTGCATTTATCCTCCGACTCTCCTATCTCTCTTCCTGTGATCTATTGAAAAATAGTTTATTCTTTAAATCACAGCTATGCAGCAATTGCTGTTGACATCAACAACCAAGGGGAAGACGCGTTCAAGCCTGACATATATGGAAACTTAATTAAATTGGAGCGCAGGATTACCAAGTCATCTAGTTCTACTATCTTAAAAGATCAACATGGTACACATACTTGATCCTTCTTCCTCCTAGTTGTTGGTTGTGCCTGTCTATTGTAAGCATTTCTTCTGCAAAGTTGTTTAGACCTCTTTTAGCTGTCATATTAGTACTTTGTCAACTTGTATTGTTTTAAGGGTAATCGTATTTTTCTGTGACCCTTAAGAGTTCTCACGTAGTTGTATTTTGCTATTCAGAGATGATACATTTCTGAACTTAGGATTGTTGAATTTCTTATTTGATTATCCATTCTTGTGTCCTGGCTGCATATCTTTATTCTATTTAAGACTATTTCAAGTTTTAATATTAAATTATCACATCTTTCACATCCTTGGTTCTATCAACTTTTCATGTTGGCAAAAGACCTATATGTTCGTTGTGCTTGACTTATACTGTACATGTTTGCATGGCCGCAGAAAATCTCCCTTTTCACTTTATAATTAAATAAGCTTTACGTGTCCCAGGCCTTCATTTACATGTTGCATCCATTTCCATACATTATTAAATGCTAATTTGGGATGAAAAGAAACAATGTAGCAATTAATTTTATTCTTTTTCAGAGGATTACTAGTACGTATTTTCATTATTTTACTACAAAATATTATATTTTGACAATTGTTTTACTTGTGCTGGAATAGGGAGGAAGGTGGCACATGGCAAGGATGATCTTAATGAGATAGTCGAACATTTTAATGTAAGTCGCTTGTTTGCTGATGTGTACTATATTGTCAGTAGTTATGTTTCTCTCATTCAGTCATTTGTTCTGTTGTTTACTTTCTGTATTTGGTAAAATATGCAAAACCGGTGTAGATACTGATGGACCCTCTCATCTACCTTTCGTCGCCGCACTTTTGCCTTTGTTTCTATAGGAAAAAAAATGCCAGGTGAAGATGTTTTTCATACAGATGCATCTGCAAGAAGAGACCATAGCGCCTTCCTCCCTAGTTTTGCTCTCTCGCCCCACCTCAGCTACGCTATTGGTCTGCTTCGCAATCACATATCTATCACCCCCTTCCTCTTTTTTTTTTGTTTGAGAAACACAGGATAGCCGCAAAGACTCACATACAAACTAGTACATACACCCCTATGAACGCACACACCCTACTCCTATGCGCACCTCTGAGGGACCGAGATTGACGAAGTCAGCACATGCACCTCGTATTCGACGGGCACGTCGTCTCCCACTAAAAGAACATTGCCAGAAAAGTGTGCAATATGGGCTCTGGTCTTGGTGATCTTGATCAATGGTTGCTCCCAGCTAACACAGCATGAGTCCAGTTTGGAAACCTTTCACATGATATCTCCTTGAAATCTACTTTGATCTTTATGCATACACAGACTCGATTTGACATGATTCCTTTGAACCAAACTAACCTCCTGAGGAGCAACATATCTATACATGTCTACAGCTAACTAATCTCCGTCATCGTATCTCAGGCGCAAGAACCTCGGAGTGTAAGCTATTGGTGCATCATTAGTTTTTATATATAAGCGTGGTAGTATCAACACCTGCAGTTTGTTTTGTCTGTTTTCACTGCCATGCATCAGCATTATTCAATCATTCATGATATGTGCATTGTTTATAAAGCAGCCTGCTTCAGACGTTCAAGAGTCGCGTAAGCGATAAGGCGCCCTGGCAGCACCTTAGAAGTATGCCCGCTTAGGTGCTTAGGCGCCCGCTTTAGGCGCTTAGGCATCAGTTATGCGTCAGAGCGGGTGGTGCTTGCTTTAGATCGCTTTACCATTGTAAACCATGGATATGTATCTCCCAAGTGTTTTTGTTTTTGTACTATTCTGTGGAAGTACCTTATTAGAATCTAATGAATGTGTTATATTTCCACATCCTAATGCGTACACAAATTTTCAGATTGATGTTGAAAATCCTTGTGTAATTATGAGTCAAGACAAAAGTAGAGAATTTCTGCACTCAGGAAATGACAAGGATAAGTTTAAGGTAATCAATTCTTTCAGTTTTCTGCCAATACCATTATATCAATAAGTGTTTCCCTAGTTTTGTTTTATGTGTTGGAATATATATGGTTTGATGAACGTGAATGGAATTGTATAGTCGTACTCTGCAGGGTTTCCATGGTATTTTGTTCGCTTTTAGATGTACTCAACCGTGAAGCATGCCTTCAGTTAGTCAGTTTGTATAATACAATGATTGCATTTCATTTGCCTCTCGACGTCTTTCCAGTTGTGCACGTAACCAATTAGCATTTTTATATATTCCAATCGATCATCATATGAGAACACGACACTCTATGTATTCAATGCCAGACCAGATATATTTTGGTAGCTTACGACTTCATATGAGTGTATGACCCGTGAACTGAACTGCTATTTGACGCAATGTTGTTTCTGAGTTGAGCTCATAATTCTGCCTTATACCTGTGCTTGCTATATCCCTTCTCTGATATAACTCTGAGCATTATTCCTTTTCTTTCACTGTCCATACATTATGTCCTGTCGCAGTTCTTCTTCAAGGCTACTCTTCTTCAACGACTCAAAGAGTTGCTTGAGACAATAAGAGATCAGGTGCACAAGGAAGACTCTGATGTTCAAGAACTGGAGAAGTCAATTAAGCCAGTGATGAGAGAACTTGATGAATTACGAGAGAAGATAAAGAATATGGAACACATAGAAGAGATAGCACATGAAATTGATAATTTGAAGAAAAAGTTAGCCTGGTCATGGGTTTATGAAGTTGACCAGCAAATTGAGGAACAAACAGTGAAACTCCAGAAACTCAAAGAGCGAGCTCCTTTATGCCAAGAAAGAATTGACCAAAATGCAGTGAGTTGTGTCCTTTTTACTGGGAACTCCATTGTGCCATTGTATCCTCTAGAGTAACAAGTGTGTTTTTACCGTATTTTTTTGGTAAACCAAAATAAATCTATGCAAGCTTGCTTACGTCACATACATCTATTGCCAATTTTAATGCCATCTGTTTGACTATGGGCAATTTCAAGTCATATTTGGCCAATATATTGATGAATGAGTGAACTACAGCATTAGTGTACCAAAACCATCCTGTATAGTTATGTTTGAAAATACATATTCTAAAATAGTAAGTTTTTTTTCCTATCAGGTCTTCAGTGTTGGTGGATCATTTACTAAATTGTTTTTTAATCTTTTAGGTTGTTATAGATAAACTGAAGAAAGAACTAATTGAAAAGGTAGAAAATCTCAGATCTTTGGAGGGCAAGACTTGTGAAGAGAACAACATGAAGAAAAGTATGGAAGATAACATTGCTGAGGTATGTGAGTAGATGATGTACCATCTGGTATGCTCAGGAAAAGTAGCTGTATCTGAAACAATAGGTGGTAGAGCCACATGCAGCTCTATTGTCTTTGTACATGGAAGTAAAAAAGTGATGGTCATGATAAATGTAGCAAATTATGATTGTCAAGTCTTTGCAATCCTTCTGGTTGTCATATCTTTGTGTCTCCAGTCCTTATTAAACCTATAAGCTCTGATGCTGGTCATTGTTGCAGAACTAAATCTGCAGTAATTTCTGGCTTAGTGATATGTTCATCTTGCCTGTGTCATAACATTTGCCTCGAAATATTGCCACTCATCATGAAGTGTTGGGATTCTATCTATTTGAAATTTAAGGATTATATGTTTGGTAATCTTGTTTGAAAATATAATGCGTGCATGTAAATTTATAGTCATATTCTCTCCTCATTTCTGAGTAAACACTCACACTAACTGATTCCTTATGTTCAAGACATTGACACCATGGGCATCTATTGCTATCGAAATGATTGTACAATGATTTAACTTGTCTTTCTTAACAATTGTTCATGTTCCTTTCGTTTACAGGCTGTGAAGCGGCAGATAGAACTAGAGGCGGAGCATGAGCGTGGTGCACGGATGCTACAGAGAAAGAATGGCCGCCTGAATCAATTGCAGGCACAACTTCGTGATCTCCAAATGCAGCATATGCAATTTACTCAAGTGAGCTGTTCTCCGAAACCTATAAAAAATAAATTCACCATACATGTAGTAGATAGTGTTACTCCCTCTATCCGGATATATAGGGCCTTATACATATTTTGAGATTTACTTTGACCATTGTTTACACCAATACTATATGATATGTGTTACAAAAATATATTGTCGAATTTGTATTTGAAAGAATATTCCAGTGATATAATTTTTATATCATGCATCTAATATTAGTGAAGATAAAGTAGATAAAGTACACTGCAGTTCACCACAGCCTGCTGTGATCACTAATATTATTGATCCTATTGATGGTCAAAGTAAATCTTGGAATACCTACTGGCCCTATACATCCGGATGGAGGGAGTACAAAACATTGAGTCTGGCGATCACAGCAGCCTTCATGAATTGGTGAAGATAAAGTACATTGCAATTCACAATAGCCTGCATGACAGGCTAATATTAGATAGTACGGCTGCTGTAGCTACAGCATGGCTCTAAGGGCAGCCCCAGTGCACTATATCTTACGCTATATCTAATGACATTAAATAAATGTTTACATATAGCAGTCTTAGTGCACTATATCTTAGTGTTGTATATAAAACAACCCTCATTTAGTATCTTTTGTGAGAGAAAAGTTATGAGATGTCTTAGATTTGGTGCTAAGATATATATCCAGATTGAGATATGGTTCCCCTCTATTTCCTCATTAAATAGAGTGTCGCATCAGATTTTTACCTATGACACTTTGTGAAGATACAAGCATTGAGAGTGCCCTAAAAAGTGCACAGCACATCACAGGATGGAGCAGCGAAGGAGTGAGCTGCAATCTGGACCCACAGCAGCTAGCATGGAGCAGGGGAGCCAGAACAACAATGGGAGAACATGGTTCTCAATCTGATGTACATACGCGTCAGTGCTATGGTGCCTTAGGATTGTAAGGCGTAGCTCTCGCCTTAGACATTTAGCACAGGACTACCATAGAGAAGTTCCTTGGCTTTCGCGTGCGCTGCCTCTGCAGCGCGCTCCCTCCTGCGGTCCACCTGCCGGCCGCCTGTTACGCTCTCTCCTGCGGGTGTTCGCTGATGTTTCCTTCTGTGCTGCCGTTGCCGCCGCTGCTTTCCAAGGCCGAAGCTGTCCGCTGCTCCCCAAAGCTCTGGCCTTCGCCCCTTCTGCTGCTTGCCCGCTGCCCTGCACATGGCTCTCCCTACTTCTGCTACTAGCACTGCTTTGCTGCTGCGTTTGCTCGTGCCGCTGCTTCTGCCCAGTGTGGCTCTCTCTGTCTGCTGCCCCACGCGCAGCTCTTCCTACAGCTGCAGCTAGCATACTTGCCTGCTGCTGCTAGGGTACTACTGCAGCCGCTGGTGTACTACTTCAGCTGGCTCCTATGTGTGCATTAGATTCCTGTAGCAAAAAAAAAGTCGTCCGGCATCTGTTTTCCCTCGTGGATGTTCTGTGATTCTTGACGGTGGTCTTTTCGTCGACTCCGTCTCGCACATGCACCTGTATTGGTGTTGCGTGCTATTTCACTAGTTGCTATTCATTGCTGCTCCTCGCCGGCATCTCACCTGCACGGCCTCATCCGCAGCCTCCCACGCATCCATGATGGCTCTTGCATCTTCATCTCTTGTGTGCTTCCTAGCTTCTAGGTATATATTTTTTGCTGCGTCCACTAAATCAGTTGCTATTTCATATTTGTTATGTCATGCTTGTCCACCAAATCTTGATCCGTGAGCCTTCCTTTTCTGGTCCTGGTCCTTTCTATACAACTTTTGTGGCCTTTTCTAGTCCTTATTGTTTTCTATAGGATTTTGGTGTCCTCTTTTTGCGTTGTCTGTTGGGCCCAGACCCGTACGCTGAGTACTTTCCGACGTACTTTGTAAGACACAATTCCGACTACCTGTGCTTTCGGCCGTTGAGATACACGCGTACGTATACAAGGAGCAAGCAGGCAGACAAGCTGGTCAATGGATTCTTGACGTGAACTAGTACATGCACATGCACGTATGAAACAATCACGCCGGCTCCTTGATCGCTAAAGCAACTCGCCAGGAACTCACGCACACACGCGAAACAATACGAGGCGCCGATGGATAGCAATAGGTGCGTGTCGCACCTAATACTTTATTTCTTTAATCTGAGTTAATCTTACAAGGGTATACCTCCGTATATATAGTATCCAGGACCAACTCAATCTAACCTAGCCGGTTACCAAGTCCTAGTCCTAGTAGTACTATTAGGTGATTGTACCATGTCCGAGCCGGACAAGGCCGCACATCGTGGTTATTTCCAACAATCACCCCCCTAAACACGATGTCCTCACATCACAGCTTGGACGCCGATCCTTCGCCGCATCTTCACGAACTTCTGTCGTTCCAAAGATCTGGTTAGGATATCTGCAAGCTGGTCATCGGTGCAAACATAGTTGACATCAATCTTACTTTCTTCCACGCACTCCCGTAGGTATCGATACCTCGTATCGATGTGTTTCCATCTACCATGATGACACACTAGATTCTTTCACAGAGAGATTGTAGACTTGTCGTCAACGTTGAGCACCACTCGTTCTGGTTCCTTATCTGTGAGGTCACCGAGTAGTCTTTCTAGGCACATGTCTTGACACACCGCGGTTGCAGCTGCAATATACTCTGCTTCACGAGATGATAATGCGACCACCTTCTGCTTTTGTGATAGCCAACTCACTATGCTTCCTCCCAAGAAATATGCCACGCCCGAGGTACTTTTACGGTCGTCCACATCTCCTGCCATGTCGCTATCACTATAGCCAAGTAGCTCCATCATCTCCTTCTTCTTCTCTCTCAAATAGACACAACCGAAGTTTGTTGTCCCTTTGATGTACCTGATTATATTTTCCACAGCTGCCCAATACTCCATCGTGGGTGCTTCCATGAAGCGGCTCACTATGTCAACAGAATAGGCCAAGTACGGTCTTGTATTCGTGAGATACCTCAGCTTTCGGACCACACTTCTATACTCTGTTGCATCAACCGCGGGTTCTTTACTCTTCTTGCTTAGTATGAGATGAGGCTTCATTGGAACATGACTTGGATTGCAATCTTTCATGCCACAACTTTCAAGTACTTTCTTTGCATATGCCTCCTGGCATATTGTGATCCCCTCCGGCTTTTGCTGTACCTCGATCCCAAGGTAGTAATTCAAGAGCCCTAGATCAGTCATCTTGAATAGCTCCTTCATTAGTAGCTTGAAGTTTGCAATCACCTCTTCGTCTGCTCCAGTTATCAACAGATCATCCACATATATGCCCACTAATAGACGATGCCTTCCTTCACCTCGCTTATACATTGTATGCTTCAGTGGGGCTTTCTCAAATCCAAGAGAAATCAATGTACTGTCAAGCTTCATGCTCCATGCCCAAGGAGCTTGTTGTAGCCCGTACAACGCCTTGTGTAGCTTCAATACCTTGTGCTCTTCTCCTTCTTCGATGAACCCTGGTGGTTGCTTCACATACAACTCTTCTTCTAACTCCCCAGTCAAAAACGCAGAGTCCACATCCATATGATGTATCCTCCAGGATTCTTGAGCCGCGAAAGCTATAAGTAGCCTCACCGTGTCCATCTTTGTAACTGGGCCGAACACTTCTTCGAAGTCCACACCTTGCTCTTGCATGTATCCTTTAGCCACGAGCATTGCCTTATGCTTCACCAAGTTCCTTTCGGTATCCTTCTTGACTTTGTATACCCACTTGAACTCTATGGCATTATGTCCGTTGGGAAGATCCGCGAGCTCCCATACTTTGTTGTCTCGGATCGACCTCAACTCCTCATCCATAGCACGACGCCAACACTCTTTCATAACTGCGTCTTCAAAATTTTTTGGTTCCTCGATGTGCAAACATCGTTGCCCTTTACTCTTCATCTTCACCGAATTTATTCGAAGCGCTTCCTCTGATTCATGTGGCTGTTCTTCTGTCTCCAATGCTGTCGAAGACGTCACATCTTTTGAAGTTGCCAAACCTCCCTTTACTGGCATTCTAGCCACATCCAAACTGCTCTCTAGAGAATTTGCAACAGTAGATGGGCTGATCTTTTGAGGCACGTCTATTTTTCTTAGACGTTGCCCACCTTGTAGTCCATCCACTAGGTCATCACGTGGATTCCTTAATGTGGTTGTTGTATGCAGCTTGTAGTGGCCCGCTCCTTCTGGCACATGCGGAGCTGCACAAGGCCATGCAGCGCCTCCGTCGCTGCTACTACATACGGTTGCTGCTGGGCCGCTCAGTGCAGCACCCTTTCCAGCCGGCGTAGCGTTTGTTGTGCTATCAAGCAGACCTGACACGACTGATTCGAGCCCTCCTGGCCGAGCGACGCTTCCTTTTGGATACTGGTTTGTCTGCACCATGTTCCTATACGAGTTTGACATGTCCCAGCTCGTCACGCCGTCCTCAGGCGAGACGCCCGCGCTCCTTGCCGCTCCCGCATATGATTTTCCTGGTGGGTCCATACCGATCTGCTTTGTGTTGTGAACTTCTGACATCACAACTTCGCCTTTTTCTAGCGCGACCACACCATCACGCATTGTGTCATAGACTTCTGGCACCACGTCTACACCTGAACTTACTGGCGTGACCACATCATCACGCCTTGTGTCATGGTCTTTTGGCGCCACAACATCGCCTGCTTCTAGCGTAACCATACCGTCACACCTTGTGTCATGGTCTTCTGGCACCACAATTTTGCCTGGGGTTACTGGCGCAGATGCACTCACCGGATCCGTGTCCAGTTGATCATGATCATCTGAATCCTCTTCGTCCACTAGCTCGCACATCAGCATCATATCCCCATCGTCTCCTTCCTCGGCCATGAGAGCCCGTTGCTTCGGTGCTTCCTCGCAGTAAGCCTTGAAGTGGCCGAGGAGGCCACACTTATGACACCTCACTTTTCTGATGTCAAACTTCCTCCTCGGTGGTGCAGGCGCATCCTCGTCGTCCGAGTCGGCGAAGTTCTTTCTCGCCGAGCGCTGCTTCCCCTTCCCCTTCTTCTTGCTGCTGCTCGTGGATCCACCTTGCTGTTCTTTCGACAGGGCGATCCATTGCGCCTTTGTCAGCATCAGGTGCTCACTCGCTTCCGCGTCGCCGAAACTGAGACGAATTCTCTTGTCATGGGCCTTGAACCTTCCGACGAGATCCTCAACTGTGAGAGTCTTTAGGTCGAGACATTGTTCGATCGACGTGACAATCTGGATGTAGCGTGCCGGCGCGGCGCGCAAAAATCGTAGGACGATCGCAACTTCTTCTAGGGTTGAACCATAGCTGCGTATGCCGTTGACGAGGGTCTTGAGACGGGAGGCAAACTGATCAACCGTCTCACTTTCATCCATCTTCAGGCACTCGTAGCTTCTCATCAGAGACTGAAGGTGTGCTTCCTTGACACGGTCATGACCCTGGTGCAGGATCTTAATGGTCTCCCATGCATCCTTCGCCGTTTTCTTTCCGACGAGGTGTTGCAGCACATCCTTCGGCATTGCGGAGTAGATCGCCGTTAACGCCTGACGATCAATCCGGTACTTCGCCGCGCCCTTCGCATACTCGGCGCCGCCGGGGTCCACGGCTTCCCAGAACTCAGCCCCTTCCATTGCGACCTCCATGTTCATCGCCCATAGTGCGTAGTTCTCTCGATCCAGATGGGGGAATTGCGACACCCCCACCATCGGCATCGGTGCTCCCGCTGCCGTCGTCACGATCTCCTTGCCTGTGTTCGACATGATCCTTTGAGTGCTTTCCGAAGATCACGACCGACCAAACTAAGCTCTGATACCAATTGTTGGCCCAGACCCGTACGCCGAGTACTTTCCGACGTACTTTGTACGATGCAATTCCGACGACCTATGCTTTCGGCCGTTGAGATACACGCGTACGTATACAAGGAGCAAGCAGGCAGACAAGCTGGTCAATGGATTCTTGACGTGAACTAGTACATGCACATGCACATACGAAACAATCACGCCGGCTCCTTGATCGCTGAAGCAACTCGCCGGGAACTCACGCACACACGCGAAACAATACGAGGCGCCGATGGATAGCAATAGGTGCGTGTCGCACCTAATACTTTATTTCTTTAATCTGAGTTAATCTTACAAGGGTATACCTCCGTATATATAGTATCTAGGACCAACTCAATCTAACCTAGCCGGTTACCAAGTCCTAGTCCTAGTAGTACTATTAGGTGATTGTACCATGTCCGAGCCGGACAAGGCCACACATCGTGGTTATTTCCAACATTGTCAATTTACACCCATTCTCTTGCCCCCGAGCTTCTTTCGCCGCGGGTTTTCATGGGCTATGATTTTGTGCGCAATGCTTCATTCTCTTGTGTGCCATTGATAACCCATCTTCTCTTCTTACTTATCCTGTATGTTCTACTGATGCGGTGTCTTCCTTCGATGCACCATCTTCTCTTTATCCCCTTTGACTTGACTTGACAGGTTCTGAAGGCTCTCCATGCCACAATGACACTCTCAAGATGCGGATTCTTAATTATCATTTCTTTTGTAGTGTTACACTTCTTCAAATTCATTGCTATAGAGCATTTGAGGGAGAGTGTTAAGGAGTAGTCATATTGTTCTAGGAGTCCGTATTAGGCTATGTTTTCTTCCTTGTACCACAAGTCTTGTGTAATTCCCCTTGGGCTATGCAATAGATATAAGTTGCATCCATAACCCCTCAGAAAAATCTTAGTAGTATCATAAACTAGTTTGTTTTCAACAAGGGAGCATCAGTCCTGTTAACTGGACTAATCACGTTTTTGGTTTTCACATGAGCTAACAATTACCACATTGTACCTGTTCCTCACAAGAAGTTTGGCTATCTCCTAAAAATGAAATAATCGGTGAACCTTGATATCGGTTGTTCCAAAAGACATTTGCTTGATAGAATGCCTCTTGATTTTTTCTGTATTTCCTTGGCTTTGCATGTTTGATTTAGCTATTCTGTCTGAATCATGTCTTTATCCATCTGTAGGCTGAGGATTCTCAAATGGAGAAAGATGTGAAGAACATACAACAACAGATTGATTATCTTCATTCAAATGTTACAAGGTCATTCAATTGTACTTCTTACTTTGCTTAATCACATCCAAGTAAAACTTCTTGGTTGTTTGATGCCACCTTGTGTGCCATTCAGGTTAAGAGAGGATGAAAAAGAATTCACAGAAGAATTATCAGGCATCCAAAAATCTACCAATGAAATATCAAAAGAGGTATCTTAAACTCAATGTGCTACCAGAAATACCGCTTTCCTGCATAATGAACTTTAAACTCTAAACACAGTAAAAGTGATAATGTTACTCCATCCACTCCAATCGCAAATAAGCCACATTTTGAGCCATAAACATTGATAAAGAAAGTTCCCTAACCCATAAATGTGAATTGTATTTTTAGTTTTATATTAGAAGTATTTCTTGAGGAATCTACTTGTGCCATTTTCCTATGGCCTAAATGTTCATCATGATATTGTTCTGCCAGTTTGGAAAATAGTTAATCAGCAGTAACTTATTTTTAACTGGAGGAATTGTTTCCATATCTATTATTTACTGTAATTATATTATCTTTTGTATTGTATAGTTACTTAGTGGCACCCATTCCCTCTATTGATGTATGAATGTGGGTATATATGTTTCAGATAATGTAATTATGTATAATGTTATTCTTAGAGAATATGTGTTCTGGATAATGTTATTCTCAGATAATATCTATCTTTTTTGCTGGTTCCCATATGTTTTTATTTCTTTCTGTTCCCTATTAATGCTTATAATGTGGAAAAAAGAGAGGCAGAATGTGATCATGCACAGTAATAATTAGGCTTAAATAAACATTTTCATGCACATGTCAATGCTGAATAGATTTTATTTCAATTTCCAAATAGGTTTGCACATGACACATGACACACAATTTATGATAGAAAACCATGTACATGCTATGCCCCTTGCTCATAGTTGACACTCTATTAACCCTGTCTGTTTATCACATTTCTTCCTTCTGTTGAACTTTAAGAACTGCTATCATAGCTCTACTTGTTCAAAAAGATATTTTAAGTGAGGCTGGAACTGCATAGTTAGGGGCAAAATACATCTGGGTCTAAGTTCGATTGCCTGTTTAAATACGTTCTCCTCGCATGATTTCAAGCTCAGAATAATCTTTGGCACAGTATTAGGTACCTTTGAAGAAGTGTTCGCCCAACATTTATCTAAAAAGCATCACTTATAATTATCCACACTATTTGAATTCACAAGTCTTCTGTACTTTCTTGTGAAGTTGGCCACCTTTTTTCTGCACTGAAACATGTGGGTCATGTATCATTTATGCCATTAACTTTTATTTCACAGATAGCTGAAAATGATAGAAGGATAAAACAAGTAAAATCTGACATTGGAGACCTTCAACTACAGCAAAGTAATAAGGTATATTCTCTCTTTACAGTGACCAGTAAGCAGTAGATGCCCTTTTCTTAATGATCATAACCCTGCTTCTCAGGATGTAATTGATTTTAGTAGCAACTGGCAACTGCTCTCTAAAATATTTTTTTATATACAATTAATGCTTCATCTTAGGTAACGGCATTTGGGGGACGAAGAGTTCTGAAACTCTTGGAATCAATAGAGAAAAACCACAAAAGATTCAAACGCCCACCTATTGGTCCGATAGGGGCTCATCTGGTATGAAAATACCAATTATCATGATTCTTGTCTTGAATATGTACTAACAATACCATGTGAAGTAACTTGATGCAAATGATAATTTGATATATCACTTAACACATGTTCTGATCTGCTGTATTCAGCAGTAAACTTCATTAATCCACATTGCTTATATTATTATACTGTATTGTTTTATTATTTATAGCATGTCCCTTTAGTTTTCTCATCTTTTATCTGTTTATTTATCCACGGCTTAATAGGTGGCAGCCTAACTAGTGTTCCTAGCTACAGGTCAATGTTGTGATGTTGAGTTCCCTTAGTGCAGCTGCATTGGTTCTTACAAAGTTCTTTTTTTTTAAAGGTCATCGGAGGGGGGGGGGGGGGGGGGGTAAAACCATACCTGAATCATTTTCATTTATTCGTATGCGGAAGGGCACAAACTCGGGTAGGGGTGGGGGTAGAGATTTAGGAGAGAGCCGGAGGGGGAGTCAGCTGGCTCGAACCGGTAAACAGTCAAGCCAGGCGTCCACATCACCCCTGGGGCAAACGACGGCCTCCTCGTGGCACAAGCGCGAGAGGCGTGTGAGAGAGGAGGTGTCACTGTTGAAGAGCATCCCATTGTGGTGCTTCCATAGCCACCACCAGTAAAGGAGAACGAAGGTTGATACCAATCGCTTAGGAATAATGGGAGGGGGACATGCGTCCTGCAGAGATCGTACCAAGGCATCGTAAGGTGTTGACGCACCAACAAACTCCCAGAAGCACTAGGCGAAGGTGCACCAGAAGACTAGGTGATTTGCAGCCCTGCAGGGCGCCTTACAGGGTGTACTACCGGCCTCGACAGCGGATGTGATGCTTTTCCAGAGCAACACACTCTAGGTGTTGACCAGGCCCTGAACCAGTAGCCAACTCAAGAAACGAACCTGGGAGGGGCTTGGCTCCACCATACAAAGTCGTGGAAGGGGGCAACCACCTCACCAAAAGAGCAGTGGTGGTGGAGCTAGGTGGCATGGAACCCACGTACAGGGGAGGTACGTACAACGATGAAGCACCCCGAACGTCAGTCAAAGTGGACGACTGAAACTCGTACAGAGGCACCAGCAAGGCATCAAGCTGACGAGCCCCATCGGCGATGAGGCGGGGGATGAGTTGGGACCGCACACCTCCAGCAAGGCTGCAAACATCGAGACCACGACGCTCATCACATGCTGAGAACAGGGCGGGCACAAAGCTACAAAGGGGTCTGAGGGCAGCCAGTTCTCAAGCCAGAAGGAGGTGAGTTCACCATTGCCGACTGCAACAAAAGAGATGACCTTGTAGAGCGGCATGAGCTTGATGAGAGCACCTTAGTGGCTCCCAGGAAGCCGCGCGACAGTAAGCATCACAGACCGGCATCCCGTCCAATGTCGCGTAAGTGTAGCCGATGCAGGAGCTTGACAAGCAGGAACTTGTTCTGCGTCGTTAGGTCCTGGACGCTTAGGACTGCACATCTGAGTCCAAGCCACGAGGTACTAGGCTCCAAGGCTTTGTCGGAGGCCGGCCCAATGCAACATGCTGAGGGCCTGGATGATGGACAGAGAGAGCTCCTAAGCAACCATGGCATATGTTAGTGAGGCATCCAAGACCGCGTTGAGCAGGATCAGCCTCCCTCCAGCATTGAGCAGCTGAACGCACCATCCCAACATGTACTTGTCGGCTTTGATCAACGCAACAAAGGCGGCGAAGGCGAGTTTCTCACATGAGAGGGGGAGCCCCAGGTATATTTGGGGGAACCCCTCAACCGCGCTACCCAAGCAGGATTGCAGCGCCGCAACAAGCTCATCGCCGACATGCATGAGAACCATGGTGCTTTTGTGGAAGTTGATGATGAGATCGGTTGCAGCAATGGACATGTCGAGGATGACCTTGAGCCAAGCGAACGCATGCACATCAGCACACATGATGATTGATGTATCATCGGCGTATTGCAGCACCGGAGGGGATGAACCAGTACGACACCATGTTGGATCAACCGTTGCAGCACATCCATCCATCCATCACTAGGGAATATTGTTGAGGAGGACGGTCGAACCGGAAGAGTGGAAGATCATGTGCATCAGGTCCAGAATGCCGCGGGTGCCAAGGATAGCGCGCACACTCCCCAATGGATGGAGCAAACAACCTTGGCGAAGTCTAACTTCAGCACAATCGTCGACACTTTGTGCTTGAAGCAGCACTGGACCGGCTCCAGAAATTCTCTGAGATGCTCTGGCCGGCGATGAAGCCAGTTCGGTTGACCTTGATGATTGCTCTGATTTGCTTTTGCAGGCGAGTGGTCAGCGCCTTACAGATAGCCTCGACATTGCAGTTTTCACCAACCCTACTATATTACTGTGACCGGGCATCGATATTGCTCTTCCTTCTATTCTTCCTAGCATCTCTAGAGCTTGTGTTGATGGAGGGGAAATTTTGGTCTATATTGAAGAAAAATATTTAGTAATTAAATAAAGAGTCAAAAGAATAGAAAATATTTTTGAAATAAACTTGATCTTCCATTTTTCTTGTAATTTTTTTCCACAAAAAGTAAAACCCTAGTTGGCTTCTTTTAGAAAGAAAAAACAAATTTTTTGACCAAAATAGTGTGAATAGTGACCTATAATAACAATAAATTTTGTTTCCCCCTGAAGTTATCATTGGTTTTTTATTCGTGAAAATTTACATACTAGTGCAAAAGAAAGTCAAGTTTATTCTAAAAATACTTCTAAACTTTTTTCAGTTTTATTTTATTTATTATTATTTTTCTCATGTGAGGTGTATATATACACCCAGGAACCAAAGGGTATTTCCCTCGTGTTGACTGTGTAAAGTACAAAAGTCTGTGTATATCTCCCAAGTGCTTCATATTAGAATATGGATAAGTCTTGGGCCTTCTGGTCATTTGTGCATTGCACAATAAGGACAGAAGGTTTCCCTAATCTTTAGGACAATCTTGTTTTCTTTTGGTACAACGGAAAAAAAGATCTAAACCTAATCGGTATTGATACAATGTTAGAAGAATAGCAACTTAATCTATTGCCAAGGATCTAGGGCCTTATGGTAGGAGATAAACTAGGAATCCGAAATACAAAAAGGTAAGAAACTCATTACAGTAAGTAGCTCTCTCTAACAGCCTCAATGTTGACTAGTCTTTGCATCCTGAGTTCTTGACCCAATCAGTTCATTGACCCCTTTAGAAAATTAAGCAATTCTATTGATTCATTGGAGTAACTGTAATAATATTTCTTCTCGTTGCATCAAATAGCATGAATGCAAAATCAATTTGTTTTATGTTATCCTGTAGAAATAGAAATGTAAGATTTAAATGATCTTACCAGGGATGACTCATTTGCGGTTGCCACTAAGTTGCAGTAATTATGCTTGCAGTCCTGGTCGAAGTTTGGGTACTGCACTTACTTTATGATGCACAGTATTGGTGTAAACTATAGCTGGTTCTTTCATTTAATGTAGGTAATAGCTGTATTACTACTTCCAGAGGTTAATAATGCTTGTTGCCGTGCAGCAACTTGCTAGTGAGTCCTGGTCTGTGGCAGTTGATCGCGCATGTTGGAGGCTTCTGGATGCATTTATTGTCTCGTGTTCTAAGGATTTACATGTTTTGCGAGAATGTGCAAGTGAAGTGTATTACGATAACCTTCGAATTATTGTGTATGATTTTACTATGCCACGGTGAGATTAAAGGCCCTGTATCTTATTCAATATTCTTTTACTTTTTGATGAATTCTAATTCTGTGACCTTCTATAGATTGATCATTCCTGATGGTTCACTTCCTACAACAGAGCACCCTACAGTACTATCAGTTATTCAGTCAGAAAATCACACTGCTGAATGTATTGATGGATCAGGTACTGCATTATATAATCTCAAACAACTACTCTGTTTGTTTCAGAAAATTGGTCCATTTATCATATGCTAAATACCAGGAGGCACAACATTTGAGTATTATATAATGGAATTGGACTGCGCTTACCCCTATTTATGTCATATTTCAACCATTTGATATCTTCGGCATCATTGAATATGTGGGTTGAGGATGGGAAAGTTGCAACAAGCCAACAACTGAACTCTTCCCTGAGTGGATAATTATTTTTAAACTAAGAATCCATATAAACTGGACATCTATTATGAAATAATTTTTTATTATGAGATATTGATAAGCATCACACTGTTTTTTTCTTCAGAACCTTTAGTTTGACATATTATTGTTTTCTTCAGAACCTTCAGTTTGACATATTATTATTGGAGCAACATTTGCTAAAGCTCCTTTATTTCAGGGTCATGTTGAAAGTCAAGTCCTGGTTAAAGATTATGAAGTGGGAAGATCTGTTGCATTTGATGATAGGATGCGCAACATAAAGGAAGTGTATACTTCTAATGGGGACAAAATGTAAGTCTCGACGGTGATGCTCATATTAGTTTGGTCATATTCCAGCCATTTACTTGTTATATCAAGCAGTTTACCATAAATTATCCTTGCTAGAAGTAATTTTAGAATCCTAATAGTCATTTTTATCTCCATGTGCCGCCACATGTTCATGTAATTGCAGATTCCCCTTATCAATTTAGATTTGATGACTTACCATCTTGCAATCTTAGCAGGGGTACTCCCCTTTTCAAGAAAAAACCATCTTGCAATTTCGTGGGGCCGACTAGTGTCTTGAGATCAGTTTCTGGAGTTACCCAGTTGGTTTGATGGCACACGAGGTCATTTGGAGGGCGAACTAACCACAGTTCCCTGATTCACAATCCGCGTGTCCATGATTTGTTATTCATGATTCACGGTTTCCTAAACGTAGAGGTATTTGGAGTTTATACATCTCTAATTCACAAACCGGGAATGGGGTTCCCAAATTGGTAGATCATGGTCATGTCATAAGCAATATAGGAATCAATGTCTGTCACAGCAAGCAAAATGACCACAAAAGATTGTAGCAGTAACAGGAAGAAAAAGGAAAATTAACAAAGAGAGAGGTTGGCCGGCTAGGCATCCAGCTTACGATTGTAGCTTAACAAGACAAAGAAAAAGGAACGAGGAAAGAGAAATTGGATGGTGGGGCATCCCCCTTAGGACCTCATTGTTTGTGCCTCTTCTTTTTTAGCCGTATCCTCTCTGGTAAGCTGAACTAACCCTTAGTTCCATGATATACTGAAAAAGGCTTTTGCCCCGCTTTAAAAAGCAACGATCAGACATACAGAATGCAAATAACCCGACATCACACACACACCCAAGACAGATACTAGGAGGCCGGCGATGAGCAACACTACTCCAAAACCCCAAAGCAAACAACTAGTAGACATAAGAGCATAGCTAAGGAACTAAGGAGCTCTCCACCATGAACGAAGCTCTCCACCGTGAACGAGTCACCGCGAGGAGACGAAGCCGAAACTCGACGACCCAGGAACTCTAATGCGGTGCTTCCAGGAAAGAAACGACACCGGAGAGCTGCCACCGCCCGATCCATTGAATCGAGGTTTTCACCCGGAGTAATGCGAAGGACCCAGGGCTACCGATATGGAGACGCATGGACGCCGCCGCCATCGGTTTGGTCTGAACCAGACGAGGTTTTCACCTCGATCGTGGAAGGCCCGCCCCCATGACGCCCATGCGGCCATGGCAACGAGCCTGTCAGCGCCACGAGCCCGCAACTCCCGCCACTAGGGCCGCCGCCCTGCATCCAGACAATTCAGAGACCATCAAAGGTATGGGATTTGAGCCGACAAGCAGAACCCAAGCACCATCGGAGCGCCGGTGGTCGTCCCACCCCGAACACCGATCTGCAGCCAGGTGGCACAAGGTCTGGAAGAGTGGAGGGGGGAGCGGAGCTCGTCCGGACCGGCGCACCCCTGTTGCAGTGACAGGTAGTTGGTCTACCCGTCTCTCCAACAACCTCCCCTGCGTCACCCCTGACACCCTAGCATGGCCTCCGGTCAGATCCACACGAGGGAGAGGAAGCCACCTGTCCACCGGCTCGGGCCCCCGGATCAACCGCACCCTTCCACCGAAGAAAGCCTCCAGAGGTGCCAGCACCCTGACCCGCACCACTGTCGTGACGCTCGGGCGCCTCACCGCCAGGCACCGTCTCCAGAGCCGCACACCGGCCGGCAGGCCCGCCACGAATTGAGCCGCCGCAGGCCGCGCCGCCCACCGGGCAGATCCCGCCGAAGCTGATGCCGCCACCCTGGCCACGCATCCGCCCTGCACCACCAGGCCCTCCAAACCCGGCTTGCAGCTCCGCATCTCCGCCGCCGTGCACCAGATCCTTGGCGGGCGGTTGGCAATGGAGGACCAGGCGTGTGGCAGGGATGAAGCGTTGACCGCCGTGCTGGCGGGCCAGATCTGGGGCCTCCGGGCTCCCATCATGGCGGGTGTGGCAGTGGTGGATGGTGCTTCTTGTGGTCTTTCGGCAGTGGCCGTCCAGGGGTGTTTGTGCGGGATGCCTTGAAGGACTGGACCTTTCCCAGTTGTTGTCCACTGTTGAGGGATTGATTTGTCGCCAGGTGGTCCTTCAAATCATCCTCCAAGCGTGTCTTGATGTACTTCGTCTCGGAGGCGAAGAGGGCTTGCCAGGGTGAAAACCCTCTCTGTCTTTGCCAGGACGACGGTAGCGGCGCCTATGGGTGCTGTCTACTTGAAAGCGTTGTCGCGGTTCCTCTTCGTCCTCCTCATTGCTCCGGGGAGACCTTGATCCCTCGATCAGGCGGTGGCGGTGTTCCGGTGTTGTGTCCTTCCTGAAGGTACCACGATGCAGCGTGTGGTTCGACATACATGGCTTCATCTCTTCGCAGTGACTCGTTCACGATTGAGGGCTCCGGGGACTTCAAGCGGCTTCCTGTAGCTTGGTTGGTGTTTTTGGGTAGTGTAGCTGTTTGTAAACACCCTTGTATCTTGCCTTGGGTGCGTGTGTGGTAGTGTCAAGTTGTATGTTGGTCGTTGCTTTCTCTATAAAGCGGAGCGTGAGCCTTTTTCGTTATGTCTCGTGCGTTTCAACTCTCACGGCAGTTTTACAGTTTACTGACGAATTCTGTGTTCATGAACTTTTGGGAAATAAAACATCATGCAAATTGCTAGATACGCCCTCTGTCTGGGTTTAAAAGGTTAGAGGGCCATGAAGCTGCGTCCTGATTTTTAAGCGGGGCATAATTAAAATCCGACTTCTTCACTGGATTCAATTGTTATTTTTTTCGCTGATTGGTGGAACTAATTACCGAGAGAAAATGTGATGCATGCAAAAGCTAGGGGTGAGGCTGCATGCAGAATTAGCCAATGCATGTCCGAATTAAGTGGACCTCCCTCTCTCATTGGTGCAAGCGGCCAGCGGAGGATGCAGAATTATATTCTTTCCGTAACTAACACTGGATTAATTCCTCCTTGGTTCAGTGTTTTGGCTCATAGGCCTTTTAAACACGGACGAATGAAGTAACTTCTTTCGCTTAGGAAATGAGCATGCTGTGATCTGTTCATTCTTTGATGATTCTGCTGCCATTGTATTTTTCTTGTAGATTTTCTAGACGCCATGTTCAGACTATTAATCCTCCTCCAAGCAAGAAGGGAGGACCTAATCGTTTGTGCAGTTCACTGGGAAAAAGAATAGCTGAACTTAACAATGAAGCTGACGGTCTGCGAAGAACAATCTTGGAAAAGAACGGTCAGAGAAGCAAGTTAGTTAAAGATCGACGTGACCTTGAACAGAAAATAGCAAATTCAAAGGTAAATTTCTTATTGATGTGTAATGCATATCAATTATCTTGTAACTTGCCATGTTGCTCCGCAGAGAAAACGAGAACCTGAGGAGGATCGTTTAGAGATTAAAAGACTGGAACTTGATGACGCGAAGAGAGCTAATAATAGACATGCTGCTGCGGATAACACTGAACTTGAGGATGACATAAAGGTTTGCTCCCTTTTTCCTTTCTCGAGGAACCATCTATCTCATTTCACTGCACTAGCTATAATGATCTTTGTTATCTAAGAAAAAACTTATTATTTTCTGCAGAAAGAGAAGAATACCATTGAGGAGAGCGAACTATTACTTAACAATATTAATGTAAAGTTAGCAGCAGCTTCACGAGAAGTGAACAATAGAAGAGAAGCTTGCAAGACCTTTATGGGTATGATAATTTACTGGCATTACACTGTTAAGTTGTTTAGCATTCGAGTTTTTGCATTTCGATCTTGAGATAACTAACCATGCTTGCCACATTGTAGCATTTTACATCAGAATTATGCTCTTTTTCATGTTAGATTTGTATATATAATGTACGGCAAAATGCAAGAAGGTAATAAATAATGATAGAGGAATTGGCGTTAGCGTCTTTGAAGTAGGCAAGGCAACAAGTCTGTAAAGGATTCAATATATCTTAGTTATAAAGCTAGTATGTTCGATTTGTTAGGCAATATCTGTCCTCTGATGAAGATAAAACACCCGCTCATTTTTTATTTTATTGTGTTATTCCGGTGAGTCCATAGCCCCGTACATGCACGATAAAATATGCAGAAAACCTCTTATACGACTGGGATATTACATGGCTATTATGTACAACTTAGAGCAGTTTCTATTTGGAGCTTGTTTCTCAAGTTACCTTTTTGCATTCCAAATTTATCACAGGTTTCTTTCATTTACGATATAGTATTTAGAAACATTGCCGTCACCGCCCCCCCCCCCCCCCCCCCCCACCCCCACACACACACACAAGCACTAGTTTTCTATTCTTTCTGCTGAAACCTACAGATCCTACAAGCTGCCCTCTTTGTGTTTAGGTGGTTGAGACCATTACACATGTGATGGTCACGTGCCTTTGCTAAACAAGTTTGGGTGGAGATCTTACAGAGTCTGGTCCAGGTGGCGTTTGTAGACTGAAATCATTTTTAATTCCAAAATTGGTGGTTTGAGGCGATGCTGTTAGTTAAAACTCATCGGCAAAAGGGATTCACTCCTTGGTCACGGAGTAGCTTGTTTTCCTTGGAAAGACCACACTGGATATGTTTTTAGGGGTAGAAATTCTAGGTTCAGCCAGCATGTTCAAGAGATCAGAGAGGAATCTACTCTTCAGTGTTCTGTTGGCTCCTTTGAGTTTGAGTCTCTTTGGCCTTGATCTTTGTTTGTTCTGGTGGTTGTTTGTTTGATTTGTGCTGGCGCGCTTGTAATCTTTTCTGGTGTCTTTTGAGTTTGGGTGTGTGTGTGTTCCGTGTGAGTGTTAAGGCCCTTTTGGGTTTATTATATTTTGTGTTTTTCTCTTCTTAATAATATAATGACGGGCACCTCTCCTGCTGGTTTGACAAAAAGAGACCTATGGATAAACCTGTTTTTTAGCCTAGAGATTACCTAGTGCCAGAATATCAAATTAATTTCCTGAAAGTTACTGTTCTGCTGCCTGTGGCTGCCTCCTTAGCTGTAATTACTATTCTCTGCGGATTCTAGCAATGATTTTTTTGTTCCAGATTCTCTGAATGAGGAGACAGGGGATCGTATTAGCGCAAATGATGAAGTAGAACTTATTAAGCGTAACCTAGATGCAGCTGAGCAGGTGCTTCTCCTTATCTTGAAGTCATAACTCTATACTCCCTCTGTTCCAAAATAAGTGTCGTGGTTTTAGTTCAAAATACCACGGCACTTATTTTGGAACGGAGGGAGTAAATGCTATACAGTTCGCTCTTGATTTGGGTTTCTATGGTCTTTGATATTTTGAGTATACGTGAGATGTACTGGAAAGCATTTGTTTAATCTGTCGGTTTCATGAAAGCATCAATGAGCAACACGTCTTCCCCTTTCCTTTCTTACCCTATGTAAATACTGTATTGTAAATGACCCCCTTTTGCTCGATTAAAGCTGGCATCCATTTTGTCTTGCAGCTGTATGGCTCCTATGGTCTGTGACCCTCCCCACCTTAGTACCACATGTGATATTTCCATTATGCTTTTTATTTAACTTTGTTTCAAATGGAAAATATGTATTATATTGTAGAAAAAGTGGATAACCATCACACTTTTGTTTCGTTAGAATATGACACTAGCTCTTTACCGACACCACTTTTTCTATGGGTTTTTTGTTAAACGTTGCCTCTTCTAGACACAAACTATCACCATCAACAGCTTGGTCAACCAAGCTGTTGCTATTCCTATCGGGAAGAAATTAGAAAATTGTGATCAATCAAGTGTTTGTGGCATGTACGTACTGATGGTAGTTTCTTCCATTGAATATATGTGAACCAGGAGAAGACTCACTATGAAGGTCTCATGACAACCAAAGTTTTACCTGATATTAAAATGGCTGAAGCAGAGTATGCAGAACTTCAGCAGCTTCGACAGGTTTTTGTAAAATGTCATGTTTTTTGGGTATATTTTTGGAAAAAGTCATACCTTGAATAGTGGCTGAACTTAAAAGCAGCAACTTCATCTTAGCATTTATGTACTGCAATTAGAGTAATGCTGGACGTACTGTCAACTTAATACATCCAGCATGTGTGTTCCGTTAATTTCTTTGACATTTTTAACACCTGGACGTATCAGGTCTTCTGTGTTACCTGACTCACATGTGGGTGATGACCTTATATTCTGTAGGATAATTTCAACAAGGCTTCGACTATTTGCCCTGAGAGCGATATGGAAGCTCCGAATAATGTTGCTGGATCCACCCCCGAACAATTAAGTGCCAAGTTAAATAGACTGGAACAGAGATTTGATCAAGAAAACAGAAGGTTTGGAACCAACTTGGTCGTAGTGGCAGGAAAAAGTTGATGCCCATGAGTTTTTATCCTTTGTGAATAATAACAGTAATAATGATCTGAGGGCATTGCATGACAAAAAGGAGCAGAAAATCTTAAGTAAGCAACAGCTGTCTGCAAGTTTTAGGGCAAACATTAGTGTAAGTTCATTACTTCATGTTTTCCTACATATGTTGGCTACTTTGACTTTGATATGTTCATTGCACTCTACTGGATCTGGTTTTGACCGAAGTACTTTGCTGTGCAGTTGTGTGAAAAAGCATTGGACTTGCGGTGGAAGAAATTCCAGAGAAATGCTGGCCTTTTGAAGCGACAACTGACATGGCTGTAATTACAAGTTCCTTTCTTGGATGTTTTTCATCTGTTTTTCTGCTGGCTTTGATTTCTCTTATCCGTCAGTTGAAACGGTTAGTCCTGATAGGTCGTCCACTTTTATTGTTTTGAAGGTTCAATGAGCACCTGGGAAAGAAAGGTATCAGTGGATTTATCAACGTAGATTACCAGAGTAAAGCTTTATCTATTGAGGTGTGTATCCTTCATAACTTTGCCATTTTGATGTGTACATAGCGTTTGGAGGATTTGTGCTTCATGTAACAGTTGTGTATGGTGTTTAATGTAGCTAACGATGCCTCAAGATGCATCTCATGATACCGTCAGAGACACTAGAGGGCTGTCAGTTACCTGTATAGTTTGCCACGGTTGTAACTTGCAAGATAGTATTTTTCACATTTCATTTATTGCTCAGAATGCCATCACCAAGTCGTGTTTCTTTAGGTATCATTTTTTGCTAGTATTTCATACACATGTTTTCGACAACTACAACTTTTGCTATGCGTCTTGGTCCAGGGGGAGAGCGATCTTTTTCGACACTTTGCTTCGCTTTAGCTCTTCATGGGATGATAGAAGCACCTTTTAGGGCCATGGATGAGTTTGATATATTCATGGTGAGCAAACACGATGCTTTCTACAACCATCCTGTTAATGAAAAACCAAACCTTCTTATTGGCGGTATCTGATTTGCGCAGGACACGGTGAGCCGCAAAATAAGCTTGGAGACCCTTGTAGATTTTGCTGTTGCACAAGGATCACAATGGATATTTATAACCCCGAACGATATCAGATCTGAAAATTGCCTGTAGTTTCTCTCGTTCGAGTTCTAGCAAATTGATATTTATTGTGACATCTATGTTTCCTCAGCATGGTGAAGCCTGGAGATCGGGTCAAGAAGCAGCAACTGGCCGCCCCTCGCGGTTGACTCGGGACTGGGTTGTCTGTCAATGCGCTCAGTAGTGTATATATCTCCTTAGCCTTAGGATACAGCTTCAACAGAACCTGTCGGGAACTGCTTGCTTTGTAATTAAGTTAGTGGTGTTGGTTGAATAGGTAGCATTAGGAGCAAAATAATTACAGATGACAAGGACGAACATAAGAACAGAACAGTTAGTTTAACTTTTCTGTTGTAAACGCCTGGAATTTGGATAACAACTCTACAGTGCATAACACTGTATCAGGCGTGTAAAGAGAGGTGCTACATTCTGGGACGAGCTCTCTGCAGATATGTAGCTTCGTTGCCTGTCATTCTGCGCCCAGGTTCAAAAAATAGCACAAAACAAAAAAAAAATCTGTTTTTTGTTGACAAACATTCTTTGGTGTTCTATCCTACATATAAATTCTTCTGGAGAAATCACATTTGTGGCACTTCAGGTAAAAACCCAAAACAGGTAACCCAAAATGCTTCAGAAATGACGTTTTTCATAGTATTGCTTTTGTTTCCTCAAAAAAAAAGTATTGCTTATTTCATCATGAAATTTTGCACAGGAGTAGAACATTTAGACATGTGTGTTGTAAAAACATTTCAGATTCTTTTGATCCTTTTACTATATGATGAAAGATCTCTGCCTCCTGCCATGTAAGCATTGTGCCAGTGTAATAGGTCTTGTTTACTATCTTTCATGTTTTTTTTTGGAGCTAGAAAGTAAGTTGTCCAATTTGAAATAAGCGAGACAAGTCAGGGGTGAATAACAGCTAATTTTGAGTGACCTAAAGGCTATTTAACAAGTTTCTTTAATAAACATACGCAGAGGAAGTATTCAAATCATGTACAAATCCATCCATTTGTCTTGATTATTGTTAGGAAAGTTGCCAACATCAAAGGTTATATCCATACCAGGCTCAAATTTGCAAGCTTTGGCCAATCCTCAACAACTAGAACAACCAAAATACGTGTGGTCTATGTGATTAAAGATTGTAGCTTTGAAACGGAAACCATATTTCGTTTTGAAGTAAGCAAGAATCTTAGTATGCTTGTCCATGTCGCAGACAATATACTTATCTAGAACATCATTCTTTGCAAAGCAGGGGACGCACTAGTCCAAATTGAAAAAACAAAAATTACAATTTAAAAGGAAAACCTTAAGACATGCTTAAGAAAGAAATATGTGCACAAAATGTTAAACTAATTACTGTATAATATTTGTAGTCATGTCTAAGCGTGAGGGAGAAGCGATTGTTGTCCAGTCCAGGATTGTCGCACAAACCCCGCGTGACGGAGTAGCGGCACTGAAAGTGCAACTATCCCTGGGTGATTTTGATAATTCCTAACAACATATAGCTCATTGAGCTAACATTATTCCCAGATTAATATTTCAGGAAAAACTTAATGAATGGCATGGCATGGATGAGGAAAGTGGATCTCTCAAAATACTAAAGACAAAAAGTTTGGCTCAAGCTTGAAGCTCAAGACTCTACATTTTATATTTTAGTGATCCAAGATTACATTGAGTCTATAGGAAAAGCCAATACTATTAAGGAGGGATGAGGTGTTGCTTAATGGCTTGCTTGCTCAAAGTGCTTAGTGATATGCTCCAAAGCCCTCAACTATCTTTCCCACATCCACATATGACCTAAATCAAAAGTCAAACTCGGCCCCATCGATTCTTTCTATCCGGCGCCACCGAGTTTCAAATGTCATAGCCACTGCCACAAACCCTAGGCAAATCGGTTTTACCGATAGGGATCTCGGTCTCACCGAGATGAGATTGTAATCTTTCTGTTTCCCTTCGTAACGTTTCGGTCTTACCGAGATGAGCGATCGGTCCCACCGAGATTGCAATGTAAACTCTCTGTTTCCCTTTTATAACATTTCGGTCTCACCGAGATGAGCGAATCGGTCCCACCGAGTTTACCTGACCAACTCTCTGGTTAGCTTATTACCAAAATCGGTCCCACCGAGTTTGTGTAATCGGTCTCACCGAGATCACGTTATGCCCTAACCCTAACCATATCGGTCCTACCGAGTTGCATCTCAGTCCCACCAAAAATCCTAACGGTCACTAGGTTTGCTGAATCGGTCCGACCGAGTTTAACTATTCGGTCCCACCGAGTTTGGCAAATTGTGTGTAACGGTTAGATTTTGTGTGGAGGCTATATATACCCCTCCACCCACTCTTCATTCGTGGAGAGAGCCATCAGAACGAACCTACACTTCCAACCTACATTTTCTGAGAGAGAACCACCTACACTTGTGTTGAGGCCAAGATATTCCATTCCCACCATATGAATCTTGATCTCTAGCCTTCCCCAAGTTGCTTTCCACTCAAATCTTCTTTCCACCAAATCCAAATCCTGTGAGAGAGAGTTGAGTGTTGGGAAGACTATCATTTGAAGCACAAGAGCAAGGAGTTCATCATCAACACACCATTTGTTACTTCTTGGAGAGTGGTGTCTCATAGATTGGCTAGGTGTCACTTGGGAGCCTCCAACAAGATTGTGGAGTTGAACCAAGGAGTTTGTAAGGGCATGGAGATCGCCTACTTCGTGAAGATCTACCACTAGTGAGGCAAGTCCTTCGTGGGCGATGGCCATGATGGAATAGACAAGGTTGCTTCTTCGTGGACCCTTCGTGGATGGAGCCCTCCGTGGACTCGCGCAACCGTTACCCTCCGTGGGTTGAAGTCTCCATCAACGTGGATGTACGATAGCACCACCTATCGGAACCACGACAAAAACATCCGTGTCTCCAATTGCGTTTGAATCCTCCAAACCCTTCCCTTTACATTCTTGCAAGTTGCATGCTTTACTTTCCGCTGTTCATATACTCTTTGCATGCTTGCTTGAATTGTGTTAACACTACTAGGAAAAGGGCTACTAGTGGCGCATCAGTTTTGCCTACTAATGGCGCACTACTGGTGCGCCACTAGTACCACGCCACTAGTATATTTTAGTAATGGCGCACCATAGGTGCGCCATTAGTATCTGGTATACTAATGGCGCACCACAGGTGCGCCATTAGTATCCCACAGGTGCGCCATTAGTATTTGGCATACTAATGGCGCACCACATGGAAGTGCGCCATTAGTAACAATTTTTATTTTTTTTTGTTTTTTCTTAATCTCAGGTCACTATTTCACATATGAGATATCCAACACACACACGCACACATATATATACAACAAGCATCCATATAACAATCATATCCAACACACAAGTTTCATCATATATACTACATAGCCAACACATAGTTCCATCGTTACATATTACAAAAGATTCACATTGTTCATCCAACACCGTTATCCATCAATTCACAAAAGTTTCACATTGATACAAAATAAAAACACAAATGGAAAAGAAGCACTCCATCCATGCAAGCTTCCGTGAATTAAATCAAATCTGCAAAATGATAAACAAGAAGTTAGAAGAAGAAGAAGAAGAGAAGAAGAAGAACAAGACTAGAAGAATCCTAGAAGAATATGAACACTAGAAGAATAGTAGAAGAAGAATAAGAAGAAGAATAAGAAGAATAAGAAGAAGACTATAAGCTTATTATGTAAACTTGATCATTTTGTGCTAACATAAGTTATTTTGGAGCTAACCTATAGGAAACTAAGCATATAAGCTCTAAGTTAGCATATTAGAGCCAACTTAGGTAAAATGAAGCTAACCTATGTCATTTTGGAAAAGAAGAAGAATAAGAAGAAGACTATAAGCTTATTATGTAAACTTGATCATTTTGTGCTAACATAAGTTATTTTGGAGCTAACCTATAGGAAACTAAGCATATTAGAGATAACATAGGTAACTAAGTATATATATATATATATATATATATATATCATTTTGGAGATCTGACATACCTGACATAGTTCAGTTCTCATTGTTCTTCTCCTTCTCCTTCCTCAGCCTGATGCGCCAAGAGCAGCGAGGCAGTGGAGGCAGCTGTGGGATGTAGTCTTCTACCACAATTGTCGTAGTCATGTCGCCCAGCTATGGGATCACCGGCGCCACCACCGGTGCGTGGTCATTGTCAGGCACCACCACCATCGCGAGGCCACCTTCAGGCAGGACGGGCACGACCATCACTAGGTCATCCTCAGCCACCACCATCTCTTGCCCATGGTCAGCCACCACCATCTCTTGCCCATGGTCAGCCACCACCATCTCTTGCCCTTGGTCAGCCACCACCAGTGCTAGGTCATCCTCAGCCTGATGCCCATCGTCATCTTGCAGCTCCTCATCCCCACTCTGCTCCTCTTCTCCCCCACTCCAGTCCGGATCATCCTTCTTGTTGTCAGAATCGCTGCTGCTTTTGCTAAAGCCAGAATCGCTGTTGCTTTTGCTACAGCCATAATCGCTGATGCTTTGGCTGTAGCTAGTGTCGGTGCTACTGCTCCCATTGCCTGTCCAAATGCAACAATGACCGTTAACAATCGATGTGAGACAAAGCCAAATGTAGAGGAATAAGAAGAGGCAGAACGCACTGGCATCTTCGTCGTCAGCGTAGCGCATGCGACACATAGTCGCGTTGAAAACCTTCACGATGAGCATTGTGGCGTAATCGTCGTACCTGAAGAGAAGAAAGTACCCGGTCCGCAGGTCGTAGGCATAGTAGAACTTCTCCCAGCCACGACACAGGTACATGTGGCCCTCCTCGATCACCAACTCCACGTCCCACAGCCTGCGAACCCCGCTGCCGGCCTGTCGGAGCTTCACATTATCTGGCGGATCTTCACCCAACATCTTCATAAAAGTGTCAGGCAGCCTCTGCAATTTGGGACAAGGAGTGATGTAGCAAACAACAGAGTTATCATAATGAGATGGGTGAAGGGGAGATCTCTTGTTTTATATACCTGCCTCGTGGCTGATACTGAAGAAGAAAGTATGATACTGAAGAACTCGAAAGCATCCAACTCGTACTCCGGTGAGGCAGAGCGGTGGTGGCTGCTTCCCCCCATCTCTGATAAGCAGCAGAAGAGACCAATTAGTACCCTTACAACATTATCATACAACATTATAGCAGCATAAATTTTGAGCAGAAGATAATCAACTACACCAATGCACTTGTGGACATATGATGGCTCTAGTTGAATTTATTAGTACCACTAGTCGTCAAAAAATGCAAAGTAGGCAACTAGCTAGCAGTATAAAAACATTCATCTAAAGAAAAGAAAAAACTAGCTAGCAGTATGATGGCTCGGTCAGTATACATGGACTGAGACTTCAGAATGGGACATCAGTGCGACAATTTTTTTTGCTGAATAGTGTATCTAGCTTATGGTCTAGAAGTTTGCATTGTATACCCGAGACAAAGTTGCAATTATAGATGGTTTTTCTTAGGCAAGGGACAAAAACCAGTTAAGATAAACATCGGGGAAAAATACATGCAAGAGGTTGTAGACAGAGTTAGTCTAGGCAGAAAGCAAAATCAAGGGGCATTATCCGTAAGCACAATTACAATTTTACAAATAGCATCAGTAAAGCAAATAAACACAAATTATGAGGCGAGATAAAGCTGCATAGGTATGAAAAGAAGTAGTCTGCACTGTCAAAATTCAGAGACTAATTACCGTTAGACACATCAGCTATTTCGGTGTCACTAGGTTCATCAGCAATGTCATATTTAATCACATCACTAGATTTTACAATTCTAGAAGACTTGTCTTCCTCTTGATATCTTGGAACTAGAAACTCACAAACATCTTTAAAGCCTGTATTTTTTTCTGAATGAACTCTTCCGTTGCAGCCTCCAACTTAAGCCAGACAGCCAGGTCACCCAACTCATGAATGGGTTATCATCCCTAACTAATGCCAAGAGATCCTGGTGTGCACCTTTCCAAGAAAGAGAAAAAATTACCAGTGATACTTGCTGCACTGCGTCTGCTTTCAGGCTGCTTAGCTACGTGTTATGCATTCCACCGGTTAGATTTACACACATTTGTAAGGCCGCTACGAAGGAGAGATCTATGTCTTACGGAAACTGCATTTTTCCAACAAGGAACGATCTCAAGTTACAAAGGAACCCACGAGATTGGCAGCATGTTTAAGTTTTACGACACTCATCCTACCATAATCCTACCATAATCAGTACTAACTCCCTCCTCTTGCACCCTGCAATTTACGCTAACCAAGCACCTGCATCTACAGATGCTCCATCCACTTATGCAGAATAGAATCGATCACACAAGACACAAGGTTAAACATAATAGAATCGATCACACACACATACACGAGAAATTTGCACTAAAAAACAATGGCTGGACAAAATACATAGTGGAGGCGCGGCCCGAGCATAGTGGAGGCGCGGTCGCGGTGCGGTGAGCGCGCCTGGGCGGGGCCAGGGCGCGGCCAGGGGCCGAGGGGAGCACGGCCATGGGGGGCGGCAACCAGGAGCTGGGGCGCGGTGGTGCGATAGTCTACGACGACGATATCGAAGGGGGAGGTGGGGAAGGGGAACCGGTGTAGCTCACCGAGAGGAAGACGATGGCGAGATCGTGCGGGGCCGGGGTTGACGAGGTGAAGCGGATTGACGGTGAGGCCGCGGTGGCCGGAGGTGGAAGAAGGCGCAGACACCGTAGACGGTGGAGGCGTCGGTGTCATAGATGCGCCAGAGACCTTGCCCTGCGAGACAGAGAAGGGGCCGTCAGCCCCGGCGCAGGCGGGGGGCAAGGGGAGGAGGAGGGTCGGGGGGGGGGGGGGGGCGTACGGTGCTGTGTCGCTGCTCGGCGCCGACGGCGAGGAGGAAGGCGAAGACGCTGAGGAGTCCGGCGGGGGTCGGGGCGGCGGGGGTGGGGGTGGGGGCGCGGGGGCGACGGGGGTGGAGGCGCGGGGGCGACGGGGGTGGAGTCCGGCAGGGGTCGGGGCAGCGGCGTCGGGGCAGTGGAGGGTGGTGGGGGCGACGGGGCGAGGGGCTGTGGGGCCAGGGGGCGGTGGCGGGTGGCGGCGGCGGCGACAGGGCGAGGGGAGGTGGGGCAAGGGGGCGGCGAGGGAAGGGGGGCGACGGGGCGAGGGGAGGAGGGGCTCAGCATTACTAACAATTTTTTTTTCAAAACTACTAATGGCGCACGGTGGGTGTGGTGCGCTATTACTATGTCAACTAGTAATGGCGCACTATACCACGGTGCGCCATTAGTAACAATTTTTTTTATTTTTTTTTCAAAACTACTAATGGCGAACCACGAACCAGGTGCGCCATTAGTAATATACTACTAATGGCGCACCAACACACAGTGCGCCATTAGTATATAGTAATGGCGCACCACATGTTTGGTGCGCCATTAGTGGCCATATCATCTATAGCCCTTTTCCTAGTAGTGTAAGATTGCTTGAATTGTGCTAAGATAACTAAAATATGCCAAGAACTAAAATTGGGAAAAGGCTAGATTTTTTTTGGTCAAGTAGTCTAATCACCCTCTCTAGACATACTTTCGATCCTACAAGTGGTATCAGAGCTTTGGTCTCCATTTGCTTTGATTTCCATAGCTTTTGGTGGTCATAGCCTTGGTTTCACAACCTAGGAGAGTATGGCGTCTAGCGAGGGAAGTTACCACCGTAGAGGTCCTTACTTTGATGGTACTAATTTTGCTAGTTGGAAGCATAAGATGAAAATGCATATTCTTGGACATAACCCCGCCATTTGGGCTATTGTGTGTATTGGCTTGCAAGGTGAATTCTTTGATGGGAAAGAACCAAACCGTGAAGCTACCACGGAAGAGTTGAAGATGCTGCAATACAATGCTCAAGCTTGTGATATCCTCTTCAACGGATTGTGCCCCGAAGAATTCAACAAAATCAGCCGTCTTGAGAATGCAAAGGAAATTTGGGATACTTTGATTGATATGCACGAAGGTACCGACTCCGTCAAGGAATCCAAATTGGATGTGCTTCAAAGTCAACTTGACAAGTTCAAAATGAAGGATGGTGAAGGCGTCGCTGAAATGTACTCTAGGCTTGCTCTTATCACAAATGAGATTGCCGGCTTAGGAAGTGAAGAGATGACCGACAGATTCATCATCAAGAAGATCCTAAGAGCCTTGGATGGAAAATATGATACCGTGTGCACATTGATCCAAATGATGCCCAATTACAAAGATCTCAAGCCAACGGAAGGCATTGGAAGAATTGTTGCTCATGAGATGTCACTCAAGGATAAAGAGGAACTTCACAACAAATCAAGTGGTGCTTACAAAGCCTCATGTGAAGCCCTCACTTCATCAAGTGAGAAACAAACCTTCAATGAAGAATTGAGCTTAATGGTGAAGAACTTCAACAAGTTCTACAAGAGTAGAAGCAAAGAGAGAAGCTCCAAGTCAAGGTCCTACAATGACAAAAGATCCTCTAGTCGAGAGTGAAACTGCTACAATTGTGGAAGGCCCGGACACTATTCCAATGAGTGTACAGCCCCCTACAAGAAAAGAGAGGACTCTCCCAAGAGAAGAAGTAGAAGAGAAGAAACACCACCTAGAGAAAGAAGGAGTAGAGATGATCGTTATGAACGAAGACCCTCACAGAGAAGCAAGGATTCGGAAAGAAATTACAAGTCATCAAGGAGCTATACAAAACGAAGACATCAAGCTCATGTTGGTGAATGGGTATCCGGTTCCGACTCCGACAACCACTCCGAGAGAAGCTATCACTCCGACTCCGAATATACTCAAGATGAAGGTGTTGCCGGTCTAGCACTTGTGACAACCAACTCCTACGACATATTTGACTCACCAAATGAAGGAGTTGGAACATGCTTCATGGCTAAAGCCCCAAATGTATCACACCCCGAGTATGTTGATTTCAATAGTGATGAAGATGACTTGTAGGTGATGATGATTTACTTGTTGACAACTCTAGTGATGAATACTATGATGAAACGTCAATTAATCATGCTAATCAAGATAAAACGAATGACAATGATAAGGAGAAGATTGAGTCTCTAACTAAAGAACTAAGCACTCTTAAGTTAGCTCATGAAACTATCTTAGGAGATCATCGAGAACTTTTAAGGACTCATGAGAAATTACGTTTTGAAAAGCTCAACCTTGAGCAAGAGCATGAGTTCTTAAAGGCAATCAATGATGATCTTCACAAGAAAAGTTCTTCTTACATTGCCAAGCGTTTACTCTTATCCACTTACATGCCTCAAGTCAAGTCTAGTAACAAGAACAAGAAATATTCTTCCTCTAGTAGTAACAATAATCATGCTAAATCCAATATTGTTGCTTATAGTAGTTCTCTTGATTCCACTAATGATTCTCTTAGCCAAGTTACACTTGAGCAAGAAAATAGCTTATTGAAGGGAATTATAGAGAAAGGTGTCTACAAGAGCCTTGCCGGGAGTAAGCAATTCGAGGAAATTGTATGCAAGCAAGGAAGGCACCGGAAGAACCAAGGTGTTGGTTTTGAACGAAAGTTCAATGCCAATGGAGTTGAGTGGGAAGAAGATCAATACCCCAAGACGAAGTTTGTTCCTCAACAAGGGAAGTATGATCCTACTTCTTTCAAAGGGACACAAGCTCAAGATGATCTTCCACCACAAGACCACAAGCAAAAAGGCAAGGATAAGCTTCAAGAGGAAATTGATGCATTTGAAGAAGCTCCTAAGGCCTTGGTCAAGTGGGTTCCCAAGACTACATCAAGTTCCACTTCTTCAAGTACAACTACAACTCCGAGGATTCCCATCAAGATGGTGTGGATCCCGAAGAAGAAGAACTAGAGAGTTCTTGAGGGTGACTCCGCCAACATACTTCACTCTTATCATTTTGGCAAGAACAAGTGCAATCAACTTCCACATCTTGCACTAGTTCAAGGAGTCACAAAACCTCTTGTTGGTAAGACAAGGGACAAGGTAACCTAAAGCTTTCATAGACATCATCTTGTGTGTGCATCACTCTATGTCTATGGATATCCTTGTTTGTTCCTTATGGGACTAACCCGTGTAGGTATTGAAAGTGCAACTCACTCCAATGGATAGCTCCAAATGATCTACAGCAAGATTGAGCATCCACATCTTCAACAACTACATGAAGTCATCATCGACAAAACCCAAGGTTAGTTCATCCCTCTTAGGGGGGATCTCACATCTAGGGGGAGCTTTACTCTAAGAATTGAGCTAAAGCAACTCTAATGGTGTGAACACAATAATGCTTTATGTAAAAGTGGTAACCCCACTTGTGCTTAAACGATGACTATGACCTATGATCAAATGTTCTCATTTGACTCCTAAGTCAATATACTCATATAGAGATGACCTAGTCATCGCCAGTTGCCTGATAGATGCTAGAATTGGTTGTGCATGCTTTGCCACATATTTCAATTGCCATTTTATTGTGTGAGCATGTTCATTGCATATTTTACTCATTCGAGGACATCCACTTATTGTTGTTTTGATTGATTGGCCTTCTTTTCTTTTGCCAAGTGGATGGACAAGAATGCCTAAGAACCTTCTCTAGCTATCTATGCTTTTCTCATCTCAAACTCTATTCATGCTACATCATAAAATTTGATCAAGTCAGATTCGAACCACTCTGTGCGAGGAGCACTCGGAGTCCCCGATTCGTCATAGACTTAAACTTCCAAAACTTCTTTGTGCATCTCGGTCTGACCGATTCACCCATTTCGGTCATACCAAGATCACTAAGTCGATCTAGGTTTTCAATCTCGGTGCAACCGATTTGAACCTTTCGGTCACATCGAGTTTCAGTAACTGCTTGCAGTTATGAATCTTGGTGCCACCGAGTTGTTCCACTCGGTCACACCGACAGGGTCGGGTTATATATATCCACGGGCAAAATTTTGGAAATTTCTCCGAAGTCTTTTCGCCCGCGCTTAGCCCGCTCTGCCTCCAGGGTCTCCGGATCATCCTCCTCGTTGCCAGTTGCCTCTTGCCGCTGGTCTCCGCCGCCGTCAACGGAAATCATCCCCGCTGTTGCCTCCGTAGCGAGTTCAACGCCAAAGTAGGGTATGAACTTGATCACTGTGCTATCCTTAATCTGATTCCTAGCACATTGTGTTCGCCATGAATCTTGCCACGATTGAAACGATCTTATCCAGTCAAAACACTCCGTAGATTAGAGTTGAATTGAAAATTTAGGGTTAGGTTTCCGCCGAAACCATCTCGGACCATCCGAGTTGTGGAACTCGGTACCACCGATTTGGCTCAGGCCATTGCACATGAGATTCTCAGTCTGACCGAGAATTGAAAATTGGTGTGACCGAGTTCAGGACTTTGTGAAACCCTAGCAGTCTCGGTGCCACCGAACTGTGACCCGGTCTGACCGAGTTCACTAGTTTAGGTTCCAACAACTGCTTCGGTATCACCGATTTTACAAATTGGTTGATCCAAAATGCTTTCTATGGAAAACTAAAACTAAATTTTTGATTCATTCTTTTGCAAAAATCTTTGTATTTTGTGATGCTTATCCACTCTACCTCATCTATAATCTATTCACAGGGTCAGCTGTCAGTGTTTGCATCATGTCTGATCAGAGTGACAGTCAGAACAAGTCAGAGGAGCAGATTCACATTAGTGAGGACACTAGTCCCTCTAGCAGCTCAGATGATGGAAGCAGGAGCACTCCCAGCAACTTGCCCAAAGCTGCCACCAGAACAAGGAAGAAGAAAACTTCAGAGTCTGAGGATGAAGACTATGTGGCAGATGAGAATGATGCCACATCAAAGAAGAAGGTGCTAAAAAAGGAATATGGCTCAGCTGCAACCACCAAGCCAGGTCTGAAAACCAAAAGGCCACCAGGAAGACAACCTATGTCTAAAGCTAGAGCCTCCTCTCAAGCATATTTGGAATCTCAACCCAAAGAGGATGCTGCTGAAGGGAAGAAAAGGAAGGAAAGGGTCAAGAAGACCATGGCCAGGGTTATTGGAAAGCCTTCCATGATGGAAGAAGAAGAAGAAGAGGTTGCTGCACCAGCACCTAAGGCCCAGAAGCTTATGGGTGATGCTATCAGGACAGGGGCTGGATCTTCAAAGCCCAAAGAAGCACCCAAAGCTGCCTCCAAGCCCAAGATTGCACCAAAGAGGAATACTAGAAACATATCTGCTGCTGAGAAGAACAAGGCCCCAGTGCCTGAGACTGTTGCTGAAGAAGAAGAAGATGAAGAGCATGTTCTGAGAAAATTGAAGCCAAAAATTCCAGACCACAATGATGCTCATCCTGTGGCTGAAAACATGAAGCTCAGGAAAGACTCAGGACTGAGGAAATGGAGAGAGACAGACCCATATGCTACAAGAAGAAGAACTGCTGTGGATTATAGGTTCCATACCAAGGAACAGCAAGATTTCTATGAGACAGTGCTGCTGGACAAGAAACCTATAGTGTGTGACATGAGGTGGGTCGACTGGAAGTACATGAAGGAGAATGAGGCACACTATCCTAGTGTGTACGACAATTTCAAGGCTTGTGGAGTTGATGAGTTTGTGGCTCAAAAGTTCACTAAGTGGAATGATGAGCTTATCATGCAGTTCTACTCCACAGCTCACTTTTACCCAGATGGAAAAATTGTTTGGATGTCTGAAGGCACTAAATACCAGTCTACAGTTGCAAAATGGGCTGAGTTGATCAATGCCCCAGAAGTGCAAGAAGATGACTTGGATGTCTATGCCACAAAGAAGAAGGATAAAAACACCATGGCACATATGTACAGAGAGATCCTAGATGCTGCTCTTGACACACATGAGTTTGGATCAGTACATTACCTTCTGTCAGGTATGCCCACTATCAATTGGATCCTCAGGCATACACTTTTGCCAAAGTCAGGTGATCACAAGATGATCAGAGGTCACTCCATCAATCTGCTACATATATTTGATGTGCCACAGAAGTTCAAGGTCATGAGTCTCATTGTTGAAACTATCAAGAGGACTGCTGCAGAACAAAAGAGAAGCTGTGGGTATGCCCCACGGATCCAGGAGTTGATTAACTCAAAGATGGGCACTGGCACATACTTGTTGGACAAGAAAAACTTGGACATCTACCCAGAATTTGAGGATAACACTATGGTGATGGATGACAATGAACCATCTTCAGTCCAAGCACAAGCAAAGAGGGAGAAAGCAAAATCTGAAAAGGCTGCAAAGATGCCAACCATGGATGAGGCATCTCAGTATCTTCTGAGGAGCAAGCCAGATCAGCTTGGCTACTTGATTGCATCCACTCTAAGGATTGAGAAAGGACTGGCCACCCTGACTCGAAACCAGGAGACCTTGGAAAGAATCATGGAGCAGAAGTTCTATGACATGGATGTGAAGGTAACTGAGATCCAGTCTGTTGTGGAGCAACTTCAGGATGACATGCAGGAGAGGAAGGGCAAGACAACAATTGAGGCATTTGCCAGAGTGCCTAGAGCTCAGAGGTCAACTGCAATACCAGTACCAGACACTAGAGCCACCTCATCTGCACTAGCTACAGCTTCAGTGCCACCAGCTCCAGCATCTACTCCAGCAGCACCATCTACTTCGACTGAAGCCTTCATTCTTGGAGTTATCCGGACACCACCACCTGAAGACCAAGCTTGAGAGACGTTTTAGTGCTATGCATTTTCTATGAACTTTTTGGTAACTTGTTGCCAAAGGGGGAGGAAAATGTATAGATCATAGGCTTCGAGAGAGAGCGTTGCTTTTTATTCTCTCTTGCTTTGGTGGTTGAACTTTATTTGCTTGTTTGAGATACTTTCTGCTTGTGTGTGATACTTGGATGATCATATGTTTTTGATCATATGCTACCTTAATGCTTTTTGGATGACATTATCCGTTATATTTCATATGATCATTCATTTTGCTTGGTGATGAGTGCATGTATTTAATTCTTATCATTTTGAGCGCTCCACCAAGATGTATGTGACATGGAAGAGTAACCCATGATCCTAACTCATTGTGCATTTGCAGTTCAAAGCAATTCTCAAGATATGCACAAATTTAGGGGGAGCTCTTGATTTTCACATACTTCTCAAAGCGACAATATTTTTCACTCTTATTATCATTTGTCGAAGCTTTGATCTATATGTTGTCATCAATTACCAAAAAGGGGGAGATTGAAAGTGCAACTATCCCTGGGTAGTTTTGGTAATTCCTAACAACATATAGCTCATTGAGCTAACATTATTCCAAGATTAATATTTCAGGAAAAGCTCAATGAATGGCATGGCATGGATGAGGAAAGTGGATCCCTCAAAATACTAAGGACAAAAAGTTTGGCTCAAGCTTGAAGATCAAGACTCTACATTTTATATTTTAGTGATCCAAGATCACATTGAGTCTATAGGAAAAGCCAATACTATCAAGGAGGGATGAGGTGTTGCTTAATGGCTTGCTTGCTCAAAGTGCTTAGTGATATGCTCCAAAGCCCTCAACTATCTTTCCCACATCCACATATGACCTAAACCAAAAGTCAAGCTCGGCCCGACCGATTCTTTTATCCGGCACCACCGAGTTTCAAATGTCATAGCCACTGCCACAAACCCTAGGCAAATCGGTTTCACCGATAGGGATCTCGTTCTCATCGAGATGGGATTGTAATCTCTCTGTTTCCCTTCGTAATGTTTTGATCTTACCAAGATGAGCGATCGGTCCCACCGAGATTGCAATGTAAACTCTCTATTTCCCTTTTGTAACATTTCGGTCTCACCGAGGTGAGCGAATCGGTCCCACCGAGTTTACCTGACCAACTCTCTGGTTAGCTTATTACCAAAATCGGTCCCACCGAGTTTGTGTAATCGGTCTAACCGAGATTACGTTATGCCCTAACCCTAACCATATCGGTCCTACCGATTTGCATCTCAGTCCCACCGAAAATCCTAACGGTCACTAGGTTTGCTGAATCGGTCCGACCGAGTTTAACTATTTGGTCCCACCGAGTTTGGAAAATTGTGTGTACCGGTTAGATTTTGTGTGGAGGCTATATATACCCCTCCACCCACTCTTCATTCCTGGAGAGAGCCATCAGAACGAACCTACACTTCCAACCTACATTTTCTGAGAGAGAACCACCTACACTTGTGTTGAGGCCAAGATATTCCATTCCCACCATATGAATCTTGATCTCTAGCCTTCCCCAAGTTGCTTTCCACTCAAATCTTCTATCCACCAAATCCAAATCCTGTGAGAGAGAGTTGAGTGTTGGGAAGACTATCATTTGAAGCACAAGAGCAAGGAGTTCATCATCAACACACCATTTGTTACTTCTTGGAGAGTGGTGTCTCCTAGATTGCCAAGATTGTGGAGTTGAACCAAGGAGTTTGTAAGGGCAAGGAGATCGCCTACTTCGTGAAGATCTACCGCTAGTGAGGCAAGTCCTTCGTGGGCGATGGCCATGATGGAATAGACAAGGTTGCTTCTTCGTGGACCCTTCGTGGGTGGAGCCCTCCGTGGACTCGCGCAACCGTTACCCTCCGTGGGTTGAAGTCTCCATCAACGTGGATGTACGATAGCACCACCTATCGGAACCACGACAAAAACATCCGTGTCTCCAATTGTGTTTGAATCCTCCAAACCCTTCCCTTTACATTCTTGCAAGTTGCATGCTTTACTTTCCGCTGCTCATATACTCTTTGCATGCTTGCTTGAATTGTGTTAAGATTGCTTGACTTGTGCTAAGATAGCTAAAATCTGCCAAGAACTAAAATTGGGAAAAGGCTAGATTTTTATTTGGTCAAGTAGTCTAATCACCCCTCTCTAGACATACTTTCGATCCTACAGGCACTCATCTATTTTCTGCGTTAATATTGACAAGTATACATAAAAAATTAAAAATCAACAGAAAAAATCGGCATAACTTTTGCTTAATATTGGACATATTAATTACCAGAAATTTGATGAAATCAATCAACACCTCGCCAAAAACATTGGAACTTGGTATGAATGGTTGTAAAAATTTGAACATACGTAGTACAACACAATATGAACATCATCATACATAGCATCCATACTAATTACCCTAGTATCCAGTAGCATCATCCAAAGCGTCCATAGCAACATCTAGTAGGCCATATCCATATAGCATCCAAACTAATTACTCTTGCATCCATATAGCATCCAAACGGCATCCAAACTAATTACCCTATCATCCAAACCGATTACCCTAGCATCCACACCATCCAAACAAATTATCATAGCATCCAAAATAGCATCCATATGCCATCCAAACTAAATATCCGAACATCCAAAATAGCATCCATAGCAAAAGCTAACCTCATGTATACTCCCTCCGTTCCTAAATATAAGTCTTTTTAGAGATTTATTGAAATCTCTAGAAAGACTTATATTTACGAACGGAGGGAGTAGAAGGCAATGCGCCGGCCGGTCGGCCTGCGCGCGGCGCCGCCGTGACGGACAGGGCGGTTATATACAGGGAGATTGGAGGTTACTATCTGCGAGGGAAATGCAGGTCCGGCGACGGACAAGGACTACAGTCTACGAACGCAGCGATAGCGGATCAGTGAAAGGGGAGAGTGGAGTGGTCAAGAGAGCAGCGCAAGCATGGATGAGCCCTCGGCACCAAAGCGGTATGTTTAATTAATTTATGACGGGCGACTTTGTGAGCCCTCACATTTGTTTCTGCATTTTACGTAAGCCTTCGGCGACCGAAATGATTTGGCTTCATTTTCAGTCGTACCATTTTGGTTCTTGTTGTGCCAAGTTATAGTCTATGTTGTTTCAAAAAAAGTTATAGTCTATGGAAGGAACTTTACTTCTTTACCAAACTTGCCAAGTAGCTTCAGTTTTGTCCATACGAACTTGTGCCAATTCTGCTGCTTAAATTTCTAATAATTTATTACTCATGCAGCCAACAAGTCATGCCGCCGAGTTACCTAACATTATTTTTTCTCGTGTGCAGTCCATAGACACCTCAACTTCTTTATCGCTCCTATTTCCCCTCGTCTTGTTCCTTTCTACTATCATCATGCAGATCTACTCTCTTCAGACTCGCACCGGACATTGCTCCCAAGGCTTGCCAAATGTCGATGGCGATGCAGAAAACCGTCAGATCCCTTGGTAGGGTTCCTCCCATAGCTGAAAGTCACAGATCGGAGATTGCTCGGTGAGTTTATCCAAGTCCGGCACTCTAGAGATTATATCCTATGTCCTGCTTGTTGTTGCTGTTCATGGTGGGGATACCTCATGCGATGGATTACATTTTAGTGTTAGATGGAGATTGCTACCGAAAGTTATTCTACGGAGAGTAGAGTTTGGGATGAGAGACCTCTCGCGTCCCATTATATACACAATGGAAGCTAGGATTTTTTGCAAAGGGAGATGCAATCTAGGTGGGCGCTGCCACCAACTTGGGGATAAAGATGATCCAGGGATGTCACCCCCTACTGTTCAATAAGTGGTGGACCTCCTGGTCACTAGCCTCCGAGCGCGACGGAGGTTGCAGGAGCTGGTCTTAGAGACCTCCGGTGGGTTCCTTTATAACGCCTTCGTCTTCAAATAGTGTTTCTTCGGGGATCTCGGCATTTTGGACCTCTTGTGATGTTTGACATGCAGTGCGGGCTCCATGAGTAATTTGTGTTTCGGGCTGTGTCCTTGGATGAAGCTTGTGGGAAGCAGCAGCCCGGCTCTATGCGTTTTGGAAGGTCGTACCACTAGTATCCGCTCCTCATGCCAAGACTACATCAACTGAAGCCTTCACAGACTTTCTCATCACCACTCCATCGACCCACACAGGAGCTGCCAGTCAGAGATCCTCATAGCCAGATGCCATGGATCAAGCCTAGAGTGATGCTTAGACATAGATCACTTTGATTTTTTGGGTATTTTGATGCTAAAGGGGAACAGTGATATAGATCTATAGGGTTTAGAGAGAGAGAGAGAGAAAGAGAGTTTTATTTTGTTGGTTTTCATCCTTGCTACTTCATGTGATTCTCTTTGGATGTAAACTTGTTTATCTCGTGTCTTTGATTGTACTTTGCTTGTTTATCGTACTCATGTTACCCATTATTTGCATATGCATTTTATCATGGTCATTCATACTTGTGCTTGGTGATGTGTGCAAGTTTAAATTCTATTCATATTCTTTTTCGCACTCCACCAAGATGTATGTGACATGAAAGAGTTACTCCACAAACGTAATCGATTGTGCATTTGCATTCAAATGCAAATCCAAATAATGCACAAAATTAGGGGGAGCTCTTGCATATCACATACTCCCCAAAACGACGATATTATCCATGTTTCTATCTTATGTGGAAGCTTTGATCTGTATATTGTCATCCATTACCAAAAAGGGGGAATCAAAAGTGCATCTAATCCCTGGGTGGTTTTGGTAATTCATGATGACATATATCTCACTGAACTAATGCCTACTCAAAAAATATTAGGAAATAGTTCAATCTAGGTACAACTTGGGATGTGAAAATGGACCCCTCAAAATGCTAAGGACAAGTGTTGGTCAAAGGCTCAAGACTCTTCATTTTATACTTGAGTGATCCAAGATCACATTGAGTTCATAGGAAAATCAATATCATCAAAAGGGGATGAGGTTATGCTAATGGACTAACTGCTCAAGTGCTCAGAGATATTGCTCCAAAAGACTCAACATTTTCGCACATTCCACTATGTCAAAACTATAAAGTTCATCTCGGTCCCACCGATCCACATCTACCTGGACTCACCAAGATACACATGGCATAGTCATTGCCAAAATCCTAGAACCTCGGTTCCACCGAGTTGGCCCTTCGGTCCACCGAAGTGCACTAGCCAATCTTCTGTGGCCAACTTAAATTGGCAAACTTAAATTCAATTAGGATTTCCGATCAATTTTAGTGGGTCACACCAAAGTGTGGACAGTTCTTAGGTGAGCATGCCTTGTCGCACCGAAAGGTTTCATCCGGTCTCACCGAAAATCCTAAAGTTTAAACCTCTTATATAGGCCGATCTCACCAAGTGGTTTCACCCGGTCCCACCGAACTATGCATAACACTGGTGTGCGTCGGTCCTAAACAAACGGTTTTAACCCCTTTCCGCGACGGCCTTCGGAACCGTCACCAAGTGAGTGTATGCGATAGGGGGTCCTTCCCACACGACCCAGAAACCGTCGGGGATATGGAACAGTGATCCAGAGGCCTTCCAAAATGTAATCATGTGCGATGCAGCACACACTAAATTCTTTCGCACGTGTGGTATCGGTGATTAAGCATTTCTAATGACGCAGTGAAACTGTATGGTCTGTCGTAACGAACCATTTGGGAAACAGTATGTAAGGCACACGGGCCAACATATGAACTGTGTGCGATTTGTGCCCCATCCCACACGAGTTTTCTGCGTAACCCGTCTGCCATGCTAGACTCAATCGCACATGTTTTCCAACGATTACCGTCTGCGATAATGTTCTATCACAAATGGTTCAGGAGCACCTTCGCACCCATACAAGTGCTGCAGACTGTTTGTGATTTGTTAGGTATCACCGACGGTTGCCGCAAGAGTGACATGTGTTTTTCGTTTGAGATCCCACACATTTCCTGAAAAAAATACGACTGGGATTGTATTTTGCATTGGGCACGGTTTACTCCCAGTTCTCATGTGCGATAACGCGAAATCACAAACGGTTTCGGAGAACCTACGCACACGTAGTAGCGCTGCAAATCGTTTGCGATCTGCTGTGTATCATCGACGGTTCCGCTACGATTGACATATGCTTTCCGATGTGGATCGCACACACTCATTTAGTTGAACCGTGTGCGGAGCAATTGCCAGGTTAAAACAAAAATATCCCATTTTGAATTGGCATGCAAAAAGCAAATTCGTCACAATATTCAATTGAACAAATAAACAGAAATATCCCATTTTGAATCGGCATGCAAAAAGCAAATTCGCCACAATATTCAATTGAACAAATAGTGTCCACAGGAAGAACAATCATCAGATTTCGCAACAATTGCAATTGAACATATGGTAGCTAAATTCCAATGATTTGTCCACACATATATGCATTACATAATTAATCATAGTGTATGAAATACAAAGACCTCATCAGATGGAAAACAATGGATCCATGCGTTATATGTTTAGCGGCTAAGTCTTACTCAATGTTTCAGGAGAACACATGCTGAAATCTTCATTATCACCAGTGGGATTGATGTAGTGATCCAGGAAGAAGTCGCTGATAAATCTCCGAACCATCAGCGATTCACCAGCAGGGAGCGGTTCAGGGGTCCTCGGTTTTAAGATGAGCTGCAATATTTTTAAGATCAGAATGTGCCATATGAGTGGAGTAGAAGATATTAATTAAGATAGACTTACTGGTACTAATTCATGAGGATCGACACAACTATCAGCAGATTTACAGATGGAGATCATGTGTCTGCAAACATAGTATCTACAAAGGTTGGTCCCTGCTTCTTGCTGAGGACACTGAATTTTTTTGTACAAAATTAGTCATGTATTTGTCCTGTTAGGAACAACCTAACCGGTGTTAGATGTATTATTTTTTCTTTGGACAAAATAGAAAGAGGTTTATTTAGAAGCTTGAACATTTGACTAGCGTAAGGAAAGGTATTTGCAGACTGTTGGATAAATTTTCCGAAAATAATGGATTTCGGTGTGTTACTGGAGAAACGATCTCATGCTGCAGAGGTAGTTTCCTCTTGAACAGGTTCCCATTTTTAGTTTCCCACAATGCGAGCACACTGCAAATGATGATGAATTTTGACGACATCAATTATTGAACCAGATATGAATGCAAATTAATTTCAACATCACAGAATTCAATACCTATACAAGAATTGCTGAAGATGCGTCAGATCCTGAGCGTTTGTTGACTCTCTGAGAGAATCGATGTTGTAAAATGTGTTCTTTGGAACAATGAATACCAATATCCAGTGATTACTACATATTAAGAAAGTCATGAACTTACGAATGATGTCGAAATGTGAAAGACAATCAGTGTATGCATGGTTGTTTACTTGACTTATCGTTTCATGATATGGCCAGAGAAATGATTCTGCATGAGACGTGTTTTCGAAGATACGGACGACTGTGTTAACGGCCTAGTCCCGTTGGTCCTTTTCATGTAATGTTGTGCCATTTGCTAATGCAGGATCTATGAAATACACACTCTCACTTTGTCTTCTCTACGTGTTCAATCCCCTGAGAAGAATAAAATGCAGTTAGCGGTTTATCATTTACACCCTTATATGGAGAAGTTGATCAGAGTTTTTTAAGTACTTACAAAATCACGCATCTAACAAGAGTGGCATCGAGCACGTTGAAGTTGAAGAAGAGATGTAAGTCCTCGAAACTCACAATGATGGAACCAGCATCGTGTCGGAAATGATCTCTGTTGTAGTGGACTAGCAAATGGTGATGACCTTCTGACATTTGATCCATGCAATATTCATGTAACTCACGGCAACTGGAGTTGCACTCATCAATGTATTCTCCAACAAGAAATGGCTGGCCATGGATGTAATTGCGTGCTTCAAGTACGTCTGCTTTTCTTTTAGCAAGCAACAATTCTACTTCTTAATCATCCATGGTGTCAGAAATAATATTACTCGCCGATTCGAACAAGCTGCTGTTACTTTGGTTCTGGGCGATGAGTGCTTTAAGTAAGAGGCAATCGTTCTCTTTCCTCTTCACTTTCCCGCTGTGCTTCCTTGTGGTCGTGGGTGTAGCCTTTTTGGCCACTTCCTTCTTGGTACTTGAAGCATTTCTGGCAAAACGTCTGGTTGCCTACACGGTAGACTGCCGAGCAGACGGTGAATCTTCGACGGACTTCTTAGTAGTTGGTTTATCAATGCCAGACCGCTGAGCCGGTGGTGCTGCTGTGATGGACTGCTGGGCTGTAGGAGCAGAGGCATCGGACCGCTGACCATGCGTTGAAACTATGTCGGGTTTCTGCGAAGGTGGTGCCAACTTGTCGGTGTGCTGAGGAGGCCGTGCCAACGCGTTGGTTTGCTGAGCAGGAAGTGCTGAGGAATTGGTATGCTGATCACACGCCTGCGGACCGACGGACTGATGAGCAGTTGGTTCTGGACCTACACACTGCTTAGCAGGCGGTTCCAAAGCATCAGACTTCTTAGGAGTCTGTTCCACGAGGTTGGTCTACTGATCATGTGTTGCAGCTGGGTCTCCCTCCGCTGCTTCAGCGGCCGGCATCTGAACCAGTGGTGCATCATTAGCAGTTGTAGGCCTTGCCACTGGCTGCTTTGGGGCGGAGGATGACATTGCCTGTACGCCACAAAGTCGGTCTGGCTGATCACATGTTGATGCATCAGCCCTCGAGAGCTGCTCTGGCAAGGAGAGCGTCACCGGTTGAGGAGCGACAGTGGTTGCTCTTGGTGGGGCTTCAGGAATCTCATCGATAAACTCTATTTCCTTTCATGGCCACTGGATGTGATGTAACAGTGTTTCTCCCAAAGTCCTTTTCTCATCAAAGTCTCCTAGGACATTCTTCAGGGCAAATTCATTGAATCCAGGCCTTACTTCAGTCACGTAGCACTTCACACACACTACTAGGGAAAACCCTAGCAGTAGCGCGGGTTTATTTCCTATCAGTAGCGCGGGGAACCGCGCTACTAGTAAGGCGCTACAGCTAAAGGTTAGCAGTAGCGTGGGTTAGACCACGCTACTGCTATATCGACTTAGTAGTAGTGCTTTCTACAATGAGAGCTACCGGTAATTAGTAGTAGCGCTTGTCCCAACACGCGCTTCTACTATTATTCCGTATTTTACTTCTTTTTTATTTCATGTTGTATTCATACACCTTCATACAAGTTTTCATACCGCAGCAATTTAGAGATTGTTTTTACATCATAATGAGTTATTACATCACTGGGAGAAAGAACCATGGACTAGTTTCAAGTGGATGGACATCCACTTGAAACTAATCCGCGGTTCTTTCTCCCAGTGATATAATAAATATCATCATCATCATCAGCATACCATTAATAACTTATCATCATAATACATCATTGTCATATAACACCTCCTCATGATCATCGTTTTCATCAATGAGACATCACATAGCAAGTTGGTCACTAGTCATAATCACAACTACTCCTCATCATCAACTCTCATAAACATATTGTACCTCATGGGACCTACTACATTCTCTTAGGACCCACTGTATTCTCTTAGGTAAAATAGCATAAAAAAGATAGCCCCTGACTTTCCATTATGGAGAATGGATATTATCCTGTCTCCAATTCTTGCCTTTCGCACAATGTTGCTTCCAAGAACCTTCTTACGACTGTCCATACATTTTTTCCATTCTTTTATTATCATGTGTTCACCGGTTTTAGAAATCCGGTATGAATAGGTGAGATTCGTAGGATGACCTGGCTGTATGTTCAAAACATCAAGGCGACCATTCTGATACATCAAATCAGGCACACAATCCATCGGGATTTTCTGTTGAAAACATAGTAATAACTTCATGGTTAGCAATGATGTACTAGTTTTAGAAGTATGAAAAGATGCACAAATGTAGTAATAGTAAAAAATCTTACCAGGGCATCTCCATGGAAGTTACCGTGGTTCAACACGTGCACTAGTGGCACGTATTGACCATAATTTGGAGGAGTATGATAATCAAAATAAGTTGTCAACTATTTTGAAATAAACAATATAAATTAGTTAACAACTATGTTTGAGAAACTCACATAGCGGTAGAATCGGAAGCGTATCAACAAGGACCCAAATGTCCATATTGTCTTGCTCGATGTCAGTAGCACCAAGATCCATGGTGACAATCATATCCTCATAAAAACCATATATCTTGCAAAGTGCTTCCCAATTTTGGCAACCAAAATGGGTTACGCTCTGAGAATTGTATAAATTTACTTCAAAATCCATATCATGATGGGTCCTTAGGTGTATTTTCTTTGTTTCGAAATTTTCATGGTCTTCAAAACTCATCCTCTCCAAGACATGGGGTCTTGCATGGCATGGGATAAGCTAGTCGACTTGTAAAAGATGAAAATTACACGTTGAAATAGTTGAAGTCGTTCTTAATTAAGAAAAAAACAATTGTTGTCGTTGCGTATTGTTTCAATATCGAAGGTCTTCTGGAGCTTAGTGCTGAAGCGCCGATCTTCGTCCAGGTGAGGCCTGTCGCACAGACCTCGGTCGTCGTTGCACCAGTCGCACTCCCTCGGGAGACTTTCGTCGTCCGAGTATGACATTTCCTATGTTCATAATTCAAAGATTAAACTTGTACAATTAAATATATGTACTACAAAAACTAAATTAGATCATTATTATTCATCACGGGTTGACTATCGGTCTATCGAGTCTTTTCTTGAAAACTCTCAGCTCATGTGGTGTATACATTCGACCGTTGGTGATGGTCGCTCCTCCTTTCCTTCCCAAGTGCATTACACCAAAATGTCTAGCACACGGGAACGAAGGAGAAGCGATACCCATGATAACAGTCAGGATTCTTCGTCCTCTCATATATGGTGAGACTCTCACTCACTGATTCCTCTCTGACATTTGCGACCGTCGGTGATGGTCGTTACTCCTCCTTCCCCTAGTGCATAACAAAGGTCTAACACATGGAGAAGAAGGAGAAATGACCCCCACGACAACAGTCGGGATTCTTTGGCCTCGACAGACTTAAAGTCAACCCGAAATATCGTTTAATTATGTTTCTAGAAAATCCAGGCCACTCGATACTTCCTACATATTCTAGCACAAGTCATGCCAAATTCATAGAAAATTCCGGCATGACCTTTGCTAAAAAAGGACATATCGAGCGCCTGAAATTTGCCGGAACGGAAATTAATCAACACTCTGGCAAAACATAGGCACTCGGAGGTGTAACCTGCAAACATGACCGGCCACTTGGGCAACCACATATCCTATTTGAGCAACACAAGATATACATGTTTTTATTTACATCATATCTTATAGGACTCATATTGACATGGAGATTTGGCTAGTCTCACCTCGAGGTCGGAGGGGGTCGGTGACGGGGACGACGACGGGTATGATGGAGGGGCTCCTCGATTTCTGCAAAAAACCCTATAAGTTATCACTAATACATCCTGAATAGTATCATACAGATAACATCACCAATACAACTAAAACCCCAGCGAACGACGGGTATCAACGACGAGGATGCGGGATCGGCATCGTCGATGATGATGCGGGAATAATTGCTTAAACTAAAAAAATAACAACAAATGTGACATGTTCAACTAGTTCTATTAATTCAACTAGTTCTTACTAAAAATAAACTTAATAAAAATAAAATAAACTAGCTCTTTCTAAAAATAAACTAGTTCAGCTAGTTATGTCAATTTTCTTACTAAAAATACATTAGTTATATTAATTCAACTAGTTCTTACTAAAAATAAACTAGTTCAACTAGTTTTATTAATTTACTTACTAATTATTTTGAACACTTACTAAAAACAGTAAAAAATCTACATTATACAATAGTAAAAAAACTACAGTAAAAAATAGAAAAAATGAGATGGAGGGAGGAGGGGAAGGGAGGAGGAAGGAGAGAGGAGGAGGGGGAGGAGGCCGGTTGAAAGCACAAGTGCTCCCTGGGTGATTTTGGTAATTAATATCAACATATCTCTTGTTGGACTAATCTTTTCATCTAGTATGTTTCAGATAAGTTCAACAATGGAGTGGCATGGACTAGAGGATGTGGAACCCCTTCAAGATGGTAAGGACAAAGGATTGGATCAAGCTCAAAGCTCAGGACTCTACATTTTCTATTTTAGTGATCCAAGATCACATTTAGTCCATAGGAAAGCCAATACTATTAAAACGGGATGAGGTGTTGCTTAATGGCTTGCTTGCTCAAAGTGCTTACTGATATGCTCCAAAACCCCCAACCACTTTCTCACATCCACATATGTCCCAAACCAAAAGTCAAACTTGGCCCCACCAAAACTTTCTATCCGGCACCACCGAGATCTGTTGACATAGACACTGCCAAACCCTAGCCAATTTGGTCTCACCGATGTGATCTCGGTCTCACTGAGATGGGCTTGCAAACTCTCTGTTGCCTATTGCAATAATTTCGGTCCCACGGAAATATGCAATCGGTCTCACCGTGTTTGCTTGGCCAACTCTCTGTTTCGCTTATTACCCAAATCGGTCCCACCGAGTTTGTGTAATCGGTCAAACCGAGATGAGGCTTTACCCTAACCCTAGCACATCGGTCCTACCGAGTTGATCATATCGGTCCCACCGAAATGCCTAACGGTCACATTTTGAACTGAATCGGCCTGACCGAGTTTTCTGATTCGGTCCCACCGAGTTTGGTAAATTGTGTGTAACGGTTAGGTTTTGTGTGGAGGCTATATATACCCCTCCACCCACTCTTCATTCATGGAGAGAGCCATCAGAACATGTGTACACTTCCAACATACATTTCCTGAGAGAGAACCACCTACACTTGTGTTGATGTCAAGATATTCCATTCCAACCACATAAATCTTGATCTCTAGCCTTCCCCAAGTTGCTTTCCACTCAAATCATCTTTCCACCAAACCCAATCCTATGTGAGAGAGTTGAGTGTTGGGGAGAGAATCATTTGAAGCACAAGAGCAAGGAGTTCATCATCAACACACCGTCTATTACCATTTGGAGAGTGGTATCTCCTAGATTGGTTAGGTGTCACTTGGGAGCCTCCATCAGGATTGTGGAGTTGAACCAAGGAGTTTGTACGGGCAAGGATATCACCTACTTCGTGAAAATCTACCCTAGTGAGGCAAGTCCTTCGTGGGCAATGGCCATGGTGGGATAGACAAGGTTGCTCCTTCGTGGACCCTTCGTGGGTGGAGCCCTCAGTGGACTCGCGCAACCGTTACCCTTCGTGGGTTGAAGTCTCCATCAACATGGATGTACGATAGCACCACCTATCGGAACCACGCCAAAAATCTCCGTGTCTCCAATTGCGCACACTCAAATCCCATCCCTTTACATTCTTGCAAAGTTGCATGCTTTACTTTCCGCTGCCCATATACTCTTGTCATTCTTGCTTGATATGTATTGTGAATGTTTAAACATGTGCTAAAACTCCACCTTAACTTGAAGAAATTAAAAACTGCCACTTTTCTTTGCTAAGAGTCTATTCACCCCCGTCTAGACACCTCTTCTCGATCCTTTCAATTGGTATCAGAGCATTGGTTTCCATTGCTTTGGTTTAAATACCTTTGGAGGAAGATGGATGAGTCTATGTTGGGGAGTCTTAGACATAGAGTTCCTATACTTGATGGAGAGTACTTTCATGAGTGGAAAAATGAGATGCTTGAGATTTTCAATGAATATCATTTGACCAAGTACATTACTACTCCTTGTGCTCGCCTCATTGATCCTTTGCATCCCCCACCCGATGAGGATCTTGACATGATTCACAATCTTAGAACTATCAATCTTATTATAAAAGGATTGCCTAAAAATTTGATTGCTAGCTTACCTGCTCTAGATTGTGCTTACACCATATGGAGATTTCTAGAGGAACGATTCCCAAATATTCCTTGAAAAATCTAGATGAGATTCTCCATAAGTCTATTGCCTTGAATAGGATGAGTACTAGTGATCCTAAGTTTGATGATTGCCTATTTGAGCTTCGTGATCTCATGCGTGCCAAAGGAGATGTTGGAATTATTAGCAATATCATTTCAGAAGTCATTAGAATTCAAAGAGATGAACATTGTTACGGTCATACTTCTAATGAATCACTCTTTTTAGGAATTGATTCATCACATGACGATGTTGAACATGAATACTATGATGAGGATGATGATAGTGACTATGATCTTGATGATGCAATGAGACACTTTTGTCTTATGGCTAATCTTCGCGGCTGCATGGCTGGAGGAAAGGAATGGGTCCTTGATATATAGTGGATGTACTGATCATATGACCGGAGACAAGGATATGTTTCGTGAGCTTGCTGAAAACGACGGCCCTCAAAAGTATGTCACTTTTGGTGATAACTCAAAGGCTAAGGTGGTTGGCCTTGGTAAGGTGGCCATCTCACATGATAGCTCCATACAAAATGTTATGCTCGTTGAATCTCTTGGCTATAATTTACTTTCCGTATCTAGGCTTGCTGAATTTTGTTTCAACGTCCTATTTACTGAAGTATATTGCCAAGTGTTTCATAGAGATAATCATAAAATGGTCTTTACTGGTATTCATAGAGGTGATCTTTACATTGTTGATTTCACTAAAAAGGCTCAACCTAGAACTTGCTTTATTTCTAAATCTTCGAAAGCTTGATTGTGGAATAGAAGGTTAGGTCATGTGCGTATGCGAAATCTTGATAAGCTTATTAAAGGTGATCATATCCTTGGTGTAAAAGATGTTATATTTGACAAGGATAGACTTTGTAGTGCTTGTCAAGAAGGAAAACAAGTTGGAGGAAGTCACCCCGCGAAGAACATTATGACCACGAGAAGACCGCTCAAGCTGCTTCATATGGATCTCTTTGGTCCCAATGCCTACAAGAGTCTCGGTGGTAACTCATTTGGTTTAGTTACAGTTGATGATTTTTCAAGATTTACATGGGTGTTCTTTCTTGATGATAAATGTCAGGTCCAAAAGATCTTCAAGAGCTTCTCTAGGAAGGCCCAAAATCAATTTGAAGTGAAGATCAAGAAGGTTCGCAGCAACAACGGAATGGAGTTCAAGAACACAAATGTGGATACCTTTCTTGATGAAGAAGGGATTTCACATGAGTTCTCGGCTACGTACACACCTCAACAAAATGGAGTTGTTGAGAGGAAGAACCAAACTCTTATCGAGATGGCGAGAATGATGCTTGATGAGTACAAAACTCCAAAACACTTTTGGGTGGAAGCGATTGAGACAGCTTGTCATGCAACAAATCGCTTGTATCTTCACAAGCTGCTCGGCAAGACGGCATACGAGCTTCTCACCGGTAACAAACCCCAAGTTGGATACTTTTGAGTATTCGGCTCAAAGTGCTACATTCTTGATAAGCATCTTCATTCTAAATTTGCTCCTAAATCTCGTGAAGGTTTCCTACTTGGTTATGGCTCAAACTCTCACACTTACCGTGTCTACAACAATTTCACCCAAAAGGTTGAAGAGACGGTAGATGTGAAGTTTGATGAATCTAACGGCTCGCAAGTAGAATAATTGCCAATTGATGTAGGAGATAAAGATCCTTCAGAAGCAATCCAAGACTTGTCTATTGGCAAGATTCGTCCAACTGAGGTGAATGAGAGTACCTCGTCTGTCGAAGTGGAAGCTTCTACCTCACGACAAGATGAACCAAGAGTTGATACGGAAGAATCCACAAGTGGGATGCACCAAGATGAAGAAAACGAGGAAGTACACCAAGATGAACCTCAGGAAACTCCTTCTCCACCAAGACAAGAGAACGACAATGCCAATAATGAAGAAGGCCAAGAAGAAGGACAAGATGATGAAGAATATGTTCCACCCCGACCCAAGCAAAAGCTCTCACGAGTTCGAGCAAGAGTCTCAAGAGACCATCCTGTGGAACAAATCTTCAATGATATTCAAACCGGGAGAATCACTTGCTCTAAAACTCGTTTGGCTAACTTTTGTGAACATTATTCAATCATCTCTAGCATTGAACCTATGAAGGTTGAAGAAGCATTGGAAGATCCGGATTGGATAAACGCCATGCATGAAGAGCTACACAACTTCGAGAGAAATCAAGTGTGGACATTTGTTGAGAAGCCCGACAAAAACCAAAACATCATTGGTACCAAATGGGTGTTTCGCAACAAGCAAGACAAAGATGGAAAAGTCATTCACAACAAAGCACGTCTCGTCGCCCAAGGCTACACTCAAGTCGAAGGTATGGACTACGGTGAGACATATGCCCCCGTTGCTAGACTTGAGTCCATCCTCATCTTACTTGCCTATGCTAATCACCATGATATCACCATGTATCAAATGGAAATTAAAAGTGCTTTTCTAAATGGTGAAATTGAGGAGGAAGTTTATGTTAAACAACCTCTCGGCTTTGTCAATCCTAAGAAACCCGATCAGGTTTACAAATTTCACGAAGCTTTTTATGGACTTAAACAAGCTCCTAGAGCATGGTATAAATGCTTGACCAAGTTCCTTATTGAAAAAGGCTTTGAGATTGGAAAAATAGATTCTACTATTTTTACTAAAAGGGTCAATGGTGAATTATTTGTGTGCCAAATTTATGTTGATGATATCATATTTTGTTTGACTAACCCTCATTTTAGTGAAAAGTTTGGGAAGCTAATATCAAAGAAGTTTGAGATGTCTATGATGAGTGAACTCAAGTTCTTTCTTGGTTTGCAAATCAAGCAAACTAAGGAAGAAACCTTTGTTTCTCAAAAAAAAATACACCACGGACTTATTCAAGAAGTTCAGTATGCAAGAATGGAAAGGTATGAAAACACCCATGCCTACTAGTGGACATCTTGATTTGACTAAGGACGGTGAACCGGTTGATCAAAATGTTTATCGCTCTATGATTGGTTCATTATTATATCTATGTGCCTCCCGTCCCGATATTATGCTCAGTGTGTGCATGTGTGCACGATATCAAGCGGCCCCCAAAGAATGTCATCTTAAGGCTGTGAAAAGGATAGTGAGATACTTAATACATACACCAAATTTTGGCATTTGGTACCCTAAGAGGTCCTCTTTTGATCTTGTTGGCTATTCCGATTCGGTCTATGCCGGAGACAAGGTTGATAGAAAGTCCACTTCGGGTACTTGTCAATTTCTTGGTAGATCTCTTGTGTCTTGGTCCTCCAAGAAACAAAACTCGGAATCCTTATCCACCGCCGAAGCGGAATACATTGCCGCCGGTTCATGTTGTGCTCAATTACTTTGGATGACCCAAACTCTTAAAGATTATGGGATCAATGTGAAACATGTTCCATAGCTTTGTGATAATGAGAGTGCTATTAAGATTTCTCACAATCCCGTGCAACATTCTCGAACTAAGCATATTGAAGTTTGTCATCATTTCATTTGAGATCATGTTGCCAAAGAGGACATTGATCTTAAGCATGTTCGTACCGACAAACTTTTGGCGGATATATTCACCAAACCGCTTGATGAGTAAGTCTTTTGCCGTTTGAGAGGTTAATTTAACATCATTGATGCTTCAAACTTGGAGTAGGAACTCCATTTGGATACATGCAAGGCATGAGCCTATGACTAATCCTTGACTCTTATCTTATGATGATGATCATTTGTCTTGGATATATTTGTACCCTTGCATGATATCTAACCCTTGTAGGTGCTTGGATGATTCTAAATCTATGAGATTGCAACTCACTCACATCTTGAGCAACCTCTACATCACTAAGTCACTATACAATGGTGGATGAAGACAAGGAAGCATGAAACCCTTCAACATATCCTTTGACAAATTCTATGTATCAAATTTCATTTGGTATCAAATTTCTTGATTGTCATTTTGGATACACAAGTGCTCTTCCTTGCAAAACTAACCCATGTAGGTAGATGAACTCGCTTCCAAGTGGTGCTCCCAACTCTTGATGGGCTACATCAACCTTGAGCAACCCACACAAGTTCAACTACATGACTAAGATCAGCACCACCACCCAAGGTATGCCATTCCATCTTAGAGAAGCTTTACCCCAAGATATGGGTCAAAGCAGCTCAAGAAGATGTGAATACATCAAATGCTTAAATGAAAAATGGTAACCCCATTTTGAGCTTAAATGATGAGTATGACTTATGATCAAGTGTTCTCACTTGATTCCTTAGTCAATATACTCTAACATAGGAGACTTTGTCACCGCCCATTTCTAGATGAAGTTCTCTAGTGTTTCTCTGAGTTTTTCATTTGTCCTTTGCATATTTGTTCCCCTTCTTCTATCAAAAAAAACTTCATCTAGATTTTCTTTTATCTATTTTGTTCTGCAATTTCTACATCCAATTCATTGCAAATCCTTCTGTTAATCCTTGCAAATCCTTAAGAGATGTTATTTGCCTAGTGAGCTGAGGTGACAAGTGTTCTCTCTGTGTTGAACTCGGTCATACCGATCTGTTGCTTTCGATCAAACCGAACAAATTCGGTATCACCAAAGACTACAACTCGGTACCGCCGATTTCACTACAGAGAAGACAATTTGCCATTTGTTCCTATAGTTTTATTCCAGCTCCACTCAATGATTCTTGTCCTCTATCAGAATCACATTCTATATGCTGCTTTGCTTTGTGACTCAAGGACCAAACCTAGTTTGACTCACACTCTAGAAGATCCCTTCCTGGAAATTGATGTCAAAGGGGGAGAGAGAGAGCACATCAAAGCTAATCACTTCAACAGGGGAGAGAATTCAGGCCCCAGATGCTTGGTATTCAAAGAGGAGAGAAGTCACACGTCTTTAGAGGGGAAAAGACATGTTCATGTTTGCTTATTTGAGTGCATTTGCTCTGATTTTCTTTGCTCTAATTTTCTGTTCCCTATCTTCTCCCAGCATCCCATACAAGTTTCAGAGGGGCAAGACATCTAAGGGAAGGAAATCTTTCAATTCATTGTATATGTTTACCTTCTGGGGACATGCCTATATCCAATAGGGTATTCAGTACTCTTATTCTACATGTCATCCCAATCTTGGTACTATTGTGGTTTGCTGTTCTTGCTCTGCTTAGTAGATGTTTCTGTTTTATCTAACCTTGTTTACTCAGGTTCATCTGTTTCAAAGCCAGCTCAAGACCACAAGGTAAGTATATGCATCACACTCATGTGCATGAGGGTTTCTTGCTGATGTACATACTGTTTGCAAGAAGGACTCATTAGCATGAAGGTACATTTCCCATACTCACACCATTTGCCCTGATGCATATAGCCAAGATACATGTAACTCATGGCTTACTCTATCATGCTTATGCATTCACATGCTCTTATATTCCATATTTACATGATTGCATACATGTAGGGGGAGCCTATGCATGTTACATGTCCTTCCAAAGCTTTACTTGTTACTCTTCATATCTTTACTTAAAACTTTGATGTATGTTGTCATCAATTACCAAAACGGGGGAGATTGAAAGCATAAGTGCTCCCTGGGTGATTTTGGTAATTAATGTCAACATATCTCTTGTTGGACTAATGTTTTCATCTTGTATGTTTCAGATAAGTTCAACAATGGAGTGGCATGGACTAGAGGATGTGGAACCCCTTCAAGATGATAAGGACAAAGGATTGGCTCAAGCTCAAAGCTCAGGACTCTACATTTTCTATTTTAGTGATCCAAGATCACATTGAGTCCATAGGAAAGCCAATACTATTAAAAGGGGATGAGGTGTTGCTTAATGGCTTGCTTGCTCAAAGTGCTTAGTGATATGCTCCAAAACCCTCAACCACTTTCTCACAACCACATATGTCTCAAACCAAAAGTCAAACTCGGCCCCACTGAAACTTTCTATCCACCGCCACCGAGTTCTGTTGACATAGCCACTGCCAAACCCTAGCCAATTCGGTCTCACTGATGGGATCTCGGTCTCACCGAGATGGGCTTGCAAACTCGGTGTTGCCTATTGCCATAATTTCGGTCCCACAGAAATATGCAATCGGTCTCACCCAGTTTGCTTGGCCAACTCTCTGTTTCGCTTATTACCCAAATCAGTCCCGCCGAGTTTGTGTAATCGGTCAGACCGAGATGAGGCTTTACCCTAACCCTAGCACATCGGTCCTACCGAGTTGATCATATCGGTTCCACCAAAATGCCTAACGGTCACATTTTGAACTGAATCGGCCTAACCGAGTTTTCTGATTCAGTCCCACCGAGTTTGGTAAATTGTGTGTAACTGTTAGATTTTGTGTGGAGGATATATATACCCCTCCACCCACTCTTCATTCGTGGAGAGAGCCATCAGAAGATGCCTACACTTCCAAAATACATTTTCTGAGAGACAACCACCTACACTTGTGTTGAGGTCAAGATATTCCACTCCAACCACATAAATCTTGATCTCTAGCCTTCCCCAAGTTGCTTTCCACTCAAATCATCTTTCCACCAAACCCAATCCTATGTGAGAGAGTTGAGTGTTGGGGAGACAATCATTTGAAGCACAAGAGCAAGGAGTTCATCATCAACACACCGTCTATTACCTTTTGGACAGTGGTGTCTCCTAGATTGGTTAGGTGCCACATGGGAGCCTCCGTCAAGATTGTGGAGTTGAACCAAGGAGTTTGTACGGGCAAGGAGATCGCCTACTTCGTGGAGACCTACCCTAGTGAGGCAAGTCCTTCATGGGCGATGGCCATGGTGGGATAGACAAGGTTGCTTCTTCGTGGACCCTTCGTGGGTGGAGCCCTTCGTGGACACCCGCAACCGTTACCCTTCATGGGTTTAAGTCTCCGTCAACGTGGATGTACGATAGCACCACCTATCGGAACCACGCCAAAAATCTTCGTGTCTCCAATTGCGTTTGCACACTCAAATCCCATCCCTTTACATTCTTGCAAAGTTGCATACTTCACTTTCCGCTGCACATATACTCTTGTCATGCTTGCTTGATATGTATTGTGAATGTTTAAACATGTGCTAAAACTCCACCTCAACTTGAAGAAATTAAAAACTGCCACTTTTCTTTGCTAAGAGTCTATTCACCCCCTCTAGACACCTCTTCTCGATCCTTTCAATTGGTATCAGAGCATTGGTTTCCATTTCTTTGGATTAAACAGCTTTGGAGGAAGATGGATGAGTCTACGTTGGGGAGTCTTAGACATAGAGTGCCTATACTTGATGGAGAGTACTTTCATGAGTGAAAAAATGAGATGCTTGAGATTTTCAATGAATATCATTTGACCAGGTACATTACTACTCCTTGTGCTCACCTCGTTGATCCTTTGCATCCCACACCCGATGAGGATCTTGACATGATTCGCAATCTTAGAAATATCAATCTTATTATAAAAGGATTGCCTAAAAATTTGATTGCTAGATTACCTGCTCTAGATTGTGCTTACACCATATGGAGATTTCTAGAGGAACGATTCCCAAATATTCCTTGAAAAATCTAGATGAGATTCTCCATAAGTCTATTGCCTTGAATAGGATGAGTACTAATGATCCTAAGTTTGATGATTGCCTATTTGAGCTTCGTGATCTCATGCGTGCCAAAGGAGATGTTGGAATTATTAGCAATATCATTTCCGAAGTCATTAGAATTCAAAGAGATGAACATTGTTATGGTCATACTTCTAATGAATCACTCTCTTTAGGAATTGATTCATCACATGACGATGTTGAACATGGATACTATGATGAGGATGATGATAGTGACTATGATCTTGATGATGCAATGAGACACTTTTGTCTTATGGCTAATCTTCGCGGCTACATGGCTAGAGGAAATGAATGGGTCCTTGATATATAGTGGATGTACTGATCATATGACCGGAGACAAGGATATGTTTTGTGAGCTTGTTGAAAACGACTACCCTCGAAAGTATGTTACTTTTGGTGATAACTCAAAGGGTAAGGTGGTTGGCCTTGGTAAGGTGGCCATCTCACATGATAGCTCCATACAAAATGTTATGCTCGTTGAATCTCTTGGCTATAATTTACTTTCCGTATCTAGGCTTGCTGATTTTGGTTTCAATGTCCTATCTACTGAAGTAGATTGCCAAGTGTTCCATAGAGATAATCATAAAATGGTATTTATTAGTATTCATAGAGGTGATCTTTACATTGTTGATTTCACTAAAAAGGCTAAACCTAGAACTTGCTTTATTGCTAAATCTTCGAAAGGTTGATTGTGGCATAAAAGGTTAGGTCATGTGGGCATGCGAAATCTTGATAAGCTTATTAAAGGTGATCATATACTTGGAGTAAAAGATGCTATATTTGATAAGGATAGACTTTGTAGTGCTTGTAAAGCAGGAAAGCAAGTTGGAGGAAGTCACTCCGTGAAGAACATTATGACCACGAGAAGACCGCTCGAGCTACTTCATATGGATCTCTTTGGTCCCAATGCCTACAAGAGTCTCGGTGGAAACTGATTTGGTCTAGTTATAGTGTCAGTGTACTAAAGTAGGGGCACTCCTTTGTACCCCTTACTTGTGCACGGGCAGTGAGAGCTACGCCCGCGGCCACACTTAGCAGGGCAGAGGGAGGAGTCAAAGCCGGGAGATGGTCAAAGATGCGACAAGACCAGAAACACCAAAGAGCAAGAGGGCGAGGGAGACCCCCCGGCAAGGCCCTTGCCGGGGCAGCCTCCGCGGCCCCGGCAAGAGCCTTGCCGGGGCAACTTGCCCGACACCAATAGAGCGAGCCACCCTTGAGCCCGCAGGTTCCGACCAAACCAACTAAGTTGGAACCAAGGCTCGGGAGGCACCTCTGTGGTGGCATGCAGATCTTTGTCAAGATCATAAACATGTGAGATCAGATGAGGACCAGAAGATGGCGACCCTCGGCGGGATCCCAGCCAAGGGAATCCACAAGACCCCCGGCAAGCGCCTTGCCGGGGACGGCTACGGCACCACGGCAAGGCCCTTGCCGGCCCCCCCGGCAAGGCCCTTGCTGATGACATCAGTAGGGCCACTGCCAGGCCCGCACCAGCCAAGACTCCACCACCGTCCCCAAGAAGCTGCTAGCTCAACCAGCTAGGAAGGCACCTTCGTGTCGACGGGCGGCCTCTACGCCAACTCAGCAAGCACCTGCATGGTGGCATGCAGATCTTCGTGAAGGCTCCACCACCGCGCCACCTTAGTTGCCTGCCTGCCTACATGGCGCCACATGCATCGTGGCCTGGGCGCATGTCAAAGCAAGGCGAGGCGGCGGCGGACGGGACAGGCCTCGTTCCCGTCCCTGATAAATCTAGGGGACACCTAAGCGACACATTGAATGCGTCTTGTCCTGTAATATGGGCGATAAGCTCGCAGCACTGTTGGCCTTTTCCACCTCCTGTATGCCACTGTGGCATCCCCTTTCGACTATAAAAGGAGGCCCATGGCGTACTGGAGGGGGATTCGGCTCTTTTGGGCAAGTTACACCCCGTAGCTAGCTCAAGAACACAAGAACACTCAATACATCCACCAAAGCAGTACTAGGGTATTACGCATCCTCGCGGCCCGAACCTGGGTAAACGATCCGTGTGCTTTCTGTTAGACCTGCTCTTCTCACAGCCTTGCGCCCCGCCAACCATAGTAGGGATTCCAGTGATCCCATATGTGTCATTTCCCCGACATATAGTTGATGATTTTTCAAGATTCACGTGGGTGTTCTTTCTTGATGATAAATCGCAGGTCCAAAAGATCTTCAAGAGCTTCACTAGGATGGCCCAAAATCAATTTGAAGTGAAGATCAAGAAGGTTCATAGCGACAACGGAACGGAGTTCAAGAATGCAAATGTGGATACCTTTCTTGACGAAGAAGGGATTTCACATGAGTTCTCAGCTACGTACACACCTCAACAAAATGGAGTTGTTCAGAGGAAGAACCGAACTCTTATCGAGATGCCGAGAACGATGCTTGATGAGTACAAAACTCCAAAACACTTTTGGGCGGAAGCGGTTGAGACAGATTGTCATGCAACAAATCGCTTGTAACTTCAGAAGCTGCTCGGCAAGACGGCATACGAGCTTCTCACCGGTAACAAACCCCAAGTTGGATACTTTTGAGTATTCGGCTCAAAGTGCTACATTCTTGATAAGCATCGTCGTTCTAAATTTGCTCCTAAATCTCATGAAGGTTTCCTACTTGGTAATGGCTCAAACTCTCACACTAATCGTGTCTACAACAATTTCACCCGAAAGGTTGAGGAGACAGTAGATGTGAAGTTTGATGAATCTAACGGCTCGCAAGTAGAGCAATTGCCAGTTGATGTAGGAGATAAAGATCCTTCGGAAGCAATCCAAGACTTGTCTGTTGGCAAGATTTGTCCAACGAAGGTGAAGGAGAGTACCTCGTCCGTCCAAGTGGAAGCTTCTACCTCACGACAAGGTGAACCAAGAGTTGACAAGGAAGCATCTAGAAGTGGGACGCACCAAGATGAAGCAAACGAGGAAGTACACCAAGACGAACCTCTTCAACCTCCTCCACCAAGACAAGAGAACGACAACGCTGATGAAGCCATGTACCTAGGGTAGGGGCACGGACCTGTCCAAGGAGCCCTACCCTAGGACATCCCTAGGAGAAGTCACCTTTCAATCGACTTGAAGGTACCCCACTCGACGGATTCAAGACACTCGACCAGAAAGCTATCACTCGACCATGAAGCCAACCACTCGACCGCCAGGAGACCTATAGTCACTTCGCAGGCAAACGGTCAACTGGTAAGTAGTCTTTATGGTCATTATAGCACTTTATTAAGGGCGTTAGCAGTAACGCCCAACCTTAAATGTACCTTAAACCCTGCATTACTGAGGGCAGGAGGGGGCCGGCGAACTCTATATAAGCCACCCCCCTCCTCAGTATGGAGGGTTGGCACCCCTGTTATTCACACACTAGTAATCCAGTCGACCGCCTCCGGGCACCGAGACGTAGGGCTGTTACTTCCTCCGCGAAGGGCCTGAACTCGTACATCTTGGTGTGTTACAACTTCCCAATAGCTGAGATCTAGCCTCTGCATACATACCCCCCTACATCACCGTCAGAGTTAGAACCACGACAGTTGGCGCCCACCGTGGGGCAGGAATCTTAGCGCCTGATTGGAGAAGTTGCGATTTTTTCGATCCCTTTGATCATGGTTTCGTGCGGAGTTTTGGTGGAGGGCCGCGAGATCCGCCTCGGTGCGCTCACGTTCATCGCCGACGTCTCCGCCTAGCTTCAGGAGGCACCACTTGACATCGACGCGCTCCCCGTCCGCGGTGCGACGCACTTCCGCGCATGCGTTCGTGGCGTCCTCCTGCGGCAGCCGTCGACCCAGTATCGGTCGGCCCCCGTGTCGTCTCCCCGCTCTGTCTCCCACCGGCGCAAGCGCTCCGGTCGGTCGAGACTTCAGAGGTGGGCGAGGCATGCCGCGGCTCGCCAGTCGGCCGCCCCACAAGTCGCGGCAATCGAGCCCGACGAATCCCTCTGCGGCCTGTTCGACCTGTCGACTGGCTCCACGTAGATCGCATCCGAGTGTGACAGCAGCGACCTAGCGGCTGAGGTTCTGGCGGTCGATGGAACGCACAGTCCTCCCGGCTTCCCTCGCGCCGATGGAGGCGTGAGTGGGGGCGACCCGTCGCATCCCCATGATGAGTATCTCCCCGAACCTCTCACGTCATTACAGCGAGAGGAGCTTCGCCGCCGGAACATGGACGCGCTCCACACTCCTATCGTCGGAGAGACCCCCGAGGCCCGGGCCTTGGAGGACGCGTGCTTGGCTAACTTGGCCGAGCGCACTCGACTGGAGAATCTCCAGCGAGCACTCGACGAGCAAGCGCGTCAGCGGGCTCCCGAGTCTAGTCGACGTCAGCTCTTCCCGCCGACGCAAGTATACCGAACCCCAGTTCAGAATTTGGCCGCCGCGGCCCGTATAGCAGAATCGATTCAGCCCTCCCAGTCGGAGGCTGGCAGGGGCTTGCTGCAGATCAGAGCGTTGCTCCGGGCGGCGGGAAACCAGAATTCCGCTGTTTCTCAGTCGCGGAATAGAATCCACAGTCGATCCGTTGCAACAGATACAGTCCAGTCGGCTCACAGCCCGAGATCGCCCCCGAGGCGTGAGGGACGTGGTGACCGGCATGATCAGTATAGAAGGAATGAGCAGTATGATCACCGATCCGATCGCGATGGTCGACGTCGAGCGCCAACCCCTCCCCTGAGGAGTGGGTCATATGTGCCTCGACATCAAGACGACAGGCGCCCTCATAGTGTTGGGCAGAGGATTCCAGTCGACCCCAGGGATCCAGGCTTTGACGTGAGGTCTATCCTCATCCAAGGTTTGGTTGACAGGAACAGAGCTCACCGAGAAGGCCATGACAGGGATGCGCCTGCCAGCAGCAGAGTGCGTGTTTCGGGGCCAGAGTGTTTCAGTCGAGCCATCAGAGCCGCAGTGATTCCTCCCAATTTCAGGTTGGCGATGGGAGTCAGCAAGTTCACCAGTGAGTCTAAGCCTGACACTTGGCTCGAAGATTACCGAGTGGCTGTACAGATTGGCGGTGGCAATGATGAGGTGGCCATGAAGCATTTGCCTCTCATGTTAGAGGGCTCAGCCAAGGCCTGGCTAAATCAGTTGGCACCCAGCAGCATCTACACTTGGGAGGACCTCTCCCGAGTATTTGTCACCACCTTTGAGGGAACATGCAAGCGACCTGCAGGCCTTACAGAATTGTGGTCTTGCGTGCAGAAACCGAATGAAACTCTGAGGGATTACATCCAGAGGTGGACCACACTGCATCACACGGTTGAGAATGTGCCAGACCATCAAGCAGTTTGTGCCTTCAAGGAAGGCGTTAAATACAGAGAATTGAATCTGAAGTTCGGTCGAACCGGAGAGATGTCTCTGAATCGGATGATGGAGATTGCCACCAAATACGCTAATGGTGAAGACGAAGATCGACTCCGGAGTGGCAAACACAAGGTAGTCGCCCAAGAAACCGGAGGGAACTCCAGTCGGAAGCAAAAGCGGAAGGCCGAACCAGCCGCCCCTGGGGAGGCCCTGGCCCTGGCCCAGGGAAACTTCAAGGGAAAACCCAAGGGCCCTTGGAAGCCCAAGAAAGTCAAGGATCAGGATGGGAATGATGTTTTGGATCTGCCATGTCACATCCACACCAAGAAAGATGAAGAGGGTAATTTTATTTACCCAAAACATACCACTCGACAGTGCCGGCTCCTAATCCAGCAGTTTCAAGGCAAGCAGTCCAAGGACAAGGAAAAAGAGTCAGACAGAGTTGAGGACAAGGAAGACAGTGACGATGGATACCCCCAAATCAATTCCACCCTGATGATTTTTGCTGATGTCGAAAGCAAAAGTCGACTGAAAGTCATTAACCGTGAGGTGAATATGGTTGCTCCGGCGACACCCAGTTATTTGAAGTGGTCTCAGACTGCCATCACATTCGACCAGTCCGATCACCCTACGCACATTGCCACCCCTGGGAGGCAAGCTTTGGTGGTCGACCCGGTTGTCGAAGGCACTCGACTGACCAAAGTCCTGATGGATGGTGGCAGTGGCCTGAACATATTGTATGCTGAAACATTGAAGGGGATGGGCATTCCGATGTCCAGGCTCAGTGCCAGCAACATGAGCTTCCATGGAGTCATTCCTGGAAAGAAAGCTGAGTCACTCGGCCAGATTGCTCTCGATGTGGTTCTCGGTGATTCAAAGAATTACCGCAGGGAAAAGTTGACATTTGAGGTTGTGGACTTCCAAAGTGCTTATCATGCTATTCTGGGCCGGCCAGCTTATGCACGCTTCATGGCTCGACCATGCTACGTGCATCTCAAGTTGAAGATGCCCGTCCCCAGAGGTGTGATCACCGTTACCGGCAATCGGAGGAAAGCAGAAGAGTGTTTTCAGAAAGGATCGAAGATTGCTGATGCTCAGATGGCAGTTGTTGAGCTACAAGAGTACCAGAAGACTCCTGATCCGAGTGAATTGCTACGAGCCAAGAAGCCTGCTTCAGAATCTGCTTTTCAGTCGTCCGGTGAAACCAAGCTAGCTCACATTCACCCGACCGACCCTGACGCTACTCTGACTCACATCTCGACGACGCTCGACTCCAAATAGGAAGAAGCGCTCATCCAGTTCCTCTGTGAGAACTGGGACGTCTTCGCATGGAAGCCTTCTGACATGCCTGGAGTTTCCAGGGGGCTGGCTGAGCACCGTCTACGAGTCGAGCGGGAAGAAGAAGGAAAGGCCTTCAGAGTTCAGCGCCCAGTATATTATGTGTCTGAAGTTTTGACCCCTTCGAAGCAAAGATATCCCCATTACCAGAAGCTTGTATATGGGATCTACATGACCACGAAGAAGGTTGCACACTACTTCTCTGACCATTCCATTATAGTTGTCAGCGACGCTCCACTATCAGAGATCTTGCACAACAGAGATGCAATTGGTCGAGTGGCTAAGTGGGCGATTGAACTCCTCCCCCTAGATTTCAAGTTTGAAGCAAAGAAGGCTATCAAGTCCCAAGCAATTGCAGATTTCGTCACCGAGTGGATTGAACAGCAACTCCCGACTCAAGTTCACTCGGAGCACTGGACCATGTTCTTCGATGGATCTAAGATGCTGAACGGTTCCGGTGCTGGGGTAGTATTGGTCTCCCCCCGAGGAGATAAGCTCAGATATGTTCTCCAGATTCACTTCGATTCCTCCAACAATGAAGCAGAATATGAAGCACTCTTGTACGGGTTGCGCATGGCCATTTCACTCGGTGTCCGGCGCCTCATGGTCTACGGCGACTCAAATTTGGTGGTTAATCAGGTGATGAAGGAGTGGGACATCAGAAGCCCAGCTATGACTGGCTATTGCAACGCAGTAAGAAAGCTAGAAAAGAAATTCGAGGGGTTAGAGCTTCATCACATCCCCCGACTGAAAAATCAAGAAGCTGATGATCTGGCAAAGATAGGCTCCAAGAGAGAAGCCATTCCCAGCAATGTGTTTTTGGAGCACATCCGCTCGCCGTCAGTCCAGGAGGATCCTTTCACAGAAGAAGCCCCACAACTGAAAAGTGCCATAGATCCGACTGAAGTCGAAGTTCCTGTTGTGGTCGACCTAGTCATGGAGGTCTTGGCTATCACTCCTGACTGGACGGTACCATACATCGCGTATATCTTGAGGAAAGAACTCCTGGAGGACAAGGAAGAGGCTCGACAGATCGTCCGCCGATCCAAGGCCTTCACAATCATAAAGGGACAGTTGTATAGGGAAAGCGCGACTGGAATCGGTCAGAAATGCATAACACCAGAAGAGGGTCAGATGATCCTTAATGATATCCACTCGGGGACCTGTGGTCACCATGCGTCCTCTCGGACCATTGTGGCTAAAGCATACCGAGCAGGATTTTACTGGCCAAGAGCAAATGAGATGGCAAAAGAGATAGTCGACAAGTGTGGAGGTTGCCAGTTCTACTCCAACATGTCACACAAGCCTGCATCAGCCCTAAAGACCATTCCACTCGTCTGGCCCTTTGCTGTCTGGGGACTAGACATGGTTGGCCCACTGAGAATAGGCAGAAGTGGTTTCACTCATGTGCTTGTGGCAGTCGACAAGTTTACCAAATGGATTGAAGCTAAGCCTATCAAGAATCTTGATGCTTGCACTGCTATCAGTTTCGTCAGAGGGCTAACATTCAGATATGGAGTCCCGCATAGCATCATCACTGACAATGGGTCAAACTTCGATTCGGACAAGTTCAGAGCTTTTTGCGCCTCTCAAGGCACTCGAGTCGACTACGCATCGGTCGCCCATCCCCAGTCGAATGGACAAGCTGAAAGAGCAAATGGTCTGATTCTCAAAGGACTAAAGCCTCGACTGCTGCGTGATCTCAAGCATGCGGCAGGTGCTTGGGTCGACGAGCTTCCTTCAGTTCTGTGGGGATTGAGGACCACCCCGAACCGGTCGACTGGAAGAACTCCATTCTTTCTGGTTTATGGAGCCGAAGCAGTTCTGCCAAGTGATCTTCTTCACAACGCACCCCGAGTCGAACTTTATACCGAAGATGAAGCAGAACAAGCCCGGCAAGACGCAGTCGACCTCCTAGAAGAAGAAAGAGAGATGGCTATGATCAGATCGACCATCTATCAGCAAGACTTGCGTCGATTCCATGCCAGAAATGTGAAGAGTCGAGCCTTCTAGGAAGGAGATTTGGTCCTCCGAGCGGATCAACAGAAACCACACAAACTTGCTCCTACTTGGGAAGGCCCCTTCATCGTCACCAGAGTCCTCCACAATGGAGCATATCACCTCTACAATGTCGATCACCAGATCGACGAGCCACGAGCTTGGAATGCGGAACTACTCCGCCCCTTTTACACTTGAGTTCTCCCTTGGACGAGATGTAATAAGAAAAATTTTCTGCAGTTCATTTTCACCAAAGACAAGAGCGTCCCAATAATTGCTGTCACTCTTGTTTGCATACGAAATCCCCCAGTGGGTGACTTAGCTGCGAATCCGTTTCACCTAAGTTTGAAAAAATCCTACCGAGTGGAGAGCAATCCTCCCGCTCGGGGGCTTAGCTGCAGTCCAGTACTCGCCTAAGTTCTCTCACTTAGAGGCTTAGCTGCAGTCAGGCTCTCGCCTAAGTTTGAAAAAATCCTACCGAGTGGAGAGCAATCCTCCCACTCGGGGGCTTAGCTGCAGTCCAGTACTCGCCTAAGTTCTCTCACTTAGAGACTTAGCTGCAGTCAGGCACTCGCCTAAGTTTGAAAAAATCCTACCGAGTGGAGAGCAATCCTCCTGCTCGGGGGCTTAGCTGCAGTCCAGTACTCGCCTAAGTTCTCTCACTTAAAGGCTTAGCTGCAGTCAGGCGCTCGCCTAAGTATATAAAAATCCTACCAAGAGGAGAGCAAACCTCCCACTCGGGGGCTTAGCTGCAGCCCAGCGCTCGCCTAAGTGTTTAAAAATCCTACCGAGTGGAGAGCAAACCTCCCACTCGGGGGCTTAGCTGCAGCCCAGCGCTCGCCTAAGTGTTTAAAAATCCTACCGAGAGGAGAGCAAACCTCCCACTCGGGGGCTTAGCTGCAGCCCAGTGCTCGCCTAAGTGTTTAAAAATCCTACTGAGTGGAGAGCAAACCTCCCACTCGGGGGCTTAGCTGCAGCCCAGGGCTCGCCTAAGTGTTTAAAAATCCTACAGAGTGGAGAGCAAACCTCCCACTCGGGGGCTTAGCTGCAGCCCAGCGCTCGCCTAAGTGTTTAAAAATCCTACCGAGTGGAGAGAAAACCTCCCACTCGGGGGCTTAGCTGCAGCCCAGCGCTCGCCTAAGTGTTTAAAAATCCTACCGAGTGGAGAGCAAACCTCCCACTCGGGGGCTTAGCTGCAGCCCAGCGCTCACCTAAGTGTTTAAAAATCCTACCGAGTGGAGAGCAAACCTCCCACTCGGGGGCTTAGCTGAAGCCCAGCGCTCGCCTAAGTGTTTAAAAATCCTACAGAGTGGAGAGCAAACCTCCCACTCGGGGGCTTAGCTGCAGCTCAACGCTTGCCTAAGTGTTCAAAAATCCTACCGAGTGGAGAGCAAACCTCTCACTCGGAGGCTTAGCTGCAGCCCAGTGCTCGCCTAAGTACAAGACACAACCCAATCCACGAGTCGACTGCTACCTTCCCCTTCGGAGCTGCGCCGCAAATACAAGGTTATTCCGAGTGAAGATCAAGATCCACTCGACGAATCAAACCATGAAGATATTCAACGAGAAATCAAGATCAGATAAAGCCTAAAAGGTCCCAGACCTCAGATCAAAGTACTCAAGCCCTCGGCTCGGCGGAGTTTAACGGTTACAAATCCACTCGGCATTCCGAGGCAAATTTAAAGCGAAGCATAAAAGTTTTTCATTCCTCAGGAGGAGGACTGGAAGGGGCGACGAACTCGTCCAAGTCAATCCCGTCTGCAATACGGGTGGCAGCAGCGATGAAGGTCTCCAAGAAGTCTTGGAAGTTGTGCTTCCTGGTATTGGAAACTTGGATGGCGGCCAGCTTTTCTTCTCGCGCCTCCTTGCAATGGACGCGGACCAGAGACAGAGCCACATCAGCTCCACACCGAGCAGAAGAATTCTTCCACTCCTGCACTCGGTCAGGGATCCCGTTAAGACGAGTCATCAGAGACTCGAGATCGTTTTGGAGCGTAGCCTCTAGCCAAAGTGCCGGGTCGATCCGTGACATGGAAACCTTCAGTCGAGCCAAGTAGTCCACGACGCCGTCAATGCGAGATTCCAGTCGGAGCAGATTCATGGAAGCTTCATCCTTCACGGGGGAGTTGATTGGATCCAAACCTGTTTCGATACGCCCAGTCTCCTCTTCAAAGTTCTGGCAAATCTCTGCATACATGATCCAAGGATAAATCAATTTTCATAGACTGAGTCGACGCAAAAAAACCAGTCGGAACTGAATGTGCACCTTCAAGCTTGATGTACAACTTCTTGGCGAGGCTCCTCAAGTAGCTCTCCAGGTCGTCCCTCCTGCGAGCGATGCCTTCCATCTTCTCGCTCAGGGTGAGGTTCTCCTTCTTCCAACGTGTACACTCCCGGTTGGCTTCATTTAGAGCGGTCTTCAGCTTGGCATTCTCTTCTTCCAATTGGCCGACCGAAGCCAGCTTCTGTTCGGCCAGAGCGGTCTTGTCGTCAGCCTCCTTACGGGCAGCAGCCAAGTCCTGATCCTTCTTCGCCAGAGCTTCGCTCAGTTTTTCTGCAAAGAAGTGATGATTGACTCGGAAATAGCAGAAGGGTACTCAAGCCTAAAAACTAACCAGTCGACAAAGTCGTCTTACCTGCGGCGCCGTCTCTGACCTTCTGCAGCTCTGTTCTGGCCAGCTCCAGATCAAGGTTCAGTTGAATCTTCTGCTTCTCCAACTCAGTATAGCGAGCTACAAGTTCGCAGGATTTCTGTAAAAGAAAAATCAGTCGACAGACGTCCAAGATAAGTTGCTTCCGAGTAACTAAGAGACAATGACGATGTTTCTAAGACCACAACCGAATCAAAAACATTCGACAGTAGTCTCGGGGACTACACCCAGTGGGTGCACTCAGCGTGCCCCCACTGGTTCAACCAAAAAAAAAGATCTTCGGGGAAAAACTGAGTGAAGAAATACAGCTACAGCAACACAATGAAAAGACTACAGTCGACTGCCAGCAGTCCACCGTAGTCTCAGGGACTACACCCAGTGGGTGCACTTAGCGTGCCCCCACTCGTCCAAGAATTGGCAGACACACCCAGTGGGTGTACAGATACAGATACAAAAGATCTTCGGAAAAGAGACTCTTCAAACAGCATATCATAACAGACCAAGTGTTGAGTCGACTGACCTTGACGTTGCTCTGAAGAGCCGAACTTGCGTCATAGGCTGCTTGGCTGGCCTCCCGAGCCATCTTCACTTGCTCCATCATGATCCCCGCCTGGCGTATAGCCTCCTTTGCAGCAGCCGCTTGGTCCTCAGGGACGGGGTACGCAGCAAAAAGCGAAGGTGGATCCGCAGTCGACGCCGAAGGCCGCACGCTCGTCAGAGGAATGGCGAAAGTCACAGAAGCCCGAGTTGTGTCACCACCATCCCGAGCCATGGCCTCAGACGCCGGAGCAGGTTGGGGGGTCTTGTCAGCCGTCGACCTCTTATTCCTCCTCATTCTCAGCGGTTCGTTGTCATCGTCATCCGGGAGGTCGACAACATGAGGAGGAGCTACAAGGAAAACATTCAATCAACCAGAGTTGCAATAAATGTTCAGTCGACTCAAAGCGGAACGTCAGTAATCGTACCAGGGTTGGAGGTAACAGCATCCTCCATCTCCTGGTCGTTGTCCCTGGCGGAGACCTCAGAAGTAGCACCGCTGCAAATCTCGAAAGTCAGTCAGTTGGCTCAGTGAATCGACCAAGGATCCGTCCACGGTCAACAAAGGAAAGCAAGTTTTATTATTACCCAGAAATGGTGGGGACGGCCATCTTCATCTTGGGCAGAGCCTTGGGCGGCTTGGACGGCGCTGCGCGCGGGTGCTTGGGAGCCTTTCCAGTCGGCGTAGGAGAAGAGGTCCGAGGGCGTTTCGACGACTACCCAACAGGAGCAGTCGCACTACCACGCTCCCGCGCTGGATCGTGTGTGAGCTTGGATTGCCCCTCTGGGCAGGGGGGTTCAACCTCCTCCTCCTCCTCCTGTTCGCTGGAGTCGACATCATCGCCTCCCTCTCCTTCACCGTCGGACTCCCACTCACCTTGATCGTCCCCGCTCTCACCTCCGCTCGCCTCCCCTTCCTCAGTTGGCCCCTGTGCCCCATTGGGCGTCGAGTACATCTTAGTAGTCACCTGAAAAACAACAGACAAGACAAAGGTCAATCGACCAACTCAAAGAAGACCAATGAAGAAAAACAAGATCTCAGTCAGGAGCATAGAGACATACCTGGTCCACGTCGTATGAGTTGTCGAGTGGAATTACCCTCCTGGCTCCTCGGGGGTTGTCCTTGTTTCCTGTGATGCTCGACAGCCACCCCTCCAGCATCTCATCAGTGACCTCCTCCGGGTGGATCCGAGTGGTGTCGTCAAGACCCGAGTACAGCCACATCGGGTGGTCACGAGCCTGGAGCGGTTGGATGCGCCTCCGGAGGAAGACCTCCAGCAAATCCATGCCCATCACGCCCTCACGGACAAGCTCAACCACTCGACCGGCCAGCACTTTGACTTGGGCCCTTTCCTCCGGCTCCACTTTTAGAGAAGCAGGTTTTTCAGCTCGGTCGAGTGAGAAAGGGGGGAGACCAGTCGACTGTCCTGGGGTCGCCTGGTCTTGACAGTAGAACCAGGTCGCCTGCCAACCACGAACCGACTCCGGGAAAGTGATAGATGGAAAACAACTCTTTCCCCTCGTCTGGATCACCAGGCCCCTGCACATCTGGATCACCTGCGTCCTCTCGTCACTCGACTTGGCCTTCTTGACCAATTGAGAACGGCAGGTAAAGATGTGCTTAAAAAGTCCCCAATGGGGGCGGCAACCCAAGAAAGCCTCACACATGGAAATGAAAGCGGCAAGGTATACAATGGAGTTGGGAGTAAAGTGGTGGAGCTGCGCTCCGAAGAAGTTCAAGAAGCTCCAGAAAAAAGGATGGGGCGGCAGAGAAAACCCTCGGTTGATGTGGGTGGCTAGGAGCACGCACTCACCATCGCGGGGTTGAGGTTTGATCTCTCTCCCCGGAAGACGCGCAGCCTCGTGGGGAATGACTCCCCCCTCGACCATGTCGTCGAGATCCTCTTGCCGGATCACTGACGGCATCCAATCGCCCTGGATCCAGCCCTTGGGCAGAGCGGACCTCGAGGAGGATCCGCCCCGAGCAGATCTTTTCCCCTTCCCCTGCGCCGCCGCCTTCTTCACGCGCTCCAGAGCGGAGGTCTTGCCCTTCGTCATCATCGCCGGCGAAGTCTCGCACGGGCCTGCTGCGCCGGGGCGAGAACGGAGGTGGCGGAAGGACTTGCGAAGGGAGAGAGGAAGAAGAAAGGAGGAGAAGAGAGCGCACTGCTTGGAAACCCTGAACCGGCGATTTATAAGGGGCCGCTCCCGAGTGGCTGACTGGTAGGCCCAAACTATCCAGTCAAATCCCGCAGCGGACTCGTGCGCAGTACGTGGCGAAAAAGGCGACACGGGGATCGAGGAGCTTCCGCTTTATCGCTTCCGATTACTGCGGCCGCTCCCGTCCCACGCGCTTCCCAAAATCCGAAATCCCACGACATCCGCGGGCTGCAGAACAACTTGTCAAAACGGAAGACCCCGCCCGCACCGATGCTCGGTATGTCACAAATAATGAAATTCACTCGACGAAAGGCCTGGAATGGATCAAGGCGACTGAAAAAGGTTGGCAACATCATCCGTGACGATTGACCCAAAACGAGGCGCTCACGTAGCCCAAAGAACAAGTCGGAAAGATCTCCAACTCTTTCCCCACTCTAACCTCGATCCATTCGGGGGCTAATGATGAAGCCATGTACCTAGGGTAGGGGCACGGACCTGTCCAAGGAGCCCTACCCTAGGACATCCCTAGGAGAAGTCACCTTTCAATTGACTTGAAGGTACCCCACTCGACGGATTCAAGACACTCGACCAGAAAGCTATCACTTGACCATGAAGCCAACCACTCGACCGCCAGGAGACCTATAGTCACTCCGCAGGCAAACGGTCAGCTGTTAAGTAGTCTTTATGGTCATTATAGCACTTTATTAAGGGCGTTAGCAGTAACGCCCAACCTTAAATGTACCTTAAACCCTGCATTACTGAGGGCAGGAGGGGGCCGGTGAACTCTATATAAGCCACCCCCCTCCTCAGTATGGAGGGTTCGCACCCCTGTTATTCACACGCCAGTAATCCAGTCGACCGCCTCCGGGCACCGAGACGTAGGGCTGTTACTTCCTCCGCGAAGGGCCTGAACTCGTACATCTTGGTGTGTTACAACTTCCCAATAGCTGAGATCTAGCTTCTCCATACATACCCCCCCTACATCACTGTCAGAGTTAGAACCATGACAAACGCCAATAATGAAGAAGGCCAAGAAGAAGGACAAGATGATGAAGAAGATGTTCCACCCTGACCCAAGCAAAAGCTCTCACGAGTTCGAGCAAGAGTCTCAAGAGACCATCCCGTTGAACAAATCTTCAATGATATTCAAACCAGGAGAATCACTCGCTCTAAAACTCGTTTGGCTAACTTTTGTGAACATTATTCATTCATCTCTAGCGTTGAACCTATGAAGGTTGAAGAAGCATTGGAAGATCCGGATTGGATAAACGCCATGCATGAAGAGCTACACAACTTCGAGAGAAAATTGAGTGTGGACATTGGTCGAGAAGCTCGACAACAACGACAACATCAATGGTACCAAATGGGTGTTTCGCAACAAGCAAGACGAAGATGGACAAGTCGTTGTCAACAAAGCACGTCTCGTCGCCCAAGCCTACACTCAAGTTGAAGGTATGGACTAGGTGAGACATATGCCCCCGTTGCTAGACTTGAGTCCATCCGCATCTTACTTGCCTATGCTAATCACCATGATATCACCTTATATCAAATGGACATTAAAAGTGCTTTTCTAAATGGTGAAATTGAGGAGGAAGTTTATGTTAAACAACCTCCCGGCTTTGTCAATCCTAAGAAACTCGATCATGTTTACAAACTTCACAAAGCTCTTTATGGTCTTAAAGAAGCTCCTAGAGCGTGGTATAAATGCTTGACCAAGTTCCTTATTGAAAAAGGCTTTGAGATTGGAAAATAGATTCTACTCTTTTTACTAAAAGGGTTAATGGTGAATTAGTTGTGTGCCAAATTTATGTTGGTGATATAATATTTGGGAATCTAATATCAAAGAAGTTTAAGATGTCTGCGATCAGTGAACTCAAGTTCTTTCTTGGTTTGCAAATCAAGCAAACTAAGGAAGGCACCTTTGTTTCTCAAACAAAATGCACCAAAGACTTATTCAAGAAGTTGAATATGCAAGAATGCAAAGGTATGAAAACACCCATGCCCACTAGTGGACATCTTGATTTGACTAAGGACGGTGAACCGGTTGATCAAAAGGTTTGTCGCTCTATGATTGGTTCATTATTATATCTATGTGCCTCCCGTCCCGATATTATGCTAAGTGTGTGCATGTGTGCACGATATCAAGCGGCCCCCAAAGAATATCATCTTAAGGCTGTGAAAAGGATAGTGAGATACTTAATACATACACCAAATTTTGGCATTTGGTATCCTAAGAGGTCATCTTTTGATATTGTTGGCTATTCCGATTCAGACTATGCCAGAGACAAGGTTGATAGAAAGTCCACTTCGGATACTTGTCAATTTCTTGGTAGATCTCTTTTGTCTTGGTCCTCTAAGAAACAAAACTCGGTATCCTTATCCACCGCCGAAGCGGAATAAATTGCCGCCGGTTCATGTTGTGCTCATTTACTTTGGATGACCCAAACTCTTAAAGATTATGGGATCAATGTGAAACATGTTTCATTGCTTTGTGACAATGAGAGTGCTATTAAGATTGCTCACAATCCCGTGCAACATTCTCGAACTAAGCATATTGAAGTTCGTCATCATTTCATTCGAGATCATGTTGCCAAAGGGGACATTGATCTTAAGCATGTTGGTACCAACAAACAATTGGCAGACATATTCACCAAACCGCTTGATGAGAAAGTCGTTTGCCGTTTGAGAGGTGAATTGAACATCATTGATGCTTCAAACTTGGAGTAGGAACTCCATTTGGATACATGCAAGGCATGACCCTGTGACTAATCCTTGACTCTTATCTTATGATGATGATCATTTGTCTTGGATATATTTGTACCCCTGCATGCTATCTAAACCTTGTAGGTACTTGGATGAATCTAAATGTATGAGATTGCAACTAACTCACATCTTGAGCAACCTCTACATCACCAAGTCACTATACAATGGTGGTTGAATACAAGGAAGCATGAAACCCTTCAACATATCCTTTGACAAATTCTATATATCCAATTTTATTTGGAATCAAATTTCATGATTGTCATTTTGGATACACAAGTGATCTTCCTTGCAAAACTAACCCATGTAGGTAGATGAACTCACTTCCAAGTGGTGCTCCCAACTCTCGATGAGCTACATCAACATTGAGAAACCCACACAAGTTCAACTACATGACTAAGATCAACACCACCACCCAAGGTATGCCATTCCATCTTAGAGAAGCTTTACCCCAAGATATGGGTCAAAGCAGCTCAAGAAGATGTGAATACATCAAATGCTTAAACGAAAAATGGTAACCCCATTTTGAGCTTAAACGATGAGTATGACTTATGATCAAGTGTTCTCACTTGATTCCTTAGTCAATATACTCTAACATAGGTGACTCTATCACCGCCCATTTCTAGATGAAGTTCTCTAGTGTTTCTCCGAGTTTTGCATTTGTCCTTTGCATATTTGTTCCCCTTCTTCTATCAAAAAAAACTTCATCTAGATTTTCTTTTATCTGTTTTGTTCTGTAATTTTTGCATCCAATTCATTGTAAATCCTTCAGTTAATCCTTGCAAATCCTTGAGAGATCTTATTTGCCTAGTGAGCTGAGGTGACAAGTGTTCTCTCTGTGTTGAACTCGGTCATACCGATCTGTTGCTTTCGATCAAACCGAACAAATTCGGTATCACCAAAGACTACAACTCGGTACCGCCGATTTCACTACAGAGAAGACAATTTGCCATTTGTTCCTATAGTTTTATTCCAGCTCCACTCAATGATTCTTGTCCTCTATCAGAATCACATTCTATATGCTGCTTTGCTTTGTGACTCAAGGACCAAACCTAGTTTGACTCACACTCCAGAAGATCCCTTCCTGGAAATTGATGTCAAAGGGGGAGAGAGAGATCACATCAAAGCTAATCACTTCAACAGGGGAGAGAATTCAGGCCCCAGATGCTTGGTATTCAAAGAGGAGAGAAGTCACACATCTTTAGAGGGGAAAAGACATGTTCATGTTTGCTTATTTGAGTGCGTTTGCTCTGATTTTCTTTGCTCTAATTTTCTATTCCCTATCTTCTTCCAGCATCCCATAAAAGTTTCAGGGGGAGCAAGACATCTAAGGGAAGGAAATCTTTTAATTCAATATATATCTTTACCTTCCGGGGACATGCCTATATCCAATAGAGTATTCAGTACTCATATTCTACATGTCATCCCAATCTTGGTACTCTTGTGGTTTGCTGTTCTTGCTCTGCTTTGTAGATGTTTCTGTTTTATCTAACCTTGTTTACTCAGGTTCATCTCTTTCAAAGCCAGCTCAAGACCACAAGGTAAGTATATGCATCACACTCATGTGCATGAGGGTTTCTTGCTGATGTACACACTGTTTGCAAGAAGGACTCATTAGCATGAAGGTACATTTCCCATACTCACACCATTTGCTCTGATGCATATAGCCAAGATACATGTAACTCGTGGCTTACTCTATCATGCTTATGCATTCACATGCTTCTATATTCCATATTTACATGATTGCATACATGTAGGGGGAGCCTATCATGTTACATCTCCTTCCAAAGCTTTACTTGTTACTCTTCATATCTTTACCTAAAGCTTTGATGTATGTTCTCATCAATTACCAAAAAGGGGGAGATTGAAAGCAAAAGTGCTCCCTGGGTGATTTTGGTAAGTAATGTTAACATATCTCTTGTTGGACTAATGTTTTCATCTAGTATGTTTTACATAAGTTCAACAATGGAGTGGCATGGACTAGAGGATGTGGAACCCCTTCAAGATGATAAGGACAACGGATTGGCTCAAGCTCAAAGCTCAGGACTCTACATTTTCTATTTTAGTGATCCAATATCACATTGAGTCCATAGGAAAGCCAATACTATTAAAAGGGGATGAGGTGTTGCTTAATGGCTTGCTTGTTCAAAGTGCTTAGTGATATGCTGCAAAACCCTCAACCATTTTCTCACATCCACATATGTCCCAAACCAAAAGTCAAACTCGGCCCCACCGAAACTTTCTATCCGGCGCCACCGAGTTCTGTTGACATAGCCACTGCCAAACCCTAGCAATTCGGTCTCACCGATGGGATCTCGGTCTGACCGAGATGGGCTTGCAAACTCTCTGTTTCCTATTGCAATTATTTCGGTCCCACCGAAATATGCAATCGGTCTCACCGAGTTTGCTTGGCCAACTCTCTATTTCACTAATTACCCAAATCGGTCCCACCGAGTTTGTGTAATCGGTCAAACCGAGATGAGGCTTTACCCTAACCCTAGCACATCGGTCCTACCGAGTTGATCATATTGGCCCCACCGAAATGCCTAACGTTCGCATTTTGAACTGAATCGGTCTAACCGAGTTTTCTGATTCGGTCCCACCGAAATGTCTAACGTTCACATTTTAAACTGAATCGGTCTAACCGAGTTTTCTGATTCGGTCCCATGGAGTTTGGTAAATTGTGTGTACCGGTTAGATTTTTTGTGGAGGCTATATATACCCCTCCACCCACTCTTCATTCGTGGAGAGAGCCATCAGAACATGTGCCTACACTTCCAACATACATTTTCTGAGAGAGAACCGCCCACACTGGTGTTGAGGTCAAGATATTCTATTCCAACCACATAAATATTGATCTCTAGCCTTCCCCAAGTTGCTTTCCACTCAAGTCATCTTTCCACCAAATCCAATCCTATGAGAGAGAGTTGAGTGTTGGGGAGACTATCATTTGAAGCACAAGAGCAAGGAGTTCATCTTCAACACACCGTCTATTACCTTTTGGAGAGTGGTGTCTCCTAGATTGGTTAGGTGTCACTTGGGAGCCTCCGTTAAGATTGTGGAGTTGAACCAAGGAGTTTGTGTGGGCAAGGAGATCGTCTACTTCATGAAGATCTACCCTAGTGAGGCAAGTCCTTCGTGGGCGATGGCCATGGTGGGATAGACAAGGTTGCTTCTTCGTGGACCCTTCGTGGGTGGAGCCCTCTGTGGACTCGCGCAATCGTTACCCTTCGTGGTTGAAGTCTCCGTCAACGTGGATGTATGGTAGCACCACCTATCGGAACCACGCCATAAATCTCCGTGTCTCCAATTGCGTTTGCACACTCAAATCCCATCCCTTTACATTCTAGCAAAGTTGCATGCTTTACTTTCCGCTGCCCATATACTCTTGTCATGCTTGCTTGATATGTATTGTGAATGTTTAAACATGTGCTAAAACTCCACCTCAACTTGAAGAAATTAAAAACTTCCACTTTTCTTTGCTAAGAGTCTATTCACCCCCCCTCTATACATCTCTTCTCGATCCTTTCACCAGTGGGATCGGAGGAGGGACGGGGCGGGGGCAGGAGGTGGAGGGAGTGGCCGAAGGAGGAGGAGGGAGGGGTGGCCGAAGGAGGAGGGAGGGGCGGTGAGAGGAGGGCGGCCAGAGGAGGAGGGACACTAATAAAAAGCATATACACAGAATCTTACTAGCAGCGCGCTTTAAAATAAGGCGCTGCTGCTAACTAGCAGTAGCGTGTGCGCACAAAACTCGCTGCTGAAATAAATGTATCAGTAGCACGTTCGGTCTAAGATGTGCTACTGCTATAATTGCCAGGGCGCTGCCTCGAGGCTAGTTCTAGCAGCAGCGCGTTCATATGAAGAGCGCTACTACTACGGATTATAGCAGTAGCGCATTTGCACAATAATCGTTACTGCTAAGTTTACTACAAAAATTTAGTCCCACCTCGCTCCAAGAGGAGAGTTTGTACCACCTTAAATATGTTACTTCTCAAAATTTCACAAGAACTTGGTCTTCATTGAAGTCTATGTGTAGAATTTGTGGCCACAATATGAGTCTTCACCAGTTCCTAAACTGGTGAGGCCTCATATTGACAAATCAGATTGTACACAAAAAGATCATTGATGATCAATGTATTTTTGATGTCTATTTTTACATGCTGACACATAGCAGTAGTGCGTTCTTTGTGAAAGGCGCTACTGCTAGGTCGTTTAGTAGTAGCGCCTTTTGCTATAGCGCGCTACTGCTAAGCCATTCCATCTACCCCTACTCTCCTCTATCCGATCCACTCACACTCACACTGCTCACTCGATCTCCCCCTCAACCCCCCATGCCGGTCCTCCCCCGTCGCCGCTCCTCCGATCTACGCCGCCATCACCTCCTCCTCCTCGCTGGACTCGGTACTGGCCTCCTCCTCCGTCCTCCCTCCAGTCGCCGCTGGCCGGCCCCTCCTCGCTCTGCCTTCCTCCTCCGTCCAACCTTCACTCGCCGCCGGTCGGCCTCTCCTCGCTGCGTCTTCCTCCTCCGTCCTACTCTCTTCTCCCTCCTCGAGTCGCCCCTCCTTTTCCCTCCTCCCTCCTCCATCCACAACCCCGCCTCCCTGCTACATTTTGATTTAGTAGGATAGTTGATTTAGTAGGCTAGTTGATTTAGAACATTTTGATTTAGTATGCTAGTTGATTTAGTTGATTTAGAACATTTTGATTTAGTATGCTAGTTTATTTAGTTGATTTAGAACATTTTTATTTAGTTGATTTAGAACATTTTGATTTAGTTGATTTAGTATGCTAGTTGATTTAGTTGATTTAGAACATTTTGATTTAGTTTATTTAGAACATTTTGATTTAGTTGATTTAGTATGCTAGTTGATTTAGAACATTTTGATTTAGTTGATTTAGTATGCTAGTTGATTTAGAACATTTTGATTTAGTTGATTTAGTAGGCTAGTTGATTTAGTTGATTTAGAACATTTTGATTTAGTTGATTTAGTATGCTAGTTGATTTAGTAGGCTAGTTGATTTAGTTGATTTAGTATGCACCATTTTATTGTTATTTTTTCTGTATGGATAGGTAGATGCTTTTGTTTTTTTGTAATAAGTTATTTTTTGGCAAAATGTAGGTGCCAATTTAGTTAAATTTGCCACTTGTTTTTTTAATCAATTATCTTAGGCAATAGGGGCCAAATGAGATGAAATGTCTTGGTAGGTGGTACCCTTATTTGGTAGATATTTGTGAAAAGTTTTTTCGGCAATAGGTGCCACCGAAATACTTTGTCCATAAAATTGCTTCTCGCGGAAGAACCAAAAATATCACATGCTACTGTTTTTCTTTCCTGTGAAGTGAATCGTTAATCCTTTGCTCATATTGCTTTAGGAAAATGGCGCCACCACCACCACCACTATGTCGACTGTGCAAGTCAAGGTGCGCCAGCAGCCTTGCAACTGGCAAGCTGTTCGGCATATACTTCCAGCCGAGTTTTCGTCATGCGGCGGTAAGAAATTAGATGAAATGTAACAACTATTTTATTTTTAGTGTTGGCATTATTGCATTGTGTCATTTTGCTTTTTTTACACAGATCGTTCCATGGAATGTGAGGTTGAAATTCAACAAGCTGACATGAGACACTGTGATATTTGAGGCTCCTGGGGGCCGTACACTATGGAGGTCGAGAAAGCACGCAATATGTCGTAGATTGGAGGAGATGATGGGCCCATTTCCTTGCCCGCATGCGTCTTACAGGTGGTCAGTGATACGTCTCCAACGTATCTATAATTTTTGATTGCTTCATGCTATATTATATTCTGTTTTGGACATTATCGGGCTTTATCATACACTTTTATATTACTTTTGGGACTAACCTATTAACCGGAGGCCCAGCCCAGAATCGCTATTTTTTTCCTATTTCAGAGTTTCGCAGAAAAAGAATATCAAACGGAGTCCAAACAGAATGAAACCTTCGGGAACGTGATTTTCGAAATGAACGTGATCCAGAGGACTTGGACCCTACGTCAAGACATCAACCAGGAGGGCACGAGGTAGGTGGGCGCGCCTCCCCCCAGGCACGCCCTCCACCCTCGTGGGCCCCCTATTGCTCCACCGACGTACTTCTTCCTCCTATATATACCTACGTACCCCCAAACTACTAGATACAGAGCCAAAAACCTAATTCCACCGCCGCAACTTTCCGTACTTGGGAGATCCCATCTCGTGGCCTGTTCTGGAGCTCCGCCGGAAGGGGCATTGATCATGGATGGCCTCTACATCATCTCCAAGGCCTCTCCGATGAGGTGTGAGTAGTTTACCTCAGACCTTCGGGTCCATAGTTATTAGCTAGATGGCTTCTTCTCTCTTTTTGGATCTCAATACAATGTTCTCCCCCTCTCTTGTGGAGATCTATTCGATGTAATCTTCTTTTGCGGTGTGTTTGTCAAGATCCAATGAATTATGGGTTTATGATCAAGATTATCTATGAACAATATATGAGTCGAATCTGAATTCTTGAACAATACGGCGCCGTTGCCGGGGAGGCTTACGCCAAGTCAAGTCAAGATTTACTCTCCCGTCAACTAGCCATTTCTGGCGCCGTTGCCGGGGAGTCTACGCTCAAGTCAAGCCATACCAAGTACCCATCACAAACTCATCTCCCTCGCACTACATTATTTGCCATTTGCCTCTCATTTTCCTCTCCCCCACTTCACCCTTGCCGTTTTATTCGCCTCCTCTTTCCCGTTCGTCTCTTTTCGCTCTTTGCTTGCTTGCTTGCTTGTTGGATTGCTTGTTTGTCATGATGGCTCAAGATAATACCAAATTGTGAAATCAATGGTGCTTTGTTGAATCTTGTTATGAAAGATCATCGCCGGCCTTCCTAGTGAAGATGTCGTTACTCATCTAAATAGCTTCGTTGATTTATGTGATATGCAAAAGAAGAAAGATGTTGATAATGATATTGTTAAATTGAAGCTATTTCCTTTTTCCCTAAGAGATCGTGCTAAAGTGTGGTTTTCGTCTTTGCCTAAAAATATAATTGATTCATGGAATAAGTGCAAAGATGCTTTTATCTCTAAGTATTTTCCTCCCGCTAAAATCATCTCTCTTAGAATCGATATTATGAATTTTAAGCAACTTGATCATGAACATGTTGCACAAGCTTGGGAGAGGATGGAATTAATGATACATAATTGCCCCACTCATGGTTTGAATTTGTGGATGATCATACAAATTTTTTATGCGGGATTGAATTTTGCATCTAGAAATCTTTTAGATTTGGCCGCAGGAGGCACTTTTATGGAAATCACTTTAGGAGAAGCCACTAAACTCCTAGATAATATTATGGTTAATTATTCTCAATGGCACACCGAAAGATCTACTAATAAAAAAGTGCATGCTATAGAAGAAATTAATGTTTTGAGTGGAAATATGGATGAACTTATGTAATTATTTGCTACTAAAAGTGTTTCTTCGGATCCTAATGATATGCCTTTGTCTACTTTGATTGAGAATAATAATGAATCTATGGATGTGAATTTTTTTGGTAGGAATAATTTTGGTAACAACGCGTATAGATGAAATTTTAATCCTAGGCCTTATCTTAGTAATTCCTCTAATAATTATGGAAATTCCTACAACAACTCTTATGGAAATTTTAATAAGATGCCCTCTGAATTTGAGACTAGTGTTAAAGAGTTTATGAATTCGCAAAAGAATTTTAATACGTTGCTTGAAGAGAAATTGCTTAAAGTTGATGAATTGGCTAGGAACGTTGATAGAATTTCTCTTGATGTTGATTCTTTAAAGCTTAGATCTATTCCTCCTAAGCATGATATCTATGAGTCTCTCAAAGCCATGAGAATTTCAATTGTTGAGTGCAAAGAAAGAACCGCTAGGATGCGTGCTACGAAAGATGTCTTTATTAAAGCGTATTCTTCTAGTTTCCATGAAAATAAAGATGAAGATCTAAAAGTTATTGATGTGTCCCCAATTAAATCTTTGTTTTGTAATATGAATCTTGATAATGATGGGACTGAATATGATCCACGTTTACCTAGAAGGCGTTCCAAAAATTCGGAGTTTTTAGATCTTGATGCTAAAATTGATGAAAGTGGAATTGAAGAGATGAAAACCCTAGATGTTGCTAAACCCACTATTTTGGATTTCCAGGAATTTAATTATGATAATTGCTCTTTAATAGATTGTATTTCCTTGTTGCAATCCGTGCTAAATTCTCCGCATGCTTATAGTCAAAATAAGGCTTTTACTAAACATATTGTTGATGCCTTGATGCAATCTTATGAAGAAAAGTTTGAGTTGGAAGTTTCTATCCCTAGAAAACTTTATGATGAGTGGGAACCTACTATTAAGATTAAAATTAAGGATCATGAGTTTTATGCTTTGTGTGATTTGGGTGCTAGTGTTTCCACGATTCCGAAAGCTTTGTGTGATTTGCTAGGTTTCCATGAACTTGATGATTGCTCTTTAAATTTGCACCTTGCGGATTCCACTATTAGAAAACCTATGGGAAGAATCAATGATGTTCTTATTGTTGCTAATAGGAATTATGTGCCCATAGATTTTATCGTTCTTGATATAGATTGCCATCCTTCATGTCCTATTATTCTTGGTAGACCTTTTCTTAGAACGATTGGTGCAATTATTGATATGAAGGAAGGGAATATTAGATTCCAATTTCCGTTGAGGAAAGGCATGGAACACTTCCCTAGAAAGAAAATAAAATTGCCATATGAATCTATCATGAGAGCCACTTACGCTTTGCCCACCAAAGATGGCAATACCTAGATCTATCCTTGCTATTATGCCTAGTTAGGGGCATTAAACGATAGCGCTTGTTGGGAGGCAACCCAATTTCATTTTAGTTTTTTGCTTTTTGCTTCTGTTTAGGAATAAATAATTTGTCTAGCCTCTGGTTAGATTCGTTTTTGTGTTTTAGTTAGTGTTTGTGCCAAGTAAAACCGTTAGGATAACCTACGGTAGTAGTTATTTTGATTCTGCTGCAGAAAACAGAAACTTTGTGCGCACGAAATTAGTTTTCATAAATCACAGGAACGTGATTTTTAGTTGATTATTTTTGCTTTAGATCAATAAACAAATTATCTAGAACTTCCTAATTTGGCTGAATTTTTCATGTTCCAGAAGTTTGCGTTAGTTACAGATTAGTACAGACTGTTCTGTTTTTGAAAGATTCTGTTTTTCGTGTGTTGTTTGCTTATTTTGATGATTCTATGGCTAGTAAAATAGTTTATGAACCATAGGGAAGTTGGAATACAGTAAGTTTAACACCAATATAAATAAAGAATGAGTTCATTACAGTACCTCGAAGTGGTGTTTTGTTTTCTTTCGCTAACGGAGCTTATGAGATTTTCTGTTGAGTATTTTGTTGTGAAGTTTTCAAGTTTTGGGTGAAATATTTGATGGATTATGGAACAAGGAGTGGGAAGAGCCAAAGCTTGGGGATGCCCATGGCATCCCAAGATAATCTAAGGACACCTAAAAGCCAAAGCTTGGGGATGCCCCGGAAGGCATCCCCTCTTTCGTCTACTTCCATCGGTAACTTTACTTGGAGCTATATTTTTATTCACCACATGATATGTGTTTTGCTTGGAGCGTCGTGTATTATTTGAGTCTTTGCTTTTTAGTTTACCACAATCATCGTTGCTGTACACACCTTTTTTGAGAGAGCCATACATGATTAAGAATTTATTAGAATACTCTATGTGCTTCACTTATATCTTTTGAGCTATATAGTTTTTGCTCTAGTGCTTCACTTAAATATTTTAGAGCACGGTGGTGGATTTGTTTTGTAGAAACTATTGTTCTCTCATGCTTCACTTATATCATTTTGAGAACCTTACAAAACAGCATGGTAATTTGTCCTAATCATAAAAATAAAATTTTCTTATGAGTGCGTTGAATACTAAGAAAAGTTTTGATGCTTGATGATTGTTTTTGAGATATGGAGGTAGTGATATTAGAGTCATGCTAGTTGAGTAGTTGTGAAATTAAAAAATACTTGTGTTGAAGTTTGTGATTCTCGTAGCATGCACGTATAGTGAACCGTTATGTGATGAAGTTGGAGCACGATATATTCATTGATTGTCTTCCTTATGTGTGGAGGTCGGGATCGCGCGATGGTTAAATCCTACCAACCCTTCCCCTAGGAGCATGCGTGTAGTACTTTGTTTTGATGACTTCTAAATTTTTGCAATAAGTATGTGAGTTATTTATGACTAATGTTGAGTCCATGGATTATACGCACTCTCACCCTTCCACCATTGCTAGCCTCTCTAGTGCCGCGCAACTTTTGCCGGTGCATTACACCCACCATATACCTTCCTCAAAACAGCCACCGTACCTGCCTATTATGGCATTTCCATAGCCATTCCGAGATATATTGCCATGCAACTTTCCACCGTTCCGTTTATTATGACACGCTCCATCATTGTCATATTGCTTAGCATGATCATGTAGTTGACATAGTATTTGTGGCAGAGCCACCGTTCATAATTCTTTCATACATGTCACTCATGATTCATTGCATATCCCGGTACATCGCCGGAGGAATACACATAGAGTCATATTTTGTTCTAAGTATTGAGTTGTAATTCTTGAGTTGTAAAGAAAATAGAAGTGTGATGATCATCATTATTAGAGCATTGTCCCATGTGAGGAAAGGATGATGGAGACTATGATTCCCCCACAAGTTGGGATGAGACTCCGGACTAAATATAAAAAAGCCCATAAAAAAGAGAAAAGGCCCAAATAAAAAAATGAGAGAAAAAGAGAGAAGGGACAATGTTACTATCCTTTTACCACACTTGTGCTTCAAAGTAGCACCATATTCTTCATGATAGAGAGTCTCTTATTTTGTCACTTTCATATACAAGTGGGAATTTTTCATTATAGAACTTGGCTTGTATATTCCAATGATGGGCTTCCTCAAATTGCCCTAGGTCTTCATGAGCAAGCAAGTTGGATGCACCCCCACTTAGTTTCTTTTGAGCTTTCATACACTTATAGCTCTAGTGCATCCGTTGCATGGCAATCCCTACTCCTCACATTGATATCTATTAATGGGCATCTCCACAGCCCGTTGATACGCCTAGTTGATGTGAGACTAACTTCTCCTTTTTGTCTTCTCCACAACCACCATATTCTATTCCACATATATGGCTATGTCCATGGCTCACGCTCATGTATTGCGTGAAAGTTGGAAAAGTTTGAAAATTCTAAAGTATGAAACAATTGCTTGGCTGAAACCGGGGTTGTGCACGATTTAAATATTTTGTGTGATGAAGATAGAGCATAGCCAGACTATATGATTTTGTAGGGATAACTTTCTTTAGCCATATTATTTTGAGAAGACATGATTGCTTGGTTAGTATGCTTGAAGTATTATTACTTTTGTGTCAATATTAAACTTTCATCTTGAATCTTTCGGATCCGAATATTCATGCCACAATTAAGAGGATAACATTAAAAACCATGCCAAGTAGCATTCCGCATCAAAAATTCTATTTTTATCATTTACCTACTTGAGGACGAGCAGGAATTAAGCTTGGGGATGCTTGATACGTCTCCAACGTATCTATAATTTTTGATTGCTTCAAGCTATATTATATTCTGTTTTGGACATTATTGGGCTTTATTATACACTTTTATATTACTTTTGGGACTAACCTATTAACCGGAGGCCTAGCCCAGAATTGCTGTTTTTTGCCTATTTCAGAGTTTCGCAGAAAAAGAATATCAAACGGAGTCCAAACGGAATAAAACCTTCGGGAACGTGATTTTCAGAATGAACGTGATCCAGAGGACTTGGACCCTACATCAAGACATCAACCAGGAGGGCACGAGGTACGTGGGCGTGCCTACCCCCCCCCCCCCCCCCCGCCCGGCGCGCCCTCCACCCTTGTGGGCCCCCTATTGCTCCACCGACGTACTTCTTCCTCCTATATATACCTACGTACCCCCAAACTACCAGATACAGAGCCAAAAACCTAATTCCACCGCCGCAACTTTCCGTACTTGGGAGATCCCATCTCGTGGCCTGTTCCGGAGCTCCACCGAAAGGGGCATTGATCATGGAGGGCCTCTGCATCATCTCCAAGGCCTCTCCGATGAAGTGTGAGTAGTTTACCTCAGACCTTCGGGTCCATAGTTATTAGCTAGATGGCTTCTTCTCTCTTTTTGGATCTCAATACAATGTTCTCCCCCTCTCTTGTGGATATCTATTCGATGTAATCTTGTTTTGCGGTGTGTTTGTCGAGATCCGATGATTTGTGGGTTTATGATCAAGATTATCTATGAACAATATTTGAGTCAAATCTGAATTCTTTTATGTATGATTGGTTATCTTTGCAAGTCTCGTCAAATTATCAGTTTGGTTTGTCCTACTAGATTGATCTTTCTTGCAATGGGAGAAGTTCTTAGCTTTGGGTTCAATCTTGCGGTGTCCTTTCCCAATGACAGTAGGGGCAGCAAGGCACGTATTGTATTGTTGCCATCAAGGATAAAAAGATGGGGTTTATATCATATTGCATGAGTTTATCCCTCCACATCATGTCATATTTTTTAATGCATTACTCTGTTCTTCATGAACTTAATACTCTAGATGCATGCTAGATAGCGGTCGATGTGTGGAGTAATAGTAGTAGATGCAGAAAAGTTTCGGTCTACTTGTTTCGAACGTGATGCCTATATACATGATCATACCTAGATATTCTCATAACTATGCTCAATTCTATCAATTGCTCGACAGTAATTTGTTCACCCATCGCAAATACTTACGCTATCTTGAGAGAAGCCATTAGTGAAACCTATGGCCCCTGGGTCTATTTCCATCATATTAATCTTCCTATACTTTGCTATTTCCGTTGCCATTTACTTTGCTTTCTTTTACTTTGCATCTTTATCACAAAAATACCAAAAATATTATCTATCATCTCTATCAGATCTCACTCTCGTAAGTGATCGAGAAGGGATTGACAACCCCTTTATCGCGTTGGTTGCGAGGTTCTTGTTTGTTTTGTAGGTGCGAGGGACTCGTGCGTGGCCTCCTACTGGATTGATACCTTGGTTCTCAAAACTGGGGGAAATACTTACGCTGCTTTACTGCATCACCCTTTCCTATTCAAGGGAAAACCAACGCAGTGCTCAAGAGGTAGTAGTGAGTTGATCAGCTTCTCCTTCAGAGCAGAAAGACCCAAGCTGGCTGTCATTTATCTCAACCTGGTGGATGATGAAGATGACAAAGATGATGAAGATGAAGAAGATGATGAAGATAATGAGGACCCACTCGATGAAGATGATGAGAACCCACTTCATGATGCCATCGTAGCTCAAAGAATGAGGCTGAGCGAGGAGGAGGAGGTCAAACTATGGGACATAATTCCGCCACGTGATGACTTTGTCGGGGTGCCATTCGTGACCCACCTGACAAGTACCATGGTCGATCGGCATGAAATGGTATGTTATACGTACTGACTATTGTAATTTGATGAGATATATATATGCTTTATTGTTATACTTACAAATGCAAATTATCCGATGATATGCTTATTGAATCCGATGATATGCTTAGTGTAGAGTCCAATGATATGCTTTGTGGAATCTAGTCGATGATATGCTTTAGTGTAGAGTTTGATCACATGCTTATTAGTGTAGAATCCAAGGAACTATTAATAGTGTAGATAATCCATATATACTTATTAGTAGAATTCATGATTAGTTAGTACAAATGCGTAGTACTATGTCTTTTGATAGTGTAGAAATCTAGACTTAATAGAAATATATTTGCAAGAGTATGTGCGAGGCTATTTATTAATTGATATGTTTTTCTTATTCAAAAATTGCCAAAGAACCTATCTGTGAGTTGTGGTATCGAGCCTGATGAAGAAGGCTCAGCTGACCGCATGGACACACACGGTCGCACACACTTAAACTCGGTTGGGTGGAAGAGATTCCTCATTGGCAAGAATCTTCGTGTTGGACAGGCCATCCTAATTACTATCAGGAACACCCACCGCCCGGGCTTGAGGATGATGATCGTCGTCGATATCATCTAGAACTACATGTGTGTGTGTGGCTATATCATCTAGAACTACATATGATGATCGTCGTCGATATCATGTAGAACTACATATGATGATCGTCGTCGATATCATGTAGAACTACATATGATGATCGTCGTCGATATCATCTTGTACTGCTTGAGGATGCATGTTGAGTATATATGAAATTGTTATCTAGTACTCCCTCCGTTCCAAATTACTCGTCATGGTTTTAGTTCAAATTTGAACTAAAACCACGACGAGTAATTTGGAACCGAGGGAGTACTACCTAGTACCTATAATGCTTTATCAAATTGATATCTAGTAGTACATAGTATCTAGAAATTGCAGTTTATTGAAGCTGAAACGGGGTAGGAAGCGGGGGAAATGATGAAAGATATAGTAGTAGTGCGGGGCCAGGAAATCGCTATAGCTAATTAATAGTAGCGCGCTCTGGAAACGCGCTGCTGATATAGTCCATAGTAGTAGTGCGGGTACAGACCGTGCTACTACTAACAGTTAGCTGTAGCGCCTTATTGGTAGCGCGGCTGCCCGCGCTGCTGATAGCCTCAAAACCCGCACTACTACTAGGGTTTTCCCTAGTAGTGAGTAGGAGGGAGGGGAGGAGGGAGGAGGGAGGAGGGGGGACAGAGGGAGTACCTCGGTGGAGGAGCAGCGCTGCAGACGACTGGTTCGGCGCGGGCGAGAGTGAGTGAGAGGGTCAGGCACGTGGTGAGGATAAAGTAAGTAAGTAGTAGCACGTTTCCAGGATACGCGCTACTGCTATGGAAAGTAGCAGTAGCGGTGGTTGCAGATATGCGCTACTGCTAAGTGGGGCTAGCCATTTGCGCCCAGTACAAACATAGCAGCAGCGCGTTTTCCTAGAATGTGCTACTGCTAAAGTAGTAGCAGTAGCGCGGTTTATTTAAACACGCTACTACTAAGTAGCAGTAGCGCATTGTTTTGTCCAGCGCTACTACTAAGATGTTGTGTATAAGGTTTTCCCTAGTAGTGACAACCCGACTTCAATGGCACATTGTCCAAGAAGAGGCCATCTTCCAAGAAGGGTGGGCAAACCCAGGCTGTTGCACATTTTAATGTACCTTCATAATGTGTAAGCACGCCCTTCAGTCTGTCTTTCATTCCAAATAGATCAGATATAGGATCATCACGAGCAGCTGCAGTCTCAGTGTCGCTGGGGTCAGCTAATGCACATCTACTCTTGTGCAGTGTTGTCGTGCAATAAGCAACATCATCCATTCCCGCCTCCCCTCCCATCTGCTGGCTATCTGTCAGTGTTAGAGTCTTCTGCATCATCATTGACTCCTCAACATCCTTTCGAACAGCCGGATAAATCTCCCTCTTCAACTTTGCAAACAATGCATTTTGCTTCATTTCACTCCTCGCGTTTTTCATGCTGAGGCTCTCTTCTTTGTTGAGTGTGAAAGCCCTCTTTTGCAGGACATTAACACCAATACCCCTTGCACGGCCAGGGGGATCTTTTGTGTCCAGAGCAATGGACAGAATGTCACATGGCCCTGAGTTCCTGTAGAACCTTCCTGGGATCTTGGAAGCCTCTACCATCACTTCATACAGTTTGGCGTCACGTGCGTTTTCAAAGTAATAAGTTCCTTCATCATGCCTCATTGCACGTGCTCGCAAGTAGTCTCTCGCGTGTTCGCGCTTGATTTCACTAAAGGCCGGATTCCCACCCGCCGCTACCTCTTCTTTGCCCTCTTGTTCCTATATCAGTTTCATGCCGTAGTATCCTGCCACACCCATATAGTGGTGGTGTATGTTCTTATTCTAAAGTTTCGATTGGTTGAAACTCTTGGCAGCAAACTCTAGAATTGCCTTGACCCTTTTGACTTCCGCCTAGTCTACCTTTGTAATTTGGGGGTATGCGGGGATTGGGTCCTTGCCTTCACTCAAGTACCTATTGTACAACACGTGCTTCCAGTTTCTCCAAGCATCCCTAGCCTTCTTCAGTGCAGCGTGTTCCACCTGCATTCTCCACTGCTCTGGAACGTTGAAGTGATCCATGATCTCCTGGACTATCCTTCGCCGTGTTTCTTTGTCAGCCTTCCGAAACCCTGGCAGATTAATGTTGAGCCTTGCCCTTCCAACAAATCCACACACACTCATGAACCTCATGCGTGCTTTATCTGGTTTAGTTGGAGCCCAGGACTTCAAATCATTCTCGGTTACTTCATATACACCTTTAGGCTGGTGTGTGGGCTTCCTTGGAGCGTTCCTCCGTGTCCTGACCGGAAGGGTAATTGCTGCAGCTCTATCCCGTTGAAGACTACTTGATCCCTCACAATCTGCTGAAGACCTAGGGTTGTCTGAGTCAGAAGAAGATACATGGCCTGAATGAGTGATGTCGCTGCTACTCGGCATCTACAGAGAACACATGCGAAACTCGGGAAAGGAGGATAAACATAAAACTAACAACTTGGTATCAAGCTTTCTAGACATGCCATGAAATAATTTAGAAAATGTATGGCTAATTTGTTGAGTTTGTGTGACTCGAGCGCCCATGATCTGTAAATAGGCACTAGTAGAAAACGGACCATTAGTACCGGTTTGTAAGGGCCTTTAGTGCCGGTTATGGAACCGGCACTAAGGTTTCGGCACTAAAGGCCCCCCCCTTTAGTACCGGTTCGGCACGTACCGGCGCTAAAGTGCCACCACGTGGCGTGAGCTCGCGCCCTGGTACGGGGGACCTTTAGTACCGGTTGGTGTTACCAACCGGTACTAAATGTTTTTTTTTTGAATTTTTTTTTGAAAATTTTGGAAAAAAATTTATTTTTTTTATTTTTAATTTTTCTGAATTATTTGATGATTTAGTCTCTAATCACCTCTCTTAACTGCTCAAGTGTGGATCACTCATTCCAAATCATCTAACTTCCCGACCGGTCACCCATCCCTCTCACTACTCCAGCCCGAGCACGCTTAACTTTCAGGTTCTATTCTCCTTCGTTTCCGAGTCTGCACTTGTTGTTTTCCTGACAATAATAAGATGTCAATCCTATTAACCTTCAGGAATTTTGCTTGAGCATGAAGTGACACATTTCACTGTTTGAGTTTGAAACTATTGTTTTAAAAAACAATAATTATTTAGTAACACTAATATTTCTTGAATAATTAGTTTGACCATTGTTTGACCACAGTTTGACCACAGTTTGACCAGATTTGACCAAAATTGAAATAACTAAAATAATTATTTAGTAACACTAATATTCTAGAATAATTAGTTTGACCATTGTTTGACCACAGTTTGCCCACTGTTTGAATATTTTTCAATTTTTTCCACTCTAGATCTTAAAAGCCCCGTAACTTTTTTCTATTAGGTTTTTGAGGATTTTGAAAATGTTTAACGGGGTAGTAGATGATTTTTCATATAAAAAACTTTTTCATCCGAGTTAGTATGCAAAAGTTATGCCCATTTTTACAAATTTCAGAGAGATTTTGCAAAAAAAGTCAACATTCACATTTGCAAATTTTCCCAACAACTAGACCACATATCACATGAGAAACTTATTTTCTTTTTTTTTGACATTTCCATTATTTTCTTTTATTTTTTTAAAACTGAAAAGGCGATCCACCGGGGGGGTAGAGTTTGAAAATGGGAACTTTAGTACCGGTTCGCGGCACGAACCGGTACTATAGGTTAGACCCCTTTAGTACCGGTTCGTGGTATGAAAGGTTAGACCTTTAGTACCGGTTCGTGCCACGAACCGGTACTAAAGGTGATCGTGGGGCCCCGGCCTGACGCCAGCCTGCCACCACCCCTTTAGTACCGGTTCGTGCCGGTACTAAAGGTTCAACACGAACCGGCATTAATGCAAAACCGTTCGAACCGGCACTAATGGTACCATTAGTACCGGCTCAAATACAAACCGGCACTAATGTGCTTCACGTTTGACCCTTTTTCTACTAGTGAGGCAGTAACTTATTGGAACAAATACATCTTATATGTAGTAAGGAAGGTAGATAATTAACATATATACACTCTCCGTTATTTTATAGCCAATTTGGGAACATACGGAACGAAATTGGAAGAGCAATTGCGAGGAAAGAGCAGTAACTAACAGGCTTCTTAATGCAAACCCAGCCGGACCATAGGAGAGGCGAGGGTTACTGCATTGATATGCTCGAGGGTGGCTGGCGAGCAAACGAAGACGGCGAGGCGTGGGCCGCCGCGTGTTGGGAATGGCAGTGGAGGTAGGCTTGACGCCGAAGAGCGGGCACACGCCGGGGTGAGCACGGCGGTGCTGGAGAGGGTTCTGCTGTGGATCTGGGGGAGGGGGGAGTTGGCGAAGGAGATTGGGTGGACTAGTTGAGTGAAACACGGGCGGGCGGTGGGGGGGTGTTGGCGGCCTATGTGAAAAGGGTGAAAAATATCCCTGGTCGCCGCGCGCGTGGAAAGGCCTATGCAAACGGTTGCCTCTAAGCGCTCGTGTGCACAAACAGAATAATTTCGTTTGAAATGAAGACGTACTAATTTTGAAATGAAGACGTGAGTTCATCGTTTCACCTCTAAATTTTTCGCACGTAAACCAATCACAATTTTAGCACGGGTTTGATTTGCTGGCGCATTTCAGGTCTCGTGTGCTATATGCAAGACATTTTTTGGCATTTACCGTGCATGTTGGCATATAAATCAATTCCTAGCCAGACTGCATTTCCTATCGAAGGGGATGAGGATTTCCGTTCGATCTTGGAGCATCCAACGGTGCAGACATACGATCCGTGGGGTTTGGGTTCTGGCCAATCAGAACGCATGACTCAGATCGCGCGCACAGCGAGGGGGGGCATCGGCCACAGTTTGGTAGGCACACGGCTTTCGTGTGTGAACCGTGTTCTATTTGAAAACATTTTTTTGGGAGGGGCTATTTGAAAACATGTACATGTGTTGTCGAAAGGGATGAGGATCGTCCTTCGATCAAGGAGAATCCAATGGTGCAGAAGTATGATCCGTGGGGTTTGGGTTCTGGCCAATCAGAACGCACGACTCAGATCACGCGTGTGGCAGAGGGGTGGGGGGTGCATCGACCACGGTTTAGTGGACACACGGCTCTCGTGAATGAACCGTGTGCTCTTTGAAAACATTTACATTACCTAACATCATATTTTTGTTCGAATGAAAACATGAGTTCATCATTTCGCCTCCAATTTTTTTTCACGGCAAGAAATCATGAGTATAGTGGAGAGTGTCATATACTAGTATCATGAATATACAGTACATATGATACTACCTTTAATTAATTATAGCGCATACTATAATACATAGAGTATAGTATCATATATAGATCATATTTATTGCCATGCATGACACAAATTAGCATCGTATTTAACATGATAAGGTATGTACCTACTATATGTTACTCTAACCTTCTTTATATATATTTAATTCCGAGTGCATGACATCGTCGGCTATGATACCACCGCTATGTCCAGCCTTATATAGTATCATGCATATGATACTAGTGTATGATACTACGTACGTACCTTCATAGTGCATATATAATATCATAGAGTTGTACTAGCTCCCTCTGTAAACTAATATAAGAGCGTTTAGATTACTAAATAGTGACCTAAATGCTCTTCTATTAGTTTACGGAGGGAGTATATATCATAGATGACCGTATTTATGAATTGAGCCCTATAAGGCTGGTTGTAATGGGGAGTATTCTATATATATATATATATACTAGTAGTATCGTGCATGCATATATATGATAGTGTAGCTAGGATACTACTTCCGTAATGCATAGTATCATAAGTTAACATCTTAGGTTGCCTTAGTAATTGTCATGCATCACACAAAGTAGTAGTACAACATTTAATATGACACGGCATCATGATATGATACCACATCCTCTCTTGTGTGCCACATCATCCAGAAAGTCTAGTTGGCATGCATGATACCGCTTATGATAATACCATTACAACTAGCCTAAACTGGAAAGGAGGGAGTATGAGACTAGCCACAATGGAGAGTAGTACACTAGTAACATACACATATCCCTAGACTATATATGTTACTACCTTCATAGTGGGTAGTAACATAAGTGTAGTGTCATGCAAAGCTTCATTACTTAGGTTACAGACTCATATTGCATTGGGACATGTGATGCTACACTAACTAGCTAAGTTACTGAAACTATATCTCTCCTAATTAACTTATTGCCACATAAGCAAGTTTGCTGAGTTGGAGTCGGTGTTACTGCTGAAGTTACTCCCACTGTGGCTAGTCTGATACTAGCTAGTCGTCTATGATATACTAGCTACCTCACTAAGAGCATGGTTAATAATACAGCCAAGGGCCGGCTATAAAAGTTGCCATGTCATATACAGCCAACCTCTTAGCGGGCATGTACAATAATAAGTTCTATGTATGTACTAGTTTATCAATAGTTGGCCCACCTTACATCCTCACAAAGTGTCTTGGGTCTCGTGTTGCAGCTGGCTCTACTAACCAAGAGCCCGCTTCTCTTCTCTTTCCTCCAACTAATAAGCACATATATATTATTCTATTCCTTATAGCCAAACTACCCACAGTGGGAGTAACATAGGTAGTAACATCACACATATCTAGATAAAATAGATGATGTGGCAAGCAATAAATGAAGAAATGGAGGAAAGTGGATATGTGTGATGTTACTATGTACCTATGTTACTCCCACTATGGGTATAGTCTTATTATAGTATGAGACTACCCACAGTGGGAGTAACATAGGTAGGAACATCACACATATCTAGATAAATTAAGTAGATGATGTGGCAAGCAATAAATCAAGAAAGAGAGGAAAGTAGTAACATAGTTAGTTACTAGTAGTATGAGTAACATCACATGTACATATCAAGGAAAGATGTGTCTATAGCCTAATAAATGAAGTGTTGCATGTTACCACACATATATGTTACTCCCCACAATAGAGGTAGTAACATCGACTAGTAACACATGGGCATGTTACTAGTCTATGTTACTACCCATTGTGGCAAGTCTGAGTAACATCACACATCTCAAGGCAAGATGAGTCTATAGCCTAATAAATGAAGTGTTGCATGTTACTACACATATGTTACTCCCCACTATAGAGGTAGTAACATAAACTAGTAACATTCTATGTTACTACCCATTGTCGCTAGTCTTATGTCATTCTATTGTGTACTTGTTCTAATGCATAGTATCATAGAGTAGCTAGTATCATACGTAGTACTTTATTTATATTGTCATGCATGACACATAGTAGCATAACATTTATTATGATACAGTTTCATGATATGATACTTAACCCTCTCTTTCTTCATTTAATTAATTCTATGACAGCTCATCAAAATTGCCTAGTTGGCAATGCATGATACTAATTATGATACCCCCTTACTATTAGCCTAGCAAAGGTGTACAGATCATTTGTGCATCGCTTTGTGAGTTTTCATCCGTTTGTTCGAGAAGCGGGGAGAAGTTTCAAACATTTCGGCCGCGAGGTGCGGCCACTGGCGTAGGCCTAGTTGGTATTTTAATTACAAAAAAATCAGATGGAGTTCGGACATCATCAAAATCGATGTGTGCCTGTGGCGTGCTCTCACGACCCCGTGGAAAAAATTGGTAAAGTTTGGCACAAGTTTTGATGACTGCTCCTTCCAAACCGGAGCATCTCACATGAAGGATCATGGTTTTCCAAAAGGATACATGTCAATTCAAACTCCTGTGGTCGGTGATTTCATCGTTTGGCCTCATAATAATTTCCGCGGTAGGCAATCATCATTATACCATGGGTTTGATTTTCTGGCGCATTTCAGGTATCGTTAGCTATATTTAAGACATTTTTTGAGATTAACATGCATTTTGTGCAAAGAAATAAAATTACAACCAGAATTGCATGTCCTGTCGAAAGAGATGAGGATCGCCGTTCGATCTGGGAGCATCCAACGGTGCAGACGTATGATACGTGGGGTTTGGGTTCTGGCCAATCAGAAAGCACGACTCAGATCGTGGGCGGGGTGGCGGGGTTTGGTCGGCACACGGCTTTCATCAACGAGCTGTGTGCTATTCGCAAACCAGATTGCATATTTTTGTTCACACATACTGTAGTGAGATCGATTGAGTGTGCTACCTCTATGATATAATAATAATAATAATATCAAAAACTAGTTCATATTCATTGCCTGAGCTGACAGCATATCAAGGTCAACATATTAACGGTTCTTACATGAATAGGAAACCGGGCATAACTCACAAATTCAGTACATGCGACAGTTCTAAATTGAACGAATTAAGTTGCAGGGTAGGCATGAAGACTAGTCTTACGGCTTAATTCCCATGTACATGGGGGAACTGGGGTCATTAAGTTGACCCCGAATGAACTTTGGGTTTTTGATGATTTTACACTTCTCTGTTGCACTGGTGCATGATCCCTTGGCTGGCAACTCATCAAATTCATCGTACTCGTCCTGATCGGCAACATCGTCGACACCCAGTACACTTCTCTTCCCATGCATCGCTAAATGGTCGTTCTTATGCAAGGGGTCTTCCACAAAGAAAATCTGGGTAGCATCGCTGGCAAGAATGAATGGGTCTGCGTGATATGCCATCATTGTCCTGTTATCATAGGTCTTCCTGTAACCTGACCAAGAGGGATCCATGCGCACCTGAATAATGCCACCTTAACTTTCACATAGTCAAGCTCCCAAACCTCTTTGATGGTTCCATATTATGACCTTTTATCAACTTCATTTATAGTCGTGCATATTATTCGAACAGAGCTGTCCTGATACGAGGTCTTCTTATCATGTTCCTCAGTGTAGAACGTGTATCCATTTATGTCATATACTTGGTACGTCAACACCGTAGGTGATGGCTTTTGTGCCAACCACGTAGCAATGTCATCGATGGATCCTTGTGCCAAACGATTCTTCAGCCATTCGGCGTACTTCTTAGTGTGCTCCTTCATCTCCACTTCTGATGAAGGCACCATTGGTAAGAAGCTTTGGCGTATCTCCGCCAAGTGTTCTTCGGCATAAGCGATGAGAACTGGGCAGTTGAGTAGTACCGTCAAATGGGCTTTCTCTGCCAATTCTCTGGGTGGAGCCATTTGCGTGCCCGCAGGGACCGGCTTACCTTTCAGCCTTCCCTCGTGGCGAGAGAGGGGAAAACCTATAGGTCTTTGTTTCATGTATTCAGTGCAAAACTCAACCACCTCCTCCGTGATAAAACCTTGTAGGATGCTTTCCTCTGGATGGTTTCGGTTTTGACAAAAGCGCTTCAGTATTCCAATGAACCACTCGAAGGGATACATGTTGCGAAGAAATACAGGACCACAATACTTTATCTTGTCGACAAGGTGCACAGTGAGATGGACCATGACATCAAATAATGACGGTCGGAAAAACATCTCTAGGTTGGACAATATTCTTGCAATATCATCTTGCATATTATCCAACTCTTCAGGATCTATAACTGTCTGCCATAGTTTGTTGAAGAAATCACAGAGGTCAATGAGTGTGTTTCTTATATCTTTGTCCATCAGATTCCTGATGGCCACCGGGAGGGTTTGTGTCAACATTACGTGGAAATCATGTGACTTCATGTGTCCCAAATTCATTTTACCTGAGCTCACATCCACGAGACTTCTGATGTTTGCGCAGTAGGAAGAGGGTGTCTTAACTGACAACAAATAGGTGAAAACTGTGTTGCTTTGTTTGTACTGAAATTGTAACTCTGGCGAGCTTTGATAAATTTGTCATCATCTTTTGCTTCACTCTTGCATTGTGATTGATCAGCAAGCATATCGAGCCGTGAACCGTCACCATCCTTTCTTTTACCTATAATCTTGAGCAGAGTACCAAGGATGCTTTCACATACATTCTTTTCTATGTGCATGACATCTATGCAGTGACGTACACGTAGAATCTCCCAGTAAGGTAATTTCCAGAACACCGATTTCTTCTTAAACACATGATCCTTCGGTGTTAGTTTCACTGTCAAAGGGTGGTTCTTGCCAAGCACAACATTAATTTTTTTAGCCATGTTGTGGACCACCTCCCCGTCATAGGGTCTTGGGGCCACACCTGCCTCTGCCGTACCATCAAATTCAGCTTTCATCTTTCGGTATGGATGATTCATCCGCAAGAACCTACAATGACGCAAATACACTGTTTTGCACGAGTTGGGAAGTCTTCTGCTAGCTGTCCTATCCATGCATGTGACACACCCTACATCTCCCCTTGTTTTCTGCCCCGATGTGTTGCCTAATGCCGGCATATCTTGAATGGTGTGCACCAGCATCGCATGTAGATCGAAAATCTCCTTTCTGTAAGCATCATGACATTTTACAGCAGGCGCATCTATCCACATTGTCAGCAGTTCTTCTACCAGTAGCTGAAAGTAAATGTCGATGTCATTTCCAGGTTGCTTTGGGCCTTGGATAATCATTGACATCATAATGTATTTTTTCTCCATACACAACAAGGAGCTAGGTTATATATGCACAGAAGCACCGGCCATGTGCTGTGATTGGTGCTCATATCGCCAAAAGGATTCATCCCATTAGTACACTCCCCGAGCCTTATATTTCTAGGATCCTTGGAAAAAAATTCAAACTTGTTGTCGATTCATCCCGTCAGTACACTCCCCGAGCCTTATACTTATAGGATCCTTGGCAAATTTTTTGAACTTGTTCTCGATTAATTCCCACCGCAACCTCTTTGCCTCTCTAGGGTTTGCAAACAAACGCCTCAACCTTGGAATTAAAGGCAAGTACCAAACCACCTTGAAGGGATTCCTGTCTTGATCTCGTCGTCCAATTTGTACTTGTCATTTGCTCTCCTGCGCTTGTATCATGCATGCTTTCATGTGGGACATGCACAAAAATCTTTGTAATCACCACGGTACAATATACAATCATTCACCCAAGCGTGTATCTTCTGTACTTCAAGTTCCAATGGGCAAATAATTTTCTTCGCTTCATTCATGCTTCTGGGGAGCACATTATCTTCCGGAAGAATATTTTTGAAAATACCTAAGATCTCTGTGAAGCCCTAGTTTGATAGACCGTTTGCTGCTTTAAATCTAAGAAGCGCCAGGGTGGCACTTAACATGGAATATTTCTTTTTGCAACCTGGATACAATGATTTCTTCGAGCCCGCATCAATGGTTGGCAGATCTTTGTACCCAATCATATCCTTTTCTGGGCCCTCGAAATCTGCAATCATAGCAGCAAAATATGGAATATCAAGATCGTCGTCATCTGCGTGGATGTCTTCGTTTTCCAGTGTGCGTTTCGGCTTTTCGGTGTTCCATTGGTAGCTTGACGCCTATGCCCCGATGTTAGATTCAACATCCATGTGACACTGATCGGGGTTTGGCATCTCGCTGCCCTGGGTATCTTCATCCATGACCTCCTCTTCACCGTGTATGGTCCAACGTATATATCCATCCATGAATCCCCTAGAGACTAAGTGCATCTGGACATCTGCAACTTCATGTGACTCTGTATTGGCACAATCAGTACATGGACACAGGATGTAATCCGCATCACCAATTTTCCTGTTTGTACTTTCGGCCAAATTCATGAACTCTGTCATGCCACTGATAAAATTTGCGGTTTTCCCATTCTTCATCCATCGAGATCGTTCCATCTGCCGCAGACGAATGGTAATTAAAAACAGAACAACAACATTAATACACGGATTAACTGCTGCCTAGAGATGGGTGCATAAATCACAAGGTTTTATTTTAATAATTACTGAGGGCGCTCCATGTTTTTATCCAGACGTGCAATGACAAAAATTAATGGCCAGTCAATTTACACGCAGAGTACTAGTACAACACTACACTTAGGAATTGAATACCTTAATTAAGCCACTCACGAAAAGAATACCTTAATTAATTAGCCGCGCGGCAACCTCCACCTAGCAGACAGACAAGCGCGATGCGGCGGCACGCCGAGACAGCAGGGTCGAGGAGCAAAGCTTATTGCGGCTGCCGCCTGAAGTTCGACCTCCACTATCCCGCCATCGATCGCGATGGATGTGCTCGAATCACGCCACCGCTGACCTCGATGGTTGAGCTCCTCCTATCTCCCGCCGCAGACCGAGGATTGACCTCCTATGACGCCGCCACTGCCCATCGACCGAGGATTGACCTCTTCTCCGGTAGCCGCTGCCTAGGCCGCCACCGCCATCTCTATATGCAGAGCGGGCTGCTTTTTTACGAATATCCGTGGAGCAGCTGTTTACACGGTATCTCACCGTAACTCAATTATATGGACAGGGTAGTACATCACATACGGTTATGTAACGGCAACGTGTCTAACCTACCTTGTCTGCTCACACGGTTTGGAGCGGAAATCGTGTATGACGTTGTAATACCCAACACAAACGACATGTACAAACAGTGTGCCGTATACAACATATATATAGTGCCATTAGTAGTTCCCGACCGTTAGCTTATCTCCACAGTTTCCCCATTTCCTCCAAATCCCTACATAGCCTCCAAATTCCCTCGCGTGGTGCTGACATTGGGGGAATGCGGACGAGTGGTGCTGATGGTTTCGGTGCGGCTGCTCCTACTCGTATTGCTGCCGAGCACTTGCCTAAGGTCATCAGAAGGCAGGTGTACTACGGATCCGAATCGTCCTGTCAGGTTCCAATCTATCCCGAACTTTTTTAGCATGTCCAAAGCATAGATCCTTGCTGAATTCGTCCTAAATGACCCCCCCAGGAAAGCGATCTGCCGCCAGATCTGGAGCTTGACTCCAGACTCCCGCAACACGAATTCGAATCCGAGTATTGCGCCACCGAGAAGTACCAAAAGCTAAGTTGTGTGCACGGGCACACTCCCGCTCGACGTGTATGCACGGAGGGATTCGACATTGGCAGGAAGTTTCTCAGTTGCCCCTTAGAGGTTAGTGCTAACTAAGTTCATCATTTTACTTCAGTTAATGCCACCGCTCATCCAGAATACTATTTACCAATGGCAGGGATATGAGGCTTGTGCCTTTGTTAACTGGCTGGATGAAGAATGGCATGGCAGGGCTCGGAGTGTTATCACCAAGCTCGCAGAAGATAATGTACAGCTGAAGAAGAAACTGGCTGATCTGGAATGTACAATCAGTATGATGAAGCAAGAAAGAATCAATCACATGCAACAGATGAAAGCAAGAGACAAGAAGGAACTGTTGGAAATATGCCCTAGAGGCAATAATAAATTGATTATTATTATGTGTCCTTGTTCATGATAATCGTTTATTATCCATGCTAGAATTGTATTGATAGGAAACTCAGATACATGTGTGGATACATAGACAACACCATGTCCCTAGTAAGCCTCTAGTTGACTAGCTCGTTGATCAATAGATGGTTACGGTTTCCTGACCATGGACATTGTATGTCATTGATAACGGGATCACATCATTAGGAGAATGATGTGATGGACAAGACCCAATCCTAAGCATAGCACTAGATCGTGTAGTTCGTATGCTAAAGCTTTTCTAATGTCAAGTATCATTTCCTTAGACCATGAGATTGTGCATCTCCCGGATACCGGGAGTGCTTTGGGTGTGCCAAACGTCACAACGTAACTGGGTGACTATAAAGGTGCACTACGGGTATCTCCGAAAGTGTTTGTTGGGTTGGCACGAATCGAGACTGGGATTTGTCACTCCGTGTGACGGAGAGGTATCTCTAGGCCCACTCGGTAGGACATCATCATAATGTGCACAATGTGATCAAGGAGTTGATCACAGGATGATGTGTTACAAAATGAGTAAAGAGACTTGCCGGTAACGAGATTGAACAAAGGTATCGGGATACCGACGATCGAATCTCGGGCAAGTATCGTACCGATAGACAAAGGGAATTGCATACGGGATTGATTAAGTCCTTGACATCGTGGTTCATCCGATGAGATCATCGTGGAACATGTGGGAGCCAACATGGGTATCCAGATCCCGCTGTTGGTTATTGACCGGAGAACGTCTCGGTCATGTCTGCATGTCTCCCAAACCCGTAGGGTCTACACACTTAAGGTTCGGTGACGCTAGGGTTATAGAGATATTAGTATGCGGTAACCCAAAAGTTGTTCGGAGTCCCAGATGAGATCCCGGACATCACGAGGAGTTCCGGAATGGTCTGGAGGTAAAGATTTATATATGGGAAGTCCTGCTTTGGTCACCGGACAAGTTTCGGGGTCACCAGTATTGTACCGGGACCACCGGGAGGGTCCGGGGGTCCACCAAGGGGGTCCACCTGCCCCGGGGGGCCACATGGGCTGTAGGGGTGTGCGCCTTGGCCTATATGGGCCAAGGGCACCAGCCCCAAGAGGCCCATGCGCCAAGAGTCAAGGAAAAGGAAGAGTCCTAAAAGGGGAAGGCACCTAGGAGGTGCCTTGGGGAGGAGGGACTCCTCCCTGGCCGCACCCTTCCTTGGAGGAAGGGCCAAAGGCTGCGCCCCCCCTCTCCCTTGGCCCTATATATATGTGGGGGGTGGGAGGGCAGCCATACCAATGTTCTGGTGCAGCCCTCCCCTTCTCCCAAGTCCTTCTCCTCTCCCGTGGTGCTTGGCGAAGCCCTGCAGGATTGCCACGCTCCTCCACCACCACCACGCCGTTGTGCTGCTGCTGGATGGAGTCTTCCTCAACCTCTCCCTCTCTCCTTGCTGGATCAAGGTGTGGGAGACGTCACCGGGCTGTACGTGTGTTGAACGCGGAGGTGCCGTCCGTTCGGCACTTGGTCATCGGTGATTTGGATCACGACGAGTACGACTCCATCAACCCCATTCACTTGAACGCTTCCGCTTAGCGATCTACAAGGGTATGTAGATGCACTCTCCTTCCCCTCGTTGCTGGTCTCTCCATAGATAGATCTTGGTGACACGTAGGAAAATTTTGAATTTCTGCTACGTTCCCCAACAGTGGCATCATGAGCTAGGTCTATTGCGTAGATTCTATCCACGAGTAGAACACAAAGTAGTTGTGGTCGTTGATTTTGTAGTTGTGGTCGTTGATTTTGTCAATTTACTTACCGTTACTAGTCCAATCTTGTTTCGACGGTATTGTGGGATGAAGCGGCCCGGACCGACCTTACACGTACTCTTACGTGAGACTGGTTCCACCGACTGACATGCACTAGTTGCATAAGGTGGCTGGCGGGTGTCTGTCTCTCCCACTTTAGTTGGATCGGATTCGATGAAAAGGGTCCTTATGAAGGGTAAATAGCAATTTGCATATCACGTTGTGGTCTTTGCGTAGGTAAGAAACGTTCTTGCTAGAAACCCATAGCAGCCACGTAAAACATGCAAACAACAATTAGAGGATGTCTAACTTGTTTTTGCAGGGTATGCTATGTGATGTGATATGGCCAAAAGGATGTGATGAATGATATATGTGATGTATGAGATTGATCATGTTCTTGTAATAGGAATCACGACTTGCATGTCGATGAGTATGACAACCGGCAGGAGCCATAGGAGTTGTCTTTATTTATTTATGACCTGCGTGTCAACATAAACGTCATGTAATTACTTTATTTTGTTGCTAATCGTTAGCTGTAGTAGTAGAAGTAATAGTTGGCGTGACAACTTCATGAAGACACGATGATGGAGATCATGATGATGGAGATCATGGTGTCATGCCGGTGACGATGATGATCATGGAGCCCCGAAGATGGAGATCGAAAGGAGCAAAGTGATGCTGGCCATATCATGTCACCTTTTGATTGCATGTGATGTTTATCATGTTTTTGCATCTTGTTTGCTTAGAACGACGGTAGTAAATAAGATGATCCCTCATTAAAATTTCAAGAAAGTGTTCCCCCTAACTGTGCACCGTTGCGACAGTTCGTTGTTTCAAAGCACCACGTGATGATCGGGTGTTTGATTCTAACGTTCACATACAACGGGTGTAAGACAGATTTACACATGCAAACACTTAGGTTGACTTGACGAGCCTAGCATGTGTACAGACATGGCCTCGGAACACAGAAGACCGAAAGGTCGATCATGAGTCATATGGTAGATACGATCAACATGAAGATGTTCACCGATGTTGACTAGTCCGTCTCACGTGATGATCGGACACGGCCTAGTTGACTCGGATCATGTAATCACTTAGATGACTAGAGGGATGTCTATCTGAGTGGGAGTTCATAAGATGAACTTGTTTATCCTGAACATAGTCAAAAAGGATTTTGCAAATTATGTCATAGCTCGCGCTTTAGTTCTACTGTTTAGATATGTTCCTAGAGAAAAATTAGTTGAAAGTTGATAGTAGCAATTATGCGGACTAGGTCCGTAAACTGAGGATTGTCCTCATGCTTCTTAGAAGGCTTATGTCCTTAATGCACCGCTCAATGTGCTGAACCTCGAACGTCGTCTGTGGATGTTGCGAACATCTGACATACACGTTTTGATAACTACATGATAGTTCAGTTAAACGGTTTAGAGTTGAGGCACCGAAGACGGTTTTGAAACGTCGCGAAACATATGAGATGTTTTGAGGGCTGAAATTGGGGTTTCAGGCTCGTGCCCACATCAAAAGGTATTAGACCTCCGATGATTTTCTTAGCCTGCAAACTAAGGGAGAAAAGCTCAATTGTTGAACTTGTGCTCAGATTGTCTGAGTACAACAATCATTTGAATCGAGTGGGAGTTGATCTTCCAGATAAGATAGTGATGTTTCTCCGAAGTCATTACCACCATGCTGCTAGAGCTTCGTGATGAACTATAACATATCGAGGACATATATGATGATCCTTGAGATATTCGCGATGTTTGACACCAAAGTAGAAATCAAGAAGGAGCATCAATTGTTGATGGTTAGTGAAACCACTTGTTTCAAGAAGGGCAAGGGCAAAAGGGGATGCTTCATGAAACGGCAAATCAGTTGCTGCTCTAGTGAAGAAACCCAAGGTTGAACCCAAACCTGAGACTAAGTGCTTCTGTAATAAGGGGAACAACTACTGGAGCAGAATTACCCTAGATACTTGGTAGATGAGAAGGCTGTCGATAGAAGTATATTGGATATACATTATGTTAATGTGTACTTTACTAGCACTCCTAGTAGCACAAGGGTATTAGATACCGGTTCGGTTACTAAGTGTTAGTAACTCGAAATAAAAGCTACGGAATAAACGGAGACTAGCTAAAGGTGAGCTGACGATATGTGTTGGAAGTGTTTCCAATGTTGATATGATCAAGCATCGCACGCTCCCTCTACCATCGAGATTGGTGTTAAACCTAAATAATTGTTATTTGGTGTTTGCATTGAGCATAGACATGATTGGATTATGACTATAGCAATACGGTTATTCATTTAAGAAGAATAATTGTTACTCTGTTTATTTGAATAATACCTTCAATGGTCTTACGCCTAAAATGAATGGTTTATTGAATCTCGATCGTAGTGATACACATGTTCATGCCAAAGATATAGGATAGTAATGATAGTACCACCTACTTGTGGCACTGCCACATAGGTCATATCGGTATAAAACGCATGAAGAAGCTCCATGCTGATGGATCTTTGGACTCACTTGATTTTGAATCACTTGAGACATGCGAACCATGCCTATTGGTATATATGCATGAAGAAACTCCATGCAAATGGACCGTTTGGACTCACTTGATTTTGAATCACTTGAGACATGCAAATCATACCACATGGGCAAGATGACTGAAAGCCTCGGTTTCAGTAAAATGGAACCAGAAAGCAACTTGCTGGAAGTAATACATTTTGATGTATGCAGTCCAATGAGTGCTGAGGCGTGTAGTGGATATCGTTATGTTCTTACTTCACAGATGATTTGAGTAGATGTTGAGTATATTTACTTGATGAATCATGAGTCTGAATTATTGAAAGGTTCAAGTAATTTCAGGGTGAAGTTGAAACATCGTCGTGACAAGAGGATAAAAGATCTATGATATGATCATAGAGATGAATATCTGAATTACGAGTTTGGCACAGAATTAAGACATTGTGGAAATTGTTTCACAACTGATACAGCCTGGAACACCATAGTGTGATGGTGTGTCCGAACATCATAACTGCACCCTATTGGATATGATGCATACCATGATGTCTCTTATCGAATTACCACGATAGTTTATGGGTTAGGCATTAGAGACAACCACATTCACTTTAAATAGGGTACCACGTAATTCCGATGAGATGACACCGTATGAACTATGGTTTAGAGAAACCTAAGCTATCATTTCTTAAAAGTTTGGGGCTGCGACGCTTATGTGAAAAAGTTTCAGGCTGATAAGCTCGAACCCAAAGCGGATAAATGCATGTTCATAGGACACCCAAAACAGTTGGGTATACCTCCTGTCTCAGATCCGAAAGCAATAAAGGATTGTTTCTAGAATCGGGTTCTTTCTCGAGGAAAGGTTTCTCTTGAAAGAATTGAGTGGGAGGGTGGTGGAGACTTGATGAGGTTATTGAACCATCTCTTCAACTAGTGTGTGGCAGGGCACAGGAAGTTGTTCCTGTGGCACCTACACCAATTGAAGTGGAAGCTTATGATAGTGATCATGAAACTTCAGATCAAGTCACTACCAAACCTCGTGGGATGACAAGGATGCGTACTACTTCAGAGTGGTACGTAATCCTGTCTTGGAAGTCATGTTGCTAGACAACAATGAACCTACGAGCTATGGAGAAGCGATGGTGGGCCCGGATTTCGATAAATGGCTCGAGGCCATAAAATCCGAGAGAGGATCCATGTATGAAAACAAAGTGTAGACTTTGGAAGAACTACTTGATGGTCGTAAGGCTGTTGGGTACATATGGATTTTAAAAGGAAGACGGACAATGATGGTAAGTATAACCATTAAGAAAGCTCGATTTGTCGTTAAGATGTTTTCCGACAAGTTCAAGGAGTTGACTGCGATGAGACTTTCTCACTCGTAGCGATGCTAAGAGTCTGTTGGAATTATATTAGCAATTACTGCATTATTAGTGAAATCTTGCAGATAGGATGCCAAAAACCATTGTTTCCTCGACGATTTTTGAGGAAAGGTTGTATGTGATACAACCAGAAGGTTTTGTCAATCCTGAAAGATGCTAATAAGTATGCAAAGCTCCAGCAATCCTTCTAAGGACTGGAGTAAGCATCTCGGAGTTGGAAGGTATGATTTGATGAGATGATCAAAGTTTTTGGGTTTATACAAAGTTTATGAGAAACTTGTATTTCCAAAGAAGTGAGTGGGAGCACTATAGAATTTCCGATGAGTATATGTTGTTAACATATTGTTGATCGGAAATGATGTAGAATTTCTGGAAAGCATGCAGAGTTATTTGAAAAATGTTTTTCAATGGAAAACCTGGATTAGGCTGCTTGAGTATTGAGCATTAGGATCTATGAGGATAGATCAAAACTCTTAATAGTACTTTCAAATGAGCACATACCTTGACATGATCTTGAAGGTGTTCAAGATGGATCAGTCAAAGAAGGAGTTCTTGCCTGAGTTGTGAGGTATGAAGTTAAGACTTAAAGCTCGACCACGGTAGAATAGAGAGAAAGGACGAAGGTCGTCCCCTATGCTTAAGACATAGGATCTACAGTATGCTATGCTGTGTACCGCACCTGAAGTGTGCCTTGCCATGAGTCAGTCAAGGGGTACAAGAGTGATCCAAGAATGGATCACAGGACAGCGGTCAAAGTTATCCTTGGTAACTAGTGGACTAAGGAATTTTCTCGATTATGGAGGTGGTAAAAGAGTTCGTTGTAAAGGGTTACGCCGATGCAAGCTTTGACACTAATCCAGATTATTCTGAGTAGTAAACTGGATTCGTATAGTAGAACAGTTATTTGGAATAGCTCCAAATAGAGCGTGGTAGCTGCATCTAGGAGATGACATAGAGATTTGTAAAGCGCACACGGATCTGAAAGGTTCTGACCCGTTGACTATAACCTCTCTCACAAGCATAACATGATCAAAACCAGAACTCATTGAGTCTTAATCACATGATGATGTGAACTAGTTTAGTGACACTAGTAAACTCTTTGGATGTTGGTCACATGGCGATGTGACCTGTGAGTGTTGATCAAATGACGATGTGAACTAGATTATTGACTCTAGTGCAAGTGGGAGACTGTTGGAAATATGCCCTAGAGGCAATAATAAATTGATTATTATTATATTTCCTTGTTCATGATAATCGTTTATTATCCATGCTAGAATTGTATCGATAGGAAACTCAGATACATGTGTGGATACATAGACAACACCATGTCCCTAGTAAGCCTCTAGTTCACTAGCTCGTTGATCAATAGATGGTTACGGTTTCCTGACCATGGACATTGGATGTCGTTGATAACGGGATCACATCATTAGGAGAATGATGTGATGGACAAGACCCAATCCTAAGCATAGCACTAGATCATGTAGTTCGTATGCTAAAGCTTTTCTAATGTCAAGTATCATTTCCTTACACCATGAGATTGTGCAACTCCCGGATACCGTAGGAGTGCTTTGGGTGTGCCAAACGTCACAACGTAACTGGGTGACTATAAAGGTGCACTACGGGTATCTCCGAAAGTGTCTATTGGGTTGGCACGAATCGAGACTGGGATTTGTCACTCCGTGTGACGGAGAGGTATCTCTAGGCCCACTCGGTAGGACATCATCATAATGTGCACAATGTGATCAAGGAGTTGATCACGGGATGATGTGTTACGGAACGAGTAAAGAGACTTGCCGGTAACGAGATTGAACAAAGGTATCGGGATACCGACGATCGAATCTCGGGCAAGTATCGTACCGATAGACAAAGGGAATTGCATAAGGGATTGATTAAGTCCTTGACATCGTGGTTCATCCAATGAGATCATCGTGGAACATGTGGGAGCCAACATGGGTATCCAGATCCCGCTGTTGGTTATTGACCGGAGAACGTCTCGGTCATGTCTGCATGTCTCCCGAACCCGTAGGGTCTACACACTTAAGGTTTGGTGACGCTAGGGTTATAGAGATATTAGTATGCGGTAACCCGAAAGTTTTTCGGAGTCCCTGATGAGATCCTGGACATCACGAGGAGTTCCGGAATGGTCCGGAGGTAAAGATTTATATATGGGAAGTCCTGTTTTGGTCACCGGACAAGTTTCGGGGTCACCGGTATTGTACCGGGACCACCGGGAGGGTCCCGGGGGTCCACCAAGGGGGTCCACCTGCCCCGGGGGGCCACATGGGCTATAGGGGTGTGCGCCTTGGCCTATATGGGCGAAGGGAACCAGCCCCAAGAGGCCCATGCGCCAAGAGTCAAGGAAAAGGAAGAGTCCTAAAAGGGGAAGGCACCTCCGAGGTGCCTTGGGGAGGAGGGACTCCTCCCTGGCCGCACCCTTCCTTGGAGGAAGGGCCAAAGGCTGCGCACCCCCCCCCTCACCCTTGGCCCTATATATATGTGGGGGGTGGGAGGGCAGCCATACCAATGTTGTGGTGCAGCCCTCCCCTTCTCCCAAGTCCTTCTCCTCTCCCGTGGTGCTTGGCGAAGCCCTGCAGGATTGCCACGCTCCTCCACCACCACCACGCCGTTGTGCTGCTGCTGGATGGAGTCTTCCTCAACCTCTCCCTCTCTCCTTGCTGGATCAAGGCGTGGGAGACGTCACCGGGCTGTACGTGTGTTGAACGTGGAGGTGCCGTCCGTTCGGCACTTGGTCATCGGTGATTTGGATCACGACGAGTACGACACCATCAACCCCGTTCACTTGAAGGCTTCCGCATAGCGATCTACAAGGGTATGTAGATGCACTCTCCTTCCCCTCGTTGCTGGTCTCTCCATAGATAGATCTTGGTGACACATAGGAAAATTTTGAATTTCTGCTACGTTCCCCAACAGGAACTAGCATGTGTAGTTGTGGTTGTCGCATTAGCCATGTTCTATGCGCTGTTTGCAATGATGATTAGGGGTTTTGTTTGACAGTATTTCTAAAGCACATCTAGATGTGCTCTAAGTAATGCACATCTAGGTCCTATGCCATTGATGTTGCGCGAAGATTCGTGCAGATATTTTTCTTTGTCTTTTTTCTTTTCCTTTCTAGTTTGATTATTACTGGCTTTATCAATAAGAAGAGCTCAATGTGTTGCTTGCCAACTATCCTACCCCATTCATACCGGTACCGGTGCATAATCCCAAAACTCATTCCTTGTTTTTGTCCTGAAAAAGGAAACCAAACAAATAGCCAATAGGAGTCCTGCGCAACCTCGGGAATTTGGAGCGACTGGTTACAAATAATTGCGGTTGATCATATCACCGGTTAGATAATACGTCAACCCCCGCTTCAATTGGCAGTTCCTCTTCTCTGCATAGTGCGCTTAAGTGTCCACCATCTTCATCGTCCCCGCCAGGCCCCGCTACACACTGGCACACACTCTGGAGCCATGTCGAGCGATAGCGAGGACAACAGTTCGGCCAGCACTCAGGCGCCCGATGATAGATCAACATGGGAATCATCCCGCTCATCTTCCATGAGTCCGGCGTCGAGCCCACATCTCGATTATATCTGGTTCATGGAAGGGACGCTGCCTGCGGAGTCGTCAGACGACAACCAGATGGACGAGGAGCCGTCGGAGGACGAAGAAGAGGACGACGATGATGATGAGGAGGAATGGTCGAACAAGGAGGAGGACGATGACGACAGCAACGACGATGACGATGGTGGCAGCGATGAAAGGCAACAGTCAGCGGCAAGAAGCGTCCTCGCCAAGATGTTGTCACGGGGCCATCCAACAAGAACAACAAGAAAAAGAAGGACTAAATTAAGCAGACTATATATATCTCTATTTATCCTGTCAATCTCATCGCAGACGGTTAGTAATATGTATTCAACAGAGATCTTCTACATTATCGCCAACAAGTTGGTTTGTTGAACTGTGTACCATGATGAGCACACAATTCACAAAAAAAGACTGTATGGGCTGTCTATAATGATCGCACACAGTTTTGATTACCGACCTGTTTGCCGGGTATCACACACATCTTGTTACGGCGAATCATTTGTGTTCACCTCACTCATCGCAAACGGTTCATCAAAGTGAAATGTATGCCGTATATCGCACATACCTTGATCTGGCTGCCCATTTCTTTGTTCTGTCTCATCACAAACAGTTCGTACAGATCAACCGTATGCCCCTCATCACACACGCAACTATAGTCTGAACCTTGTTTGATGTATCATTCATCACAAACGTTATGCATCATTTCTAACGTTTTTCATACAACACCGTTTGCGATTATTGCATCGCACACAGTTTCTCGAAGGGTCTCTGATCGTAGTGTCGCGTTAGCAGCACCCAGTAGTAGTGTAAAGGTGTAAAATTTGAAGTTTTGGTCCTACCTATATATTCCTCCACCCATTGCACCAACTCTTAGATTGCAACCACAGCAAAGCATACACTTCTCATATCCATTCTTCTGAGAGAGAGAGATCCCCATCCTTATGTTGAGACCAAAGGGATTCCACTCCAACCATAGAACTTTGATCTCTATCCACCTCAATTGCTTTCGACCCAAATCCTCTCCTACTCCAAAGCCAAAATTTGTGAGAGAGTATTTGAGTGTTGAGGAGTGTATCTTTTGAAGCATAAGTGTAAGGAGTTCATCATCAACAACAACATCTATTACCTTTTGGCGGATGGTGCCCCCTAGATTAGTTAGGTGTGCTTTGGGAGCCTCCAATCTTGTGGAGTGAACCAAGAAATTTGTAAGGGCAAGGAGATCGCCTACTTCATGAAGATCTACCCTGAGTGAGACTAGTCCTTCAATGAAGTAAGCCATGGTGGAATAGGCAAGGCTGCTTCTCATGGACCCTTTGTGGGTGGAGCCCTCCGTGGACTCGCGCAACCGTTATCCTTGGGATTGAAGCCTCCATCAACGTGGACGCAAAATAGCACCACCTATTGGAACCACAGGTCAAATCTTTCGTGTCACCATAACGTTTGGATATGTCCACACCCTTCTCTATCTACTATCACTTGTAATGTCTTTACTTTTTATTCGTATGATTAGACTTGCATGTGTAGGGTGTTTGTAGACTTGCTAAAATCTACGAAGAACTAAAATTAGGAAAATGATAAGTTTTAATTTGGCAAGTAGTGTAATCACCCCCCTCTAGACCTACTTATGATCCTACACCTTCTTATCATGTCCCATAAACCCACAATGGAAACTTAAGTGTGGCACCCTTTCATACTTGATCTTGAACTTGACGCGCTTTGTTTCTCCTCTAACCGTGTATTCCAGAGTAACCTCTTTCTGCAGCCTCTGATTATATGGTAGTTTAACTCTAATTCTTAGGAATACACTGGTTTAATACCCAACTTCCGGGCATCCACCTCCAAAACCTCACCCAAGGGAGAAAAGAACACATAGGAAAATAGACAGCTCAGAAAAATAGCTCCCCTCCCCCCTCCTGTGGCGCCCTTGCGAGCGTCCGGGGGGGGGGGACCCTAGCGCCTCCTCCAACCCACCTCCCCGTGCCTCCCTCCGCTCACTGCCGCCTCGACGTACTGGCGGGTGAAGCCCGGCTAGTGCTGGCGGCAGCGGGGCCCTCTCCTTCCCCGTCTCGGTACGGCAGGCGCGGGCCTCCGGGTCGGGTGGCAGCGCAGCACCAGCAGCTGGCGGCGACGACGTGAGTTGTGGGCTGTGTCGTGAAGGGGCTGCAGCAGAGATGGTGCGCGGTGGGCTTCGGTGGCGGCGGCCAGCCAGATCTGGGCCTAGTCAGCGAGAGGGCTGAGGACGGCGCGGGTTGCGGGCGTCCGCCGCTGCCGTGGCCTCGGCTGGTGGTGGTGGAGATGCAGCGGCGGTGGCAGGTGGGCGTGCTGGTCGAGATCCTGGCGTCCCGCCAGCTGGACGACGGCGGCAGGGCAGATGGGCTCCCCAGTGAGTATTCTTGGCGTTCGGCGGTGGTCCTTGGGGTTTCCCTTGCTGGTGGCCGGTTCCGCGTCGATGGCCTTGCGCTGTTCTGCACCGACCGATGTGGTGGGGCGGCACAGGAGTGTGTCCGGTGGGGAGGCTGGCTGGAGGGATGGGTAACGCCGCCGTGCTCGGGCCCCCGTCACTAGCACAGGGGTGCTCCGATCTGGATGCGTCCACTCCCCCACCTCCCCCTTTCCCTTGCCGCGTGCTGGCTGTCGCAGCTCCAGCGATGTTGAAGGCAGGACGCATGCTATGGTTCGTCAGTCGATGGTGCTCCTTTGGTGCAAAGTTGATCTCTTTGGATGGTCTTGGGGGTGCCTGGATGTTGGGCGGCGGCGGGAGGCGTGGTGATTGGGGACGGAACCTGCATCTCAGGTGCGGGCGGGCAGCCATGGTTTTGCGGGGACGTGGCTTCGGGGTGGTTGGCGGAGCAGGGTTGTGTCGGCGGGGTGTGAGCACCGGGGTTCATCGCTTGCCCAGTCCTTTCTGGCCGAAAGTGGCGGTGTCCGTGGATGTCATATTCTTCTTGAAGGCTCCGTCGCGGTGTTCCCACCCCCCTGCGTCACTCCGGGTGAAAACTTGAACCGTGGATCGGACGGTGGCGGCTATCCGTGGTCGTACCCTTCTGGGAGGCACCATCTTGGAGTCCTTGCTTCGTCATTGTCCACTCACCTCCTCGGTGGCTCCAAGTAGTTCTTCGTAGCTCATATTTATTTGCTTGGTTGTGTCCGAGTGGTGTGATGGTGCTTGGCACCTTTGTATCTAGTCTTGGGTGTGTTTGTTGTGTGTCATGGTGGCATGTGCTTGTTCAGATGTATGTGGTGTTGGATGCTTTATATAATATAAAGCGGGGGGAAATCCTTTTTGGGTAAAACCTCACCCAAGGAACATGGCAGTAGCCCGCGGGGACATCATAAATGTGGCCAGGAGGGACTCCTTCCAGGACTCCGATTTGCCTCCATCGGAAGGGTGTGGCCACTAGTGCAGAACCGGGCAATAGCACCGGTTCGTAAGGCCCTTTAGTGCCGGTTTGGTAACCGGCGCTAAAATGTAGGCACTAAAGGCCCCCCTTTAGTACCGGTTCAGCACAAACCGGTGCTAAAGGGCAACCACGTGGCACGAGCCAGCTTCGGGGGCAGGGAGCCCTTTAGTACCGGTTGGTGTCACCAACCGGTATTAAAATGTTGGGGGGGTTTGGGTTTATGATTTCTTTTTCATTTAATTTTGTGTTTTCCATTTAATTCTTTTTCGTTTGCTGGTATTTTACAATACTACATATTGTACACATTATGCATATATATAAATAGAATTTCTAGTAGAACCAATCATAATATATATATATATATCATCGAATGTCTCACAACCACCATTAATTAATTCACACATATATAGACACATGTATATATATATATACAATTTCTCCTAATTGGTGCCTTCGGAGCCAGTGGCATTAGCCTAGCTAATTGGTGCCTTCGGAGCACGATAACAATTGGAAGTGGTTCATGGGGGCGGTAGCGGGTAATAGTATTCCCCTTTGGGATCTATGACCTGGTCGAGCAAAAATCCCGCTATTTCCTCTTGAATTGCTTCTATGCGGTCCTATGCTAGGAGCTTGTCCCGCACCTCTTTGAACTGTTAAGAAGGAGATCAATATGCATGTGTATTAGTTGTGTGACTAGATATCGATAATGGTGTAAAAATTGTGAATAGTGTTCTGACAATCAATATCATACCCACTCCTGTCTTTGAGATTTGCTCCTTTCGGACGCCATCATGCGAATGTTCTCGCAAACGTAGTATGCACATAGATCATTCCCCGGCGCTTGCTTCAGGGCCTTTACGAGAATGGAATTTTGATCAGATAATAATTAATCAAGCATGATAATTAAAGAGATGGCAGCTAGCTAGTACTACTTAATTACTTACCTTGGGTCGATACCATTTCAGACTTTGTTTCCATGGGCCTGGAGTGGCCCTGATGAACTTTGCCCAAGCCCTGCCCGCCGACAAAGAAAATGAATAAATGGGTTATTAAATAGTTGTTATTAGGAAATGACGAACTAATTAAATAGGCCGAGATATAGTTAATAATGATTGAAATTACCTGTTGACTATCCCGTTCACGATGCTGTAGTCACTTGCTTTCTTAAGTAGCGAGTCTAGTACTTCAACTGTTCCTTCATCAACTTTAATGATTAACAAGATCCAGTGAAATCTGCATGCACACACGTTTGCATGTCTTAATTAAGCGGGCATATGTAAGCAAAAACATGTAGCTATAGCTAGTAGGGAAAAATAGAATTTGTAGTACAAGACAGTGTGACTCACTGGAAGTTGTAAGGAAGTAGTATATCGTCATTGTATTTGAGTTCCTTGAAGAACTGTAGCATGCTTTCCTCTACACATTTTGCGTGATATGGATCTATTTTCCATGTGTATTCATTAATGGTATTTGGGTCAATGAACCCAATGCCATAGCGTCCACCTTTTTTCATTTCATAAATCTTCATCCTGCATAATACCACAGAAAAGAATATAGTGAGGATAATTACAGGTAATGATTGATCAAAATGATCAGCTAGCTTGAGACTTAAATTACAGAAAGAAATCACTTACAGACAATAGCAACTGACGATAGATTTGTCGAGTGCGTCTTTATTGTAGAGCTAAAAAAGTTCTGAATACTCAACGGTCACAGCTTTCTTATGGTAGTAATGCTCCTCGTTGACATTCACCATGAGGGACTCTCGATTGGAAATCTTGGTAAAGTCCATGTACCATTGATGCAATTCATACATTCTCGTTGGGAGCTTATTGACCTCCTATGGCTCGACCAAAGGTTGGCCCCGGGCATATTTCCGTTTTATTTCCTCCTCTCTAGTCGGAGACATGGGCTCGATATCGAGGAGTTGTCCAACAGTGATCCCGATCGATTCAGCCTGCGCAATATGCTCCTCGGTTATTACCACATCGCCCACCCCGGGAACGTTAACGGTTCACCCACAATAATATTGGGCGTGCCTGCTCTCATGTGTTGTTGGCACAACAAGCGGGGGGATTGATTGCGCCGCCTCTTCTCCCAGCTGGGGAACGGTTTTACCGCTCCTTTTGCCAGCTGATTTGCTCGAGCTCGAGCTTGCCTCTTTCTGTAGACGTGCTCGACTTAACTTCCTGAGGTGGCGCTCATAGTCTGTGTCAATAGGCTTGGGAGCTGGTGATCTAGCCATACGAATGAAGTGGTCAATCTTTTCCACATGAACTTTCTCCCTTGGCAGCGGTGGCGGTTTTGATGCAAAATGGGCTTCCACCTCGGCCTTCGATATGGCTACGTTTTCCTCCTCGGACTTGTCGTAAGGCCTCTGCGGAAGAGGCGCGAGGCTTCTTGGACCATATTGAAATCGCTTGCCTCCGCCTGTACCTGTAGTACTACCTCGACTTGTACCTCTACGCACCATAGCTGAGGCGGCTCTCTTCCGTGATTGCTGAGGCAGCGAAGACGGCTGACGTGGCTGAGTTGGAGGAGGAGGAGTGGCCTGAAGTTGTGCCGGACTTGTAGGAGGAGTGGCCTGAAGCTGTGCCAGACTTGGAGGAGGAGTGCCCTGACGCTTTGCCGGACTTGGAGGAGGAGTGGCCTGAAGCTGTGCCGGACTTGGAGGAGGAGTGGCCTGACGCGTTGGTGGAGATGGAGGAGCGGGAGTCTGCTGACTCGGTGGCGGAATGCGACGAGGAGTCGGATGACGCGGTGTCGGTGGCCTTCGAAAGATGATGCAATCCTTTCTCCATAGGATGATACGATGGTTGGCCTCTCCTAGTGTGTGCTCATCGTCACCTCCAGGAATGTCAAGCTCTAGCCCCGAATATTGGTCCACCACCTCATCAACCAAGACACGAGCATAGCCCGCTGGAATCGGGTTGCAATGGAAGGTTGCCTCGGGGGGATTTGTAAAAGCAAGGGTGTCCGCCACCTTCATGGATATGTTCTTCATTTTGAAGTGTAGCTCGCCGTTAGTGTTCTCCATGATGTCATCCACTGGGTAGCTATCCAGCAATGCGTCGCCCGGGGCGGAACCCACGCTGCTTCTCGGCATGGATGGGACGGTGCTATCCATTGGTGGATCATCCGCTAGCTGCTGAGACCCCCTTTGCTGGCTAAGTGAGTAGATCTGCTCCTGCTGCCGCTGGAATTTGATTGCCAAATCCGCGTGCGCTGATTCTAGGCCTTGAAGGCGTTCATAGTCTAGCTTCCTCTGCTCCTCCTCCATCTTCCTCTTCTTCTCCTCCGCAATCTTCTTTCTCGCACGGGTTCTGTAGTCGGCGTTCCAATCCGAAAACTGAAGGAAATATGCCCTAGAGGCAATAATAAAGTTATTATTTATTTCCTTATAATCATGATAAATGTTTATTATTCATGCTAGAATTGTATTAACCGGAAACATAATACATGTGTGAATACATAGACAAACAAAGTGTCACTAGTATGCCTCTACTTGACTAGCTCGTTAATCAAAGATGGTTATGTTTCCTAACCATGAACAATGAGTTGTTATTTGATTAACGGGATCACATCATTGAGAGAATGATCTGATTGACATGACCCATTCCATTAGCTTAGCACCCGATCGTTTAGTATGTTGCTATTGCTTTCTTCATGACTTATACATGTTCCTATAACTATGAGATTATGCAACTCCCATTTACCGGAGGAACACTTTGGGTACTACCAAACGTCACAACGTAACTGGGTGATTATAAAGGAGTACTACAGGTGTCTCCAAAGGTACATGTTGGGTTGGCGTATTTCGAGATTAGGTTTTGTCACTCCGATTGTCGGAGAGGTATCTCTGGGCCCTCTCAGTAATGCACATCACTTAAGCCTTGCAAGCATTGCAACTAAATGAGTTAGTTGCGGGATGATGTATTACAGAACGAGTAAAGAGACTTGCCGGCAACGAGATTGAACTAGGTATTGGAATACCGACGATCGAATCTCGGGCAAGTAACATACCGATGACAAAGGGAACGACATATGTTGTTATGCAGTCTGACCGATAAAGATCTTCGTAGAATATGTAGGAGCCAATATGGGCATCCAGGTCCCGCTATTGGTTATTGACCGGAGACGTGTCTTGGTCATGTCTACATTGTTCTCGAACCCGTAGGGTCCGCACGCTTAAGGTTACGATGACAGTTATATTATGAGTTTATGCATTTTGATGTACCGAAGGTTGTTCGGAGTCCCGGATGTGATCACGGACATGACGAGGAGTCTCGAAATGGTCGAGACATAAAGATTGATATATTGGAAGCCTATGTTTGGATATCGGAAGTGTTCCGGGTGAAATCAGGATTTTACCGGAGTACCGGGAGGTTACTGGAACCCCCCGGGAGCTATATGGGCCTTAGTGGGCTTTAGTGGAAAAGAGAAGGGGCAGCCCAAGATGGGCCGCGCGCCTCCCCCCTCCCCTAGTCCTATTAGGACAAGGAGAGGTGGCCGACCCCCCCTCTCTCTTTTCCCCCTCCGCAAATCCTATTCCAACTAGGATCGGGGGAGGGGGGGAATCCTACTCCCAGAGGGAGTAGGACTCTCCTGGCGCGCCCTCCTTGGCTGGCCAGCCTCCCCCCCCTTAGTCCTTTATATACGGAGGCAGGGGCACCCCAGAGACACACAAGTTGATCCACGTGATCTATTCCTTAGCCGTGTGCGGTGCCCCCAGCCACCATAGTCCTCGATAATACTGTAGCGGAGTTTAGGCGAAGCCCTGCTGCTGTAGTGCATCAAGATCGTCACCACGCCGTCGTGCTGACGGAACTCTTCCCCGACACTTTGCTGGATCGGAGTCCGGGGATCGTCATCGAACTGAACGTGTGCTAGAACTCGGAGGTGTCGTAGTTTCGGTGCTTGATCGGTCGGATCGTGAAGACGTACGACTACATCAACCAAATGCTTCCGTTGTCGATCTACTAGGTATGTAGATCATACTCCCCCTCTCGTTGCTATGCATCACCATGATCTTGCGTGTGCGTAGGAAAATTTTTGAAATTACTACGAAACCCTACAAAAACCCCTCATACCACGGAATATCACCCATGCCTCGTGTTCTTCCCGGGTGTTCAGGATTTCCCAGGGCACGCGTAGGCTCGTCGTTCTCTCTGTTGGGCTCGAACAACCCGGATCGAGCCTCTTCTATTGCAACAAGTAGCTTATCTTCGGCTCCGTCCAGACATGCCTTCTTGGAAACTTTGCCTGTCTTCAGGTCCAACTCCCCCCCATGCGCATAGAACCAAGTCCTGCACCTGGGGGGCCAGCTCAATGTTTCTGGAGTGACACCTGCATCCAGCATCTCTTTCTTGGACTTATCCCACTTAGGCATTCCCACCGCATAGCCACCTGGCCCCAACTTATGGAACTTATCCTTTTTTGCGGCATTGGCCTTGTTTATTCTCGACCGTTCCTTAGATAATTCCGAATCCTTGTATTTCACGAATTCGTCCCAATGAGCACTTTGGTTCTCTAGTGTTCCCTCGAATACTGGAGTCTTCCTTCCTTCGTTGACATACTTGGCCCATTCACGAATCGTGTGGTTCTTGAATGCAACCACCATCTTCCTAAGAGCAGCGTCCTTGACTTTCTCCACATCTGCTTTTGTGAAATGATCTGGTAGGGTGAAATGTTCCATGAGCGTTTCCCAAAGAAAATGTTTTTGTCTGTCGTCGACAAATGTAACTCCTGGACGTGGCTTTGCTGGCTCTCTCCATTCTTGAAGGGAGATCGGGAGTTGGTCCTTCACAAGAACTCCGCACTGACGAACGAACTTGTCCGCAATCTTCTTAGGCGCGAATGGTTCGCCATTAGGTCTGACTGCCTCGATATTGTACTTTACGCCCTCCTTCAACTTTTTGTTCGGGCCTCGTTTCGTCCTGTTGCCTAAAGATTTGCTCGATCCGGATGGCTGAAAGAAGAAAGATCGATTCGTTAATATATCTTCAAGTCATTTAAAACATGTGATGATCACCAGATGCCTGCTTATATAAATATATATACCTCGCCGGTCTTTGTTGTTTCAAGATCAACATTTTCATAGTCATAGTTCATGACTTCATGACTTCATCAATTCGGTCGTCGCGATCGAATATCATATCACCCTCCCCGGTGTTGTTTAGATATTCAGAGCCGTCATAATCTTCTTCATTCTGATCATCATCTGGCCCGCGAGGATTGCGTATGATATTGAACAGGTCCTCTTCTCCCTCTCTGCCGGTATTGTCCGCCATAGGTTTTGTTTAACTAATCGAAAAGAAATATATTCAAATTACAATGCATGTATGCAATCAATTAATAAGGAAAACTGAATCAAACATAGTACATAATAAGCATCATCGAATATAATCTCGAATACGTCGTCTCGAATAATAGATATAATCTCGAATACATCGTCTCGAATAATAGATATAATCTCGAATACATCGTCTCAAATAATAGATATAATCTCGAATACATCGTCTCGAATAATATATAATCTCGAATACATCGTCTCGGATATTATATATCGAGTACATCACTGGCTAGGTAGCTAATAAAGATCGAATACTACAGAAGAATCTAGGACGCTCGCGGTTCCTGTGGCGCGGGCAGTGGACACCCAAAGAGAAGGAACCCTCACAGGATCATAGCTGAAGTGAGATTCCTGAATAAACTACCAGGTATTGGAGAACCTGCCGCCCTCTAACGCAACCATGTAGCGATGGACGTGCTCGTCCTCCTCCCTGACACGGCGACGTACCACCTCCGGCGGGGCCGGCTCCCTCCGCACCGAAACTGGCCCACGCGAACGCCACCAAACGAGATCAGGGTCGACGACGGGACCCGGGGCCGGGTTCCTCATCAAGCGGCGCGCCCCTCCAGGCAGCACCTCCCAGTGCCAGCCCGGCTGAGCCCAGTCCCGGACATGGGTCATCCGGACGTCGTCGCGGACGGGTCGACGGCGAGGATGCGGGACGGGCATCATCGAGAACAAATACTAGCTATATGCCCGCAAAAAGTAACATTTTTTAATGATTGGATTTTGATAACTAAAATTTCTAACATTTCTATATAACTAACATTCCTATAACATTTCTAACAATGCTATATAACTAACATTTCTATAACATTTCTAATATTTCTATAACTGAAAAAAAGAAAAAAGAATTATAACATTTCTATATATATAACTAACATTTGTATAACATTTCTAATATTTCTATAACTAAAAAAAAGAAAAATTTCTAACTTTTTTATAACTATTTCTATAACTAAAAAACAGAAAAATTTATAACAATTCTAACTATTTTATAACTATTTCTATAACTAAAAAACAGAAAAATTTCTAACAATACTAACATTTCTATAACATTTCTAACAATGCTATATAACTAACTATTTCTATAACTAAAAAAAGAAAAATTTCTAACATTTTTATAACTAAAAAACTAAAAAAATGTATGTGTGTGTGCTCACCGGCGAGGCGAGAGGCGACGGGGGGCGGCGACGGGCGCGGCGATGACGGGGATGGCGATGACGGGGACAGGGACGGGGCGGCGACGACGGGGACGGGCCGGGGCGGCGACGACGGGGACGGGGCGGCGATGACGGGGACGGGGACGAGGCGGGACGGGCCGGGACGGCGCGGCGGTGACGACGGGGACGACGAGGACGGGGACGACGGGGCGGCGACGACGGGGACGGGGCGGTGACGAGGGATATGGAGACGGGGGCGGTGGGCGACGGGGCAATTGAGAAGAAGCCGATGAGAAACTGAAATTTTTGAAGTGTTTAGTTATATAGGATGGACCTTTAGTACCGGTTGGAGCCACCAACCGGTAATAAAGGCCTATTTTGGCCAGGCCAAGCAGCGGGAACCGCACCCTTTAGTACCGGGTGGTGGCTCCAACCGGTACTAAAGACCCCCCCCCTTTAGTACCGGTTTGAGCCACCACCCGGTACTAAAGGGGGTGCGCTGGCGCAGGTGCGGTGCGAAATGTTTAGTCCCACCTCGCTAGCCGAGGGGCGTCCGCACTGGTTTATAAGCCCTAGTGCGGTAGCTCCCTCGAGCTCCTCTCCAAAGCAGGCCTACTGGGCCTAAATGTTCTGTGCTGCCCTGTGGACCTACTGGGCCATTGCGGGCCTGCATCCTGGCCCAACAACAGGTTGGGTTTCTAGTCGTATGCAGGCCGCTGTGGCGCAGTAGGTGGGCTTTTTTTGTTTTTTTTTGCTTTATTTATTTTTGTTTGAGTTGTTTTTTTGCTGTATTTAGTGTTTAGTTATATAGGATGGACCTTTAGTACCGGTTGGAGCCACCAACCGGTAATAAAGGCCTGTTTTGGCCAGGCCAAGTGGCGGGAACTGCACCCTTTAGTATCGGGTGGTGGCTCCAACCGGTACTAAAGACCCCCCCTTTAGTACCGGTTTTAGCCACCACCCGGTACTAAAGGGGGTGCACTGGCGCAGGTGCGGTGCGAAATGTTTAGTCCCACCTTGCTAGCCGAGGGGCATCCGCACTGGTTTATAAGCCCCAGTGCGGTAGCTCCCTCGAGCTCCTCTCCAAAGCAGGCCTACTGGGCCTAAATGTTCGGTGCTGCCCTGTGGACCTACTGGGCCATTGCGGGCCTGCATCCTGGCCCAACAACAGGTTGGGTTTCTAGTCGTATGCAGGCCGTTGTGGCGCAGTAGGTGGGCTTTTTTTCTTATTTTTTTGCTTTATTTATTTTTGTTTGAGTTGTTGTTTTTGCTGTATTTAGAGTTTCTTTGTGAATATTTTTGCTTTAGGTACAAAAAATTACAAACTTTCTGTTAGTACCGGTAGTTTACAAATTTGAATAGTTTAAATTTTGATTTATTTGAAATTTGTGTGAATCACTAGTTTGTGAATAACTTAACTTTGAGAATAGATTTTTCAGTGATTCTTTTTTCTTATGTTTAATATTAGTGTGTTTTATCATTATATTCAATTTGGTAATGCTTAGGCCATATAAAAAATGAAATTCCTTTTGTAACGGATGAGTTTTCGTCCCAAACCCTCATACTTCAAAAGAGATTGTCTATTTAGTACACGAAGTGCATCCAGTTTTTGCGGTAACCCTCTCTACTTTTTTGCACATGCTATGTGGGTGAAATTATGATACCATGCCAACTTTCAACCTTTTCTGAGTTCATTTGAAATGCTTTTCAATTTCAGGCTCATTTAGCGTTTCAAATGCTAACACATAACTACCCTAACTATTACAGAGATTCCCTCCTGGGTGTGAAACACAGAAGAAAGTGATGATAGTGAAGCCGATCACATCCCAAATCTTTGGGTGTGAAACTTTTTCTTCGCATGTGTCCCTTTGCGCCGTAACCATGGAAAATCTTCATCATTTAACGGGATGCTCGGGTCAATATTCACTGTGAATGGAGCAATTTCATCAAACTTTTCATAATCTTCTGACATGTCTGTCTTGTCATCCACTCCCACGATGTTTCTCTTCCCAGAAAGAACTATGTGCCGCTTTGGCTCATCGTACGATGCATTCGCTTCCTTATCTTTTCTTTTTCTTGGCTTGGTAGACACGTCCTTCACATAGAAAACCTGTGCCACATCATTGGCTAGGACGAACGGTTCGTCTGCATACGCAAGATTGTTGAGATCCACTGTTGTCATTCCGTACTGCGGGTCTTCCGTTACCCCGCCTTGTGTCATATTGACCCATTTGCACCGAAACAAAGGGACCATCAAACCACGTCGATAGTCAAGTTCCCATATGTCCTGTATATAACCATAATATGTTTCCTTTCCTGTCTTGGTTTCTGCATCAAAGCGGACACCACTGCTTTGGTTGGTGCTCTTCTTATCTTGGGTGATCATGTAAGATGTATTACCATTTATCTCGTACCCTTTGAAAGTCATTATATTCGAAGATGGTAACTGGGACAGCAAGTACATGTCATCTTCAATAGAGGTGTCATGCATGGTACGTGTCTGCAACCAGCTGGCGAAACTCCTGGTTTGTTCACGTGTAATCCAGTCATCAGACCGCTCCGGGTGTTTGGAGCGTAGCAAATTCTTGTGTTCATCCATATATGGAGCCACCAAGGCGGAATTCTGTAGAACTGTGTAGTATGCTTCAGTGAGAGAATGTCTGTCCATACATATTATTTGTTCCCCTCCTAGCATGCCTTTTCCATCCAGTCTGCCCTTATGCCGCGATTCAGGAACACCAATCGGCTTAAGGTCAGGAATAAAGTCAATACAAAACTCAATGACCTCCTCATTTTCATGGCCCTTGGAGATGCTTCCTTCTGGCCTAGCACGGTTATGAACATATTTCTTTAAGACTCCCATGAACCTCTCAAAGGGGAACATATTGTGTAGAAATACAGGACCCAAAACGTTAATCTCTTCGCATAGGTGAACTAGGATGTGTGTCATGATGTTGAAGAAGGATGGTGGGAACACCAACTCGAAACTGACAAGACATTGCACCAAGTCATTCTCTAACCTTGGTATGATTTCTGGATCGATTACCTTCTGAGAGATTGCATTGAGAAATGCACATAGCTTCACAATGGCTAATCAAACGTTTTCCGGTAGAAGCCTCCTCAATGCAACCGGAAGCAGTTGCGTCATAATCACGTGGCAGTCATGAGACTTTAGGTTCTGGAACTTTTTCTCTGCCATGTTTATTATTCCCTTTATATTCGACTAGAAGCCAGACGGTACCTTAATACTAAGCAGGCATTCAAAGAAGATTTCCTTCTCTTCTTTGGTAAGAGCATAGCTTGCATGACCCTGATGTATGCCGTCTTTTCCGTGCATACATTGCTGGTCCTCCCGTGCCTCAGGTGTATCTTTTGTCTTCCCATACACACCCAAGAAGCCAAGCAGGGTCACACAAAGATTCTTCATCACGTGCATCACGTCGATTGCGGATCGGACCTCTAGGTCTTTCCAATAGGGCAGGTCCCAAAATATAGATTTCTTCTTCCACATGGGTGCGCGTCCGTCAGCGTCATTCGGAACAGGTTGTCCACCAGGACCCTTTCCAAAGAGCACCTTCAAATCCTTGACCATATCATGTACATCAGCACCAGTACGGTGGCGAGGCTTCGTCCGATGATCCGCCTCCCCTTTGAAATTCTTGCCTTCCTTTCTTACGGGATGCCTGCTCGGAAGAAATCGACGATGTCCCAGATACACATTCTTCTTACAATTAGCCAAATATATACTGTCGGTATCGTCCAAACAGTGTGTGCATGCGCGGTATCCCTTGTTTGTCTGTCCTGAAAGGTTACTAAGAGCAGGCCAATCATTGATGGTCATGAACAGCAACGCCTTTAGGTCAAATTCTTCCCCCATGTGCTCGTCCCACCTACGTACACCTATTCCATTACACAGTTGTAAGAGTTCTTCAACTAATGGCCTTAGATACACATCAATGACGTTGCCGGGTTGCTTAGGGCCTTGGATGAGCACTAGCATCATAATGAACTTCCGCTTCATGCACAACCAAGGAGGAAGGTTATACAAACATAGAGTCACAGGCCAGGTGCTATGGTTGCTGCTCTGCTCCCCAAAACGATTAATGCCATCTGCGCTTAGACCAAACCATACGTTCCTTGCGTCATCTGCAAACTCCTTCCCGTACTTTCTTTCGATTTTCCTCCACTGCGACCCGTCAGCGGGTACTCTCAACTTTCCGTCTTTCTTACGGTCTTTTCTGTGCCATCGCATCACCTTGGCATGCTATTTGTTTTGGAACAAACGTTTCAACCGTGGTATTATAGGAGCATACGACATCACCTTGGCAGGAATCTTCTTCCTGGGGCGCTCGCCCTCGACATCACCAGGGTCATCGCGGCTGATCTTATAGCGCAATGCACTGCATACCGGGCAAGCGTTCAAATCCTCATACTCACCGCGTAGAGGATGCAATCATTAGGGCATGCATGTATCTTCTTCACCTCTAACCCTAGAGGGCAGACAGCCTTCTTTGCTTGGTACGTACTCTCGGGCAATTCGTTGTCCTTTGGAAGCATATCCTTTATCATTACCAGCAACTTTCCAAATCCCTTGTCAGATACACCATTCTCTGCCTTCCATTGCAGCAATTCCAGTGTGGTGCCCAGCTTTTTCTTGTCACCTTCGCAATTCGGGTACAACATTTTTTTGTGATCCTCTAACATGCGCTGCAACTTCTTCTTCTCCAAATCACTTGCGCAATTTCTCTTTGCATCGGCAATGGCCCGACCTAGATCATCAACGAGCTCATCTGATGCCTCTTCTTCAGCTTCTTCCCGCATTGCCGGCTCAGCTTCTTCCCGCATTACCGGCTCAGCTTCTTCCCTCGTTGTTGTATCATCGTATTCAGGGAACCCATGGCCAGGATAACTGTCGGCGTCCTCTTCTTCTTCATTGTCTTCCATCATAACCCTTCTTTCTCCATGCTTGGTCCAAACATTATAGTGGGGCATGAAACCGGACTCAAACAGGTGGACGTGAATGGTTCTTGACGTAGAGTAATTGTGACCATTCTTACAGCCAGCACATGGACAATGCATAAAACCATTCGCTCGCTTGTTTGCCTCAGCCGCAAGCAGAAAAGTACACACGCCATTAATGAACTCGGGAGAGCATCGGTCATCATACATCCATTGCCGGCTCATCTTCAATACACAGCACCGAAAACATCAAATTAATACAATACATAAAGTTCTTACATAAAGAGCATACAACACTTCAATGCAACAAACATATAACTCTCTAGCTAAAGAATTTAAATGCAACAAAAAATGCGATCAAGATCGCAACTAAGGTAATAATTGATCCAACAGCATAATGATACCAAGCCTCACTATGAATGGCATATTTTCTAATCTTTCTAATCTTCAAGTGCATTTTCTCCATCTTAATCTTGTGATCATCGACGACATCGGCAACATGCAACTCCAATTCCATCTTCTCCCCCTCAATTCTTTTCAAGTTTTCCTTCAAATCCTCATTTTCTCTTTCAACTAAATTTAACCTCTCGACAATAGGGTCGGTTGGAATTTCGGGTTCAACTACCTCCTACATACAAATATTTATGTCAACTTCATGGGCATAATTTGTCATAAACACGAAATGCAATGAATAGTTTTAAAAGAGAATATACCACATCCGAATCATAACCCGGACGAGAGCCGACGGAGACGGATATCAAAACCATGGCACTATGCATAACAAACAATGTATGGGTAAGATAATTATACGAGTAACTATATATCCAAATCACACAAACATCATTTTTTATATAAAACTTCATGAACAAGAGGCTCACCACAAGGTGGTGCCGGCGACGGGACGTTGCGAGCGATCGACGGTGGTTACGATGGAGATTTAGAAGGTACTAAGTAAACCACACCTACATATGCAAAACTAAGTGTTATTTTTGACCTCAAATTGCATATAAATCAAATACTAGCAAATATATATAATTCCTCCCAAATTACTAAACTCAAAAATCAATCACTATATAAAGCATTGCACGAGCTAATCTAGTAATGAGAGATGAAAGGAAAGAATTGCTAACCTTTGTGATCATTTGAATGGATGGGGGCCTTCAAATCTTGGGCAAAATGTGTGATGAGCTTGAGAGGAAGAGGGAAAAGAACAAAGAGGAGAGGGGAAAGGGGAAGAACAGAGCGAGCTCGGGTGGACGAAGGGTCTATGTAGGACGACCTTTAGTACCGGTTCGTGATACGATCCGGTACTAAAGGTGCTGGAGGGGCCCCGGACTGACAACATCCTGCTACCACTCACTTTAGTACCGGTTCGTGGCACGAACCGGTGCTAAAGGTTCGCCCTGAACCGGTACTAATAATAGCGGTCCGGCTAGCCGTTGGAACCGGCACTAATGTATACATTAGTGCCGGCTCAAATTCAAACCAACACTAATGTGCTTCACGTTTGACCATTTTTCTACTAGTGTGCGTTGGCGGCACAGAATCTCCCATCGCCAAAGACGCCCTAACCCTAGATGAAACAAACACAATTGGCCTGCTCACTTGCTTAGTCTTGTCAAATCTCAAATACCTTGTATTCTACGCTACACAAAAAAGGAATTTTTTTTGTAAATCTGGTGTGTAAATGGTGCACCTCCAAATCTTGTCAGAATTTCTCATTTTTTTACATAGCCCAAAATACAAAAAACAAACGATTTGAAAATGTGCACAATATTTTTTTGAACTTGAAAATTTGCACAATTGTAGGATACAGTATTGGCTACATCTAGATTTATTTTTAGATTTTTTAAAACTTTAAAATACATTTGATTTTTAAAAACAATTAAAGGGCTGCATGTAGCCTGTACAAAAATGCCTTTTTTAGTGAGCCCCATGCTATTGTGCGGTGGGGAGCTGAATATTTCTAACCAATGGATGTGGAAGACATTTTAAAGATCTGTACATCTCCAAGGCAAAGAGAGGATTTTATAGCATGGCAAGCTGCGCGGACAGACGTATTTACTGTTCGAAGTGCCTATCGTCTCGCAGTTTGGAGGTGGTGCTTCTAGTTCCAATCCGGATGGATTGAGGAGGTTGTGGGATTTGATTTGGCAAGCAAAGGTTCCACAAGAAAAATGAAAATTCGCGCATGGAAGGCATGCTCGACAGCACTGGCAACAACGAAAGTAAAATCAGATCATCATTTGCAAACGAGGGCGTCGTGTCCCACGTGTGGCGTGCATACTGAATCATCGTTTCATACTCTAGTTACTTGTGATCATGCAACTCGGCTATGGGATTGTATGCGTCTGGTCTGGCCACTTCTGGCTAGGGAGTCGTTGCGGGGTATTGGATAGGAGGGATGGACTAACGAGCAGCTTGGCTCGTTAAGCTCGTACCTGTTAAGCTCGTGCTCGTTAAGGCTCGGCTCGTTAAGCTCGTTAAGATTAACGAGTAGAAAACCCTGCTCGGCTCGGCTCGTTTGAAACTCGTTAAGCTTGTAAGCGCTTGTTAACAGATTATAATGTGTTCTGATATGCAGGATGAATGTGTATGTGTGGTTTTTAAGATGAAATATGGTGACTACCAGAAGAAATGCACTAATTTGTTGCCTCATATGTCGATTAGATTAAATTGATGGGCTGAGGTGCTACAAAAAGTTTGTCACGTAAAATGAAAATATGTGTTATGTTGTTACTAACGAGCTTAATGAGTTACTAATGAAACTTGTTAACTCGTTCGTTAAGCTCATTAAGCTTAATGAGCTGAAATCAGTGATTGGCTCAGTTCATTAAAAAACGAGCTCCGAGCTTAACAAGCTGAACTATCGAGTGCTTATTAAGCTCGCGAGCTACGAGCTTTTGGTCCAGCCCTAGGACTGGCTTCTTTATGTCCTCGATGGATGCCAGCAAAATGTAGGCAACATGGTACTTCTTATTTGGCGTATATGGCAACTAAGGAATGATGCTATGCATGGAAAGTAAGTCCCTCCCGTTACTACTTCGGTGGAATTCCTACGAAGCTAGTTGCAGTCTCTTGTTCATCCTTGTAGCTTTTCAACGAAGGAGATGCTGAATGGAAAAATACCCCTGGTCGTTGAAGTTGAGATGTCGAGACTTGTGTCCATTGATACCCCTCTTACATTTTTTTTGGAAATGGAGGTAAACCCCCGGTCTCTGCATCATGATGATGCATGCAGCCCTTTTATTAAAAATTCAGAAAGTATCTTTAAAAGGTCGCAAACGGAGCAAAATCGAAGCATATAAATCTGAAAAAATAGAAATGGCCTAACAACAACCGATACGGTGAAAATAAGGACAAGCTCTCTAGCCGTCTATCCTGTTATGCGAACACCATCCGAACCAGTTGAATATAGCCCGAGCCACCATCTCCCATTGGTTGCACCCAGTAACCAAAGGCTCCCTGGAGTCCATAGGAGTGAGTAAGGACCACGTACGGATCCAAGCTGTAGCTCTGAAGATAACCTGCAAAAAAGTTAAGTTGTGTTGTCTGTTAAAAATCATATCATTTCTGCAGTTCCATATAGCCCATAGTAACGCATATATTCCAATCCGAATACAAGCTGCCGTAATCTGTTCAACCCCAACTAACCACGTCCCAAACAAAGACGCAATATCTACTGGGGGATTAATATTAAAAGCTATATGAATTGTTCTCCAAAGTAACTTGGCAAGTGGGCATTCAATGAATAAATGTTGTATTGTCTCATCCTGAGCACAAAAACAACACCGCGAGTTGCCTACCCATCGCCTCTTAAGTAAGTTGTCCTTTATGAGTATTACTTGTTTGTGGACAAACCACATAAAAAATTTAATCCGCAACGGAACCTTAACCTTCCATATATGAAGTGACCTTGAGAGGGGGCCAGAATTAATCAAATCCGTATAAAAGGATTTCACCGTAAATATCCCATTTTTAGTTAACTTCCATTGTGTAGAGTCCGGCACGTCGGCGAGTCGAACTTCAATCAACCTCCGAACCAAGTGCATCCAGACTGTCCATCTCGCACCCACTAACGTACGTCTGAACTGGATATTCAAGGGAATAATTTGAAGGACGATACCTACGTAATCTTCCTTACGTTGCACAATATTGTAAACGGTATGATATAGTAAGGCCAAAGGTGTCTCTCCTAACCATGTATCCTCCCAAAATCTTGTTGATATCCCGTTGCCAACCAAGAATTTGACCCTACGAAAGAACATATACCCCAATGTATAAGGTTGGGCTTTCGGTAGATGGTGCTTTCTCAAGTGTGGATGACACTGTAGCGGTGGGCATGATACTTCGGAAACATGATGGGACGATAATCTTCGTGGCTTACTGGTATTTGTTTCACTGCAATGATGCGTTAGAAGGAGAGATTCTTGCTATGATGCATGGCATGGCGCTAGCTCTGTGACACACGGAACTTCCGGTCATTGTGTAGTCGAACTCGTCCACGACCTACCCATCTTCAGTGATGGGTCACTAATACGGTCTCCATATGGACATCTAGCGTTGGAGATTCTTGCCTTATGAGAGGTTCGGTAGTTTATTTCGCAAAAGCTTCATCGTTTTTAGAATAGAGTGACAGATTGTTTAGCAAGGTATAGCTGTACTGAATGTAGCACTGCTGTTTGGCTACCCAGAGAGCCTCCATGTACTGAGAAATTCTCGCCTCTGCATCGTAACTTTATAATTTTCGAATAAAACTGTTTTCACCTTGCAAAAATAAAATAAAATTGGCAGACCTCCGTCGACATGTATTATGCAAAATCCTTCGGCCGGCTGCTTCCAGTTTTTTCTAGTTGATGGCTGCTTCCAGATAGTTTTCTTTTTTTGAGGTGATGCACTGATGCTTCCAGATTTTTTTTGAGGGGATGATTTAGATAGTTGATAAAGGCTCGTGTGGACAAAGTAAGAGCATCTCCAACTGCGCCCCAAACAAGCCACCTCAAGGCTCTTTTTTATCGCCGGCGCTAAAAAATCGGCCTAGCCGCGTCCTCAGAAGCCCATTTTTCACCGGCCAGGGTTAAATTTGGCGTCGGCGGACCAGGCCAAACCTGACGTGCTAGGGGGCGCCACGGGGCACCGGGCGAAACGGTTTTGGCGCGAAGCCTGGCGGGCCCGCCGAGTCAGTGACCGGGCGCGCTCGTCGTCCTCATCGCCTCGGTTTCCCGCAGGGAAGCAATGCCAAGGCTGCCGCGCCGGTCAGCCTTCCATTGATGCCTCACGGGCACCACAGTGAAGGGGTGGCGACGCGCGTCCCGCCCGCTTCCGCCACGCTTACGCACGCATGCCGCACCCCGCCGCTATAAAAGCCGACCCTCCCTAGCGAGTGAGAGCACACCCTCCATTGCCACAGAACTCTCTCCCCCTCTCGACCTGTCAGGGCCGACACGCGTCTGTCCTCTCTCCCCCCGACGACGAGCATGGCCGAGCGCTACCCAGGCAATGGTGCGGCGGCCAACGGCATCGGCCACTGCCACCTCCATGAGGATGAGGCACGCCTCCTCTACGAGGCTGACTACCTGGCACTGCCGGACATACGGGTGCCGGGCGCTTGGAGGTTCAGCGCCGGCGGCATCCCGATGCCTCCAGCGCCCACTGGAGCTGATCGGCGCGCCAAAACCACGCGCATCCGGTCCTCACTGCCGGCCGCGACACGGAACTAGCCGAGGTACGCCCTCGACAAAAACGTGTTGTGGACTGCGTACTTCGACCGGCGTCACGCGAAGCAGCTCGCCTCCACCAACGGCGTCGAGCCCCACGGCCACCTCAACTCCGACTGGCGGCATCAATGGTGGGGCGTCCTCGGCCGCACCCTCGAGGCCGTCCTTGAGTACATTGAGGCCGGCAACACACCGCGCCTGGAGTACCCAGCGCCCCCCTCCTTCTCTCGCCGCCGCGGCAGCTCTTGGACGCCGCGGCGAATGGATATGGAGAGCTCCTCGTCGTCGGGCTCCCTCTACTCCGGCTCGCCGGCGCTGCGCCCTGTCAAGCCGGAACCACAAGAGATGCCGCTTAGGCACCGCACCGCGGCGGCGCTCTCGTTATCAACGAGGGCGGTCGTGGCCCCTCTCCTCCCTTTTCGCGCCTCACCCGACCAAAGACCGAGCCGGGGCTGCTCCCCGTGAAGAAGGAGCACGAGGCCATGGCCGCTGCCGCCGATACCGCTCTCAAATGGGCGAGGGAGGACTACGTCCGCGAGGAGATGGCGCGCCAGCGCTGTGCCCTCGAGGATCGCCGCCTGGCACCGCGGCCGCGAGGTGGGCGGAATCGTCTTCCTCGACAACAGCGACGAGGAGGCGCTCGAGCCGTCCAACCCCCCACGCATCGGCAACGCTGGTCAGGGATGCAGCAGGGACAGTGGTGGCACGCAGGGCGGCAACGACGATGACGGCGGCGACTACACCAAGATGTAGAGGTTGCTCGGCATGTAGAAGGCGGGCGGAGGCGTCGGCGGCAGCTTTAGTATTATTTAGTAGTATTAGTATTTAGTAGTCATATTTAGCTGTTTTTAATTTATGTTTTCAGTTTTTTATACAAATATCAATGAAATTGTCTAGTTTGGCCGAATTTGTGTTGCGTTTGGCCAAATTTCGACCGAGTTTAGTATTCAAAAAACGGCATCTCGGGCCGACCTTGGGGTGCCAGTTGGGAAACCGACCGTCCCCACGCCGATTTTTCGCCGACGCGCCCCCAGGCGATGCTATTTCAAGCCCATGGTGCCCGAACGAGTGGAGATGCCACGTGTCCAAGCATGTTATTTGTAGGCCGTGTCAGTGCCCAATCATGGGCTGGCGGAGCCCGTATGAACATGTACTTAGGATATGTTTGGTTCTTGTCCGTGTCAATATTGGATTGCCAATTATTTGGCGAGGGATTCCTTCGCCCAGGGTTGGCCAAAGATTTGGCAAGAATCGGTGAAGGAAGGAACAAAAGACTCGTTGTGTAGTCAAATACGTATTTGCCAACAAACCAAACAAAGGATTTGGCATAACCAATATATTGGTGGGTTCGGGCGATTTGCTTTCTGAGCTCCGAGCTCAGAAAGCAAATCGCCCGAACCCTACAATCACCCTCTTCATCCCCGCCGGTAGGCCTCGGATCTGTTGTTAAGACAAAAAAGAGGATTGTTCTTCCGTTCAAGGGATTTGCCTGGCCGCCTGGCGAGGAAAAGCCATCTTCCGATATGTCTGACTCTTCCCATGGACCGCAGCAGCCCAACGAGTATGACACCAAAGCTTTTGCTCTTTTGCTGTCTGTCTCTCCATCTAGTTGAAATCCCATGTAGTATTTATATATCTTCTAGCATAGCAGTATAGCACACAACCGTTCTTGTACCCACTGACCGAGCCTCCCCACTGCAGGGTTCCAAAGCCTTGGGACACCAACCATGTCTTGGCCTGGAGAGACCCCGGTTTGCCTACACCAGTTTATGTCAGAATGGATCGTTCTGCAGTTTTTCACACGTATCCTGCTCTGGGGGGGCCGTTCCAGAGCCTTGATGACGTTCAAAGTGCTGTTGTTGCCTATGCTTGTCGCAATAGCATGGCCATGTAATGTTCTTATCTCTCTCTCTCTCTCTCTCTCTCTCTCTCTCTCAAAAGAAAAATCGTTTACCTTCTCTGAAGAACGAACATCTACTAATAATATATGCTTTGATCTAAAATTAGGCCTGACGAACTTCCACACAAGGAGCGTGTTATACGTGAATTTCTTTACTGGCCGGATGGTACAAGGAAGGTCTGTACAAGGGTTCAGACAGCCAACGGGGAACAGGAGAAGCTTCGAAGACTGGTTGAAGCTTTACTGGACAAGCAGAACGATGATAAGGTTCATTCTCTGTCCACCCCGCTCGCCTTCACTCTGTCCTGCTACCAGGCTTGTGTTGTATTTTATTGTCAGTGCTTTGTCCATGCAACAGTACTGATCCAATCCATGCTTGTTCTAGGATCGTGCAGATGAACTCAAAGATATTGTTCATTGGCAAGCAATCTGCGAAGGAGTCGGTAAATGGTACTATCATCTCAATATCACTGTGAAGACTAATGGAGCTGCTGCTGATGCGGGCAGTGCCAATCTGTTCTTCGCTGAAGTCGCACGTGATCAGAACCATACGCTTGGATATTATATCAGCACTTTCTTTAGGGTTAACACTGACAGCAAGGGTACGTAGTTTACACTCTTATCTCAAATTATGCATTTTTGGAATACTATTTGAAATTAGCTGTTAGATATAGATCAGGTCGGTACGCTAGGGTATTTTCTCAGCATTTTCTGTGGGGTTAACGCTGACGGCGAGGACAGTTTACACTCTTATCTCAAATTAGGCATTTTTGGTATAGTGTTTGAAGTTAGCTTTTAGATATAATATATAATAATTGTGAATATTTTTCTGGTTTATTGTGGAGCCCTTACTGCTGACCTGTTTGTCTGCCCTTCATGCCATTTTATAGCATACATAGCTTTATGTTTGTAATATCGCAATCCAACTGGTTCACGCACAGCCATTTGTAGGTGCTGCAATCATGCATTTTCTTGCCACTTATTCAGCTATTCTCGTTGTATCTGAGCCAGGCTAGTTATCTGACACTTAAATGACAAATTTCCTACCTGTCTTTAGATGATGAAGCTATCTGTCATGGCTGTATAAACAATGGAAGTACTGATATGAAGCACCCCCCTGCTGGTTTATTCAAAGGAGGCCACGTGGACATCCGTTTCCCAATTGGTTTTGGTCCTTGTAATGACAAGCAGTGGCGCGTCTCCCATAACACTGTACGGTGATCTATGTACTGGCTAGCGTTTTAGTATCTTCAATGTTACATATCTGTGGTCTGTCTTTCACAGTTGCATATATATTTTTGCTGCGTCAATGTTAACTATGTGTTTTTTCCTTGGGTGCAGGAAGTTGAGGATGAAGAACTGATAAAAGAAGAGGAGGAAAGGATAAGAGACAGCTTTGATGTAATTTCATAAGTCATAACTGTGTGGTAAATAACCATTTTGCGGCAACACTTGACTAATTGTTTCTTCTACGTTTATTATCTTCTGAAGTACCTTGAAGATGCTGTATTTTGGGAGAATATCCGCCACAAACGTCTTCATTCTCGCATATGGGAATCAGAGACGAATATGCAGGTTCGAGTCCCAATCTCCTTCAATTTGTTACAGTAGTTGTGTCTGTCAAGTTTTTGTCCGTTTCCCATGTGAATTTTTAGATGTTTTAGAATAAGAATGCCTGAAAGCTCCTGGATGCATGTTGGTAGTTACCAAACTGTTTATAGTTCCGAGCCTGTTTTCCGGCGACCTGCTTGTGAGAAGAATAAGGCACTTACCTCTGAACTGCTCAGTAGTTCGCTCGTTCTTGTATCCCCTGAAACTTGATGATTGTTCTGAGGTCACTAAATCTGTTTGTTGTCCATTTTTGGTGTTTGAAACGGGTCTGCTATTTGTTTTCTTTTGCTCTTTTAGTTGTGCCATGCACAAGATTAGTTGTGCCGTTGCATGTTTTTGTGTAGATAACTCCATATACTTGTTGACTGCGCTGAGAAAAGTAGTGTTCCTGATGTGATTTTGAAAATTGGACCACTGTGCAATCAAGAACCCTTGTTGTTCTGTAACAGGACTGGAATAAAACTTCAGTCCTTACCGTCACTATATATTTCGCCATCAGCCACCTTTTTTGGATGTCAGTCGTCTGCAGTTCTCTATCTCTATTGTCTTTTGGAGGCACTGCATGTGTTTGGAAGTGTTGAATATGCGACATCACTGTGAACTCATCTTGTATTCAAATTCTGTGTTCTTCACTAGTTTTTTTTCATTGCTGCCATTTTATAGAGGATGAAGAAAGGGCTTCCTCTAAAGACTGAAGCGTGAAGATAAACCCTGCTTATTACCACCTGCTTTCAGTAGTTTGAACTCAGTGGAGCTTTTGAGTAATTATCGTTCGTGAACTTGTTACCAAGTTAAACACTCAACTTATGCTAGCTATTATGAGTTTATGACGCTTGTGTGTAATGTTATATGTGAACAAGGCTCGAAGATTTCTCCAGTTTCTTGTGTGTATTTGGAGAGCATATCAAATGGAACTTCATGAAGTTTCTAGTTGACAAAGAGGGGCACGTCATGAATCAGTATGTGCTGACCTGCTCCACCAGAACGGTAATTCACTTGGCGAATGTTGTTTCCACAGAATGACATCAAGAAGCCGTTGGAGGTTTGAGGTATCTCCAGGGAAGATCGTGCAATCGGCGTGTCGTGTGTATGTTACCATCTGTTCTTTACAATGTTGTATGTACTCGACCTTTGGATGCGCGGCCGCGTCCTCCGCTTCGACAAGGTCGGATGCAGTACCGCTGATCCGGATGCTGATGTGCGGTATAACGATCTCGTGCATGACGTCCTGGTGCGGCGCGCCAACAGCGGCGCCTCCGTGGACACGCTCAAGGTGAGCAGCTGGCTCTGGCCCGGCGATGCGCGCGCCCAAGTCTGGCTGCACCGCGCCATGGAGCTCGCGGTTAGTTCCCTAGCCTTCCACCTGCAGACGCCAGAGAGGGAGAGGGTGCCGGGGCAAACGATGGGCGAGCTGCGGCCCAGGCTGACGCTGCCTAGTTCCACAGGGGCGACGTCCATGTCGCTGGAGTTAGATAACGCTCTCCTTCTGCTTCCGCCCACGGTCGAGTTCCATGCGCTAACGGACCTGACCCTCTGCGCCATAAGATTCACCGAGGTCAACGGCGGCCGCCTCAGCAGCCTTCTGTCCTCGTCCTCCTGCTGCCCGAGGCTGCAAAGGCTAACACTCAAGAAGCTGGCCTGGCTGCCGGAGCTACAGCTCAATGGCAGTGCGCTGGAGATCCTGCACCTGGAGGACCTGTCCGTGAGGGGTGTGCTGGATGTGAACGCCTCACGGCTCTCGGTGCTCCACGTGGACGGCTACTTCATGGACTGCTACAACCATGCCCCCTAACAGCCTCACCATCCGGGCACCGGCGCTGCAGACACTCGATCTCTCCCTCAACATCAACTATTGCCAGCTCGAACGCCAAAGCCACGCGATCCAACTACTGCAAGAATGCAGTCCCATCCATCGCCACGTCCTAAGCATACATGTTCCAAAAGTACGTAATTAATCTCATGCATTTTGCTCCCTCCGTCCCATAATATACGCTCGAGTGGTGGGAATATTTTTTTTTGTGGTGGTGGTGGCATTGGTGGGGGATTGTTCAACATATACTCCCTCTGTCCCATAATATACGCTTTTATAACATTCAATATACTCACATATTAAAGATAATAATATCTTATATTATGAGATGAAGGGAGTAATTAGTACTATATAACCTTTAACGAATTATGTATTCCATATACAGAAGCTAAAGAAAAGTGTGGCAGAGGATCAATTGGAAGAGATGCCCAAACTCCCTAGCATCACAAACCTAACCTTAAAATATTACTCAAAAAATAGCCACTGCTTTGAAGCATGTGTGACCACTCTCCTGGCTTGATGCAGCAACCTCCGGCATCTCCGACTAGACAACTTTATCCACAAGCTGAGTTTTTAACGTTTCATATAGTACCCCATACGCTATTTAGAGCATTGATTATGCCTTCAATGTCACTAATTGTATTTCTCGGTTTGAATTGAATGGATCACCACCAAAGTATGGTCCTCCCTGTGATGTGGGGTGCAGCACCTGCGACCTCCATGGGAGCTGGAAAGATAATGTGATCTCGTTGGACCGCCTCCAAGAGGTGGAGTTCAGTGGCTTCTCTGGGCAGGAGTACTGCCTCGACATGGTGCAACTGTTGTTCACTAGCGCGCCCACATTGGAGAGGATGCTCTTGACCACTCATGTATCTACAGAAGGTTGTTCACGCCCACCAACAGTTGCCATGGAATCATTAGAGTTGAGGCTGCCACGTGGGATGGGGAAGTGGACGGCTCACCCATCCGCTAACATGACAACGCTCGAGTGGACACCCGCTTCGTTGATGATGCTCGCCGGAGCAGTAGATGCATGAACTACAATCTTGCAACTTATAGTGAAACCTTTTTGTGTGCATGGTGAATTCCAGAGTGCATGCATGCCAAACATTTAATAAGAGATCCTTGTGTTTGTGTTTCAAATGTTTAGACAGAAAACTTTTGGTGATTTAGAAGGTGGGAGGCCGGTGCCTCATATGAAGCTTAGTAGTCCATGATATTTTTTATGTTGAATACATTGTTTAGGCAGCTGCAAATTCATGCTTGTTTTGCTTCAAGCTCACGAGGTACATGATGCAATGACTTTACATTTGTATTGTAAATGTTGTGTTTGTGTTGAAGACTTTTTTCATGGATTCTGTGTTGCATGCACACGAATGACTTTCTCATTGATTCGTTGTGACAAACGAGAATTGTTGCTACTAATGGACTTGTGTTGCATGGGTGTGTGCTAAGTTTTCCAACAATATTCATGCTTTGTGCCATACCGCCATGATTTTTTATGTCACGATGTTGCAAACTTAAAAATTACTGCATTCGCAATTTTCATGCTGCAAGGATCAGCCATTTCAATTTGTTTAAGTAGGAACTAACGGTAGGAGAGGTGGTCAAGTGCTACCTCTGCCTAGCCACGCCCCTTATGGAAGTTGGGATTTTGTGACACTTAACTTGTGATCGGATGCTTAGGAGCCAGGGATCATCCTTATGTTTGACGTCATGTGTGTCTCATGAAGACGAGATATTATTTCAGTGGGAGGCAATGTTCCCATCGATTTGTGGTGACTTGGGCAATCTTGAATGTTCGTGTCGTCGGTCTTTAAGGGGTGTTGATGATGATGTAAATGCATGTATACCTACATAATGATCGATGTTTTTAAGAACTATGGCACTTTTATCACATTTGAATACTTTAGGCACAGGGATACTGAATCAACACCATGGATACCAACTCTTCACACACAAGGAATCGATTCTTGCTTTGTGTACTGGCAAGTGCACCTATTTTTTCAAACAAATAGAACTAGGGCAAAAGAAGCATCTAATTTAATTTGTAACATAAAGCATAACAGAGTCCAAAAGACCAGCCCCTGAAATGCTGAGGCGTGGAAGCTTATTGGTCCCGGTAGATGCTACCAATCGGGACCAAAGGCCCTCGTGCCTGGGCTCACCGGAGCGGCCACGCGGAGGCCCATCTGTCCCGGTTAGTATAAGAACCGGGACTAAAGGCCTAGGGCATTAGTAACGACCCTTTAGTCCCGGTTCCCCAACCAGGACAGATGGGCCTTATGAACCGGGACAAATGACCCTTTTTCTACTAGTGAAGCCATGGTGGAATAGGCCAGGTTGCTTCTCGTGGACCCATGGTGTTTGTATCAGTGTTGATGCCGGTCTAATTGTTCGCAGGGGGACAAACAAAAGAAGGCGCTGCAAGTTCAAAGCATCGAGACTTTGCGGTATGTCGTAAACTTATGATGTCTATTTTTCTACGGTGGTTTTTGTTTCTTGTGACGATTGTGTATGACCATGACCCTGCACAATAGGAAGCATAGGATCCCTGATGATGCATATTCACTGTTGCACACTTTAGGGTCTTTTTGAGAGAGATGCATGCCTGTCAAACTGCTCTTGAAGTGAACCGCTTTCGTACTCTGTTCATGGAGCCAATGGGTTCATGTCAAATTGCTCCAAATTATCGTGGGTTTAAATATATTTTTAGAGGGCTCGTGGGCTTAAATCTCTTTAACATTTTTTTTAATTTCAATCTCTTTAACATTGGGCCGGTCCACTTCGCTTCACATCGTGACTTTCTTCACACCCGCACCGCGTTAGGACGAGATGGCGGCGACCCTCGGCGGCGGCTACACCTCGCCGGCGGCGACACCACCACTGGAAGACGAAGATCTCCTCACCGAGGTACTCCTCCGCCTCCCCCCGCAGCCCTCCTCCCTCCCGCGCGCCTCCCTCGTCAGCGGACGCTGGCGCCGCCTCATCTCGGACCCCCGATTCGTGCGCCGCTTCCGCCTCCGCCACCGCCGCAACCCTCCCCTCGTCGGCTTCTTCGAAATGGGCACTCGCGGCCTCTACTTCGTGCCTACGCTGGAGAGTCCCGACCGTGTCCCTCCCAGGCGCTTCTCCTTGCAGTTGGACGACGGGGACCAGGCCGTTCCCCTCGGATCCCGCCACGGCCTCGTGCTCTTCTTGTACCCGTCGCGGAAACAGGTCCTGGTGTGGGATCCCGTCACCGCCGAGCAGCACCGCGTCGCCCTTCCCCCAAGGTTCACGGGACATGTGAACATGGCTGCGATCCACGGGGCGGTGCTTCGCGCTGCCGGAGACGTCCAACACTTTCAGGTGGTCTTGCTAGTGGTGGACAACGACGACGACATACACCACATACGAGCACTGGCCTGCGTCTACTCGTCGGAGACCCGCATTTGGGGTGACGTCTTCTCGACACCACTTCTGCCCAAGGTCGACTTGAGCAGCCTTTACACCAGGGTTTATCGGCCCAAGGCGGCTGTGCTGGTTGAAAATTCCCTTTACTGGATGCTTGTTGGGAATTTGGTTGGTATTCTCGAGTTTGATTTGGTGAAGCGGAGCATCGCTGTGATATTGGCGCCAGTCGATGTGTTTACCGAAGGAAAACATGAATTCACAGTTTTGTGGACAGAGGGTGGTGGCCTTGGGTTCCTCTTCCTGTCAAAGTCAAACTTCAGTGCCCAACTATGGAAGAGAAAGACAAATAGTGATGGTGTTGCTTCATGGGAGCTGGGAAGAACCATTGATCTGGACAAGCTAATTCCCCTTAATTCGGAGGAGAGAGCGCACACATTCATAGTAGGGTTTGCTGAGGACAATAATGTGGTGTTCCTGTGGACGGTGATGGGCGCCTTCATGATCCATCTTGAGTCAATGCAGCTCAAGAAACTTCCCGATCTCACCGTGATTTCCTGCTATCATCCATTTGAAAGTGTCTTTGCTGCAGGTAATGGCATGCCTTTACACATCTCAAAATAGATAAATTAGCATGCCTTTACACTGTGGTGTAACAAAAAAAAGTTTATTTTCTGATGATTAGCTGATGGCATTATATTCACACGCTTTCGTGTAATGCTAACAATTTGTAAGTAGTGTCGCATCACTTGTTTCTTCTACTTCTTGATGACCTTGTCAACATATAGCTGCAGCATCTTTTTTCTCTCTCAAGATGACTAATTACTTAGGTCCCCATGTGCATGCATATCATCATTTCCGCTCAGAGATGTGCGAATATTGTCATGCTAAGTAGTATCAAATGTTCAGGCAGATATTTTAGTTTTACTAAGCTAGTTGCCATGCCATTTCACATGCCTGCTTATTTGGCATCATTGTGATAACCAGTGAAGTAACGATTGTTCGAATACTTAATGACTATGGCTTCATTAAACTTATGCTGCTGTTCATTGTTTTGCTTGCAGCAATATTATTGTAGGTTATGGATGGTTATTCTAGATATATGTTGGTTGTTATTTCTCCATTCTTGATTGTTTCAATTGTACTTTCAAATTGCTCAGCATGACACTTCAATCTTGGCCATCATTGGCTGGTCCAAACTATATGTTAGCTATGCTTTATGCGCGGTCTAATTTCTTCAATCTTGGCCATCATGGATGTTTAATACTCCATATCGAACACATGATCAAAATAACATCATTGTATTCTCCATATATATCGAACACATGATCAAAATAACATCACTAGATTCATCATAAAATCTTCTTTCATCATTAATAACATTTTTATATTTTCTAGCATATTATCATTAAAATAGTGGTGAGAGTATTGCGTTATGCTACGAAGAGTAAATATAGTGAGTCATTTTGGACCAGTGGGAGTATCGATTATAAGATGATGCAAGATCATTTGCTTGAGGCTTGTACTGCATAATTTTTATCAAATTTGATTTGTTAGTGAGTATGTAGCCCGTACATTTCTGAAAAGTATCCTGGTGAGCAAGAAACAAGACGTTTCTGTTTTTCCTACTCCATGTGTGCCCCTCGTGTGTTGAGTGTTCTGTTAGGCACTAATTACACCAGAGATAGCCAAAACTGCTAGTATTACAAGTTAAAAGGTGTGCCCCTACACTAGAAATGACATGTTGCTGTTCTCTGTTTCAAATTCTGGTTTTGACTAATAATGCTGATATGTTCCAACTTTTGAGCTTTTCACACAATTTCAACCATGCTGAATGTTTAATGCTTGACTTCATATAAAAATTATGAGAACAGCTCCTAATGATTTTCCTGAATAAATATATAGTACACGTCTGTTTGAATGATGAGTGATGATATTTCTTGCTTGGCAGGTATCTAGAGTTGCATTCCAGTGGTGCAGATGCAGAAATGGGTTGTGGGCCGTATGTTCCTCCGATTTGTCTGCTGGACATGGATCCTGTATGTGGCATGCACCTAGCACCGGTCACCCGTGAAGTGGACTTGTAGGAAGGTTGAAGTGGACTTGTGGATTTGTCTGCTGAACTTGTTAATTTGTGTATATTGTTTAATTTATGTAGACATTCGTTCTGGCACAAAGGTTGAAGTTACATCCCATTGTTTCAATGCGTAATGCTTTTCAAGCATGTTGTGTTAAGCTCACCTGTCAACTCCACCTCTCACTAGTGTGCTTGCATTTTGATTGTTGTATCGGGCGGAGAGATTTCAATGTTGGGTTTCTGCTTATGTTCCATGATATCTCCATTTGTGTGTTGTAAATTTCTATCTTGTTTCTGAGCTAGTTCTAACTACTGAATGTTGAATTGCCACTGGCTTAGCCTGGTGCTATCTGCTATCTGTATAAATAGGCGGCAATTTGACCATGCTAGCTTCAGTGCTATTTTGCTTTCTTAGAGGTGATGCAAAGCCATGGATGAGTCACACATACTTATGCTCTTGCTATTTGTGTGGATACCGGATAGCAAGACCGTGTGCGCTTTTGGTTCTGTCTATACGTTTTCATGGTTGGACGATTCATACGGTTAGTGTGGTGTTAGTAGTAGTTAATTAAAGTAGCATCAGTACGCGCGGCTCGGCTAGGTTCCCGATCAGTATGATCGTGAGGATCACAGTTTGATGGTTAGGTTGAACTCTTTCCTTGGATAACCTCGACTTGTTACAACCGCTGCGCAACGCGGAACCCATCCCGTGGAACTCGGGAAGACCTTATAAGACGTGTGGAGGAAGGCAAGCTCGATCTACGAACTGGGATTGTGTGGCGGACGCCGGCGGCGATGATGAGCCGGCAGTTCCTGTACATGGTCCTCAACAACTACATGCACGCGTCGTCAGCCTGGTACAAGCTGCACCGCGTCTATCCGTCCCGCCTCTTCAACCCCAGGGGCATGCCCGCCCCTGCGTGGTCGCCACCGCTGCGGCCGGAGTCTGAGCGCCTGCCTGATCCTGCCATGAGCTTCTACCCATCCCACTCGGCGCACGACGCCGGGAGTATGGAGTTCGCGCTCCTCGGCAGGGACAGAGTCGTCGCTGTGGACCACACTGGCAGTGCCATGCTCTACGACGACCACTCAGCACTCACACGCCGTCCACCCGCTGCCCTGCATGCCGTGTACGTCATCAAGGCTACCCCCGCGGATTGCGTCGGACGGCGATCCGTCAAGGAGCTCGTGTATATGACCGTCTGCGCGAAGACAAGAAAGAGGGCTGGGCGTGGCATACAATATGAGGTTTGCATGTATAATGGTGTTATCTTAAGGGCATGTTCGGGAGCCCTCCGGCTCCTCAATTCCACGACTCCAGGTTTGGAGCTGAGCCAAACGCTCCAAATCATGGTTATAGAGTTGAGAAGCTGGCTATCACGGTGGTGTATTTTAGATGGAGTTGAGGAGCGAGCAATTCCCAGCTCCCAGGATTTGAAGAAGCGAGAGTTGGCCTAAATTTACACCTTATTGCCATCCCGAAGTGAGCGAGCGTACTGATTCGAATAAACACGCAATCCCACTATCGAACAACTCTGTCCATTCCAGGAGAGAACCACCAGGCCTATGGCCCATCCACAAATTTCCCAGCGAATTGGGCTGTGAGCCTGCTACAACTTTCCCGCTGAATGGGCTACATTGGGCAATTTCACGGGCTTGAAGCTGGCTCCTTTTTTTTTGAAAACATAATAACTTTATTCAATCGAAATAATGGATACATCGTTTAAGAGGAAGGGTACAATTTCATTTAATGGCTCCTCAAACCAATCAACAGTATCAAAAAATCTAGCTAACCCGGCAAGTTCATGAGCTACTTTATTTGCCTCTCTATTACAATGTTTAAACTTGGACATAAAAAAATCACAAGCAATAAAATAACAATCATCAAAAATTGCCGCCGCCACTCCCGCCGACCATTCTCCATTATTCATAGTCTCCATGACCTCTAAGTTATTAGAATTGATGACAAGTCGATTACACCCCGCCCTTTGTGCCAGGGATAGCCCAAACCTGAGCGCTAGAGCTTCCGCCGTAAGAACGTTTGCACACCAGTCAATTTTCGAGCAGCCCCCGCAATAAAATTTTCTTTGTCGTCCCTGAGAACCGCTCCTGTCGTTCCCTTAAGAAGGTCATGATCAAAGAAGCATCGACATTAAGTTTCACAAAGCCCACGGGGGGCAGACTCCAACCCCCCTCTTCATGGAAGCATTAGGAGAGGAAGCAATAACATAATTGGCCGCAAGAGCTTGAATCCCCATAGATATTTGTTTAGCATCTTGAATTTTCTCCTTGTGCACAAGTTTATGTCTTTCCCACCATAAATACCACGTCGTGATGCAATCATCTCACGCGTATTCTGGGTTCCCAAAATAGCTAAATCTTGGTTTGGCAATTGTAATAAGAATTCCAGGATAGCCTCACCAGCATAATCAACTTCACAAGCGCTAGAAATAACTCCGTCCAAACCAAGTCTTCTCCACACCTCCTTAGCTTTCTGGCACTGGAACAACAAATGTTTTGTATCTTCTTGCCCAGACGAACACGAAGGACAAATTGGCGAAACTTTCATATGTCTATTGGCTAGTGTAACACGGCATGGGAGAGTGCCATGCAACGCCCTCCAAATAAATTTTTTAACCTTTGCCGGACAAGATAAGTTCCAGATCTTATGCCAAATTGGGTTAAAATTTGTTCGTCCCAATCCGTTAGATCGGCTAAGTTTCCTTCCATATTGGTGATTCCACTCAACGACATAGGCGGAGCAAACAGAAAAGATCCCATTCTTAGTGTAATTCCAACCAATAAAATCCGTCATGTCATATTGTGGGAGAGGGATCGCGAGGATCCGATGAGCATCAATGGGCCACAAAGTTTGATTAACGAGATCTTCATCCCAATTGTTTGATGTGAGATCAATAAGGTCCGATACTTTTGACAACAAGTGACCCCCCTTTGGAGTGATGACTTTCCTGGTAGCACAATAAGAAATCCAAGCATCGTCCCAAATATTAATGGACTGACCATATCCAACTCACCAAATGTACCGGGAGCGACTAGTATAGAAAATGGCCATTCGGTGCAAAAATAGAAAAATCAAAGCTGGGCCATTGGATTGAAGGTGGATGGCACAGATTTCCTGGAGGGATCTCAGTCCACTTAAACGTACATTTTGGGAAAACCCCCTGGTAAAGTTAGATATGTCAGACAACGTTTACAGTAACCACCTCATCTATTTCTTTCCATTCGTTACGGCCTTCAGGATTTCAATTCTGCACAGCAGTAATGCCTAATCTCATAAAAGCCACGCATATTTAAATATACTATTGGACACCACTAATTATGCAAGAAAGTTGGGCAAAGAGGTATGTCAATACTTATCACAAAATTTGAGTACACAACATCAACGACAACAAATCCTCATCACAAATATTTTAGTACATGACAAAATTAAGCCAGATCCTTCAATCAGAACTAAACATCTGGACATTTGAAAAAAAAACTAAACATCTGTAACACTCCTACCAGAACACAACACAACAGACATACATAAATATCAATTGATACATAAGATGGGAGGGTCATTTTTGGTAGAAGAACATGTCATGTTGGTGGTCATGTCGAAGCAGAGCTCGTAGAGCTTGTGATCCTTGACGCGGACGCCGAACACAAACACCGTGCCGCCCATGCCGATGAGCGGCAGGGGAACCTAGCCAGCCGAGTCGAGAGCAGACCAGGACTGCGCCTTGAGGTCGAATGCATACATGGTACTGTCCACTGGGCGACCATTCAGTTATACAACAGAGAGCTGACACCTATCCAAAATTTCTTCCTCACATGGCCCTCAAATCATTCAAAGACAATCTTCATTCCCCCCTCTTTGTTCATGTAATCAAGAAAATCTGGTCAAGAAAGATATCACTTCCTACGGCTCTGTTCAGTTGTAGGTCCCTGTGTTGGAAATTCTCCCACAGGATCGATCACATCAAACTGCACAAACGCACGCGCACAAAACTGAATAGCCAAGGGGTGCGTCTCGCACCCTCTAGTTCCTCTCTTTATTGCTTTTCTCCTTTTTCTCTTGGTTACAATAAACTCACGCACCAGGGTGTGTATATATACACGACCCCAACCTCCAACTGGTGCTAGTCCGACTCAAGCACAAACCGTGCACATCACCTAGAAGCTAGCACATAAGGAAACTCCAAACCGACTCAACCTAAAACTGACACGGACGTTCACAGCAACACACGTAAACAGCCAAATACAACTCTTAGCCGGACTCAACTAGATAACTTTCCTAATCTAATTACACGGCCACGCTGATCACAATAATGCTAATCCTAACCGGACACAACTTTGCCATGCATCCAACGCACACAGTACATCCACTAACTCATCTATGTTTGAATTATTCCAACACCCTGCTGGGTTTGGGTGATCACCCACAACCTGCAGGCTGCAGGGATTAGTTCATCTATGGGAGCAAATCCTTGTCAGCTTTGAACCATTCAGTTAATCCTTGCTAGAGAAGGATTTAATCTCCACGTATATAATCTCACATATGATATATATATGTACTCAATCTATGTACTGAAGCACAATCAACTAAAAAATTCCAAATTCAGAACTATCAAATACAGTTGTTCGTCATTCAGAAAAATAATATCCAAATAAAACGCCACGGCATGAACTTCTTATTAGTCAAATTTCAGAAGAAAAAAACTGCAGCCATCGTTGTTGTACAACTTATATTATTCACCTTGGTCAAGCTTCTGTGCTGAACAAACGGCTCTCTCATCTCGCCAATGTTGCGTACGTCATGGATGGATCAATTATTCTGAAACCCTCTGGCCAGGAAATAGGAGAATTAGGAAACACGACCATGTGCATGCAAGAGGCAACAATGCCAAATCACCCTGTTATTTAGGTTTCAGAACAGAAAAGAAAGACCAAAAGTTTAGGTTTACAAAATATACAACTTGACATTTCTCCCAAACATTTTAGTTCTGACTGTAGTACAACCAGTATATTTGATGCCTATAGGGCAGCTAGTATCTACAAAGCACATAATGCATAAGAAACAACAGAAGACCGCATATTGGCAAATGATTTTTACTGTTCTTTTGAGAGAAAATTAAAGGACTGGATTGACTTCTTGCTACATTCTATTTATTCTTAATGTACAATATGCAGACTCACATTCGCCGTGACCAAAAGAGAACACAAAATAGACTCTATGAATGAGATTTGTTAACAAAATGGAGTGACTGATAATTGATTAACTAGTACACATGCAGCATTATGATTATCAACAAATATCATGAGGGCTTGCAAAGTTTGGTGGTCAAATAACATTCGAGAAGCGCTCTACAAAAAAGACAAAATTGCAAATCTGCTCAAACAGTGCACGTACATTTTCACTAATTTTCAGTGATTTTGTCTTTTTTGTAGAGAGCTCCTTGAATGTTATTTGACCACCAAATTTTGCAAGCCCCCATAACAATTGTTGATGATCATTCCCACGAAGTTTCAGATTTTTTCGAAATGTTTTGATATGTTTTCTTGCGTGGGTGCACCGTGGGTGCACCGAGAGTGGGTGTAGAAGAACCACTCTCTGATAGGGAAAGTAGTGGCTGCACCCACTTTCAGATTTTTTTCTAAATGTTTTGATATGTTTTCTTGCGTGGGTGCACGGTGGGTGCACCGAAAATGGGTGCAGCCACTACTTTCCCTATCAGGAAACCCATAACCCCAAGCTCTACTTATCCCATCTCAGGACAATGCTATTATGACATACATTCAGCTTAATTTTGTTTGTAGAACAAAAATGGAGTGACCAAATAAGAAAGGCGTTCAACACACAATAATTTTGTCCAGAATATACATCTTGAGACTAAGTACACATATTTCTGTTCAGAACATCGATGCTGTATGTTTAATTGTTTTTGGACCTATAAGTTTCATCTCTTCTATCACTAATTTGCACAGAAATCGTTCGGGTCACTACCATTTCGTCATTAGTCAGCCAAAATGCCAAATGTAAGTTGTGGTCACTCCGTCATATCAAAGTACCAAACTCAGCCATTTTCCCTGTCATCCACCAACAGACCTAACTAATTTACAGACCAACAGACCTAACTAATTTACAGCAATATGGCATGTATGTGAAGACCATCTCAAAATATATGCTTAATTTGATGCTATTCCCCTGCTAATATTTTTACAAGTGTTGATGCCAAAACATTGCAACCCTGTAGTTCAGGCTCAGAGTAAAAACTTTTGATAAATTAATCCACACAATTGTTTACAACTACTAAGACAGGGATCTGACAGCTAGTTCCCCCCTTGTCGTCATACCTTTGTTGATTTCAGAAAGGAGAGATCAGATCCTAGAATAGGGATCTCACCGCCATGTGAGCTCATTTGCATTCACAATTAAGACCAATAATTCAATCTTCCCACCGGACCATGAACCCTAGAAATTATGAGAAAAAGGGTTTCCCCCCGCTTTATATTATAAAGCAAAGAACCCTAGAAATTATCAAGACCAAGACCAAGAGCCCTAGAAATTAAGAGTATGACTGGGGGGGTGTTGAAGAAGAGGAGGAGGAGCGGGGCCTTATCAGTCCAACGACGGGTCGTCGCAGTCGCCACCCAGGTCACCGCCGAGATCACGCAGCTGTGACGCCAGAGCTGGAGCGCCGCTTCCGTTGGGAAGCAGTTGGGAGATGAAATACGGGTGTGGCTCTCGTTTGATGGCACATAATGTAGGAAGCAAATTCAACATAGACGGAGGTCCTTTTTGCATAGAATCATGCATTTGTCTGTACACATCCTCCAGCAGAATATGTGTCATCCATCCTCAATCCAATGGCCCAGCTTCAGTTTTTCTATTCTTGTACCGGAGGGCCATTTTCTATACTAGTCGCTCCCAAATGTACCCATTCTTCCAAGTACTAACTCCCGACATAATACTTTGCCATGTAAAAGAAGATCCCTTCTTAAGCTTTGCATTCAATAAGTCTCCATTAGCAAAATATTTGGCTCTCAATACACTAGTAGAAAAAGGGTCAAATGTGAGACACATTAGTCCCGGTTTGTAACAGAACCGGCACTAATGTGTCCATTAGTGCCGGTTCCAACGGCTAGGTGGGAGGAGATCTTTAGTACCGGTTCATGCCACGAACCGGTACTAATGAGAGTGGTGGCAGGATGTTGTCAGAGTGGGGCCCCTCCCACACCTTTAGTACCGGTTCGTGCCTATAACCCTTCGTGCACCAGCACTCTGTTCTTCCCCCTTTCCCCTCTCCCTCTCCTCTGTTCTTCCCTTCTTCCTCTCGAGTTCATCACAAAATTTGCCCCAAATTTGTCAAGATTTGCAGGCCCCCATCCATTCAAATGATCACAAAGGTTAGCATCTTTGTCCTTTCATCTCTCATTGCTAGATTAGCTCTTGCATTGGTTTATATAGTGATTAATTGTGGGTTTTAGTAATTTGGGAGGAATTATATGTGGTAGTATTTGATTTATATGCAAATTGAGGTCAAAATAACACTTAGTTTGCATATGTAGGTGTGGTTTACTTAGTGCCTTCTAAATCTTCGTTGTAACCACCGTCGATCGCCCGCACCGTCCCGTCGCCGGCACCACCTTGTGGTGAGCCTCTTGTTCATGAAATTTTATATAAAAAATTGATGTTTGTGTGATTTGGATATATAGTTACTCGTATAATTATCTTACCCGTACGTTGTTTGTTATACATGGTGCCATGGTTTTGATATCCGTCCCCGTCGGACCTCGTCCTTGTTATGATTCGGATGTGGTATATTCTCTTTTAAAACTATTTGTTGCATTTCGTGTTTATAACAAATTATGCCCATCAAGCTGACATAGATATTTGTACGTAGGAGGTAGTTGAACAGGAAATTCCAGCCGACACTATTGTCGAGAGGTTAAATTTAGTTGAAAGAGAAAACGAAGATTTGAAAGAAAAATTGAAAATAATTGAGGGGGAGAAGATGGAATTGAAGTTGCATGTTGCCGATGTCGTCGATGATCACAAGATTAAGATGGAGAAAATGCGCTTGAAGATTAGAAAGATTAGAAAATATGCCATTCATAGTGAAGCTTGGTATCATTATGCTGTTGGATCAATTGTTACCTTAGTTGCGATCTTGATCGCATTTTTTATTGCATTTAAATTCTTTAGCTAGAGAGTTATTTGTTTGTTGCATTTAAGCGTTGTATGAACTTTTTGTATGAACTTTATGTATTGTATTAATTTGGTGTTTTCGGTGCTGTGTACTGAAGATGAGCCGGCAATGGATGTACGATGACCGATGGTCTTCCAAGTTCATTAATGGCGTGCATACTTTTCTGCTTGCGGCTGAGGCAAACAAGCGGGCGGATGGTTTTATGCCTTGCCCATGTGCTGGCTGTAAGAATGGTCACAATTACTCTACGTCAAGAACCATTCACGTCCACCTGTTTGAGTCCGGTTTCATGCCCCACTATAATGTTGGGACCCAGCACAGAGAAAGAGGGGTTATGATGGAAGACAATGAAGAAGAAGAGGACGACGACAGCTATCCTGGCCATGGGTTCCCTGAATACGATGATACAACAATGAGGGAAGAAGCTGAGCCGGTAATGCGGTAAGAAGCTGAGCCGGCAATGCGGGAAGAAGCTGAAGAAGAGGCATCAGATGAGCCCGTTGATGATCTAGGTCGGGCCATTGCCGATGCAAAGAGAAATTGCGCAAGTGATTTGGAGAAGAAGAAGTTGTAGCGCATGTTAGAGGATCACAAAAAATTGTTGTACCCGAATTGCGTAGGTGACAAGAAAAAGCTGGGCACCACACTGGAATTGCTGCAATGGAAGGCAGAGAATGGTGTATCTGACAAGGGATTTGGAAATTTGCTGGTAATGATAAAGAATATGCTTCCAAAGGACAACGAATTGCCCGAGAGTACGTACGAAGAAAAGAAGGTTGTCTGCCCTCTAGGGTTAGAGGTGCAGAAGATACATGCATGCCCTAATGATTGCATGCTCTACCACGGTGAGTACGAGGATTTGAACGCTTGTCCGGTATGCGATGCATTGCGCTATAAGATCAGCCGCGATAACCCTGGTGATGTCGAGGGCAAGCGCCCCAGGAAGAAGATTCCTGCCAAGGTGATGTGGTATGCTCATATAATACCATGGTTGAAATGTTTTTTTCAAAACAAAGAGCATGCCAAGGCGATGCGATGTCACAGAGAAGACCGTAAGAAAGACGGAAAGTTGAGAGTACCTGCTGATGGGTCGCAGTGGAGAAAAATCGAGAGAAAGTACGGGAAGGAGTTTGCAGATGACACAAGGAACGTACGGTTTGGTCTAAGCGCAGATGGCATTAATCCTTTTGGGGAGCATAGCAGCAACCATAGCACCTGGCATGTGACTCTATGTTTGTATAACCTTCCTCCTTGGTTGTGCATGAAGAGGAAGTTCATTATGATGCCAGTGCTCATCCAAGGCCCTAAGAAACCCGGCAACGATATTGATGTGTACCTAAGGCCATTAGTTGAAGAACTCTTACAGCTGTGGAATGGAACATGTGTACGTGTGTGGGATGAGCACATGGGGGAAGAATTTGATCTAACGGCGTTACTGTTCGTGACCATCAATGATTGGCCTGCTCTCAGTAACCTTTCAGGACAGACAAACAAGGGATACCGCGCATGCACGCATTGTTTGGACGATACCGACAGTATATATTTGGCTAATTGTAAGAAGAATATGTACCTGGGACATCGCCGATTTCTTCCGAGCAGGCATGCCGTAAGAAAGAAAGGCAAGCATTTCAAAGGTGAGGCGGATCACCGGACGAAGCCTCGCCACCGTACTGGTGCTGATGTACATGATATGGTCAAGGATTTGAAGGTAGTCTTTGGAAAGGGTCCTGGCGGACAACCTGTTTCTGAATGACGCTGACGGACGCGCACCCATGTGGAAGAAGAAATCTATATTTTGGGACTTGCCCTATTGGAAAGACCTAGAGGCCCACTCCGCAATCGACGTGATGCACGTGACGAAGAATCTTTGCGTGACCCTGCTTGGCTTCTTGGGTGTGTATGGGAACACAAAAGATACACCTGAGGCACGGGAGGACCAGCAACGTATGCACGGAAAAGACGACATACATCAGGGTCATGCCAGCTACGCTCTTACCAAAGAAGAGAAGGAAATCTTTTTTGAATGCCTGCTTAGTATTAAGGTACCGGTTGGCTTCTTGTCGAATATAAAGGGAATATAAACATGGCAGAGAAAAAGTTCCAGAACCTAAAGTCTCATGACTACCACGTGATTATGACGCAACTGATTCCGGTTGCATTGAGGGGGCTTCTATCGGAAAACGTTCGATTAGCCATTGTGAAGCTATGTGCATTCCCCAACGCAATCTCTCAGAAGGTAATTGATCCAGAAATCATACCAAGGTTAGAGAATGATTTGGTGCAATGTCTTGTCAGTTCCGAGTTGGTGTTCCCACCATCCTTCTTCAACATCATGACGCACGTCCTAGTTCACCTATGTGAAGAGATTAACGTTTTGGGTCCTGTATTTCTACACAATATGTTCCCCTTTGAGAGGTTCATAGGAGTCTTAAAGAAATATGTTCATAACCGTGCTAGGCCAGAAGGAAGCACCTCCAAGGGCCATGAAAATGAGGAGGTCATTGAGTTTTGTATTGACTTTATTCCTGACCTTAAGCCGATTGGTGTTCCTGAATCGCGGCATAAGGGCAGACTGAATGGAAAAGGCACGCTAGGAGGGGATCAAATAATATGTATGGACGAACATTCTCTAACTGAAGCACACTACACAGTTCTACAGAATTCCGCCTTGGTGGCTCCGTATATGGACGAACACAAGAATTTCTACGCTTCAAACACCCGGAGCGGTCTGATGACTGGATTACATGTGAATAAATCAGGAGTTTCACCGGCTGGTTGCAGACAGTACCATGCATGACGCCTCTATTGAAGATGACATGTACTCGTTGTCCCAGTTACCATCTTCGAATATAATGACTTTCAAAGGGTACGAGATAAATGGTAATACATTTTACACGATCGCCCAAGATAAGAAGAGCACCAACCAAAACAGTGGTGTCCGCTTTGATGCAACAAGCAAGACGGGAAAGGAAACACATTATGGTTACATAGAGGAGATATGAGAACTTGACTATGGACGTGGTTTGAAGGTCCCTTTGTTTCGGTGCAAATGGGTCAATATGACACGAGGCGGGGTAACGGAAGACCGGCAGTATGGAATTACAACAGTGGATCTCAACAATCTTGCGTATGCAGATGAACCATTCGTCCTAGCTAATGATGTGGCACAAGTTTTCTATGTGAAGGATATGTCTACCAAGCCGAGAAAAAGAAAAGATAAGGAAGCGAATGCATCATACGATGAGCCAAAGTGCCACATAGTTCTTTCTGGGAAGAGAAACATCATGGGAGTGGATGACAAGATAGACATGTCATAATATTATGAAAAGTTTGATGAACTTGCTCCATTCATAGTGAATATTGACCCGAGCATCCAGTTAAATGATGAAGATTTTCCATGGCTACGGCGCAAAGGGATACACGCGAAGAAAAAGTTTCACACCCAAAGATCTGGGATGTGATCGGCTTCACTATCATCACTTTCTTTTGTGTTTCACACCCAGGAGGGAATCTCCGTAATAGTTAGGGTAGTTATGTGTTTTGGCATTTGAAACGCGAAGAAATTTTATGTGCAAACAAATTCTTTCATGCATTTACTGATTTTTTTCAGCTAAATGACCCTGAAATTGAAAAGCATTTCAAATGAACTAAGAAAAGGTTGAAAGTTGGCATGGTATCATAATTTCACCCACATAGCATGTGCAAAAAAGTAGAGAGGGTTACCGCAAAAACTGGATGCACTTCGTGTACAAAATGGACAATCTCTTCCGAAGTATCAGGTTTCGGATGAAAACTCATCCGTTACAAAGGCATTTCATTTTTTAAATAACCTAAGCATTACCAAATTGAATATAATGATAAAACACACTAATATTAAACACAAGAAAAAGAATCACTGAAAAATCTATTTTCAAAGTTAAGTTATTCACAAACTAGTGATTCACACAAAATTCAAATAATTCAAAATTTAAACTATTCAAATGTGAAAACTACCAGCACTAACAAAAAGTTTGTAATTTTTTGTACCTAAAGCAAAAATATTTATAAAGAAACTCAAAATACAGCAAAGACAACTGAAAATAAATAAAACAAAATAAATAACGCAGAAAAGAAAAAAAGAAAAAACTAAATGAAAAAAGCCCACCTACTGGGCCACAACTGCCTGCATATGACTAGAAACCCAAATTCTAGTTGGGCCAGGATGCAGGCCCGCTAGCCCAGTAGGCCCAACAGGGCATCGCAGCAGAGGTAGGCACTACTAGGGAAAAGCCTAGCAGCAGCGCGGGTTTTGGGCCTATTAGCAGCGCGGGGGCCGGCGCTACTAATAAGGCGCTACAGCTAACGTATAGCAGCAGCGCGGGTGCCACCCGTGCTACTACTAACCCGCGGAATTTTTTTTCGAATTTTTTGCCCAAATTTTCAAATTTCTGAATTATTTAAACCTCTAATCTCTAATCACCCTCATCGCTGCTCAATTTAATCTCTAATCACCCCTCATCATTCCAACTCATCTAACTTCCCGGACGGTCACCCATCCTCTCACTACTCCAGCCTGAGCACGCTTAACTTCCGGGTTCTATTCTCCCTCGATTCCAAGTCTGCACTTGTTGTTTTCCTGACAATAGTAAGATGTCAATCTATTAACCCTCGGGAATTTAGCTTGAGCATGAAGTCACACATTTCGCTGTTTGAGTTTAAAACTATTGTTCTAAAAAAACAATAATTATTTAGTAACACTAATATTTCTTGAATAAGGAGTTTGACCACATTTTGACCACAGTTTGACCAGATTTGACCAAAATTCCAAAAAACTGAAATAATTATTTAGTAACACTAATATTCTTGAATAATTATTTAGTAACACTAATACATCTTGAATAAGTAGTTTGACCATAGTTTGACCAGATTTGACCAAAATAAAAAAAACTGAAATTTGAGCATAACTTTTTTTTCCTTTTAGAATTTGAGGATTCTAAAAATTTGCAAACAGGCCGTAGGCGGTCTCCATCGTATGCAGATTTTTGTGTTGAACATTTGATATATTATACATTTTTTCTGACATCGTATGCAAAAGTTATAGCCGTTTTACATTTCCCCTACACTTTTTGCAAAACATGTCCAAATTTAAGTTTTTAAATTTTCCTAACTAGTAGATGTAGTAACATAACTACATCTCGAAGGATTTTAATTTTTGAAGTTGTTATCATTTTCTTTTGCTTTTTACAAAACCGAAAAGGCGATCCACGGGAGGGGGGTGGGGGAGGGGTGGGGTACAGTTTCAAAATGGGACCTTTAGTAGTAGCGAGGGATTTTACCCCTCGCTACTACTATGGCATGTCCCGGATGGGCACGGTTGAGACCTCTTAGTAGTAGCGAGGGGTAAAAACTTAGTAGTAGCGCGGGTTTATAACCCTCGCTACTACTATGGCATGGCCCAGGGGCACGGTAGAGACCGCTTAGTAGCAGCGAGGGGTAAAAACCAGCGCTACTGCTATCAACTTAGTAGTAGCGAGGGTTAAAAACCCGCGCTACTACTATGGCATGTCCCGGGGGGCACGGTAGAGACCGCTTAGTAGTAGCGAGGGTTAAAAACCAGCGCTACTGCTATCAACTTAGTAGTAGCGAGGGTTAAAAACCCGCGCTACTGCTACTTAGCAGCAGCGCCTGATTTTAAAGCGCGCTGCTGGTAAGATTCTGTGTATAGGCTTTTCCCTAGTAGTGAGGCCCAGAAGGCCTGCTTTAGAGAGGAGCTCGAGACAGCAGCGGCGGCGGGGCTTATAAGCAGGTGCGAGTGCCCCTTGGCTAGCGAGGTGGGACTAAACTTCTACGCCCCTCGCCTGGCAGCGCACACCCTTTAGTACCGGGTCGTGGCTCCAACTGGTACTAAAGGGGGGCCTTTAGTACCGGTTGGCACCACGACCCGGTACTAAAGGGGGTGCGGTTCCTGCCGCTTCTCCTGGCTAAAACAGACCTTTAGTACCGGTTGGTAGCTCCAACCGGTACTAAAGGTGCACTACTAGGAAAAGGCCTACTAGTGGCGCAGCAGTTTTGCCTACTAATGGTGCACTACTGGTGCGCCACTAGTACCACGCACTAGTATTTTTTACTAACGGCGCACCCGTGGTGCGCAATTAGTATCTGGTATACTAGTGGCGCACCACTGGTGCGCCATTAGTATAGGCCATGGTGTGCCATTAGTATAGGCCACTGGTGCGCCATTAGTATAGACCACGGTGCGCCATTAGTATTTTTGAATTTTGAAGGCGGGAAAATAGTAGTGGCACACCGTCTAACCCCCACCGTGCGCCATTGCTATTTTTGAATTTTGAATTTGGATCTGGATCGCGATTTTTTTGCCCATTTTTTGCTCATTTTTTTCTCTTTTTTTGCACGATATTATTTCAAATTTTGTTCCCGTTTTTGGATCTTGTACGTTCTTTTACCATGTTCTTTTGCCGGAGAGGAGTTCGCCGGAGAGGAGGAGGAGGAGGTGACCGGAGAGGCGCTCGCCTACATCGCCGGAGAGGAGGAGGAGGTCGCCGGAGAGGAGTTCACTGGAGCATCGGAGAGCAGGAAGGAGAAACCATGAGGGGATGGGAGGAGAGGAGGGAGGAGGAGCTCACTTGAGAGGAGGGAGGAGGAGCTCACCGTAGAGGAGGGCGGAGAAACCGTGAGGGGAGGGGAGGGGAGGAGAGGAGGGAGGAGGAGGTCGCCGGAGAGGAGGAGGAGGTCGCCGGAGAGGAGGAGGAGGAGGTCGCCGGAGAGGAGGAGGGGGTCGCCGGAGAGGAGGAGGGTAGTATGGAGGACGAGACAAGGGAAGATGGAGTGGAGGAGAGGAGGAGAGGTGGAGTGGAGGAGAAGAATGAAGAGGTAAGGAGGAGAGGACACGCCCAGCCATATATACGGCATAGTAATGGCGCACCGTGGGCAGGTGCGCCATTACTATTTTTTTATTTTTTTATTTATTTTGAATTTTGAAGGCGGGAAGATACTAATGGCGCACCATGGGTAGGTGCGCCATTAGTAACTTTTTTTTTATTTTTTTGATTTATTTTGAATTTTGAAGGCGGGAAGATAGTAATGGCGCATCATGGGCAGGTGCGCCATTGGTAAGTTTGATTTTTTTTTGAATTCTTTTGCCTCTCCAGATCTTAAAAGCCCCGTATCTTTTTTTCTGTTAGGTTTTTGAGGATTTTGAAAATATTTAATGGGGTTCTCGCAGTTAAATTCGGATGTAACTTTTCGAGTAGATGATTTTTCATATAAAAACTTTTTCATCCGAGTTCGTATGCAAAAGTTATGCCCATTTTTACAAATTCTCGAGAGATTTTGCAAAAAAGTCAAAAATTCATGTTTGTAAATTTTGCTAACAACTAGACCACATATCACATGAGAATCTTAATTTCTTTTATTTTTTTGAAACTGAAAAGGCGGTCCACTGGGGTGCATTCGGGGGAATGTTTAGGCCAAATTACTAATGGCGCACCGTGGTATGGTGCACCATTAGTAGTTTAAAAAATAAAAATAAAAAAATTGATTTTTTTGAAACATAATTACTAATGGCGCACCGTGGGAGTGGTGCGCCATTACTAGACAAGTAATGGCGCACCTGCGCCATTAGTAATTATGTTTCAAAATTTTGGCGCACCATCCCACAGTGCGCCATTAGTAGTTTTGATAAAATTAAAAAAAAATTACTAATGGCGCACCGCGGATGTGATGCGCCATTAGTATTTGCACACTAATGGCGCACCAACACATGGTGCGCCATTTGCATTTAGTAATGGCGCACCACATGTACAGTGTGCCATTAGTGTCCATATTGGCTATAGCTGTTTTTGTAGTAGTGGTGGGTTCTATATAAAAAAACACTTCAAAAAAATTTCAGTTTCTTATCTCTCCCTCTGCTTCTTTCTCCTCTGCACCGTCGCCGCCGCCCCTCGTCGCCGCCCGGCCCGTCCCCGTTGCCGCGCCCCGCCCCGTCCTCCCGTCGTCCCTGCCCGGCCCACTCCCATCCCCATCGCCGCGCCCCGCCCCGTCCTCCCGTCGTCCCCGCCCGGCCCGGCCGGTCCTTCCGTCGTCCCCACCCGGCCCGCCCCCGTCCCCATCGCCGCGTCGCGCCCCGTCGCCGCGCCCCGCCCTGTCCTCCCGTCGTCCCCGCCCGGCCAATCCCCGTCCCCGTCGTCACCGCCCGTCTCCATCTCCGTCGTCGCCCCCCGTCGCCCCGCCTCGCCGGTGAGCTCCTGCCCCGGCCGCCATGTCCACACACACACATTGTTATAGAAATGTTAGCAATTTTTCTATTTTTAGTTATAGAAATATTAGAAATGTTAGTTATATAGAAATGTTTTTTAGTTATAGAAATATTAGAAATGTTAATATATAGAAATGTTAGTTATATAGAAATATTAGAAATGTTAGTTATATAGAAATGTTAGTTATATTAGAAATGTTAGTAATATAGAAATGTTAGTTATATAGAAATGTTTTTTAGTTATAGAAATATTAGAAATGTTAGTTTTAGTTATGGAAATATTAGAAATGTTAGTTTTAGTTATAAAATTTAGAATTTGCATATATGAAATCACAATCCATCATTTAAAAAATGTTACTTTACTTTTGCGGCATATAGTATTTGTTGTCGACGATGCCCGGCCCGCATCCTCGCCGTCGACCAGTTCGCGACGACGTCCTGCTTCAGAAGACCCATGTCCGGGACTTGGCTCCGCCGGGCTGGCACTGGGAGGTGCTACCTTCAGGGGCGCGAAGCTTGTTGAGGAACCTGGCCCCGGGTCCCGTCGTCGACCCTGATCTCCTTTGGTGGCGTTCGCGTGGGCCACTTTCGGTGCGGAGGGAGCCGGCCCCGCCGGAGGTGGTACGTCGCCGTGTTAGGGAGGAGGACGAGCACGTCCATCGCTACATGGCTGCTATGGACGTCAGGTTCTCCAATACCTGGCAGGTTCTTTCGGGAGATCACCCGAGCTATGATCTAGTGATGGTTCCTTCACTTTGGTTGTCCACCGCCCGTGCCTCAGGAACCGCGAGTGGCCTAGATTACTCTCTAGTATTCGATCTTTATTAGCTAGCTCGCTAGTGATGTATTCGATATATAATATTCGAGATGATTTATTCGAGATTATATATATTATTCGAGACGATGTATTCGAGATTATATCTATTATTCGAGACGACGTATTCGAGATTATATTCGATGATGCTTATTATGTACTATGGTTGATTCAGTTTTTCCTTATTAATTGATTGCATCCATGCATTGTAATTTGAATATATTTCTTTTGGATTAGTTAAGAAAACCTATGGCAGAAAATACCGGCAGAGAGGGAGAAGAGGCCCGGTTCAATATCATACGCAATCCTCGCAGGCCAGATGATGATCAGAATGAAGAAGATTATGACGGCTCCGAAGATCTAAACAACAGCGGGGAGGGTGATATGATATTCGATCGCGACGACCGAATTGATGAAGTCATGAACTATGAACATGACAAAGAAAATATTGATCTTGAAACAACAAAGACCGGCGAGGTATATTTATATAAGCATGCATCTGGTGATCATCACATGTTTTAAATGACTTGAAGATATATATTAACGAATCGATCTTTCTTCTTTCAGCCATCCGGATCGAGCAAATCTTTAGGCAGCAGGACAGTACGAGGCCCGAACAAAAAGTTGAAGGAGGGCGTAAAGTACAATATTGAGGCCATCAAACCTAATGTTGAACCATTAGCGCCTAAGAAGATTGCGGACAAGTTCATTTGTCAGTGTAGAGTTCTGGTGAAGGACCAACTCCCGATCTCCCTTCAAGAATGGAGAGAGCCAGCAAAGCCACGTCCAGATCTTACTTTTGTCGACGACAGACAAAAACTTCTGCTTTAGGAAACGCTCATGGAACAGTTCACCCTACCAGATCATTTCACAGATGCAGATGTGGAGAAAATCAAGGACGCTGCTCTTAGGAAGATGGCGGTTGCATTCAACAACCACAAGAATCGTGTATGGGACCAGTACGTCAAGGGAGGAACGAAGACTCTACTATTCAAGGGAACACTAGAGAAGCAAAGTGCTCATTGGGATGATTTTGTGAAATTCAAGGAATCGGAATTATCTAAGGAACGGTCGAGAATAAACAAGGCCAATGCCGCAAAAAATATAAGTTCCATAAGCTAGGGCCAGGTGGCTACGCGGTGGCAATGCCTAAGTGGGATAAGTCTGAGAAAGAGATGCAGGATGCAGGTGTCACTCCAGTTACATTGAGCTAGCCCCCCAGGTGCAGGACTTGGTTCTATGCGCATGGGGGGGAGTTGGACCCGAAGACATGCTTAGTTTCGAGGAAGGCATGTCTGAAGGGAGCCCAAGATAAGATACATGTTGCAATAGAAGAGGCTCGATCGGGGGTGTTCGAGCCCAATAGAGAGAACGACGAGCTTATGCGTGCCCTAGGAAATCCTAAAAACCCGGGAAGAACACGAGGCAAGGGCGTTATTCCATGCTATGAGGGTTTTTGGACTGGAACGCCGACTACAGAAAATGTGCGAGAAGGAAGATTGCGGAGGAGAAGAAGAGGATGATGGAGGAGGAGCAGAGGAAGCAGGACTATGAACGCCTTCAAGGCCTAGAATCAGCGCACGCGGACTTGGCAGTCAAATTCCAGCGGCAGCAGGAGCAGATCGACTCACTTAGCCAGCAAAGGGGGTCTCAGCAGCTAGCGGATGATCTAGCATTGGATAGCACCGTCCCATCCATGCCGAGAAGCAGCGTGGGTTCCGCCCTGGGCGACGCATTGCTGGATAGCTACCCAGTGGATGACATCATGGAGAACACTAACTGCGAGCTACACTTCAAAATGAAGAGCATATCCATGAAGGTGGCGGACGCCGTTGCTTTTACAAATCCATCCGAGGCAACCTTCCATTACAACCCGATTCTAGCGGGCTATGCTCGTGTCTTGGTTGATGAGGTGGTGGACCAATATTCGGGGCTAGAGCTTGACATTCCTGGAGGTGACAAGGAGCACACACTAGGAGAGGCCAACCATCGTATCATCCTATGGAGAAAGGATTGCATCATCTTTCGAAGGCCACCGACACCCCGTCAGGCGACTCCTCGTCGAAGTCCGCCACCGAGTCAGCAGACTCCCGCTCCTCCAAGTCCACCAACGCGTCAGGACACTCCTCCTCCTCCAAGTCCGGCAAATCGTCAGGCCACTCCTCCTCCAAGTCCGACACAGCTTCAGGCCACTCCTCCTCCTCCAAGTCCGGCAAAGAGTCAGGCCACTCCTCCTCCAAGTCCGGCACAACTTCAGGCCACTCCTCCTCCTCCAACTCAGCCACGTCATCCGTCTCCACCGCCTCAGCAATCACAGAAGAGAGCCACCGCAACTATGGTGCATAGCGGTACAAGTCGAGGTAGTACTGGAGGTACAGACGGAGGCAAGCGATTTCAATATGGTCCAAGCAGCCTCGTGCCTCTTCCGCAGAGGCCTTACGACAAGTCCGAGGAGGAAAACGCAGTCATATCGAAGGCCGAGGTGGAAGCCCATTTTGCACCGAAACCGCCACCGCCGCCAAGGGAGAAAGTGCCTAAGGAAAAGATTGACCACTTCATTCGTATGGCTAGACCACCAGCTCCCAAGCCTGTTGACACAGACTACGAGCGCCACCTCAGGAATTTAAATCGAGCACGTCTACAGAAAGAGGCGAGCTCGAGCTTGAGCAAATCAGCTAGAAAAAGGAGCGGTAAAACCGTTCCCCAGCTCGGAGAATAGGCGGCGCAATCAATCCCTCCGCTTGTTGTGCCAACAACACATGAGAGTACGCGCTCCCAATATTATTGTGGGCAAACCGTTAACATTCTCGGGCTGGGCGATGTGGTAATAACCAAGGAGCATATTGAGCAGGCTGAAAGGCTCATGATCACTGTTGGACAACTCTTCGATATCGAGCCCATGTCTCTGCTTAGAGAGGAGGAAATAAAACAGAAATATGTCCGGGGCCAACCTTTGGTCGAGCCAGACAAGGACAAGAAGCTCCCAACGAGAATGTATGAATTGCATCAATGGTACATGGACATTACCAAGAGTTCCAATCGAGAGTCCCTCATGGTGAATGTCAAGAAGGATCATTACTTCCATGAGAAAGTTGTGTCCGTTGAGTATTCAGAACTATTTTAGTTATACAATCAAGATGCACTCGACAAATCTATCGTCAGTTGCTATTGTCTGTAAGTGATTTCTTTATGTAATTTAAGTCTCAAGCTAGTTGTAGTGATCATTTTGATCAATCATTACCTGTAATTATCATCACTATATTCTTTTTTGTGGTATTATGCAGGATGAAGATGTATGGAATTAAAAAAGGTGGACACTATGGCATTGGCTTCATTGACCCAAATACCATTAATGAATACACATGAAAATTAGATGCATATTATGAAAAAAATGTAGAGGAAAGCATGCTAGAGTTCTTCAAGCGCCTCAATACCAATGAAGATATACTACTTCCTTACAACTTCGAGTGAGTCACATTGTCTTGTACTACAAATTCTGTTTTTGCCTACTAGCTAGCTACATGTTTTTGCTTACATATGCCCACTTAATTAAGACATGCAAACGTGTGTGCATGCAGATTTCACTGGATCTTGTTAATCATTAAAGTTGATGAAGGAACAGTTGAAATACTGGACTCACTACTTAAAAAAGAAAGTGACTACACCATCTTGTTTGGGATAGTCAACAGGTAATTTCAATCATTATTAACTATATCCCGGCCTATTTAGTTCGTCATTTCCTAATATGAACTATTTAATAACCCCTTTATTCATTTTCTTTGTCGGCGGGCAGGGCTTGGGTAAAGTTCATCAGCGTCATTACAGGCCAATGGAAAAGAAAGCTGAAATTGTATCGACCCAAGGTAAGTAATTAAGTAGTACTAGCTAGCTAGCTGCCATCTCTTTAATTATCATGCTTGATTAATTATTATATGATCAAATTCCATTCTCGTAAAGGCCCTGAAGCAGGCGTCGGGGAATAATCTGTGTGCATACTACGTTTGCGACAACATTCGCATGATGGTGTCCGAAAGGAGCGGATCTCAAAGACAGGACTGGGTACGTTTGTCAGAACACTATTCACAATTTTTACACCATTATCGATATCTAGTCACACAACTAATACACGTGCATATTGATCTCCTTCTTAACAGTTCAGAGAGATGCGGGAGCAGCTCCTAGCAGAGGAGCGCATAGAAGCAATTCAAGAGGAACTAGCGAGATTTTTGCTCGACCAGGTCATAGATCCCAAAGGATAATACTATTACCCGCTACAGCCCCCATGAACCACTTCTAATTGTCATCGTGCTCCGAAGGCACCAATTAGGCTAATGCCACTGGCTCCGAAGGCACTAATTAGGAGAAATTGTATATTGCTAGCTAATTGTGTGTGTGTATATATATACATGTATGTATATATGTGTGAATTAATGGTGGTTGTGAGACATTTGATGATATATACATAAATACTATTCTGATCACGGGATCAGAATAATATTCTGATCACAACCTGACCTGCCCCGCTAGTAGTACGTTGAACTTCCCTGTGAACTAGGTTGAACTTCCGCCAACATTGCCCAAATGGGGCTTGCGATATACCGTTGGAAAGCTATGGACACCAATATCATGACCCAACTTAAATTTTTGGCAAAATATAAGCGGTTTAAGAGAAGTTTTGAAAACCGTTTTTTCTTCGCACAAAAAACGTGAATCGTATTTTCGATGGCGTATAATATGGCGTTTATCGGAATGAGGCATATAACATGGCGTTGGAAAGCTGCTGCAAAACCGCTCCTTCCACATGTTGAAAGTTTTCTCTAATTCCCTATGGTTAAAGAGTAATTTGAAAAAAACGTAAAATTTCGTAAACCGAACAGCTGAGTTTGTTTTTTTGATGTCATTTCTAAACGGCTAATCCAATGGAGGCATATGATACGGCGTTGGAAAGCTTATGAAAATGCGCTACTTTTTCATCTGGAAAGTTTTTTTCTAATTTTGAATGGTTTAAGAGTAATTTAGAAAATGGTCCAAGTCCTACCGAGTTCGTATTTTCGAGCTAATTTTTTAACTGTGCGTCCGAATGCAGCAAATGATATGGCGTTGGAAAGCATGAAGAAATGCGAAACTTTTTGGTATGTATTGTTTCTCCCAATTCTTTACGGTTTTAAGTCAGTTTCGAAAATGGCGAAAAACATATTTTCGCCGTAATTCTACAAACCTTATCGGAATGGGGCAAATAATATATTGTTGAAAAGCTACGAAAAATGCGAAACTTTTTCATGTTGATGGTTTTCTCTAATTCCTAGCCGTTTTCAAGTAATTTTGAAAACGGCGGGATCATTCGTTCAGCCTCTATCGCGAAACTGATTCTTCGAAAATGCACCGCGTGAATAACCTGAACTTCTCGGCGCGTGTACTTGAACTTCACTCTGTTTTTTCATGTGCTTTTCTTGCTCGTAGCTCTTCATCCACTGCTCGTAGCTCTCCATCCACTCACTGGAATTGAGCAAGTCATATACCGATGTAAAGCTATTGTAAACACGCAACTTTCCCGTGTTGATCATTTTTTCATAATCGCGATGATTTTAAAAGTTTTTCATATCAAATTCATTCACTATAGTAGTTGAACTTCCTGCTGTTTTCACGTTGAACCTCTATGACGTATTTTACATTGTATTTTTCTCATCCATTTCGTAAGTGTTATACAAATGATACTCTTTTTGTACAAACATCTCTCACAATATTTTTTTAACTTTCTCCGATCGAGGACTTGAAGTTACACAGATGATATTCCTGTCGTTTTGAAATAAATTAGAGAAATGACGAGATCATGATTTCTGCGTTCATTGCGAATGGAAACGCACTGCATGAAGTAGTTGAACTTCTCGGGGTATGTCTGTTTGAACATCACTTTGTTTTTGACGTGCTGTTTTTTGCACTGCGTGAAGTAGTTGAACTTCTGGGGCATGTCTGTTTGAACTTCACTCTGTTTTACTTTATTGTATTTTTATTATACGAAATACACACCATGTAGTACGTGAACTTCTGGTTATTATCACTTTGAACTTCTCTCTGGTTTGAGAGAATTATTTTAAAAACCAAAAAACAACATATTTTTTTACGTATTTTGGACATCTAAATACACGGTGAACCTCTCTCACAAGATTTTTTTGAACTTTTCCTCACCGAGCACTTGAACTTCTAGCAATCATTTTTTCCGTTTATGAGTTGTTTTTAAAAGTGCAAAAAATGGCATTGTGTTTTTTATTTTTTGAACAAGTTAATCCTAGGTTTTAAAAGTGCAAAAAATGGCAACAATTTTTGAACTTCTCCGGACAGAGCACTTGAACTTCTTTCAACAAACCTTTTAAGATTTATTTTTCTACACTTTTAAATGTCATCTGAAATGCATTACTCGGTTATGGGAAAATATGTGAGTTTTTTTATAAATTTTTAATCTAATTTTCTTAATCTTTTTTTATGAATTTTGAAGCGCTCTATTTTTAAAAGTTGAACTTCTTATTTTTTTAACTTCTTGTTTCCATTCTTTAATAACGAGGAAAAATCTGAGTTCACTATAATCATCGAACTTCTCCATCTTTTTAATATGCACTTCCTGGTTTTATTTCTTAATCATTTTTTATGAAATTTTGAAGTGCTCTATTTTTAAAAGTTGAACTTCTTATTTTTTTTTGAACTTCTTGTTTCCATTATTTAATAACAAGGAAAATCTGAGTTTTTTATAATCATCGAACTTATCCATTTTTTAATATGGACTTCCTGGTTTTTTTCTTAATCTATTTTATGAAATTTTGAAGCGCTCTATTTTTTGGTAAAGATTGAGCTATGATGTTGTTTTAATGTGGGCTTCTCGGGTATTTTTAGAAAATGGGGAAATCATTTTTTATAAACCTTTTTGATACATTCCATTATTTTAGTTTGAACTTCTTCATTTTATTCTTTAGCTACGAGAAAAAAATCTAAGTTTTTTCTTCACATCGAACTTCTCCATTTTTAAAACTTGGACTTCTTGTTTTTTTTCGTAACAGAAAATATCCTAGTAGTTTTAGTAAACATCGAACCGCTCCATTATTTTACTTTGAACTTCGAGAGTTTCTTTATTTAGAAACGGTGAAAATCTTTTTGTATTTTTAGTTTTTAAATTGAACTTCGTACTTTTCTTTTTCTAGAAAACAGGAGGAACTTGAGTTTTTTGTATATATTGAATTGCTTTGTTATTATTAATGTGAACTTGGTGGCTTGATTATTTAGTCTCAAGGGAAATCGTTTCTTACTAAATAAAAATTGAACCGTATGGTTATTTAATTTTGAACTTCTAGGGTCTTCTTTTAAGATACAAATTGAACCACATTGGGCTGCCAGGATGAACTTCTCTCTTTTTCTGCTCCCGAAGAGAAAGCGGTGCATTGGTGAATAATAACATTATGTTGAACAACCTGCAGACTAGTCTTTTTTTGCTAACTCTTTCTCTACATAAAACGGGTAAAATCACGGAAAATGACATCATTTTTTATTGTGGTCTTTTTTGCTCACTGTTTCTCTACGTAAAAATTGAAATCAAAGGATATTTTCCACCATAAAAAACAATTTTTAAATTTACGAGCTTGTCATGGGCCTGTGCAACCTACAAACTAGTCTTTTGTTTTGTATTTTTCATTTATTGAACTACCCAACTCCACGAATTTGTACTTCAAATTATTTGTTTGTTTAGTATCATTTTTTGCGGCGCCCATCTTTTTCTACACTCTTTTTTTCTGCGAATTTAACATTTTGAACCTCCCAAAAATCGGCTTGCTACTTTTTTTATGAATGCTTTTTCTCTAAGCATTTTTTTAACAGTAATATGCATTCTTCCTAAAATACAATGATTGAAGTCTCTATACAATAATATTTGAACTTCTAGATTACTTTAAAAAAACACATACCCCTTTATGTGTATGTAAACAATATGGTTTACACAAACTTCCTTACATCAAATCACGTGAAAGAACATGCATGAATGGAAAAAGGGGAAGGAGTTACAATGTCCATAACATACTTTTTTGGTATCTTTTCTGAAGGTTCTGCACAATAAACTTAACAAGTTACAAAGTCCAAGCTATGAAATGAAATACACTAATCCAAGCTATGATCGGCCTACCATAAAGTTATAACATAGTTATCGCTAGCCGACTAGGACTTTGCAACATCCTCGTGTCCAAAACTCTTTGATACTTGTTACCACTGACCTGCAGCAGTTGGCTCACTGTCCATTTTACTAACACAGTAACATACTAACATGACAGATGTCAAAAGAAAGAACACAGTAACATGACAGACACACATACACATGCCGACACACAGTGGGATATGCTTGAAGCTAGCACAATGTTGTCGACGATGGGAATTCAGAAGTGGGACGACGACAACGGCCGTGACCTGACATCCACCCTGGCGGACCGGTGGAAGAACTCGACGCAGTCGGAGATGGCCTCGTCGTAGTGCGCCTTGTTTACCGGCTGCAGGTTGGAGCTGCTGCACGATGGCCTCTTGGGCGCCACAGCCACGGCGTCCTCGCCACCGCCCCTGGAGTTGGCGGAGAAGGTGACCTTGGGCGGCCCCGGCGGGAAGGCGAACAGGCCCACCAGCATCTTCCTGAACCCATCCATGACCCTGGTAGGCCACCTTGGTGCCGGTCTCCTGCCATGGATGTAGTTCGCCTTGCTGCCGTGGTTGTGGTGGTGAGACGACGCCCCCGCCGCCGCTTTCTTTCGGTAGATCGATTTCCTCGCTTGCGGCCTTGACATTCAAAGTCCTAGTGGACATAACAAGGGGATGGCGACTAGCAGAAACGGCTCCACGAGCATCTTTGTTCGACCTTCCACGAGAACTCTGTTTGACCTGCCAATGTGTACAATCCTGATGACCCAAGAAGATCAACAGAAGCAAAGAGAACTCTGTTTGACTTGCCCACATCTAAACTATTGGAAGTCTACGACAATCACAAAAGAGAACATCTGCAACATATTGTTAGTTTCTTCTTCTTGTATAATATATATTGAACTGCTGCAAGAAATCCCAAGAAATTAAACACTGCTAGAGTTTTTTGTAGGACAAAGATGCAGGCAGTGCCAGTAGGCATTGGAGCATCGAAATGCAAGTGCTACGGCGTGCGCGCGAGGATTGGAGATGGTTGGTCGCCGATGCGTGGGAGCAGGGGTTAACACATTTTTTGAAAGATCATCGGTCAAGATTGTGAAGTTAAGTTAACACATTTTTCACATGAGCAACACATCCATAAGTTGGAGCATTTTTGTCAGCTAGTTCAAAGAGAAAAAACTGCTAAACAAATTTATCCATATTAGTTGGATGGCATAGCTTTGCACACACGAGAGGATTTTCATGGGAACCTAGGATGCCACGAAGCACTGTGCGCTGCAGCTAGGAGAGGTGCGGGGAAGGTCAGAGAGAGTTGACAGGGAAGGTCGGAGAGAGTTGATGGGGAGGGACGATGCTCACCATGGTTGGCTTCTGGCGACACAGGAAGAGAAGAACTCGAGGGGAGGAGCACGGGAGATCAGATGCTGACATGTAGTGTACCTCCAGCTTGGATCTTGGCGTGGCACCGGCGCTCAGGTGGTCAATGCCGACGGCGCACAGGGAGACAGGCAGCGGCGTGCAGGTGGTCGGGGCGGCGCCGCGCGGATGGTCGGAGTCAGCGGCGCGCATGGAGTCGGGCCGGCGGCGGGCATGTGGTCGGGTCGGCGGCACACACTTGGTCGTGGCGGCAGCACTCGGGGAGCCAGGCGGCGACGCGCGGGTGGTCGGGGCAGCGGCGCGCAGGGAGCCAGGCGGCGGTGGGGCGGGGCAACTACGGCGGGGGGTGGGGTCCAGGGCGGGGCGGAGCACTGGCGGCGGGTCGGGGGGATCAAGGCGAGCGAGGTGGGGATCAGGCACGGGAGGTGCGGCACACAAGATCATTTTTTTCGATGGAGTTCGGGAACACTACTGCGGCTGGCGCTCCGTGATCCAAATAACTATTCTATATATATATATGTGTGTGTGTGTGTGTGTGTGTGATCGGTTCTACTAGAAATTCTATTTATATATATGCATAACGTGTACAATATGTAGTATCATAAAATACCAGCAAACGAAAAAGAATTAAATGGAAAACACAAAATTAAATGAAAAAGAAATCATAAACCCAAAACCTCCCAACCTTTTAATACCGGTTGGTGTCACCAACCGGTACTAAAGGGCTCCCTACCCCCGGAGCTGACTCGTGCCACGTGGTTGCACTTTAGCACCGGTTCGTGCTGAACCGGTACTAAAGGAGGGGGGGGGGCTTTAGTGCCCACACTTTAGTGCCAGTTACCGAACCGGCAGTAAAGGGCCTTACGAACCGGTGCTATTGCCCGGTTCTGCACTAGTGTTATCCTCGCACATAAAGAATCTGGGTTCTCAAGAAGGCGCAAAGCCTGTTTAGCCAGCAACGCCAAGTTAAAACAATGGATATCACGAAATCCCATACCACCTTGGTTTTTTGGGACACACATTTTCCACCATGCCATCCAATGCATCCTCCTATGGTTGTCGTCATCACCCCACCAAAAATATGACATCGCGTCAGTTATTCCTTTACAATTTTTTTTAGGAATTTTGAAGACGGACATCGCATAGGTAGGGATGGATTGGACAATAGATTTAAGAAGAATTTCCTTTCCCCATGTAGATAGTATTTTTTCCTTCCACCAGCTAATTTTCATGATGATGCGATCGCATCAAATACTAAAAACAAGCGGACTTATCTACGCCCACATTTTCTGGCAAACCCAGATACTTGTCATTGAGCGCCTCGATCATGATGTTCATGATTGAGCAAATATGTTCCCTGGTGTCCACTCTCGTATTCGGGCTGAAAAAAATGCTAGACTTATCAACGCTCACCATTTGTCCCGAGGCAGCACAGTACAAGTCCAGAATAGATTTCAAAGTCTCCGCGTTGCGAAGATTCGCCTTCATGAGGATCAATGAGTCATCAGCAAAGAGAAGGTTAGTAACATAGGGGGCCTCTCTACACACTTTTATTCCATAAAAATTATCATTCTCCTCCGCATGCGTCAAAAGAGCGGTAAGACCTTCCGTACATAATAAGAAGAGGTAGGGTGATAAAGGATCTCCTTGTCTTAAGCCTCTCATAGGCTTGAATCTCTCACTCTCTTCATTATTAATCCGAACCTTGTATTCGACAGTGGAGACGCACTGCATAATAAGGTTAACCCATCTCTCCTGAAATCCAAGTTTCAACATAACTCCCTACAAAAAAGGCCACTCAACCCGATCATAAGCCTTATGCATATCAAGTTTGATAGCGCATAAACCCTCCTTTCCATCTCTCTTCTTTTTAAGCGTGTTGCTAACATTTTGGAGATAATCTTATACACCACATTACATAAGCTAATAGGTCTATATTGAGTTACCTTCTCGCGTGAATTGACCTTTGGAATCATCACAATTGTAGTATCATTCCATCCCTCGGGGATAGTGCAATGGTTCACCGCTTTCAAGACTTCATCAACCAAATCATCCCCAAGCATAGGCCAAAATCTTTTATAAAAAATAGCATGAAGCCCATCTGGCCCAGGTTCTTTTAAATCGCTAATATCAAAAAGTGCCTTTCGAACATCATCAGCAGTGTAAGGGGCGAGAAGGGCATCATTCATCTACATGGTCACTCTTCTTCGCACAAGAGATAACACATCCTCGTTTGGTTGAATAACATCCGTAGTGAAGAGATTTGAGAAATAACTCACAGTATGATTCTTTAGTTCTATACCTTCCCGCCACACTCTGGTGTCATCCAGAAGTTTTTCAATGTTGTTTCTTTTTTCCTAGCCGTCGCTGCATTATGAAAAAATGATGTATTGCGGTCTCCGTGCAATAACCAGTTAGCTCTCCCTCTTTGTAACCAGAAAATTTCTTCCCGATCCAACAAATTCTCTATGACGACTAAAATTTCCTTTTGCCTCGACCGGGACTCCCCACTAATAGGACCACATTTCAACCTTTCAAGCTCCTTATTAGCTTTTTTATTCTCTTTTTAGGGCCCTTCAAAATATCACGGTCCCAGGTGTGTAAGTCATCGTGCACCGCCTTAGTCCGAGCGGCTAGAGATGGGCCGATACCCGCCAATTTTGCTTTTTCCCAAGCAGTCTTCACAATTTGCTCCACTGTGTCTTCTTTTAGCCATCTCACTTCAAAAAAAATTCACACGGCCGCTCAGATAATTAAAGAGATTACTATCAAAATAATCAGTATTAAGAACTAAAGGACGATGGTCAGAGTGTACATGATCCCCATTGACAACCGCAACACGTGGGAACTTCCTTGCCCACTGCACATTACATACAGCTCTGTCCAGCATTTCTCTAATGTCCCCTCTTCTCCAAGTGAAAGAATCCCCAATACAGCCCATATCAGCCAAGTTACAATCACTCAAACAGTTCCTAAAGTGTTGCATCATTACATTCGGTCGAGCATTCCCCCCTTTCTTTTTCACTAGAGTAGAGGATTTCATTAAAATCTCCAATAACCACCCACGGATAAACAACATTGGAATGTAATTGGCGAAGGTTAGCCCAAGATAAATGTTTTTCGTTCCATGCTGGATAACCATAGAAGCCCGTAAAACGCCACTCCACAGATTCATCACTCATAAACATAACATCAATGAAATGGGACGACAAATAGTTCAACTCAACCTTATTCTCTTTTTGATAAAAAAGTACAAGACCACCAGACTTTCCATCACGTTCATCTAAAAACATGGAATTAAAGCCTAAATTACAACGTAGCTCGTCAGCTTTATTTTTATTCAAGTGCGACTCTGAAAGAAAAATTAAATCCGAACGAGTCCGGCCATGGAGCTCTAGAAGCTCCTGAACTGCCATGGAAGAGAGCATTCCACGACAATTCCAACTAATGGCTTTCATTTCTCCTGGCGGTCCTCCTGACCGGAGGCCACCGAAGCACTATCTGCACCTTTCTTCTCTCCAACAGACTCCCTTCTTCCCTCTACATAATCCTCCTCTTTCTCCTCTAACTCCTTCGCAACATGAGAGGTCGCTCCATCCTCACCCCAAACCTTTTCAACCCGACCCCCACAAACCCTCTTACAAGACGCATTCACATCCCTAGTTAGGAACAGATCGTTACTCTCCAGGCTTGATGCTGGCTCCTCGTACTAGCAAGAAGCTGCGTCACCGAACGCTTCGCTCACTCCCGGATCGCTCGGAAGAAGCTGGCGAAAGGATCATGGCAATGGAGTTGAGGAGCTGGAGGCCGTGGAGGGCTCCTGAACACGCCAAGAGTGTCACGCAAGACAAATGATGAGATGGAGTAGAGAGACATGAAGAAAAAGTTTGCCTTCTCTTAATTAAATTATGATCTCTTACCAAGAAATGTCCCACCACAAATTTCAGAATTCTAAGAGATAATTCATTGTACATCATGTCTTATTTCTATCTCTAGATTACGTGAAAAACTTACGAAAATACTAATGCCCACGCGTGTTGCAATCTTGCAACTCGCTCACATGCGTGGATCACCGTCCTGTTAATTTTGCATGAATCTTGACATACCGAGGCAGTTTTCGTGTGTCACGTAGGACGAGGCTAATGTGTGGGCGTTGGAGAGTTCGCGCACACGCCCCGCAGCACGCGGTTTGCCAGCTACACTGTGTGAGCGAACTAGTTTCTGCACACACAGTCATCACCTAGTCCACACGCATGTGGGCGAACTACTTTTCGCCCACACGACACTCATATGTTGTTGGATGGCAACTGCAGTTACGCGTACGTAGCAACTAGGTAAACACACATGGCAACTATGATTCGTTGCTAGACGGCAACTGCAGTTGCGCGTACATGGCAACCAGATAAACACACATGGCAACTGTGATTAACCATACATGGGAACTATGGTTGAACCACATGTGGCGACTAGGTAAACACACATGGCAACTACTGTTTGACCATATGTGGCAAGTAGTTAATCACACACGGCAACTATGATTTGATTACATGCGACAACTACCATAAATTAGACATGGCAACTATAGTTAACCAAAACAGATAGAGTTGCGATGCTTTTACAACTACATTTGCCATCCCGGATAACTACATCTGCCATACCGAATGGCAACTAAATCGTCATCCCGCGGGTACCTAACGTAGTTGCGCCAGGACATGTGGGCATTTTTGTTTCATGCCACATGCACGGGATGGAGATGAGTAGTACTTGTTGGGCGTGTCGCACGAAGTAGCTGGGCCCACACGCGTGGGAAATTCTAATGTTCGCCCACACACAGCCCGTTTGGGCTGTCTCCTGCTCACTCCACACACGATGTGTGGGCGGATGTCTAGTATGCCACAAGTGTGAGTGTTATCGGCTTCCAAAACTTAAGATAAGACGATCTTATCTACCACTATATATGCACTTAAATGTTGGTATTCACTTCCTTGGGTTAGCCATGTGGGACAAAACTTTCTATATTTTGAGGATGGATTAAGATTAACTTTGCTTTCACTTTTGGAATTTTTCTGAATTTAATTGGACCACACTCACTAATGGACATTTATGTGTAGCTGAAATTGCAACACTAAGCACTCGCTACAAAGTCTACTAATGTAAGTCTTCTTTTTTTTGCGAAAGTGATATAGATCTATTATTTAAATTTCACCGGAAGTACAAAGCACCTCAAACAAAATCAATGTTACGAAGAATCCGAGACGACAAAACAACCACTACCGCCGCCAGAAAGAGCCACCGACGCGCCGCTGTTGCCCCTCCTCTAACAGAGCCGACTTCACCTTTTCGGTGACAATTGAGAAGTCTTCAGTGACAGTCATCGTTATTGAATCCTTGAATAGATTTGAATTATCTGACACCAAATCTCGCAAAATGACAAGAAACCCTAACCTCACGGCCCCAAGGAGATGACATGAATCTACACTGGAGCTCCGTCAACTACGTCCCGATGGATGAGCTCGAGGAGGATCGGAGCCCAAAACACAAAGTCGACGATGAAGCGCCACTATATCCGCCTGAGCGCCGCACCTGTGAGAACTAAAAAACCCTAACTGAAACTACTAACCAGAGCAGAGGCATCGGGATTTCCCTCCCCGCAACCGCCAGCCAGAGCGGTAGGCAGAGGGGAGGCAAATCCACGGGCTCGCCGGCGAAGTCTTGAGGGAAGTGTTTACCCTAGCCGTTAAGTCTACTAATGTGTTTATATTTTCTAAAAAAATCTTGCTTTCCTATGCCTACATTTTATTTATACTTAAATAATCCACAAAAACATACCGTATTATTTGTTTGACACACGTTTTCACATATGCACGTCACAACATGCACTAGTAGAAAAGGCCCATTTGTCCTGGTTCATAAGGCCCATTTGTCCCGATTCGAGAACCGGGACTAAAGGGTCGGTACTAAAGCCCAATACCTTTAGTCCCGGTTCTTATACGAACCGGGACATATGGGGCTCCACGTGGCCGATGCGGCTTGCCCAGGCAGGGGGGCCTTTTGTCCCGGTTGGTGGCACCAACCGGGACCAAAAGGCATCCACGCGTCAGCAATTCAGGGGCTCGGGTTTTTGTTTTTTTGAAGGGGGGGGGGGGGTTGGGGGTTTTGGTGGTTTTGTAGGGTTAATGTAGGGGTTTCATATATTAATTGTGTTAGCTAGCTAATAGAAAAAAGTGTCCTCTCATATCTCCGTGATTGGTCGATGCTACGTACTATACGTATAAAGAGGACTCTTATAGCGTTGCTAGTTTTAGGTGAAGTTGAAGTTTTGTTCCAGGTTGGGACATGGATATGTTGGGATATCACAATATCTCTTATTTTAATTAATGTATCTATATGCTTGGTAAAGGGTGGAAGGCTCGGCCTTTTGCCTGGTGTTTTGTTCCACTCTTGACGCCCTAGTTTCCGTCATACCGGTGTTATGTTTCTTGATTTTGCGTTCCTAACGCGGTTGGGGTTATGGGGCCCCCTTGACAGTTCGCTTTGAATAAAACTCCTCCAACAAGGCCCAACCTTGGTTTTACATTTGCCTAACAACCTATAACTTTTACATGGGTTTTCGCGAGCCCGAGGGTCATCTTTATTTAACCCCCTGGGCCAGTGCTTCTCTAAGTGTTGGTCCGAACTGAGTAGACTGCGGGGCCACCTCGAGGAAACTTGAAGGTTGTATTTACTCGTAGGATGTCTCATCCGGTGTGCCCTGAGAACGAGATATGTGCAGCTCCTATCGGGATTTGTCAGCACATCCAGGCGGTCTTGCTGGTCTTGTTTTACCATTGTCGAAATGTCTTGTAACCGGGATTCCGAGTCTGATCGGTTGTTTTAATGTTCGGTTGTAGAGAACTTGATAGTTGACTTAATTAAAATGCATCAACCGTGTGTGTAGCCGTGATGGTCTCTTTTCGGCGAAGTCCGGGAAGTGAACACGGTTTTGGGTTATGTTTGAAAGTAAGTAGTTTCAGGATCACTTCTTGATCACTTCTAGCTTCTCGACCGTTGCGTTTCTTCTCTTCTCGCTCATATTTGCATATGTTAGCCACGATATCATGCTTAGTGATTGCTGCAGCTCCACCTCATTACCTTATCCTACCCATAAGCTTAAATAGTCTTGATCTCGCGGGTGTGAGATTGCTGAGTCCTCGTGACTTACGGATACTTCCAAACAGTTGCAGGTGCCGATGATACCAGTGTAGGTGGAGCAACCGAGCTCAAGTGGGAGCTCGGAGAAGATCTTGATCGTTGTTATGTGTCTTTTTCGGTCAATCAGTAGTGGTGCCCAGTTGGGACGATCAGGGATCTAGCATTTGGGGTTCTCTTCTTTTATTTTGGTTCCGTAGTCGGACCTTGATTGTACTCTGGATGATGTATGTTTAACTTGTTATTTGTGTGAAGTGGTGATTGCCAACTCTTTATCCCTTTCTTATTCAGTACATGGAATTATGTGAAGATTACCCCTCTTGCGATAAAACCACCATGCGGTTATGCCTCTAAGTCGTGCCTCGACACGTGGGAGATATAGTTGCATCGTGGGCTTTACATATAAATGGCACGGTTAGCCCCTTAATCATAGAACAAAAAAATGTATGTATGCAGCATTCCTAAACCAAGCATACCGAGAGCTGATCATGTCTCTCAGTTATCAACCGAACTCCAAAAAGAACAAAAGGTTGAATTGATAGTTATAGGAATACATCAACGATAAAAAATTGGATTGGGGATCTGGCCGACCTCACTTTGTATCTGAGGGGCGGATCTGGCCGCTAGGTGGGTCCTTGGGTGCGGGTGCGGGGAGAGGGCGGCGCTGGTTTGGTGGCGCCCATGGAGGAGTGGTGTGGAGTGGAGGCCGACGGGGTTGGGGAGAGGATGGAGGTGGGCGGCTGCAGCGGCGGCGGCTGGAGGCAGGGCCTGTCGACCAACACCCATGCGACAGCGGCGACGGCAACGGCGGCGTGAGGAACCCTAGCGCGCGAGGGGCTAGGGGACAGGAGCGACTCATCCCTGCGTTTTTCTTTCGACGGGAGATCGGGAGGAGCGGTGTTTCCTGAGGGATGGTTTTTTCTTCTGTAGTGCGTGCGTGGGGTGGGGAGGGGGGTGGAAGGTGACGAAAAAAACCCAGCGAAAATAAACTGTGGAGACTATTCACCAACTCAGACATTAGGAGTAGAGATTGTCCAAGCATTCCAAGCAAAAGCGAACATCAATGTCAAATAAATCGGCATACATAATAAGAAATTTAATTGTGCAATATGTTGATGACCCTTTTATCCATGCTCTAGGGTGATGCTAGAGAGTTGATTTACCTATAAGCTTTGCTACATACGATTGCTGATCATAAACTGAACTATCAGAAATCAAATCTAATCCCATTCAATATTAAGGATGAAATATTTGAGTTGTTCATTAATTCACCTAAGTTGTAAGACGGCATATTTCCCCTTTACCTACCTTGGTTTGCCCCTTGGAATTCCAAAGGCTAGAGTTGAACATTGATTTCCCATGGTCTCAAGAATTGAGAAAAGACTTGATGGGATTGGAAATTACTAACGGAGAAGGTCGTTGTCCTCTCCTCTCACTAGTAGAGAAATGGTTACCTACAATCACAATTGGTGACACGCCAAGTTATAATCCACACAACCACTAACTTTTTGAAATAGTGATGGCGTGGGCATATATTGTACGTCATCACTATGAGAATACTGGTGGCATGAAAACGAAACTAATGGTGGCGTGTAATATTTTACCACGCCACCAGTATTGTACATACGTGGGGCATCTTATTTTTAACCCAGCCGCCAGTATATTACGCGGGTCTAATTTCGGGGCCCTAAGTCGGGCCCACCTAGTAACGTCGTGGTTGTATTTAGCATGCCACCAGAAACTGGTGGCATGTGATATGTCTAGCGCACCACTGATACCCTCACATCACTATTGACATGTGAACATTATCCACCTCCTCCCTCACACTAGTAGAAAACAGGCCTTTAGTCCTGATTCTAGAGGGCTTTTAGTCCCGTTCTGGAACCGGGACTAAAGGGTTTGGACTAAAAGCCCCCCTCCCCCTTAGTCCCGGTTCTATTACGAACTGGGACTAAAGGCCCTCCACGTGGCCGCTATAAGGAGCTCCACCTTTAGTCCCGGAATTTTATGAGAAAAATGATATTTTTTTAAATGAATTTTTTCCTAATTTTCAAATTTCTGAATTAGTTTATAATTTAATCTCTAATCACCCCTCACCACTGCTCAATTTAATCTATAATCTCTATTCTCTAATCACCCCTCATCATTTCAAATCGTCTAACTTCCCGACCGGTAACCCATCCTATCACTACTCCATCCTGAGCACGCTTAACCTCCGAGTTCTATTCCCCCTAGTTTTCAAGTCTACACTTGTTGTTTTTCTAACAATAGTAAGATGTCAATCCTATTAACCCTCAGGAGTTTAGCTTGAGCATGAAGTCACATGTTTCATTGTTTGAGTTTGAAACTATTATTCTAAAAAACAATAATTATTTAGTAACACTAATATTTCTTGAATAAGTAGTTTGACCATATATTGACCACAGTTTGATCAGATTTGACCAAAATTCAAAAAAACTGAAATAATTATTTAGTAACACTAATATTCTTAAATAATTATTTAGTAACACTAATACATATTGAATAAGTAGTTTGACCACAGTTTGATCAGATTTAACCAAATTAAAAAAACTGATATTTGAGCATAACTTTTTTTCCTTTTAGAATTTGAGGATTCTAGAAATTTGCAAAACGGCCTACGGTGGTCAAATTCGGATGCGGATTTTCGTGCTGAACATTTTGTTATATTATACGTTTTTTCCGACCTCGTATGCAAAAGTTATAGCTGTTTTACTTTTTCATAACACTTTTTTGCAAAACATGTCTAAATTTAAGTTTTTTAATTTTCCTAACTAGTAGAAGTAGTAATATTTTTGAAGTTTTTATAATTTTATTTTGTTTTTTCAAAACTAAAATGGCGATACACGGGGGGGGGGGGGGGGGGGGGTGGGAGGTATAGTTTGAGACACGAACCCCTTTAGTCCCGGTTTGTGACACGAACCGGGACTAAAGGGCATCACACCCTTTAGTCCCGGTTCGTGTCTCAAACCGGGTCTAAAGGTCTAATCTTTAGTCCCGGTTTGAGATACGAACCGGGACTAAAGGGCATCGCACCCTTTAGTCCCGGTTCGTGCCTCAAACCGGGACTAAAGGTCTCATTTGAATCGAGACTAATGCCTTTAGCCGCTCGAACCGGGACTAATGCTCACATTAGTCCCAGTTCGTAATGTAATCGGGACTAATGTGTATATTGAGCTGTGACCAAAGCCCTGTTTTCTACTAGTGTCACTATCATCTTCTTTGTCCTCCAGTCTTATGTTTTTCTTGAAGGCACAAAATTATTCCTCATGATTCTTAATTAGGTAGCTAGATCTTGCTAGGTGATACATTAACTAAGCTTCCAGCTCTATCACACACCCACTATAAGAGCAAGTCTAATAAGGTACAATTAGGAGGCTGTAAGGATTATACTATGATATTTCTGTTGAGTTGGATGAGAGACAAGAGAAGAGAGAAGCGAAGCAGGATGTAGATTAACATTAGGTTCACTACTAGGAAAAGGGCTACTAATGGCGCACCAGTTTTGCCTACTAATGGCGCATCACTAATGGCGCACCAGTTTTGCCTACTAATGGCGCACCAGTTTTGCCTACTAATGGCGCCATTAGTATCATGCCACTAGTATTTTTTACTAATGGCGCATCACTGGTGCGCCATTAGTATAGGCCACGGTGCGCCATTAGTATAGGCAAGTGGTGCGCCATTAGTATTTTTGAATTTTGAAGGCGGGAAAACAGTAGTGGCGCACCGTCTAACCCCCACCATGCGCCATTGCTATTTTTGAATTTGGATCTGGATTGTGATTTTTTTTGCCCATTTTTTGCTCGTTTTTTTTGCTCGTTTTTTGGCACGATATTATTTCAAATTTTGTTCCTGTTTTTGGATCTTGTACATTCTTTTGCCGTGTTCTTTTGCCGGAGAGGAGTTCGCCAGAGAGGAGGAGGAGGTCACCGGAGAGGCGCTCGCCTACATCGCCGGAGAGGAGGAGGAGGTCGCCGGAGAGGAGGACCGAAGCATCGGAGAGGAGGAAGGAGAAACCATGAGGGAATGGGAGGAGAGGAGGGAGGAGGAGCTCACTTGAGAGGAGGGAGGAGGAGCTCACCGGAGAGGAGGGAGGAGGAGCTCACCAGAGAGGAGGGAGGAGAAACCGTGAGGGGAGGGGAGGGGAGGAGAGGAGGGAGGAGGAGGTCGCCGGAGAGGAGGAGGAGGAGGAGGTCGCCAGAGAGGAGGAGGGTAGTATGGTGGAGGAGAGAAGGGAAGATGGAGTGGAGGAGAGGAGAAGATTGAGTGGAGGAGAGGTGGAGTGGAGAAGAATGAAGAGGTAAGGAGGAGAGGACCACGCCCAGCCATATATACGGCATAGTAATGGCGCACCGTGGGCAGGTGCGCCATTACTTTTTTTTGATTTATTTTGAATTTTGAAGGCGGGAAGATACTAATGGCGCACCATGGGCAGGTGCGCCATTAGTAACTTTTTTTAATTATTTTTTTGACTTATTTTGAATTTTGGAGGGGGGAAGATACTAATGGCGTACCATGGGCAGGTGCGCCATTAGTAACTGATGAAGCTATGTACCTAGGGTAGGGGCATGGACCTGTCCTAAGAGCCCTACCCAAGGACATCCCTAGAAGAAGTCACCTTTCAATCGACTTGAAGGTACCCCACTCGACGGATTCAAAACACTCGACCAGGAAGCTACCACTCGACCACGAAGCCAACCACTCGACCGACAGGAGATCTAAAGTCACTCCGCAAGCAAACGGCCGGCCATTAAGTAGTCTTTATGGTCATCATAGCACTTTATTAGGGACGTTACCAGTAACACCCAGTCTTAATGTATTTTAACTCTGCATTACTGAGGGCCGGAGGGGTCTGGCGAACTCTATATAAGCCACCCCCCTCCTCAGTAGCAAGGGTTCGCACCGCTGGAATTCATAAACACATAATCCAATCGACCGCCTCCGGGCACCGAGACGTAGGGCTGTTACTTCCTCCGCGAAGGGCCTGAACTCGTACATCCTGGTGTGTTTACAACTTCTCCATAGCTGAGATCTAGCCTCTCCATACATACCCCCCTACATCACTGTCAGAGTTAGAACCACGACAGTTGGCGCCCACCGTGGGGCCGGAGTCTTAGAGCCTAGTTGGAGAAGTTGCGGTTTTTCCGATCCCTTTGATCATGTTTTCATACGGAGATTTGGTGGAGGGCCGCGAGATCCGTCTCCGCGCGCTCACGTTCATCGCCGACGACTCCGCTTGGCTTCAGGAAGCTCCACTCGACATCGACGCGCTCCCCGTCCGCGGTGCGACGCACTTCCGCGCATGTGTTCGTGGCGTCCTCCTGCGGCAGTCGTCGACCCAGTATCGGTCGGCTCCCGTGTCATCTTCCCGCCCTGTCTCCCACCGGCGCAAGCGCTCAGGTCGGTCGAGATTTCAGAGGTGGGTGAGGCATGCCGTGGCTCGCCAGTCGGCAGCCCCACAAGTCGTGGCAATCGAGCCCGACGAATCCCTCTACGGCCTGTTCGACCTGTTGACTGGCTTCACGGAGACCGCATCCGAGTGTGACAGCAGCGACCCAGCGGCTGAGGTTCTGGCGGTCGATGGAACACACAGTCCTCCCGGTTTCCCTCGCGCCGATGGAGGCGCGGGCGGAGGCGACCCGTCGCATCCCCACGATGAGTATCTCCCCGAACCTCTCATGACATTGCAGCGAGAGGAGCTTCGCCGCTGGAACATGGATGCACTCCACACTCCTATCATCGGAGAAACCCCCGAGGCCCGGGCCTTGGAGGACGCGCGCTTGGCTAACTTGGCCGAGCGCACTCGACTGGAGAATCTCCAGCGAATACTCGATGAGCAAGTGCGTCAGCGAGCTCCTGAGTCCAGTCGACGTCAGCTCTTCCCGCCTACGCAGGTATATCGAACCCCAGTTCAGAATTTGGCAGCCGCGGCCCGTATAGCAGAATCGATTTAGCCCTCCCAGTCGGAGGCTGGCAGGGGCTTGTTGCAAATCAGAGCATTGCTCCGGGCAGCGGGAAACCAGAATTCCGCTGTTTCTCAGTCGCGGAATAGGATCCAGAGTCGATCCGTTGCAACGGATATAGTCCACTCGGCTCACAGCCCAAGATCGCCCCCAGGGCGTGAAGGGCGCGGAGACCGACACGATCAGTACAGAAGAAATGAGCAGTATGATCACCGATTCGATCGTGATGGTCGGCATCGAGTGCCAACCCCTCCCCCGAGGAGTGGGTCATATGCGCCTCGGCAGCGGGATGATAGACGCCCTCATGGTGTTGGGCGGAGGGTTCCAGTCGACCCCAGGGACCCAGGCTTTGACGCGAGATCCATCCTTGTTTAGGGTCTGGTTGACAGGAACAGAGCTCACCGAGAAGGCCACGACAGAGATGCGCCTGCCAGCAGCAGAGTACATGTTTCAGGGCTAGAGTGTTTCAGTCGAGCCATCAGAGCCGCAGTGATTCCTCCCAACTTCAGGTTGGCGACTAGAGTCAGCAAGTTCACCGGTGAGTCTAAGCCTGAAACTTGGCTCGAAGATTACCGAGTGGCTGTCCAGATTGGAGGTGGCAATGATGAGGTAGCTATGAAGCATTTGCCTCTCATGTTGGAGGGCTCAGCCAGAGCGTGGGTTAGCACCCAGCAGCATCTACACTTGGGAGGACCTCTCCCGAGTGTTTGTCACAACCTTTGAAGGAACATGCAAGCGACCTGCAGGCCTTACAGAATTGCGGTCTTGCGTGCAGAAACCGAATGAAACTCTGAGGGATTACATCCAGAGGTGGATCACATTGCATCACACAGTTGAGAATGTACCAGATCATCAAGCAGTTTGTGCCTTTAAAGAAGGCGTGAAGTACAGAGAATTGAATCTGACGTTCGGTCGAACTGGAGAGATGTCTCTGAATCGGATGATGGAGATTGCCACCAAATACGCTAATGGTGAAGACGAAGATCGCCTCCAGAGTGGCAAGCACAAGGTAGTCGCCCAAGAAGCCGGAGGAAATTCCAGTCGGAAACAGAAACGGAAGGCCGAGCCAGCCGCCCCTGGGGAGGCCCTGGCCGTAACCCAGGGAAAATTTAAGGGAAAACCCAAGGGGCCCTGGAACCCCAAGAAAGTTAAGGATCAAGATGGAAATGATGTTTTGGATCTGCCATGTCACATCCACACCAAGAAAGATGAAGAGGGTAATCTTATTTACCCAAAACATACCACTCGACAGTGCTGGCTCCTGATCCAGCAGTTTCAGGGCAAGCAGTCCAAAGACAAGGAAAAAGAGTCAGACAGAGTTGAGGACAAAGAAGTTAGTGACGATGGAATACCCCCAAGTCAATTCCACCCTGATGATTTTTGCTGATGTCGAAAGCAAAAGTCGACTGAAAGTCATTAACCGTGAGGTGAATATGGTTGCTCCGGCAACACCCAGTTACCTGAAATGGTCTCAGACTGCCATCACATTCGACCAGTCTGATCACCCTACGCACATTGCCACCCCTGGGAGGCAAGCTTTGGTGGTCGACCCAGTTGTCGAAGGCACTCGACTGACCAAAGTCCTGATGGATGGTGGCAGTGGCCTGAACATACTGTATGCAGAAACATTGAAAGGGACGGGCATTCCGATGTCCAGGCTCAGTACCAGTAACATGAGCTTCCACGGAGTTATTCCTGGGAAGAAAGCCGAATCACTCGGCCAGATTGCTCTTGATGTGGTTTTCGGTGATTCAAAGAATTACCGCAAGGAAACGTTGACATTCGAGGTTGTGGACTTCCAAAGTGCTTATCATGCCATTTTGGGCAGGCCAGCTTATGCACGCTTCATGGCTCGACCGTGTTATGTGTATCTCAAACTGAAGATGCCTGGCCCCAGAGGTGTGATCACTGTTACAGGCAATCGAAAGAAAGCAGAAGAGTGTTTTCAGAAAGGCTCAAAGATCGCTGATGCTCAGATGGCAGTGGTCGAGCTGCAAGAGTACCAGAAGACTGCCGATCCGAGTGAATTGCTACGAGCCAAGAAGCCTACTTCAGAATCAGCTTTTCAGTCGTCCGGAGAAACAAAGCCAGCCCACATTCACCCGACCGACCCCAATGCTGCCCCGACTCACATCTCAATGACGCTCGACTCCAAATAGGAAGAAGCGCTCATCCAGTTCCTCCGTGAGAACTGGGACATCTTCGCATGGAAGCCCTCTGACATGCCTGGAGTTCCCAGGGAGCTGGCTGAGCACCGTCTACGAGTCGACCCAAAATTTAAGCCTGTGAAAGAACATCTTCGACGGTCCGCCGTCCAGAAGAGGAAAGCTATTGGCGAGGAGGTGGCTCGGCTCTTAGCAGCGGAGTTCATCCGACAGATTTACCACTCCGAGTGGCTCGCCAATGTTGTCATGGTCCCCAAGAAGGACAAGTCACTTCGCATGTGCATTGATTTTAAACATATCAATCCGGCCTGCCCGAAAGATCATTTTCCTCTCCCTCGCATCGACCAAATAGTCGACTCGACCGCGGGGTGCGAGTGATTGTCTTTTCTGGACGCCTATTCTGGGTACCATCAGATCCGTCTGTATGGACCCGACGAGATCAAAACAGCTTTCATCACTCCATTCGGATGCTTCTGTTATGTCACCATGCCATTCGGCCTCAAGAATGCCGGAGCCACGTTCATGAGGATGATTCAGAAGTGTTTACTCACCCAAATCAGTCGGAATGCGGACGCATACATGGATGATATTGTGGTTAAGTCATGGAAAGGTTCTGACCTGCGGACTGACCTTGCCGAAACCTTTGCAAACCTCAGGAGGTATGATATCAAGCTCAATCCATCAAAGTGCACATTCGGAGTTCCAGGTGGAAATTTACACGGTTTTCTCGTTTCCGAACGGGGAATCGACGCCAATCCTGAAAAAGTCGGTGCCATACTCTGGATGAAGCGCCCTGTGCATGTGCACGATGTACAGAAGCTTACAGGTTGCTTGGCCGCTCTAAGTCGATTCATTTCTCGTCTCGGTGAAAAGGCGTTGCCCCTTTACCGACTGATGAAGAAGTCTGACAAGTTCGAGTGGACTCCAGAAGCTGATGCAGCATTTGCAGAGCTCAAAGCTCTGCTCTCCACCCAGCCGGTGCTTGCTGCCCCAATCAGTAAAGAGCCTCTGCTGCTTTACATTGCGGCCACGGGACAAGTTGTCAGTATAGTACTTACGGTCGAGCGGGAAGAAGAAGGAAAGGCCTTCAGAGTTCAGCGCCCAGTATATTATGTGTCTGAAGTTTTGACCCCTTCAAAACAAAGATATCCTCATTACCAGAAGCTTGTATATGGGATTTATATGACCACGAAGAAGGTTGCTCATTACTTCTCTGACCACTCCATTACAGTTGTCAGCGACGCCCCACTGTCAGAGATTCTGCACAATAGAGATGCGACTGGTCGAGTGGCAAAGTGGGCGATTGAACTCCTTCCCCTGGATATCAAATTTGAAGCAAAGAAGGCTATCAAGTCCCAAGCAATCGCAGATTTCGTCACCGAGTGGATTGAACAGCAACTTCCGACTCAAATTCACTCGGAGAACTGGACCATGTTCTTTGATGGATCTAAGATGCTAAATGGTTCCGGTGCTGGGGTAGTATTAGTCTCCCCCTGAGGAGATAAGCTCATATACGTTCTCCAGATTCACTTCGATTCCTCCAACAATGAAGCAGAATATGAAGCACTTTTGTATGGGTGGCGCATGGCCATTTCACTCGGCGTCCGTCGCCTCATGGTCTATGGCGACTCAGATTTGGTGGTAAATCAGGTGATGAAGGAGTGGGACGTCAGAAGTCCGGCAATGACTGGTTATTGCAATGCAGTGAGAAAGTTAGAAAAGAAATTCGAGGGGTTAGAGCTTCATCACATCCCCCGACTGAAAAATCAAGCGGCTGACGATTTGGCAATGATAGGCTCCAAGAGAGAAGCCATTCCCAGCAACGTGTTCCTGGAGCACATCCACTCACCTTCAGTCCAAGAGGATCCTTTTACAGAAGAAGCCCCGCAGCCGAAAAGTGCCACAGATCCGACTGAAGTCGAAGTTCCTGCTGTGGTCGACCTAATCATGGAAGTCTTGGCAATCACTCCCGACTGGACGATACCGTACATCGCGTATATCCTGAGGAAAGAACTCCCGGAGGACGAGGAAGAGGCTAGACAGATCGTCCGTCGATCCAAGGCCTTCACAGTCATAAAGGGACAGTTGTATAGAGAAAGCGCGACCGGAATCGGTCAGAAGTGCATAACACCAGAAGAAGGTCAGATAATCCTTGATGATATCCACTCGGGGACCTGTGGTCACCATGCGTCTTCTCGGACCATTGTGGCTAAAGCATACCGAGCGGGATTTTACTGGCCAAGAGCAAATGAAATGGTGAAGGAGATAGTCGACAAGTGTGGAGGGTGCCAGTTCTACTCCAACATGTCACACAAGCCTGCATCAGCCCTGAAGACCATTCCACTCGTTTGGCCCTTCGCTGTTTGGGGACTGGACATGGTTGGCCCGTTCAGAACAGGCAGGAGCGGCTTCACTCATGTGCTTGTGGCGGTCGACAAGTTTACCAAATGGATCGAAGCTAGACCTATCAAGAATCTTGACGCGTGCACTGCTATCAGCTTCATCAGGGAGTTAACATTCAGATATGGAGTCCCGCATAGCATCATCACTGACGATGGATCAATCTTTGATTCGGACAAATTCAGAGCTTTTTGCGCCTCACAAGGCACATGAGTCGACTACGCATCGGTCGCCCATCCCCAGTCGAATGGACAAGCTGAAAGGGCAAATGGTCTGATTCTCAAAGGACTAAAGCCTCGACTGATGCGTGATCTCAAGCACGCGGCAGGTGCTTGGGTCGACGAGCTTCCGTCAGTTTTGTGGGGATTGAGGACCACCCCGAACCGGTCGACTGGAAGAACTCCATTCTTTCTGGTTTATGGAGCCGAAGCAGTTCTGCCGAGTGATCTTCTTCACAACGCACCCCGAGTCGAACTTTATACCGAAGATGAAGCAGAACAAGCCCGGCAAGACGCAGTCAACCTCTTAGAAGAAGAGAGGGAAATGGCCATGATCAGATCGACCATTTATCAACAAGACTTACGTCAATTCCACGCCAGGAATGTGAAGAGTCGAGCCTTCCAAGAAGGAGATTTGGTCCTCCGAGTGGATCAACAGAAACCACACAAGCTTGCTCCTACTTGGGAAGGCCCCTTCATCGTCACCAGAGTCCTCCACAATGGAGCGTATCACCTCTACAATGTTGATCGCCAGATTGACGAGCCGCGAGCTTGGAATGCGGAACTGCTCCGCCCCTTTTACACTTGAGTTCTCTCTCGGATAAGATGTAATAAGAAAAACTTCTGCAGTTCATTTTTATCAAAGACAAGAGTGTTCCAATAATTGCCGTCACTTTTGTTTGCGTAATCCCCCAGTGGGTGACTTAGCTGCGAATCTGTTTCGCCTAAGTTTGTAAAAAAAAACCTACCGAGTGGAGAGCAAACCTCCCACTCGGGGGCTTAGCTGCAGCCCAGTGCTCGCCTAAGTGTTTAAAAATCCTACCGAGTGGAGAGCAAACCTCCCACTCGGGGGCTTAGCTGCAGCCCAGTGCTCGCCTAAGAGTTTTAAAAATCCTACCGAGTGGAGAGCAAACCTCCCACTCGGAGGCTTAGCTGCAGCCCAGTGCTTGCCTAAGAGTTTTAAAATCCTACCGAGTGGCGAGCCAACCTCCCACTCGGAGGCTTAGCTGCAAACCAGTGCTCGCCTAAGAGTTTTAAAATCCTACCGAGTGGTGAGCCATACTCCCACTCGGGGGCTTAGCTGCAGCCCAGTGCTCGCCTAAGTGTTTAAAAATCCTACCGAGTGGAGAGCAAACCTCCCACTCGGGGGCTTAGCTGCAGCCCAGTGCTCGCCTAAGTGGTTAAAAATCCTATCGAGTGGAGAGCAAACCTCCCACTCGCGGGCTTAGCTGCAGCCCAGTGCTCGCCTAACAATTTTAAAATCCTACCGAGTGGCGAGCCAACCTCCCACTCGGAGGCTTAGCTGCAGCCCAGTGCTCGCCTAAGAATTTTAAAATCCTACCGAGTGGCGAGCCAGACTCCCACTCGGAGGCTTAGCTGCAGCCCAGTGCTCGCCTAAGTGTTTAAAATCCTACCGAGTGGAGAGCAAACCTCCCACTCGGGGGCTTAGCTGCAGCCCAGTGCTCGCCTAAGAGTTTTAAAATCCTACCGAGTGGAGAGCAAACCTCCCACTCGGGGGCTTAGCTGCAGCCCAGTGCTCGCCTAAGTGTTTAAAAATCCTACCGAGTGGAGAGCAAACCTCCCACTCGGAGGCTTAGCTGCGGCCCAGCGCTCGCCTAAGTTCGGGACACAACCCAATCCGCAAGGACGACGAGGCGCAAATCAACTGCTACCTTCTCCTTCGGAGTTACACCACAAATACAAGGTTATTCCGAGTGAAGATCAAGTTCCACTCGACGGATCAATCCATGAAGATATTCAATGAGAAATCAAGTTCAGATAAGGCCTAAAGGTCCCAGACCTCAGATCAAAGTACTCGAGCCCTCGGCTCGACAGAGTTTAACAGTTACAAAATCCACTCGGCATTCCGAGGCAAATTTAAAGCGAAGCATAAAAAAATTTCATTCCTCAAGCGGAGGACTGGAAGGGGCGACGGACTCGTCCAAGTCGATCCCGTCTGCAATACGAGTAGCAGCAGCGATGAAAGTCTCCATGAAGTCTTGAAAGCGGTGCTTCCTGGTATTGGCAACTTGGATGGCGGCCAGCTTTTCTTCTCGCGCCTCCTTGCAATGGACGCGGACCAGAGACAGAGCGACATCAGCACCACATCTAGCAGAAGATTTCTTCCATTCTGCCACTCGACCCGGGACTTCATTCAGTCGAACCATCAGGGACTCAAGGTCATTCTGAAGCGTCATTCCAGGCCAGAGTGATGTGTCGATCCGCGACATCGCAACCTTCAGCCGAGCAAGATAGTCAACAACGCTGGTAACACGAGACTCCAGTCGGAGCACGTTCATAGCAGCCTCGTCCTTCACGAGAGAATTGGCGGGATCCAAGCCTGGCTCCACTCGACTGGTTTCCTCTTCGAAGCTCTGGCAGAATTCTGCAAACACGATTCAAGGATAAGACAGTGGCCTTACGCGGGCTTGGTAACTGCAAGACAGCCGGGTCGGAGTAATTACCTTCGAGCATGACGAACAGCTTCTTGGCGAGTCCACCGAGATAAACCTCCAGATCGTTTACCTTCCCCGCCAGCTCACCCGCCTGGTCGTGCAGAACTATCTTGTCATTCTTCAGTCGGCTGACCTCTTGATTAGCTGTCTCGAGAGTAGTTTTCAGTCTGGAGTTCTCCTGTTCAAGAGTTCCGACCGAAGCCAGTTTCTCTTCTACAAGCTTCTTTTGCTCAAGGCCTCCTTCTGCGCTTCGGCAAGATCTTGATCCTTCTTCTTCAGAGCTTCCTCCATTTTATCTACAGGACGTCGAGTGAACTCAACATCAAGAATGGGCAAGAAAGGAAAGTCACTCGTCAAGAATGAGAAACCTCACCAGCCATACCTTTTGCTTCGTCTCGTGCCTTCTGCAGGTTCTGTTGAGCGAGCTTCAAGTCAATGTTGAGCTGGATCTGTTTGTTCTCCAACTCAGTGTAGAGAGCCACAAGTTCACAGGATTTCTGCAAAAGTCAGTCGACAGAGGTCCAAGATAAGTTGCTTCCGAGTAACCAAGAGACAATGATGACGTTTCTAAGACTACAGCTGAATCAAAAACATTCAACAGTAGTCTCGAGGACTACACCCAGTGGGTGCACTCAGCGTGCCCCCACTGGTTTTGAAAAAAAAAATTCGACTGCCTGCAGTCGACCGGATACAGTTTCATTCGACATGGCCTGGCCAGACCGCGTGAAGAAGTAAAACTATAGCAACACAATATAAAGACTACAGTCGACTGCCAGCAGTCCACCGTAGTCTCGGGGACTACACCCAGTGGGTGCACTCAGCGTGCCCCCACTCGACCAAAAACTTAACAGAAACACCAAGTGGGTGTACAGATTTAAAGATCTTCGGAAAAGAGATTCTTCAGACAGCATACCCTAACAGAACAAGAAGTGAATCGACTGACCTGGACGTTACTCTGAAGAGCTGAACTCGCGTCATAAGCCGCTTGGCTGGCTTCTCGAACCACCTTGACCTGCTCCATCATGATGCCTGCCTGGCGTATAGCTTCCTTAGCTGCACCCACTTGGTCCTCGGGGACGTGGTGTGTGGCGAAGAGCGAAGGCGGATTTACGGTTGACGTCGAGGGCCGCACACTTGTCAGAGGATCGGCGAAAGTCACAGAAGCCCAGGTGGTATCGCCACCGTCTCGAGCTATGGCCTCAGGCGCCGGAGTGGATTGTGGGGTCTTGCTAGCCGACGCTTTCCTGTTCCGCCTCACTCTCAGCGGCGCTTCGTCTTCGTCGTCAGGAAGGTTAATAACATGAGGAGGAGCTACGAGAAAAATTCAATCGACCAGAGTTATCAGAAATCGTCAGTCGATTCAAGGCAGAACATCAGTAATCATACCAGGGTTGGAAGTAACAGCATCTTCCATCTCTTGATCATCGTCCTTGGCGGAGATCTCAGAAGTAGCAGCACTGCAAATTTTGAAAGACAGTCAGTCGGCTCAGTGGATCGACCAAGGATCCGTCCACGGTCGACAAAGGAGAACAAGTTCTATCATTACCCAAAAATGGTGGGGACAGTCATCCTCATCTTGGGCAGAGCCTTGGGTGGCTTAGATGGTGCCGCGCGGGGGTGCTTGGGAGCTTTTTCAGTTGGCGCTGGAGAAGAGGTCCGAGGGCGCTTCGACGACTGCCCAACGGGAGCAGTCGCCTTACCAAGTTCCCGTGCAGGGTCGTGTGTAAGCTTGGATCGCCTTTCCGAGCGGGGAGGTTCAGCTTCCTCCTCCTCCTCCTCTTCGCTGGAGTCGACGTTGTCGTCTCCCTCTCCTTCGCCGTCAGATTCCCACTCCCCCTGTTCGTCTCCTCTTTCGCCTCCGCTCGCCTCCCCTTCCTCGGCCTGCCCCTGTGCTCCGTTGGATGTCGAGTACATCTCTGTAGTTGCCTGAAGAACAGCAGACGAGTCGAAAGTCAGTCGACCGATTTAAAGAGAGCAAGTGAAGAAAGCAAGATCTCAGTCGGCAACACAAGGTCAGACCTGGTCCACGTCGTATGTACTGTCAAGCGGGGGAACCCTCCTGGCTCCTCGGGGGTTGTCTTTGTTCCCTGTGATGCTCGACAGCCACCCTTCCAGCATCTTGTCAGTAACCTCCTCTGGGTGAACCCGAGTGGTGTCGTCGAGACCCGAGTACAGCCACATAGGGTGGTCACGAGCCTGAAGCGGTTTTATGCGCCTCCGAAGGAACACCTCCAGCAAGTCCATGCCGGTCATGCCCTCTCGGACAAGCTGAACCACTCGACCAACCAGCACTTTGACTTGCGCCTTTTCCTCCAGTAGCACTTTCAGAGAGGCAGGCTTTTGAGCTCGGTCCAGAGAGAAAGGGGGAAGACCAGTCGACTGCCCTGGGGTCACCTGGTCTTGGCAATAAAACCAGGTCGACTGCCAACCACGGACCGACTCGGGAAAAGTGATAGACGGAAAAGAACTTTTTCCCCTCATCTGGATCGCCAGGCCCCCACACAGCTGGATCACTTGCGTCCGTTCGTCACTCGACTTGGCTTTCTTTACCGATTAGGAACGGCAAGTGAAGATGTGTTTAAAGAGTCCCCAATGAGGGCGGCAACCCAAGAAACTTTCGCACAAGGAAACGAAAGCCGCAAGATACACGACAGAATTGGGAGTGAAATGGTGGAGCTGCGCTCCGAAGAAGTTCAAAAAGCTCCGGAAAAAAGGATGAGGAGGTAGAGAAAATCCGCGATCGATATGGGTGGCGAGGAGGATGCACTCACCGTCACAAGGTTGGGGTTCGACTTCTCTCCCCGGGAGACGCGCAGCTTCATGGGGAATGACTCCCCCTCGACCATGTCGTCAAGATCTTCCTGCCGGATCACCGACGGCATCCAGTCGCCCTGGATCCAATCCCTGGGCAGAGCAGTCCTCGAGGAAGATCCGCCCCGGGCGGACCTCTTCCCTTTCCCCTGCACTGCCGCCTTCTTCGCGCGCTCCAAAGCCGACGTCTTGTCCTTCACCATCGTCGCCGGCGAGGCTCGAACGGACCTACGGCGATAGGGTGAGAGCGGAGGTGGCAGAAGACCTTGCGAGGGGAGGAGGAAAGGCGAGAGCACACTGTTGGGGAGCCCCGAGCCGGTAACATATAAGGAGCCGCTTCCGAGTGGCTGACAGGTAGGCCCAGGCGATCCTGTCAAATCCCGCAACAAGCGCGCGCGGTACGTGGCGAAAAAGGTGGTGCGGGGATCAAGGAGCTTCCATCCTATCCCATCCGATTATTACGGCCGCCCCCGTCCCGCTCGCTTCCTGAAATTCAAATCCTGCGAAATCCGCGGGCTGCAGAACAACCCATCAAACAGAAGATCCCGCTCGTGCCGGCACTCGGTATTTCACAAGTAAGGAAATTCACTCGACGAGAGACCAAGAATGGATCAAGGTGACCGAAAGAAGTCGACAACGTCATCCGTGACGATTGATCCAGTACAAGACATTCATAGAACGCTAAGGACCGGATGGAAGGACCCCCAACTCCTTCCCCACTCGAACCTCGATCCATTCGGGGGCTAATGATGAAGCTATGTACCTAGGGTAGGGGCATGGACCTGTCCTAAGAGCCCTACCCAAGGACATCCCTAGAAGAAGTCACCTTTCAATCGACTTGCAGGTACCCCACTCGACGGATTCAAAACACTCGACCAGGAAGCTACCACTCGACCACGAAGCCAACCACTCGACCGACAGGAGATCTAAAGTCACTCCGCAAGCAAACGGCCGGCCATTAAGTAGTCTTTATGGTCATCATAGCACTTTATTAGGGACGTTACCAGTAACGCCCAGTCTTAATGTATTTTAACTCTGCATTACTGAGGGCTGGAGGGATCTGGCGAACTCTATATAAGCCACCGCCCTCCTCAGTAGCAAGGGTTCGCACCCCTGGAATTCATACACACATAATCCAATCGACCGCCTCCGGGCACCGAGACGTAGGGCTGTTACTTCCTCCGCGAAGGGCCTGAACTCGTACATCCTGGTGTGTTTACAACTTCTCCATAGCTGAGATCTAGCCTCTCCATACATACCCCCTACATCACTGTCAGAGTTAGAACCACGACAGTAACTTTTTTATTTATTTTTTGACTTATTTTGAATTTTGAAGGCGGGAAGATACTAATGGCGCACCATGGGCAGGTGCGCCATTAGTAAGTTTTAATTTTTTGAATTTTTTTAGAATTTTTTTGCCTCTCCAGATCTTAAAAGCCCCGTATCTTTTTTTCTGTTAGGTTTTTGAGGATTTTAAAAATGTTTAATGGGGTTCCCCCGGTTAAATTCGGATGTAACTTTTTGAGTAGATGTGTAACTTTTCGAGTAGATGATTTTTCCTATAAAGAACTTTTTCATCCGAGTTCGTATGCAAAAGTTATGCCTATTTTTACAAATTCTCGAGAGATTTTACAAAAAAGTCGAAAATTCATGTTTGTAAATTTTGCTAACAACTAGACCACATATCACATGGGAATCTTATTTTCTTTTATGTTTTGACATTTCTATTATTTTCTTTTTTTTTGAAACTGAAAAGGCGGTCCAGGGGGGGTGCATTCGGGCGAATGTTTGGGCCAAGTTACTAATGGCGCACCGTGGCATGGTGCGTCATTACTAGTTGAACTAGTAATGACGCACCACTCCCACGGTGCGCCATTAGTAGTTTTGAAAAAATTAAAAAAAATTACTAATGGCGCACCGTGGGAGTGGTGCGCCATTACTAGTTTTGAAAAAATAAAAAAATTACTAATGGCGCACCGTGGATGTGGTGCGCCATTAATATTTGCACACTAATGGTGCATCAACACATGGTGCGCCATTAGTATATAGTAATGGCGCACCACATGTCTGGTGCGCCATTAGTATCAATTCCATCTCACTAGTAGAAAACAGGGCTATGGTCCAGGCCGGCTCAGCCCATTAGTCCCGGTTCAGTGTAGAACCGGGACTAATGTGGGCATTGGTCCCGGTTCATGAGCCCAGGGGGCCGGCCGGGCCACGTGGGCCATTGGTCCAAGTTCATCTGGACCTTTTGGTCCCGGTTGGTGGGACGAACCGGGACCAATGGGCCTCGCTCCTGGCCCACCACCATTGGTCCCGGTTGGTGGCTTGAACCGGGACCAAAGGCTTCCCTTTAGTCTCGGTTCATGTCATAAACTGGGACCAATGAGGTGCCTATATATACCCCCTCGCGCAAGAGCAGAGCACAGTGCTTTTTTTTTCTGGCTGAGGGGGAGAGGCCTTTGTGGTGCTCTAGCTCACCTCCTATGCACATGAGGTGTTCGATGGAATGCCCGAGCCACACTAATTAAGCTTTCTCCTCTCAAAACTCGACCTCCAAGCTCCATTTTCCTCAAGATTTGTCTAGATTTAGCGGTCCGTCACGCCCTGTCCCCGTCTTCACCGCCGTCGATCACCCGCGCCGATCTCATCACCGACACCACCGTGGTGAGCCTCTTGTTCTTATCTTCTTTCTGAAAGGAAAAATATTCTTACTTGTATGTTTAGATAGATACTTGTATCATTTTCTTACATTTATTATTGCATCTTATATAGTGCGATGGTTTTGGTATCCGCCCCCGTCAGCCCTCGTCCTGTCTATGATTCGGATTTGGTATGTATATTATCTTTATAACTATTGGTTCATTTATTGTTTATGAAAATTATGCCGACCAACGTGACATAGATTTTATTTATCTAGGATGTATGTGAATCGAAAATGCCAACCGACCCTATTGTCGAGAGGTTAAATTTAGTTGAAGAAGAAAACAATTTGTGGAAGGAGGAGAAGATGATATTGGAGTTGCATGTTGCGAATGTCGTCGATGATCACAAGATCAAGATGGATGCAATGCGCTTGATGATTAGAAAGATTAGAAAATATGCCATTCATACCGAGGCTTGGTATCATTATGCCGTTGGATCAATTGTTACCTTGGTTGCGATTATGATCGCATTTGTTTTCGCATTGAAATGTTTTACATAGTTTCAATGTATGGTTTAATTAATTAGATGCTCTGGAGAGCTATATGTTGTTAGATGAGAACTATGTATTCACTTTGGTTTTAATGTGATGATGAACTTCTACTAATTTGGACACTTAATTATATATAATGCACGCAGATGAACCGGCAATGGATGTACGGTGACAGACACACCCGCGAGTACATTAAGGGCGTGCATGAGTTTCTCGATGCAGCTGAGGCAAACAAGCAGAATGGTTTTATGTGTTGTCCATGCACTGAATGTGGGAATACAAGGTCTTACTCTAACCGGAAAATCCTTCACTCCCACCTGCTTTACAAGGGTTTCATGCCACACTATAATGTTTGGACGAGGCACGGAGAAATAGGGGTTATGATGGAAGACGGCAAAGAAGAAGAGTACGATGACAACTATGTGCCCCCTGAATACAGTGATGCTGCAACGGGGGGAGCTGGTGAAGATCAAGAGGAACCAGACGATGTGCCCAATGATGCTGCCACGGGTGAAGGTGCTGAAGATCAAGAGGAACCAGACGATGTGCCCGATGATGATGATCTCCGCCGGGTCATTGTCGATGCAAGGACGCAATGCATTAGTCAAAAGGAGAAGCTGAAGTTCGATCGCATGTTAGAGGATCACAAAAAAGGGTTATACCCCAATTGCGAAGATGGCAACACAAAGCTCGGTACCGTACTGGAATTGCTGCAGTGGAAGGCAGAGAATGCTGTGGCTGACAAAGGATTTGAGAAGCTATTGAAAATATTGAAGAAGAAGCTTCCAAAGGATAAGGAATTGCCCGACAGTACATACGCAGCAAAGAAGGTCGTATGCCCTCTAGGATTGGAGGTGGAGAAGATACATGCATGCCCTAATGACTGCATCCTCTACCGCGGTGCATACAAGGATCTGAACGCATGCCCGGTATGCGGTGCGTTGCGGTATAAGATCGGACGAGATGACCCTGGTGATGTTGACGGCGAGCCCCTCAGGAAGAGGGTTCCTGTGAAGGTGATGTGGTATGCTCCTATAATACCACGGTTGAAACGTCTGTTCAGAAACGAAGAGCATGCCAAGTTGATGCGATGGAACAGTGAGAACCGAAAGAAAGATGGGAAGTTGAGAGCACCCGCTGACGGGTCGCAGTGGAGAAAAATCGAGAGAAAGTACTGGGATGAGTTTGCAAAGGACCCAAGGAATGTATGGTTTGCTTTAAGCGCGGATGGCATTAATCCTTTCGGGGAGCAGAGCAGCAATCACAGCACCTGGCCCATGACTCTATGTATGTATAACCTTCCTCCTTGGATGTGCATGAAGCGGAAGTTCATTATGATGCCAGTTCTCATCCAAGGCCCTAAGCAACCAGGCAACGAAATTGATGTGTACCTAAGGCCATTAGTTGAAGAACTTTTACAGCTGTGGAATGGAAACGGTGTACGTACGTGGGATGAGCACAGACATGAGGAATTTAACCTTAAGGCGTTGCTGTTCGTGACCATCAACGATTGGCCCGCTCTCAGTAACCTTTCAGGACAGACAAACAAAGGATACCACGCATGCACGCATTGTTTAGATGACACTGAAAGTATATACCTGGACAAATGCAAGAAGAATGTGTACCTGGGCCATCGTCGATTTCTTCCGACCAACCATCAATGTCGAAAGAAAGGCAAGCATTTCAAAGGCGAGGCAGATCACTGGAAGAAGACCGCCATGCGCACCGGTGATCACGTGCTGTCTATGGTCAAAGATTTACACTACATAATCTTTGGAAAGGGTCCCGGTGGACTAGCTGTTCCAAATGACGCTGAGGGACACGCACCCATGTGGAAGAAGAAATCTATATTTTGGGACCTACCCTACTGGAAAGACCTAGAGGTCCGCTCCTCAATCGACGTGATGCACGTGACGAAGAACCTTTGCGTGAACCTGCTAGGCTTCTTAGGCGTGTATGGGAAGACAAAAGATACACCTGAGGCACGAGAGGACCTGCAACGTTTGCACGAAAAAGACGGCATGCCTCTGAAGCAGTATAAAGGTCCTGCCAGCTACGCTCTTACGAAAGAAGAGAAAGAAATCTTCTTTGAATGCCTGCTCAGTATGAAGGTCACGACTGGCTTCTCGTCGAATATAAAGGGAATAATAAATATGCCAGAGAAAAAGTTTCGGAACCTAAAGTCTCATGACTGCCACGTGATTATGACGCAACTGCTTCCGGTTGCATTGAGGGGGCTTCTACCGGAAAACGTTCGATTAGCCATTGTGAAGCTATGTGCATTCCTCAATGCAATCTCTCAGAAGGTGATCGATCCAGAAATCGTACCAAGGCTAAGGAGTGATGTGGCGCAATGTCTTGTCAGTTTCGAGCTGGTGTTCCCACCATCCTTCTTCAATATTATGACGCACGTCCTAGTTCATCTAGTCGACGAGATTGTCATCCTGGGGCCCGTATTTCTACACAATATGTTCCCCGTTGAGAGGTTCATGGGAGTCCTAAAGAAATATGTCTGTAACCGCGCTAGGCCAGAAGGAAGCATCTCCATGGGCCATCAAACAGAGGATGTTATCGGGTTTTGTGTTGACTTCATTCCTGGCCTTAACAAGATAGGTCTCCCTAAATCGCGGTATGAGGGGAGACTGACTGGAAAAGGCACTCTGGGAAGAAACTCAATAATATGCAGGGACGGATATTCTTGGTCTCAAGCACACTACACAGTTCTACAGAACTCTACCTTGGTGACCCCGTATGTCGATGAACACAAGAACAGTCTGCGCTCCAAACACCCGGAGCAGTGCGATGACTGGATTACATGTGAACACATCAAGACTTTCAGCAGTTGGTTGGAAACACGTCTCAGAGGTGACAACACTGTTTGTGATGAGTTGTACTTGTTGTCCAGGGGACCATCTTTGATTGTATTGACTTACAAAGTATACGAGATAAATGGGAATACATTTTACACGATCGCCCAAGATCAAAAGAGCACCAACCAAAACAGCGGTGTCCGCTTTGATGCAGCAACCGAGAGCGGAAAGGACACATATTATGGTTACATAGTGGACATATGGGAACTTGACTACGGACCTGATTTTAAGGTCCCTTTGTTTAAGTGCAAATGGGTCAATCTGTTAGGCGGGGGGGGTACAGGTAGACCCACAGTACGGAATGACAACAGTGGATCTGAAAAATCTTGGGTACACCGACGAACCATTCGTCCTAGCCAATGATGTGGCACAGGTTATCTATGTGAAGGACATGTCTACCAAACCAAGAAAAAGAAAAGATAAGGAAGCGAATACATCATACGATGAGCCAAAGCGCCACATAGTTCTTTCAGGAAAAAGGGACATCTTGGGAGTGGACGGCAAGACAGACATGTCTGAAGATTATGAAAAGTTTCATGAAATTCCTCCCTTCAATGTCAAGGCTGACCCAAGCATCCTGATAAACAATGAAGATTATCCATGGTTACGGCGCAATAAGCAAGTGACACAAGCGAAGAAAAAGTGAAGACTTTCTCCCGCAATAAGCAAATGCTATGTGGGTGAAATTATGATACCATCCCAACTTTCAACTTTTTTAGAGTTCATTTGAAATGCTTTCATGTCTTATGATTCGAAACTTTAATACTTCGAAAGTGATTGTCCATTTTGTACACGAAGTGCATCAAGTTTTTGTCGTAACCCTCTCTACTTTTTGGAACATGCTATGTGGGTGAAATGATGATACCATGCCAACTTTCAACCTTTTCAGAGTTCATTTTGAAATGCTTTCCAATTTCAGAGTCATTTAGCTCAAAGAATGAATTAATAGCAAACAGAATGAACTACAAAACTTTTATGAAAATAAAAACAATCAATTAAAATATTATGTTATGATCAACTAAAATAAAACTATAATATTCTTCAATGGCAAAAAGAATATAATTTGTGTGACCTAAAATCAAACTATAAGTATTTAATTGTAAGTATAAATAAAAAATAAATAGCAAAGAAGAAAAAAATTCTAATTTTATAGTAAAGTTATTCATAAACTAGTGATTCACACAAATTTTTAAAAATTCAAATTTAAACTATTTATAATTTAAAACTAATGGCACTAACAGAAAGTTTATAATTTTTGTGACCTAAAAGCAAAAAGAAATCACTAAAAAACTGTAAGTATTTAGTTTTAAGTAGAAATAAAATATAAATAGAAAAAAAATTCTAATTTTATAGTAAAGTTATTCATAAACTAGTGATTCACACAAATTTTTAAAAATTCAAATTTAAACTATTTAAAATTTAAAACTAATGGCACTAACAGAAAGTTTATAATTTTTGTGACCTAAAAGCAAAAAGAAATCACTAAAAAACTGTAAGTATTTAGTTTTAAGTAGAAATAAAAAAAATAAAAAACCAAAAAAATGTAGAAATAAAAAAGAAAAAATCAAAAAAAATGCCACCTACTGGGCCTCCACGGCCTGAATACGACTAGAAACCCTACATGGGCCAGGATTCAGGCCCGCAGAAGGCCCAATAGGCCCACAGGCAAAGCAGTGTCAAATTAGGCCCATAGGCCTGCAGTTCAGAGGAGTTCGAGAGGGAGGAGGCAGCAGAGCTTATAAACTGGTGTTGGGCACTGTCAACTAGCGATGTGGGACTAAACTTTTGGGCGCGGGGCAGCACAAGGGTATTGGTCCCGGTTGGTGGCACCAACCGGGACTAAAGGTGGCATTGGTCCCGGTTGATGGCACCAGCCGTGACCATTGCCCCCCTTTAGTCCCGGTTGGTGCCACCAACCGGGACCAATGGGCTTCGCTTCCCGCCCTTTGGGCTGCCGAAAAGAGGCCATTGGTCTCGGTTCGTGGCACCAACCGGGACTAATGCCCACCTTTAGTCCCGGTTGCTGCCACGAACCGAGACTAAAGCCTCTTCTATATAAGGCCACACTCTGCAATTTATCATTCTCATCTTGCAGTTGCCGCCCCTGACGCCGCCAGGCTGCCCCCGACGCCGCCCGCCCCCATCGTCGCCGTCACCCGCGCCCATCGTCGCCGTCGCCCATCGTCGCTGTCGCCCGCGACGCGCGCCGCCCCGGCCCGCCCCGTCGCCGTCGCCCTCGTCCCTACCCCGACGCGCACCGCCCCGTCCCGCCCGCACCGGCCCCTTGCCCGATGCCCGCCTCCCCGGCCCGCCGTCGCCGTCGCCCGTGTCTCCTACCCCAAGCGCGCGCCCACTGCCCCGTCGCCATCCTCGCCACCGACTCCGCGGTCCTCCTCTGGTCCGGCCGGCGCCCTAGCTAGCATTTTTTTCATATATATTCTTTTTTTCATATATATGCTTGTTTTTTATATATATGTATATATATGTTCTCTGTGTATATATCTATGTTCATGTATATATGCAAAAGATAGTTTTTTAGAAAAATTAGGATTTTTTTTCTGTTCATAGATTTTTTTTTGGTGATATTAATTATTGTAAATATGAAAATGTTTGTATATTCATATGAACAAATGAATTAGAAGAGGGAGAAGAAGAGGGGGTCGAGAGGGGGTCTAGGGTCGCCGAGAGGTCGAGGGTCGTCGAACATGAGAGGAGGAAGAGAATAAAAAAAGAAGAGGAATAAGAAAAGAAAAAAGAGGAGAAGAAAGAATAGAGGAGATCTTCTCCTCTATTCTTTCTTCTCCTCTTTTTTTCTTCTTCTTCCTCTTTTTTTTATCGGGAACGATGGTCGTCGAGGGTCGCCGAGCGGTAGAGGAAGAAGAGGATAAAATAGAAGAGGAAGACAAAAAAGAGAGGGGTCGACGGTCGCCTAGGGGTCGAGGGTCGAGAGGGGGTCTAGGGTCGCCGAGAGGGGAGAGGAAGACGAGGAGAAATAAATAAGAAGAAGAAAAAAGAAGAAAAAGAAGAGGAGAAGAAGAAAGGAATAGAGGAGAAGAAGAGAAAAATAGAATATATATTCTATTTTCTCTTTTCTCCTCTATTCCTTTCTTCTTCTCCTCTTTTTTTCTTCTTTTTTTTCTTCGACACGTGGGGGGGGGGGGGGTCGAGAACGCCGGACATTCATGAGAGAGGCGAGGAAGAAGGGGAAGAAGAGGAGAGGAAGAAGAGGAAGTCTTCTCCTCTATTCTTTCTTCTCTTCTTTTTTCTTCTTCTTCTTCCTCTTTATTTTATCGGGAACGAGGGTCGTCGAGAGGGTCGCCGAGCGGTAGAGGAGAAACCCTAAATAGAAAGTATCGTCGGTGTGAGATACATGTACCGTCGGTGTCGGACACTACACCCACATCCCACAAGTGGCGCGGGCTTCGACGCCCACGTCACTTGTGGGACGTGGATGTAGTGTCCGACACCGAAGGCCACATGTATCTCACACCCACGATACTTGGTAGCTACTTAGGGTTTCCTCTACCGAAAAGAAGAGGAGAAATAAATAAGAAGAAGAAAAAAGAAGAAAAAGAAGAGGAGAAGAACAAAGGAATAGTGGAGAAGAAGAGAAAATAGAATTCTATTTTCTCTTCTTCTCCACTATTCCTTTCTTCTTCTCCTCTTTTTTTTTCTTCTTTTCTTCTTCTTCTTCTTATTCTTATTCTTATTAGCCGAAAGTAGAGAGAGGTTTCCTAGTGTCAAAGTATTGAAGAAATCCATGCCTTCATCATTAGCCGGAAGTAACCAGGGCATGTTGGTACGAAGTTCTGCAAAGTTGTTCTGGAATGGAGTCCCGGATAGAATAATCCGCCTTTTGGTACCAATTCAGCAAAGGCCTTCCAAATAGCGATATTCGGAAGGCTCTTGCTGAACTTTGTACCAAAAGGCGGATTATCCTATCTGGGAGTCCGTTCCAGAACAACTTTGAAGAGCTTCGTACCATCATGCACATGTTACTTTCGCCTAATGATGAAGACATGGTTTTGTTGAATCCTTTGACACTACGCAATCTCCCGACCCCTCGGCGATCCTCTTGAACATGAGAGGAAGAAGAGGATCGTCGAGGGGTCGAGGGTTCCAGGGTCGTCGAGGGGTCGAGGATCGCCGAGGGGTCGAGAGAGGTTTCCTAGTGTCAAAGTATTGAAGAAATCCATGCCTTCATCATTAGCCGGAAGTAACCAGGGCATGTTGGTACGAAGTTCTGCAAAGTTGTTTTGGAATGGAGTCCCGGATAGAATAATCCGCCTTTTGGTACCAATTCAGCAAAGGCCTTCCAAATAGTGATATTCGGAAGGCTCTTGCTGAACTTTGTACCAAAAAGCGAATTATCCTATCTGGGACTCCGTTCCAGAACAACTTTGAAGAGCTTCGTACCATCATGCACATGTTACTTTCGCCTAATGATGAAGACATGGTTTTGTTGAATCCCTTGACACTAGGCAACCTCCCGACCCCTCGGCGATCCTATCGAACATGAGAGGAAGAAGAGGATAAAAAAAGAAGAGGAAGAAGAAAAAAAAGAGGAGAAGAAAGAATAGAGGAGATCTTCTCCTCTATTCTTTCTTCTCCTCTTATTTTTCTTCTTCTTCCTCTTTTTTTTATCGGGAACGAGGGTCGTCGAGGGACATAGATGTAGTGTCGTCGTTGTCGATATATACCCCCTCCCGATAGCTTACTATGATTAGGTAGCTAGTTCTATGTTTGGCACTAATATATCCATCTATCATGTTTGAATAATAATTGCCATGTTGTAAATATTTGTAGAAACTATGGACACCGCCCTAGACGAAGCAACAAAAGAAGCGTTGTTGAGGGACATAATCGCAGAAGGAAGTGGTGCCATCTCGTTGTTTCTCAACGAAACCGATGGTCTGGAAGGAGAGGGTGAACAAGCTGGCTACGGTGACCTAATGCCGGTGCAAGAAGAAGAACATGAGGACGGCTCCGGTGACCCAATGCCGGTGCAAGAAGGAGACCGTGATGACGGCTCCGGTGACTGAACCGAGTCCGGCCAGGTATATATAATATTAGTTAAGCCTATGCTGACTAGCTGATTGATGCATTCATTGTTTTGGTATGTACACATATTAATTAAGTCTTTGTTCTTTTTTCTAGCCCTCCGGATCGAGCACAACTTCGGTAAAGAGACGAGGCCCGAAGAAAAAGTTGAGCTCGGATGAAAAGTTTGAGATCATAGCAATCGCGCCCGATGGCCTACCTATTGAACCCCTCCGGATAAAGAGCGCATTTGTTGCTCAGTGCGAGGTTCTGGTTAGGGACAAGATCCCGATAAGCATCCAGCAATGGTTTAAGCCGGCTACAGAAGACCCTGAGGTGTCTTATGTCAATGATATGCAGAAAAATGATCTTTGGACTGAGCTGAAGTCAAATTTCACCCTACCGCCAGAGGATAATCCAGAGAACCCAATTAAAGAGAAATTAATCAAGTCTTTTGCTCTAAAGAGGATGGCAGAACTATTCAGGAGGTGGAAGAAAGAGCTGAATAAGTTTGTCGAAAATAATGAGACACCAGAATTCAAGGGCAGATATGAGAAGATCAGAGATCACTGGCCCGCATTTGTGGCCTACAAGACATCGGAAAAGAGTCAGAAGATGTCGGCGACAAACAAGCAAAATGCTGCGTAGAAGAAGCTTCACCATCGCACGGGGTCAGGTGGCTACCTCGTAGCCCGGCCTAAGTGGTCCAAGAGTGAGAATGATCTGGTTCATAAAGGGATCGAACCAGAGACAAATAACTGGCCAGACCGTTGCCGGACTTGGTTCTTCGGGGCTGGCGGAACCCTGGACCCTGAAACAGGGAAGTGCATTTGGACGAACGATCAAATGGACATACCAGTCAGTAAGCTTAAGCAGTATATCGAAGCAGCGCAGGAAGGGACGTTCTTTCCAGACAGAGAGAACGACGAGCTCACAATGGCCCTCGGGAATCCCGAGCACCCTGGACGGACACAAGGCACGCCAGGCTCCGTTCCGTGGAAGGTTGGGTTTCCGGACGCAGGCGGTTACAAATCCCATGAGAGGAGGAAAAAAGTGCAGCAGACCCAAATGCAGGCGCTACAAGCAAGGGTAGACGCGATAGAGGAACGAGAAGCAAATCGCAGCAAACATACTGCCGAAGCCTTCCCCGAAGCTACCCCGCCATCTCAGCGCAGAAGCAGCGTGGCTTCCACCGAGCTGCTTCAGCCAGAGCATGCCTTGACGGCTCCTGCCAGCTATCCCATGGATGCTATCACGGAGTCTCAAAATTGCCACCTTATGACGCAATGGATGAATTTGAAGGTCAAGGCGGCTGTTGGCTCAGTTTATCCTACTGAACCCGGCGCAACTTTTCACTGCCGGCCGATTCCAGAAGGATATGCTAGGGTGATGGTGGATGAGATAACAGAGGGATTTGAGGACCTCCAGCTTGACCACCCTACCGGTGAAGGGGAGACTCGGCTGGGGTCTGCTTTGAAGACTCCATGCCTATGGCGGAAGGAGCTCATCAACCTTCCGAACTGGACGCCTCCGCCTCCTCCTCCTCCTCCGGCGAGTCAGGGCACTCCGCCTCCACCGCCTCCTCCTCCGGCGAGTGACGATCAGGGCCCTCGGCCGGCTCCTTCTCCGGCGCGTGGCGGCACTCCGCCTCCTTCTCCGCCTGCGCCGACGCGCCCGAGCAGCCAGCCTCCTCCTTCTCCGCCTCGTCAGCAAGGGCGGAAGAGACCTGCCGCCGCTCCAGCTGCTCCGGCGCGTCGTAGTCCTTCTCCTCCGCCGCTTAAGCAAGTAAAGAAGACAACCACTACGTCTGCTCGGTCGGCGTCTAGCAGTACAACCAGAGGCGGGAGGACATACAGATTCGGTCCTTCTCTGAAGACTCCAGAGAAGTTACCATACGAGAGGACCCAGGAGGAGAACGCCGAGATCGCGCGAGAAGAAGTGAAGAAATTCTTTGAAGGGGTGAAAGCAAAGAAACATCCACCTCCGGAGGAGAAGGTAGATCGGGTGAAAGTGAAGCGCACTCTGGCTGCCCTGACAAAACCACCGAAGTCTGATCCGCCGAAAGGAAACTATGACCGCATTATTGGAAAGGAATTTGCCGAAGCGGAGCGGTCGGGAAGTACTGTCAGTGATCAAAGGCTGAAAGAACGACGAGCTGGGAAAAAAATTGCCCAGCTCGGCAAACAAGCGAAGCAATCGTGCCCCCCGCTCAAGGTGCCTAGCCACAACGTCGATAATGATCCGAGGATGGTGCCCGGTTATAGCAATCTTGCAGATTACCTGCCCGACGAAGTACATTATGAACCCATGGACGTGCAGATACAAAGATACGAGTACGGGAAGCCTCTCGTCAAAGATGAAAGATCTCTATCAACGATGATGCGAAGATTGCATGATTGGTACTTGAAAATCTGCAGAGACTCTGGGGGGGAGGAGTACTTTGTATGCGAGAGTTAAACCGGAGCATGACCTCGTTGGAATTGATCTGTTGCCTGTTCCATTTGAGGAGTTCTATCAGTTTTTCAATCAATTGGCCTCGATAAAACAATGGTCGCCTGCTACTGTCTGTAAGTAGTACTACTTCTGTCATTAAGTTTCTCTATATAGCTTAGCTCTTTCATTGCATGTATTTATAATCATCCTCACTATATTATGCAGATTGAAGATCGTCGAATTGAAGAAAAGACAAGTCGGTGATATTGGGTTCATTAACACATATCTCATAGATGCAACTCAGGTTAAACTTCATGCCGCAGCTACCGAGGCCAGCTTGCTACAATCGTTCGTAATAAATCAAAACAAAGATATAATACTCTTTCCTTACAACTTCAGGTGAGTGTTACTGTCTTGTGCGTATTCGGTTTCCCTTATATATTAGTCAAGGTTATAGTAATGTAATTGATGAGTTATGCATGTGTGTGCAGTTACCACTATATTCTCCTAGAGATTAAGCTTGAGCAGGGAGTAGTAACCGTCTTGGACTCTAAACGAAAAGATCCCAAGGAGTATGCGGACATGACTGAAATCCTCAAGAAGTAAGTTAAATCGATCATTATCCACCATATCAGCAACTTTGTTCATTTCCTGATATCAAGTAATTGTTTTCTTTGTCCGGCAGGGTTTGGAGAAAATTCACCAAAACAGTTCCGGGACTGCCGAAGGAGCTGGAATTTAGACACCCGAAAGTAAGTACTATAGTAGCATATTCCGCGCATCTCCTAGTGATTCAAGCGCTAGTTTCATCAATACCATTTAGCATTCTTGCTTATCAGTTTGATTGACCTCTATTTCTTGTAAAGTGGTTGTGGCAGGAACAAGGGAATGATTTCTGTGGATACTACATCTGCGAGTCCATCTGCCACACGACCTGTGAGCGGGGCGGGTACTCTAACGAACAATATGAAGTACGTAAATAACAACATTCACAATTTTATTTTATTACCATCATTTGTGTTGAGTTTCATTCATTTATATTTATATATATATATATATATATATATATATATATATATATATATATTGACCCCCTTCTTCAAATTAGATGTTTCGGAAGCGGGATGAACTCCTAGCACCAGCTCGCATGCGAGCAATTCAAGAGGAATTGGCGGCATTCTTTCTTGACCACGTGATCCCTGAAGACGGAGAATTCTATGTGGACCCTGAGTCCGTATGATTATATTTGTAAGAGATAATTATTGTATATATGTAGCCGGTAGTGTCAGATAGATATACGAGAACTTGTTGTTCGACCAATCTCTCGGAGAAGGAGAGGTGGTCGATATCACTTCTCTCTGTATATATGCATATATGTTCATGATGATCTTCTGTTTCCTTCGTTTGCTTACTAGCTAGCTAGCGTGTCTAGTCCTCTCTATATACGTATGTATAGTACGTAGCGTCGACCAAGCACGGACATAAGAGAGGACACTTCTCTCTATTAATTATAACTAGCTAACACAATATATGAAACACCTAAATTAACCCCGCAAAACCCCCAACCCCCCCCCCCCCTTCAAAAAAAAAACAAAAACCCCAGCCACAGAAGTGCTGACGCGTGGATGCCTATTGGTCCCGGTTGGTGCCACCAACCGGGACCAAAGGGTCTCCCTGACTGGGCTCTGCGCACTGCCCACGTGGAGGGCCTTTAGTCCCGGTTCTGGATTGAACCGGGACTAAAGGGGGGAGGTATTAGTACCGACACTTTAGTCCCGGTTCCGGAACCGGGACTAAAGGCCCTTACGAACCGGGACTATAGACCCTTTTTCTACCAGTGTCTATAGCCCTTTTCCTAGTAGTGGTTGCAACACGTGGTCCAAAAAATATTGTCAGAGTGTAATGTGGGCCATGTATTAATAAAGTAGTACACCTCTTAGCAACTAGCTAGTACACATTTTGGCTATTGGGTTGGTTATATGTGATATGGTAACTCGACATAGCTGGTAGTTGGCTATACTTAACCATGCTCTAAGCTAGCTCATTTCCACCCACGCACACACTTGCATTAAATTATCCATGCCTCCTTCATTAATGGCGCCCAGCAACCTACATACAGGACCACTGACCTCTCGCTCGCTCGCTCGATCAATGACTAGCTTGAACATCTTCTCATCTCTCTCTATGTAAGAGAACTAACTTCTCATTAACTTCCCGTGATGATATGGATGGATTTGTGATAGGTGTGCGTGATTGCTATATACATATATGTGCTATATGATGAATGCACACGTAATAATTATTGTGATGTACTTCGTGTGACTAGATAAGGAAGACTTAACCGGTGGTGTGTGGGCCCCTTGGCAGATTTGAACGTGAACGGCCGAGTTGCATCGGGTCGACAGGTTTTAAATGATTTTTCTTATTATTAATAAATAGAGAGGCCTCCAAACTGAGGATGGATACGAGTGCTTGACGGGCTAGGACTCGAGTCCTGATTTATTTACAACTCAGTTTGACCTAAGAAGGGATTCCAAGTTTTACAACAGCTTCGTTTCCGCTCAACTGCCACATATACACCACGGAAAAGGACCATCGATGGACTGAACCAACAATGGAGGGCGAAAAGCAGACGATGCCGCCGTCGTCGGCGCGCGACGCCGCAGACCTAATCAGCGGCCTCGATGATGACCTCCTCCTTCACGTCCTGCGCTTCATGCCCGAAGCACGCGAAGTCGCACGCACGTCCGCGCTCTCGAGGCGGTGGCGCGACATCTCGACGCGCGCCCCCGTTCTCCACTTCCGCGACGGGCAAGGCGCCGGCAGCACCACGAAGAAGACTAGTAGTAAGAAGAACAAGAAGAAGAAGAAAAAGGAGGAGGAGGATGGCCACATGCGGTACAACGAATTTATACACAACGTCCTCGCGCGACGGGCCAATAGCGACGCCTACATCGACACGCTCGATTTGAGCAGCTGGCTCTGGCCCGGCGATTCGCAAGCCGATGTGTGGCTCCGCCATGCCATGCAGATAGTGGTTGGTTCCTTGAAATTCCACGTGCGGGCGCCGTCGACGATCAATCTGACGGGACGTGCGGTGGAGAAAAAGCCAAAGCCCAGGCTGCAGCTGCCTCGCTCCACGAGGGCGACAAGGATGTCACTGGAGTTGTACTATGGCTTCCTTCTGCTCCCGCCGACGGTGGAGTTTCATGCGCTAACGGACCTGACTCTATGCACCATAAAATTCATCGACGGCGACGATGACCGTCTCGGCAGCCTGCTATCGTCCTCCTCGTGCTGCCCGAGGCTGCGAAGGCTAACACTCCGGAATCTGTCCGGGGTGAAGCAGCTGCAGCTCAATGGCAGCGCGCTAGAGTTCTTGGGTCTGGACGACCTCTCCGTGAGGCGATTGGTTGTCGACGCCCCACGGCTCTCCGCGCTCCACCTCGGGTTCCACTTCATGGAGTACGACGACGAAGACGAGCACACCAGCCTCACCGTCCGAGCACCCGCGCTGGAGACACTGAATTCCTCCATGCAGCTCGGCTATTGCCAGCAGCTCAACCTCCAAGGTCACACGATCCAACTACTACAAGAGTGTAGCCCTAACGTTCGACGCGACTTATACATACCAGGTCCAGAGGTAGGTAATTAGTCTCATGCAAATGTATGTTCGCTACATGTGGAAATATTACTGCAATTTGTGATTTTATTTTTTGGTACGCATGCAGGTGCACTTTAGCTTTGTTTTTCATTTACATGGAAATTTACATTAATTAGCATCTGATTATCCTTTATACAGGGGCAAACGGAAAAAGAGGTAGATGATGAAATAACAGCGATACCCCAATTCCCCGGCATCACAAATTTGACGATAAGATTTTATTCAAAAAAAGGCAGCCACTTCAGAGCAATTGCGACGGGTCTCCTACAGCGATGCAGCAATCTCCGGTATCTCCACCTAGACGTTCACCTGGTGAGCCTGTAATGTTTCATTAATTACCGTATATATATTTTTGTCTGTGAACGTTGACTCAGAGTTTCAAGGTCGCTGACCGTATTTCTCGTTTGAATTGGATGTATCACCACCGAAGGATGGTCAAAGTGAGAAGGACTACAACACCGGTGGCCTCTCCAGTGGCTGGAAACATGGTGTGGTCTCGTTGAAGTACCTGCGTGAGGTGGAGTTCAGCGGCTTCTCGGGGCAGGGGTACTGCTTCGACTTGGTGCAGCTGCTGCTAGTGAGCGCTCCGGCGTTGGAGAGGATGATCTTGACCATGCAGGCACCTAAAGAAGGCTGCCGGCGCCCAACAATTGACTTGTCATCATTGGAGTCGAGGCTTCCACGCGGTACAGGGAAGTGGACCGCTCGCCTAGCTTTTAATGTGGCAGGGCTGGAGTGGACGCCATATTCGTCGATGCCCGAGGTCGGAGCAGGAGATGCATGAACCACAAGCTTGTAACTTTCTGGTAAACATTTTTACATGCAATGTGAACTAAAATAATCGATGCATGTGAAATATATAATAAGCAAAAGTTCTAAATAAGTTTGCAATTTTCAATTGGAATTCACACCTAAGCTTGCGAGGTCGGTGCTCCAAATGAAGGTTAGCGATTTCCAAATTTTTATAGGGGAGGTTGCTTAAAAGGCACCTAGACATCAGCCGTCCTTGCCACGAGTCAACCTTACGATAGCCTAGTAAGTCTAGAGGAGGTCGACATGATCATAACCTTAGGATGTTGTACGCTTTAACCACATGGATTGATGGAGAACTTCCGGTAGGGTCCGACACCACTACAGGTTGCCCCTGTCAATTTCCTTTTCCTGCCAATGACGGGGCTGACTGGCAAAACTTTTGTTGCGCCCGCATCCCCATCAAGTTGAGGGGACAAGACAACACACGACCTCGGTGTGATAATCAGCCCTCTCGATGCGACTTGGTGAGTTGACGATGATCATCATCGCGACTGACATCTAAGGCATCACTGAAGTTATGGACTAAATTATTCCAGATCTGGATCTAGGATCTGGGAACAACGCGCTTGTCGTAGGATCCCTCGTTGTGACAGGGTGGGGTGCCGAGCGAAAGCTCCGCGCTTTTGCACCAATGACAGGAATACTCGGGGTGCCGCTCTTTTCTTGAAGACGTTGTTGTGGATCTCCTCTCCGCGTCTGAGTTCCGGGTGAAAACCCTTGTCTGGTGTTGCTAGACAGTGACGACGCCTTGCGTCATTCTTCCTCTCGAGGGCGTCCTCGAGGAGTTTAGGTATCCTAGGGTGTTGTGTGGGGTTGGTCTCAGCTTCACCAGTGTTCTCCTTCGGCAGCATAGTTGCTTGCCTTCTACGCGTTCTAGGTAACCTAAGATCTTCTTTATAAGAGGGTTACCTCACCACCTTGTATAGTTTGGTTGTGTACCTTGTTCAATTTCTGCCTTTATTTAGGGGGGGGGGGGGGGGGGGGGGCTGTTTGGAGAGTTGCTGCATGGAATGTGGAAGATTTCCTATAAATAGTGTCATACTTGGCAGGATTCAGAGGGTGGTTCATTCTAATACATTTGCACTGCCTGGATAACTTCTGCCATAATATATTCGTGACGAATTCTGGAGAGCCAGCTGCCGTTGAAGAAATTAACCTCGGGATTCACAGGGCACGATTAAGAAAAGATACTTTAACAAATGATGCAAACAATGGCGTGAGGATCATCTTGCTGTCGCTGATAACAATATTGTTTACAAATGATGCAAACATAGCACATGATTTGGAGCTCAATAGTCAATTGGAACGATTAATAGTTTAACCAGTAAGCCAGTATGTAGCACAACATAGTATAGTTATTACAAAGGTGAAAGATTATCACAGAGGTTGCATTTATTTATCTTTGGTTACGCCGTAATTAACAGTGGTATATATGCCAGGCCGTATGATCAGGCCGGGTTGACCAACCTACAGTTGGTCCTGATCTGCCCGACGGTTCCGTTGGGCGGGCTGAGGTTCCCCATCTTTATCATCGCGGCTGCGAAATCGGCAAAGAAGGCAGCGTTGTCTCCTTTGTACTTGAGCACTATCTTAACCTGCGTCTGGTTGTTCTGGGGGTAGAGAACCTGGTCGGAGTGGAGGAGGCCGCGCAAGCTGGTGAGGTCCGCGTAGTACTTATTGTCGAAGGTCGACCCCGTCGAGTCCAACGGCGCCGGGAAGGTGTCGTTGATGGGGCCATTTTGGGGGCAGTTGGCCTTGAGCCCCTCGGCGAACTGAAAATCGATGCGGGCTTCGTTGTAGAGGCGGAGCCGGTAGTTCTGGCACTGCGCGGAGCCGATGCTGTGCGCGCCGGAGAGCACGGTCATCTCGGTCGCGCTCAGGCCCTTCCTTTGGAACCTCGCGATGAGGTCGCTGCCGTCAGGAGGATTGGTGACGAGGTTGGCGAACGGCGGTGGGAGGTCCCTGTTGGCCAGGTCCATGCTCGCCGTCGTCGAGTCGCGCCGGCCGAGCGGCACCGTCCAGGTTGGCCCGCCGAGCTGCAAATAATGCAAAAGACATCACATGCCGGCGGTTCAAATGAATGTACAGTACTCGCAGTTTCCGCGTCCGGGACTACGTACCAGAAAGGTGCCGTCCCGTGCGGCGAGGGTGAGGATGTCGGCGCAGGAGACGGTTTTTGGGCAGGCTTGCTCCACTGCGGCCTTGATCGTGTCGATGACCTCGAAGCCGCGGAGGGAGTTGATGTTCCCGAAGGCATTCTTCTCGCCGATCGCCGGAGTAGTCGCCGTAGCAGGCACGTTGTCCAGGAGGACCGATCCGTCGCACCCCTAACCAAAATCAAACGCCAAAATTATATACTGTGCGCGGAACGCAATGCGTGCATGATAGAATCGATCGATCTGAGCCAGACAAGTGCATGCATATGGATATTCTCATACCTCGACGAAGCAGTCGTGGAAGTGGAGCCTGAGCAGCGAGGCGCCCATCCGTTTCTCGCTGGCGACGGTAGTGTTCATGACGCTGCGGACGATGGCCTCCAGGTTCGGGCAGGTCGACGCGTAGAACGTCGGGCTGAGCTGCCCGTGGGCGCCGGAGACGAGAAGGACTAGTAGCGCGAGGAATGCGCAACGCCAGGTGGTGGTGCAGGACACCGCCATTGTAAGGGTCTAGCTTGCTTGCTTGCTTTCCTTGGGTGAATGGCACGAGCTGAGTGATGGAGTATGCACCGTACCCATGCCGCTACTTATAGTGCAGTTGCGTCGCGTCCATGCAAGATAGCTGGCTTTGCATATTACGGCCTCCTCACCAAAGTCAGAGCTTACCTCTCGGTGGCCATGCATGCGTGCAAACTTCGCCATCGATCGCGCTGGTCGTCCGGTGAGCTTACAAGCTGCGTTGCGCTGGCATAGTAAATTAGTAACACTACTTGCGAAGTCAAAGCGTGTAGCTTAGCGAGAATGCTGCCGCCATGCATGCATGCTTACCGATCGAGAATGCATATGTGCATGTGATACTGTGGACTTTGGCCAGCAGCCGCCTGCATGCATTATTTCTGAATGTTACGTATAATGGGAGATTACCGAGCAGAGCTGGCTCTTGGGAGCCCGAATGTACAGCTAAATCGTCTGTCGATCGCGTAGGGACGTTCTAGATGTATATATACTGCCACTTGCCTACTTGTGTGTCTAGCTAGCTGGCTTGCTGCCCTCGTTCTTCATCCTCACTCCACTGCTAAAAGTAACCATGGACGTGCTCCATTTCGTCATGGCGCGTGCAACCCAAGATCTTTGCTGAGGACGGCGTCACCTTCACACGGCCGGAGTACGTACGTCGTGCGTATGCATGCGTGCGTGCGCAGCCATGATCATGGATTATTATTGTTTTTGTGGGAAACAGTGAATATATTACACTTTAGCTACATGTGAGTCGCCTGCATTTTGAATTTAGGCCAGCTGATCTTTTGGCCGTTTGATCTGTTCTGAGATCTATGCCTTTGTTTGTTTTCTGGCTGGTGCTTTTGGTCTGTTGGGTTGGATGGAATCGACTTACCCCTTATTTGGGACAGTCGATGTGCTTGTTGGGCTCGTTCCCGACGCTCGTTAAGATCTCAATGCCCGTTTAGGCTTGTGAGCACAGCCCGCGTTGTGCAGGTGACCGGCACCTTGTCTCTTGCAGCCCTTCCACACAGAGAGAGTTGAGCACCCTCTCATTAACTTCGGGCCCGTCTCTCTCACTCACTTCTCTCTCAATCTTTTCGGCTCTCTAGGGTTCGTTGGTTCTTGCTACTCCCGTGTTGATATCCGCATTTGTTCTTGTTATATCTATGGAACTATCAGGTTACGATTGAGTTCTTGAGTTATGTTTTAGTCTTCTTCTTCAGGTTTTTCTTGGCGGTGCCTGGTTAGGTTTCGTCTCCTCCAACCTAATCTTCGGTCCTCTGTTTTGCCTAAGGTATGAATTCCCCATGCTCGAATATGTGCTTTGTTCTTGTGATTTGTGCCTTTTCCCCTTTGATGTAGAGTTGTTGGTTAGTGAGCGATTATATCCGTATTTATTTAGTTGATTTGTTGGTCACTATCTAGTTAGGAAGCTATGTAGCTATCTCTTTTCTTCTTCTTTTTCTAGCTAGAGACCTTTGGATTTCTCATATTCATTTGTCCTGTGAGTAAATCCCCAAATCCGCTTCTTTCTCATGCGAATTAGCCCCATCCCATGTTGTTGTTTCCTTTCCCCTTTCTTCAGTTTGATAGCACCACTGTTTTGGTAACCGAACGAAATTTCGCGATCTCGCCCGGTTACCGCATTTATCGCCCCCCCCCCCCCCTCTCGAGAAACACTCATACCGGGCAAAAAATCTCGAAATTTTTGAATATTTTGAATTCAAACGCTGAGAGTGTAGTTAAATACAGGGCATCTCTTCTGTACTAACATAAGTGGTTGTGGCCTAGTGGCAACGCCTGCCTTTCCTCAACAGCGCGTCTCGTGTTTGAATCTTGACCCACGCTTTTTACTATCTATATCGACTTCAAAAAAATTGAATTCAAAATTTAATTTCAAATTTCGTCCTTTTTTTCCGGTATTTTGCGGTTACCATGGTAACCGCGAATTCCTGTGCCCCTTGAGAAAAAATGTGCACTTGGGATCCAAAACCTTGGATAGAACACAACCTGTCACTATGGCCTAAGACACCACAAATGTAACAGAACTCAGGCAGAAATTCATATACAAAAGGGCACCAGTTTTTGTCCTCCTCCTCCGGTGTCTTTGAAGGCCCCTGGAAGATCATTTGTCCTTCCTCCTCCTCCTCCTTGTCAAGTCTGAAACCTCTCATCAGTGGTACCTTGATGTTTATTCTGACCATAATCCTCAAGTATTTACCCATTGCTCTTCCATCTGGTCTTGCCTCTACTTCAGTAACCTCTCCCAATTCCGATCCAATGGTTTCCCCGGCATCCCTATTCATTCAACCAAGTGGCAGCCGGAGCACTCTCACCCATATCGGGATCAGTAGTATCGAAAGAATAGTCCTCGATCCGCTTTCTTGGTACATAATCTTCTAAGACTAGCAGATCGTTCCCAAAGTCCCAGGGCCCATTGTCTAAAGCCATCTTCTTCCCCAACTCCTGTCCAAATGTAAACAAAAATGTATTACAGTGAACACCTCTGATTTGTCATACGCCCCAGCGTTTCTGCAACTGCCATCGCTTCAACGAAAACCGGCTTCTCCTAGAAGAGTTTAGGCAGCGCCTGTGGTTCTACGATTCCCGCCTTGCCAGATCCAGACCAGCCGATTTTGATTCCTTTCTTCTCCTTCTCTGACAGCCTCAACCCCTGCAGCAGTCCCTCGACTCTCCGTCAACGAACAGTTGCACAACGTCAATCGGTTTACTCGCCAGCGAAGAAGAAATCGCCAAAGACGAGACGAAACCGTCACACACGGGATGGACGAGCGGTTTTTTTGCTTGCTCGCTCGCTCGAGTTGGAGTGGGGTTCAGATCTCAGTTACTAATTCGTCCTTTTCATCACTCCCCCTCAGCCTCTCGTCCCCTTTCTTATCTAGGGCGCCGTCACCCCACCGCCGCACCATCCCACGCGCGCCGGTGCCGCGCCCCCGCCCCGTTCCCCCAGTACTCCTTGTTAGATTTATAATCCCGTATGATATACTTAACAGATTGTAAGGCAGGCGTTAGATCACCTAATAGCACAGATCAGATAGATGGATTAGATTCTTACCACCAATGGAAGCAGTCATTGGTGTCCACGGTGCAAAGTCCCGTGCCTGCTCGATGCAGGCTTGATGCAGCCTCGGTGAAGATGCTCACTGCAGGTAGCGGCGCCCCTCGGGGTGCCACCGGCACTGCCCTGGGACAGGGGCAGAGCTTGGAGATGATCTTCCCGTCGTGCAGCGCTCCCCCAGATCGGTTAGGGTTTAGGGATGTGGGGAGCAGGAGTAAACCGTACGAGAACTAGTCTGACGTAGGTGCCGGCTGCTCCCCCATATTTTTATGTGCGCTGGCGATAGGGGACCAAAACCATAGTTGGTTAGGGTGCCCCCGATCAGGACGCGTAAGTTGAGATCGAGGGGTATGAACGTTGGTTCGTGACCTTCCCATTTCTCTTTTTAACGTAACTTATTTCTGATCTTTTATTTTCGTTTTGGCCCATTGGGCCTGTAGATCAATACCAACACTCCCTCCCATCACCGCCGCAGTCTCCCGCCTTTCCCCGATGTCCGACCTGGCGTCACTGCCTCTGCTGCTTGCCGCGCCCGGACGCCCGACCCGCCCTCGCTCCCTCCGTTGCTCGCCGCCGGATCCACGCCTGGCAATATGGAATTTCTTATTCGGATGCTAAGGACGCTGCCTGTTGCTGCCCAAGAAGCCTGACGGTGAGAGCAGTTCGTCAATAAACAGGTACTTGTCACACCTGGCCACTTGTCCGCCACTTGTCCAGTGTGACGTGGCAAGGATCGGGCCCCAGCTGAAAGTGTGCGTGAGTGTGAGCGAGGGAATGATAAAAGGGGCAGCCAGCCGCCTGTGGCAAGGCATGCGATGTAACAGACTGTCACTCACCTAATCCTTCCTCGGGAAGCATTTCCCCTTCTTCCTCTCCAAGTCTCTCTCTCGCTCTCCCTCACCTACTTCAGATCCCCTCCTCTCCGGTTCGTTACAGTTGGTAATCGGAGCCAAATCGCTCCGAAAATTTTCTCCCCACCGCGCTGGTTACAGATCGGTAACATCCACCGCGCCGGTGTGTGCTGCTTCGGCAAGCGCACCCGAAATCAGTCGCGGGGTTCGATCTCCTCCACGCACGGCGACGGCGCCCTCCAAAGCCTCGGCGGCGACGCGTCAGGTTCTGGCCGCCATGGACGAAGGCAACAGCAACATCACCAAGATGCTCGAGTCCCTCCTCGCCAAGATGGACGAGCAGAAGGCAGTCCACGACAAGCAGATCGAGATTCAGGCCGCCTTCAACGCGCAGATCTCTCAGGATGTGCGCGGCCTCGCCCGGCAGATCGATCTGACGCAGGCCGACGTCGTCGCAAGACGGTGGAAGGCCCGGCGACGCCGTCGGGGTGGTCGGTCACCACCGTGCTGCACCAACCACCACCACCGCCACCGCCCCCGCCGCCCCCACACTCGCCGCACGTGGCCACCGAACAGGGCCGCCCGGCGACCGCTCACGCGCGTCTCGGGGATCATCGACCTCCGCTGATTCCGGTGCCTCCACAGGGCGGATTCGTGGCCCCGGCTGCCGCGCCCTCCCCAACAGCGGGCCACTACGGCAACGACTACCACAAGCCACCGAAGCACGACTTCCCTCGGTTCGATGGCTCCGCCACATACCTGTGGCTGGATCGCTGTCTGGCGTACTTCGAGCTCTACAAGGTCGCACCACACAACTGGGTGGCCACTGCGGCGCTGTATATCGAAGGCCAAGCAGCGCAATGGCTGCAAGCATTTCGGCAAACACATCGCGACATCACCTGGGAGGTCTTCACGTCGGCCGTGCTCGAGGAGTTCGGTGCCGACGAGTTTGAGGTGGTCATGCACAAGCTGCTTCAGCTCCGACAGACCACCACGGTCGCCGAGTACCGTACGGCGTTTGACGAGCAGATGTACCACCTGCTCGCACTCGACCCGTCCATCAACACTAAGTTCTTCGTCACCCAGTTCATCCTGGGCCTGAAGGACGAGCTACGCGCCCCGGTCCGTCTGCAGGCGACCTCGAGCATCACCAGGGCGTCGGTGTTGGCGCGTATTCAAGAGGAGGAGCTGGGCTCGACCACGTGCCCACGCATCACACCATCGGGGCGACCTCCACCGGCGGCGGCTCCACCACAACCCCGGGCGGCCGCGCCCAACCGCGCCCCCACGGACGACTATGCGCGCGAGCGGCAACTCCGCGACTATCGCCGCGCCAACAATTTGTGCTTCAAGTGCGACGACAGATACTCGCGGGAGCACCGGTGCGCACAGCCTGCCTAGCTGCTTACCATCAGTGTCGGCGATCACGGGGAGGTGCTCTCCGACGACACCATCCACGCGCTGCAACTCCTCGACGACCCCAGACCGGTCGCGCAGCCGCCCGCTCCTGCTGGGGATGCTCCAGAGTGTTGCCTCCTCTCGTCGCACGCGCTGGACGGCACCGAGTCGGCGACGATGATCCGCCTGCGCGCACTGGTGGGCAACCAGGTCATGCTGCTGCTCCTTGATTCGGGCAGCTCGCATAGCTTCGTCAACAAGTCCTTCGTCGATCGCCTCGGGCTGGCGACAGAAGAAATGCCGCGGGTGGACGTGCGCGTCGTCAACGATGACCGCCTCTCCTGCAACCGCGTCGTCCCCGAGCTCAAGTGGTGGATGCAGGGGCACACGTTCGCCACCCCGATGCATGAGCTGGACATTGGCGCGTACGATGGCATTCTGGGCCTGGACTGGCTTGCCCAGCACAGCCCCATGACATGCCACTGGCAAGACAAGTGGGTCAAGTTCACACACGATGGCGAAGAGGTGACGCTCCGGGGCGCGCCCACCAAGGCGTCCACCACCCTTAAGGCGATCAAACCCGACGAGCTGCGCAAGATGATCGCGGGCAACGACGTCTGGGCCATGGCCATGGTGGACACATGCGGGCGCGCACCGCCTCCACGGTGCAAATGCGCCAGCCAGACGCCCCTCGCCGATCTCCTGGAGGAATTCGCCGACGTCTTCGCCGCCCGTTAGGGCCTGCCGCCCCATCCCCCATCGCCAGTATGACCACGCCGTCACACTGGTGGAAGGCGCAGTCCCCGCCAACACTCGCCCGTACCGCTACTCGCCGCTGCAGAAGGACGAAATCGAGCGCCAGGTCAAAGAAATGCTCGACGCTGGCATCATCACGCACAGCGTCAGTCCGTATGCCGCGCCGGTCCTGTTGGTCAAGAAGAAGGACGGAACCTGGAGGTTTTGCGTCGACTACCGTCGCCTGAATGATGCCACGATCAAAAACAAGTTCCCGCTCCCGATCGTCGACGAGCTCCTTGATGAACTGGCGGGCGCAGCAGTCTTCTCCAAGCTGGACCTCCGCGCAGGGTACCACCAAATTCGTATGCGCGAAGAGGACGAGGCCAAGACCGCATTCAAAACGCATCACGGGCATTTCCAGTTCAGGGTCATGCCGTTCGGCCTGACGAACGCCCCGGCGACTTTCCAATGCCTCATGAACGCCATATTCAGTAAGTATGTGCGCAAATTTGTGATCATTTTTCTTGACGACATCCTTGTCTTCAGTGAAACTACGGAAGAGCACATCGAGCACCTCCGGATCATCTTCGAGTTGTTGCGGGCGCATCAACTATTTGTCAAGGAGAGCAAGTGCAGTTTCGCCTGCGACCACATCGACTACTTGGGGCACATGATCTCCAAGGAGGGCGTGGCCACAGACAAGGACAAGACGCAGGCCATGGAACAGTGGCCAACGCCGACGAACGCCACCGAGCTGCGCGGGTTCCTGGGGCTCACCGGCTACTACAGGAAGTTTGTGCCGCACTACGGCATCATTGCCAAGCCCCTAACGCAGCTCCTCATGACGAAAGGCTTCGCCTGGAGCGAGTAGGCGCAAGCGGCGTTCGAACAGCTCAAGATCGCGATGACGACGATGCCAGTGCTCGCCCTGCCCAATTTTGCCAAGCCGTTCTCCATCGAGACCGATGCCTGTGACACGGGCGTCGGGGCAGTGCTGGTGCAGGAGGGCCATCCGGTCGCGTTCTTCAGCAAGGCGCTCGGAGTGCGCAACCAGAAGCTCTCAACGTACGAGAAGGAGTTCTTGGCAGTGATGATGGCGATCGACAAGTGGCGCCCCTACTTGCAGCGCGGCCCCTTCGACATCCTCACTGACCACAAGTCGCTCTGCAACTTGGGGGAGCAACACCTCGAGACCGAGCTGCAGCGCAAGGCCATGGCGAAACTTGTCGGGCTGCAGTTCCGCTTTCAGTACAAGCGCGGACTCGACAACGGCGCGGCTGATGCCTTGTCCCGCATGGGCAAACAACTCGACCTGGCCGCGCTCTCGGCGTGCCAGCCGGCTTGGATTCAGGAGGTGCTCAACTCCTACTCCACCGACCCGGACGCCCAGGATCGACTGCAAAAACTCGCCATCACCAGCCCCGACGACGACGGCTACGAACTTCACCACGGCGTCATCCGTCGCGGTGGCCGCCTGTGGATTGGCGCCAACACTGCGCTCCGCACCAAGCTCATCGCCGCGCTCCACAATAGCGCGGTCGGCGGCCACTCCGGCGTCACAGCAACATACCAGCGCGTGCGCAAGCACTTCGAGTGGTGGGGACTCAAGCGCAACACCGAGGAGTTCGTGCAACAGTGCGTGACTTGCCAGCAGGCCAAGCACGAGCACACCAAGCCTGCCGGACTCTTGGCGCTGCTGCCCATTCCATCCGCGCCCTGGGAAGACCTCACCATGGATTTCGTGGAGGGGCTGCCGCCTTCGGATGGCTTCGACACGATCATGGTCGTGGTGGACCGCTTCACCAAGTTCGCCCATTTCATTCTGCTTCGGCACCCCTTCCACGCGGCGCAGGTGGCGCGCGCATTCTGGGACAACGTGGTCAAGCTGCACGGGGTGCCCACCTCGATCGTCTCCGACCGCGACAAGGTCTTCACCAGCAACCTCTGGCAGGAGCTGCTCGCCGGAGCCGGCACGTAGCTGCTGTACTCCACCGCCTACCACCCGCAGACCGATGGCCAGAGCGAACGGGTGAACCAGTGCATGGAGATGTACCTCCGGTGCGCGGTGCACGATACTCCGGGCAAGTGGCGTCGCTGGCTGCCCATGGCGGAGTTCTGGTACAACTCGACCTTCCATTCGTCGCTCAACTGCACTCCGTTCAAGGCGCTGCACGGGAAGGAGGCCAACCTGGGGGCCATGGCAGCCTGGCCAAACGACGCGCCCACCAGTGACGACCTGGACTGGGCGGCGCACACCGCGCACATACGCGCCCAGTTGGAGCGCGCCCAGAAGCGCTGCAAGAAGCAAGCGGATCGCAATCGCACCGAGCGCCAGTTCCAGGTGGGCGAGCAGGTACTCCTGAAGCTGCAGCCTTACGTCCAGCAGTCCGTCGTCAGTCGGCCCTGCGCCAAGCTCGCCTACAAGTTCTTCGGGCCCTACACCGTCATCGCGCACATCGGGCTCATGGCGTACAAGCTCGACCTACCGGAATCCAGCCGCGTTCACGCCGGATTACACGCCGGTGTACGCAGAACTTCCATGGGTGCCTGATCTGTCCGTGGCAACCACGGCACCCACGCGCATCCTGGAGCGACGCATGATGAAGAAAGGCAATGCCCCAGTCGTCCAGATCAGGGTTCAATGGGGGAACTCCGCTACTGCAGCTTCGACATGGGAGGACTTCGACACCCTCCGGCAACGCTTTCCAACTGCACTCATCTGGGACGACGAAGACAGCAGCACTGAAGAGGGAGCTCGCGCTCAAGGGGGGGAGAATGTCACACCTGGCCACTTGTCCGCCACTTGTCCAGTGTGACGTGGCAAGGATCGGGCCCCAGCTGAAAGTGTGCGTGAGTGTGAGCGAGGGAATGATAAAAGGGGCACCCAGCCGCCTGTGGCAAGGCATGCGATGTAACAGACTGTCACTCACCTAATCCTTCCTCGGGAAGCATTTCGCCTTCTTCTTCTCCAAGTCTCTCTCTCGCTCTCCCTCACCTACTTCCGATCCCCTCCTCTCCGGTTCGTTACAGTACTTCACCAGAACCCCTGAAACACCGCGAGACCACCGCCTCCACGATGGTGACCGCCGAGGCCGCGATGGCAGTCGTGAGGGCCGCGCGCCCCTTCTTCCGCGGTGCCCACGATGGACTCGCGTTCGCTGCAAACGCCGCGTTCCTCGCCGACGGATACTCCCTCTGCGCCGTCGGTCGTTCCGCGCTCTTCGAGCCCCCGTCCGCAGCTGCGTTCCGCCTTACGCCCTTAGCCCTAGGGGTTATGTTATGTACTTACGTATATGTGTTTTTTTCTAGTGTGAGCATACAGTAGCCTGCTAGTTAGGATTTGACGGACCCATGTTTAGGGCTCCTGTTGCATCTCTGATGATGATTCCCGGGTTGAGTTCCTGAGTGGATAGATGTAGATCAATGGTTCGGCTATATTTAGGTGTAAATTAATGGTGCAAGGTCAGTAGGAGCTTCTTCTATTTCAGGCGTGGTTGATTTCGGAAATGTGTCACTGAGTAAAACAGTTTAAAGGCTTAATTGTCAACTATTCAGTGAATCGGTCCCTTCCCTAGATTTATCATCTACGGTTTGATCTTCTTTGGTAGCTAGTACTCCCTCCATCCAAAGAAAAGTTGTACTAAATCAAAGACACTTATTTAGGACGGAGGGAGTAATATTGTATGCCATTTTGGAATTCTGAATCAGAGTATCGATTTTTGAGCTGGAGTTTCTGTTTATATGTTCTGATCTGCAATTGGCAGTTCAAGCCACGCAGTGGAGTGAAATTCCTATTTCGGAATTCGTAATTTAAATTTGCCTGTGTGACTGAACTTAGTAGTGCGCTGTATGCTACTATGCTAAATTTCGTTAGTTCTGTATTGAACCTCTGGATTCAGACTTGGGTCACTGGATTATTATTCAATTCTTTGTATTCTACGGAACTACATAAGTACTAGTTGATCATTGCAGTGTCAATGTTCTATGTATACTATCATCAATCTCTACTATTATAATTAATACACCAGTTTTGAATTTGGATTTACCACCCCACCTTCTGTTTCCCCGCCTAAAGATATAGCATGTCAATCATAGTTTTTAATAGCGCTTTATCTCGGTGCTATTGCGTTTGCAGGGGCCTCGCACTAAATGCATCGCATAGCACACTATAGCGTCAAACATGTACTCACATAGCTGCCGAATCGGACGGCCAAAGTCAGCTGGATTCACTCGGCCTTCCTGAAATTCATGCCACACTTTACTTGTCAAGTAAAGAAATAAAAATAATAATGACATCACGAGCCATGCCATCATCAAGAAACATCCATCAAATTCTAGTCACCTGATCACGCGGGAGTCTCTTTAATTATTCTACGGTTTAATTGCTGCCTTGCTCTGTGCTTGCTAAACATGGCAGAATTTTTTCAATACAGTAGATCAGTATGTTGTAGTGCTTGGCCCGCATAACATACCAAAAGTTAATATCTAGCTAGTACTTTGAACCATAAACGAACTTGGTTACACAAAATAATCCTAAAACATGCATGTAATTGAAACTCAATTTGAACTACAGATTGTGCATCAATTATAACATAAACCTTCAACAAACATTTCCTGATGCTTGCACACGATTGCCATCGTATTCACAAATTCAACCACTTCCTTCTGTTAGAAATTATTAATTGAACCAATGATGAAGTGATTGGTTTTAAGTTTATAGAACTAAGGTTACATTTTAATGTTGAAGTGTTTTTAGATTGGATTCAAATATTCTCGAAGGAAATTTTGCACGACTCCTGTTACACATTTATTTTCATCTGATTTTTGCCAAGGATTTTTTTTCCGAGGAACTGGCAGGAGCGCCACCTTTCTATTGAACAACAGTTTAAACCTCTTAAAATTTTCCTTTTTGTGTATTGTATGTGCATTCACTCTCTCGAAATGTTGCAAAAGTAACATCATTGCTAATTCATGTTCTTTAGATTCTTAACAAAGGCATCTCTGATGATGATTTTCGGGTTTAGTTCCCGAGTGGATAGATGTAGATTGATGGTTCGGCTATACTTAGGTGTTAATGGTGCAAGGTCCTGAACCAGTAGCTGCTTCTTCTATTTCAGGCGTGGTTGACTTGGGAAATTTGTCCCTGAGTCAAACAGTTAACGGCTTAATTGTCAACTTAAATTCAGTCAATCAGTCCCTTCCCTATATTTATGGTCTATGGTTTGATCTTCTCTGGTAATAATATAATATGCTAGTATTTTGGAATTCTGAATCAGAGTATATCCTTCTTGAGCTGGAGTTTATGTTTATATGTTCTGATCTAAAATTAGCCGGTCATTAAAATTAGAATTATTTTCAAGTCAAACTGATCTTAACAGGTGGGAAATAGACATCTAACTTAGAACCTTAAAAGGTGGGAAATAGACATCCAAATTTAGAAACTTAGCATTACGTTAAATAATTTTCAAGGAGGGATAAAATTAGAATTATTTTCAAGTCAAACTGATCTTAATAGGTGGGAAATAGACATCTAAATTTAGAAACATAGCATTATGTTAAATAGTTCTGAGAGGGAGAATATCCGGTCATTAAATGAATAGAACCCATGAAATTCTTTTTCCTGTTGCATTGTGGAACTAATTTACCAGTCATTCTAGCCGGAATATACCAAGTGTAAATTTCTAACGGGAGTTTAGAGTATGTGCAGTTGGTTCACTCGATGGGAATTAAGTTACATTTTGTTGTGAGATAAAAGAGGAAAGTGAGTCCTGAATTTTATTGTAATTGCAAGGCTTTAATCATATAAGTAATGTATTTATTTTTCTTAATTCTAGACGAGGAGGAGGAGGTTGGAATTGATGGTTGGAACAGTATGGACAACTGCTCAGAGATGCTTTAGGACAAGGGATGAGCTCCCGCGACCCCGCGGCGACTCGCCGCCCGCGGCCTCGCTGCCCCCGCCGTCACCCGCCCCCGCTGGCACCTCGCCCCCAGCTGCCCCGACTGCCCCGTCCCCTCCTCTCCCCTGTCCCTGGCGCCGACGCCGGTGCTCCTATGGGCTGACCTCGTGGAGGTGGAGGATGCGGAGGCCGGTTGTCCGGTGGTTCGCCGCGACCCTCCACCGCGGCTGGCGGTGGCCCGGATGGTCGCTGTCCCCCTACCCCGGCGTGGCGGTTCCGCTTCCCCTGCACGGCTCCGCCGGCCCGCGGTTGCGGCACCTCCGTCCCCAGCCCGGAAAGCTGTCTCCTTGGGCAACAGGACCGCTCGCCGCCGCCACGCTCCGGCGTGGGGCGTCGCAGGGCGGTCCGACCAGGGACGGGCGTGCTTCTCCTGGCGCTCCTCGACCTTCGGGACTCCTCCCTCCCAGGCCGGTGCTCCCCTTCGCGTCCCGGCGACCCGATCATCGTGCACCCCGTCTCTTCGCCGCACCTCGCCCTTCAGACCGTTCATCGATGCGTTTGGCTCGTCCTCCCTTCGCTTCTCACCCCGCCCGGGCCCTCAGCATGTGTGGCCCGCTCCCCTAGCTCCGGCACCGGCCGAGGCAGGGATGGCGGCGACGAGGGAGACTCTCGCACCCATCTCCCTGCCCCGCTGGTTGGGCCGTGAAGCTCTGGGCCTCCCCACTGAGGCCGCTCGTGGGCCGGCCCACGCGGTCAGCCAGGCTATCCGGCTTCCGGCTGGGCTCCCTCGCCCCCCAATCCCGCACTCCACCCCCGATTCAGCTCCTGGAACCCTAGCGCTCCTCCCCCGTGCTCCCCCGGCCGCCGCCTCCCCCCCGGTGACTTCCCAGCCCCATCCTCGCCGACGCCCATGCCCCGCGCATGGAATGACGGGGCCCCCGGCCCAAGAGGCGGGTGGACGAGCACCGCGCGGCGCCCCGCCCTTTCCCTGACGCGGCTCGCCACGAGACCGGCCTCCGCCGTCAGCTCTCGACGCGTGATGGCCGTCGTTCCCCTCCCCGCTTTGACCGCCGCTCGCCCTCCCGCACTGACTACCGCTCTCCGCCTCGTCGCTCGCCGGCCCGGGCTGAACGTCGGGTCCGCTCCCAGTCCCGCTCGCCCACGCAGGCCGCTGACTGGCGAGCGCAGCAACGTCGCTCCCCATCCCCACCTCGACGCTGTGACGGTGACCACTCGCTACCCCGTGGCGGGCGCTCCCGCTTCCCTGCCCGTGTGCACCCTCCTGCGCCTCTCGAGGAGTCGCGCCGCTACCAGCCCCCTCGCGGCGAGCCTAGCTTCCATCGGGCACCAACGGTGCCGGCCGGGGTAAGACGGGTCCCAAGCGCAAGAAGAAGAGGGGCCTGGGGCGTGGCTCCGGCCGGGCCCCCACCGCTTCTTGGGCGCGCGACCTGGCCATCCCCGCATTGATCGCCCTCCTACCTGATGATCGTGCCGCCGACCTCGCCAAGTGGTTCAACTGTGGCATTGCTGGACACTCCCAGGTGGCATGCACCCGTCCCCAGTGCTTCTTCGTGTGCGCCGACCCTGACCATCCGACTGCTCTTTGCTCCGACCGGCCGGTGTCGGAGGAGTTGATGATGTACGGGCATGCGATCGAGGGTCTCGGCTACTTCCACATTGAGGTCCCGGACCTCCCGCCTCCCTCACCCTCGCTCCTCGCGATCGTCACCGTCCGGGACGAGGTGGCATCCCACGAGATGATCGAGGCCGATCTCAACCACCTCTACTACTACACTTGGGACTGGCGGGCCACACTTCTGACCAGCAACCAGTTCTCGGTGGTGTTCCTCGACGTGGTCAGCCATGGCTACGGCACCCACAGCGACGACATCACCCTCGCCCTCTACAAGCTGCTGGTGGACATCTCTGTCCTGGTCCGGGACCCCCTGGCTGTGGCCATCGTGGACACGGCATGGATTCTCATCGGCGGCCTCCCTGACATCGCGCGCTCGGAGAGGGTCATTCGGAATATGTCACGCATCCTCCGCAAGGTGGTCGTGGTGGACAAGCTCTTGCTCCGCAAGGAGGAGGAGGTCCGGATCAATGTCAAATCCCTTGACTCGTCCAAGCTTCGTGCCACGATCCGGGTATTCTTCAACGACCAGGGGTTCGACCTCCGGATCTCTCTCGAGCCGCCCAACCACATCGGCCGCCCTCGCATCCCCGACGACATCCTCTTGGGCGGCCCTCTTGGTGGGGGCGTGGGGGGCATCGTGGCGACCGTGGCCCCCGCCATGACCGACACTCTGGCTCGGAGGACGACGACGAGTATGAGGACAGCCCCCGCGACCCACCTCCTCCCCCAGGAGCGTCCAAGGGTGGTTCGGACGCCGGCCGCGGCCACGGGGCGGCACCTCCGCCTCCTACGGACGGGAGTGATGCGTCCGACGCGAGCCTTGCTGTGTTCTCGGTGTCGTCGCCCCGCTCACCAGATGGTACTCCTCCCACCATCCTCTTTGTGCTCCTGACCGGGATTGACTCCACGCCTGCTCCCCCGCCTTCGCCGGTGCCTCCTCCCGTGGGGGTTGGACCGGTCCCGAAAGGGGACACGCCCCCAGTCACTCCCCGAGCCGTCCGAGTGCTGTCGGACCAGGGGATGCCTGATTTCCCCCTGGCCCGGACGTGACCCCAGCGCCGACGACTCTGGCCCCTGCCACACCCGCCTCTCCATCGACCTGCCCCTCGGCCTCCTCGTGCACCGCCCTTTGTGGGTTGTCGGCGGTGGTGGCCACCCTGGTGGCCGCCCCCCACTTCTGCCTCGGTCTATGGCGTACTCCAGGAGGGGTCGGTCAACCTCGACCCCGGTGACTTTCTCGCGACGCAGCATTCAGATTGAGGCGGCCAGGCCGGCGGGTAGCCTGGCTGTGCCCATCCCCGAACAAGCTGCGCTCCGGGCTGCTGCCCGGAACCTTGAGCCAGGTACCCCGTCCATTCCAGCCTCCTCTGCTACTTGCTCCTTTTCTGCTTTGGAGTCGGCTCCGCTTGGCCACCTCGCTAAGGAGGCAGCATACTCGGCCATAGTGTTCAGGGGGGAGGTTGCACCGCCCCCCTCTAGTTCAGATCGAGGTGATCCATGCGCGGGAAATCCTCGATGGTCGTCTGGACGAGGCCCGCGCACGTCTCCCTCCCTCCTCGGCATCCCCTTCTGGGGCTATCCCGAGCGGCCCTCCCCTCGCGGCGGCCGCCCCGGATGAGATCGGGGGCCGCACCCGCTCCCGCACCGCAGCCCTCTGCGCCCAGAGCGCCTCACGTGTCTTGGGGTCAAGCAACCCCCCGATGGATGAGTGATGCGAACCCTCTTCTAGAACATCCGCGGTTTCGGTCAAGAGGGCGTTGACGCCGCCAACTCATAGAATACATGCGAACCAAGCGAATCGACATTGTGGCCATCCAAGAAACGATGCGTTCAGAATTTTCCCTGTGGGAATTTGAGCATCTGAGCTCCGACTTGTTCGCTTGGCACTGGCTCCCTTCTAGCGGGAGTACGGGCCACTCAAGCGGCATCCTACTAGGAGTGAGGGATGCCACCTTTGAGGTAGGAAGCATGGACCGGGGAGAGTTCTTCGTCAGCATGGAGGTGTTCGAACGGGCCCTAAATTTCAAATGGGAAATCATTGCGGTTTATGGCCCTGCCGACCATCGCCAGTCTGAGGCCTTCCTCACTGAGCTCCGTAGGAAGGTTCCATCCTCCCAGCTACCGGTGGTAGTGGGCGACGATTTCAACCTCATCAGGACGGAAGAAGACAAGAGCAACAATTTAGTGAACTTTCCTCGCATGCAAATGTTCAATGATTACATTGCTGACATGGGGCTGCGCGAGCTCGATCGAGTCGGGGCCAGGTTCACTTGGACTAACCGCCAAGTTGATCCAATTCGCTCGGTCCTCGATCGGGTTTTCGCCTCCCCTGAGTGGGACATTCGTTGCCCCTAGCGTCGCTCCGGGTGATTACGCAGATTGGTTCAGACCACGTCCCCCTTCTCCTCTCTTCGAAGAATGAGCGCCCACCCCTACCGTCCCGCTTCCGCTTCGAAGCCTTCTGGCTACGCCAGCCTGGATTTACTGCCACGGTGGGTACCAGGTGGCGCGAGGCGCGCGATGCCCTCCACCGTGCCCTCTCAGCCGTTGATTCATGGCATTTCTATGCCAAACGATCACGGCAATTCATGAAAGGGTGGGGCGCCAACATGGGTCGGGAGGGCATCCAGGCCCTCGACCTGCGGGCTGACGCCGCTGGATTATCGGCGGACGAATGGATGCTTAGATACGACCTGGAAGATCATCTCATGGTCATCTACACTGACGAGGAGGCTTACTAGCGCTTGCGAGGTACGCATAATTGGGTCCTCAAGGGAGATGCCAATACTGCCTACTTCCAGGCCATCGCTAACGGCCGCAGACGCCGTAACTCCATCCAGCTCTTGTGGGACGGAGCGACCCTCTTGCAGCGGCCGGAGGAAATCCGGGCCCATGTAGACGGCTTTTACAGAGACCTATTCTCTGCCTCCCCTCAGGGAGGTCTTGCCTTAGCATAAGACATCTGGCCTACCCACTCCTGCGTCACCCCTGTGGATAACGTGGCCCTCATGGCCCCGTTCTTTGAGGCTGAAGTTTGGGCGGCAATTAAGGGCATGAACCTATCCCCGGATGGCCTCCCAGTCAAGTCCTTCCAGACTTTCTGGGAGGTGATCAAACCTGAGGTGATGGCCCTGTTTGATGTGTTCTTTGTTGGGTCCATTGACCTCGCCCAGCTGAACTACGGGGTAATCACTCTCATTCCCAAGGTGGCTGGGGCATCCGACATCCGGCAATTTCGCCCGATTACGGTGATTAATGTCATCTTCCGCATCCTCGCCAATGGGTACGCCATTAGGGTGGCCCCCATCGCTGACCGGATCACCCACCCGGACCAGTCGGCCTTCATCCAGGGCCGATATATCCTTGATGGAGTCTTGGTGTTCCACGAAGCGCTCCATGAGGTGCACTCCAAACACCTCAAGGCCGTCTTCCTGAAACTAGATTTCCACAAGGCTTATTACATGGTCAGTTGGGCCTTCCTTCGGGAATGTCTCCTCCGTAAGGGCTTCGACGACCGGTGGGTGACCAGGGTGATGCAGATGGTTTCCTCGGGTCACACCACAGTGAACATTAATGGGGAGATCGGCCCATTCTTCCCCACATTTTGTGGGGTGCGTCAGGTCGACCCATTCTCCCCATTCCTGTTTAACATGGTGGTCGATGCTCTGGCAGCCATCCTGGAAAAGGCCATGGCAGCAGGCCACATTAGGGGGATAGTACCGCATCTGGTTGGGGGGAACGGAATTTCTCTCCTCCAATATGCGGATGACACCATTATCATGGTGGAGGGCACGGAGAGTGATATCTCCAACCTCAAGTTCCTCCTGTTGTGCTTTCAGCAAATGTCCGGCCTTAGGATCAACTTCGACAAAAGTGAGGTGATGGTCTTGGGCTACACCCAAGACGAGCTCAAGAGCATTGCGGATCGGCTTAACTGCCAGCTCGGGTGCGTCCCCATGACATATCTGGGGATCCCCATTAGCGACTCCAGGCTTACGGTGGCCGAGCTGTGCCCAACAGTGGGAAAGCTTCAGCACCGGATCAAGCCATGGCAGGGTAGGTGGCTTTCGAAAGCGGCCCGTACGGTGCTCATTAACTCATCCCTCTCCAGCCTGCTATTATTCATTATGAGCTTCTACAGCCTTCCTGAGACCCTCCATCACGAGATTGCCACCGTCCAGGGGCGTTTCTTCTGGGCAGGCGAGGGGGATAAGCAGAAGTACCACATGGTCAGGTGGTCTGAGATCTGCAAACCTCGCGACCAGGGTGGTCTAGGTATCATGTCCTCCAAACGCATGAACATTGCCCTTCTGACTAGGTGGCTATGGCGGATTGCTAATGGTGATGGTGGCCTGTGGCTCCGCATCATTCAGCAGAAATACCTACGCGGCCAGCCTCTCGCCTTCTGCCTGAGGTCTGGGGGCTTCCAGTTCTGGCAGTCCATCATTCAGCTCCTCCCAGTCCTTCGGATCGGGACCTCGATCGAGATTGGTTCCGGCACCGCCACGTTCTTCTGGTTCGATAGGTGGGCTGGCGACACCCCCCCTGCGGCCCGCTTTCCGGACCTTTTCTCCATTGCGGTTGTGCCACAGATCTCTGTGGCGACCGCCCTTATTGACTTAGGGTGACTAGCGTTTTGGAGACCCTTCGGCCCAGCTGAGAACGCGGACTGGCATGAGTTGCTCGACTGTATTGCACTCCACGAGCCTGATCTCTCGATGGACGAGGACCGCTCCAGATGGCGACTTGAGCCTTCTGGGCAATTCTCCACCAAATCTTTATACCTGGCCATCGCCCCATCGCTTGTCCATGAGGCGCTCTCCTCCATTTGGGAGATCCGCCTCCCCCTGAAAATTAGGATCTTCTTGTTGCAATGGATTCGCGGCTGCCTCCCATCTGGCGTTGAGGTTCTGAAACACAATGGCCCTGGGGATGGGCGCTGCCCGCTCTGTGGGCCTGAAGAAGATTCGAACCATATCTTCTCCACCTGCGTGTCCGCGCAGTTCCTTTGGAGCTGTTTCCGCGAGATTGTCGGTGGAAGTTGGGACCATAACAACTTCCCCGCTCTCTTTGCCAAACTCCAGGCGATCCCACCTGCGGCGCGCCACATTAGGTGGCTGACCATTGGGGTCCTTGCCTGGACGCTGTGGACTGTTAGGAATAAACTTGTGATTCAGCATATCCCTCTTCGTCGTGCTCTTGTCGCTTTATTCAAATGGTCTAGTTACTTGCAGCTTTGGCGGCCGCTTAGCCGTCCTAGGAGAGAGACGCCATCACCTCCATCATCACCCAGCTCCACGCGATGGCTCTCCGGTTGGCGCCGCCGCTTCCCCCGCCACCTCCGGAACCAGATTAGATCATCATGTCGTCGCCTCCGCCTCTGCCGCCGCCGTATTGGGTTGTTTCGTCGTGCTTGGTGTTGGGCTTGTTGTGCTGTGCCCACAGCGGAACTTGGGGCTGTTTGTGCCTGTGTGTGCGTTTGTGTGTTGGACCTGACTTGCGGTGGCGTTGTGTGTTGGTGTGTGGTGTGTCCTGTTGTTACCTTGGTACCTTGTGCTTGGTGGTTGCTTTATTTATGAAGCGGGGAGAAAGCCTTTTTCGGTTTATGGACAACTGCTATGCCTTTTTGTACTCCAAGGATGAGGAGGAGGGCAAGAAGAAGTGCATTTTTATGAAATGTGTAGTGATTGCTGACTTCCTTGCTATTGATGCGATGGATCTTGAGGCACAACATGAGGAACCCTTCCATGTCCAGATAAAAGTATGTTCCAGTCTTGTTATTATTGTTTTAGATCATTCTTAATTAGATTCATGTGCTTTGCTTATTGTTATAACATTCTAAAAACACAATGGATAGTAGCAGTACTAAACTATGTCAGAGCAATGTATAATTTACTAGAACAGATGTGACTTGCTTCACACAGGAAATATGGTTTGCGATTTAAGACATGAACTTACGTTATGTGGTAATCTTCACTCCAATAAATATTTCAGACGGTAGTGATGATATGTTCACATTCCCGTTATTTGGTTACTAACAAGTGGGGATATATTTGAAATTTGCTTTGCTACTATACGTATTTCAGTTTATGGTGATGGTTGGCTTTCTCTATCATCATCCTTGTGACCTGGGCTGACTAAACTATTTGGTAACATAATAACAGGAATTATAAGCCATGCCATTTGAACTCAAGACCTGTTTCTTTGGACATATGATTTATAACCATACTGCAGCTTGCTAGACATTCCATGTTCTCTTTTACGTGTGGAGACGTTTTATATATGTAACACTACTTCGGTGGTTGACCTACTATATGATGTTTTTTTTTTTGCTTGTTGTATGCACATGAGCATTGCTAGTCAGCGAGTTGGTACCAAACACATTCTTTTTGTTAGGTAGCTTCACTTGTATTAACCAGCATTATAGAGACAAGTAAAAATTGAGATGGATTTATATAGCCTGTTTATGAATTCTGCTAGCATATGTTGGTGTGCTTACTCTATTCTACTATGTGATGACTTGGGTTGCTACAAATTCTGTAGTATAAAAATTTATTTTGTTCAATTGAGTATGACTTTCTGGACCAGTTATGGATTTATATTGTCCAGGTGTGATACAATGTGAAGTAAGTAGTACTGAATCCATTTCTAGTTTCTTTGTTAAGCAAGACTCGGTGCAGCCAACAGGACAATTCTGTCGTGTTTAGTTTATCATTATTATGTAAAATACTTTGGTACTTGCTCTGATGGCTGGCCTTCTTTTGAATAGTTCTATCCACACGTGGATCTTCCAGTTCAAAGTTTTGAATTTTTGACCCTGGTTCCTTGTATATAGTGCGAAGGATTTCTTCTCTGAAGTATAGACCAGGAATTATAAAGATTTGTACAAAAAAATTACGGACTTCATTAATATCCTGAACTTAAGCTTATTGGCTGAATTGAATGGTATGGACACTGCTGCCGCCCAGAATCCTAATGCTGAGAGCAGTTCGTCAATAAACAGGTATGTCTATGCTGGGTTTCAAACTTGTGGCATGTCACATCTCCATCTCTAACACTAAAATCAGACAAAGTTTCCGTGTATCTCATCGCAAACAAAAATCTAGTATATTGCCCTCTGGAATTACTTCATGTTGCATTTTTACTTGCTATCAATGAATTAATATCATTATATTGGGAATTTGGGCTTTTCTAGTTATATTCTGATGATTTTCCTCCTTCGCATAAAATTTAAGTTCCAAAGCTTTTCCTGTTGTAGCGGACTCCATTTGCTAGTAATTCTCTTAACACGTGGCACTTCTCCTTGCAGTTCTGGAAATGTTATGTGGGGAAAGCCGACTACAAGGACTTCTGAACAAACCAGGTATGATACAACCATTTGTATTTTCCCTTCTACTTTTGTGTGGCACTCCTTTATTCACCTTTTTTGTACTTTGTTGTCACTTGCTCCAGTTCTGAATATGTTCTGTGGGAAAACCCGAGCGCAAGGACTGCCGGGTATGAATACAAGCTTTTGTATATTTCCCTTCTTTTGTGTGGTACACCGTTATTCACCATTCTGTACTTTGATGTTATTTTTATGAGATAGGACTTTCAGCACCCGGGTGCCCCTACACCCTCTATGAACAGTAAATTCAAAACTAATTCAAAAAATTTTAAAAAAATCTGAAATTTTGGGACATCTAACATCATGAAACTTTTGATGATCTTGCAAAGTTTTAGCTAAAAATAACATTGGAAGAACACTCAAATATAAAAAACAAAATCATTGTTCAAAATCATTGCAAAGTTTTTTCTGGTGAGGGCTCCACGAAGGTTATTTGTTGCTGAAACTTTGCAGGAACATCAAACCTTTCATAATCCTTGATCCCTAAAAGTTTCAGATTTTTTTGATTTTTTTTCAATTTTATATGAATTTACTGTTCATGAGGGTGTAGGGGCACCCGGGAGCTATTAGACATTTCTCTATTTTTATTTGGTCCTGTCCAATATGATTAGAACTCGCTAAGGCTTAGGGCAACTCCAACTCGGATCACCAAAACAAACAACTCCAAATGTCCGGGACACCAGATGTTGCATTGATTTTCTGATTTTTTTAATACATATCAAAAGGCCATAACTAAAACATCTAAAACACCCTAAAAAAATTACTACTCATCAGAGTCTGCCTGGTCATCATCGCCGGTGGAGGTGGGGTCGACGATCCCCATGCCGGACGGACTGGCCTTGTCGATGTTGTGTGCTGGTGCGAATGAGGCGGAGCTACCAACGTTTGCCTTCCTTCCATAATCAGCATGCTGGTCCGGCGCGTTGTTAGTCATCACCTCTAGCACGTCAGTGAGGCAGCTGTGCTCCATCTCATTGTAGAGGAGCTGCCAGCGCTCGCGGCAGATGATGCGGCACTATGCATGGAATCGATCATCGCTCCTACTCGTCGACAATACTCGAGTCCGCCGCGACCATGGCCATGCCGACATCTTTGGACGTCCGCTCCGTCGAGAGTTGGTCCTCCACTAGCCGGTGCTCCTCGAGGTGTACTAGGTTGTACTTGCTGCTCCTCCTGAAGAAGATGAAACACAGAGACCGGCAGCTCCTCTAGTGGTGCAGCGCTTCCTCCTCCTTCGCCTCCGCCAGCACCCGGTCGTAGTGCTGCCTCGGTTATACAATGCGGAACCTGGACACCAGCTGTCCTCCTATGATGCAGGCTCTTGCTCCACACTGACGCTAACTCCATGATGATCTCTGGCATGGCCATGGCCCATGGGTGGCCCTCCTCCATCTCCTTGGAACGCAGCGGAGAGCTCTATGGTTGGCCCGCATAAATGCAAGCATGAATTCAGGCCTCCGCATCACAGACCTCCAACGTGATTTGCGCGAGGCACGCCGGCGTGAAGTTCATGTACCACATGGCAAAGGAACGGGCCATGACCACAGCGGATGGAGGCTTGGATGGTGGGAGAAGGGCGCGGAGAGGTCTAGTTTTGGGGCCATGGCTAGCCATCGTAAATAGTCAGGGCGGGCGGAGCGGCCGGTTGAATGTGGAGCGCCCGATTGGGAGTTTACATTCATGTCAACTTAATTATGTTCGGTTTTACCAAAATTTGCACTCTCTAGCACTGTTGTAGGATAAATAGGCTACCAGTGAATTGGTTATAGGATATTGATAACGGGGCTAATATTTCCAGTTATGTATTGTGTTACAGCCTGATTTATTCTCCTGTAGTTCTGTTTGGTCATGATGACACCTTCCCTGCTCCTGGTGCAGGCTTGTACCCTCACAGGTCTCTCTCCTACCATAATATGCATGTAAAAACATCGACACATCAGTTCTTTCAAACATAACTAACATATGGGTCTTATTGTTTGCAGTGGTGAGACAGGTGGTAGTATGCACGTTGGTAATATGTTGTCAACTGAATATCTCTGGAGTCTCTTCACATTTGTTCCGCTGTACTGCCTAAATAACAATCTATTTGATTACTACAGGCCCAAATGATCCATGCTTCTTTCCTTCAACTCCTTCTACTCCTTTTGGTGACCCTGGGTATGTTCAGTTTTCCTTTACTAAATATTCCATTGCAGTATTTGTTTTGTCATAAATGGAGAATCAAATACTTCACAATAGGAGTGTTCCACCCGGTGGTCGCTACGATCCAATTGGCCCGCCCGATGTCCCAGGATTTGAATCATCGCGCTTTGTGAGGTAAGTTAATTATTTCTAACATTTTCTATAGACCCACTTTATGCTTGGCAACCGGTAAGGCTGGAGATGGCCTGTTATTGTACTTGACACCACTTTAGAAAGGTTTGTTGTCTCAAGTAAGAAACAAACGGTGCTTATGGTTCTTTTTTTTCGCGCTGAGAGTTAACTCGCATCCACATCCAATGCATCATTCAGCATAATACATATTTCTATATACTGTTGCGTCATGGAAGTCATTGAACACAGTTTACTAACATATAATTGAAACCAATATACCTATTTCTACTTGCACACGACCGGGGTTTAGGGGTGGGGTGCTCACTAGCTGAAACTCCGATGAACAGCTGATGCCAACCACCTAGTTTTTTGTTGACGCAGGCGTTCAAGGCATTCAGGTGGAAGCACTCACCCAGACCTCGAGTTCTTCCAACAAGATCCAGACTTCTTCTGAGACTCGGCTTCATGCCTGCCTGCATCCTGCGCTGAATGCTGCTTTGTTTCTGCTGTGCTCGATCGTGAACGCTTTGCAGCACCAACCTGCTATGTATCGCAAATTGTGTTTGAAATAGATTCTGCTTGCGCTTGAGAACATGAATGTAAACTCCTGTATTCACCTTCGAAACGGTGCTTTGTCATACTCGACTGTACAATTGTATGTAGAGCTGTCTTCGTAACCCTCTGTGCTTCTTATCTTAGCTAAGCTATTGCTGGAATGTCTGCCTCGTTGCTGCTCAGTAGGCTTAATATTTGTTTCCAGTTTCTCCATATGCAGTAGAGAGAAGTGCATATTTCAACCCCAAACTCTTGCCCTAGTCTAATTTACAACCCCGAACTTCAATACCGTCTAAATTACAACCCCCGAGTCTCAAAACCGGTCAGGATTCAACCCTCGCCTCCCTGTTGACCGGTTTTGACCTGGGGTGACCAGTTTTGACTAGTCAACGGGTCCAATCAGCATGCCACGTCAGATTTTTTTTTCAAAATTTTAAGAAAAAGTAAATAAAAATCTATAAGATCAGGAAAAAATATTTAAAAATCAAAATTCCGAAAAAATTGTTTGCGAAAAAAGCTAGGGAAAATAAAAATGTTTTTTTATTTTTTCTGGAAATATTTTTTTCGGGAATTTGAGTTTTTGGGTCTTTTCTGGAAATTATTGTTCTTTTGGAAATTCATTTTTTTATTTTCCCTGTTTTTCGGAAATTTGATTTCTTATTTCTTTTCCTGGATTTTCTTCAATTTTACAGTTTTTTTCCTTGGAATTTTTGCATTTTTTGCTTACGTGGCATGCTGACTGGTAAAACTGGTCAACCAGGTTAAAACCGGTCAACAAAGAGGGGAGGGTTGAATCCTAGCCGGTTTTGAGAGTTGGGAGTTGTAATTTAGATGGTATTGGAGTTCGGGGTTGTAAATTAGACTAGGGCAAAAGTTCAGGGTTGAAATATGCACTTCTCTCTATGCAGTATCACCCAGACCTCGAGTTCTTCCAACAAGACCCAGATTTCTGCTGTGTCTTGTTGCCGCTTTCCCTTGCCCTTGCAGCATCATTTTTTTTGAACGAAGGCTCAAGAAGAGCCCGGATTTGAATTAACAAAGCCATCAACCGGCCAGAAGTACAAGACTGCAACTTACAGCAAGAAAGGGGAAAGCGGAAAGATAAAGATACAATGTGCTCAGCAGAACAACTCGAAGGCAAAGAGCATACACCACTCTTGCCATCGAACGACTCAAAGCCAAAAACTAGCTAACCTACGGAGATGCCAGGAGGAGGGCACCACCATTCATGATTTGTGTCGCTGGCTGCCACCAAAGGGATCAAACAGGGCAAACATGATCTGACTCCGTCGCCGCAAAGGGCCCCTACCCTACCACCCGGGTTCGACGGGTGCCGCACCGGCGGCCGACGGAGTGATTCACCCTAGAATCCAAATCAGAGTGCCCCGGCTGCCAAAGGAGAGGCACAAGGGACAGACCCACATGAAACGGAGAACCGACCACCAAAACACCATCATCGGCAGCAGCAAGGCCGAACACCGAACGAGAGTTATCGGACGCAGACGCTGAAACCTCAGAGAAGGCCAAAAGGATGCGACACCATGCCCCTGGTAATGGATAGGAATCGCCACGCCGAAGGCCTACCGCGGGCATGGAGGCAGGGACCCCAATTCCCTCGAACCAGCGGCTGGAACCCTCCGCACCTGGACCAGAGAAGGATGCCATTGATGAAATCATGCCACCACATGCCGCCCTCGAACCACACCCAACTCCACCACCACTCGAGTCATCCCCGGACGACATCCTCAAGAAGGAACACGCCACCAGAATGCCGTTGTCGCCAGGAAAAGGGGACCTGAGGCTTTCACCTGAGCTCTTGGACGGGATGGGAGGACGAGGAGTCCCACCGAAGCCTCCAACAAGGTAAACGACGCACAAAGGCACCACCTTCGGTGTGGCCGCCGCACCGGCCAGGGGTTTCCCCCGGATCCGCCCCCAAGCACCAGATCCGCGCACCCAACGCCGAGATCCAGAGACCATAGCCGCCAGGGGCCGAGATCTGCGCGAATCGGAGTAGATCTAGGTTGAAGACGCCACTTCTCCAGGGCGCAAACGACTGGCGAGGAGTCGCCGCCGCAGCCGACGCCTGCCGCCTCCGCGCCGCCCTCACGGCCAGGGAGGCGGCCCGCCTGCACCCGCCGACGCCACCCGTCGCATAGGCCACGTCGCGCGCCGCCGCCCCGGAAGCCGATGTTAAACATGTAGTTGCGATCTAGGAAGTTGTTAGTATCTTGTATATCTCCTGTAACAACTCATGTATATCCGGTTAGGGTTTGTGCCCTAGCTCATGTATATAAATACCCTCTCAGGCCACCGTATCAGGTGCGCCGATCCAATCCATCTATTCTCCAGTTTTCACATGGTATTAGGCCCTATCGCTTGAACAGCACGATGGGTTCCCCTACTGCCTCCGCCTCCTCCTCCACCGCCCTAACCACCCTCTCGCTGCCGGCTTCCTTCGGCGGCCCGATTGCTTCCGCTGTGCCTCCTCCTTCCCCCAGCCTGATCACCGCTAAGTTTACCTCCTCCAACTTCCTCTCCTGGAAAGCTCAGATTCTTCCACCTCTCCGCATCGCCAACGCCACTGGTTACGTCGATGGCACCGAACTCCCTCCTGATCGGCTGCTTCCTGTCGATGATAAAGGCATTCGTGCTCCCAACCCGGAGTACGCCACCTGGTTCCGTCAGGACCAGATCGTTCTCAGCTATTTGCTCGCCTCCCTCTCCGATGAAATTCTTCAACAGGTGCATAGGTTTACCACCTCACGCGCCATCTGGGAGCATCTCGAGGAGATGTACCAGACCCATTGCCGTGCCAGTATTGTGCAGATCAAGCTGGACATGGCGATCTTCAGGAAGGAGAATCTCTCCATGGCGGACTACTTCGCCAAGATCCGCGCCAATGCTGACCAGCTTGCTGCTGTCGGCCGCGCCATGCGTGATGAGGACATCATCACAGCCGTCATCACCGGCCTCGACAGCGAGTACGAGCCTCTCATCACCGCTGCCACGACCCGCCTCGACGTCATGACGCTCGGGGAGTTCTACTCTCATGCCATCGCCTTTGAGCGCCGGCGTGAGTACAACGCTGCACGCCTTCGTCTCCAATCCGGCGGCTCCTCCGTCAACTACGTCGCGCGCGACAACAACAACCCCAACCGCGGCAACAACAACAACTCTAACCGCCGCAGGGGCCGTGGCAAGGGCCGCGGCAACTACGGCAACCATGGCGGCTACAACAACAACAACCGTGGTGGTGACCGCGGCAACAGTGGCGGTGGTGGCAACCGCCAGCAGAACGACTACGGTGGCAATCGCGGTGATGACCGCGGTGACCGCGCTGGTGGCGGTGACACCCGCGTGTGGTGCCAGCTTTGCCGTGGCCCCGGGCACTTTGCCTGGTAGTGTGGCCAACGCTACAATCACGTGTTCCAGCCTCCACACTCCAAGATGGCCGGCCTTGCTGCTGCTTCTCCTCCGTCCATTCTTGGCGATCCCGCCTGGTTCACGGATACGGGGGCTACAGACCACATCACCTCCGACCTGGATCGTCTCACTGTAAGGGAGAAGTATCCAGGGCGGGACCGCATCCATACGGCTGACGGCTCATGTTTGCACATAGCTCATCGTGGTCATGCAATTCTTCCTACACCTTCCGCCAATCTTCAGCTTCGCAATATCCTCCTTGTTCCTAATGCAGACAAGAACCTTCTCTCCGTTAATCGTCTTGCTGTTGATAATCATGCTTATCTAAAATATTACCCTACTCATTTTTTTATGAAGGATTTGACTACCAAGAAGGTACTTCTTCAAGGCAGATGTGAAAATGGGCTTTACCCCATCCGACCATCTCGAGCTCGTGCCTTGTCCTCGGTTAGGCTCTTTGCTGAAGATTGGCACGCTAGGCTTGGCCACCCGTCGTCTCAAGTCGTCCAGCATGTTTTGGCTTCCAATAAACTGGTTTCGTCTAGTTGGTCTTTGACCAATGTTTGCAATGCATGTCAGCAAGGCAAAGCACACCAGCTTCCCTTTCCTAGGTCATCGAGTGTGTCGTCTTTTCCTTTGGAGTTAGTTTTTTCAGATGTGTGGAGACCCGCTAAGACCTCATCTGGTGGGTTCCAATACTATGTGTCATTCATTGATGATTATAGCAAATTTGTGTGGATTTATCTTCTCAAACGAAAGTGTGATGTGTTTGACGTTTTTCGTGATTTTCTTGCTCATGTTGAACGCCTTCTCTCTCGTAAAATTCTCCGCGTTCAATCTGACTGGGGCGGTGAATACGAAAAACTTAGCAACACATTTTTTCGCCAACTTGGTATTGCACATCATGTGTCGTGCCCACACACGCATCAACAGAACGGCTCCGCCGAAAGAAAACACCGTCACCTTGTTGACATGGGCTTGTCACTTTTATCCCATGCGTCCATGCCATTGCGGTTTTGGGATGAGGCTTACCTATCCGCTTGCTATCTTATCAACAGACATCCTAGCTGTGTTATAGGTAATCTTAGTCCCATGGAAAAGTTGTTTCATCACAAACCAGACTATGTGTCCCTTCGAACCTTCGGATGCGCATGTTGGCCAAACTTGCGCCCGTATAACACACACAAACTTGCTTTTCGCTCTCAACAATGTGTGTTCTTAGGGTATAGCATCCGTCACAAAGGCTATAAATGCCTTCATGTACCCACAGCTCGCATCTATATATATTTCACGCGACATTGTGTTTGACGAGAAAATTTTCCCGTTTTCTCAGCCCCAAACCGCCCCCATACCACCTCGTGTTGCAGAACATGCCATCCTCTTGTTTCCGCATGACCACATGAATTATTGCAATTCTGTTTTAGATGCTAACCTGGATGCAGGATCCCGTGTGCCACAGACGATCCCAGCAGCAGCTGCCCCAGGATCCCATGCAGATTCTGGCACTGATCCCGGAGCTGATTCGCTCTCGGATACCGTGATCGTCGACAACAGAGGCGCGTCTTCACCGCATGATAGCGACGCGCCCAGCCCAGGTGGGCCACCCGGCCCACCCGCCTCTATGCGGCGCTTGTCCTCACCTGCCGTGGGGTCCACCACGGGGCCGGTTCCCGCCTCACCCATCCCTATGCGGCGCTCGTCCGCACCCGCCGTGGGGCCTACCGCTGGGCCGGTTCTCGTTGTGCCCGACACGCCAGCAGGAGCCGCCCGTGTGGCGCCCGCGCCTGCTGCGGGAGATGCCGGCGGGGTGGGTCCATCCCCGTTCGTGGGCGCGGAACCTTCACCTGACGCGCAGCTCACGGGATCCCAGGCGGATCCACCTGCTGCTGCGCCGAGTGACGGGCCCGCTGGATCTTCTGCGGCCACCGGATCCTCTGTCTCGCTGGGACATGCTATGGTCACCCGAACGCGTGACCACACACGTGCTTTTCTCACTGTCCGTGAGCTTGCTGATTATCGTGAGGCGCTTCGATCCCCCGGTTGGTACCAAGCTATGGAAGCTGAACTTGATGCGCTTCGTCAAAATGGCACTTGGACCCTTGTTGCTCCGCCATCCAATGTCAACATCATTGACTGCAAATGGGTTTTTAAGGTCAAGCACAAAGCAGACGGCTCAGTTGATCGTCTCAAAGCTCATCTTGTTGCCAAGGGGTTCAAGCAACGGTATGGTTTGGACTATGATGACACGTTCAGTCCGGTTGTAAAACCTGTTACTGTGCGTCTTGTGCTCTCTATTGCAGTATCTCGTGGGTGGTGCTTGCGGCAGTTGGACGTCCAAAATGCTTTTCTTCACGGCATTCTGCAAGAGACAGTGTATATGCGTCAACCTCCTGGTTTTGAAGATCCTTCTGCTCCTTGGCATCTCTGCAAGCTTCAGAAAGCTCTTTATGGTCTCAAACAAGCCTCTCGGGCTTGGTACTCCCGGTTGAGCTCTCGTCTTCAACAACTTGGTTTTCTGCCTTCCAAGGCTGACACATCACTTTTTGTCTTCAATCGGAGAGGGGTCACCATCTTTATGCTCGTGTACGTTGACGATATTATTGTGGCCAGTTCCTCTCCCGCTGCTACCACCAAGCTGCTAGCTGACCTTCAGATGTCCTTTGCTCTCAAAGACCTTGGTCCGTTGCATTATTTTCTTGGAGTTGAGGTGACGTCATCGCCAAGGGGGCTTCTTCTGACACAATAGAAATACATTGGCGATATCCTTCAACGGGCAAACATGGAAAACTGCAAGATCTCCACCACGCCTATGTCCTCAAGTGAGAAAATTAGTAAGGAGAGCGGTACACTCCTTGGACAGGCAGACATCACTGATTATCGCAGTCTAGTTGGGGCTCTTCAGTACCTAACACTCACAAGGCCAGACATCTCCTTTGCGGTGAATCGAGTCTGTCAGTTCTTACATGCACCAACCACGATACATTTTTCGGCAGCCAAACGCATCCTACGGTATCTCAAGTATACACGAGGGATGGGACTATCTATACGGAAGTCTCCCTCTATGCTGCTGAGCTGCTTCTCAGATCCAGACTGGGCAGGATGCAGTGATGATCACAGGTCCACAGGAGGATTCGCTGTGTTTCTTGGACCCAACCTGGTTTCCTGGAGTTCAAGGAACCAAGCCACCGTTTCATGATCAAGCACTGAATCTGAATACAAGGCTTTGGCAAATGGAACGGCGGAGCTAATATGGATATAGTCTGTTCTTGGTGAGCTTGGAGTCTTTCTGGCTCGCCCTCCAGTCTTGTGGTGTGATAATCTGGGTGCTACCCATTTGTCAGCAAACCCGGTGTTTAATGCTAGAACAAAACACATCGAAGTGGATTTCCACTTCGTTTGAGAGAGAGTTGCAGCAAAAGCTCTTGATGTTCGATTCATCTCATCTAAAGAACAGGTTGCAGATATATTTACCAAGCCACTTGCTGAGGCGCCTTTTGTAGCAAATAGATATATTTGACTTGTTTCAAAATACTAATTTTACTCAATTGTCGAAACTGATTTGAACTCTTTTTAATAACATATTTCAATTCTATTTCAGCTATTTCACTAATTTCAGCGATCACAAAAAAATCAATATCATATATTTGCACATTAATTTTGACAATTCCAGAAAGAAATTTAGCTTGATTTCAGAATATCAATTATATCCATTGATTTCACTGGATCTCAAAAGTGCACAAGTCGTGTTTCACAATTTCACAATTGACATATTTTGTAATTGGTCTCAAAGTCTGATGTATTTCACACAAATTTCACATTAAATACATCTATTGAATTCTCATTTCACCTCAAGTAAACAATAACCAATCATCTCAGTCACAAACATAACAAGATCTGAAATTAAATCCACGGCAAGGAGCAGGGGAGGCCAACCATCTGGGGAAAAAGGAAGGGAAGTTCAAATCATGCACAATAAAACCGAAATCATGAGGAACACAGAGAGAGATGAAATGGGAGGTGAGTTTCATAGTTCACCAGTCGTTCCCGTTGTTGAGAGACAGGGTGCGGCAAGTGGTTCGTCGCGGTGCACTCGGGTCCGAGAGAGAGAGAGAGATAGAGAGAGAGAGAGAGAGAGAGAGAGAGAGAGAGAGAGAGAGAGAGAGAGAGAGAGAGAGACGGGAAGGGATCTGGTGGCGGCCATGCTTGGAAGTCGCCAGATCCGGCGACGACCGTGTGCAAGGACGCGTCGTCTAGGCCGTGCTGCAAGATCCACTCACGGCGAGCACGGCGGCCAGGCAGCAAGACAAAGGAGGACGGGGAACTCGCGCTGGCGCGTAGGTACTGCCGTCGGCAGAGTTGGATCCGACGATGGCCGGCGTTGGAGAAGACGCACAGCCAGCCGCCCATTCTGGATCGAGAGGCGAAGCACTATTGGACCGAGCGAATCTGAACAACGAGGTCGTGGGTAGGTACTCCCTCCGTATCAAAATAGACGACTCAACTTTGTTTACAAAGTTGACTCATCTATTTTGGAACGGAGGGAGTAGATATTTACTCGGGCGTGGGGTCCATTGACTGTATTTAGGACGGTATATTGCTTTTGTATAGGAGATAAGGAGAAATATTAGCTGGCAGGCGCACGAATCGTGAAGCAGCTGTGGAGGGCGGATGTTTGACCGGTAGCTCCCGCCTCCGGTAAAAAGGACTTTGCGTATAGGTAATACCCTACTCGTACTGAGTGTTCTAATCAAGCCTCATATGATAATTTACATGTACCCTGGAAGGCCTCCAGTTAGATCATCATGGAATAAGAGGTGGCAACAACGTGAAAAATCCTCGATAAATATTTTTAGAGGTTTCAGGAGTATGGAAAGGCTGGGGGCCAAGAGGCGGCAGAGGGGTGCCCTAGGGCCTCCACGCGCCTCGCCTCGTGACCAGCTCCCGAGCCGCATGGGCCCACCACATGGATCCTCTGGGGCTCCTCTCTGCCCCCTTTGGCACCCTTGGCTTCGTTCTGATCAAAACCTATGTGAAATATATTTTTGTATCCAAAATGGTGTTTTTTCTAAAGTCCAAAAATATGTAGAAAATACCAATTGGTCGTGGGTATTGGATTAATAGGTTAGTAAAATACTCTCTCCGTCCGAAAATACTTGTCGGAGAAATGGATATATCTAGCCGTATTTTAGTTATAGATACATTCTCTTTTATTCATTTTTCCAACAAGTGTTTGCGGACGAAGGGAGTAGTTGGTATGAAATCGTGTCAAAACTATGCAATTATGATATAAAAGTAGCACAAATATAGCAAAAACTATAGATACATCTGAGTCTCTGAGACTCGCCATGGGCCTATACCATGGGATACCATTGTAACTAGACCCCGGGTCTTTTAGGGTCTCATTGTGATAGCCAACTCTTTGGAAGAAGTTCTGTTTTGGAAGAAGTGTAGCATGTACCGCATAGTTCGCTTGCAAATAGACCCTGTTGGACTCAAAGAATGCTTGAGGAGGTCATATATGAACTAATCATGGTAAAGTCTTGACGACCCATGAACTTTTCTTTTAGGAATTGGCAGATCATCTGCCTATATATTGAGCAGGAGTAAAACAAATATAAAGGTCCTTATAGGACGAAGGGAAATAAAAGACTAACCTAATCAGGTTCAGGATTAGGAGAATTTTGGGTGTCGCTAGTACAATGAAAGGAGAGCAAAGGCTGGAGGATGTCTTGCTTGTTCAGCATAACTAGCTCATCTTCATGATGAACTTGCTTCTCAAACACCCATCGACTCCGTTCTCTCCAAATGTTCCATCGCATGTAGATGGCAGTGTTAATCGCCTTGGTGTTTCCCTCCCGGGGCAACGCACTCGGCAATTTTGGTGCCGTTCTGGGCTGATTTTCGGCGACGTATTCATCCGTCAATAGGCATGTGCATATTCGGCGCCGAGTCTCAGTGTCACAGTAAATGTTGGTGGGTCCTTTTTTGAAAATTCATTAGAAAAATAATAGGTAATTGTTTTTCAGCTAACTCATTTAGCGGGATCTCTTTTCATAATAGCGTGAAATTGGAATTGGTATCATCCGGTTCCCTCATAACAAAGGGAATTGGGAACGTTGGCTTAGGGCCCTCCTCTCATACCATGCCCCGGCAAGTCAACAGGCTGCCACAGTGAGGTGCACGCGGCTGCACGCCCCTTTTGAATGGAGAAGTCACACGCGACTGAGGCAGTGTGAAACAGGGGCGATTTCAGATGAGATCTTTTTACTGAAAGACATAGTAGCAAATTTCAGGTGTGCTGTATTTACTTTTGATCTTGTACAAACATTGGATTGTGGATGGATTACTCATGGAATGAAGCTGAGGCGACCATACATGGCTGGTGTGAATCGGTGTATGAAATTCACGCTTGCTCAACAATGAGGCAGAAGATATGTTGCGCCCATGCAAAGATTGACGTAATGGGATCCGCCAAGCTATTGATATTGTCAGATATCATGTAAATATCACTGATATGCTCGGGACCTATACGAGGTGGATCTATCATGGGGAATCAGTGCAAGCTGTGGTGCTGCCAATGATGATGGTTGTGAATCTGACGACTCTGATAATTTTAAGCTGTACAATCAATTTGTGTATGATGTGCTCGGAGCTCTCGTGGATGACATGAGCAGAACATCTGGAAATAAAGAAGATGCATCTGGTGGGTTGGACATTTTTAAAAAGCTCAACGAAGAAGCGATGAAACCCCTTGACGAGCGATGCTAAACTATGACACAGATGATGTTCATTATCAGGGTCCTTCATATCGAAACATATACCCGTATGACCAACAGGATATTCAATATGGTTTTTCAGCTATTGAGTCTTGATTTGCCTAAGGTGGAATTTCCAAAATCTTATGCTGATGTTAAGAGAATTATTTCTGATCTTGGTCCTCATTATCAGACAATTCATGTACGCAAGTATGACTACATTTTGTATTGGGGAGACCATTCCAATAGTAGTCACTGTCCCCACTGTGGTACATCAAGGTGGAGACACGTCGATGGGAAGAAAAAGTTTCCTCACAAGATCCTTCGATACTTTCAAATAATCCCATGGTCACAAATAAATTTTTTTCTTCGAGGGAAATATCAGAGCACACCCGGCGGCATGAGGAAAAGAGGGTTGAAGAGGATAATGTAATGAAGCACCCCGCTAATAGCAAGCAATGGAAGGCCTTCGACGGAATACATGAACACTTTTGCTGCAGATCCTCGTATCTTGAGGTTAGGATTTGCAATTGATGGATTCGATCCCTTTGGACACATGAGCAGTGCATACAATATGTGGCATGCTTTTTCTCATACATACAACTTCCCGCCTTGGATGTGCATGGACCAATCCAATTTCATGATGGCATCGCTGATTCCTGGAAAATACTCACCAGGAAAGGATTTTCATGTAATTACGCAGCACTAATAGCAGATATGCGGAAGCAAAGAAGTTGATCAGTACTTACAACGTGCTATGGAGAATTTCAAACTGGGGAAGTACCATGGTAGTGCAAGTAGAAAGAGAAAGCGCATGGAGAATAATCCCACATGGCACCTGAGGCCGAGTGTCGCGGGTACTGATCCACGAACACCTATGGGACCGACGGACCGAGTCCCTTTCGGTTCGGCGGGGGCGGAGGTCGCGCAAAGAGCAGATCGAGACGAAGCACACGAGCAGTTTACCCAGGTTCGGACCGCACGGATGCGTAAAACCCTACTCCTGCTTTGTGGTTTGTATTGATTTTTTACTCGGGAGCGCGGAGTGCTACAGTACACACCAGCTGCTAACGAGACCGAGCGTGAGTGTTCTCTGAACTAGCTAACAGCCAACAACCTCTACGTTGCGCATGGGCCTCCTTTTATATGCTCAAGGGGTCACCGACAGGTGGCAATGTAGACAAGGGTAAAAATGGAAAGGTGCTGCGGTAGGCACAGCTACTTGCTACAGTGTATCATACCTAACCCTGACGGCAAGGGACAAGGGTATTAAATGCCCGTCTGTGTCGCCTAAACAGTGTAAAAGGGACCGTCAGGGACGCCACCGCTCGCCACGATGGCAAACTTGTCAGCGCCGCTTGCCACCGCGCACCGCTGGCTGCACAGCCTCCCGCCACGCACGTCTGGAAGGGTCCCAGAGCGACACGTTGGTGGATGTGCTGGAGCGCGGGCACAGAGTGGTAGCTTGTCGCGGCAAGCGCCTTGCCGCGGTCGTTGTCTTGTTGCGTCCGGGAGCTTGTCCCTCACCGGGCCTTGCCGGGACGCGCGGCGCGTCGCGGAAATTTCCTTGAGATGCCTTGGGTGGCCTTCCCGGCAAGCTCCTCTTGCCGGGGCCTTGAGACGCCTTGGTTGGCCTTCCCGGCAAGCTCCTCTTGCCGGGGTCTTGTCTCCTTGACTTGGATACTTTGTTCTTGAATGGCTCCAAAGGAACCTCGGAGGACCTTGGCGGTCACCCGGCAAGCCTTGCCGCGGGATGCTGCGACTGCCCGTGCACAAGTTCGGGATACTAGGGTACCCCTACTCTAGTACACCGACAGGAGCCCCCTGGCCTGGGCCATACACGGTGCCGAGCGCTGTTGGGCCAGGCCCAAAACAGGGCACGGGCACGCGCGGCCTAGGTTACGCCGTATCTTACTCCGTATCCACCGCGCCCTCCCCGAATGACACGCGTTGAATGCGGCGTCGTGGGAGAGATCGTGGGTGGTTTCTTTATTCGGAAATGCGGAACGTCCGCCCCCTCCCTCATCTTCTCAAAGCCGAAAGAGAGCAGCGCTCCGCCCCCCCATCGCCACCAGCACCACCAACGCCGTCGACCTCCTCCACCACTTCCGCCATGGCTCCAAAAGCCGACAAGGGGAAAGTCGTGAAGTCGACCGAGGCGCAGCGGCTTGCGGCGCTGCGGAAGGAGCGGGCCGTCTTCCCCCCCAAGCTTGCCGCGAAGGAGCTGAGGGAGAACTACTACCTCTTCTGGTCGGCGGAGACACGAGCGCATCCGCGCACAAAGGTACTCCCCGCCGCCGCTTGGAAGAAAGCTCCAAACGGATACCCTTTCTTCGCTCTGTTCTTCTACTGCGGGCTCTGCCCGCCTTTCTCTGAATTCTTCTGCGACATCATGAATACCTACGGATTCCACCTCCTTGACTTTCCCCAATGCCGTTCTGACCATGGCGTTTTCGCACATCTCTGCGAAAACTTTGTCGGAGTCCTTTCCAACGTAGCCCTCTTCCACCACTTCTATATACCCCGAGTAGAGAGAGGAGAACCTTTATCCGGCGGAATCGCCTAGATCTCAAGGGCCGGCAAGAAGGAAACGTATCTGGAGGGAGAATTCCGCGGCAAGTGGGAGGAGTGGAGAGCAGACTGGTGCTGGATTGACGAGGAGAACCCGCAGCCATTCACCACCCGGCGCCAAACCCCAGTAGCACGCGGCAGCGATTGGAGTGACGTGGCCCCGGAAGACGACAGGCTGAAGATTGCTGTCACCAGGATCCTGCGCCTCAGGCTTGACGGGCTAACTGTAGGCGCTGTTGGCGTAGATTTCCTTCGCCGCCGCATCGCTCCCCTGCAGGAACGGGGGAGGCCCACTTGGGAGTTCAAGAACGCGGCAGACGTCATGAGGCTGTGGCCGGGCCTCAATTTCAACTTCACAATTTTGGAGCTCAACGCAATGCTCCAGGAACTCTTCAAGTATGACCCCCAACATCCCGAGGTTTTCAGGTTGCCGGGGGGCGTCGTTCCGCTGTGCAACAATTCCTCGCTCGACCGCATCCGTGCAATGATGCTGGAGTGCGACTCGCATGGAATTGTGCCAACTTGGCAGGAGCCTGCAGACGACGTCGTGCAGCAGTTCTTCAATGACTTGGTGGAAGTGCCGATCCGCTCCGATGAGAAGGACAGCCTCACCCGCGACACCACGGATGCGGAGATGGCACTCATCGCCACTAGGCTGGAAGAGGAGGCGGCAGCCGCGGCCGCGGGCGAGTTCGGGTTCACCGTGGAGGAGGTAGATGCGGCAGAGGCGGCAAGCCGTGCCGAGCGAGGGGAGTCCGCCGGCGAGAAGGGACTTGCCGGACATGGCGTCGGGTCGAGCGAGCCCGCCAAGGATACGAGCGGCTCGCTGGAGATCAACTCCTCTTCCTCCTCGTCTTCGGATAGCTCGCCGCAAGCAGAGCCTCCGTCCCCACCGAGAAGGCGTCTCTGCAAGGCCGGCGACGTAGCGGAGCGGCAGGCGAGTGAACAGCCGCCGCGCCGCGTGACACGCTCCACCGCGGCAAGCACTGTTGCCGCAGGAGCATCCCACGCTGCAACGGCAACTGGAGCGGGGCCTTCCCGGACCACTGCTTCTACTCCAGCCGGAGCGGGGTCGTCCCAGACCACCGCCACTGCTCCTGCCAAGCGACCAAGGGAAGCTACTCCTCCGCCTCCTCGCGCCGGACGTGGGCCAGACTTCGACTTCTCCGCGTTTAGCTCCGGCGAGGAAGAAGAGGAGTAAGACTCCCTTGTCGTACTTGTAGTTCTTCAATCCTTGCTGTTTGTCTTGTATCTGATCTGCTTTTCTCTGAACTTGTTCCTCTTTAGGACTCTGGCCCAGAGAGCAGCAAAGAGGGCCAAGGTCCCGGTGATTGTCATCGAGGACGAACCCACTGCGACAACAGGAGGTGCGCCCGAGACAACCTTGCCGGACCCGGCAACCTTTCTCCAGAGCAGCCCCCAGCGTAAGTATATAACTTGCTTTCCGCTTATGAGGCGCGCATGGATACTCTGTCTTTGCTGATGTTTGATTGCTGATTTGTGTAGGAGCAGAGCAGCCCCACCAGGAGCCAAGGGAGAATCCCCCGACAAGGGAGAACTCTCCGGCAAGGGAGGGCTTCCCGGTAAGGGAGAAGTCTCCGGCAAGGGAGGGTTCTCCGGCAAGGGACAGCACCAGCGGCCCCCCGACGGCGGAGACCACGACTGCAGAACCTGGTGCAGGTACTCCTCTTGCTCCAAAACTTCCCTTGGGTTCTTCTTCTTTTGATCTTCTTTTTGTTGGATTTTTGCTTGACTCTTCCCCCTTTTCCGGCCGTCAGATCCATCCGCTGCAGAGCAGATGGAGAACGAGGTCGTCGCCGACGAAGCAGCCGGTGCTGGCGATGCCGCCGGCGCAGAGGCCGCCAAGGCTGCCGCCGCAGCAACTGGCGAAGGGTCTGGTGATCGCACTGACGGCCCTGAGGCCGCAGGAGCGCCAGGCGCTACACCGACCACCGACCCGTCCTCCGCTGCTGCAGCGCCAGGCTCCGAAGAGCCCCAGCCAGGCGTCTATTTGAAGGCCGGCGAAGGCGTCTTCATCAACCTCCCCTGGGCGTCAAGCTCCAGGGCGCCGGTCGAGGGGGAGATCTTTGACGGAGAAGTGCTTGCCTCCGCTGGGCTGACGCTAGTTGACGCGCCAAGCAGCAGCAGCAACGAGCCCGAAGAAGAGCGGCTGCTGCGGAAGTTGATGTCGCTCTACCGTGCGCGGCAAGCTAAGCTGGAATCCCGCGAGGCGCTTGTCGCGAAGGCGGGAGCTGATATCGAGAAGCGCGCGGAGGAGCTCGGGGGTTTCCATCGGGAAGCCCTCCGGTCCCTGGTGGAGGAGCGGGAGCAGCTCACCGAAGTGCAGAAGGTCTTCTTCCTCGAGAAGGCCGAAGTCGAAGAGCAGCAGCGACCTGCTGCTGTGAAGCTATCCGCGGAGGAAGGCGAGCTGGCGCAGCGGAAGGTCAATCTTGACGCCCACGAGGAGGAGCTTGCCGCGCGCGAGCAAAAACTCGGCGGAACCCTCAAGCAAGCAGAGGACGCTGCCGCCGCCGCCGAGCCCGCCAAGAAGGAGTTGGAGACGAAGGTGGCGCAGCTAGAAGCCGACCTTGCCGAGAAGGGCAAAGAGCTCAATGCCGCCAAGGACTCCAATGCAGATCTTGAGTCGAAGTTGACCGCTTTGACCAAGACGCTGGACGGCGCCAAGAAGCAGGAGGCGGCCTTGAAGGAAGAGATTAAGGTCGACAAGGCGCTGCTGGAGAGTGTTGCCGCCACCCAGAACGCCTTCAGAGAGACTGTGGAGCATTGGACGGAAAGTCTTGTGAATGCTGCCACGGATATTGACAGGGAGGTGGCGCGGCTGGGGATGGAGGATCTCGGGTATCCCTCCGACGAGAATCTCCAACCCAGTGCCAAGCTCGTCTTGTTCTTCAAGGGCGTGGCGACGGCCCTCCAGCGACTCCGGGAGAGGATCCCGAAGCAACTGGCCGACGAGTCGCGCAAAATCTGCGCGGGAGCTCTTCAGAAAGTGTTGGTGAAGGTGGCCTTCCGCAATTCGGGCCTCAACTTCACCAACGTCCTCAAGACCCTGCCGCCGGACGCTGATCTGGAGGCGCTCAAGGCCCTTGTCGCACCCATTGTGGACAAGGTGAGCGGGATCAAGAGGATCGAGGGCGATCGCGTAGATTAGGCCGCCCATTCCTTCTTTCCTTTTGCTGTTTATCATGTTATGAAAACAATCTGTTAGAGCTGCGACAAGCTATCTTTGTAATACAACTTTATTCTGGGTAATGATTGCAACGTTATTCCCTTTACTTGACTCCCCCCTTTGTATGTCTTTTTACCCTACGCTTTTAGGGAACTTGCCGGCGCAGGCACCTGAGCCGCGAGCGCTGAGTGCGGGACGTCAGCAGCCTGCTGGCGGTGCCGCTACCGACAAGAAACCTTGTCGCAACTAGTTGCAGTTCACTTAAGTTGTTGAGCGGGCTCGAAACAAAGTAAGGGCGCAACTAGCTACGAGTTGGTTCCTCCGCGCACAGGTTTTCCATACAAAGTGCGGTCATTCAAGGAAGATAACTTAAAATTTAAAAAATTTGATTGCTCAAACTTTGGCAACTTAGCTTTTCTGTTGTTTGCTTCCCGGCAAGGTGAAACTTTCTTGGACGACGCCTGGTCCATACCATTATCTTCTCCTTTCCCCCCGGCAAACTTGTGGGCGAGGGAACCTTCCTTTCTTGAGAAAAAAGAAAGAAGAGAAAATAAAGATATGGAGCCTTACGACTCGTTATTGCTTACCGGGGAGTAGGTGCTGCACAAAATGTCAGATCATATATGCCAAAAAATAGAAAGTATGAAATTGACAAAATGTGCGGAGCACATGAGCTTTACTTATGCACGGGGTCTGCGCCCGGCTTTGTACAAAGGATTACATGCAACAGCGGCAAGACTTGTACAAAAGGTGGTTGCCGGAACAGGTTCCGACAACCGCGCCTTATGGGTAAAACTTACGAAGATGCTCAATGTTCCAGGAGTTGCTCACCGGAATGCCATCTTCGGTCTCAAGGCGGACAGCGCCAGGCCTAGTGACTCGTTTCACCCGGTAAGGGCCTTCCCACTTCGGGGTCAACTTGTTGGAATTCTTGGCGGACTGAACACGCCGAAGAACAAGGTCGCCTTCCTCGAAACTTCTGGCATTAACTTTGCGGCTATGGTAGCGGCGCAAAGCTTGCTGGTAGCGAGCAGCTCGCACAGCAGCCTGAAGACGGTCTTCCTCAAGGAGCAGCGCGTCATCTTGTCACAGCTGCTCTTGCTCGAACTCATCATAAGCAAGCACTCGAGGTGACCTGTATACGAGTTCCGTGGGGATAACTGCCTCTGCTCCATAGACTAGAGCGAAAGGTGTCTGTCCAGTGGCTCGATTTGGCGTCGTTCTGATCGACCAAAGAACCACCAGCAGCTCCTCGATCCAGTTTCTTCCGCACTTGTGCAGCCTATCGAAAGTCCTGGTCTTGAGCCCGCGCAGCCCTTCAGCATTTGCCCTCTCCGCTTGACCGTTGCTTCTCAGGTGAGGAACAGAAGCGAAGCAGACCTTGGCGCCAAGGTCTTGGACGTACTGCATGAAGGTGCGGCTCGTGAATTGCGTGCCATTGTCGGTGATTATCCTGTTAGGGATCCCGAAGCGGCAAACAATCGACCTGAAGAACTTGACTGCTGACCGTGCTATCACCTTCCTCACTGGTTCCACTTCCGGCCACTTTGTGAACTTGTCGATTGCAACGTACAAGTACTCAAAGCCCCCGACAGCTCGGGGAAAGGGGCCGAGGACGTCGAGCCCCCAGACCGAAAATGGCCAGGATAAAGGGATCGTCTGGAGAGCTTGAGCTGGTTGGTGTATCTGCTTGCAATGGAACTGGCACGCTTCACACTTGGTTACTTGTGCAGTTGCATCCTGGAGGGCTGTCGGCCAAAAGAAACCTTGCCGGAATGCTTTGCCGACAAGTGCTCTTGCGCCAATGTGGTGACCACATATGCCTCCATGTATCTCTACCAACAGCTTTTGTCCGTCTTCCTGGTGAATACACTTCAATTTCACACCGTTGAGTCTTCTTCTGTACAGTGTCTTGTCGACAAACTGGTACATACTTGACTGCCGGGCTACTCTTTCCGCTTCTTCTTGCTCTTCGGGAAGTTCTCCTGTCTGAAGGAAACGGACAATCTGCTGCGCCCATGCTGGAGCTTGTGGCTCGACAACAAGGACTAAAGGCAAATCTGCGGCTGCGGGAACGTCCGCTTATACGGCAAGAACCTGCGGGTCTGCCGGAGCTTGACGTTCCCCGGCAAGCTTGCCGGAGCAAAACTTGTCGGGAGCTTCTGCTTCAACGGAACAAACCCTAGGGCTTGCCGGAGCAGACTGCTCCTCGGCGCTCTTGGCGTTGATCTTAGGGACTGCTGTGGGAACATCCGCTTCTACGGCGAGAACCTGCGGCTCTGTCGGAGCGTGACGTTCCCCGGCAAGCTTGCCGGAGCAAAACTTGTCGGGAGCTTCTGCTTCAACGGAACAAACCCTAGGGCTTGCCGGAGCAGATTGCTCCGCAGCGCTCTTGGCGTTGATCTTGGGGACCTTCTTGGCGGCGGCTTCGGGAAGCTCTGCCGGTAAATAGTCACCAGAAACCAACTTCCTCTTCTTGCTCGGTCCAGTTGATGGCGTTACGGACGGTTGAGTCAGCTTGAGCACAAAGATCCCTGGTTCCACAGGTAACTTAAGTGCGGCGCACTTTGACAGGCCATCTGCAATGGCGTTCTGAGCTCTTGGAACATGCTCCATCTGTAGGCCATTAAAGTGTTCTTCTAGCTTTCTCACTTCGTCAACGTAAGCTTCCATCAACGGACTCTGATAACTCTTGTTTACTTGGCGGACGACAAGCTGTGAGTCACCCCTGACAATGAGCTTCTTGATCCCAAGGTCTGCCGCGATCCTGAGACCGGCAAGCAAGCCTTCATACTTTGCAGTATTGTTTGTTGCTTGCTCCTTGGGAAAGTGCATCTGGACTACGTACTTGAGGTGCTCTCCGGTGGGTGCGACAAGCAGCACGCCAGCGCCAGCGCCTTGCAGCGAAAAGGCACCATCAAAGTACATCAGCCACTCTTTGCTTACTTCCTTGTCGGGGATGCTCGTTTCTAGAATTTCTTCATCTGGTGTTGGCGTCCATTCTGCTATAAACTCTGCCAATGCTCTGCTCTGAATAGTTGAAGTGCTCTCAAACTTGAGGCCAAAGCTTGACAGTTCCATTGCCCACTCAACAATCCTGCCTGTCGCTTCTGGATTCTGTAGTATCCTCTTCAGCGGAAAGCGAGTGACAACTGTGATCTCATGTGCTTGGAAGTAATGGCGCAGCTTTATCGAGGCCATGAGAAGGCCGAAAAGCAATTTCTGCACGCCAGAGTACCTTGACCTAGCCCCCTGCAGAAGGGAACTGACAAGGTAAACTGGGCGCTGCACCATCTTCTTCTGTGTCTCCTCGTGCATCTACGCAGATCCATCTTTGTCGGGACCAGAGCTTGTCGGAGAAGCTCCTTGCTTGTCGCTGGATGTGCTTGCTGTGGTTGCTGGCTCGTCATCTGCCTCCCTCTCTGCTACTAACGCAGCACTAACCACTTGATTGGTTGCCGCTATATACAGCAGCAACTTCTCTTGTGGCTTAGGTGCGACAAGTATTGGAGGGGAAGACAGGTATCTCTTCAAGTCTTGCAGCGCAGCCTCCGCTCCCGGAGTCCATTTCATTGGACCTGCCTTTTTCAATAATTTGAAAAATGGCAGGGCGCGCTCAGCAGGCCTAGAGATAAACCTGCTGAGAGCAGCCACGCAACCGGCAAGTCTTTGTACATCCTTGACGCGCTTTGGTGCTTCAATCTGCTCAATGGCCTTAATCTTGTCGGGATTGGCTTCAATTCCCCGCTGAGACACAAAGAACCCGAGAAGCTTGCCGGAGGGGACTCCAAACACACACTTCTCGGGGTTGAGCTTGAGGCTGATCTTGCGCAGATTTGCAAAGGTCTCGTCTAAATCTTGGATCAAAGTTGCTCTGTCCTTGCTCTTGACCACTATGTCATCCATGTAAACTTCCACATTTCTGTGTATTTGTGGCTCAAGAGCGACATGGACTACTCTTGCAAATGTTGAACCAGCATTTTTTAATCCGAAAGGCATTCGTACGAAACAGTACATGCCACATGGAGTAATAAATGCGGTCTTCTCCTCATCCTCTTCTGCCATGAAGATCTGATGGTATCCTGAGTATGCGTCAAGAATGAAAGCAAATCACATCCGGCTGTGGAGTCAACAATCTGGTCAATGCGCGGCAAAGGAAATGGGTCTTTGGGACAAGCTTTGTTAACGTCGGTAAAATCGATACAAAGTCTCCATTTCCCGTTTGCCTTGCGCACGACTACAGGATTGGCCAACCACGTAGGATGGAGCACTCCTTTGACAAGGCCTGCTGCTTCCAACTTCTTGATCTCTTCTGCGATGAATTCTTGGCGCTCCACTGCTTGCTTCCTGACTTTCTGCTTGATGGGCCGCGCATGAGGACAAACGACAAGATGGTGCTCAATTACTTTCCTGGGAACACCGGGGATGTTAGACGGTTGCCACGCAAACATGTCGACATTCGCCCGCAGGAAAGCAATGAGCGCGCTTTCCTATTTAGGGTCGAGAGTGGCACTGATGGTGAAGGTACCACCAGTGCCGTCCTCCTTGGCGGACACCTTCTTCGTCTCTGGCGGAGCCGCCATCGTCTTCTTACACTTGCCGGTGGAGCTCGATGGTGCGTCCTCAACGGCGGCGCAGCACTCCGAAGAGGTGCGCTTGCCGGAGTGGGCATCAGAACTCTTGCCGGACTTGGTCTTCTCCCCCCCGGGAGCTTCAACGGTAAGTGACTTGCGGTCTGCTGCGGCTGCCGCTTCCCGGTAGATCTTGTCGGCGTAGATAAGAGCATCATTTTTGTCGCTGGGGACAGAGATGACGCTTATCGGGCCTGGCATCTTTAGCATGTTGTATGCGTAGTGAGAGGCTGCCATGAACTTGGCGAGTGCTGGACGGCCAAGTATCCCATTGTAAGGCAACGGAATATCGACAACGTCAAAAGTGACCCTCTCAGTCCTGAAGTTCAGCTCGCTGCCAAATGTTATTGGCAACGTGACCTTCCCCTTCGGCTTGCTCCTTCCCGGGTTGATTCCTTGGAACGTGCTGGTCTCTTCGAGCTCGCTGTCAGGGATCTGGAGTTTCTGGAGTACAGCGGAGGAGATCAGGTTCAAGTCGGCCCCGCCGTCTACTAACATCTTAGTGACCTTGAGGTTGCGGATAGTTGGTGAAACCAACATCGGCAAGCACCCGACCGTAGTTGTGCGGTCAGGGTGGTCCTCAATATCAAATATGATAGGCGTGCTGGACCATTTCAGAAGCTTGCGTGACTCGACAGGTGGTTCTGCTGCATTGACTTCCCGCACCCACTGCTTGAGTTGGCGGTGCTAAGTATGCAGAGAAGCACCGCCGTCAACGCACAAGACTTCTGTGGCTTTCTGGAACTCCTGCTCGCTGGTCTCGACATCATCCATGTCTTCGTCGTCGTCGTCATCTTCATCTTTGTCGCGGCCGTGGGGAGGTCTGTCTCCTTGCCGCTGCTTGGCCTTGCCGCGGCGTCCTCCCCGGCCGGCGCGCTTCTTGCCAGATTCTCCAGCGCCTCCTTGGGCCCTCTCCTTGTCTCGTCGCTCGTACTCAGCCTTTTGCTGCTGGACAAGCTGCTCGACCTTCTTGCAGCTTTGGAGGTCATGGCCCTTGGTGCGGTGAATCTTGCAATACTGCTTGTCGGAGCCGTCCTGCTTGTCGGCGACCGCCACAGCCTGGCAGTTGGTGCACGCGGCAATCTCCTTGCCGGAGCTACCAACTTTGGCTTTCTTGGCGCCACCTTCATTGCCGGACTGCTCAACGACTAGCACATCTTTGCCTTTCTTCTTCCTGTTCCGCCGCCGGTTTTTCTTTGCCGGGGCAGCATCCTCGCTGTCAGATCCTCCTGCTCCTGCATTCTCTCCGGGGAGTTTCCTCCCTTCCTCAGCACGTGCACACTTGTTGGCCAGGGCATACAGCTCACTGACGTCTCTGATCTTGCACATCGCCATCTCCTCCCGCATCCTGCGGTTACGCACGTTCTGATGGAACGCGCTGATGACCGCGACAGGGTGGACGTCTGGGATGTTGTGCTGTACACGGCTGAATCTCTGAATGTACTTGCGCAGGGGCTCTCCTTCCTTCTGGGCAAGCAGATGAAGGTCACTCTCTTGGCCATGAGGTTTGTGGCCGCCTGTAAAGGCACCGACAAACTGATGGCATAGATCTGCCCAAGAGGATATGGAGTTCTCCGGCAAGTGCATGAGCCAGGACCTGACGTTGGGCTTGAGCACCAGCGGGAAGTAGTTGGCAAGGATCTTGTCGTCCCGCCCCCCGGCAGCCTGCACCGCGATGGTGTAGATGCTGAGGAACTCCGACGGATGCGACTTGCCGTCGTACTTCTCTGGTACATCTGGCTTGAAGTTCTTCATGCTGGGCCACTGGACTTGCCGCAGCTCACGAGTGAACGCAGGGCAACCTACCGCGTACGGCAAGTCGCCTGGTTCCCCTAGCGCATGCATGTCGACAGAGGGCCCAGCGCGCTGGTCTGATTGACGTCGTGCTTCTCTCCGACGCTCGATGCGACTACGAGCGTCTTCTTGCTGTCGTTCGTGAAGAACTTGGCGCTGATCGCGGCGAGCTCGTGGATCTGATGACGCGGTGGAGTCGCTGTCGAGGTGGATCCGGCGAGTCGGCGATCTTGGCCTTTGGGGTGGAGAGTGCACAGAGGTTGCACCCCCACCGGTCTTGTCGCCACCGGCTTGTGCCTGGCTGACTAGCTGCGGCTGCGACGTGCTCGGCTGCCGCTGAGTGTCGCCGTTGGCGAAGCTGATGAGACTCAGGATGGTGGCTCTCCAGCCGTCGATCTTGTCTGCTGTTGGAGGGTAGTCTAGGAGTAGTTGAGCTCGCGCCAAAGCTTCTGCTGCAGTGGCGGGTGGTGTGGCGAACGGTGCGAGGAGCGGGATATGCTCGGACTTCTACCTATGTTAGAAGGAGCAGTATCCCGTCCAGGCGACCGTGCCTCGCTCGTGCCAGCATGTTGGCGTGTGTGGTGGTCTTGAGCGCTCCGAGATCCACCAGCTCGATCTTGGTCCAGCAAGCGCATGGTACCGTGAGCACCATGACGCTGCCGGTCCCGCACCTCATGAGATGGGCGCGGTGCATGTACGGACGCCGAGGTCTTGGAGTGCGCCTGGTCGTTGTGGGAGCCGGCTACGCCGCCGATGGGCAGCGCAACCTTGTCCTTGGACCTGGCAGTACCGTGAGCTCCCTCGTCGACGCCCGTTCTTCCGCCGGCGCCTACCCCATCAGCCGTTTGCTCCGGCGGTGGTGGGTTTGGCGCGGACGGAGCAGCCGCTTGGAAACCTTCTTCTTCGGCGGCATGTCGATGAAGATGATGAAGATCTAGCTTGCGTGAGCGCCGGATCTGGTTCACACAACCTCGACGCCCCCTACCTGGCGCGCCAAAGATGTCGCGGGTACTGATCCACGAACACCTATGGGACCGGCGGACCGAGTCCCTTTCGGTTCGGCGGGGGCGGAGGTCGCGCAAAGAGCAGAGCGAGGCGAAGCACACGAGCAGTTTACCCAGGTTCGGGCCGCACGGATGCGTAAAACACTACTCCTGCTTTGTGGTTTGTATTGATTTCTTGCTCGGGAGCGCGGAGTGCTACAATACACACCAGCTGCTAACGAGACCGAGCGTGAGTGTTCTCTGAACTAGCTAACAGCCAACAACCTCTACGTTGCGCATGGGCCTCCTTTTATATGCTCAAGGGGTCACCGACAGGTGGCAATGTAGACAAGGGTAAAAATGGAAAGGTGCTGCGGTTGGCACAGCTACTTGCTACAGTGTATCATACCTAACCCTGACGGCAGGGGACAAGGGTATTAAATGCCCGTCTGTGTCGCCTAAACAGTGTAAAAGGGACCGTCAGGGACGCCACCGCTCGCCACGATGGCAAACTTGTCAGCGCCGCTTGCCACCGCGCACCGCTGGCTGCACAGCCTCCCACCACGCACGCCTGGAAGGGTCCCAGAGCGACACGTTGGTGGATGTGCTGGAGTGCGGGCACAGAGTGGTAGCTTGTCGCGGCAAGCGCCTTGCCGCGGTCGTTGTCTTGTTGCGTCCGGGAGCTTGTCGCTCACCGGGCCTTGCCGGGACGCGCGGCGCGTCGCGGCAAGTTCCTTGAGATGCCTTGGGTGGCCTTCCCGGCAAGCTCTTCTTGCCGGGGCCTTGAGATGCCTTGGTTGGCCTTCCCGGCAAGCTCCTCTTGCCGGGGTCTTGTCTCCTTGACTTGGATACTTTGTTCTTGAATGGCTCCAAAGGAACCTCGGAGGACCTTGGCGGTCACCCGGCAAGCCTTGCCGCGGGATGCTGCGACTGTCCGTGCACAAGTTCGGGATACTAGGGTACCCCTACTCTAGTACACCGACACCGAGCTTACATGATTTGCCATACCGGAAGGATCTTTTGTTACCGCACAACCTGGATGTTATGCACATTGAGAAGAACATATGTGAGAGTATCATTGGTACACTCCTTGAACTTCATGGTAAGAACAAGGATACCATCGGGAAAAGATCGGATTTACAACATCTAGGGATGTGGGACAAGCATTGGTTGCAAAATAATAAGAATAAGGAGGGTTCTTACAAGAAGTATCCTACATCATGGACGCTTAGTAAGGAAGACAAAATAAAGTTGTGCCAGTTTCTGGCTAATGTCAAATTCCCATTTGGTCACGCTGCAAACCTGACAACATACGTGGTTGTTGAGACTAGTAAATTACACGATATTGAGACACGTGATTACCACATACTTCTGCAAACTATCTTACCAGCCAGTCTTAGAGGCATTGTCCCCAAGCAGACGTATGAGGCTATTACCGAACTAGGCAGATTTTTTAAGGAATTGTGTGCCAAGACATTAAGAATCGACATCTTGGAGCAATTGAGACTTGATATTCCTCAAATTCTTTGCAGGCTTGAGAAGTTCTTCCCAGCTTCTTCCTTCGATGCAATGGTGCACCTAGCTGTACATCTTCCGGACGAGTCACTACTAAGGGGGCCTGTCCAATATGGTTGGATGTTTCTAATTGAGAGAAGGCTTGGGTACCTCAAGTCAACAATACGTAACAAAGCAAGGCCCCGAAGGTTCAATTACGGAGGCATATATCGACGATGAGTGCTTGACTTATTGCTCTAGATATTTCAAAGATGACATAGAAACCACATTTAACAGGGAGATAGGAACATGCGTAAGAATGATAGGAAAGATAAAAACCAGGAATCTAGGAGAGGAAGCCTAGGAAGATGGTGGTGTTGTTGGCATTGAGGTGGCCCATAAGAAAGAATGCTTGGAGGAATGGCGCAAACTGCATACATATGTACTTGACAACTGTCTAGAAGTACAACATTACATGGAGTAAGTTTCAATCATCCAACTAACTTATATAACAACGTTGTGAAGTATATTTTAACTAATTTCTTGACTATTTTACTGCTTTACTCGGTTTATGTCTGTGTAAGCCCAGAACCCATATTTTTACACACAACATAGGAGAAGAGTACAAGGCAATGTGTGATTTTCCAGTAGTGTTCACTATCCATGGACACGACCTTCCAAACATGTTTGCGAGTCCATTTTGATGTACGCCCATTAGAGATACCCTTAGTTACGAAGCGTTTCCTGTCCTCATGCATCGCCAGGTTAGTTAGATCACATCTACTCCTCTCTTGCCGCCTCCATGATGGACCGCTGGGCAAAGCCCTCGAAACGCCAACGGTGGTGGGGATGTCCTTCCAAGTTGTGGTTCCCTGGTGGGGAGCGTGGGATGGTGGGAGGTTGACTGCTCCACGTGTTGAGTCGTGTACATCAGCGGTGGCTAATGATGGTCTTGGCTGGTGGCTAAGCTCCAGCGCTTGGCAACCTTCGGTGGTGAACCAGCATGGCCAGGTCATCGGAGAAGTGGGCATCGCGTCGGGTTCTCAGTGGCGATAGGTTCTAGGTCGTCTTAGTCCGTCCTTTGTATGAATAATGTCCCCCCTGTCCTTTTCTACTTCCATTGGTGTGTTTATTGCCGACGGAGGGCGTGTGGAGCTATGTCTCCGATGGGTCTTCTGGGATCCAACTGGTTTAGGTTTTCGGTGGATCCCTTTGGATTCAACCGGCTTTGGTGGTCTTCGGAGTTTCTACAGGCTCTTCTCGGCATTTTCTTCCCGTGGTCGACGATTGCTTCACAGATCGTGGCCGGCGACATCTCCTTGTCTACATCAATGACTTCCTGGCCGCTACTTCTACAAGCTCCCGGGTTCAAAAAATGTTTGCTTGGTCGAGGAAGAGGCCTAGAGGTGGCATCGAGCTACCTCACGGCGCCCGCCGGTGGATGCAGGAGAAAGAAGACTTTGGATCCCCCAAGAATTTATATGCAATTTTTTTGTATGGGTGAGTTTGTAAAGACCCGGTTTACTTAATATAACTGGCCTTAGGCCTTTTCGCACAAAAAACTTAGTGCCATATCAATGAATGTGCAAGCAATGAAGGTGATGATGGACGCGATGGGAACTGAAACTTACGATCTCGGTTTGATTCTTTATTGAATGCTAGAGCTAGGTTGGAGGGCCGACAAGTTGAAGCAATGAATTCCTTTCACAAACTCGCTAACAACGAAAAAGAAAAAAACTCTTAAATAAGGCGCAAAGACTTCCCCTCCCTTCCCGGGCTGCTTGCGCGGGCAGCTCCGGAGGGTCAAAACCCTAGCCGTCGTCGCGAACGCCCCCCCCCCTCGGGTCTCCCCCACCGCCGGTAACAGTGGTGGTGGCAGGGGTGGTCTGTGTGCCCCAGCGGGCCTCCCTCACGCGGGGGAGCGGCGCCAACTGGGCGGCGGGGGAGGTCTTCCCTGTACAGCAGCACATGGCGAAGAGCACAAGGAGCGACGACATGTAGCTGGGAGCTTCTAGAGGAGGTCGCGGCATGAGGTGGTCCTCCTGATGAGCATAGGCGGAGGAGGCGATGCAGTGGTGACCTGAAGGCAGTGATGCGGTGGCGCTTGGCCCGGTGTTCGTTTATGCATGATTGTTATAGCCTCGTATTTCTTTTCTGAATTATTCGTTTGGTTTGGCCAACTAGATTGATTTATCTGGCCATGGGAAGAAGTGATTTGTGATGGGACATGAATTTAATACACTAGATGCATGATGGATAGCGGTCGATGTGTGGAGTAATAGGAGTAGATGCAGGCAGGAGTTGATCCACTAATCTTGAAAGTGATGTCTATATTCATGATCATTGCCTTGGATATCGTAATAATTATTTTCTTTTCTATCAATTGCCCAACAGTAATTTGTTTACCCACCGTATGCTATTTTCTCGAGAGAAGCCTCTAGTGAAAACTATGCCCCTCGGGTCTATTTTGTATCATATATTAAAACCAAAAATACCTTGCTGCACTTTTTTATTTTGTATTTTGTTATGTCTATTTATCAAAACCTATACAATTTAATCTTTCTCTTGATCGTTGAGGGGTTGACAACCCCTCTACGCGTTGCGTTGAAAGTATTTGTTGTTTGTGTGCAGGTGTTGTTTACATAGTGTGGCTTGGTTTTCCTACCGGATTAACAACCTTGGTTTCATAACTGAGGAAAAAACTTATCTCTACAAGTAGAATGCCCGTGCGTTGCTACGGGCAAAAGCCGAATACCCATGCGTTGCCACGGAATAATAAAAATATGGACACATTGATCAAATTATTCTTCTAATTTAGAAATACGGGTTAAGCATGGTTACATCCAGTTTTCATCATGCAATGAAAAATATAAATTCTCTTTCACTTTTTTTCCCTCTCCGCAATCTTCCTATCTCCTTAAGAAGCCAAATTGCTCGCCACCCGAGAAGTTATAACTAGATATATATCATCCATTTATAAATAGTATTAGTATTCTCACTGTAAATACTCTTATATTTCTTTACAGAGGGAGTATCACTCAACTTCATGCATCCACATGTCACTATTACATGGTACACAAAGATTGACAGTCAGTATTACAAGGTACGCAACAATTGACAGTCACTATTACAAGGTACGCAAAGATTGACAAATTCATAAGCCTCTTATTTCAGCAATAATAGCATAATTGATGCAACCTTCAATAATAAGCTCATTGTATATAGGAAATGTTCCATTTATCTTGAATCAAGATTTTCAATAATAAGTTCGATAACCTAATGTTTTCAAAGCTGGGGGATTTGTATACAATTAGTATCTTTATTACCAACTCCATCGTCATGGACGTGGTCATGGCAGCAGGCGTCGAGGTCTTCACGGCACCACCGCTCTCCTTGTGCGCCTCCACCAAGTTCAAAGACGGTGCGACAGCGACTAACCTATCACCGGTATTTAGGTCTGTCAGCTTCACGCTGGCCACGATGGCCAACTTCGCCCCGGGCTTCGACTTCTTCAGCTGCGTGATGGCGGTTGCCGCGCTCTCCCTCAAAAACAACATGATGGCCACGGTCGCCCCTGTCCTGCCCGCCGGCTTAGTCGCCATCGCATGCATCACCTTCCCGTCTAGCCCGCGCTCACGAACCGTCTCTCCCACGACCCGCTCCACAACTACTCGGCTCCTGCTTCCATGAAAACGCAATATATTTCATATTCACCAAGAAGCAACAGAAGTTAGATCACTAATTAAATCCTAGTATGATGGACCATTTATGCTGAAATAGCTACAGAGCAACTCTCGTAGATTAAAGTTAAATCTAGCAATATGGTACACTTGGCACCGGAGTAAACCCCAGATTAAACAATGTACTATGACTTCAGAAGAATATACATTAATTTGCCATATTGTAGGGAAAACAAGTCTGGAGCACAAAGTAGAGTGAAACACCTGTAACATACGTGCAGGATATAACATGACCTGAATGTAACAAAATATAGTTGTATTTTCTAATGGAACAAAATATGCATCTGGGCATGGTACTCAAGATGTTTTTTTTTTTGCCTCACATTATTATTTTTGTTGGAGAAGAAGTTACATTTGTTACGTACTAAAAGGCACCAGGTAGCATATCAGGTCATCCAATAATCTTCTGGACTGAGTTTCTACTTCCTACTGCTTTACTGATTTCTTATAGTTGCTAGAAAAATGAGATGTGTCAAACCGAAGCTTCCTTCCGCCGGCCACTGACATGCCACCGATGATGTGTGAATATTACATGAGCAGCTACAACCTTTTCTCAAGGATGAGACGATGAGCAGCTACAAACTTGATACTGTTCCTGGTAGTCTCATTCTTCCAAAGAAAATAGGAAAACAAACCCATACATTTCAACACAGTCCCTTCTTCACATAAACTTCCAGTTTAAATGAAAATACTATTATTTTTCAATGAATGACGCTTTATTACTTTAAAGGTTTAAGCATTACAGCCGACCTCTGCATAAATGAAATAATAATAGCAACAAAAAAACTTAATAAGAAAACTCCGACAATATGGACCAAGATTGACTTGGTAGTAGATCAAATCACATGCGTCCAAGCATGAAATCAATATTTCTCTTACAGAACTAAATTTCGACAACCACGTAAGCTTTAAACATTGTTCTTGATTAAAAGGACAAAGGATAAAGGAATGGAAAGTCTCACCATCAGTACTCAATAATGTTTGCACGCAATATTTTTGTCCTAACAACCACAATCAATATACATCCACACTTGCCTCAAGAGGCAAAGTAGAACCCCCCTGCAAAATAGTATAGGAAAAAAAGGATAAAACAAGAACAGAGACATTAATAAAGCATAGAGAAATCAGTAGGCCAATAATGGAAGACTTTCGTGCAAGAGGAAAGAACTCACCATGTACACTTAGACATAAATATATTACTTCAAGTATACGCAATAAAGATAAATGTTGAAAGAAAAAGGATCTATGTTAATACTCTATACATCAAGTTTACATCATCTCAAAACAAAACCAACACGTGAATTGCTCTATTGACCAACATGACCCAAGCAGTTAAAATTTTTGTCATATATTACCCAAATTGTTGGGGCTCCAGCTATTGGGTTATTTGAAGTGTCACTACCGGAATCGCACCCTATGCCGACGGCCAGGGCCGTCGGCATAGCCCTGAATGGCCGTCGGGACAGGCCTATGCCGACGGCAAAATATCCGTCGGCGTAGCCAGAAAGGCCGTCGGCATAGAAAGGCCGTCGGCATAAGACCTATCCCGACGGTGTCCGTACATCTATGCCGACGGCGAAGGCCGTCGGCAACGTTGTCGCCTAACGGCGGCCGCCGTCAAGTCTGCCCAACCACTTGTCTCCACGTGGCACCCCTATGCCGACGGCCTGGCCGTCGGCTTAGCAGAAAACTGTGCCGACGGCTAGACCGTCGGCATAGAAGTGCCACGTGCCGACCGGCCGCTGCTCGTGGGCCAGGGCTATGCCGACGGCCCTGCCGTCGGCATAGTCTGAGATTAAGCCGACGGCCTGGCCGTCGGCATAGTCCTTCAAACGGAGATCCCAGTTGCTGACACGTGGGTACCTATGCCGACGGCCAGGCCGTCGGCTTAATTTCAAACTATGCCGACGGCTAGGCCGTCGGCATAGGTGCCCACGTGTCAGCAACTGGGAGCTCACGCTGGCCCTATGCCGACGGCCTAGCCGTCGGCATAGTTTGCTTTTAATTTTTTTTTCTTTTTTCTGTTTGTTTTCAAATCAGTTCAATTCAGATAACATCACATATATAACAGCACATATCAGCAGCACATATCAACGAACGTAAGCATAAGCATCATGACCACAATAGATCATCATCACACAAGCATAAGCATATCAACGAATGTAAGCATAAGCATCATCACACAAGTCAGCTAAATGATCATCAGCACACACAAGTCATCTCAAGCATCATCATCACATCTCAAGCATCATCGAGCACCGCGGAGGTCGTCACCGCCAAGACGGCCAAAGTCCAGGTCATCAGTGCTAGCGGCAGCGCTACCGCCTCCGCCTCCGTGGATCGGAGTGGTCGGGCTCCGTGTCTCCGGAGTGCTGCGAAGACCACCGCCAACGGTAGATCCACCTGTTCCCTGCATGTTGAAAAGACATATGCACGGGATTTATGACTGTGTTGAAAGGCATGACATGCTTTGGGTGAATAGATTGGGGATGAACTAACCGGCGAGGGGCCAGCGTTCTGTGCCACAAACTCCTCAAAGCTCATCAGCACTGGTTGTGCTGGAGGGCATTGTGCTGTAGGGAACTGAGGACACCTGCCGGCCGCCATATCCTGAAAAGCCTGCTGCATCTGGCTATCCCTCTGCACTTGGTGTTCATAAAGCCTCTGATGCCACGCCATGGTCTCCTGGCGTGTGTACTCCATGTAGGCCTACGGTATGACATGATGGAACTCATAAAACTACTAAATGCGGAAAATGAAGTGAGAAATGAAGATAAGAGGGAAAATACTTACAGATTGTTGCTCCTGAAAGAGGGAATGTGTACTAGTCACTGGCTGGCTCGTGCGCTGGCTCAGGCTCGAGTCGATCCGACGAAGCTGTGTGTAGGAGATACTAGGAGTGATCATAGCATCGAGAACCGCATCCCGACCATGCTCCTTGGGCCCCATCCTCACCACCGCCATGTCGTCCAGAGGCGCCGCAATGGGGTCAGGTGTGTCAGGATGTAACTCCAGATACGCTTCAGAGTAGGCCTTCTTCCTCCCTTCGGTCTTCTTGTCGTAGTACTTGGGCTCGCCAGGCTTGGGGGCCTTCCGCGTATGGGCGATCTCCCACGCCTGCATGTGTGAGAGCGGCCGCTTCAGTTTCTCCTCCTGCACCACCAAACAGAGGTTAGTCATACATAAGAAAGTGATGGTAAATAGAAGAAGAAGAATGTTTAATGGGGTTAGTCATACATTAACTGCCTTGTGGAGATAGTGGTTTCGGTTTCCCTGAGCATGTACTCCCTCCGTCCCTCGGTTAGCCTTATTTTGGGTTCTCATAGCCGCCCAGGCTCCAGCCTCATCACACCAAAGATCCACCAATGCCGCCCAGGACTCGTCTTTTCCATAACACCAATTTGGACACACCTACATAATAAAAGCATAATGGCATGTAGGTGTGTCCAAATTGGTGTTATGGAAGCATAAAGCATAAAGCATAAAGCATAATGTACCACAAGGTAATGAAAGCATAATGAAAAATCTTTTATACTTACCGCCAAGAACTCGGGCCTCTCCAAGGTAATGCCCATCCTCCGCGCTTCTTCCTTGGTCATCTTCACACCAAGATAGTCGTGGTAGTATGTGGAGATGGCCACATAGCGCACCTCGTACTGCATCTAGCGGGCCTTCTTCTTGCATTGGCGCAGCACGATCTGGTCCGCTCTAGCCCTGTGCTCCGGAAGAACTCGATAGTATTTCTACAATCATGCATGAAACAAGAATGGGAGAAGCCATGAGTTAAATCATTCATGAAACTAGAATGGACTTGTGCTTCTGAAGAGAACTCACCCAGAAAGTAGTGATCACGGCCTTGGCATGGGTCTCATGGTCCGCGTGGCGGGCCGCTTCCCAGTGGTCCCAGCTCGTGGCCAAAACCCGACGGTCCGGCTGCCTGACTGGATCAGGACAGTACAACCCCGGCCAATATAACTTCAGCAAGACGGTGATGAGGCCGTTGGGAATACGGACCCCTTTAGAATATATCCGGTTGCTGCAAAAGAATGAACTATTAGCATGTGACAAGAAAAATAAATAACAACCGGAATAAGCATGTGACAAGCAACATAATGAACCACTTACTCTTTTCCCGTGGGCTCAATGAGCCACTTCTGCTCCTCAGTAGCAGGAACCTGCTTTGGTAGCTTTGCGTTGCCACGCAGCCACCCCTTCGTGTCAACCCCCTTCCCGTCACCACCATCATCCCCGCCACCACCCTCCTCCTCGCCTGTCTCCCCCTCCCCAACCTCCTCCCCAACCTCCTCCTCCTCGCCTGCCTCCTCCTCCTCCTCCTCCTCGCCTGCCTCACTAGAGGAGGGTACCTCACTAGAGGAGGGCCTCGAAGACAACACCCCTAAGTCGGTGAGGGTGCGCTCTTTCTGGCCGCGACCCCCTGTAGTGGCTCTCCCCCCAGCACCTCGTCCTCTAGAGGCTCTCCCCCCGCCCCCTCCTCCTCTAGGGGCACCTCTCCCTCGACCTCCCTGTGAGGAGTCATCGTCAAGTAGCCGAGGGGGAGGATTACGTGCTCGACCACTCCGACTAGGCAGGCCGACGACCTTGAGTAGGAAACCCACGCCGTCGGCCTTCCCCTTGCCCATGTTCCACGAACCTGCATTGAAAAGAGAAAAAGCAATTAGTAAATTAATGAAATGAAGGAAAGGCATGATAATAAACACATTAATAAAAATGCATAAAGAGGCATATTCCTAAACTATAGAAAAAAATACTTGAAACATACATCTGCTAGAACCCATATGAATCATCACTGTTGTAACCTCTTTCTCGGTCCGTCTCATCATCACTATCAATCATATCATCTTCGTTGTCCGACGGAGGTGGAGGCTCTTCCTCATCGTCAGCGTTTTCGTTTAACTTTTCTAGCATAAGTATGTCATTTTCGTTGACAATGGTCTCACCATCATTCCGTGCATCGTCGACGTTTGGGTCCACATCATCATCACCCAATGGTCTAGCGTCATCGTTTCTAACCACATCATCATCATCATCAGGTTGCTCTTGATAGAACACTCCCTCGTATGTCATGGGGTTAATGTTGTAGTAATCGTCTTCATTCGGGTCTGGTAGCTTACCATGTGGCAACACCTTGAACACAACTTTCCAGCCCTTTAGATACACTTTCTGGCATGGGTAAGGCAGATAATATACTTGTGTAGCTTGGGTAGCCGCAATGAAGAGATCGGCTCCGGCATAGACGGTTGATGGTTTAACTTCGACCAAACCAATGGAAGGCGTATGTTTTACCCCTCCTGCGGATCGAACCATCGGCATTTGAACACAGGCAGACTTAGGGTCTCACGCCCCTGGCGGAATTTAACCTCGTATATATTTTGTACCCTTCCGTAGTAGTCTACTGAATTTTGACCGGGGGTGTACACTCCGGTATTTATAGTTTTGGGATCGGGGCGGCTGTTTTGGTGCTCCTCTGTATGGAAGCGATACCCATTCACATCATACTTTTTACATGTCACGACGGCAGGGTCAAAACCCATGGAAACCCATCTCAATTCATCATCCATAGATATGTTCGAATCTTTTCCCTACAAGTATAATGGAAATTGTTGCGTGCATTAGTTCGGTTAACTAATAAATGTTGAAGTAGGTATTTAACAGGGGATTGTGGAAAATTACTTTCTCCATGAAGCAAGCAACAAAATTTTTACGTCCAGGGTTTCCATGACGGAGAAGAGTAAGTGCCTCCGCCTCAGTAGGAGGATTCACTCCCGTCCATTCCTCTTGAACGAAATCACTAAAAAAAGATAAGCGGTGTTAGACCGGGACTAAGTGAACATGAAACATGATGATGTGGAAGGCATAAAGGAATGGTGTAGTGGTATTAACTCATCCACACTTCCTCAACTTCCTTGATGTTGTGCAAGATATAGAACATGAGGTCCTCCCACTCTTGTCGTGGCATGTTATAAGATTTCGAGGCCCCAGCCCTCCCACCTTGCGCGTTGAATAGATCGAGCCTGGGTTGATACTTGGGCTCTTCTATATTGTATCGAGGCACCTTGTTATGCAGATGGGGAACATGGTCTGGATAGTATGATGTCCTGAGGTCTGACACCTCCTCTAGGATAACTGCCTCAGCTATGGAAGCTTCAATCTTAGCTTTGTTTCCACATTTCCGTCGGAGATGCTTGTTCTGCCTCTCAGGGCCGTACTGCCAGCAGCTGTATGGATTGGACGACATACCATATGGATTCAACCCATCACCTGATATGGCTATTCTGACATTCCCAGCCTCGGCTGCTTCCTCGGGGTATTCTTCATCGAATGACTTCCATGCTTCCCCTCCCGATGGATGTATGATTTTTTTTGGATTGTACCTTATACCTTCCTTGTGCCACTTCATCATTTTGGCAGACTCCTTCGTGATGAAAAGGCGCTGCAGTCTTTTTATAAAATCAAGATACCGAAGAACCTTAACAGGGATGGTTAGCTGCTTTTTCTCACCATCCTCACCGACCACCTCAATGTACCGAGATGAACCGCACTTCCTACAGTACTTGTCATCCGCATACTCGTGCCTAAACAAAAGGCAATTCTTCGGGCAAACATCTATTTTCTCATAATCCATAGAGAGTGCCTTCATGATTTTCTTTGTATCGTACATGCTTTTCGGTAGTTCATGACCCTCAGGGAGGCTGTTAGCCCATACTCCCAAGAATGCTTCCAAGCATTTCTGGCTACAGCCGTACTCAGCCTTGACTGCAATCAGTTGCGAGATGGCATCCAGCTGAGATATTTTCGCACCCGCATAAAGAGGTTTCTTCGATGAGGCCAAGACCTCCAAGAAGGCCTTTGCGGTTGCCTCCGGCTCCTCCGGTTCATTCTCTGAAGGTGTCGCATTTGCCGTTTCTGCAACAACGACATCATCTAGCATGTCCCTGACCCTGTCGTCCTCATATCCATCGATGCGTTGTCGCATCACCTCCTCTCTACCACGGTCCTGCTCGGCTATGTTTATCGGCGGCATGTCAAAGTTTGGCATATATTCGTGCGTGCGAAGATGCTCACTCATGTCCGTCTGATTTCTACGGTGACGTCTGGCACATCTCGCACAGGGGCATGGTGGGATAATTCTCATTGGACGACGGAATATCTCCTTAAAATACACATCGGTTTTCGCGATCCACTCTGATGTTACTCGATTCCGACGGATAAAACCACTGTACATCCACTGATTATCTGCCATCCTCTGCTTTTTTGCAACCCACACAACATAATTAATGATTCACTTAAATTAATCACATCAAATTTTCAGTTTCTACCGCGTTTAATCCACCTACATCTCTAATAGGTAAAGATGGGTCCTAATCCCACCCGAGAATGTGTAGATTGAGTAAGTTCTCCATTCTACCCCGTTCCGAGACAAAATTTCGGCAGCACCTCCCCGCTGTTCTCCAGATACACATCTCAGCAAATAGCCGAGAGAATGTGCTCCGGAGAACAACGGGGAGGCGCCGCCGAAATCCTGTCTCGGAACGGGGTAGAACATGGAGAACATACCCAATCTACACATCCTCGGGCTGTCCGTGGAAAACGCTGGACAATCCGAAAGAGCTGCGGTGATAAATATGCAATTGAATGCATATTTATCGATGCAAACCTTTCAGACGGGAGACACCTAGGGTACGCCAGTTGACTTGAAAATGAAATCTAGTGACATGATTAAAAGAGCGTAGGAGGTGTAGGTGGATTCGTAGCTCACCCTCGGCTGTAGAGGAAGTAGTCGAACAGAGGAGGGACGATCCTTGACCAACAACTCCAATGACGATCACTCCACTGACATGAAACTCTAACAAACCTGCAAATTCCAAAGCGACAAAAATTTAGAACATCACAACTCATAAAGCATATTCATCATCAACTCACAAATGTAGGTGCATTCATTTATTCTTGAATCATGTAGGGTTATTTCATCACATATTCATCATCATCATCACAACTAACAATATTAAATAAATATTCATCATCATCATCATCACAACTAACAATATCAACAATATATTCATCATCATTGTCTATTCATCATCATCATCGATTCATCTCATCGAACAAAAAATTTATCTATCTCTATCTATATATCTAACAATCTATCTATCTAACAATCTATCTATCTATTGATCTATCTATCGATCTATCTATCTATATATGTAACAATCTATCTATCTAAAAAACAGAAAAAAAAAGGTGAAGGTCTCACCGGAGCGGCAGGGCCGGGGCGAGGCAGAGCCAGGCAGGGCCGGGGCGAGGCAGAGCCAGGCAGGGCCGGGGCGAGGAGGCGACCGATGGGGCGGAGCCAGGCAGGGCCGGGGCGCGGGATGAGGGCGAGGTGGCGGCCGGCGGGGCAGGGCAGGTCGGGGCGAGGTGGCGACCGGCGGGGCAACGACGCGGAGGAGGGGGCGGAGCAGTGCGGGTGGGGGTCCGACGGAGGGGGGTGGAGATGGCGGCGGCGGAGAGGGCGTCCGACGGAGGGGGGTGGAGATGGCGGCGGCGCGGCGCGGGTGGGTGGAGATGGCGGCGGAGAGGGCGTCCGACGGAGGAGGGTGGAGATGGCGGCGGCGCGGCGCGGGTGGGTGGAGATGGCGGCGGCCGGTGGCGGGGCGAGCGGCTAGGGGGGCGTCGACGGCGCGGAGAGGGTGGCGGCAGCGATTGGCTGTCGAGGAGAGGGAGTTGGATCGAGGAGAGAAGCGAGTGGAGGAGGAGGGCCGGGTCGAGGATAAGGTGGCCCTATGCCGACGGCCAGTCCGTCGGCATAGGAGTGGTCCCACCTGACAGCGAGAGGTCCATCGAGTGGATAAGGGTGGCTCTATGCCGACGGCCCGGCCGTCGGTATAGATAGGAGGCCTATGCCGACGGCTATGCCGTACGCATAGATGGCAACTACTTTTTTAAAAAAAATTAGTCCCACCTCGCCGAGGGAAAAGCAATTAGACCTGTTTAAATAGTTCACTAATTCAATTATTACATTTTTAGATTCTTAGTTTACCGTCTGTATGGGACCCGGTACCCCGCACCTGGAGGGGGGAAACGGACGCGTGGGGTCGTGTAGACCCGACACGTCCGTTTCCCCCCTCCCGGTGCCGGCGGCGGCGGCGTCTGTTAGAGGGGCCACACCCCGAAGATGCGTGCCGCCTCTTCGGACATGCCACAACACCACCCTGCTTGTATGAGGGCCCGATACGACACTCCGGTGGCATTGCTACCCCCTAGGGACCCCGTCCCACCTAACCCTGGAGCGGTTGACCACGAGATCTAGCCCTTTGACTTCCTACGGACGGGCTTTGACTAGTGGACCTCTCCACCCAGTTGTGTCGGGTCAGCCCAGAGGGACACCGGGGAGCAACATCTGCGCCAAACCCACAGCTAAATCCACTCCGTGTAGACCCGATGCGGTAGTTTCCCCACTCCAGGTGCCGGCAGCGGCGCCGTCCGTGAGGGGGGCCACGCACCGAAGACGCGTGCGGCCTCTTCGGACATGCCACAACACCACCCCACATGTATGAGGCGCGGTACGACGCTCCGGTGGCATTGCTACCCCCCAGGGCCCCCGTCCCGCCTAACCCTGTAGCGTTTGACCACGGGATCTTGCCCTTTGACTTTGCACGGACGGACTTTGACCAGCGGACCTCCCCACCCGGTTGTGTTCGGTCAGCCCATAGGTACACTTTGGAGCAACATTCGGGCCAGACCCACAACAAGATCCCCTCCGTGTAGACCCGCCGCGTCCGTTTCCCCCCTCCAGGTGCCAGTGGCGGCGCCGTTCGTGAGGGGGGGCACACCCCGGAGACGTGTGCCGCCTCTTCAGACATGCCACCAAACCACCCCGCATGTATGAGGGCCCGGTGCGATGCTCCGGTGGCATTGCTACCCCCAGGGCCCCCGACCCGCCTAACCCTGTAGCGTTTGACCACGGGATCTAGCCCTTTGACTTTGCACGGACGGGCTTTGACCAGCGGACCTCCCCACCCGGTTGTGTTCGGTCAGCCCATAGGTACACTTTGGAGAAACATCCGGGCCAGACCCACAACAAGATCCCCTCCGTGTAGACCCGCCGCGTCCGTTTCCCCCCTCCAGGTGCCGGTGGCGGCGCCGTTCGTGAGGGGGGGGGCACACCCCGGAGACGTGTGCCGCCTCTTCGGACATGCCACCAAACCACCCCGCATGTATGAGGGCCCGGTGCGATGCTCCGGTGGCATTGCTACCCCCCAGGGCCCCCGACCCGCCTAACCCTGTAGCGTTTGACCACGGGATCTAGCCCTTTGACTTTGCACGGACGGGCTTTGACCAGCGGACCTCCCCACCCGGTTGTGTTCGGTCAGCCCATAGGTACACTTTGGAGCAACATCCGGGCCAGACCCACAACAAGATCCCCTCCGTGTAGACCCGACACGTCCGTTTCCCCCCTCCAGGTGCCGGCGGCGGCGCCGTCCGTGAAGGGGGGCACACCCCGGAGACGTGTGCCGCCTCTTCGGACATGCCACCACACCACCCGGCATGTATGAGGGCCCGGTGCCACGCTCCGGTGGCATTGCTACCCCCCCAGGGCCCCCGTCCCGCCTAACCCTGTAGCGATTGACCACGCGATCTAGCCCTTTGACTTTGCACGGACGGGCTTTGACCAGCGGACCTCCCCACCCGGTTGTGTTCGGTCAGCCCATAGGTACACTTTGGAGCAACATCCGGGCCAGACCCACAACAAGATCCCCTCCGTGTAGACCCGACACGTCCGTTTCCCCCCTCCAGGTGCCGGCGGCGGCGCCGTCCGTGAAAGGGGGCACATCCCGGAGACGTGTGCCGCCTCTTCGGACATGCCACCACATCACCCCGCATGTATGAGGGCCCGGTGCCACGCTCCGGTGGCATTGCTACCCCCTAGGGCCCCCGTCCCGCCTAACCCTGTAGCGATTGACCACGCGATCTAGCCCTTTGACTTTGCACGGACGGGCTTTGACCAGTGGACCTCCCCACCCTGTTGTGTTAGGTCAGCCCATAGGAACACTCTGGAGCAACATCCGGGCCAGACCCACAGCAAGATCCCCTCCGTGTAGACCCCACGCGTCCGTTTCCCCCTCCGGGTGCCGGCGACGGCGCCGTCCGTGAGGGGGGGCACACCCCGGACACGCGTCCCGCCTCTTCGGACATGCCACCACATCACCCCGCATGTATGAGGGCCCGGTGCCACGCTCCGGTGGCATTGCTACCCCCCAGGGCCCCCGTCCCGCCTAACCCTGTAGCGTTTGACCACGCGATCTAACCCTTTGACTTTGCACGGACGGGCTTTGACCAGTGGGCCTCCCCACCCGGTTGTGTTAGGTCAGCCCATAGGAACACTCTGGAGCAACATCTGGGCCAGACCCACAGGAAGATCCCCTCCGTGTAGACCCCACGCGTCTGTTTACCCCCTCCAGGTGCCGGCGGGGGCGCCGTCCGTGAGGGGGGGCACACCCCGGACACGCGTCCCGCCTCTTCGGACATGCCACCACACCACCCCGCATGTATGAGGGCCCGGTGCCACGCTCCGGTGGCATTGCTACCCCCCAGGGCCCCCGTCCCGCCTAACCCTGTAGCGATTGACCACGCGATCTAGCCCTTTGACTTTGCACGGACGGGCTTTGACCAGTGGACCTCCCCACCCGGTTGTGTTAGGTCAGCCCATAGGAACACTCTGGAGCAACATCCGGGCCAGACCCACAGCAAGATCCCCTCCGTGTAGACCCCACGCGTCCGTTTCCCCCCTCCAAGTGCCGGCGGCGGCGCCGTCCGTGAGGGGGGGCACACCCCGGACACACGTGCCGCCTCCTCAGACATGCCACCACACCACCCCGCATGTATGAGGGCCCGGTGCCACGCTCCGGTGGCATTGCTACCCCCCAGGGCCCCCGTCCCGCCTAACCCTGTAGCGATTAACCACGCGATCTAGCCCTTTGACTTTGCACGGACGGGCTTTGACCAGCGGACCTCCCCACCCGGTTGTGTTCGGTCAGCCCATAGGTACACTTTGGAGCAACATCCGGGCCAGACCCACAACAAGATCCCCTCCGTGTAGACCCGACATGTCCGTTTCCCCCCTCCAGGTGCCGGCGGCGGCGCCGTCCGTGAAGGGGGGCACATCCCGGAGACGTGTGCCGCCTCTTCGGACATGCCACCACATCACCTCGCATGTATGAGGGCCCGGTGCCACGCTCCGGTGGCATTGCTACCCCCCCAGGGCCCCCGTCCCGCCTAACCCTGTAGCGATTGACCACGCGATCTAGCCCTTTGACTTTGCACGGACGGGCTTTGACCAGTGGACCTCCCCACCCTGTTGTGTTAGGTCAGCCCATAGGAACACTCTGGAGCAACATCCGGGCCAGACCCACAGCAAGATCCCCTCCGTGTAGACCCCACGCGTCCGTTTCCCCCTCCGGGTGCCGGCGACGGCGCCGTCCGTGAGGGGGGGCACACCCCGGACACGCGTCCCGCCTCTTCGGACATGCCACCACATCACCCCGCATGTATGAGGGCCCGGTGCCACGCTCCGGTGGCATTGCTACCCCCCAGGGCCCCCGTCCCGCCTAACCCTGTAGCGTTTGACCACGCGATCTAACCCTTTGACTTTGCACGGACGGGCTTTGACCAGTGGGCCTCCCCACCCGGTTGTGTTAGGTCAGCCCATAGGAACACTCTGGAGCAACATCTGGGCCAGACCCACAGGAAGATCCCCTCCGTGTAGACCCCACGCGTCTGTTTACCCCCTCCAGGTGCCGGCGGGGGCGCCGTCCGTGAGGGGGGGCACACCCCAGACACGCGTCCCGCCTCTTCGGACATGCCACCACACCACCCCGCATGTATGAGGGCCCGGTGCCACGCTCCGGTGGCATTGCTACCCCCCAGGGCCCCCGTCCCGCCTGACCCTATAGCGATTGACCACGCGATCTAGCCCTTTGACTTTGCACGGACGGGCTTTGACCAGTGGACCTCCCCACCCGGTTGTGTTAGGTCAGCCCATAGGAACACTCTGGAGCAACATCCGGGCCAGACCCACAGCAAGATCCCCTCCGTGTAGACCCCACGCGTCCGTTTCCCCCCTCCAAGTGCCGGCGGCGGCGCCGTCCGTGAGGGGTGGCACACCCCGGACACGCGTGCCGCCTCTTCAGACATGCCACCACACCACCCCGCATGTATGAGGGCCCGGTGCCACGCTCCGGTGGCATTGCTACCCCCCAGGGCCCCCGTCCCGCCTAACCCTGTAGCGATTGACCACGCGATCTAGCCCTTTGACTTTGCACGGACGGGCTTTGACCAGTGGACCTCCCCACCCGGTTGTGTTAGGTCAGCCCATAGGAACACTCTGGAGCAACATCCGGGCCAGACCCACAGCAAGATCCCCTCCGTGTAGACCCCACGCGTCCGTTTACCCCCTCCGTGACACGGCGATAGCGACGTTCGTAACAGGGGGCGGCAATCGATATACCATCGGGAATGTTTTTTTAGATAAGGCATAATTATCTTATGCAAAAACAAAAACTAAAATAAAGTAAAAATAACAAAACAAAGTAAAAATAAAAAAATAAAGTAAAATATACGTATGCCGACGGCAAGGCCGTCGGCATATCTGTGCACACACGCAGGTTATCCCGCGGATCGATGACGGGGCGTGGCACAGGGATCAATGACGTGGCGAAGGGGCCTATGCCGACGGCCGTGCCGTAGGCATACCTCTGCCACAGATAATATAAAAAATTAAGTAAATTAAACATTTGCCGACGGCCAGGCCGTCGGCATATCTGTGCACACACGGATCGATGACGTGGTGTGTCATACGGATCATTGACGTGGCAGAGGGGCCTATGCCGACGGCTACGCCGTAGGCATACCTCTGCCACAGATATGCCGACGGCCGCCGTTACCGCCCGTCGGCGTAGGATAAACGCCGTCAAGCGTCAGCACTGACCAGGGAGTTGGGCCCGGGATATGCCGACGGCCTGTCCTATGCCGACGGGCGCCGTAGGCTTATCTCGGGCGGTCCCGACGGCCACGACTATGCCGACGGCCCCGTCGGCATAGATCAATGTATGCCGACGGCTTTTCTACGCCTACGGCCCACCCTTGGCCGTCGGCATAGGTGCGGCGATGCCGACGGGGGCCGTCGGCATAGATTTGGCCGTCGGCAAACCCAGTTTTTCTGGTAGTGTGTGGGTAACTTGTAGAGGTCAAAAGCATGGACATCATTCCAGTTTGAGGCACGGGCAAAAACATGTCTCAATGCAAGTATTTAGGTCATGTATCCCGTTTGTTTCTGCTTCTGCAATGAATATGTTGAAAGTTGAGTTACCTGTTAGGGAGAGACTCAACTCTTAAATGACCCCAACTGAAATCAGTGTATCCTCTTTCTGTCGACCTTCTGTATCTTTGAAATCTTCAAGCTCATGTCATGGTATTTGCTTCAAGGACAAAAAAAAATCAGGTATGTGATCCAACAAGAGAAAGGCAATTTAATAAATCCATTCAAAAATTGAGAAGATGTTAGTTTTATTTATGTGATGACTGCCTCGACCAAAATCCATACATCTCAGGAGATGCAGGGCGCCAATCGGAACCATATTAAAGCAGCGGACAGAGAGGTCCAAGAAGAAGAAATAAATGCAAGAACATAAATAGGGAAAAGGAAAAGGAAAATGAAGTGTATCGATGCCTCGAGAAGATACGACCTCGGCTCCTTCGCACCTAAGGAATGAAGAAACAATTTGCAATCCCAAGACTGATGGTGGTTTCTACACTGTTGAATCTTTAGATGTATTGGTAAATGGATATATAATGAAACTGCAACAATACAAAGCTACATAGATTCTTATAAAAGAATTAACTACTCAAGTCAAGGCATGTCAGAAGATGAAAATTATTTGCATCAGACCCATCAGAATTAGCTTTTGCCATGTAGTGTATGAGCTAAAACTGAGCATTTACATATCGATAAAAAAGCATCGAGCATCATCAGCTATAAAACAAACTATATTTTCCTATAGATGGTACAGGCATGAAATACCCAAGAAGCAGTCATGAGAAATCTGAACCTTCCTCGGGTTTCCTTTGTGTAAATAGGAGGCATTTTTGTCTATGTAACCCTCAGAGCACAGAACCAAGCATGAGAAATCTGAACCTTCCTCGAGTTTCCTTTGTGTAAATAGGAAAATTGAAATCCTTTGCCACACATCTCAACCTTCCAAGAAGCTGCTATCAGGGTTACACAAAGCCAACAAAAACTACTATGAAAATTTCATTTATAGCTAGAGATCTTGATCCTGACAAGCAAAATAGACAGTCATGTTTTTATTTGACAAAAGATTTTGGCATATTTACCTCAGTTTAATTAAACCTCCAGCGGGGATGATGCAGCCATCGTTGCAAAAGCTTCACCACCATCAGAAGTTGGAGCACCCCGCTGAAAGGGATAAGGTACTCTTATCCTGTCATTGTAGTAGAAGAAACAGAGACGTTCATGTTACTAAACAGCAAGGTTGGTGCAAATGGAATAAGCATCAACAACAACAACAACAACAACAACAAAGCATTTAGTCCCAAACAAGTTGGGGTAGGCTAGAGGTGAAACCCATAAGATCTCGCAACCAACTCATGGCTCTGGCACATGGATAGCAAGTTTCCATGCACCCCTGTCCATAGCTAGCTCTTTGGTGATACTCCAATCCTCCAGGTCTCTCTTAACGGACTCCTCCCATGTCGAATTCGGTCTACCCCGCCCTCTCTTGACATTCTCTGCACGCTTTAGCCGTCCGCTATGCACTGGAGCTTCTGGAGGCCTGCGCTGAATATGCCCAAACCATCTCAGACGATGTTGGACAAGCTTCTCCTCAATTGGTGCTACCCCAACTCTATCTCATATATCATCATTCCGGACTCGATCCTTCCTCGTGTGGCCACACATCCATCTCAACATACGCATCTCCGCCACACCTAACTGTTGAACATGTCGCCTTTTAGTCGGCCAACACTCCGCACCATACAACATTGCGGGTCAAACCGCCGCCCTGTAGAATTTGCCTTTTAGCTTTTGTGGCACTCTCTTGTCATAGAGAATGCCAGAAGCTTGGCGCCACTTCATCCATACGGCTTTAATTCGATGGTTCTGCAAATGGAATAAGCATATCTTTAGAAAAACAGCAGCAACGGTCGAGGATACCTAGCACGGCAGTCGCCTGCATATGGTGCCTGGCCATCCAGGCGGCCATGGTGCGTAGGATACAGCGCCGCCGTTGAAGTCAATGTTGTCGATGTCCATCCCTTCCCCAGAGAAGCTCCTAACCCCTGCACACTGCTAACAATAGCTCTCTATCGTGGGTTAGTTCTCTCGCACGATCAACAGCACACCCATCGGTAGCTCACATCAGATTTAGAGTATCAAATATAGTAAAGTTTCAAACAATATGAGCACTGTCCTAACCAGCCCCAAGATACTTATGTGGTTTTAGAATTCTTTCCCTGACATAAAATATTTTGAATTTCCTTTGCCCATATTAATATATACTCCCTCCGTCCCAAAATTCTTGTCTTAGATTTGTCTAAATACAGATGTATCAAGTCACTTTTTAGTATTAGATACATCCGTATCAAGACAAATCTTAGACAAGAATTTTGGGACGGATGGAGTATGTATCAGTGCCAAGCAGAGAATGCAAGTTTAGTCAGATAACCCACAACAGGGATATAGTTTTCAGAAAATAAACATCGTACTTGCCAAATTATATTAAGAAGTGAAATGTACAAGATTCACCTTATGCTTGGAAAGAGCCTTTCCAGTCATCTTTATCGGTCACCAAACACCATCATAAGTCTTGATGTTTGATGCTTGTTCTAAAAAAAGCATAAATGATTTATAAGTGATGCTTGATGCTTGTTCTAAAAAAGCATAAATGATTTATCAGTGCAATTGATTGAACATGTAAAAAATCATAATATACCAATTATTACTACGGGGAGGTAGCACTGTAGTGTTTTTAAGTTATGCACAAATTTAGGAGCTTAGAGCTGATTCAGTTCAAAGTTGCCATTTTCCGGTGCTCATCTGGACAACCTGAAAAAAAAGGAAAACTGCACAATAGAGGCTATAGAACATTCACAGGAAGTACTCAACAATGCAATACCAAAATTTAATCCTGGGTGTCTATTCTTATCCTTTTTAGGTTCAAAGATAAGCGCGCTGATTAGATTAAATTTTGGTATTGCATATATATACATAAAAAACAGCCACCTCATACCAACAAATCAGAAGAGAAATTTCTTCAAACAGGTTGTGGGCAAGGTGAGTAAATTTACTCCATATATCTACTGAACTCCCAATGGACAGCTTGGCTGGTGAGCTTACAGATCAGGTACGAGCTTCTCGTAAAAAGTAGAAATCTAGGATTCTATGTCTTTTTTCTAGTTGCCAATGCAAACAAGCTAAAAAAAATTAACAAGAAAAAATGCAAAGAGGAAAAAGAGGGCACAACCATCCACGCAGATGAGCCGCCTCAAAGTCTTCTAGATTCATACGATCTATGGTCATGCCATCACCATTAGAACATGTGCGCATCCAAGGAAACGCCAGCCAGCGAGCCAGCTACCCCCGCCGATCCAGATGCATCAGCGCCGCGATCGGACCAAGGAGCCGCCGCGCCGTTGATGCCATGGTAGGGACGCCCGCACCTGACGCCGCCGAGATGAGCGGCGGGTGGCCTGCCTCCAAGAGGGGGGGGGGGTGAGGGCGTCAAGCTTGGAGGGAAGATAGGGGCAAGGCGGCAGAAGCTGGGGCTGGTCGAGGAGGGTGGCGGCTTTGATGTGCGGGGCGACGGCGAAGGGATGGATCGGCGGCGGAGGGATGGAACGGCGGCGGCAAAGGAATGAATCGGCGACGGCGGAGAGATGGATCTAGGGCGAAGGGATGGATCGGCACGGGCGTTGCAGCGGGGAAGAGGGTGGCTCTGGGTGGAGCAGCGGCGGCGAAGGGATGAAGGGCGGCGGCGAAGGGAGACCTCGCTCGAGGGCAGGAGTCGTCGATCGCACGTGCGGGCGATAGGTTTAGGGTGTTTTTGTCGCTGGTTAGTTTCCCTAGGTCTTTTTTCATTGGTTAACCTTTGTAGGTCTTTTTTCGGTCGTACGTGCATGGATGCGGGTTGGGGCCTCAGCACGAGGTTTTTTCGGTTCTTGGTGGCTAAGTCGGAGGTGGGAGGAGGTACCAAAAAAACCATGGGAGATGGGACGAAAAAAACCTGGAATCGAGATTACCAACTGCTCCATTAGAAGTAGAGATTGTACTGCATCATCCTCTCCTATTCTAGGAAATCCCAACACAGCTCATAAGTAGCATAGCTCTCATGAATTTTCGGGGATTTAAACCGCAGCAAACCACATGCTGCCGGCCAACCCTCGCCCCACCCCCCACCCCCGCCCACCCTCTCAGTTGTGTGTGCAAGGCGTGGAAATAGACCAAAGACAATTGGCAGGTACTTCCTGCCCTTCCCTTCTAAGATTTTATGTGGCCAACGCCCCGTTCTTGAATTTCGGCATAAACCCCTGGAAATGCAGGAAATGCATGGAATGTAGCCGGCGGCCCCCGTAAAAACCCTGGACCTGGCACATGTCTTTCAGCGGGTTCGTGTGAGCGTAGAAAATGTTTGGAGGCCAATAGAGGAACAGGCCCACACCCCCTTCATAAACTGAATGCATCCCCGCTACAAAGCTAGATCTCTTGTGGGAGAAGGTCCCGTTTCCACACAACCTCCATGAAGACATATTCCAAACGGTATATGATTTTTAGCACAGCCTCCAAGGGCCGTGTGAAGATGTCGCGCCAGGTCCCGTCATTTTTCGGGCTCCCGTGAATTTCTGGGGATTCAACAGGCTGCCCGTTGACGGCCTCCCCGTGCACCCCCCCCCCCCCCCCCCGGTTAAGCCCACCCTCTCGATTGTGTGTGCAGGGCCTACCTAGGCATGGACCGAAGACTGTGGGCAGGGACTCCCAGCCCTTTCCGTCCATGATTTCATGTGCCCGCTGCTCCGTTCTTAATTTTCCGGCATAAACCCTTGGAAATGCAGAAAATGCACGGAAATATGACTGGCGGCCCCGGAAAAGGCTAGGTCCTGGCACGTGTCTTTCAATGGACTTGTATGAGCGCAGAGAAAGTTTTGAGACCATCGGAGGAACGGCCCCCAAACCCCCTTCACAAACCTGATGCATCCCCACTACAAAGCTAGATCCCTTGTGGGAGAAGGTCCTGTTTCCAAACAACCTTCATTAAAGGGTACGAGCCACCGCCTGTCCTGATCGATAGAATTGTTTCGGAGTGACGCCTAGGGCTTGGTGGTTTAAGTACCGCATAGTTCGCCGACTACCATTCATCGGGGTCTCGGCACAGGTCGCCCACCGTCACGGGTCAGCTACAAACGGCCATGCCACATGGCTCCTATTTGTCAGGTGCCTCTAACTAGTTTCCCGGCATATTGGGCATAAGCTGGGTAGCTTTGACTAGGTTCCCAGCAAAGCGTCCCCACCGTCACGGCAGTCAGCTGTAGACAGCCAGGCAACATGGCTCGGATTTGTCGGGTGCATTTGAATAGGTTCTCAGCACACTACGCATAAGCCGAGTTCTTTCATGTCTGCCGAGTGCATTTTGCATGGAGCTCGGTACTGCCTCCCATGTGCCGTGTCCTGTTGTTCACCGAGAGGCAAACTCGGTGAACACAGCTTTTGTCATGATCCCGCGTTCTAGTATTCGGCAAACAAAAAAGAGAGAACTCAGTGACGACGATTTTCTAGTAGTGTCTTTTTGGTGTTTTGTTCTGTGGGCCGGCGATGTGCTTCACATATCGTGGCCGTCGGCATCTCCTGGTCTACATCGACAACTTTCCAGCCGCTGCTTCTACAAGCTCCTGGGTACAAAAATGTTTGCTCAGTCGAGGCGGCATCGACCTATGCTCACGGCACGCCGCTGGTGGATACAGGAGGAAGAAGACTTTGGCTCCTCTAATAATAATTCAAATATAATTTTATTTTCTGTACGGGTGAGTTTGTGAAGACACGTGTTACTTAACATATCTGCCTTAGGCCTTCTCGCAAAAGAAACTAAAAAAAAAACTTAGTGCCATAGGAACGAACGTGCAAGCATTCAAGGTGACGATGGACGCACGATGAACTGAAACTGAAGACTTCGCTTTGACTGAAACTGCCGCGACGACTTCCTTTTGCAAAGTCACTGATGCGCTCGGGCAAGCCATACTCAGATGGGACCTACTCAGATCTCAGTTACTAGTACTTGTTAGTCTTTTTCATTCCCCCCGACCCAGCCTCTCCTCTGCTCCCTCGTCCCCTTCCTTTTCTAGGGCGCCGCCACTCCACCGCCGCACCGTCCCACGCCGCCCCGTTGCTCCGCCGCGTATCCCCAGGACTCCCTCCCATCACCGCCGCAGTCTCCGGCCCTTCCCCGACGTCTGACCCGGCATCACTGCCTCCGCTCTGCTGGCCGCGCCCCCACGCCCGACCCGCCCTTGCTCCCTCCGTGCTCACCTCCAGATCCACGCCTGGTAATATGGATTTTCTAATTTGGACGCTGCCTGTTGCTGCCCATGTAGCCTGACGTTGAGAGCGCAATTCGTCAATAAACAGGTACTTCTCCAGAACGCCGCGAGACCACCGCCTCCACGACCGAGCGCAGTGACCGACGACCGACGCCTACAGCATCAGGATGGTGACCGCCGAGGCCGCGATGGCGGTCGTGAGGGCCGCACGCCCCGTCTTCATTTCCGCCCACGATGGCATCGCGTTCGCTGCAAACGCCGCGTTCCTCGCCGACGGATACTCCCTCTGCGCCGCCGGTCCAGCCGCGCTCATGGATCGCCTGCCCGCAGGTGCGTTCCGCCTTACGCCCTTAGCCCTAGGGGTTATGTTATGTACGTATATATGTGTTTTTTAGTGTGAGCGTACTGTAGTCTGCTAGTTAGGATTTGACAGACCCCATGTTTAGGGCTCCTGTTGCATATCTGATGATGATTCTCGGTGTGAGAAAAGGCTGGAAGCGTATGCCTCTGCGGCAGGGACGTGTTCACGTTATATAGATCGATCAGAGATCAATCGAGAGGTACAGGTTGCCTAGGTTATTACAGAGACTTGATCCTCACGTAAAGCTATACAGGAGATAAGGAGGAGTCCATCCATAATAACCTAGCTAGGATTACAACAGAATACAATATGTGTACACGCCTTTATACATGATGTTTAACACTCCCCCTCAATCACAACTATCTAAGTTGAGATTGCGTCGAAATGCCTCTAACTGTCGAACCGTGAGAGGTTTGGTGAATCCATCTGCCACTTGATCACCAGTAGGTATAAACCGAATATTTAACAATTTATTTGCTACCCTTTCTCGAACAAAGTGGTAGTCAATCTCAATGTGCTTCGTCCTCGCATGAAAAATAGGATTAGCAGATAAATAAGTGGCACCAAGATTATCACACCAGAGAGAGGCTGATTTGGGATGTGGCACACCCAAATCTGTCAAAAGATTCTGAACCCAAATAATCTCTGCAGTAGCATTAGCAAGTGCCTTGTATTCAGCTTCCGTGCTTGAACGAGACACAGTTGCTTGTTTACGAACAGTCCAAGAAACAAGATTACTGCCAAGGAAAACTGCAAAACCACCAGTAGACCTTCTGTCGTCAAGACAACCTGCCCAGTCTGCATCTAAAAAAGCACTGACTAACATAGAATTTGACTTGACAATTTTCAATCCATGAGACGGTGTTCCTTGCAAATAGGGAAGAATACGTTTCACCGCAGTCCAATGCACACTAGTAGGATCATGCAAGAACTGACAAACTTTATTGACTAAGAAAGAAATATCAGGTCTAGTTAAGATCAGATACTGCAATGCACCTACAATGCTGCAATATCTGGTGGAATCTTCCCCTCCAAGTGCATCACCATCATATAAAGACAACTTCTCAGAGACAGATAAAGGTGTAGTGACAGGCTTACAACCTTTCATATCAACACGTTTCAAAAGATCTAGCAGATATTTTCCTTGAGACAAAACAATGCCATTTGAAACAGGTTTTACCTCGATGCCCAGAAAATAATGCAGACTGCCCAAATCCTTGAGTGCAAAGTCCATGCGCAAATCATGAAGGAGAGCATCAACTGCTTTGGCAGAGGAACTAGTGACAATTATATCATCAACATAAATGAGCATAAATATGGTGATCCCATGCCGATGATAATGGAACAAAGAGGTATCTGCTTTGGATGGAGAGAAGCCAAGGGATTGAAGCTTAGATGACAAGCGAGAATTGTTGGAAATATGCCCTAGAGGCAATAATAAATTAGTTATTATTATATTTCCTTGTTCATGTTAATCGTTTATTATCCATGCTATAATTGTATTGATAGGAAACTCAGATACATGTGTGGATACATAGACAACACCATGTCCCTAGTAAGCCTCTAGTTGACTAGCTCGTTGATCAATAGATGGTTACGGTTTCCTAACCATGGACATTGGATGTCATTGATAACGGGATCACATCATTAGGAGAATGATGTGATGGACAAGACCCAATCCTAAGCCTAGCACAAAGATCGTGTAGTTCGTATGCTAAAGCTTTTCTAATGTCAAGTATCATTTCCTTGGACCATGAGATTGTGCAACTCCCGGATACCGTAGGAATGCTTTGGGTGTATCAAACGTCACAACGTAACTGGGTGGCTATAAAGGTACATTACAGGTATCTCCGAAAGTGTCTGTTGGGTTGGCACGAATCGAGACTGGGATTTGTCACTCCGTGTAAACGGAGAGGTATTTCTGGGCCCACTCGGTAGGACATCATCATATGCGCAATGTGACCAAGGAGTTGATCACGGGATGATGTGTTACGGAACGAGTAAAGAGACTTGCCGGTAACGAGATTGAACAAGGTATAGGGATACCGACGATCGAGTCTCGGGCAAGTACAATACCGCTAGACAAAGGGAATTATATACGGGATTGATTAAGTCCTTGACATCGTGGTTCATCCAATGAGATCATCGTGGAACATGTGGGAGCCAACATGGGTATCCAGATCCCGCTGTTGGTTATTGACCGGAGAACGTCTCGGTCATGTCTGCATGTCTCCCGAACCCGTAGGGTCTACACACTTAAGGTTCGATGACGCTAGGGTTATAAAGGAAGTTTGTATGTGGTTACCGAATGTTGTTTGGAGTCCCGGATGAGATCCCGGACGTCACGAGGAGTTCCGGAATGGTCCGGAGGTAAAGAATTATATATAGGAAGTGCTGTTTCGGCCATCACTGGTAGAAAAAGGGCCTATAGTCCCGGTTCGTAAGGGCCTTTAGTCCCGGTTCCGGAACCGGGACTAAAGTGTCGGTACTAATACCTCCCCCCTTTAGTCCCGGTTCAATCCAGAACCGGGACTAAAGGCCCTCCACGTGGGCATTGCGCAGAGCCCAGTCAGGAGACCCTTTGGTCCCGGTTGGTGGCACCAACCGGGACCAATAGGCATCCACGCGTCAGCACTTCTGTGGCTGGGGTTTTTTTTTAAGGGGGGGGGGGTTGGGGGTTTTGCGGGGTTAATTTAGATGTTTCATATATTGTGTTAGCTAGTTATAATTAATAGAGAGAAGTGTCCTCTCTTATGTCCGTGCTTGGTCGACGCTACGTACTATACATACGTATATAGAGAGGACTAGACACGCTAGCTAGCTAGTAAGCAAACAAAGGAAAAGGAAGATCGTCATGAACATATATGCATATATACAGAGAGAAGTTATATCGACCACCTCTCCTTCTCCGAGAGATTGGTCGAACAACAAGTTCTCGTATATCTATCTGACACTACCGGCTACATATATACAATAATTATCTCTTACAAATGTAATCATACGGACTCAGGGTCCACATAGAATTCTCCGTCTTCAGGGATCACGTGGTCAAGAAAGAATGCCGCCAATTCCTCTTGAATTGCTCGCATGCGAGCTGGTGCTAGGAGTTCATCCCGCTTCCGAAACATCTAATTTGAAGAAGGGGGTCGATACATACATATATATATATATATATATATATATATATGAATGAATGAAACTCAACACAAATGATGGTAATAAAATAAAATTGTGAATGTTGTTTATTACGCACTTCATATTGTTCGTCAGAGTAGCCCCGCTCACAGGTCGTGTGGCGGATGGACTCGCAAATGTAGTATCCACAGAAATCATTCCCTTGTTCCTGCCACAACCACTTTACAAGAAATAGAGGTCAATCAAACTGATAAGCAAGAATGCCAAATGGTATTGATCAAACTAGCGCTTGAATCAATAGGAGATGCGCGGAACATGCTACTATAGTACTTACTTTCGGGTGTCTAAATTGCAGCTTCTTCGGGAGTCCCGGAGCTTTTTTGGTGAATTTTTTCCAAACCCTGCCAGACAAAGAAAACAATTACTTGATATATCAGGAAATGAACAAAGTTGCTGATATGTTGGATAATGATCGATTTAACTTACTTCTCGAGCATTTGAGTCATGTCCGCATAGTCCTGGGCTTTTCGTCTTGAGTCTAAGACAGTTACTACTCCCTGCTCAAGCTTAATCTCTAGGAGAATATAGTGGAAACTGCACACGCATGCATAACTCATCAATTACATTACTATAACCTTGACTAATACATAAGGGAAACCGAATATGCACAAGACAGTAACACTCACTTGAAGTTGTAAGGAAAGAGTATTATATCTTTGTTTTCATTTATTACCAACGATCGTAGCAAGTTGGCCTCGGTAGCTGCGACATGAAATTTAACCTGAGTTGCATCTATGATATTTGTGTTAATGAACCCAATATCACCGATTTGTCTTTTCTTCAATTCGACGATCTTCAATCTGCATAATATAGTGAGGATAATTATAAATACATGCAATGAAAGAGCTGAGCTATATAGAGAGACTTAATGACAGAAGTAGTACTACTTACAGACAGTAGCAGGTGACCGTTGCTTTATCGAGGGCCAATTGATTGAAAAACTGAAAGAACTCCTCAAATGGAACAGGCAACAGATCAATTCCAACGAGGTCATGCTCCGGTTTAACTCTCGCATACAAAGTACTCCTCCCCCCAGAGTCTCTACAGATTTTCAAGTACCAATCATGCAATCTTCGCATCATCGTTGATAGAGATCTTTCATCTTTGACGAGAGGCTTCCCGTACTCGTATCTTTGTATCTGCACGTCCATGGGTTCATAATGTACTTCGTCGGGCAGGTAATCTGCAAGATTGCTATAACCGGGCACCATCCTCGGATCATTATCGACGTTGTGGCTAGGCACCTTGAGCGGGGGGCACGATTGCTTCACTTGTTCGCCGAGCTGGGCAATTTGTTTCCCAGCTCGTCGTTCTTTCAGCCTTTGATCACTGACAGTACTTCCCGACCGCTCCGCTTCGGCAAATTCCTTTCCAATAATGCGGTCATAGTTTCCTTTCGGCGAATCAGACTTCGGTGGTTTTGCCAGGGCAGCCAGAGTGCGCTTCACTTTCACCCGATCTACCTTCTCCTCCGGAGGTGGATGTTTCTTTGCTTTCACCCCTTCAAAGAATTTCTTCACTTCTTCTCGCACGATCTCGGCATTCTCCTCCTGGGTCCTCTCGTATGGTAACTTCTCTCGAGTCTTCAGAGAAGGACCGAATCAGTATGTCCTCCCGCCTCTGGTTGTACTACTAGACGCCGACCGAGCAGACGTAGCGGTTGTCTTCTTTACTTGCTTAAGAGGCGAAGGAGAAGGACTACGACGCGCCGGAGCAGCTGGAGCGGCGGCAGGTCTCTTTCGCCCTTGCTGACGAGGCGGAGAAGGAGGAGGCTGACTGCTCGGGCGCGTCGGCGCAGGCGGAGAAGGAGGCGGAGTGCCGCCGCGCGCCGGAGAAGGAGCCGACCGAGGGCCCTGATCGTCACTCGCCGGAGGAGGAGGCGGTGGAGGCGGAGTGCCCTGACTCGCCGGAGGAGGAGGAGGAGGCGGTGGCGTCCAGTTCGGAAGGTTGATGAGCTCCTTCCGCCATAGGCATGGAGTCTTCAGAGCAGACCCCAGCCGAGTCTCCCCTTCACCGGTAGGGTGGTCAAGCTGGAGGTCCTCAAATCCCTCTGTTATCTCATCCACCATCACCCTAGCATATCCTTCTGGAATCGGCCGACAGTGAAAAGTTGCGCCGGGTTCAGTAGGAAAAACAGAGCCAACAGCCGCCTTGACCTTCAAATTCATCCATTGCGTCATAAGGTGGCAATTTTGAGACTCTGTTATAGCATCCACGGGATAGCTGGCAGGAGCCGTCAAGGCATGCTCCGGCTGAAGCAGCTTGGTGGAAGCCACGCTGCTTCTGCGCTGAGATGGCAGGGTAGCTTCGGGGGAGGCTTCGGCAGTACGTTTGCTGCGATTTGCTTCTCGTTCCTCTATCGCGTCTACCCTTGCTTGCAGCGCCTGTATTTGGGTCTGCTGCACTTTTTTCCTCCTCTCATGGGATTTGTAACCGCCTGCGTCCGGAAACCCAACCTTCCACGGAATGGAGCCTGGCGTGCCTCGTGTCCGTCCAGGGTGCTCAGGATTCCCGAGGGCCATTGTGAGCTCGTCGTTCTCTCTGTATGGAAAGAACGTCCCTTCCTGCGCTGCTTCGATATACTGCTTAAGCTTACTGACTGGTATGTCCATTTGATCGTTCGTCCAAATGCACTTCCCTGTTACAGGGTCCAGTGTTCCGCCAGCCCTGAAGAACCAAGTCTGGCAACGGTCTGGCCAGTTAATTGTCTCTGGTTCGATCCCTTTATGAACCAGATCATTCTCAGTCTTGGACCACTTAGGCCGGGCTACGAGGTAGCCACCTGACCCCGTGCGATGGTGAAGCTTCTTCTTCGCAGCATTTTGCTTGTTTGTCGCCGACATCTTCTTACTATTTTCCGATGTCTCGTGGGCCACAAATGCGGGCCAGTGATCTCTGATATTCTCATATCTGCCCTTAAATTCTGGTGTCTCATTATTTTCGACAAACTTATTCAGCTCTTTCTTCCACCTCCTGAATAGTTCTGCCATCCTCTTCAGAGCAAAACACTTGATTAATTTCTCTTTAACTGGGTTCTCTGGATTATCCTCAGGCGGTAGGGTGAAATTTGACTTCAGCTCAGTCCAAAGATCATTTTTGTGCATATCATTGACATAAGAGACCTCAGGGTCTTCTGTAGCCGGCTTAAACCATTGCTGGATGCTTATCGGGATCTTGTCCCTAACCAGAACCCCGCACTGAGCAACAAATGCGCTCTTTGTCCGGAGGGGTTCAATAGGTTGGCCGTCGGGCGCGATTGCTATGATCTCAAACTTTTCATCCGAGCTCAACTTTTTCTTCGGGCCTTGTCTCTTTACCGAAGTTGTGCTCGATCCGGAGGGCTAGAAAAAAGAACAAAGACTTAATTAATATGTGTACATACCAAAACAATGAATGCATCAATCAGCTAGTCAGCATAGGCTTAACTAATATATATACCTGGCCGGACTCGGTTCGGTCACCGGAGCCGTCCTCATGTTCTTCTTCTTGCACCGGCATTAGGTCACCGTAGCCAGCTTGTTCACCCTCTCCTTCCAGACCATCGGTTTCGTTGAGAAACAACGAGATGGCATCACTTCCTTCTGTGATTATGTCCCTCAACAACGCTTCTTTTGTTGCTTCGTCTAGGGCGGTGTCCATAGTTTCTACAAATATTTACAACATGGCAATTATTATTCAAACATGATAGACGGATATATTAGTGCCAAACGTAGAACTAGCTACCTAATCATAGTAAGCTATCGGGAGGGGGTATATATCGACAACGACGACACTACATCTATGTCCCTCGACGACCCTCGTTCCCGATAAAAAAAAGAGGAAGAAGAAGAAAAATAAGAGGAGAAGAAAGAATAGAGGAGAAGATCTCCTCTATTCTTTCTTCTCCTCTTTTTTTCTTCTTCCTCTTCTTTTTTTATCCTCTTCTTCCTCTCATGTTCGATAGGATCGCCGAGGGGTCGGGAGGTTGCGTAGTGTCTCAGGATTCAACAAAACCATGTCTTCATCATTAGGCGAAAGAAACATGTGCATGATGGTACGAAGCTCTTCAAAGTTGTTCTGGAACGGACTCCCGGATAGGATAATCCGCCTTTTGGTACAAAGTTCAGCAAGAGCCTTCCGAATATCGCTATTTGGAAGGCCTTTGCTGAATTGGTACCAAAAGGCGGATTATTCTATCCGGGACTCCATTCCAAAACAACTTTGCAGAACTTCGTACCAACATGCCCTGGTTACTTCTGGCTAATGATGAAGGCATGGATTTCTTCAATACTTTGACACTAGGAAACCTCTCTCAACTTCGGGCTAATAAGAATAAGAAGAATAAGAAGAATAAGAAGAAGAAAAGAAGAAAAAAAAGAGGAGAAGAAGAAAGGAATAGTGGAGAAAAGAGAAAATAGAATATATTCTATTTTCTCTTCTTCTCCACTATTCCTTTCTTCTTCTCCTCTTCTTTTTCTTCTTTTTTCTTCTTCTTATTTATTTCTCCTCTTCTTTTTGGTAGAGGAAACCCTAAATAGCTAGCAAGTTTCGTGGGTGTGAGATACATGTGGCCTTCGGTGTCGGACACTACATCCACGTCCCACAAGTGACGTGGGCGTCGAAGCCCGCGCCACTTGTGGGATGTGGGTGTAGTGTCCGACACCGACGGTACTTGTATCTCACACCGATGATACTTTCTATTTAGGGTTTCTCCTCTACCGCTCCTCGACCTCTCGACGACCCTCGTTCCCGATAAAAAAGAGGAAGAAGAAGAAGAAAAAGGAAGAAAAGAAAGAATAGAGGAGAAGACTTCCTCTTCCTCCTCTCCTCTTCTTCTCCCTCTTCTTCCCCTTCTTCCTCGCCTCTCTCATGAATGTCCGACGTTCTCGACCCCCCCCCCATGTGTCGAAGAAAAAAAAGAAGAAAAAAAAGAAGAGAAGAAGAAAGGAGTAGAGGAGAAAAGAGAAAATAGAATATATATTCTAATTTTCTCTTCTTCTCCTCTATTCCTTTCTTCTTCTCCTCTTCCTTTTCTTCCTCTCCTCGTCTTCTCCTTCTTCTTCTCCTTCTACTAATAGTGTTCCCGGGTGAACCGGAGGGGGACATTGGTCATATTTTCTACGAATGTTCTATATACATACATCCATCGATATCATTCCATACATACATATACATCTACATTATATATGAACAAAAAAATATCGAAATTCATCATACATACATGCATCTACAGTATATATGAACAAAAATTATAAACTTTCTCCCCAACTCATACATACATACATACATACATACATCTACATCATATCAATATTTTGCAAATTTGGAGCAGGGAAGGAAGGAGAGGATGGGCTACCTCTCCCGGAGGGATCGGGGAGGAGACGCGGGCGGCCGGCGTCGGGGGCGACGGCGACGAGGACGGGCTCGGGGTCGGCGAGGGCGAGGGCGACGGCGGGGCGCGCTTGGCGGCGGCGGACGGCGGAGCTCGGGCCGGGGGCGCGCGGGGCAGGACCTCGGGGGCTCGGGGACGGCGGAGCTCGAGGGCGAGGGCGAGGGCGACGGCTGGGCGGCTCGGGGTCGGCGACGATGGCGAGGCAGGGCGCGCTCGGGGGCGGGGCAGGGGCAACGGCGGCGACGGCGAGGCGAGCAGAGGGGCAGCCTGGCGGCGATCGAAGAAACTGTACCAAAATTTTCACAAGTGTGGCTTATATAGACGGAGCATTGGTCCCGGTTGGTGGCACCAACCGTGACCATTGCCCCCTTTAGTCCCGGTTCGAGCCACCAACCGGGACCAAAGGCCTCTTTTCGGCAGCCCAAAGGGCGGGAAGCGAAGGCCATTGGTCCCGGTTGGTGCCACCAACCGGGACTAAAGGGGGGCAATGGTCACGGCTGGTGCCACAAACCGGGACCAATGCCACCTTTAGTCCCGGTTAGGGCCACCAACCGGGACCAATACCCTTGTGCTGCCCCGCGCCCATAAGTTTAGTCCCACATCGCTAGTTGACAGCGCCCAACACCAGTTTATAAGCTCTGCTGCTTCCTCCCTCTCGAACTCCTCTGAACAGCAGGCCTATGGGCCTAATTTGACACTGCTTTGCCTGTTGGCCTATTGGGCCTTCTGCGGGCCTGAATCCTGGCCCATGTAGGGTTTCTAGTCGTATTCAGGCCGTGGAGGCCCAGTAGGTGGCATTTTTTTTGGTTTTTTCTTTTTTATTTCTATATTTTTTTGGTTTTTTATTTTTTTTATTTCTACTTAAAACTAAATACTTACAGTTTTTTAGTGATTTCTTTCTGCTTTTAGGTCACAAAAATTATAAATTTTCTGTTAGTGCCATTAGTTTTAAATTTTAAATAGTTTAAATTTGAATTTTTAAAAATTTGTGTGAATCACTAGTTTATGAATAACTTTACTATAAAATTAGAATTTTTTTTCTATTTATTTTTTATTTCTACTTAAAACTAAATACTTACAGTTTTTTAGTGATTTCTTTTTGCTTTTAGGTCAAAAAAATTATAAACTTTCTGTTAGTGCCATTAGTTTTAAATTTTAAATAGTTTAAATTTGAATTTTTAAAAATTTGTGTGAATCACTAGTTTATGAATAACTTTACTATAAAATTAGAATTTTTTTCTTCTTTGCTATTTATTTTTTATTTATACTTACAATTAAATACTTATAGTTTGCTTTTAGGTCACACAAATTATATTCTTTTTGCTATTGAAGAATATTATAGTTTTATTTTAGTTGATCATAACATAATATTTTAATTGATTGTTTTTATTTTCATAAAAGTTTTGTAGTTCATTCTGTTTGCTATTAATTCATTCTTTGAGCTAAATGACTCTGAAAATGGAAAGCATTTCAAAATGAACTCTGAAAAGGTTGAAAGTTGGCATGGTATCATCATTTCACCCACATAGCATGTTCCAAAAAGTAGAGAGGGTTACGACAAAAACTTGATGCACTTCGTGTACAAAATGGACAATCACTTTCGAAGTATCAAAGTATCGAACCATAAGACATGAAAGCATTTCAAATGAACTCTGAAAAAGTTGAAAGTTGGGATGGTATCATAATTTCACCCACATAGCATTTGCTTATTGTGGGAGAAAGTCTTCACTTTTTCTTCGCTTGTGTCATTTGCTTATTGCGCCGTAACCATGGATAATCTTCATTGTTTATCAGGATGCTTGGGTCAGCCTTGACATTGAAGGGAGGAATTTCATGGAACTTTTCATAATCTTCAGACATGTCTGTCTTGCCGTCCACTCCCAGGATGTCCCTTTTTCCTGAAAGAACTATGTGGCGCTTTGGCTCATCGTATGATGTATTCGCTTCCTTATCTTTTCTTTTTCTCGGTTTGGTAGACATGTCCTTCACATAGATAACCTGTGCCACATCATTGGCTAGGACGAACGGTTCGTCAATGTACCCAAGATTTTTCAGATCCACTATTGTCATTCCGTACTGTGGGTCTACCTGTACCCCGCCGCCTAACAGATTGACCCATTTGCACTTAAACAAAGGGACCTTAAAATCAGGTCCGTAGTCAAGTTCCCATATGTCCACTATGTAACCATAATATGTGTCCTTTCCGCTCTCGGTTGCTGCATCAAAGCGGACACCGCTGTTTTGGTTGGTGCTCTTTTGATCTTGGGCGATCGTGTAAAATGTATTCTCATTTATCTCGTATCCTTTGTAAGTCAATACAGTCAAAGATGGTCCCCTGGACAACAAGTACAACTCATCACAAACAGTGTTGTCACCTCTGAGACGTGTTTCCAACCAACTGCTGAAAGTCCTGATGTGTTCACATGTAATCCAGTTGTCGCACTGCTCCGGGTGTTTGGAGCGCAGACTGTTCTTGTGTTCATCGACATACGGGGTCACCAAGGTAGAGTTCTGTAGAACTGTGTAGTGTGCTTGAGACCAAGAATATCCGTCCCTGCATATTATTGAGTCTCTTCCCAGAGTGCCTTTTCCAGTCAGTCTCCCCTCATACCGCGATTTAGGGAGACCTATCTTGTTAAGGCCAGGAATGAAGTCAACACAAAACCCGATAACATCCTCTGTTTGATGGCCCATGGAGATGCTTCCTTCTGGCCTAGCGCGGTTACGGACATATTTCTTTAGGACTCCCATGAACCTCTCAAAAGGGAACATATTGTGTAGAAATACGGGCCCCAGAATGACAATCTCGTCGACTAGATGAACTAGGACGTGCGTCATGATATTGAAGAAGGATGGTGGGAACACCAGCTCGAAACTGACAAGACATTGCGCCACATCACTCCTTAGCCTTGGTACGATTTCTGGATCGATCACCTTCTGAGAGATTGCATTGAGGAATGCACATAGCTTCACAATGGCTAATCGAACGTTTTCCGGTAGAAGCCCCCTCAATGCAACCGGAAGCAGTTGTGTCATAATCACGTGGCAGTCATGAGACTTTAGGTTCTGAAACTTTTTCTCTGGCATATTTATTATTCCCTTTATATTCGACGAGAAGCCAGTCGTGACCTTCATACTGAGCAGGCATTCAAAGAAGATTTCTTTCTCTTCTTTCGTAAGAGCGTAGCTGGCAGGACCTTTATACTGCTTCGGAGGCATGCCGTCTTTTTCGTGCAAACGTTGCAGGTCCTCTCGTGCCTCGAGTGTATCTTTTGTCTTCCCATACACGCCCAAGAAGCCTAGCAGGTTCACGCAAAGGTTCTTCGTCACGTGCAGCACGTCGATTGAGGAGCGGACCTCTAGGTCTTTCCAGTAGGGTAGGTCCCAAAATATAGATTTCTTCTTCCACATGGGTGCGTGTCCCTCAGCGTCATTCGAAACAGCTAGTCCACCGGGACCCTTTCCAAAGATTACGTAGTGTAAATCATTGACCATAGCAAGCACGTGAACACCGGTGCGCATGGCGGGCTTCTTTCGGTGATCTGCCTCGCCTTTGAAATGCTTGCCTTTCTTTCGACATTGATGGTTGGTCGGAAGAAATCGACGATGGCCTAGGTACACATTCTTCCTGCATTTGTCCAGGTATATACTTTCAGTGTCATCTAAACAGTGCGTGCATGCGTGGTATCCTTTGTTTGTCTGTCCTGAAAGGTTACTGAGAGCGGGCCAATCGTTGATGGTCACGAACAGCAACGCCTTAAGGTTAAATTCCTCCTGTCTGTGCTCATCCCACGTACGTACACCGTTTCCATTCCACAGCTATAAAAGTTCTTCAACTAATGACCTTAGGTACACATCAATTTCGTTGCCGGGTTGCTTAGGGCCTTGGATGAGAACTGGCATCATAATGAACTTCCGCTTCATGCACATCCAAGGAGGAAGGTTATACATACATAGAGTCACGGGCCAGGTGCTGTGATTGCTGCTCTGCTCCCCGAAAGGATTAATGCCATCTGCGCTTAAAGCAAACCATACATTCCTTGGGTCCTTTGCAAACTCATCCCAGTACTTCCTCTCGATTTTTCTCCACTGCGACCCGTCAGCGGGTGCTCTCAACTTCCATCTTTCTTTCGATTCTCACTGTGCCATTGCATCAACTTGGCATGCTCTTCGTTTCTGAACAGACGTTTCAACCGTGGTATTATAGGATCATACCACATCACCTTCGTAGGAACCCTCTTCCTGAGGGGCTCGCCGTCAACATCACCAGGGTCATCTCGTCTGATCTTATACCGCAACGCACCGCATACCGGGCATGCGTTCAGATCCTTGTATGCACCGCGGTAGAGGATGCAGTCATTAGGGCATGCATGTATCTTCTCCACCTCCAATCCTAGAGGGTATACGACCTTCTTTGCTGCGTATGTACTGTCGGGCAATTCGTTATCGTTTGGAAGCTTCTTCTTCAATATTTTCAGTAGCTTCTCAAATCCTTTGTCAGCCACAGCATTCTCTGCCTTCCACTGCAGCAATTCCAGTACGGTACCGAGCTTTGTGTTGCCACCTTCGCAATTGGGGTATAACCCTTTTTTGTGATCCTCTAACATGCGATCGAACTTCAGCTTCTCCTTTTGACTAATGCATTGCGTCCTTGCATCGACAATGACCCAGCGGAGATCATCATCATCGGGCACATCGTCTGGTTCCTCTTGATCTTCAGCAGCTTCACCCGTGGCAGCATCATTGGGCACATCGTCTGGTTCCTCTTGATCTTCACCAGCTCCCCCCGTTGCAGCATCACCGTATTCAGGGGGCACATAGTTGTCATCGTACTCTTCTTCTTCGCCGTCTTCCATCATAACCACTATTTCTCCGTGCCTCGTCCAAACATTATAGTGTGGCATGAAACCCTTGTAAAGGAGGTGGGAGTGAAGGATATTCCGGTTAGAGTAAGACCTCGTATTCCCACATTCAGTGCATGGACAACACATAAAACCATTCTGCTTGTTTGCCTCAGCCGCATCGAGAAACTCATGCACGCCCTTAATGTACTCGCGGGTGTGTCTGTCACCGTACATCCATTGCTGGTTCATCTGCGTGCATTATATATAATTAAGTGTCCAAATTAATAGAAGTTCATCATCACATTAAAACCAAAGTGCATACATAGTTCTCATCTAACAACATATAACTCTCCAGAGCATCTAATTAATTAAACCATACATTGAAACTATGTAAAACATTTCAATGCGAAAACAAATGCGATCATAATCGCAACCAAGGTAACAATTGATCCAACGGCATAATGATACCAAGCCTCGGTATGAATGGCATATTTTCTAATCTTTCTAATCTTCAAGCGCATTGCATCCATCTTGATCTTGTGATCATCGACGACATCCGCAACATGCAACTCCAATATCATCTTCTCCTCCTCAATTTTTTTTATTTTTTCCTTCAACAAATTGTTTTCTTCTTCAACTAAATTTAACCTCTCGACAATAGGGTTGGTTGGCATTTCCGATTCACATACATCCTAGATAAATAAAATCTATGTCACGTTGGTCGGCATAATTTTCATAAACAATAAATGAACCAATAGTTATGAAGATAATATACATACCAAATCCAAATCATAGACAGGACGAGGGACGACGGGGGCGGATACCAAAACCATCGCACTATATAAGATGCAATAATAAATGTAAGAAAATGATACAAGTATCTATCTAAACAGACAAGTAAGAATATTTTTCCTTTCAGAAGGAAGATAAGAACAAGAGGCTCACCACGGTGGTGTCGGTGATGAGATCAGCGCGGGTGATTGACGGCGGTGAAGACGGGGACGGGGCGTGACGGACCGCTAAATCTAGACAAATCTCGAGGAAAATGGAGCTTGGAGGTCGAGCTTCGAGAGGAGAAAGTTTAAGTAGTGTGGCTCGGGCATTCCATCGAACACCTCATGTGCATAGGTGGTGAGCTAGAGCACCACAAACCCCTCCCCTCGCCGGCCAGAGAAAAACAGAGCACTGGAGTGCTCTGCTCGCGGGCGAGGGTATATATAGGCACCTCATTGGTCCCGGTTTGTGGCAAGAACCGGGACTAAAGGGCAGCCTTTGGTCCCGGTTCAGGCCACCAACCGGGACCAATGGTGGTGGGCCAGGAGCGAGGCCCATTGGTCCCGGTTCGTCCCACCAACCGGGACCAAAAGGTCCAAACGAACCGGGACCAATGGCCCACGTGGCCCGGCCGGCCCCCTGGGCTCACGAACCAGGACCAATGCCCACATTAGTCCCGGTTCTACATTGAACCGGGACTAATGGGCTGAGCCGGCCTGGACCATAGCCCTGTTTTCTACTAGTGCATCGGGACAAGTTTCGGGATTATCGGTATTGTACCGGGACCACCGGAGGGGTCCCGGGGGCCCACCGGGTGGGGCCACCTGTCCCGTGGGGCCACATGGGCTGTAAGGGGTGCGCCTTGGCCTAGATGGGCCAAGGGCACCAGCCCCAAAAGCCCATGCGCCTAGGGTTCCACATAAGGGAAGAGTCCCAATGGTGGAAGGCACCTCTAGGTGCCTTGGGGGGGAGGGAAACCTCCCCTTGGCTGCCGCACCTAGGAGATTGGATCTCCTAGGCTGGCGCACCACCCCCCCTTGGCCCTCCTATATATAGTGGGGGAGAGGAGGGACTTGAAACACCCCTTATGCCTTTGGTGCAGCCCCTCCCTCTCTCCCAAGTTCTTCTCCTCTCCCGTGGTGCTTGGCGAAGCCCTGCAGGATTGCCACGCTCCTCCACCACCACCATGCCGTTGTGCTGCTGCTGGATGGAGTCTTCCCCAACCTCTCCCTCTCTCCTTGCTGGATCAAGGCATGGGAGACGTCACCGGGCTGTACGTGTGTTGAACGCGGAGGTGCCGTGCGTTCGGCACTTGATCATCGGTGATTTGGATCACGACGAGTACGACTCCATCAACCCCGTTCACTTGAACGCTTCCGCTTAGCGATCTACAAGGGTATGTAGATGCACTCTCCTTCCCCTCGTTGCTAGTCTCTCCATAGATAGATCTTGGTGACACGTAGGAAAATTTTGAATTTCTGCTATGTTCCCCAACAGTGGCATCATGAGCTAGGTCTATGCGTAGTTTCTATGCACGAGTAGAACACAAAGTAGTTGTGGGCGTTGATTTTGTTCAATATGCTTGCCGTTACTAGTCTTATCTTGATTCGGCGGCATCATGGGATGAAGCGGCCCGGACCGACCTTACAGGTACTCTTATGTGAGACTGGTTCCACCGACTGACATGCACTAGATGCATAAGGTGGCTAGCGGGTGTCTGTCTCTCCCACTTTAGTCGGATCGGACTCGATGAAAAGGGTCCTTATGAAGGGTAAATAGCAATTGGCATATCACGTTGTGGTCTTTGCGTAGGTAAGAAACGTTCTTGCTAGAAACCCATAGCAGCCACGTAAAACATGCAAACAACAATTAGAGGACGTCTAACTTGTTTTTGCAGGGTATGCTATGTGATGTGATATGGCCAAAAGGATGTGATGAATGATATATGTGATGTATGAGATTGATCATGTTCTTGTCAAGGGAATCACGACTTGCATGTCGATGACGAGACAACTTCAAGAAGACATGATGATGGAGATCATGATGATGGAGATCATGGTGTCATACCGGTGACAAGATGATCATGGAGCCCCAAGATGGAGATCAAAGGAGCTATATGATATTGGCCATATCATGTCACTATTATTTGATTGCATATGATGTTTATCATATTTATACATCTTATTTGCTTAGAACGACGGTAGTAAATAAGATGATCCCTTACAACAATTTCAAGAAGTGTTCTCCCCTAACTGTGCACCGTTGCTACAGTTCGTCGTTTCTAAGCACCACGTGTTAATCGGGTGTGATGGATCCTTACGTTCACATACAACGGGTGTAAGACAGTTTTACACATGCAAAAACACTTAGGGTTAACTTGACGAGCCTAGCATGTACAGACATGGCCTCGGAACACAGAAGACCGAAAGGTCGAGCATGAGTCGTATAGAAGATACGATCAACATGAAGATGTTCACCGACGTTGACTAGTCCGTCTCACGTGTTGATCGGACACGGCCTAGTTGACTCGGATCATGTAATCACTTAGATGACTAGAGGGATGTCTATCTGAGTGGGAGTTCATAAAAATGAACTTAATTATCCTGAACATAGTCAAAAGGATTTTGCAAATTATGTCGTAGCTCACGCTATAGTTCTACTGTTTAGATATGTTCCTAGAGAAAAATTAGTTGGAAGTTGATAGTAGCAATTATGCGAACTAGGTCCGTAAACTGAGGATTGTCCTCATTGCTTCATAGAAGGCTTATGCACTTAATGCACCGCTCAGTGTGCTGAACCTCGAACGTCGTCTATGGATGTTGCGAACATCTGACATACACGTTTTGATAACTACATGATAGTTCAGTTAAACGGTTTAGAGTTGAGGCACCGAAGACGTTTTTGAAACGTCGCAAAACATATGAGATGTTTTGAGGGCTGAAATTGGGATTTCAGGCTCGTGCCCACGTCAAGAGGTATAAGACCTCCAACGATTCTCTTAGCCTGCAAACTAAGGGAGAAAAGCTCAATTGTTGAGCTTGTGCTCAGATTGTCTGAGTACAACAATCATTTGAATCGAGTGGCAATTGATCTTCCAGATGAAATAGTGATGGTTCTCCGAAGTCATTACCACCAAGCTGCTAGAGCTTCGTGATGAACTATGATATATCAGGGACATATATGATGATCCTTGAGATATTCGCGATGTTTGACACCGCGAAAGTAGAAGTCAAGAAGGAGCATCAATTGTTGATGATTGGTGAAACCACTAGTTTCAAGAAGGGCAAGGGAACAAAGGGATACTTCATGAAACGGCAATTCAGCTGCTGCTCTAGTGAAGAAACCCAAGGTTGAACCCAAACCCGATACTAAGTGCTTCTGTAATAAGAGGAACAGCCACTGGAGCAGATTTACCCTAGATACTTGGTAGATGAGAAGGCTGGCAAGGTCGATAGAAGTATATTGGATATACATTGTGTTGATGTGTACTTTACTAGTACTCCTAGTAGCACCAGGGTATTAGATACCGGTTCGGTTGCTAAGTGTTAGTAACTCGAAATAAAAGCTACGGAATAAACGGGGACTAGCTAAAGGTGAGCTGACGATATGTGTTGGAAGTGTTTCCAATGTTGATATGATCAAGCATCGCACGCTCCCTCTACCATCGAGATTGGTGTTTGCGTTGAGCATAGACGTGATTGGATTATGTCTATCGCAATACGGTTATTCATTTAAGGAGAATAATGGTTACTCTGTTTATTTGAATAATACCTTCAATGGTCTTGCGCCTAAAATGAATGGTTTATTGAATCTCGATCGTAGTGATACACATGTTCATGCCAAAAGATAGTAATGATAGTACCACCTGCTTGTGGCACTGCCACTTAAGTCATATCGGTATAAAACGCATGAAGAATCTCCATGTTGATGGATCTTTGGGCTCACTCGTTTTTGAAAGGTTTGAGACATGCGAACCATGTCTATTGGTGTATATGCATGAAGAAACTCCATGAAAATGGACCGTTTGGACTCACTTGATTTTGAATCACTTGAGACATGCAAATCATACCACATGCGCAAGATGACTGAAAGCCTCGTTTTCAGTAAAATGGAACTAGAAAGCAACTTGTTGGAAGTAATACATTTTGATGTGTGCAGTCCAATGAATGCTGAGGCATGTAGTGGATATCGTTATGTTCTTACTTCACAGATGATTTGAGTAGATGTTGAGTATATTTACTTGATGAATCACGAGTCTGAATTATTGAAAGGTTCAAGTAATTTCAGGGTGAAGTTGAAAGATCGTCGTAACAAAAGGATAAAAGGTCTATGATATGATCATAGAGATGAATATCTGAATTACGAGTTTGGCATAGAATTAAGACATTGTGGAAATTGTTTCACAACTAATACATCCTGGAACACCATAGTGTGATGGTGTGTCCGAACATCATAAATGCACCCTATTGGATATGATGCATACCATGATGTCTCTTATCGAATTACCACGATAGTTTATGGGTTAGGCATTAGAGACAACCACATTCACTTTAAATAGGGCACCACATGATTCCGATGAGATGACACCGTATGAACTATGGTTTAGAGAAACCTAAGCTGTCATTTCTTAAAAGTTTGTGGATGCGACGCTTATGTGAAAATGTTTCAGGCTGATAAGCTCGAACACAAAGCGGATAAATGCATCTTCATAGGACACCCAAAAACAGTTGGGTATACCTCCTGTCTCAGATCCGAAAGCAATAAGGGATTGTTTCTAGAATCGGGTCCTTTCTCGAGGAAAAGTTTCTCTCGAAAGAATTGAGTGGGAGGATGGTGGAGACTTGATGAGGTTATTGAACCGTCACTACAACTGGTGTGTAGCAGGGCACAGGAGTTGTTCCTGTGGCACCTACACCAATTGAAGTGGAAGCTTATGATAGTGATCATGAGACTTCAGATCAAGTCACTCCCAAACCTCGTAGGATGACAAGGATGCATACTACTTCAGAGTGGTACGTAATCCTGTCTTGGAAGTCATGTTGCTAGACAACAATGAACCTACGAGCTATGGAGAAGCGATGGTGGGCCCGGATTCCGATAAATGGCTCGAGGCCATAAAATCCGAGAGAGGATCCATATATGAAAACAAAGTATAGACTTTGGAAGAACTACTTGATGGTCGTAAGGCTGTTAAGTACATATGGATTTTAAAAGGAAGACGGACAACGATGGTAAGTATAACCATTAAGAAAGCTCGATTTGTCGTTACGATGTTTTCCGACAAGTTCAAGGAGTTTACTACGATGAGACTTTCTCACTCGTAGCGATGCTAAGAGTCTGTTGGAATTATATTAGCGATTACTGCATTATTTATGAAATCTTGCAGATAGGATGTCAAAACATTGTTTCCTCGACGAAAGGTTGTATGTGATACAACCGGAAGGTTTTGTCAATCCTAAAAGATGCTAATAAGTATGCAAAGCTCCAGCAATCCTTCTGAGGACTGGAGTAAGCATCTCGGAGTTGGAATGTATGCTTTGATGATGATCAAAGATTTTGGGTTTATACAAAGTTTATGAGAAACTTATATTTCCAAAGAAGTGAGTGGGAGCACTATAGAATTTCTGATGAATATATGTTGTTGACATGTTGTTAATCAGAAATGATGTAGAATTTCTGGAAAGCATATAGGGATATTTGGAAAGTGTTTTTCAATGAAAACCTGGATTAAGATATTTGAACATTGAGCATCAAGATCTATAAGGATAGATCAAAACGCTTAATGGTACTTTCAAATGAGCACATACCTTGACATGATCTTGAAGGTGTTCAAGATGGATCAGTCAAAGAAGGAGTTCTTGACTGAGTTGTAAGGTATGAAGTTAAGACTTAAAGCTCGACCACGGCAGAATAGAAAGGACGAAGGTCGTCCCCTATGCTTAAGACATAGGCTCTACAGTATGCTATGCTGAGTACCGCACCTGAAGTGTGCCTTGCCATGAGTCAGTCAAGGGGTACAAGAGTGATCCAAGAATGGATCACAGTACAGCGGTCAAAGTTATCCTTAGTAACTAGTGGACTAAGGAATTTTTCTCGATTATGGAGGTGGTAAAAGAGTTCGTCGTAAAGGGTTACGTCGATGCAAGCTTAACACCTATCCGGATAGCTCCGATAGAGATACCAGATACGTATAATGGAGCAACAATTTAGAATAACTCCAAGTAGAACAGTTATTTGGAATAGCTCCAAATAGAACGTGGTAGCTACATCTAGGAGATGACATAGAGATTTGTAAAGCACACACGGATCTGAAAGGTTCAGACCCGTTGACTAAAACCTCTCTCACAAGCAACATGATCAAACCTAAAACTCTTGGGTGTTGGTTACATAGCGATGTGACCTGTGAATGTTAATCACATGGCGATGTGAACTAGATTATTGACTCTAGTGCAAGTGGGAGACTGTTGGAAATATGCCCTAGAGGCAATAATAAATTAGTTATTATTATATTTCCTTGTTCATGTTAATCGTTTATTATCCATGCTATAATTGTATTGATAGGAAACTCAGATACATGTGTGGATACATAGACAACACCATGTCCCTAGTAAGCCTCTAGTTGACTAGCTCGTTGATCAATAGATGGTTACGGTTTCCTAACCATGGACATTGGATGTCGTTGATAACGGGATCACATCATTAGGAGAATGATGTGATGGACAAGACCCAATCCTAAGCCTAGCACAAAGATCGTGTAGTTCGTATGCTAAAGCTTTTCTAATGTCAAGTATCATTTCCTTAGACCATGAGATTGTGCAACTCCCGGATACCGTAGGAATGCTTTGGGTGTATCAAACGTCACAACGTAACTGGGTGGCTATAAAGGTACATTACAGGTATCTCCGAAAGTGTCTGTTGGGTTGGCACGAATCGAGACTGGGATTTGTCACTCCGTGTAAACGGAGAGGTATCTCTGGGCCCACTCGGTAGGACATCATCATATGCGCAATGTGACCAAGGAGTTGATCATGGGATGATGTGTTACGGAACGAGTAAAGAGACTTGCCGGTAACTAGATTGAACAAGGTATAGGGATACCGACGATCGAGTCTCGGGCAAGTACAATACCGCTAGACAAAGGGAATTGTATACGGGATTGATTAAGTCCTTGACATCGTGGTTCATCCGATGAGATCATCGTGGAACATGTGGGAGCCAACATGGGTATCCAGATCCCGCTGTTGGTTATTGACCGGAGAACGTCTCGGTCATGTCTGCATGTCTCCCGAACCCGTAGGGTCTACACACTTAAGGTTCGATGACGCTAGGGTTATAAAGGAAGTTTGTATGTGGTTACCGAATGTTGTTCGGAGTCCCGGATGAGATCCCGGATGTCACGAGGAGTTCCGGAATGGTCCGGAGGTAAAGAATTATATATAGGAAGTGCTGTTTCGGCCATCGGGACAAGTTTCGGGGTTATCGGTATTGTACCGGGACCACCGGAGGGGTCCCGGGGGCCCACCGGGTGGGGCCACCTGTCCCGGGGGGCCACATGGGCTGTAAGGGGTGCGCCTTGGCCTAGATGGGCCAAGGGCACCAGCCCCAAAAGCCCATGCGCCTAGGGTTCCACATAAGGGAAGAGTCCAAATGGTGGAAGGCACCTCTAGGTGCCTTGGGGGGGAGGGAAACCTCCCCTTGGCTGCCGCACCTAGGAGATTGGATCTCCTTGGCTGGCGCACCACCCCCCCTTGGCCCTCCTATATATAGTGGGGGAGAGGAGGGACTTGAAACACCCCTTATGCCTTTGGTGCAGCCCCTCCCTCTCTCCCAAGTTCTTCTCCTCTCCCGTGGTGCTTGGCGAAGCCCTGCAGGATTGCCACGCTCCTCCACCACCACCACGCCGTTGTGCTGCTGCTGGATGGAGTCTTCCTCAACCTCTCCCTCTCTCCTTGCTGGATCAAGGCATGGGAGACGTCACCGGGCTGTACGTGTGTTGAACGCGGAGGTGCCGTGCGTTCGGCACTTGATCATCAGTGATTTGGATCACGACGAGTACGACTCCATCAACCCCGTTCACTTGAACGCTTCCGCTTAGCGATCTACAAGGGTATGTAGATGCACTCTCCTTCCCCTCGTTGCTAGTCTCTCCATAGATAGATCTTGGTGACACGTAGGAAAATTTTGAATTTCTGCTACGTTCCCCAACAAGAATACCATGCTCGAGGTGCCTATTTCAGTCCATACAAAGCTTTATCGAGCTTACAAATATACCTTGGTTTGCTAGAATCGGCATACCCAGGAGGTTGTCTCATAGAAACAGCTTCTTCCAGAACACCATGCAAGAACGCGTTCTTTACATCTAACTGTCGCATGCACCAGTTTCGAGAAACAGCGATGGAAAGAATCAACCGAATGGTAGCAGCCTTAACAACTGGACTGAAAGTATCCTCATAATCAATACCGTACCTTTGCTTGAATCCCCTCGCAACTAGACGTGCCTTATATCTGTCAATAGTACCATCAGATTTTTTTTGACCTTGTACACCCATTTGCCGTCAATGACATTATGGCCACCAGCGGGAGGAACCAGATGCCATGTTTTGTTACTCATAAGAGCAGCAAACTCTTCATCCATTGCCGCCTTCCACCTAGGATCACCAAGAGCTTCCTGCAAATTGTTAGGTTCACCGGTGGCACAAAAATTACACCAACGAATGCATCCATCCTTATACTCTTTTGGCCTATAAACACCACTCTGAGATCTGGTATGAGTACGTTGGGGCGGAGGTGGTGGCGGAGCAGGTGCAAGTTGTTGTCGAATTCGCGCGGATTGAGAAGCATCGGACATGGCCTCATCAGCTGCAGCATCAAACGCCGCATGCAGCGAACCATAAGGAGACAAATCCACAGTAGCATGCAGCGAACCAGGGGATGACAAATCAGCAGCAGCATGCATCGACTCGGGCGTGCCAGAAGATTTTTGGCTCGCATTGTTGTCTCCTGCATGCAGAGACGCGGCCCGAGATGAGACAGGGACGGGCCCAGGGGACATGCGCGGTGCGGCCCATCCAGGCGTGCCAACTGCCGACGCGGGAGAGGCGCGGCCCGGTCGATCAAGGGACCGCACAGGGGCCGAGGCCGCCCCATCAGCCGACTGGCGCGATCCCACGGATCCCGTGGAGAAACCACCGGCGCCCAGGCGGGGCGATCCCGAGGAGATCGGGGCATGGGAACTGGGAGACGCGCCGGCCGGATCTTCTGTGGCAGGCGAGCCTGGGACAGATCCCTGCATAAAATGCTGACCAATTTCGCCACTGTTTTCGCCATCAGTTCCTGTTTCCTGCACACTAGTAGCAGACGGTGGATCAAAAGCATTGGAAATAGACATATGGTCAGCACGACATTCTTCCCCATGATCAAGAGTTGGTGAGTTAAGGAGGGATGGAGGAAGAAGTACTAATTCTGCGCGAAGTTGTGCACCGGCATTTGGATGAAGGCTAGCGAATGGAAAGACATGTTCGTCAAAAACAACATCCCTAGAGACATAGACACGGCCAGTAGAGACGTCAAGACATTTATAACCCTTATGGAGTGTACTATAGCCAAGAAAGACGCATTGTTTGGAACGAAACTCAAGTTTGTGTTTATTGAATGGACGCAAATTGGGCCAGACAGCAGAGCCAAAAATTCGAAGAAAGGAGTAGTTGGGTTTGATCCCAAAGAGACGTTCTAAGGGTGTCTGATTATGAATAACACGACTAGGAACTCGATTAATAAGGTAGACCGCCGTGAGGAATGCCTCATCCCAAAACTTGAGAGGCATGGATGCATGAGCAAGAAGAGAGAGGCCAACTTCCACAATATGCCTATGTTTGCGTTCAGCGGATCCATTCTGTTGATGGGCATGGGGGCACGAAACATGATGGGAGATGCCTATACGTTCAAAAAACGGATTCAACTTTTGGTACTCACCTCCCCAGTCTGTTTGTACCGCAAGAATTTTGCGATCAAAGACACGCTCAACATGTTGTTGAAAATGACGAAATTTTTCGAACACATCAGATTTATGTTTAAGGAGATAAATCCAACTGAATTTGCTAAAATCATCAATAAAACTGACATAGAATTTTTGTCTACCAACTGAAACAGGGCCGGGGCCCCATACATCCGAAAAAACAAGCTCTAAAGGAGCTACTGACTCACTAGTCGATTGAGAATAAGGTAATTGATGGCTCTTGGCCATTTGACACGCATCACAAACATGATGACTTTTTTTATTCGACACTGGAAGACTATGATCTCGAAGAATTTTCTGGACCACCGGAAGTGAGGGGTGGCCTAGACGCCTATGCCACCGCGAAGTGGATGGTTTGATGGCGCCTAGAGCTTGGTGTTTGTGGACTCCCAGTTGACCAGAGACGGGAAAAAGACCCCGCCTACTCCTTGCACGAAGAAGTATGTTCCCCGTTTCCTGATCCTTAACAGAAAAGAATTCAGGGTGAATTTCAAGAAAGGCTTGATTGTCTATCATAAGTCTATAAGCAGAAAGAAGACTCTGTGAAGCATTCGGAACATGAAGAATGTTATTAAGACGAAGGGAACGATGCGGAGTGGGAAGAAGTGCACGACCAATATGAGCAATTTCCATACCTTCACCACTTGCCGTGTGGACTCGATCATTGCCGGTGTAGCGATCCCGTACAGCAAGTTTCTCCAACTCCCCGGTCACATGATCTGTAGCTCCGGTGTCAAGATACCAATTGGTATCGACACCGTATGAGGATGATGCAGCGTTTGCCGAGCGACGGCCACCGCCATCACCGCCGCCACTGTTGCTACCGGCTCCACCTCCGCCGCCTCCGCGACGCTTGGGGTTGTTGTTGAAGGTCTTGTCGAAGCGCTTGAAACACGACCATGCTCCATGACCTTCGCGCTTGCAGAGTTGGCACTTGAGCTCGTCACGGTCGCCCCCATCAGAGTCACGGCCACCATTGCCGTGTATACGGGAGTCACCACTCCCGCTGCTGCCACCAGAGGAGAAGCGACCACGAGGGCCGCCCTTGGCAGCGAGGTTGGCGGAGTAGCTGCTGCCGCCGTTCTGCGCCTCAAGACGCGCCTCTGCCGTGAGGAGGATGGAGTAAAGTTCGCCCAGGCTGACCGCCTGATCGGGACGAACCGAGATGGCTGAGACGAACGGATTGAAATCCGCGTCCAGCCCGCCAAGAATATAGGAGACGACCTCATCTTCATCGAGAGGCCTCCCGGCTGCAGCAAGTTCATCTGCGAAGCTTTTCATCTTGGTGAAATAAGTAGCAATAGTTAGATCACCTTTGCGTGTGTTGTTGAGTTGCCCACGTAGCTGGATGACCTTGGCGCGAGATTGGGAGGCGAACATCTGGTTGATCGCCTTCCAAACACCAGCAGAAGAGTTGATGCCGATGACTTGCAGGACCACTTCCCGCGAGAGAGACGCTAGCAGGAACGACAGAACCTGCTGGTCCTGCGTATACCAGACAGCATAGGAAGGATTAGGAGTCTCGGTGGTCTCCTTCTTCCCCGAGACATCCTTCTCCTCGACAAGGACAGCAGCTGGTGCGGCCATGGCACCATCGAGGAAGCCCATCATGCCCGCAGCCCTGATGTGCGGGAGGACTTGAGTTTGCCATACCAGAAAGTTATCTCTCGTAAGCTTTTCAGAGATGGTGTGACCAAGCAATGCAAGAGATGGAACAGCCATGGAGGAAGAGGAAGATGCAATCGACATAGATGGGAAGGAAGAAGAGGCTCTTATACCATGTGAGAAAAGGCTGGAAGCGTATGCCTCTGCGGCAGGGACGTGTTCACGTTATATAGATCGATCAGAGATCAATCAAGAGGTACAGGTTGCCTAGGTTATTACAGAGACTTGATCCTCACGTAAAGCTATACAGGAGATAAGGAGGAGTCCATCCATAATAACCTAGCTAGGATTACAACAGAATACAATACGTGTACACGCCTCTATACATGATGTTTAACACTCGGGTTGAGATACCGAGTGGATAGATGTAGATCGATGGTTCGGCTATATTTAAGTGTAAATGGTGCAATGTCAGTAGCAGCTTCTTGTATTTCAGGCGTGGTTGATTTGGGAAATGTGTCCCTGAGTCAAAACACTTCAAGTGCTTAATTGTCCACTTAATTCAGAGAATCAGTCCCATCCCTAGATTTATGATCTATTGTTTGATCTTCTCTGGTAGTTAGTACTCCCTCCGTCCAAAAAAAAGTTGTAATCAAAGACACTTATTTTAGGACGGAGGGAGTAATACGGTATGCCATTTTAGAATTCTGAATCCTTTTTGAGCTGAAGTTTATGTTTATATATTCTGATCTAGAATTAGCAGTTCAATCCATGCAGTATTTCGGAATTGGTAATTCAAATTTGCCTGTGTGACTGAACTTAGTAGTGTACTGTATGTTACTATGCTAAATTTCGTAAGTTCTGTATTGAACCTCTGGCTTCAGACTTGGATCAGTACGGAACTACAAAGTACTACTACTTGATCGTTGCAATATTATGTTCTATATATACTAAAGTCTCTATTACTATAGTTAATACACTGGTTCTGAATTTACCACCTCACCTTCTGTTTTCATGCCTAAAGAATAGCAAGTCAATCATAGTATTAAATAGTGCGTTATCTCGGTGCTATAGTGTTTGCAGGGGCCTCGCGCCAAAATGCATCGCATACAATTTGGCATCATTTAGCGCGCTATAACGTCAATTTAGCGCCAAACATAGAATCACATAGCCTGCTATTTAAAGCTATGATCTCAATATCCACCATTGAATTTACAACCTTTGATCTCTACCCTACATAAATCACAATAGCCACCGAATCGTATGGCCAAAGACCACTGGATTAATTCAGTCAGCCTTCCTGATATTCATGCCGCACATTACTTGTCAAGTGAAGAAATAAAAACAAATGGCATCACGAGCCTTGCCAACATCAAGAAACAGCCAGCAGATTCTAGTCACCTCATCATGTGGGGGTATCTTTAATTATTCGACGGTTTACTTGCTGCCTTGCTCTGTGCTCGCTAAACATGGCAGAATTTTTTCAACATAGTAGATCAGTATGTTGTAGTGCTTGGCCGGCAGAACTTACCAAAAGCTAATATCAAGTACTTTGAACCTTAAACGAACTTGGTTACACATGCATGTAACTGAACAACTCAATTTGAACTACAGATTGTGAATCAATTAAAACATAAACCTTCAAAAAAATACATTTCCTTATGCTTGCACATGCTTGCCATTGTATTCACAAATTCAACCACTTCCTTCTGTTAGAAATTATTAATTGAAACAATGATGAAGCGATTGGTTTTAAGTTTATATACCAAGGTACATTTCAATGGTGAAGTCTTCTTTGATTGGATTGAAATATCTTTGAAGGAATTTTTGCAGCACTTCTGTTACACATTTATTTTCATTTGATTTTTGGCGAGGATTTTTTCCTAGCAACTGGCAGGAACACCACCTTTCTATTAAACAAGAGTTTAAAGCTCTTACAAATTCCTTTTGTGTATTGTATGTGTATTCACTCTCTCAAACTGTTGTGAAATAACATCATTGCAAATTCATGTTCCTTGGATTCTCGTGAAATTAACAAAGGCATGGTCAGTTTATTATATAATTTCTACTTTTGTCTTTGTGCATTCGAGAATCCATCATTCCAAAAACTATGTTTTTTTGGACATAAGAGAGAAGGTTCATATTACTCATGTGTTTTGTATTGTAAAGGCCGTGATTTACCTGCTACTTTATTGTTTATGTGATTGCGTACTTTAGCTTCCAATTGAATCAATACTTATTTGCAAGGATCTACTACTAACATAAACCTAATTACTGAAAAGTAGATAAAAGTAAAAAACAATAATCTTCTCTGCTTTATTGAGATGGGTCAACCACTCAGCCCCTTTATATCGTAGACAAGACATGACCAAGAAGCCGATACATCTATTCAAATACATGACCGAGAAGTCGATAAATCTATTCAAACTCTACGATATCCAAATTAACTAGACCCTTTCCTAACAAAGTTTCTTAATCAACTAGCACTCTAATTAAGGGACAAAACTCCACATATGATGAGTTAGCCACATAACATTATCTCCCTTCCTTGAAAAACAGCACATCTGCAAGTTGTAGGTTGTCAATTACCTCCTAGGGGCCTTGGGTGCTATCAGTTGTGGAGCTATCTTTGTCGTAGTCATCAGCCTCGATGAAGAAGAATCGCATCCACCGGTGATCCCGAACATAGATCTGTCGCAGTTGAGGCAAAGGCTTTGACTAAGACATTCTGCAAACTCAGCTGGAGTCAGGCGCCGAACCTGTTGTGGTGGGGTTGGTTCTGTAGTGTTCAATGGAAGAACATGTGCTGGTAGTGGTGTTGGAGAAGAAGGTAATGTAACTGCATTGACCGTAGGAAGATCGGAGGGGTACAAGGCCCCGTAGGCCCAAAAGGCTGGTGTGGTGATGTTGTTGGAGGGAAATGCTGCTGCTCATAGGCCTTGTTAAAGGATATGGCAGTGTGGAGGTCAGATGGCAGTTGAAGCTCAACGTCAATACGAAGACCATGTACCAAAACCGTAATTGGGGTGATGTTAATGGATCATTGTTGTGGCACTTGACCACTAGCAACCTGCTGGTGTAGTCTGCAAGAACGGCAGATGCGCCAACTCGCTCAAGGAATTTGCACGAAGTGATGGCCCAACTAAGCGTGGTAGGCCTCCTTGAACTGCTCCCATGTTGGCATGCCAAAGTCTATCTCAAGTTGTAAGTAGCACAACTGAACCTCATTGGTGAGGTGGCAGGCTATAGTCCAAACATTGTCGGCCTCATTATGTGGGCTACCCACGAAAAAACTACTTGCACATATTGAGCCAACCAAGGGGATCGACTGAGCCATCATATGTTGGGAAGTCGAGCTTGTGGAAGCGGGGCAATGGCAGAACTTGATCCTGAGTCGAGGTGATGGCCAGTGGCGGTGGCACGAGTAATTTTTAGGTGTGGCAGAGTTTGCGAAGGAGAAACACATATAAATACAACTATGTAAGAGCGAGATCACTAGAATACTAGATATATACTACTTGTGCAAAAAATACGACTACAATCTAAAAATAAGTACCAGCACTCAAAATATCTCACTAGATATTTTAGTGAGTTGCTGTCGCCAGTCGACGACCCACACGCAGTGGGTCACCGCCTCGCCGATTGACGGCCGTTGGTCGCCACCTCCTGCTGGGCCCTACCGCTGCTGTCATGCATGATCATGTTTTAAGTAGTACAATAGTAGTTTTAGTCGCAAGTTCGGCCATATCTCTAATACTATGGTAGACTCGCGTACGTGCATTGACAAGGCCCAACAAAAGGTAGCTTTAGACGTAAATATTGACTAGTGCAATATGTACGTATATGTACAGCAAGCAGCAGCGTTTAGGTATTGACCGCGTCAAACTTAACCAAATAGTTGCCTTCACCACTGGTGATGGTTAGGCAAGGTCAGAATGGAGGTGATGGGCGGGGTGGTTCCGTAGATGGGTTTGGAGGGGGGCACGGCCATAACGGCATATGAAATAGGTTCACAGGTGGAGGCGTGAAGGTGTCCGTGATTTGTAGCTGCTGCTTCTACTACATACATATAACCCACCTTAATTACTAAGAAGTACATAAAAGTAAACGGCAATATTCTTCTCAGCTTTATTTAGAGGGTCCGGCCCTTTTCTAAAGTATAGCAAAGACTTGACTAACAATCCAGTACATCTATTCAAATTCTAATACGGTCTGTAAACTGACTTGACTCTTTGCTAACAAATTTGCTTAATTAACTAGGACACTAATTAAGGGATAAGACACCATGTTTGATGGACTGACCCACATAACATTATCGACTTACCAATGAAACATGATTTTATTTGGTAAAAATAAGAAGTGGGGCAGTTTAGATGGTTTTCAAGGAACCGGTGGGAAAAATTAAATAAAATTGAGGTGGTATGGGGACAGAGCTTACGTAGGGAGGTGAGGGGAATTGGACGAAAAGACAACGTAAGGCAGACCTTAACATTTTTTTAGAAGAGATAAAATTGGAATTATTTTCAGGGTCAAACTTATCTTAATAGGCGAGGAACTGAAATCTGAATTTTAAAACCTAGCTTTACGCTAAATAGTTGTTACCAATAGTGAGGGACGGAACATCTGGTCATTAAATGAATGGAACCGGTGGCTTTCTTTTCCTGCTTGCATTGTGGAACTAATGTACTCGTCATTCTAGCTGGAATATAATAAATTGTAAATATCTAATGGGAGTTTAAAGTCTGTCTAGTTGGTTCACTCGATGGGAATTAATTAAGTTATATTTTGGTGTGAGATGAAAGAGGAAAGTGAGACTGCAGAGTCCTGAATTGCATTGTAATTGCCAGCCTTTAATTATATATTTAATGTTTTTATTTTTCTTGATTCTAGACGAGGTGGAGGTGGGATTTGAGGGTTGGAACAGTATGTACAACTGCTATGCCTTTTTGTACTCCAAGGAGGAGGAGGGTAAGAAGAAGTGCATCTTAATGGAATGTCTACGGATTGCTGACTTCCTTGCTATTAATGCGCGAGATCTTGAGGCACGACACAAGAAACCCAGCAATGTCCACATAAAGTATGTTCCAGTCTTGTTATTATTGTTGTATATCATTCTTAGATTCCATGTGCTTTTCTTATTATTGTTACTAGAACACATGTCACTTGCTTCACACGGAAATATGTTTTGTGATCTAAGACATGTACATTATGTGGTAATCTTCACTCCAAAAATATTTCAGTCGGTAGTGATGATCTTTTCACCTTCCCACTATTTGGTTACTAACAAGTGGGGCTAAATTAGAAATTTGTTGATGGTCGGTTTACTCTATTACCATCGTTGCCACCTCGGCTGACTAAAATATTTGGTAACATAATAACATGAATTGTAAGCCATGCATGGTTTTCACTTTCAGTGAGATTTCACTGAATTTCATTAATTTCAGTAGAAATTGAAATATTATGTTTCGGTCAAAATATTTCAGCAAATTCAGTAGTACACAGGAAATCAAATATTTTTTGAAAATTTTAAATATTTAATTAAATTCAAATGAATATTTCGGCCTTTTGGCTGAAATGCAAACTGAAATAACTGAATTTCAGTGATTTCAGTTGGTGCTGAAATTTTGTTGAAACTGAAATTGAAACCCATGAAGCCATGCTATTTGAACTCAAGACCTGCTTCTTTTTTATGTGTGGAGACATTTTATATATGTAAAGACTACTTCAATTAATGGTTGAGCTACTGTGATGGTTTTTTGTGCTTTGTTGTATGCACATTCTTTTTGTCAAGTCCCTTCACTTGTATTAACAAGCTTTATAGAAATGATGTCGCTATAAGCGGAACAGTATAAATGGTATAACTAGTAACGATGAGCTAGACTTATAGAGACTGTTTATGAATTCGGCCAACCTGTTAGTGTGCTTGCTCTATTCTACTATGTGATGACTTGGGTTGCTACAACTATCTTAGTATAGAAATGTATTCTGTTTGATTGAGTATGATTTTCTGCACAAGATATGGTTATCGATATCCAGTGTGATACAAGGGGCAATAAGTGATATTAAATCTATTTCTAATTTATTTCTTAAGCAAGACCTAGTGCGGCCAAGAGGACAATTTTGTCATGTTTAGTTTATCATTATGTAAAATATTTTGAGTACTTGCTCTGTTGACTGGCCTTATGTTGAATAGTCTGGATATTCCAGTTTATAGTTTCGAATTTTTGACCCTGGTTCTGTGTATATAGTGTGAAGGATTTCTTCTCTGAAGAACAGACCAGGAAGTATAAAGATTTGTACAAGAATTTTCCGGACTTCATTAATATCCTGAACTTAAGCTTATTGGCTGAATTGAATGGTAAGGATGCTGCTGCCGCCCAGAATCCTAATGTTGAGAGCAGTTCGTCAATAAACAGGTATTTCTATGCTGGGTTTTAAGGCATGTCCCATCTCGATCTTTGACACTAAAAATCAGACTAAGTTTCTGTTTATCTCATCGCAAACAAATAATCTAGTATATTACCCTCTGTAATTACTTCCATGTTGCACTTTTACTTGGTACAAATGAATTAATATCATTATTTGGGGAATTTGGGCTTTTATGGTAATATTCTGATGATTTTACTCCTTTGCCTAAAGTTTAACTTCCAAAGCTTTTCTGTTGTAGCTGACTCCATTTTTCAATAATTCTAACACGTGGCACTTCTCCTTGCAGTTCTGGAAGTGTTACGTGCGAAAACCCAAGTACAAGGATAACTGAACCAGCCGGGTAAGAATACCACCATTTGTATTTCCCCTTCTTCTTTTGTGTGGCACTCCTTTTATTCACCTTTTTGGTACCTTCTTGGAACTTCTTCCAGTTCTGAATATGTTCTGTCGGAAAACCGGAGTATAAGGATGATTGAACCTGCCGGGTACGAATACAACCATTTCTATTTCCCTTTCTTCTTCTGTGTGGCACTTCTTTATTCACCTTTTTTGTACTTTGTTGTCACTTCTACTTCCAATTCTGAAAATGTTCTGTGGGAAACCCCAAGTACAAGGTACAACCATTTGTATGTCCCATTCTTCTGTTGTGTGGCACTCCTTTATTCACCGTTTTGTACTTTGTTGTTATTTTATTGAGTCCTGTTCAATCTGATTTGAAATCTCTAAGGCTTAGCCACTAGTGAGTCTTTTCTAGTTTTCTTCTACTTCATTCATGCCTACACCGCCTTCAATGACAAGCTGAATGTCTTCGAACATGCCTTCGGTCCTGATATCAACTGGCCTCGTTCACTTTTCATGGGCATGCATGTCCTTACGCATATTCTATTGCCATCTAATTTGGTACGCATATATATAAGAACATCATTTTGCTCTATACTTATACTCTGTCCTGTCCTTTTGCTACATCACGCATATGATTATTTATTTATTTGAAATTTGGTACATGTGCCTGAATTGACACTTTATAGTACTCTGAATTTCCTAAGAATTTTCTTTACAAGTGCACAAACTAGTGAAGGGGCCTGTTCATGTCAACTTAATTCCGGTTTTACCAAAATTTGCACTCACTAGCACTCTTTGTAGGATAAATAGGCTACCAGTGAATTGGTTATAGGATATTGATAACGGGGCTAATATTTCTGTTTATGTATTGGGGTACAGGCTGATTTATCCTCCAGTAGCTCCAGTTGGTCATGATGACACCTTCCCTGTTCCTGATGTTGGCTTCTACCCTCACAGGTCTGTCTCCAACCATAATATACATGTAAAAGCATCGACAGATCAGATCTTCCGCACATAATTAACCATGTGTCTTATTTTTTGCAGTGGTGGGACAGGTGGTAGTATGCACGTTGGTAATATGTTAACTGAGTATCTGTGGAATCTCTTTACATTTGCTCCTCTGTACTGTCTAACATGGAACCTATTTGATTACTACAGGTCCAAATGATCCACGTTTCTTTCCTACAAATCCTTCTACTCCTTTTGGTGACCTTGGGTATGTTCATTTTACCTTTACTAAATATACCATTGCAGTATTTGTTCTATCATAAACGGAATCAAATATTAATAGGAGTGTTCCGCCCGGTGGTCGCTACGATCCAATTGGCCCGCCTGATGTTCCAGGATTTGAACCATCTCGCTTTGTGAGGTAAGTTAGCTTTTCCTAACATTTTCTATGGACCCACTTTATGCTTGGCAACCGGTAAGGCTCAAGATGACCTGTTATTGTACCTGATACTACCGCTTTAGAAAGGTTTGTTGTCTCAAGTAAGAAACAAACCGTTCTTATAGTTCATTTTTTTCGCACTGATTCCTAACTCACATCCAATGCAACATCATGACCGTTCTTATATATATTCTTGTGTCATGGAAGTCATTGAACACAGTCCACTAACATATAATCGAAACAACTATGCTTATTCCTAGTTGCATCCTCCTCCTAGTTGCATCCTCCTGGGGTTTAGGGGTGGTTACTGGCTGAAACTCTGATGAACAGCTGTATGCCAACCTCCTGGTTTTCTGTTGACGCAGGCATTCGAGGCATTCAAGTCCTTCAGGTGGAAGCACTCACCCAGACCTTGAGTTCTTCCAGCAAGGCCCAGACTTCTTCTGAGACTCGGCTTCATGCCCACCTGCACCCTGTGCTGAATGACTCTGCTTTGTTTCTGCTGTGCTCGATCGTGAACGCTTTGCAGCACCAATCTGCTATGTATCACAAATTGTGTTTTAAAAAGACTCTGCTTGTGCTTGAGAACATGAATGTAAACTACCGTATGGCTGTATTCCCCTTCCAAACCATGCTTTGTCATATTCGACTGTACAATTGTATGTGGAGCTGTCTTGGTACCCCTCTGTGGTTCTTATATTATAGATAAACTATTGCTGCAATGACAGTCTTGTCGCCGCCTAGTAGCCTCAAAATTTGATCCAAGTTTCTCCATGTGCAGTGTCACCACAAAGATTTCTGCAATGTCTTTGTTGCCACTCGCCCTCGCTCTCGTACCGTCATTATTGCCGGCGCACCAAGACTCCTGCTTAGTGGCAGTGCCGACCGGCCGACCGCCCATCTCAGCACCCCTGGTCCCTCCTCGCAGCAGCACCACCGTCCCACCACTGCTTGCAGCACAGCATCGCCTCACCATGGTTGTAGGAAGCCCGCTCCCCCCCCCCCCCCCCCTGGTCCATTCGACATGGCTTGCAGCACCACTCAGTGTTGTTGTAGCACCATGGGTCATCGCTTGCAGCCCTAGTGATCGCCATTCATAGCCCGGCCTGGTCGTCGTTCCTACACCAGGTGCTTGCAATCGCTCATAGCAGTCTTCAGCTTCCTCGCAGCAAAAACACCGGCGAGCTTCGAGCGGCACCGGCTGCCCTCTATAGTGGTGCAATTTCTACTCATAACAGCTACGTGAGGTGCTTGAAGCAGCGATGATTGGGGGTGCGCCAGCGGCAGCAAGCTTGTCGTGGTGTGGTGCGGATGGGGAAGAAGATGACGGATAGGGAGAGGTGAACTTGTTATAAATAGGCTAGTGAGTAGAGTGTTATTATGTGGTAATAAAATAATTCATTTTCTTTTGTCGAAAGGTCGCAGGTATTTCACGGCTATACTCATGAATTGGGGATTTTGTGAAACAAGGTGGGCGTGGAGAATCTAGGAACAGGATTCACAAGAGAAATATCTACTAGGTTTGGGCCCTCTATCTTAGAGGTAATATCCTACTTCTGCTGAGTGTTCTAATGGTGTTCTAACCAAGCCTCGTGTGTGTTGACACTAGATTTGGGCATAGTCAAAAACTTGATTAAGATGGTCACAAATAGAAAAGTTCTCAATACGAGAAAGTGTCATATCGTCAAAATGAGAAACTTTCATGATTGAATCATCATCATCCGATCTCATCTAAAGGGCCGAAACTATGTTTGAAATACTAAAATTTTGTATTTAGAGTATTGTTCGGCTGATTACGTCTTCAAGACAACCTTGTATGAGAAAATGTTCTCTTCTTCTCAGTCAGTGTGACCCATTGGTTGGGCAGAATCTTCAACGGACTGCATTTTCCTGTGATTAAGAATAGACGCAAGGGAAAAGGGGTAGGGTTACAAATGCACACAGCAAAGATTCTCAAGAGAAATTATTTTTCGAAGATGTAGACCTAGACTTTCACTACTAGGGAAAACCTTGTACACAGAGTTTTATCAGCAGCATGGTTTAAAATAAGGCGTTACTATTACTTAGCAGTAGCGCACGTCAACGAAGCACACATAGTAGTAGTACGACCTTGCCACCAAACTAGTTATAGCAATAGTGTCTGTTTAGTTAACGCGCTACTGCTATTGGGCTTAGCAGTAGCGCTTTGCCGTAAAGAGCGTACTGCTAAAGCCATCCTATCTTCTCCACCCGGCCCGGCCATCCCTCACTCTCCCCTCTCCACTCCACCCACTCTCCCCCGCAACCCGCGTCCGCCGCTGCCGCATTGCCGCCAGCTGCTGCCGCCGTCGCCCCCTCCCTCCCTAGCTCCCTCCTCCATCCCCTCCCTCCTCCATGTTAGACTGTATATACACGTAGCCTTTGTATACATGTACTGTAACATTGTATTGTGAGGCCATCAAGGAATCCTACACGACGAGAAAGGGGTGGACCGGGATGGCTCCTGCGACTCCCTGCTCGGGCGACCCGCCCGCGCCCTCGCCGGCCGCGGCCACCTCCGCCGCCGCCCCCTTCTCCGCTCCGGCCCTGGCCTCGCCGCCGGCCCCTGGACCTGAGCCCTACCGCCGGAGCCCCTCACTGCCTCCGCCCCGGTGGTCGGATCTCGTGGACGAGGAATCGGACCCCGAGCCGCCCCGCTCGCCAGCCCCTCCCTCCCCACCCCGCTGCCTGGCTCTAGCCGCCGTAGCCGCACCGCCCAGCGTGGCCCCATGTCCTGCCTCCCTCGAGCGAGGCTCCGACTCGGGCTCGCGGGGGCTGCCGCCGCGGTGGCCGGGGTCCAGTGTTAAAGGCCGGGTCTTGGGACGTGCTGGTGCTCGCCGGAGCCGGACCCGCTCGTGGGGCGTCGCCGGGCGGTCCAAGCTTGGACCTGCCCGCGCCTCGTGGAGGCCCTCCCCGGCCTCTTCCTCCCCATCTCCTCCGACCACTGGCCCGGCGGCCGCCTGCCCCTGCCCAGGCTCCACGTCCGTGGCGCCCGACCCTGCCTTCCCCACCCGCAGCTCCCCGTTTTGACCATTCATTGCGCGTTTTGGATCCTCCGGTCTTCAGTTCCAAGCCTCATGGCCACTCCGCCGCGTCCGGCCGTTCGTGCCATGCTTCCCCGCGGCCGCGGAGCCGGCGGCGGCGGAGCCGGCGGCGGCGGCGCCCGCTCGTCGAGGGGAAACCCTCCGAGCAGGTACCCCGCCCCGCTCCCTGGGCCCTGGCGTCCTGGGCCGTGACCCGGTGGCCAATGTGGGGAGGTGTGGCAACCCGGCCCGTCGCGCGCTGGACCCGGTCCCGGCTAGCGCGGCTGTGGTAGGCCAGCCCATCATTGCTGGGCCATGTCCCTGCCCTAGGCCCACCACCCCCGCTTCCAGCATTTGGCTACCCTATGGCTTTCCTCTCCGCCCCCAATCCCCTGCAGCCGCCACCTGCTCCCCCTCGACTGAAAATCGGCTCCCGCTCGTGCCTGCGCCCCTTCCCCTCCTCCCCAGCGCCGCTGCCGCCCCCTCCTGCTCGCGCCCACCGCCCATGACACGGGACTGGGACGATGGGGAGGCCAGGCGCAAGCGACAGCTGGACGACCGCCGGGACACTCCCCATCCTTCCCCGGACGCCCTTCAGTGCGAGGAGGACCTCCGCCGTGAGCTGAGAGGACGGGACCGTGACGCCCCCCGCCCGTCTGGCCGTGACGACCGCCGCGAGGCTCCCCGCTCGCCTGGCAGGTCCGATTGGCGTGGCCGGTCGCGTTCCCCGCCTCCTCGCCGCCACTCCCCCTCCCCTTCTCGTCGCCGCGCACGCTCCCCCTCACCCCGGCACTAGCGCCCCTCCTCGACCCGGCACCAGCGCCCCGCCCCGCCGCTCCGGTGGACGCGGCCCCATCCCGAAAGTATGTCCCTCCCCACGCTACTTCGGCCGCTCCGCCGGCCGCGGGGGGTGTGGGTGGTGGACAGCAGCAACGCGGCCGCCAGGGCCCGGCCAAGAAGAAGAAGAGAAGGGGCCAGGGGCGTGCCGCTCAGAACCATGCTAGCCGCGTGAACCCCTCGCCTGCGGCCCCCGTGTCCGACGCCACCCGACCCACTTGCTTCAACTGTGGTACGGTGGGACATTCTCAGATTGACTGCTCCAACTCCGCCTGCTGCTACATTTGCAAGGATCCCGGCCACCCCGCCCTACTCTGCCCCGACAAGCCAGTTCCCGACAAGCTGCGGATGTACGGGCATGGGATTGAGGGGTTGGGGTTCTTCCATATCGAGGTCCCTGACGACTCGCCCCCGCCCCCTTCCCTCCAGGCCGTGGTCACGGTGATTGATGGTGTGGCTTCCCCCGAGATGATCGAGGCGGAGCTCAACCATCTGTACCACCGGCAGTGGGAGTGGGCGGTTACTCCCATCTCCGGCACTGAGTTTTTTGTGGTCTTCCCCGACGCTCTCAGCCACGGATACGCCACTTGCAGCGACCAGATCACTCTCGCCCTCAACAAGCTTGTCGTCGACATCTCCGAGCCGATCCTTGACCTGAAGGCTGTGGCCGTCCTGGACACGGCTTGGATCCTCATCTTCGGGCTCCCGGACATCGCGAGGTCTGAGCGCACCATCCGTCGCATGTCCCGGATCTTGGGGAAGGTGGTGGTGGTCGATGAGCTTTCCCTCCGCAAGGAGGAGGAGGTTCGAGTCAAGGTCAAATGCCACGGTCCGGGTATTCTTCAATGATCAAGGATTCGACCTCCGCATCGCCCCCGAGCCGCCCAACCATGTGGGGCGCCCCCGCTTCTCCGACGACGGCCCTCCTCCTGGTGGTCACCCAGGCCCGCAGGACGACTACAATGGTCGCCGCCACCCCCGCCCCGATCACTCAGACGATGATGACGGATCGGAGGACAGCCCCTCCCGCTCCCCCTTGCCTCTGCCCCCCCCTCTTCCTCGACCTTGGGGGGGCAGCAGACCGGGAGGTCCCTCGCTGCTCTACCTGAGGGGCTACTTCCGGTGCCTCCGTCGCCACCCGCCGGGGAGACTGAGCCTAGCGACACCTCCAGTGTGGGTCTCGTGGTCATCCCTGCCTCCTCCCCACGCTCGCCGGTCGCTCAGCTGGCGTCATCCTCTGCCCTGTTGCCGTCTCCGTCTTCCGGGGACCCTCATGCCTCTGGGGCTGTCCTGCCCCTCGCGCTCCTCGACACTCAGGCCGCGTCTCCTCCCCCTATGACGTCCCCGGCTCCTACATCTGTGGTCTTGCCTTGGCCACGACCCAAGATGGCCACCTTGGTTCCCTCCGGGCCGTCGCCATCGGCCACCACGTCCGCACCGCTGGGGTGGCGCCCCCGCCAGCCTCGCCTCGGCGTGCCTCCTCTCCCTCCCCCTAGGTCTGTGGTGGGTGCGGACTGGACGCCGCCTTGGCGACTCCACTGGCCGCTCTGCCTCCCCCGCCTCGCTCCTCGACTTATGCCAGGCGGGGCCGCTCGACGTCGACCCCGGTGACGTCGTCTCGGCGCAGTGCCCGCATTGACGCCTCGCGTCCCGCGGGCTCTCCTGCTTTGCCCATCTCCGAGCGGGCTGAGCTCCGCGCGCACAACCTTGAGCCAGGTACTCCAGTCATTCCTGCCAGTTCTGCTACATGTTCGTTCTCTGCTTTGGAATCTATTCCTCTCGGGCATCTCGCCAAGGTCGCGGCTGATTCCGATATAGTGTTTAGGGGGGAGGTCGATCCCCCCTTAGTCCAAATCGCGGCTCTCCAAGCTCGGGAGGTCCTCGATGGGCGGTTGGCGGAAACTCGTGCCCGCTTTGCTAACCCAGCATCCGGGGCAGACGCCCCCCCCACCTTGCCGGCCAGGCAGGCCGCGCCCGCTCCCCTGGAGATCCGCGGTCGCACCCGGTCCCGCACCGCTGCCCTTCGCGCCCAAAGCGCCTCACGAGTCCTGGGGTCAAGCAGCCCCTCCATGGTGGTTTAATGCGGACCCTTTTTTGGAATATCCACGGTTTCGGCCAAGATGGCCGCCGCCGCCAGCTCATCGAGTACATGCACGATGAGCGAATCGACATTGTTGCAATTCAAGAGACCATGCGCACTGAGTTCACCTTGTCCGAGCTCGACCGCCTTAGTCCCCACCTATTTGCCTGGCACTGGCTCCCTTCTAGTGGGATTGCCGGTCACTCTGGTGGCATCCTCTTAGGTGTGAAGGATGCCACCTTTGAGGTGGGCAGCATGGACCGGGGGGAGTTTTTTGTCAGCATGGAGATTTTCGAGAGGGCGCTGAACTTCAAATGGAAGATCATCATAGTTTATGGCCCTGCCGACCACCGTCGGTCGGCAGCTTTCCTTGATGAGCTCAAGAATAAGGTGTCTGCCGCCCGCCTATCGGTCGTCGTGGGCGGCGACTTCAACCTACTCCGATTTGCGGAGGACAAAAACAACGACCGGGTAAACTTCCCGCGGATGCAGATGTTCAACGACTGCATCGCTGACCTCGGTCTGCGGGAATTAGATAGGATTGGTGCCAGATTCACCTGGACCAATCGCCAGGCCGACCTGACCCGCTCCGTCCTGGACCGCGTCCTGGTCACGCCTGAGTGGGAGTTGCGCTGCCCCCTCGCCTCCCTCCGAGCCATTACTCGTATTGGCTCGGACCATGTCCCCCTGCTGCTCTCTTCTCAGGACAAACGCCCTCCCGTCGCCCCCAGGTTCAGATTCGAGACGTTCTGGCTCAACCAGAATGGCTTCTCGGAGGCCGTCCGTGCTCGCTGGCTGGAGGCCCGCAGCTCTCCCCACCGGTCCATTTCTGCGGTGGATGATTGGCACTTCTGCGCTAAGCGTTCTTGTCAATTCATGAAGGGCTGGGGTGCCAACTTAGGACGGGATCTCCGAGACCGCAAGCAGGCCCTCCTCTCCTCTATCCAGGCGCTTGACCTCCGGGCTGACTCGGTCGGGCTATCCGCTGAGGAGTGGATGGAGCGGTATGATCTCAAGGATCAGCTCACGGTCATATATACGAACGAGGAGGCCTACTGGCGTCTCAGGGGAACCCAAAAGTGGGTTCTCAAGGGGGACGCTAACACCGCATACTTCCAGGCCATCGCCAATGGCCGCCGTCGCCGCAATACCATCCCACTTCTTTGGGATGGTGAGACCCTCCTACAACGCCCGAACGAGCTCCGCGCTCATGTTGACGGCTTTTATAAAGCCCTTTTCACGCCCCCCCCCCCCCCCCCCCCGCATGGGGGCCTGGCCCTTGCCCCTACCTTCTGGGTAGGCGACCAATGTGTGTCGGACACGGACAATGCGGCCCTCACTGCTCCGTTCTCGGAGGAGGAAGTTTGGCTTGCGATTAAAGGCATGAACTCTGCGTCCGCCCCTGGGCCTGATGGCTTGCTAGTTAAGTTCTTTCAGACCTTCTGGCACACTATCAAGCCGGAGATCATGGCCCTCTTTGAGGAGTTCTATGTGGGCTCCATTGACCTTCACCGCCTTAATTACGGGATCATTACCTTGATCCCCAAGGTCCCGGGTGCCGCCGACATTCGCCAGTTCCGTCCTATTACGGTGATCAATGTGATCTTCCGCATCCTCGCAAAGGGGTTCGCCAATAGGGTGGCCCCTTTGGCTGACCGCATCACTCACCCGAACCAATCCGCCTTCATTCAGGGGCGTTATATCCTGGATGGAGTCTTGGTCTTCCACGAAGTCCTTCACGAGGTCAAATCCAAAAACCTCAAAGCAGTGTTCCTGAAGATTGACTTCCATAAAGCATACGACACGGTTAGCTGGCCCTTCCTTCGGGAAGTATTGCTTCGGAAAGGCTTTGATGATCGTTGGGTCTGCCGGGTCATGCAGTTGGTGTCATCCGGCCACACCGCGGTTACCATTAATGAAGAGATCGGCCCATACTTCCCCACCTTCTGTGGGGTTAGACAGGGTGACCCCTTCTCTCCATTTCTTTTCAACATGGTAGCTGATGCCTTGGCTTCTATCCTGGATAAAGCCAAAGCCGCCGGCCACATCCGCGGCATCACTCCGCACCTTGTGGACGGTGGGGGTGTCTCCCTCCTCCAATATGCCGATGACACCATCATTATGTTGCAGGGTTCCGAGGCTGAGATCGCGAACATCAAATTTCTCCTGCTCTGCTTCCAACATCTATCGGGCCTCAAAATTAACTTCGCTAAAAGCAAGGTGATGGTCTTGGGCTACTCCCCCTCTGAGAGCCTGAGTATTGCTAACCGCTTGAACTGTCGGCTTGGGACCTTCCCCACCTCCTATCTGGGGATCCCCATTAGTGACTCGCGCCTTACTGTGGCCAACCTCCGTCCCTCGGTCCTTAAGCTGCAACACCGGACTGAGCCTTGGCAGGGCAGGTGGCTATCTAAGGCTGCTCGCACGATCCTCATCAACTCGTCCCTCTCCAGTCTTCTCCTATTCATCATGAGCTTCTACAGCCTCCCCAAAACGCTCCACCATGAGATTGGATCGATCCAAGCTAGGTTCTTTTGGGCTGGCGAGGACGGGAAGCAAAAATACCACATGGTCCGCTGGCCGGACATTTGCAAGCCCCGTGACCAGGGCGGTCTCGGTATCATATCCTCCAAACGCATGAACCTGGCCCTCCTCACTCGCTGGCTATGGCGCATTGCAAACGGCGATGGTGGCTTGTGGCTGCAAATCATCCGTCGCAAGTACCTGCGCGACCAGCCCCTCGCTTTCTGCGTCAGGACGGGTGGTTCTCAGTTTTGGCAGTGTGTTGTTCAGCTCCTCCCGGTTCTGCGCATTGGGACATCCATCGTGGTTGGCACCGGTGCGGCCACGCTTTTTTGGTTTGACCGATGGGCAGGTGACCTCCCTTTCGCGGCCCGGTTCCCTGACCTATTCTCCATAGCGGTCGAACCTAGGATCTCCGTCGAGTCGGCCCTTATTGACTTAGGGCGTCTCGCGTTCCGGCGGCCATTTGGGCCGCCGGAGGTTGCCGCTTGGCATGAGCTCCTTGACACAGTGGCCCTCCATGAGCCTGACTTATCACAACACCTCGACGACCACCTATCTTGGCATCTCGAGCCCTCGGGCCGCTTTTCCACGAAGTCACTCTACTGCGCCATCGCACACGCCCCGGGACCAAGCGTCCTCGCTGCCATATGGTCTATTCGTGTCCCCCTCAAGATTAGAATCTTCTTGTGGCAATGGATCCGTGGCCGGCTTCCCTCGGGCGTGGAGGTCCTGCGACGCCAGGGTCCAGGTGATGGTATCTGCCCCCTCTATGGGACGGGGGAAACCTCGAATCACATCTTCTTCTCGTGCGTGTCCGCCCAGTTTCTTTGGGGCTGCCTCCAAGAGGTCATCGGTGGCAACTGGTGTCACACTAACTTCCCTGATCTCCTCTCTGAGGTTCAGTCCTCTCCCTTGTCCGGTGGCCACATTAGGTGGCTGCTCATTGGGGTGCTCGCCTGGACGCTATGGACCGTGCGTAATAAGCTTGTCATTCAACGGGTCCCCCTTCGACGTGCTACTGACGCTGTGTTCAAATCATGTGGCTTCTTGCAGCTTTGGCGGCCGCTTAGCCGTCACCAGGATCGCGACGCCATCACATCCATCATCACCGACCTTCGCTTGATGGCTCTCCGCTTTGCTCCGCCGCTCCCCCCGCCACCTCCCGAGCCGGATTAGACCCTTCGATGCTGTTTCGGGTGCTGCGGTTGTACCGCCCCCCCTGTTTATTTTTTAGGGCTTGTTGAGCTGTGCCCTCAGCAGAACCCCTTTGTACTTCGTGTTGTGCTACTCTGTGTGTGTGTGCGGGTGAACCTTGTGGTACTGTATGGCTCTGGTGGTTTGCTTTATCTATAAAGCGGGGCGAAAGCCTTTTTCGGTAACGTTGTATTGTACCCCTTGGGTACCTCTATATAATGAGATAGCCACACTCCGGGTTAGGGGTGTTGAGAAGTTCCTAAATCATATGTCTTACATGGTATCAGATTTGGTTACGATCGATGTCTTCCGCTGCCACCGCCAGCGCCGCCGTCGCGCCGACCTCGGTTGCTCCCGCCGCCGCGGTGCCGGCCCTCGCTACTGCCTCACCGTTCCTCGCCTCGTAGCCTCTCACGATGGCCTCCGGTGCCTCGTCGTCGCCTCACTCCCCGATCGGATCGGGAGACTGCGCCGCCACCCTGACTGGTGCGGTGCCCCCTGGCGCTGCTCCTCCTATGGGCGGCGTTCCCGTGATCCATGGTGGGCCGCCGCCGCCCCAACCCTATGATGCGTCGCCGCCGCCGTCGTCTTGGTCGGCGTCGCCCCAACCCTATGGCGTGCCGCCCCCGCAGCAGCCCTATGGCACCCCGCCACCTCATCACTACTACGCGTGCCGCCGTCGCTTCCCTACTCGGCGCCCACGCCGCCTCAACCCTACCTAGCGTTCTACCCGCACCCGCAAGGGGCTGCGGCTGCCTCGCCGCACGTGGCTCCGGCCGCGGCCAACCACGGTGCCCCCGAGGCACCCTGCGGTGCCCCCGCGGCCCACTACGACGCTCCCGGGGCGGTCTCCCCGGGATCCTACCCGCCCTACTCGATGTATCCTGGGGTGGTGCATGCCCACGCTGATTCGGCCATAGTGCCGGCGCCGTTCTACTTCTCGCATCTGCTGCCGGTGAAGCTCGTGCCGGACAACTACCTGTCCTAGCGTGCCCAGGTGCTCCCTCTTCTGCGGAGTCTCTATCTGGAGGGCTACGTTGATGGTTCCATCTCGTGTCCGCCCTCTCACCAGCCGGCGTACCACACCTCGGTGGCTCAGGATCAGGCCATCCTCTCTGCCATCCAGTCCTCGCTCACCCCGAGTGCCTCGTCGCTGGTCATCTTTGCCGCTACATCCCGGGAGGCGTGGGCGGCGCTTCACACCAGTTTCACCTCTCAGTCTCAGTCACATGCTCACTCTATACGGACCGAGCTGGGTGAGACGAAGCTTGGTGACCTCAGTATCACCGACTACTTCAACAAGATGCGGGGTCTCGCCAACACGTTGGCCTCAGTTGGTCAGTCGCTGTAGGATGAGGAGTTCACCACCTTCGTGCTTAATGGGCTTGATGATGATTATGACAATCTCATTGAGAATGTTCATGGCCGCGATGACCCGCTCCCACCTCGTGAGTTCTATGCACGTCTGCTTGGCTGTGAGCAACACATTAAGGCGCGCCGGGCCTCCCCCAGTTTCGCCTCCGCCAATGCCGCAACTCGTGGCAAGCCCCAGCGGTCATCATCTTCAGGTGGCAGAACGGTGCTTCCTTCACAACCGGCCTCGCGGGGCAATGCTCCGACCATCACGGGTGGTAACCGGCCGGTGGCGTGCTGTTCTTCTTGTGGTGCCCCACAGGCCTGCCAGTTGTGTGGCCTTGAGCGCCACATTGCCTCTCGCTGTCATCGTCGCTAAAAGCAAGACTTTCTGGGCCTCGGCAACAATGGAAAAGGGAACGACAAGCAGGCTGCCGCCGCCGTGACGAGTCATGATCATGGCCGCACTCCGTCTTACTCCGTTGATCCTGCATGGTACATGGACACTGGAGCTACCAACCACCTCACCGTTGATGGGTAAGCTCTCTACTCAGGAGCACACCGCCAGTGGAGCAGGTATGCGCATCTCCCATGTTGGTCAGGCCTCTCTTCTTGCACACAATTTTCGCACATTACATCTATCTAATGTCCTTCGTGTTCCTTCTTCCATTCGTAGTTTGTTTTCCATCCCTCAACTTACTCGTGATAATAATGTCCTTGCTGAGTTTCACCCTTTTCGTTTCTTTATCAAGGATCGGGACACGAGGGCCGTTCTACTTAGCGGTCATCTTCGCCATGGCCTGTATGCACTTGATGCGCCGCGCCCACCTTCCATGCCGTCCTCCCCTCAGGTGTTCAGTGGTGTTCGTGTGTCGCCTACACACTGGCATGTGCGCCTTGGTCACCCGGCAGCTCCCATAGTTCGACATGTTTTGCATCGTCATGATCTTCCAGTTGTGTCCAATAAAACTGCTGAAACTATTTGTGATGCCTGTCAGCAGGGCAAGAGTCATCAACTTGCTTTTCTAGAGTCTAGTCGTGTTGTGAAACATCCTCTTGAGCTTGTGTTTTCTAATGTATGGGGTCATGCCCAGTCATCTGTTAGTGGTCACAATTATTATGTCAGTTTCATTGATGCTTACAACCGTTTTACTTGGTTATGTCTTATTAAGCGTAAGTCTGATGTGTTCGATGTCTTCATTCAGTTTCAAGCACACGTTGAGCGTTTTCTTAAGCAGAAAATCATCCATGTCCAATCCGATTGGGAGTGAATATCACAACCTCAACTCGTTTTTTAACAAACTTGGGATTTCGCACCGCGTGTCATGTCCTGATACACATCAGCAGAATGGTACTGCCGAGTATAAGCATCGTCATCTTGTTGAAACTAGCTTAACCTTGCTAGCTCATGCATCCGTCCCATTTTGGTTCTGGAGTGATGCTTTCTCCACAGCTTGCTTTCTTATAAACAGGCTTCCCTCGAGACTTATGAAAATGCAAACCCCGCTTGAACTTCTGCTTAATGAGATTCCAGACTACACATTCTTCAAAGTGTTCGGCTGTGCATGTTGGCCTCACCTACGTCCATACAATAAGTGCAAGCTAGAGTTTCGGTCTAAGAAGTGCGTTTTCTCGGGTATAGTTCTCTACACAAAGGGTACAAGTGCTTACATGTTCATACCAACCGTGTCTACATCTCTCGTGACGTTGTGTTTGATGAAAATGTATTCCCTTTCTGTGCACTTCCGACTAACTTTACCACTTCTACACCACCGGTGCCCGTGTCTACACTTACGCCTGATCAATTTGTGGATGTTGCATATGCCCCTGCGTTGCTTCCTAATCATGCTGCAGGTATTGGACGCGGTGCTCGGCTCAAGCTGCTTGATGAACAGGTCACGGATGAGCCTCCTGATCGGGACGTGCATGCGCCATGCATGGCAGGCGCCACCCGCCAACCCGTCCCCGTCTCGCCTGTGGAGGCTTCCACGACTGCCTTGCGGGCGCTGGGTCCGCCGGCTCCATGCCGGCCCCGCCTGGCTCCACGCTGGCCCAGCGGGCGCTGGTCTCACCAGCGCAAGCCTCGCCTGGCTCGCGGGCCTCGTCAGCACCAGCGGCCTCGCCAGCGCCAGCCTCGCCTGGCTCGCAGGCCTCCCTAGCGCCAGCCTCGCGTGGCTCGCCCGGGCCACTGGCGGGCCTCTCACCTGGGCCGGCTGCGGCTGCTTCTGGCCTGGAGGTGCCGTCACCTGCTCCGGCCCGGTCTGTCTTGGCGCCAGGGTCGCCGACCAGCCCTGCTTCGGTCCCCTGTGACCCCGACTCGCCTGACTCTTTGTCGGCCTCGTCAACATCCTCTGCTGCACCGACTTTGCTAGCCGGACCTGCTGTCACTCTTCGTCCTCGCACACAGAGCCAATCCGGTGTCTTTTGTCCGAAGGAGCACACGGATGGGACGGTTGCGTGGCTTGCTGCGTGCATGGCTCACACTGCTACTGATCCTACTGCAGAGCCTCGTGACTTTCAGGCTGCACTGCGTATTCCTCATTGGTGTGATGCAATGGAACAAGAGTTTCAGGCTCTACAAAAGAATAACACTTGGCGTCTTGTTCCTACAGTGTCTGGTGCCAACGTCATTGATTCCAAGTGGGTTTTCAAAGTCAAGAGACATGTTGATGGCTCCATTGAACGCTACAAGGCACGGTTAGTTGCCAAGGGCTTCAAACAGAGGTATGGTCTTGAATATGGAGACACGTTCAGTCCAGTCATCAAGCCTACTACCATTCGATTACTACTGTCTCTTGCGGTTACTCGCGGATGGTTCCTTCGTCACCTTGATGTCCAGAACGCTTTCCTACATGGCATTCTGGAGCAGGAGGTTTATATGCGCCAGCCGCCTGGTTTTGTTGACTCGACACGACCTCATCATCTCTATCGTCTGGTTAAGGCACTGTATGGACTCAAATAGGCTCCTCGTGCATGGCATGCTCGCCTTGGATCTGTTCTTCGGGCTCTTGGGTTTACTCCCTCCACTGCTGATACGTCACTGTTTCTCCTCCAGCGCCCTGAGGTTACGATGTATCTCTTGGTTTGTGTTGATGATATCATTCTCATCAGTTCCTCTGCTGCTGCTGCTGATCGCCCTGTGATTGCTCTCCGTGATGATCTTGCTATCAAGGATTTAGGTGCCACTACTAGGAAAAGGGCTACTAATGGCGCACCAATTTTGCCTACTAATGGCGCATCACTGGTGCGCCATTAGTATCATGCCACCAGTATTTTTTACTAATGGCGCACCACTGGTGCGCCATTAGTATCTTTGAATTTTGAAGGCGGGAAAATAGTAGTGGCGCACCGTCTAACCCCCACCGTGCGCCATTGCTATTTTTGAATTTTGAATTTGGATCTGGATCGTGATTTTTTTGCCCATTTTTTGCTAGCTTTTTTGCTCGTTTTTTGGCATGATATTATTTCAAATTTTGTTCCTGTTTTTGGATCTTGTACGTTCTTTTGCCGTGTTCTTTTGCCGGTGAGGAGTTCACCGGAGAGGAGGAGGAGGAGGTCACTGGAGAGGCGCTCGCCTACATCGCCAGAGAGGAGGAGGAGGTCGCCGGAGAGGAGTTCACCGAAGCATCGGAGAGGAGGAAGGAGAAACCATGAGTGAATGGGAGGAGAGGAGGGAGGAGGAGCTCACCGGAGAGGAGGGAGGAGAAACCGTGAGGGGAGGGAGGGAAGGAGAGGAGAGGAGGGAGGAGGAGGTCCTCGGAGAGGAGGAGGTCGCCGGAGAGGAGGAGGAGGTCGCCGGAGAGGAGGCGGAGGTCGCCGGAGAGGAGGAGGAGGTCACCGGAGAGGAGGAGGGTAGTATGGTGGAGGAGAGAAGGGAAGATGGAGTGGAGGAGAGGAGGAGATGGAGTGGAGGAGTGGAGGAGATGGAGTGGAGGAGAGGAGGAGATGGAGTGGAGGAGAGGTGGAGTGGAGGAGGTGCGCCCAGCCATATATATGACAAAGTAATGGCGCACCGTGGGCAGGTGCGCCATTACTATCTTTTTTTTTATTTTGAATTTTGAAGGCAGGAAGATACTAATGGCGCACCATGGGCAGGTGCGCCATTAGTAACTTTTTTTATTTTCTTGACTTATTTTGAATTTTGAAGGCGGGAAGATACTAATGGCGCACCATGGGTAGGTGCGCCATTAGTAACTTTTTTTTTTGACTTATTTTGAATTTTGAAGGCGGGAAGATACTAATGGCGCACCATGGGCAAGTGCGCCATAAGTAAGTTTGAATTTTTTTTGCCTCTCCAGATCTTAAAAGCCCCGTATCTTTTTTTCTGTTAGGTTTTTGAGGATTTTGAAAATGTTTAACAGGGTTCCCCCGGCTAAATTCGGATGTAACATTTCGAGTAGATGATTTTCATATATAAAACTTTTTCATCCGAGTTCGTACGCAAAAGTTATGCCCATTTTTACAAATTCTCGAGAGATTTTGCAAAAAAGTCGAAAATTCATGTTTGTAAATTTTGCTAACAACTAGACCACATATCACATGGGAATCTTATTTTCTTTTATTTTTTGACATTACTATCATTTTCTTTTATTTTTTTTGAAACTGAAAAGGTGGTCCACGGGGGGGGGAGTGCATTCGGGCGAATGTTTGGGCCAAGTTACTAATGGCGCACCGTGGCAACTAGTAATTGCGCACCACTCCCACGGTGCGCCATTAGTAGTTTTGAAAAAAAAATTGTTTACTAATGGCGCACCGTGGATGTGGTGCGCCATTACTAGTTCAACTAGTAATGTCGCACCACTCCCACGGTGCATCATTAGTAGTTTTGAAAAAATTTAAAAAAATTACTAATGGCGCACCATGGACGTGGTGCGCCATTAGTATTTGCACACTAATGGCGCACCAACATATGGTGCGCCATTAGTATATAGTAATGGCGCACCACATGTCTGGTGCGCCATTAGTGTCAATTCCACATGCTCTTCATTTTTTTTCCTTGGTCTTGAGGTTTCACGGTCCTCTGCTGGTTTGACTCTCACTCAGAAAAAGTACTCCTTGGACTTGTTGCGTCGTGCTGGAATGCTCAAATGCAAACATGTTAACTCTCCGATGTCTACCACTGATCGGTTGTCCGCTCTTGATGGTGACTCTCTCTCGTCTGATGATGCTACTGAGTATCGCAGTCTCGTTGGTGGTCTGCAATACCTTACTATTACCAGGCCTGATATCTCTTATGCAGTCAACCGTGTCTGTCAGTTTCTGCATGCACCCAGGACGTCTCACTGGTCTGCTATGAAGCGTATTTTGCGCTATGTCAGTCTTACTGCCTCCTATGGCTTGCTTCTTCAGTCTGCATCGTCGTATGAGCTCTCGGCTTTTTCTGATGCAGACTAGGCTGGTAGTCCTGATGACAGGCGATCCACGGGGGTTATGCGGTATTTCTGGGTCCTAACTTGATCGCCTGGAATGCTCGCAAGTAGGCAACAGTGTCTCGCAGTAGTACTGAGGCTGAGTACAAATCTGTTGCTGATGCGACAGCTGAGATCATATGGGTACAGTCTCTGTTGAGAGAGCTGCGTGTTCCTCAAGCTCGTCCTCCGGTCCTGTGGTGTGACAACAGTGGTGCTACATATCTTTCTTCTAACCCAGTGTTTCATGCTAGGACAAAACACATTGAGGTGGATTATCACTTTGTTCGGGAACGTGTTGCACAAAAACTACTATGTATCAAGTTCATCCCATCAAAGGATCAACTTGCTGACATCTTCACGAAGCATCTTCCACAACCACAGTTTGTAGGCTGTAGGCGCAATCTTAACTTGCTTTGTACTTCAGGACATAGTTAAGATTGAGGGAGGGTGTTAGACTGTATATACACGTAGCCTTTGTATACATGTACTGTAACGTTGTATTGTACCCCTTGGGTACCTCTATATAATGAGATAGCCACAACCCGGGTTAGGGGTGTCGAGCAGTTCCTAAATCATATGTCTTACACTCGATCCCCCTTCCATCACGTCGTCGTTGCCCCCCCCCTCCCGCCGTCACCACCACCGAGGTAGCTCCTCCTACCTCCCTCCTCCCTACCCCTCCTCCCTCCCTCCCTTGTCTCTGTTCTTGTAGAATGTAGGTAATTTAAATGTAGATTTTAGAATGTAGACATTGTAGAATGTAGGTTTTTTAATAGAATATTTTTTAGACTATTTTAGATGTTTTGAATAAAATAGAAGAAAATTTAGGTTAGAACTAGGGTACTAGAATTTTTAGCAAGTGTTTAATAGAAATAGTTTATTTAGTAAGTCGTTAATATAACTTGTTTATTTATTGTAAGTGCTTAATATAACTAGTTTATTTATAGTAAGTGCTTAATAGAACTAGTTTATTTAGTAAGTAGTTAATAAAACTAGATTATTTAGTAAGTGCTTAATAGAACTAGTTTAGAGAGACAGACCTATATTGGCAAATTTAGTTATGTTAGGATTATATATAAGATATTTTGAAATGTCTATCTATTGTTGCTCAAACAGGATATGTGCTTGCCCAACTGGCCATGTTTTGTAGGGAACACCTCTGAGTGGCCCATGTTTTGCCAGAGTGTTGATTAATTTCCGTTCTGACAAATTGCAAGCGCTCGATATGTCTTTTTTTAGCAAAGGTGATGCCAGATTTTTTTCGTGAATTTTGGCATGGGCTTGTGCTATAATATAGGAAATATCGAGTGCATTGGAAATGCCGGAAAGAGCATTTAACGCCATTTTGGGTTTTGCCATCGATTTATAATATTTAAATTTTGAACAAAGGAGATGTCTGATGACGATGGGATCCTGGAGTGCGGGTACTGCTGCGATGACCGGAGATTGTGCGACAGGTTTCCTCACCTGCAAAATGATATGTTTTTCACCGTGAAGCTGGAAGAGACATTTGATGTTTGTACGTTATGCAAAGACAAGCATTTCATCGTAATTAATATCATCACTCTTGTGCTTCTTTTGTTCAACGTGTAATTTCTGGATTTTTCTCAATTCGATTAGTACATCCCATGCCATGCTAGTCCATATGTATTGGAGAAGCTTGGTTTTGGTTTAGATGACTTTGAGAATGGAGACTAGGAGGGCTCACTTAAGAACTAAACATGGTTATGAGTTTCTGGTTAACACTGGTACGCGTCGGTGCTATATAAACGGTTTTTAACCCCTTTTCGCGACGGCATTTGGAACCGTCGCCAAGTGAGTGTGGGCGATAGGGGTGTCCTTCCCACATGACCCAGAAACCGTCGGGGATAGGGAGCCTTGATGCATACAGTTGTCCCTATACAACCGTTTCTGATATCTTGAATATCCCAAACGCTTCATCCTTGCTACTCGTTTGTGCCCGCATTGCCCATCGCAATCGGAGTTTTGTGGTTTTACCTAAAAACAGGCAGATTCCAGGCACGGGAGCTTTCCAGGCAGATTCCAGGCACGAAAGTTTTACGATCCCTGGCACATCACAAATAGTTCATGATTATAAACCATGTACGATAGGTAGAGAATCACACACATTTAGTTTTCCCGCACCGTATGTGATACTGTCTGACATCACACACGCTTTGCAAATGGCAACTGTATGCATGCTTGCACACATTTCCTCTCTATGAACCGTCTCGGATTATGGTGTATATCACAAGCGTTTGTGTTTTACTAACCGTGTGTGCCGTAATGACCTACACAACGTAATTTCGCCCTAATTTAATTGATAATATTCAAAATTGTACCTAATTTAAACTTAAAAGTAGGCTATAGCTTTATTCATATCCATCAGGTTCAAACAACCAATGCATTATTCGATCCACAGGTACATATGTTTAAGAATTACATAAGCACCAAATAAAAAAATGATGAACCAGGGTTCTATACTTGTACTATTACAGATGGTAAAGAAAGAGGCGACCGACATTCCGGTTGCTGAACAAGGTGAAGTGGAATGGCCCTATTGTGCTCTCCTGGATGCAGAAGGCATGCAGGACTCTAGTCCAACCCCTTGTGATGGTCGGCCGCCAATCATGTAGTTTGAGAGGTAATCTTGAGTAAACTGCTTTAGGATCCACTGCAAAAGAAAAAAGATTCAGATATTGTCATCTAACACAACTCATTACGGGCAGTAAAAAGAAGGCTACGGGATTCTTACTTACCATCCTGCAGTTCACTGTTGTCTTGCATAAAGTATAAACAAATAGTTCGATTGACATCTTTTGACCCATTTTAATAACAATCTTTATCAGTTTCATCAATTGATGCTGGTTCATGAATATCTCATTGCCCCATACGCAGAAAGGGTCGAAGTGTGGATCTTTGGCAATGATATATGTACCTAAAAGCACCAAGTTAATATTAGAAGCTAAACAACAATTGAAAAATGATGTAGTACAACACTCCCTCCATCTCATTATATAAGATTTTATTGCATGTATATCTAGACATCATCAGCCTGGGATTGCATATTTAGTCATTCAGTACAATGCATGTTGTTATGTAGCCTCAGATATATTAAATATGGCCATAGTTAACCTACTAATAAATGGGTTACAGATATATTCAGTGAAATGTCTGATTCGATGATTAATACCTTATCAGCCCCAGGCTATATGGTACCATCTACCGATATCCTGAACAGTGAGTACATATAAGCAATGCGATGAAACTAACCTCGATGGAAAACAACACTATTCTCAATATTTTCCTGCATAAGTACATATGAAGGCATGTTAAGCACAACAAGCTAAACATCAGCCAAATATATCCATGCTAGACAACATAATCTACAAATCATAGCTTCAGTGTGCAGGCTTAAGCACGCTAGTTAAGCAAAACAAGAAGTGGAAAGGTGTGTTAACTACATCAGGCATAACATTTAAAAACAATCAAATAGTCATTCAAAGTGGTATTGTGCAGGTCTACAGTACACTAGTTATTGTTAAAAAAACGAAAAGGCATGTTAATTGCAATATCCTTAACAGCAACCAAATATCGTAATTCATAGTGGTATTGCTGAAACTGTCATTGATAAAATTGAACTGCACGGCAAAATAGTTGCACATTTAACTAAAATAAACAAGTCATAAGTACATCTCTAGGCTATCCTTAAAAAGTTAAAGGACTAAAACCCTCAGTGGATATATATACTCCAGCAATTTTTGGCCTTTTCTAGTTGATCCCCTAAACTTAAGGTTGTAAACTTCAATTTGATCAAGTTCAAAGCAGGTTCAACCGAAAGTAGCATGCATTCAAACATAAACATAGATAGTTTTGCATAACCGAACATAAAACATAAATTTAAACTAAGCTAAACTACTTTTGGTCGAAGTAGAGGTCGAGCCAATCCTACCTCGTCATGTACGGTGTGCCGCGAGCCGGGTCCGGGCCGGTACCGTCGTCGGGGTCGTTGGGGAAGGCACTCCTCCACTCGTCGACGTCTATCTCCTCGTCCTTGGGGCCCACCTCGACGCCCTCCGTGCCGCCGGCGCCGCCGCCTTCGACCTTGTTGGAGGAGGAGAGCGCGATAACCTCACCGCCCTCCGCGCCGCCGTCCTCGCCGCCCTCCGCACCGGCAAAGATCGCCCGCTCCGCCTCCACGAGATCCGGGTGTTGCCGGCGGAGCTCTTGCATATAGGCCTCATCGATGGCCTCGGCCTCGAGGCGCTCCCATGCCTCGCGGTCCTCACATGCCATAGCTGAGCTCACCACCAAGGCTCCGGCGGAACAAGGTCGACCGGACGTGTGCCGAAGGGGAAATTGAGCCTAGTCGCCCTACCGTGGTAGCGGACCTGCCAGAGGTCGTACTCCATGACCGCGAGCTTGGCTGTCTGGAAGGTACCGAGCCACTGGTGGGTGTGGGTCTCCCGATCTGTAATCTCGGTGACCCACGTCCCCCACCACCGATGTCGGACCCCGAGGTAGGACCTTGTCGGCTGTCGGGTCCGAGGAAGGACGGGGAAGTCCTCGAACCGGTGTAGGGGCGCGGCGGCGGGCAGATCGGGGGACCGGCGATGGTGTTCGTCGGTACTAAACTTATTTATTTATAATTGCCAGCTTATTTCTTATCTTCAAGAAATACTCGGAAGGTTGTAGACAACACCTACTACAGCTATGACTCCGACCTTAATTGTGAGAAGAAAGATTATCTTGTCTCATTCAGAGAAGATGTTGATGCCTTCAAAACCAATCACTCTATCAACCCAAATTATACTAGATACGTGCCACTAGTCCATAAATTGCTTGATGGTAACTTCATTGCCAAAAACTTGGCAAGATTTTGTTAATGATGGTAACTTCATTGCATACATTATTCTTAAGTAAACTACATTGCTAACTATATATGTTACTATTACGTTTTTGAACAGAGGCTCCCGAAGGAGGTTGTGCCTGACATGCTATTTACCGAAGGTGATATGCGTATGGTTAGATTACGACCAACTCCTTTGAAGGCTTACCATACTGCATACTCGATTCCTTCAAATGATGAAAGGCTCAAAATCAAAGAATGGAGCAAAGTGATGAATGCGCACACGCAACTAATTGGAGACAAAATGAATGTGCGCAAGCCACAAGTTGGAGATAGGTTTATGTCCATTCTCCATTATGGAGATGGACCGGTTTATCTATTTTATGGTATTTTACCTAGGAGAGAGGAGTAGGTCCTAGGTATTAAGATGAGGAGTTGTTATTATAACTAGTGACCAAGTTGTTATATGATGTCTCATGGACGAAAATGATGATGATGAGGAGTTGTTATAGGACAATGATATATTATGATGATAAGTTGTTATGATGATGATTATAAGTTATTATGTCATTGGGTGAAAGAACCGCGGATTACTTTCAAGTGGATGGATCCAAAGTGACCATTGGTTACTTTGGATTCATGCACTTGAAACTAATCCACGGTTCTTTCACTCAATGATGTAATAACTCATTATGATATAAAAACAATCTCTAAATTGCTACTGTATGAAAACTTGTATAATAGTTTATGAATATGACATAAAACAAAAAAGAAACACGTAATAATAGTAGTAGCACGGGTAGAGAGGCGCGCTGCTAGTAACTACCAGTAGCGCTTTCTACCAGAAGCGTTGCTGCTAAGGAGGTATAGCAGTAGCGCAGGTAAACACACGCTACTGCTACACTTTAGCTGTTGCGTCGTAGCAGTAGCGCGGTGCCCTGCGCTACTGCTATACCTAAAACCAGCGCTACTACTAGGCTTTTTCCTAGTAGTGTTTGAGTAATGTTTGGAGAGAAAGAAATGACCGGGATGACCTAGTACATAGAAGGGAAAAATACTAGATATCGTGATAAGCATTCCATCCATAATATGTTCGATACAAAAACACAAACCCTATATCTGAACAAGGAGCGATGAAAAACTATGAACCGCATCCAAGGATTTTACCTAACGGTGAAGATATGATAAATACGGTAAAATCATATGAAAAATACCGTGGATGAACTCGAACAATGAGATGGAAGCATGAGTTTGTTCTACACATACCCTAGCTCGGCAATGTGCAACCACTATAGCGGCGCGGGGTGGAAGATGACCCACGGCAGCGAGGAAGGACTTCGGCGACCTCCTTCCTGCAACTAAGCGACGAGGATGATCAGCGTCATCACACTCGAGGTGGAGTAGTACGATAAGGGTTCAGAAGAATACGATGGTGGAGAGACGTAGTGAATGAGGGTGGACTGGGCGGCACATTATTTATACGCAGGAGGAAATAACCGCACTCAATGAATCAGACTGGACGACAACAGTTAGAGGACTTTTGTGATTCAACGGCCAAGATTTGATGGCAGTTGTTGAATGGCACATGGTAACCATCATCAAAGACCTGATCTTGACTTGGGCGGGAAATCCCAAATTTTGGACGACTTTTGCCAAAATTGATTAAGTTCGGACCGAAACTAAATCATGGTCAAGGACACCAGATAAGTTTCGTTCCAGATAAAATTTTGCACTCATAACAGAATAGCATAGACTGGAAGAGATAGATAAGAATGAAAACATGGTCATGCACATTTCACTCCGACCAAGAAACACAACAATATTTTTTTGACCATTTACAGTAGGGGGAAATCCCTACTATGATCTCTTTCATTTATAGGTTAAGGGGTTAGAAACATTGTACATGGTGGCATGATTATGCCAGTTACATATCATTAGCCTAAATCTGAGGATACTATAAAATAACTTATTACACACTATCTAGCCATGATAGAATTCATTCCTTATTACTAGGCTTAGCCTTGATCATAGTATCCTGTAGATATCTCCTAAAATTGTTTTGCAATTTATGATGGAGCAAGCTATGCCTTCAAAGAAGAGATCATTCCTCTGGTTCCATATGGCCCAGCTGCAATAATTAGAATTTCCATGAAGAAATCCGAATTATACCTTTGCTTTGCTTCCATGATCATCCTGTAGATATTCAGATAAGTGTTCCATTCAACACCAATACTCCACCAGAAACCTTGACTGAAGGAGCGGTTGAAAATCAGATGAGTTCTGTCTTCCAGATTATCCTTGCATAAAATACATTTAGTGCTATCTAGAGCAAAACTTTTCCTGGATAGTAGCTCACAGATACTTATTCTGTCATTCAACATCAGCCAACAAGAGAATTTATGTCTTGGTAGACAGCATGTTTTTCAGACCCATTGCATTGGCAAGGGAGCTTGCTGGCTTACCATAAGGATTTCATAAATTTTCTTTGCAGAGTATTTGGAGTTTCCCCACATAAATATCCATTTGTCCTGATCCTGATTTTCTCTAATTTCTTCAAGGTGCTCAGACAGGGTATTAAATTGATCATAGGCAGTCATGGAGAGAGGTAATTGGAACATGTTGCTATGATCATTCATAGATTTTGCCTAATGGATAGTTATGTTATTTTTTGCATAAGAGTGGAGTTTAGCCCATTTTCTTTTGAGGATACAGCCCTTCCATACATCTTCCCATAGCAAAACAGTGTCACCTTTCTTAACTGTACAAGTTGCCATACCTCTGTATAGATCTGTTAGGCTTACACGGTCTCTCCACCAAAAGGATCATTTATTAATGGAAGCATGACGTGTATTATTGTTTGGATAATATGATTACCATATCAAATTAACCCATGGGATATCTTCATGATTGTAGAATTTGTGGAGGTGTTTGATCAACAGGGCAATATTTTGGACTCTAAGATTCAGAACTTCAAGACCACCTGAATTTTTTGGCTTACAGATCATCTTCCAACTAGCAAGGCATTTTCCTTTATTTCACCTCATTACCATACCATAGAAAATTCCTGGCAGCTATGTTTACATGATCCAATATGGTATAGTGAACCTTAAAGGTACACATAGCAAAGATGGGCATGGATGTGGCCATAGAGTTTACATATGTCAATATTGTTGGGGAACGTAGAATGTAATTTCAAAAAATTCCTATGATCACGAAAGATATATCTAGGAGATGCATAGAAACGAGAGGGGGAGAGTGTGTCCACGTACCCTCACCGAAAGCGGAAGCATTAGCTTAACGCGGTTGATGTAGTCGAACGTCTTCGCGATCCAACCGATCAAGCACCGAATGTACGGCACCTCCGAGTTCAGCACACGTTCAGCTCGATGATGTCCCTCGAACTCTTGATCCAGCAAAGTGTCAAGGGAGAGTTTCGTCAGCACGACGGCGTGGTGATGTGATCCGCCCAGGGCTTCGCATAAGCACTACGAATATTACCGTTGTCGTCGGCAACCGTCCTAGCTTTCCTTTGCCTTTTGGGAATGCATGAGTGCAGAAGCGGTGCGATTTCACGAACGGAGCATCCTCCAATCCATCTGTCCTCCCAGAACTTCGGGGTTTGACCGTTGCCAAGGATGGTGTAGGTGCTACCAAAGAAAAAGGCACGCTCCTCAGTGGAAAACTGCAAGTCCAGGCCACTCCAAGCGCGACGCTCGTCGGTGCGGCTGAACCAGAGCCATCAGACATGAAGTGCTAGGCCCATGCGCTCCAGGTCGTGCTCCCATCCCACCCATGGACAATGGGCGGGGGACACGGCGCCAATTGACATGGTCGTGTCCTCCGTTGGCCTCGACGCGGCCAGCACAAAGCAAGCTGCGCTGGATTTTTTCCAGCAGCCTGAGAGTCTTCTTTGGAGGGGCAAGCACAAGCAACTAGTGGAGCGGGGTCGCGCCTAGGACCGATTTCACTAGGGCGAGGCGGCCGACCCGGTTCATCAGCCATGCCTTCCAAGAGGGGAGGCTCCTGGCCACCCTGTCGACGAGGGGTAGCAGCTGGGCAGCAGTAGGTCGTCAGATGGTAAGGGGGATGCCTAGGTAGGTGAGGGGGAAGTCAACGATTGGGCAACCCAGGAGCTGGACGGTGGGTGCAGCCTCATCGGCCTCACAACGAATGAGCATGGCTGCGCTCTTGGCGTAGTTCACATGCAATCTAGAGGCCCGGCCGAACAAGTGCATGATGGCCTTGACAGCATCAATGTCCTCAGAGTTGGGATGGCAGAATAGGACGACGTCATCTGCATATAGCGAGATTGGTGGGATGGACCTTGTGGGGTGCAATCTGCGCAGAATTCCCATGTCCGCAACTCGCTTGAATAGGCCCCCAAGAGTGTCCACGGCGAGGACGAACAGCTGAGATGAGATGGGGTCGCCTTGGCGTAGGCCCTGGCCATGCCAAATTGGGGGGCCAGGACTCCTGTTGAGCAGCACCTTCGTGCTAGCAGAAGACAGCAAGATCGCGAGCCACTCCAGAAATCTGTCTCCGAAGCCGTACTGCCGCAACACCTCGAAGAGAAACTACGGCACCTCCGAGTTTTAGCACACGTTCAGCTCGATGACGATCCCCGGACTCCGATCCAGCAAAGTGTCGGGGAAGAGTTCCGTCAACACGACGGTGTGGTGACGATCTTGATGTACTACCGTCACAGGGCTTCGCCTAAGCACCGCTACAATATTATCGAGGATTATGGTGGAAGGGGGCACCGCACACGGCTAAGAATATGATCACATGGATCAACTTGTGTGTCTAGGGGTGCCCCCCTGCCTCCGTATATAAAGGATCAAGGGGAGGAGGCCGGCCGGCCCTATAGGCGCGCCAAGGAGGAGTCCTCCTCCTAGTAGGAGTAGGACTCCTACTAGGAGGGGGCAGGAAGTGGGGAGGGAGAAGGAAAGGGGGGCGCCGCCCCCCCTCTCCTAGTCCAATTCGGACCAGGGGGGAGGAGGCGTCCGGCCCACCCTGGCTTCCCTTCTCTCTCTCCACTAAGGCCCATATGGCCCATTACTTCTCCCGGTAGGGTTCCGGTAACCCTCCAGCTCTCCGGTTTTCTCCAAAATCAACCGGAACACTTCCGGTGTCCGAATATAGCCATCCAATATATCAATCTTTATGTCTCGACCATTTCAAGACTCCTCGTTATGTCCATGATCACATCCGGGACTCCGAACTAACTTCGGTACATCAAAACTCATAAACTCATAATATAACTATCATCGAAACCTTAAGCGTGCGGACCCTACAGGTTCGAGAACAATGTAGACATCACCGAGACACGTCTCCAGTCAATAACCAATAGCGGAACCTGGATGCTCATATTGGCTCCTACATATTCTACGAAGATCTTTATCGGTCAGACCGCATAACAACATACGTTGTTCCCTTTGTCATCAGTATGTTACTCGCCCGAGATTCGATCGTCGGTATCTTAATACCTAGTTCAATCTCGTTACCGGCAAGTCTCTTTACTCGTTCTGTAATGTATCATCCTGCAACTAACTCATTAGTAACATTGCTTGCAAGGCTTATCATGATGTGCATTACCGAGAGGGCCCAGAGATACCTCTCCAATACTCGGTGTGACAAATCCTATTCTCGATCTATGCCAACCCAACAAACACCTTCGGAGATACCTATAGAGCATCTTTATAATCATCCAGTTATGTTGTGATGTTTGATAGCACACTAGGTATTCCTCGGGTATTTGGGAGTTGCATAATCTCATAGTCAAAGGAATATGTATAAGTCATGAAGAAAGCAATAGCAATAGAACTTAACGATCATTATGATAAGCTAACGGATGGGTCTTGTCCATCACATCATTCTCCTAATGATGTCATCCCGTTCATCAAATGACAACACATGTCTATGGTTAGGAAACTTAACCATCTTTGATTAACGAGCTAGTCTAGTAGAGGCTTACTAGGGACACGGTGTTTTGTCTATGTATCCACACATGTATCCAGTTTCTGGTTAATACAATTCTAGCATGAATAATAAACATTTATCATGATATAAGGAAATATAAATAACAACTTTATTATTGCCTCTAGGGCATATTTCTTTCAGTCTCCCACTTGCACCAGAGTCAATAATCTAGTTCACATCGCCATGTGATTTAACACCATTAGTTCACATCGCCATGTGACCAACATCCAAAGGGTTTACTAGATTCAATAATCCAGTTCATCGCCATGTGACCAACATCCAAAGGGTTTACTAGATTCAATAATCTAGTTCACATCGCTATGTGATTAACACCCAAAGAATACTAAGGTGTGATCATGTTTTGCTTGTGAGAGAAGTTTAGTCAATGGGTCTGTCATATTCAGATCCGTATGTATTTTGCAAATTTCTATGTCTACAATGCTCTGCATGGAGCTACTCTAGCTAATTGCTCCCAGTTTTAATATGTATCCAGATTGAGACTCAAAGTCATCCAGATTGGTGTCAAAGCTTGCATCAATGTAACTCTTTACGACAAACTCTTTATCACCTCCATAACCGAGAAATATTTCCTTAGTCCTCTTTAGGTACCTAAGGATAATTTTGACCGCTGTCCAGTGATCTACTCCTAGATCACTATTGTACCCCCTTGCCAAACTCATGGCAAAGTATACAATAGGTCTGGTACACAGCATGGCATACTTCATAGAACCTATGGCTGAGGCATAGGGAATGACTTTCCTTCTCTCTCTATCTTCTACCGTGGTCAGACTTTGAGTCTTACTCAACTTCACACCTTGTAACACAGGTAAGAACCCTTTCTTTGACTGTTCCATTTTGAACTCCTTCAAAATCTTGTCAAGGTATGTGCTTTGTGAAAGTCCTATCAAGCGTCTTGATCTATCTCTATAGATATTGATGCTCAATATATAAGTAGCTTCACCGAGGTCTTTCATTGAAATATTCTTATTCAAGTATCCTTTTACGCTATCCATAAATTCTATATCATTCCTGATCAGCAATATGTCATCCACATATAATATCAGAAATGCTATAGAGCTCCCACTCACTTTCTTGTAAATACAGGTGAGGGAGTCCTGGACTAAGGGGTCCTCGGGCGTGCAGCCTGTTATCTATGGGCTGGACTGATGGGCTATGATGATATGAAGACCGAAGACTGTACTAGTGTCCGAATGGGACTCTCCTTGGCGTGGAAGGCAAGCTTGGCGAACAAGTATGAAGATTCCATCTTATGTAACCGACTCTATGTAACCTTAGATCCCCCCGGTATCTATATAAACCGGAGGACTCAGTCCGGATAGGGGATACTCAATACCGTAGTCATACATGCTAGACTTCTAGAGTTTAGCCATTACGATCTCGTGGTAGATCAACTCTTGTAATATCAATCAAGCAGGACGTAGGGTATTACCTCCGTAGAGATGGCCCGAACCTGGGTAAACATCGTGTCCCTTGTCTCCTGTTACCATCAACGTTAGACGCACAGTTCGGGACCCCCTACCCGAGATTCATCGGTTTTGACACCGACATTAGTGCTTTCATTGAGAGTTCCACTGTGCTGTCGCTGAAAGGTTTGATGGCATCTTCAATCGTCAATAATGACGCTGTCTACGGAGAAACCTTTCTTCCCGGACAGATCTTCGTGTTCGGCGGCTTCGCACTGCTGGCCAATTCGTTTGGCCATCCGGAGCAAATCGAAAGCTACGCCCCTGGCCATCAGGTCAGATTCGGGAGCTTGAACTACGTCACGGACATCCATGGAGACTTGATCTTCGCAGGATTCGATACCGCGGTGGCCGCTCCCGATCACCCCGATGATCGTGACCTAAATCTGTCATCGGGCCGCATCTAGGAGATCGCTCTTGTAACCGCTCTGGCCCTTGAGCCGGAGCAGGCCACACCATCCAAAGACGGGAGGATTAACCCCACCTCAGAGTCCGTAGACTCCACGGCGTTGGAGCCGCACATGGACCTGGTCTCACACAATGCCTATGCCACTGAAACGCCAGACTCATCTCCGGCCATAGGTTCCGAACCATGCGAGCCCGCGGACGCCGAGCTTGATCGTTTATCGATCTTAAAATTCAGCGCCGCAGACATCTTCCAGCACTCGCCTTTGGGAGATGTGCTAAACTCATTAAAAAACCTATCCTTGGCGGAGGACTCTCAGTCGAACTATATCCGGCTCGAACTAGGGGCTGACGATGGAGAATTTTACTTCCCACCCGCCACCCGCTTTATCAACACAGTCGAGAATTCGACCGATAAACTTGATTACGACTCCGAGAATATCGACGGCATGGACAATGATACTGATGACAACGAAGACCCTGTTGATACAACTAATGAACAAGATGAACGGGAAGATAGGCAGGTTAGCCCTGCTAAACAGGCCACACACGAAGGTTCGGAGGACGACAATTACCTTCCGCTCTCTGAGAATGAGGTGGGCCTCGACACTGAGGATTTCATCATGCCTGAGGAACCTAGTGAGCAGGAGCGCTTTAAGCGCCAACTAATAGCCACTGCAAGGAGCCTGAAAAAGAAGCAGCAGCAGCTTCAAGCTGACCAGGATCTGCTCAATGATAGTGGACCGAAGTCCTAGCTGCTGAAGAATACGGCCTTAGTGGACCAGCCAAAAGCTACCCGAAGCATAGATTGCTATCCCAGGGCGACGATGAGGCACTGGAGCCCATACCATCATCGCACAATGCGGCAGGTCGACCACAACGGGGCCCAGGTAAAGTGGCAACTCAAGCCGAACACCAGACCGCCCTACCTCGCAGTAAAAGCGAGAACAAAACAGCTCGGGGTTACACATACGACCATCAACAAGACTTTGGTAGCAAAGCAGAACACTCAAGAGCGATCTACAGATCACAAGGACATACCTTGACACATAACGACGACCACCTATTTGGACGTGACAAACCTAGCCACACCCGGGCTGAAACCCGCAAAGGGACTCTGTCGGAGATACGTCGCAGTGTGGCCAAACATAGAGGCGCCGCACACCCTCTTTGCTTCACAAATGAAGTAATGGAGCATGAATTCCCAAACGGTTTCAAACCCATGAATATCGAATCATACGATGGAACAACGGATCCCGCGGTATGGATCGAGGACTTCCTCGTCCATATCCACATGGCCTACGGAGACGACTTTCATGCCATCAAATACCTACCACTAAAACTCAAAGGACCATCTCGGCACTGCTTACACAGTCTGCCAGAAAATTCTATCGGCGACTGGGAGGATTTGGAGGATGCCTTTCGCGACAACTTCCAAGGAGCATACATCCGGCCACCAGACACCGACGACTTAAGTAACATTGTCCAGCAGCCCGGAGAGTCAGCCAGGAAGCTCTGGACCAGGTTCCTAGTTAAAAAGAACCAAATCGTCGACTATCCAGACGCGGAGGCCATTGCGGCCTTCAAACATAGAGTCTGGGATGAATGGCTTACACGCCACCTTGGTCAAGAAGGACCTAGATCCATGATAGCCCTTACCGCTCTAATGACCCGCTTTTGCGCGGGAGAAGATAGCTGGCTCGCTCGTAGAAGCAACAGCGCCAGCGACTCGGGCACTTCCGAAATACGAGATGACAATGGCAAGCCACGACGAAGCATACACAAGAGTCGCAATGATAATGAAAGATCACGCGACACAGCGGTCAACGCCAGATTTAGCAATCCCAAGTGCGGCCAACGGAAAAAGCCATTCAAGGCAAATAGCGATGGACCATCCAAACTAGACAGGATATTGGACCGGCCCTACCAGATTCATGGCCACCCCAATAAACAAGCTAATCACACCAACAGAAGTTGTTGGGTCCTCAAGTAGGCCGGTAGGCTCAACGCTGGACACAATGGAAATGGGCCACCAGGCAATAGGGACAACGGAGCGGCTCACCAGCTAAATGCCGGAGAGCGGAAGCAATTTCCCCCTGAAGATCGGTCAAATCCGGAACAGAAATAGAAGTTCGGCTTCCGCTGCCCATCTCGTATACCCGTTAAAACTATGCCGCGCATACATAATTATGCAGTCAAGGTACCATGGGCATTGACAGAAGCACAATACGGACAAGACTGCAGGCACTCCGGTGACATTCTTTAACCGCTTTCCTATTTCCTTTTGTTTCATTATCTCCTAAAAGCAGGTGGCGCAATGGGAAAACACCTACGACCGACCCCATAGGAGTTCGGGTCCATACACTCACCTACGGGGCTACTCCCTTCAAGGATTCCCCTCGATGAGGACAGGCGACGCAGACGTGCGACAGGAGGTCCAAAATAACTTTTTGAAGACCGCACTCTCTTTTTGAGCCTCTAACATGCCTTTTTTCCTCTACCTTCGACCCAGGGCATATCAAATGGCCGGGGTCATGGCCTTCATGTATATCAAGTAACCATTGGCATATTACTCAGGCCCTAGTTCAAATTATCCGAATTAATTACTCACGTCTTTTCACAAAATGAATACGCCTCCTATGGTTGTTTCACAGATATACCCCGGCTTAACTTGCAAGGGGCTCGGTAAGGGAACAAATGAGTTGCCAACAAAGTCCGAACAGCTTTTACAGCGTACTTCGGCGTCGCGAGTTTGGCCTTATATGCATCAGCTCCGAATCATGTCTTGGGTCAATAGTTGGGTTGCCCAGCTCCTGTGCTAGCTATCTTATCTTCCGCTCTATCGGCTATGGTAGTAAAGGGAGAACTACTGCGATTGTGCTACTGGTTCATCCGGTGACGCACCTCAGTAGAGAAAGCCGAAAACTGACTGTCATGATGCGGCGAGAGCTGGTCAACCACTTGATGACCTATCGGAATCTCTAGCAATTCCTCCGTGTCACACGAAGGACCTCTTTTTCGGTCAATTATGTAAACGCATCGTATGAGTAAGCCGCATACATACTAGGGGCTATGTCGTAGACCCACCATAAAACTCCTATGGCTAAGTGAAAGTGTTAATGCCCAATAGTCTGGTTGCCTGGTTCGCCACATTGATACCTCCTTCACGGACCAACACGTTTGGTCAAGAGTGATTAGATACTTTTTCGAACACCCCTGTACTTCCTACAAGGGGGTTGAAGCCGACGACTGGAAAACTTTCAGATTATATTAAAACGGCAGCATAGGAGGAACACAAGCTTTCGAGCAGAATACACAAATAGATTTACTATAAAATTGTCTCATACAATTCTCATACACTTCACTCGAACATTATGTCTTTCAAGCATTGACCCTCTATCAAGCGAGAGGCTACAAGGACATCTTCAAAATAATGCTCCTGTTCGTGGCGGTCCTTGCCCTTGTGTGGACTCTTCACCGCAACATCGATGGCCTTCGTATTCCCCCAGAACGTCTTGACTCGGGAAAAATCCATCCATGCACCCTCGATGCAGACCGATCGCTTCATAGCGTCGATACGCGGCACTGCATCAACAAGCCGCTGCACCAAGCCGAAGTAACTTGAGGGAGTCCTGGATTAGGGGGTGTCCAGATGGCCGGACTATACCTTCGACCGGACTCCTGGACTATGAAGATACAAGATTGAAGAGTTCGTCCCGTGTCCGGAAGGGACTTTCCTTGGCGTGGAAGGAAAGCTTGGCGATACGGATATGTAGATCTCCTACCATTGTAACCGACTCTGTGTAACCCTAGACCTCTCCGATGTCTATATAAACCGGAGAGTTTTAGTCCGTAGGACGAACAACAATCATACCATAGGCTAGCTTCTAGGGTTTAGCCTCTCTGATATCATGGTAGATCTACTCTTGTACTACCCATATCATCAATATTAATCAAGCAGGACGTAGGGTTTTACCTCCATCAAGAGGGCCCGAACCTGGGTAAAACATCGTGTCCCCTACCTCCTGTTACCATCCGACCTAGACGCACAGTTCGGGACCCCCTACCCGAGATCCGCCGGTTTTGACACCGACATTGGTACTTTCATTGAGAGTTCCTCTGTGTCGTCACTTTTAGGCCCGATGGCTTCTCCGATCATCAACGGTGATGCGATCCAGGGTGAGACTTTTCTCCCCGGACAGATCTTCGTATTCGGAGGCTTTGCACTGCGCCAATTCGCTTGGTCATCTGGAACAGATCGAAAGCTACGCCCCTGGCCATCAGGTCAGATTTGGAAGTTTGAACTACACGGCCGACATCCGCGGAGACTTGATCTTCGACGGATTCGAGCCACAGTCGAGCACGCCGCACTGTCACGATGGGCATGATTTAGCTCTACCGCCGAATAGTGCCCTGGAGGCCGCACCCATGTCCGCTTCGACCCCTAGCTCGGAGCCAATCACACCAACCGAGGATGGGTGGTTAGACACCACCTCGGGGGCTGCAATCTCTACGGCGATCGAGCCGAACACCAGTCCTATTCTCTGCGAAGCCCGTGACTCCAAGGAGCCGGACTCCGAGCCCTCTGCGCCCCGACCGATCGAACCCGATTGGGCACCGATCATGGAGTTCACCGCCGCGGACATCTTTCGGCACTCGCCCTTCGGCGATATTCTGAATTCACTAAAGTCTCTCTCTTTGTCAGGAGAGCCCTGGCCGGACTATGGTCGGCAAGGTTGGGATGCGGATGATGAAGAAATTCAAAGCACACCCACCACCCACTTCGTAGCCACTGTCGATGATGAAGAAATTCAAAGCCCACCCACCACCCACTTTGTATGGACGCCGATGCAGGAGACGATCAAGAACCAGCGCCTATAGGGCACTGGAAAGCCACCTCGTCGTATGATATATACATGGTGGACACCCCAAAAGAAGGCAATGGCGATGGAACGGCAGAGGATGACCCCTCCAAGAAGCAGCCTAAGCGTCGACGTCAGCGGCGCCGCACTAAATCCCGCCAAAACAAAAACGGTGATTCCGGCACGGGGGATAATAACACCCCGGACAGTGCCGAAGACAACCACCTCCAACAAGATTCAGCACAGGAGGATAGAGAAGCCAGCCCTCATGAGAAAGCGGCAGATAGAGAGGTCGAGGACGATAATTATATGCCTCCCTCCGAAGACGAGGCAAGCCTCGACAACAACGAATTTGTCGTGCCGGAGGATCTCGTCGAACAAGAGCGTTTCAAATGCAGGCTTATGGCCACGGCGAGCAGCCTCAAGAAAAAACAGCAACAACTTAGAGCTGATCAAGATTTGCTAGCCGACAGATGGACTGAAGTCCTTGCGGCCAAAGAGTATGAACTCGAACGCCCCTCCAAGAGCTACCCAAAGCGCAGCTTGCTACCCCTTCAATGGTGAAACTGAACCCCAAAAACGCCCGTGTACGAGGAGCGGCGAGGAAATAGACGAGCTGTTGAAAAATTGGAAAGACTGCCCACTGCCGGGAAAGAAGCAAAAGGCGCCAGAGCCGGGAAAGAAGCGAAAGGCGCCAGAGCTGCTGCTGAAGGTATGGAAAACGAGGTCTGTTTTCTGGGACTTGCCGTACTGGAAGATCCACCGTGGGCCTCACAGCCTTGATGTCATGCATATCACGAAGAACGCGTGCGAGAGTCTGCTTGGTACTCTGCTCAACATGCCAGAGAGGACCAAAGATGGGCCGAAAGCAAGGGCAGACTTGAAATCAATGGGCATCAGGCAGGAGCTTCACGCTAATGATGATGATGATGAGGCGAAGCAGGACACAGAAAGTCGTCACAAAGGCAAAAAGGCCAAGAAGACCGGAAATGAGTACCCTCCCGCGTGCTTCACTCTAAGTCAGGAGGAGATCGAGCAGTTTTTCACCTGCCTCCTAGGAGTAAAACTTCCTTACGGTTACGCGGGGAAGATAAGCAGATACCTAGACCCAGCGAAGCAGAAGTTCAGCGGGATGAAATCTCATGACTGTCACGTGCTGATGACGCAGATACTTCCAGTTGCAATCCGTGGGATCATGGACGCGCACGTCCGTGAAACGCTATTTGGCCTATGCAACTTTTTCGATGTCATCTCTCGGAAGTCGATTGGCGTGAGGCAACTCAGAAGGCTACAGGAAGAGATCGTGGTGATACTATGTGAGCTTGAGATGTACTTCCCGCCCGCATTCTTCGACGTTATGGTGCATCTGCTGGTCCATATCGTGGAGGATATCATCCAACTCGGGCCGATGTTCCTGCACAGCATGATGCCGTTCGAAAGGATGAATGGTGTCATCAAAGGATACGTTCGCAACATGTCACATCCAGAGGGAAGTATAGCCAGGGGCTTTCTGACCGAAGAGTGCATCTCCTACTGCACGAATTATCTAGGCATCGAGAACCCCGTTGGTCTGCCCGTCAACAGGCACCTCGGCAGGCTCACTGGATGGGGTCACCGTGAGGGTCGCCGCGAAATGCATGTCGACTTCGAGGGTCGACTCGCCGACTTTGAAAGAGCAAACCTAGTCGCGCTACAACACATAGACGTGGTCGATCCTTGGGTGGTAGAGCACAAAACCTTTATTGAGAAGACGTACAATGACCGAGGCCAACAGAGGACGGACGGAGATATACTCAAAGAGCACAACTCATGTTTCACACGTTGGTTCAAGCAGAAGCTTCTGTCGTACCCTTTACATGAAGATTCTTCCGCGGAAGAACAACTCATATTCGCCTTGTCACAGGGCACCGAGCACAACCTGATGACCTATGAGGCGTACGATATCAACGGCTACACATTCTACACCGAGGACAAGGACATGAAGAGCGATGGTTATCAGAACTTCGGGGTAACGATGGAATCCTACACCGGTAACGACAAGGATTGATACTACGGAAGGATCGAGGAGATCTGGGAGCTGAGCTACGCTGGAGAGAAGGTCCCGATGTTTCGTGTCAGATGGGCCAAGAGCGTCCTAAAAGAAGACCGGTATTTCACCACCATGGTTATACCCGAAGCCAAATCCAAGACCGCGGGCGCAAACGTCACTGCGAAAAATGAGCCATGGGTACTGGCTTCCCAAGTGGACCAATGCTTCTTCATTACCGACCCATCAAAGCCCAGTCGTGTTGTCGTGAGGAGAGGCAAAAGGAAGATCATCGGAATGGATGAAGTAGCCCATGAGCAAGACTTCAACAAGTACGGGGACCCGAAGATCGAACATGACGACGACGATGAAGTAGCAGAACACACCACAAGAAGAAGCAGGACCACCCTACCTAAAGGACGTCCGTTCCACAGAAGAACTCCATTTGTGAAAAAGAAGGGCAAGAAGATTGTGAACAGATAGCTAGCTAAGATCGATTGTATTTAAATCGTAGTCTTCATTTCTCGATTGTATTTCATGGGCACTTTTTGATATCATCAATATTTTTAAATTTCATGGGCACTTTTTGAATTCATGAGGACACTTGATCTCGATCCCCCTCCATCTCGATCCCACCCGCACCCTCCCCCGCTAGCTCCACCGCCGCCGACGACCCACCGCAATCAAAAATTATAGATACGACGGAGACGTATCAACATCCCCAAGCTTAATTCCTGCTCGTCCTCGAGTAGGTAAATGATAAAAAAAGATAATTTTTGATGTGGAATGCTACCTAGCATAATCTTGATCATATGTCTAATCATGGCATGAATATTAAGACATGAGTGATTCAAAGCAATAGTCTATCCTTTGACATTAAGACAATAATACTTCAAGCATACTAATAAAGCAATCATGTATTTTCAAAATAACATGGCCGAAGAAAGTTATTCCTACAAAATCATATAGTCTGGCTATGCTCCATCTTCACCACACAAAATATTCAAATCATGCACAACCCCGATGACAAGCCAAGCAATTGTTTCATACTTTGTGATATCCTCCTCTGTAACGGAGGAAGCCACCCATCGGCCCTGGGAGCGGGATTCGGACATGATGGGAAGGCTGAACGCAGTGGAGTCGAACCTTGGGTGTTGGAACTCGGGGTTGGGGAGGTTTAGGAGAGGTTTGGCATAAAGAGACAGCCTTTGGTTCCTTTATATACACCTCCGGTATCGAACGTTTCCTCCTAAGCCTAGGAACCTGCCTATTCCTAAGGAATCTTTCTCGCAGGACGGTTGAGTTACCCACGCTCATATTAATGAAAATCCCGTGATAAGGGGACACGATCTCTGCTTTGACAAGACATGCCAATGATAACCGCGTCTCGAAACATGGGGCGAAAAATGGTTCGAAATTATGACCAGACAGGCGTGACGTCACATTACTAAAGATGTCAGCAGATTGGACTCGTGTGTTATTATATTCTCTCTGCGGTTGTGTGCGGTATGTGTTATAGGTCCGGAGCGATCAATTCGTCTAGAGACTATTCGGGAGGAGGAACCCGCCTTGCAATGCCGAAGACAGCACTATGCGCCGGATACCTTGTCATTGAAGCCAGGTTCAGGGGCTACTGAGGGAGTCCTGGACTAAGGGGTCCTCGAGCGTCCGGCCTGTTATCTATGGGCCGGACTGATGGGCTATGAATATATGAAGATCGAAGATTGTACTAGTGTCCGGATGGGACTCTCCTTGGCGTGGAAGGCAAGCTTGGCGAACAACTATGAAGATTCCATCTTATGTAACCGACTCTATGTAACCCTAGATCCCCCTGGTATCTATATAAACCGGAGGACTCAGTCCGGATAGGGGATACTCAATACCGTAGTCATACAGGCTAGACTTCTAGGGTTTAGCCATTACGATCTCATGGTAGACCAACTCTTGTAATACTCATACTCATCAATATCAATCAAGCAGGACGTAGGGTATTACCTCCGTAGAGAGGGCCCGAACCTGGGTAAACATCGTGTCCCTTGTCTCCTATTACCATCAACCTTAGCGCACCATCTGGGACCCCCTACCCGAGATCCGCTGGTTTTGATGCCGACTACAGGATTCACCATAAGTCTATATAAAACCATATGCTTTGATCACCTCATCAAAGCGTATATTCCAACTCTGAGATGCTTGCACCAGTCCATAGATGGATCGCTGGAGCTTGTACAGTTTGTTAGTACCTTTAGGATCGACAAAACCTTCTGGTTGCATCATATACAACTCTTCTTTAAGCAATCCATTAAGGAATGCAGTTTTGACATCTGTTTGCCAGATTTCATAAAATGTGGCAATTGCTAACATGATTCGGACAGACTTAAGCACCGCTACGAGTGAAAAAAATCTCATCGTAGTCAACACCTTGAACTTGTCGAAAACCTTCTGCAACAAGTCGAGCTTTATAGACAGTAACATTACCATCAGTGTCAGTCTTCTTCTTGAAGATTCATTTATTCTCTATGGCTTGCCGATCATCGGGTAAATCAACCAATGTCCACACTTTGTATTCATACATGGATCCTATCTCAGATTTCATGGCCTCAAGCCATTTATCGGAATCTGGGCTCATCATCGCTTCCTCATAGTTCATAGGTTTGTCATGGTCTAGTGACATGACTTCCAAAATAGGGTTATCGTACCACTCTAGTGCGGAGCATGCTCTGTTCGACCTATGAGGTTCAGTAGTAACTTGATCTGAAGTTCCATGGTCATTATCATTAGCTTCCTCTCTAGTTGGTGTAGGCATCACGAGAACAGATTTCTCTGATGAGCTACTTTCCAATTCGAGAGAAGGTACAATTACCTCATCAAGTTCTACTTTCCTCCCACTCACTTCTTTCGAGAGAAACTCCTTATCTAGAAAGGATCCATTCTTAGCAACAAAGATCTTGCCTCCGGATCTGTGATAGAAGGTGTACCCTACAGATTCTTTTGGGTATCCTATGAAGACGCACTTCTTCGATTTGGGTTCAAGCTTATCAGGCTGAAGTATTTTCACATAAGCATCGTAAGCCCAAACTTTAAGAAATGACAGCTTTGGTTTCTTGCCAAACCATAGTTCATACGGTGTCGTCTCAACAGATTTAAACGGTGTCCTATTTAAAGTGAATGCAGCTGTCTCTAATGCATAACCCCAAAATGACAGTGGTAAATCGGTAAGAGACATCATAGATCACACTATATCTAATAAAGTACGGTTATGATGTTCGGACACACCATTACGCTATGGTGTTCCAGGTGGCGTGAGTTGTGAAACTATTCCACATTGTGTTAAATGACGACCAAACTCGTAACTCAAATATTCGCCTCTGCGATCAGATCGAAGATACTTTATTTTCTTGTGGCGATGATTTTCCACTTCACTGGAATTATTTGAACTTTTCAAATGTTTCAGACTTGTGTTTCATTAAGTCGATATAACCATATCTTCTTAAATCATCTGTGAAGGTCGGAAAATAATGATACCCGTTGTTAGCCTCAACACTCATCGGACCGCATACATCGGTATGTATTATTTCCAAGAAGTCAGTGGCTCGCTCCATCGTTCTGAAGAACAGAGTCTTAGTCATCTTGCCCATGAGGCATGGTTCGCAAGCATCAAATGATTCATAATCAAGTGATTCCAAAAGTCCATCCACATGGAGTTTCTTCATGCGCTTTATACCAATATGACCTAAACGGCAGTGCCACAAATATGTTGCACTATTATTATCAACTTTTGCATATTTTGGCATCAATATTATGAATATGTGTATCACTACGATCGAGATTCAGTAAACCATGTATATTGAGTGTATGACCATAGAAGGTTTTATTCATGTGAACAGAATAAAATTTATTCTTTGACTTAAATGAATAACCTTATCGCAATAAACATGATCCAATCATATTCATGCTCAACGCAAACACCAAATAACATTTCTTTAGGTCCAACACTAATCCCGAAGGTAGAGGGACTGTGCGATGGTGATCTTATCAACCTTGGAATCACTTCCAGCACACATCGTCACTTCTCCCTTAACTAGTCTATGTTCATTATGCAACTCCTATTTTGAGTTACTAATCTCAGCAACTAAATCGGTATCAAATACCCAGGGGTTGCTATGAACACTAGTAAATTACACATCAATAGCATGTATATCATATATACCTTTGTTCACTTTGCCATCCTTCTTATCCGCCAAGTATTTGGGGTAGTTCCATATCCAGTGACCATTTCCTTTGTAGTAGAAGCACTCAATTTCAGGCTTGGATCTAGCTTTGGGCTTCTTCATGGGAGTGGCAACCTGCTTGCCATTCTTCTTGAAGTTCCCTTTCTTTCCCTTGCCCGTTTTCTTGAAAATAGTGGTCTCATCAACACTTGATGCTATTTCTTGATTTCTACCTTTGCCGATTTCAGCAACGCAAAGAGCTTGGGAATCATTTTTAGTTATCCCTTGCTTATTATAGTTCATCACAAAGTTCTAGTAACTTGGTGATAGTGACTAGAGAAATTTGTCAAACACTATCTTACCTGGAATATTAACTCCCACTTGATTCAAGCGATTGTAGTACCCAGACAATCTGAGCACATGCTCACTAGCTGAGCTATTCTCCTCCATCTTGTAGGCAAAGTATTTGTTAGAGGTCTCATACCTCTTAACACGGGGATGAGTCTAAAATATCATTTTCAACTCTTGGAACATCTCATATGCTCCATGGCATTCAAAACATTTTTTAAGACCTGGTTCTAAGCCGCAAAGCATGGTGCACTAAACTATCAAGTAGTCATCATACCGAGCATGTCGAACGTTCATAACGTCTGCATCTACTCCTGCAATAGGTCTATCACCTAGCGGTGCATCAAGGACATAATTCTTCTGTGCAGTAATGAGGATTATCCTCAGATCACGGACCCAGGCTAGTCATTGCTACTATCATCATTCAACTTAGTTTTCTCTACGAACATATCAAAAATAAAATAGGGGAGCTATACGCGAGCTATTGATCTACAACATAGATATGCAAATACTATCAGGACTAAGTTCATGATAAATTAAGTTCAATTAATCATACTACTTAAGAACTCCCACTTAGATAGACATCCCTCGAGTCATCTAAATGATCACGTGATCCATATCAACTAAACCATGTCCGATCATCACGTGAGATGGAGTAGTCTTCAATGGCGAACATCTCTATGTTGATCATATCTACTATATGATTCATGTTCGACATTTCGGTCTAAGTGTTCCGAGGCCATGTCTATACATGCTAGGCACGTCAAGTTTAACCCGAGTATTCTGCACGTGCAAAACTGTCTTGCACCCGTTGTATGTGAACGTAGAGCTTATCACACCCGATCATCATGTGGTGTCTCGGGACAATGAACTGTCACAATGGTGCATACTCAGGGAGAACACTTATACCTTGAAATTTAGTGAGGGATCATCATATAATTCTACCACCGTACTAAGCAAAATAAGATGCATAAAAGATAAACATCACATGCAACCAAAATATGTGACATGATATGGCCATCATCATCTTGTGCCTTTGATCTCCATCTCCAAAGCACCGTCATGATCTTCATCGTCACCGGCTTGAAACCTTGATCTCCATCGTAGCATCGTTGTCATCTCGCCAACTATTGCTTCTACAACTATCACTAACACATAATGATAAAGTAAAGCAATTACATGGCGATTGCATTTCATACAATAAAGCGACAACCACAAGGCTCCTACCAATTACCGATAACTTTTACAAAACATGATCATCTCATAAAATAACGTATATCACATCATGTCTTGACCATATCACATCACAACTGTTGGAAATATGCCCTAGAGGCAATAATAAATTGGTTATTATTATATTTCCTTGTTCATGATAATCGTTTATTATCCATGCTAGAATTGTATTGATAGGAAACTCAGATACATGTGTGGATACATAGACAACACCATGTCCCTAGTAAGCCTCTAGTTGACTAGCTCGTTGATCAATAGATGGTTACGGTTTCCTGACCATGGACATTGGATGTCGTTGATAACGCACTAGTAGAAAACAGGGCTATGGTCCAGGCCGGCTCAGCCCATTAGTCCCGGTTCAGTCTAGAACCGGGACTAATGTGAGCATTGGTCCCGGTTCGTGCGGCTAAGGCATTAGTCCCGGTTCATTTAGACCTTTTGGTCCCGGTTGGTGGGATGAACCGGGACCAATGGGCCTCGCTCCTGGCCCACAACCATTGGTCCCGGTTCGTGCCACCAACCGGGACTAAAGGTCTAATCTTTAGTCCCGGTTTGAGGAACGAACCGGGACTAATGGGGATGAGACCTTTAGTCCCGGTTCGTGCCACGAACCGGTACTAAAGGTCCCATTTTCAAACTATAACCCCCCCCCCACGGGGATCGCCTTTTCAGTTTTAAAAAAAATAAAAGAAAATGATGGAAATGTCAAAAAAATAAAAGAAAATAAGTTTCCATGTGATATGTGGTCTAGTTGTTGGGAAAATTTGCAAATGTGAATTTTGACTTTATTTGCAAAATCTCTCTGGAATTTGTAAAATGGGCATAACTTTTGCATACGAACTCGGATTAAAAAGTTTTTTATATGAAAAATCATCTACTTGAAAAGTTACATCCGATGGAGACCGCCTACGGCCTGTTTGCAAATTTCTAGAATCCTCAAATTCCAAAAGGAAAAAAAGTTATGCTCAAATTTCAGTTTTTTTAAATTTTCAGTAAATCTGGTCAAACTATGGTCAAACTACTTATTCAAGAAGTATTAGTGTTACTAAATAATTATTCAAGAATATTAGTGTTATTAAATAATTATTTCACCTTTTTTGAATTTTGGTCAAATCTGGTCAAACTATGGTCAAACTGTGGTCAAACTATGGTCAAACTACTTATTCAAGAAATATTAGTGTTACTAAAAAAATATTGTTTTTTAGAACAATAGTTTTAAACTCAAACAGTGAAATATGTGACTTCATGCTCAAGCTAAATTCCTGAGGGTTAATAGGATTGACATCTTACTATTGTCAGGAAAACAACAAGTGCAGACTTGGAAACGAGGGAGAATAGAACCCGGAAGTTAAGCGTGCTCAGGCTGGAGTAGTGAGAGGATGGGTGACCGTTCGGGAAGTGAGATGATTTGGAATGATGAGGGGTGATTAGAGATTAAATTGAGCAGTGATGAGGGGTGATTAGAGATTAGAGGTTAAAATAATTCAGAAATTTGAAAATAAAAAAAATTCAAAAAAAATTTCAAAAAAAAATCAGAAAATTTCCTTTAGTACCGGTTGGTGTTACCAACCGGGACTAAAGGTGGACCGGCCACGTGGAGGGCCTTTAGTCTCGGTTCTGGATTGAACCGGGACTAAAGGGTCAGGGCATTAGTACCGACACTTTAGTCCCGGTTCCAGAACCGGGACTAAAGGCCCTTACGAACCGGGACTAAAGGCCCTTTTTCTACCAGTGACGGGATCACATCATTAGGAGAATGATGTGATGGACAAGACCCAATCCTAAGCCTAGCACAATATCATGTAGTTCGTATGCTAAAGCTTTTCTAATGTCAAGTATCATTTCCTTAGACCATGAAATTGTGCAACTCCCGGATGCCGTAGGAGTGCTTTGGGTGTGCCAAACGTCACAACGTAACTGGGTGGCTATAAAGGTACACTACAGGTATCTCCGAAAGTGTCTGTTGGGTTGGCACGAATCGAGACTGGGATTTGTCACTCCGTGTAAACGGAGAGGTATCTCTGGGCCCACTCGGTAGGACATCATCATAATGTGCACAATGTGATCAAGGAGTTGATCATGGGATGATGTGTTACGGAACGAGTAAAGAGACTTGCCGGTAATGAGATTGAATAAGGTATCGGGATACCGACGATCGAATCTCGGGCAAGTATCATACCGATAGACAAAGGGAATTGTATACGGGATTGATTAAGTCCTTGACATCGTGGTTCATCCGATGAGATCATCGTGGAGCATGTGGGAGCCAGCATGGGTATCCAGATCCCGCTGTTGGTTATTGACCGGAGGGGTCCGGGGGTCCACCAGGTGGGGCCACCAGCCCCGGAGGCCTACATGGTCCAATAGTGGGAAGGGACCAGCCCCTAGGTGGGATGGGGCGCCTCCCACCAAGGCCCATGGCGCCTCCAAGAGGGGAAGGGGGCAAACCCTAGGCTTAGATGGGCCTAAGGCCCACCTAGTGGTGTGCCCCCCTCTCTCCCCCCTTGGCCGCCCCCTAGATGGGATCTAGGGCTGGCTGCCACCCCTAGGGAGGGAACCCTAGGTGGGGGCGCAGCCCCTCCCCTCCCCCTATATATACTTGAGGTTTGGGGCTGCCCAACACATGTGATTTGCTCTCCCTGTTGGCGCAGCCCTACCCCTCTCCCTCCTCGTCTCTCGTAGTGCTTGGCGAAGCCCTGCTGGAGTCCCGCGCTCCTCCACCACCACCACGCCGTCGTGCTGCTGCTGGATGGAGTCTTCCCCAACCTCTCCTTCTCCCCTTGCTGGATCAAGGCATAGGAGACGTCACCGGGCTATACGTGTGTTGAACACGGAGGTGCCGTCCGTTCGGCACTAGGATCATCGGTGATTTGGATCACGACGAGTACGACTCCATCAACCCCGTTCACTTGAACGCTTCCGCTTAGCGATCTACAAGGGTATGTAGATACACTCTCCTTCCCCTCGTTGCTAGATTACTCCATAGATTGATCTTGGTGATGCGTAGAAAATTTTGAATTTCTGCTACGTTCCCCAATAGTGGCATCATGAGCTAGGTCTATGCGTAGTTACTATGCATGAGTAGAACACAAAGTAGTTGTGGGCATCGATATTGTCAATTATCTTGCCGTTACTAGTCTTATCTTGATTCGGCGGCATCGTGGGATGAAGCGGCCCGGACCAACCTTACACGTACGCTTACGTGAGACCGGTTCCACCGACTGACATGCACTAGTTGCATAAGGTGGCTGGCGGGTGGCTGTCTCTCCCACTTTACTCGGATCGGATTCGATGAACAGGGTCCTTATGAAGGGTAAATAGAAATTGGCAATTCACGTTGTGGTTTTGGCGTAGGTAAGAAACGTTCTTGCTAGAAACCTAAAGCAGCCACGTAAAAACTTGCAACAAAAATTAGAGGACGTCTAACTTGTTTTTGCAGCAAGTGTTTTGTGATGTGATATGGCCAAAGGATGTGATGAATGATATATGTGATGTATGAGATGATCATGTTCTTGTAATAGGAATCACGACTTGCATGTCGATGAGTATGACAACCGGCAGGAGCCATAGGAGTTGTCTTAATTTATTTATGACCTGCGTGTAAATATAAATGTCATGTAATTACTTTACTTTATTGCTAACCGTTAGCTGTAGTAGTAGAAGTAATAGTTGGCGAGAAAACTTCATGAAGACACGATGATGGAGATCATGATGATGGAGATCATGGTGTCATGCCGGTGACAACGATGATCATGGAGCCCCGAAGATGGAGATCAAAAGGAGCAAAATGATATTGGCCATATCATGTCACTTTTTGATTGCATGTGATGTTTATCATGGTTTTGCATCTTATTTGCTTAGAACGACGGTAGTAAATAAGATGATCCCTCATTAAAATTTCAAGAAAGTGTTCCCCCTAACTGTGCACCGTTGCGAAGGTTCGTTGTTTCGAAGCACCACGTGATGATTGGGTGTGATAGATTCTAACGTTCGAATACAACGGGTGTTGATGAGCCTAGCATGTACAGACATGGCCTCGGGACACATGCGAAACACTTAGGTTGACTTGACGAGCCTAGCATGTACAGACATGGCCTCGGAACACGGAGGACCGAAAGGTCGAGCATGAGTCGTATGGTAGATACGATCAACATGAAGATGTTCACCGATGATGACTAGTCCGTCTCACGTGATGATCGGACACGCACTACTAGGAAAAGGGCTATAGATAGGACTGATACTAATGGTGCACCATGGAAGTAGTGCGTCACTACTATATACTAATGGCGCACCGGTTGGTGATGCGCCATTAGTGTGGAAGACACTAATGGCGCACCAGAAACAGGGTGCGCCACTAGTATTAAATTATTATTATTTCCATTTTTCCATACATACTAATGGCGCATCAAGTCGAAGTGCGCCATTACTAGTTCTAAGTAGTAATGGCGCACCAAGCAGACAGTGCGCCATTACTGTAAAAAAAATATTCTTTTTTTTGCAAAACTACTAATGGCGCATCATTTCACAGTGCGCCATTACTAGTTTAAACTAGTAATGGTGCACTATTACCCGGTGCGCCATTAGTATATATATATATATATTTTACTTTTTTGCAAAACTACTAATGGCGCACCACCTGCAGGTGCGCCATTAGTAACCAGGGTTACTAATGGCGCATTTGCTGGTGGTGCGCCATTAGTAACCTGGGACCCCAACAAGATATTTTGGACAGCCCCACACGTACCCACTCACTTTCCCCACTTCATTTCCTCCACCTCCTTCTCCAAGCTTTCGGCCATCTCCTCCTCCTCACCTCATTTCCACCATAGATTCATCAAAATTAAGTGGTGAAATTACCTTTTTTGATAGGTAAGTAAGGGGAAAGCTATCTTCATGATGTAGATCTACTTTTTTTCTCCCTAGCTCGCTCCAACAATGTGCACATGCACTTTTTGTGGCCTAGCTAGATCTATGTATGTTTGTGGTGTTGCATGTGTTTGTGGTGTTGCATATATGTTTGTGTTTGAAGGTACCGGTATTTGAAATGCGATAGTTGCCAATATTTTGCCGGAATGTTTTGATTCATTCCCGTTTCGGCGAGAATTTTGGCACTATGCATTCTTTTTGGTCCTATTTTTAGGGAAGGTCATGCCAAATTTTTTCTTGGTTCTAAAATATCGTTTTGCTCTACCCCGCAGGCGACCATGGTCCGCACGATGACTGAAGGCATCGTGAATAGGTTTTTGAGCTCCGCGAAGGCCGAGATGCTTCAAAAGAACAAGACGGAGATAAGATGCCCGTGTCGAAGATGCAAGCTGAAGAGCCTTATTGCGGACCCGGATTTCGGGCAGGTGCGGGACCACCTGCTCTTGCGTGGTTTCATGGATGGCTATCGGTGGCAAGGTGATGAAGATGACTATGAAGTCGTCCATGGGGGCCAGGCAAGAAATGAGGAAGGGCAAAAAGACAAGTACCACCGCGGCGAGAGCGGGCGAGAAGACGAAGAATCTCCAGGACATGATCACGACGGTGATGCTATACACAGTCATCATGTAGAAGATGCCGTACATGATGATGAGGAAGATCAAGACGAAGGGCATGATCATGAAGATGAAGATGCCGGAGCAGACGACGATGGAGGCTGGGTGCAGGACCCTCATATTCAAGAACTGCTTCTCAAGCAGACGGATAACGCAAGAGCTGCCGCCCGAGAGAAAGCCAAGCTGGATCAACTGGAGATAGACGCGGTTACTCCATTGTATGAAGGATGTAGGCCCGAGGATACCCGCTTGAAAGTAACGCTCATGTCTCTGGAGATGAAGGTAAAACACAAAATGACCGACGCATGCTTCGACGAGAACATGTCATTCTGGCACGAACGTCTTCCCAAGGGGAACAAGTGCCCGACCAGTTTCGAGGAGGCGAAGAAAATCGTGTGTCCTCTGGATTTACCGCACGTGAAATACCATGTGTGCATGAACAATTGTATCATTTATCGGGACGAGCACGCGGAGTCTACCATATGTCCGGTGTGCGGCGTCACTCGATACAAGAAGAGGAAGAAAGCTCCTCGAAAATCGGTGTGGTAATTTCCGATCACTCCTCGTCTGCAGCGGTATTTCGCGGACCCTAAGGTAGCAAAGCTCCTGCGTTGGCACGCGGATAGGGAGGAGAAGAAGCGGGAAGATGATGGAAATGATCCGGAGATAAATAAAAAAGACAAGATGCTAAGTCACCCTAAGGATGCGAGCCAGTGGCAAGCGTTGAACTTCGAATACCTAGAATTTGGGAAGGATCCAAGGAACATCATGCTGGGCGCGAGCACCGATGGAGTCAATCCGTTTAGCAGCCAGAGAAGCACACATAGCACCTGGCCTGTGTTTGTGTGGATGTACAACCTTCCCCCCTGGTTGTGCATGAAGAGGAAGTACATTCACATGAGTATGCTAATTGAAGGGCCGAAACAACCAGGGAACGACATCAATCTGTATCTGGGGCTGCTGAAGGAGGACCTAGACACGCTGTGGAAAACGCCAGCCAATACGTGGGACGCCACAGAGAAAGAATATTTCCCTATGAGAGCCGCACTGCTCACGACGATGCACGACTATCTCGGTTACGGATATCTCGCGGGGCAGGTAGTCCACGGATTTTCTGGATGCGTAAGGTGCATGGATGACACAACGTATCGCCAGCTAGATAGAGATCCCGGGTCTTCGAAAACCGTGTTCATGGGACATCGAAGGTGGCTTCGCGACGATGACCCGTGGAGGAAACGCAAGGATCTGTTCGATGGTGAAACCGAACCCCGAAAACGCCCGTGTACGAGGAGCGGCGAGGAAATAGACGAGCTGTTGAAAATTGGAAAGACTGCCCACTGCCGGGAAAGAAGCAAAAGGCGCCAGAGCCGGGAAAGAAGCGAAAGGCGCCAGAGCCGCTGCTGAAGGTATGGAAAACGAGGTCTGTTTTCTGGGACTTGCCGTACTGGAAGATCCACCGTGTGCCTCACAGCCTTGATGTCATGCATATCGCGAAGAACGTGTGCAAGAGTCTTCTTGGTACCCTGCTCAACATGCCAGAGAGGACCAAAGATGGGCGGAAAGCAAGGGCAGACTTGAAATCAATGGGCATCAGGCAGGAGCTTCACGCTAATGATGATGATGATGATGATGAGGCGAAGCAGGACACAGAAAGTCGTCGCAAAGGCAAAAAGGGCAAGAAGACCGAAAATGACTACCCTCCCGCATGCTTCACTCTAAGTCAGGAGGAGATCGAGCAGTTTTTCACCTGCCTCCTAGGAGAAAAACTTCCTTACGGTTATGCGGGGAAGATAAGCAGATACCTAGACCCACCGAAGCAGAAGTTCAGCGGGTTGAAATCTCACGACTGTCACGTGCTGATGACGCAGATACTTCCAGTTGCAATCCGTGGGATCATGGACGCGCACGTCTGTGAAACGCTATTTGGCCTATGCAACTTTTTCGACGTCATCTCTCGGAAGTCGATTGGCGTGAGGCAACTCAGAAGGCTACAGGAAGAGATCATGGTGATACTATGTGAGCTTGAGATGTACTTCCCGCCCGCATTCTTCGACGTTATGGTGCATCTGCTGGTCCATATCGTGGAGGATATCATCCAACTTGGGCCGACGTTCCTACACAGCATGATGCCGTTCGAAAGGATGAATGGTGTCATCAAAGGATACGTTCGCAACATGTCACGTCCAGAGGGAAGTATAGCCAGGGGCTTTCTGACCGAAGAGTGCATCTCCTGCTGCACGAATTATCTAGGCATCGAGAACCCCGTTGGTCTGCCCGTCAACAGGCACCTCGGCAGGCTCGCTGGATGGGGTCACCGTGAGGGTCACCGCGAAATGCATGTCGACTTCGAGGGTCGACTCGCCGAGTTTGAAAGAGCAAACCTAGTCGCGCTACAATACATAGACGTGGTCGATCCTTGGGTGGTAGAGCACAAAACCTTTATTGAGAAGACGTACAATGACCGAGGCCAACAGAGGACGGACGGAGATATACTCAAAGAGCACAACTCATGTTTCACGCGTTGGTTCAAGCAGAAGCTTCTGTCGTACCCTTTACATGAAGATTCTTCCGCGAAAGAACAACTCATATTCGCCTTGTCATAGGGCGCCCAGCACAACCTGATGACCTATGAGGCATACGATATCAACGGCTACACATTCTACACCGAGGACAAGGACATGAAGAGCGATGGTTATCAGAACTCCGGGGTAACGATGGAATCCTACACCGGTAACGACAAGGATAGATACTACGGAAGGATCGAGGAGATCTGGGAGCTGAGCTACGCTGGAGAGAAGGTCCCGATGTTCCGTGTCAGATGGGCCAAGAGCGTCCTAAAAGAAGACCGGTATTTCACCACCATGGTTACACCCGAAGCCAAATCCAAGACCGCAGGCGCAAACGTCACCGCGAAAAATGAGCCATGGGTACTAGCTTCCCAAGTGGACCAATGCTTCTTAATTACCGACCCGTCAAAGCCCAGTCGTGTTGTCGTGAGGAGAGGCAAAAGGAAGATCATCGGAATGGATGGAGTAGCCAATGAGCAAGACTTCGACAAGTACGGAGACCCGAAGATCGAACATGACGACGACGATGAAGTAGCAGCACACACCACAAGAAGAAGCAGGACCACCCTACCTAAAGGACGTCCGTTCCACAGAAGAACTCCATTTGCAAAAAAGAATGGCAAGAAGATTGTGAACAGATAGCTAGCTAAGATCGATTGTATTTAAATCGTAGTCTTCATTTCTCGATTGTATTTCATGGGCACTTTTTGATATCATGAATATTTTTAAATTCCATGGACACTTTTTGAATTCATGAGGACACTTGATCTCGATCCCCCTCCATCTCGATCCCACCCGCACCCTCCCCCGCTAGCTCCACCGCCGCCGACGAGCACCCGGCCCCCCGCACCCTCCCCCGCTCCACCGCCGCCAACGGGCACCCCTCGCACCCTCCCCCGCTCCACCGCCGCCGCCGATGATATTTTCAAGTAACAAATTTGAACATATTTTTTAAAAAATTATTACTGTTTTTATAAAAAATATTACTGTTATGATTTAAACAAGTTTGAACATATTTAAACACAAATAAATATCAAAAACAGCATTTAAAATGCATAAAAAAATATTGGGGAGCCTGGGAATCGAACCCAGGACCTCCTGGTGTGTGTGCTGCGTGCTGACCAATCGGGCTAGTGGGTGGGTTCTATTGTAGATAGGGTTAGGCTGTAGATATGGTTAGTGGGCTAGATTAAAACAAAATTCTAACGGCGCACCGAGGGGAGGTGCGCCATTAGAATAGTCATACTTATGGCGCACGGCTGGGTGGTGCGCCATTAGAACCCTCCCCCTAGCTATCCTCCCTCTCCCTCGCCAGATCCCCTTCGACCCTCTCTCCCTCGCCACCAGATCCACCCGCGCGCTGCCCCGACCCACGACGCCGCCGCCCCGACCCTCACCGGACTCCACCCCCGCCGCCCCCGCGCCCCCACCCCCGCTGCCCCGACCCTCGCCGGACTCCTCCTCGCCGTCTGTGCCTTCTTCCACCTCCGGCCACCGCGGCCTCACCGTCTGTGGAGGTATCTGCTCGACGGACGCGCTCCTCGACGGCGGCGCGAGCCTCCCCGCGCGGCTGCTGCTCATGACGACGGTTAGTCTCTGTCCCTCCCTCCCTCTCTCCCCCGCTCATCCCCATGCCCCCACGGGGCGGCGACCTAGGGTTAGGAGCAGGAGCTCGCCGCCGCCGCCCCGTCGTGCCGCTGCTGCTGCTTCTTGCGGCCGCCTTTCCCGCGCGCTCGTGCGCGGACGCCGGGCCCCACGTGCTCGTGCGTTGCCGCCGCCGCCGTCACGCGGCTGCTGCTTCTTGTTGTTAGTTTGCTACCATACCTTCAATTCCTGCCATGCTTATCTTCAATTAACCATAGGGTTCCTAAGGTTTCTCAGATAGAGATATAAGTAATGGCCATTATAGATAGATGCGTGCAAATCACATGTTGTTAAGATTTCCATACATGTAGCTACCATTTGGTCATACAAATTGGTGCTCCTGCATATTGTTTTTGGTCCTTATAAATTGTTCAGTAGTGTTCCTGGAGGATGACTAAGGAATTAGTGCTCTGTTATGATTTTTTGATAGAATTGTCGAACTACTGTCCTATGTATTAGTACTGATTATTTGGGTCCTTATCCTTGCTTCAAAGGATGCTGGTAGGTAAATTGGTGGCCTTATTAACCATGCTATGCCATTGTTAGCTGTATTAGTACTGATTATTTGGTTAGCTGTAGTAGGAGAGTGCCTGCTGATTAGTGTTTATTTGCTTTTTTGGGCGCTTAATTGGTTATTTGTCTGAAGTAGTGTTAGTTCTGATCATGATTGTTGTGCTTATGGCTTTAGAAAATGATAAACTGTTTGAATCTGATAGGCAGGTGTCCTTTTAGATTTTGTTGGTAAATCTGTTTTATTCAATGGTTATTGACAGTAGATTATCATTCCTATTTTAGGAAGGTCTATTCCTGCAATATCATTGTTACCTTTTATTTGGACTACTACTGCTAGGACTTGCTCCAGATTTTAGGATTCCTTTTCTTTTAGGATTTATTTTCTTCTAGGACTAGGTTTTTATTATTTTTCTGTTGTGATTGTTTTTTGAGCTCTTTCTTTTTCATTTCCTACTATCCTTATCCTAATTATCTTAAATTGTTATGATGTGTGTAATAGGATTAGATCTTGGATTTGCTAGTGGACTTTGGGAGTTTCTTAGCCAGCTTGGTGACTCCATATTTTTCACTATTTCAGCAAGTCTTTTGTAAGCATTAAACTTTCAGCACTACATTTCTATCTTATGTGTACATCTGTTTGCTTCCAATTGCTATATATGTATTGTTGTTACTAAAAATGATGAAGCTCCTGTCAATTGCTATACATATATATGTGTATGATGATCCTCCTTTCCTGCAGTAGTATAACTAGGATATAAAGCACATTGAACTAACAATCTTGTATGGTGCCTAAACTACAATGATTCAGGAACATCAGATGACTCGAGGGTTGCAGTACATGGAATGCATTTGCAAATGCAGCCAAAACCTGATATATACCAAAAAAGATTGTTATATTCCTCCCTGGTACAATAAATAATAAACTAAAATAGTTCCTGGTACAAAAAGAATAAACTATACATAGTTAATTTCTTCTCTTCAGCATCTTTCTGAATGACCCTAAGTGTCATTGACAATATCTGGACAGATTGAAAACAATTTAACTTCAGTACTTCAAGTAATTTCCATGAAAAAATTTTGAAGTCCAACTTCTGAATCCAGAATTTGATTAGTTCCATAAATTTGTATGACCACAGATTTAGAAAATTTTCAGAGATTTGTATGACCAAAGATACAGTTCAGATTTGATTAGTTCCATAAATTTGTATGACCAAATATATATTTCAGATTTGTATAGTTTCAGAGATTTGTATGACCAAAGATACAGTTCAGATTTGAATTGTTTCAGAAATTGGTATGACCAAAGATGCTATTGTATATAAATGGGCTGCTGTAGAACTGTTCTTCATCTTTACAGTGTTGTTGTATAGAAATATGTTGAATTTTCTGCTCTGATTGTTGCTCAAAGAAATTTAGCAAAAAATGGGGTCCTGGGAGACGCCGCTGCTGCTTGAGGCCCTTGAGAGGCCCTTCGTGTCGTGATGATTTTGCAGGTACCCCGAGAGGCCCTTGAGTTTGCCGGAATGTCGATTAACTTCCGTTCCGGCAAATTCGGGTACTCCATATGTCCTATTTTCAGCAAAGGTCATGCTGAAATTTTCCGTGAATTTTAGCATGACTTTGCTAAAAATCGGACATATGAGGTACTTGCTACTAATGCATGGGCCGGGGTATCTTAGTACTTAATTAAGTAGGATCAACTGCCCCTTTATTCTTGCTGTATTAAACCATAGGTGGCAATAGAGCCAAGTGATTAGTGCCAAGTGATTAGGCCCAACCTAGGGTGCCTCGGCATCGATAAACCCTAAATGATGAAAACTTAACTTGGCTGCCCCGGATGCCTCGGTGTCGATGAGAACCTAAATGATGTATGCTTAGGCTTTTAGGGTGCGTCGGCGTCGACAAACCCTAAATGATGAAAGCTTAGGCTTTTAGGGTGCCTCGGTGTCGACAAACCCTAAATGATGAGACCATGATCTTGTTCCTTGACAATAACCAACTTTTTGACCAAACTTTTTTCCTATTTAGAGCGAAACATGGCCCACAACGATGAGGCCGGTGGTTCGGGCGGCAAGCAATTCTGGGAGCTGTCCCAGGAGATGGAGGAACAACCTCACCGCTATGAGGACGCCGCGGAAGACACCGATCCTGATTACACAACCCCTAGTGGCGTCGGGGATGACACCACTGATGGTGCCGCCGAGGATGCCACCACTGATGATGGCGGTGCACACACAGATGGCAGCCAACCGAAGAAGCAAAGGAAGGACCGGCGCCCGAATGCGCTCCGCACCGTCAAGGAGGAATTCACTCAAGTGGACTCCGACGGGAATCCAACAGAGCCCAAACATATAGTCAAGGGGTACTTGGTTCAGCTCGGGTGCATTCTCCGGAGCACCGTCTCGATCAACACCGAGTACCTTAGGCATAAGGACCGAGGGAATTTGCGCAACCTCCTCTTCACAAAGCTGCACGAACGATACAAGTTCCCCGCCAAATTTGAAAACACACGCCTCTCAGGGAATAAAGTGAACAGTGCCGCCCTCACGAAGATGAGCACGGCCCTGTCTACTTGGAAAAGCGCGGTGAAGAGAATGATTGATAAAGGTGATAGTTATGAGAAGATCAAGGCGAAATATCCTTTGATGAGCGAAGATGAGTACAAGGAGTTCAAGATCAAGTGCGAGAGCAGTGCAACCTCCGAATCAAGTCAGTGGGGGAAAGAAATGCGGGAGTTGAACTTAGGGGAACACAAACTCGGTCCCGGCGATTACGGAGTGGCGGAGCCTATATGGGACAAGGAGGACGCGGAGCGTGCCGAGCAAGGCCTACCGCCCCACTTCGAGAAATACAGCGGTGACAAGCAGACCGGGAACTATGTCAGGGCCCGGTACAAGGAGGACCCGATAACAAATGAGCTTACCACGGATCCGAAGACCAGGGCGCTTGAGCTTCTTCTGGTAAGGAATACACCCCCGCGTAATTAGCTCCATATGGTTGCACTCTACTTAATCCCCAATATTTCTAAATGGTTCACGTTCCTTTCGCAGGACACTGAAAGCAGTAGCGCCGGGTCGTCTAAGAGCTCCCCTTTCGACACCCCTTTAAATAGGGCGTTGAACGTAATGAAAAACAAGGATAAGCTCACTAAGCTGACGTCAGCTGGTCGTGTGGCCGGCAAAGGCTTGTCCACAAAATGGGGGTCATACTATACCGCTGGTATGCAGAAGGAGAAAAAGACCAGCTCGGAAAGCCAGACGCGCGAGGTTGAAGAACTCAAGGCACAAGTGGCGCGGATTCCGGAGCTTGTCCAAGAGCAAGTGCAACAACAACTTGGAACGACTCTCAACGCCATGGTGCCTACGTTGATTCATGGGCTGACGACGTGGATTGCGGGCGGCCAACAGGGGCCTCCCCCGGTTCCCAGCTTCACGGCCAGCAACTCGCACAGCGTGCAGGTGGCTCCATTGGTGTCTCCGGCGGCGCCATTGGTGTCTCCGGCGGCGGCGCCATTGGTGTCTCCGGCGGAGGCGGTATTCGTGTCTCCGGCGCCGGCACGGGCATTGGAGCTTAATGCACCCGGGTGTACGCCGGCCGGCACCTCGCCAGCAAGCGCCCCCTCCGTCAGTTGCACGCCCGCCGTTGGCGGTGCCTCGACATTAGCCGAGCTCGACGGCATCACGGTAACTAAGCCTCTCGGACAATGACTTCATCTCCTTGCCTTTGACGGGCATCCCTGACGCCCTGTACATGTTTTCGCGGGGCACCGCCGACGTTCCTTGCACTCTTCTGCACTTCGTGGGCGCCGAGTTGGTCGATGTCGCCAAGGGCAGAATCGTTCAACCGGGCAACCCCATGTTCCACGGTAATCCGATGCCACCCACAATGTATAGGGTTGAAGTGGTTCGGGTGCTGCCAGGCTGTGACGAGTTGTTACCTCCGATTCGAACCGCTGGGGCCGACGAAGAAGATGAGATGACCCTCAGCACCTGCGTAAACTGGCCCCTGCTTTGGCCGAAGAGCCAGATTCGTTTGGGGGTGGGGGACACCACCCCACAGACAAGACCGCCAGTCGTGCCGGCGCCAAGCCATGGCAAGAACGCCGCAACGCTACCGGACCTGCCGGACATCCCTATGGCACAGGATCCGGACAGCCCTATGGCACAGGATCCGGACGGCGACGACAACGACGACAGTACATTTACCAAAGTTGATAAGTACTTTGCCGAACATGGGTACGCTGACGAGTTCTGGGGCCTCTTTCTCAAGAACCCAACCAAGACGACCGCGATCTAGCTGGTACGGCAGAGAAATCCAATTGCAACAGGCGTCGTCTGGCGTTCAGTTCTCAGGACACGCCTCCAGCTCCCGCCTTCACCGAGCCTCAGATAGCTGAGGTGCGAAATATTATCAGCCCCAACACGCTCAAGAAGGCGGTCTGTGAGCAGAACTCGGTCCCATTACAGGAGATCAAGAAGAAGGGACGGAAACGAAAGACTAACAAGGGCGCCGGTGCGAGCCAGCCGGCACCGTGTTCGATCCGTGCTCAGGACGGGCCACCTTCACCTAAGGATATCTCGAGGAGGGTGCATGTGGCGGGTAGGGCGATGCTACCGCCAAATATGCTGAATGCTGCAACCGGTGCTATGCGGAGTCTGCACGACAGTGTTCTTTCTTTGGAGAAGTGGTGTCTCAGAGAGAAGGATGTGGCATACCCGGTTTTCGTGGCCAAGGTGCCAGAGGGCAAGGGCTTTGTGGATGGCGACATCGGGGGTACGATCGTCCTGCGGTTTGATGACATCTTTGCTATGTTTAACCTTCATCCGCTGCACTACACCTTCGTTCGGCTGTTTTCGCTGAGTATGGAGATGCGGATCATTAGAGACAAGACCCCGGACATCGTGATAGTCGACCCCTTCTACATGCGTGCCAAGCACTTGAGCAGCGCTGGGGACCTCCAAGTTGCGAGTTCACACCTCGAAGGCGTCATTCTGGCAAACCCAGATAAGGATAACTTCCTTGTGGCTTACTTTCCCGAGTAAGTCATCCCTTAACCGCCCCGTAACATATGATTTCTTAGATTTCGATCGTTCTTTTTTTTCTAACATTCCGTGTTCTGTGCAGTGACACACATTGCACACTCATCCTCTTAAGCCCGAAATATTCCATGGCCACGTATTTAGACCTGAACCATAACTCCAAGATAGACTACACAGATGTCAAGAAAGTTCTTGATGATGTTCTCCCCGCCTACACCAAATCTGGAGGCACCTTCACCAGGGCAGTTCGTAAGTACGGCAAGCACATGTTCTCACATAATACGAAGTTCTGCTGCGTCAAGCAGCCGCCTGGCGGTCAGAAGGATGCCTACTACGCCCTCCATCACATGCGGGCGATCGTAAGGGACCATCATCAACTTCTGCTACCAGATAATCTCAAAGATTGGGCCGCGAGCTTGTCGGCAGTCCAGGACGCGGACCTCAGACAAGAATTCTTTCGCATCCAGTCGTAGTTTGCGGACCTCATCCATCAAGATGTCCTTCATACCTCGGGGCAGTTCTTCCTCAGATATCAACCGTCCAACAGTGAGATAGATGAAATGCTACAAATGCAGGGTGACAACGACCGCGATTTCATGACCATCATGACAGACGGCGGCTTCATCCACGTTCCTGTCCGATGAGTCGAGTCGAAAGTAGTGATGTGTAGTTCTGAAACATTGATTGGCTCATGTTGTAATTATACTTTAATGAATTCGTATGTCTCTTTGGTTTGGACAGTCGTTCAACTTAGATGTAATCGATGCTATTTATTAGTAGGACCATGAATCGTGCTATTAATGTCTTGCTTTTCTCTTCCGATCCTTTTGTTGCATACTTACATATTGCTTATGTATTGTCTATTGTTTGGCTTGTGCATAGAGATGCCGTCGTATGTCGTGTACAAGGGTAAGGTTCCCGGAGTCTACGACGATTGGGAGGAGAGTCGGAGACAGGTTCACCGTTTCAGCGGTAACAGTTACAAAGGGTACACCACTAGGGCGGAGGCCGAATGTAGATATGCCCGCTATCTAGAGGGAGAGAGGAGGGAGCGTTGGAGGAACCGGATGAAGACCAGTTTGATCGCGATGATGCTCATCGTGATGACCACAGCTCTCTTCTATGTGATGGTAGTTTAGATGATCGATATCGACTTGTAATGTGAAGGCAAACTCGATACTCGCGGTCTTGAGACTTGTAGTGTTTTATCTTTGTTCGGTCTTTTGAATTCGGAAACTAATATGATGAATTGTATTCGGAGACTAATCTTCTATTGTATTCGATGAATCTGATGTTGCTGTGTGCTGCTGTCTATATTTTGTCCAGTAATATATTTTGTAACCTGTGCAAAAATCAGAAAAGCAAAAAAAACCTAATATTCATACTAATGGCGCACCACACAAGACACTAATGGCGCACTGTGATCATCACACTAATGGCGCATTAACTGCTGGTGCGCCATTAGAATGCCAAAGCACATGGGTACATATGGCCCCCTAGGAGGCATTCTAATGGCACACTACTGGCTATACTAATGGCGCACTACGTGGTGCGCCATCAGAACAAGAGATACTAATGGCGCACCGGTGGTGTGCCATTAGAATTTAATTCTAATGGCGTGATGCCAGTGGCGCACCGGTAGTGCGCCATTAGAAGGCAAATTCGGTGCGCCACTAGCATGCCTTTTCCTAGTAGTGACGGCCTAGTTGACTCGGATCATGTAATCACTTAGATGACTAGAGGGGTGTCTATGTGAGTGGGAGTTCATAAGATGAACTTAATTATCCTGAACATAGTCAAAAGGTCTTCGCAAATTACGTCGTGGCTCGCGCTTTAGTTCTACTGTTTAGATATGTTCCTAGAGAAAATTTAGTTGAAAGTTGATAGTAGCAATTATGCGGACTAGGTCCCTAAACTGAGGATTGTCCTCATTGCTTCATAGAAGGCTTATGTCCTTAATGCACCGCTCAGTGTGCTGAACCTCGAACGTCGTCTGTGGATGTTGCGAACATCTGACATACACATTTTGATAACTACGTGATAGTTCAGTTAAACAGTTTAGAGTTGAGGCACCGAAGACGTTTTGAAACGTCGCGAAACATATGAGATGTTTCGAGGGCTGAAATTGGGATTTCAGGCTCGTGCCCACATCAAGAGGTATAAGACCTCCGACGATTTTCTTAGCTTGCAAACTAAGGGAGAAAAGCTCAATTGTTGAGCTTGTGCTCAGATTGTCTGAGTACAACAATCATTTGAATCGAGTGGGAGTTGATCTTCTAGATGAGATAGTGATGTTTCTCCTAAGTCATTACCACCAAGCTGCTAGAGCTTCATGATGAACTATGATATATCAGGGACATATATGATGATCCTTGAGATATTCGCGATGTTTGACACCACAAAAGTAGAAATCAAGAAGGAGCATCAATTGTTGATGGTTGGTGAAACCACTAGTTTCAAGAAGGGCAAGGGCAAGAAGGGATACTTCATGAAACGGCAAATCAGCTGCTGCTCTAGTGAAGAAACCCAAGGTTGAACCCAAACCCGAGACTAAGTGCTTCTGTAATAAGGGGAACAGCCACTGGAGCAGAATTACCCTAGATACTTGGTAGATGAGAAGGCTGGCAAGGTCGATAGAAGTATATTGGATATACATCGTGTTAATGTGTACTTTACTAGTACTCCTAGTAGCACCATGGTATTAGATACCGGTTCGGCTGCTAAGTGTTAGTAAACTCGAAATAAAAGGCCGCGGAGTAAACGGAGACTAGCTAAAGGTGAGCTGGCGATATGTGTTGGAAGTTTTTCCCAAGCTTGATGTGATCAAGCATCGCACGCTACCTCTACCATCAAGATTGGTGTTTGCGTTGAGCATAGACATGATTGGATTATGTCTATCGCAATACGGTTATTCATTTAAGGAGAATAATGGTTACTCTGTTTATTTGAATAATACCTTCAATGGTCTTGCACCTAAAATGAAAGTTTTTTTTTGAATCTCGATCGTAGTGATACACATGTTCATGCCAAAAGATATAAGATAGTAATGATAGTACCACCTACTTGTGGCACTGCCACGTAAGTCATATCGGTATAAAACGCATGAAGAAGCTCCATGTTGATGGATCTTTGGGCTCACTCATTTTTGAAAAATTTGAGACATGCGAACCATGTCTATTGGTGTATATGCATGAAGAAACTCCATGCAAATGGACCGTTTGGACTCACTTGATTTTGAATCACTTGAGACATGCAAATCATACCACATGGGCAAGATGACTGAAAGCCTCGTTTTCAGTAAAATGGAACTAGAAAGGAACTTGTTGGAAGTAATACATTTTGATGTGTGCAGTCCAATGAGTGCTGAGGCGTGTAGTGGATATCGTTATGTTCTTACTTCACAGATGATTTGAGTAGATGTTGAGTACATTTACTTGATGAATCACGAGTCTGAATTATTGAAAGGTTCAAGTAATTTCAGGATGAAGTTGAAAGATCATCGTGACAAGAGGATAAAATATCTATGATATGATCATAGAGATGAATATCTAAATTACGAGTTTGGCACAGAATTAAGACATTGTGGAAATTGTTTCACAACTAATACAGCCTGAAACACCATAGTATGATGGTGTGTCCGAACATCATAACTGCACCCTATTGGATATGATGCATACCATGATGTCTCTTATCGAATTACCACGATAGTTTATGGGTTAGGCATTAGAGACAACCACATTCACTTTAAATAGGGCACCACGTAATTCCGATGAGATGACACCGTATGAACTATGGTTTAGAGAAACCTAAGCTGTCATTTGTTAAAAGGTTTGGGGCTGCGACGCTTATGTGAAAAGTTTCAGGCTGACAAGCTCGAACCCAAAGCGAATAAATGCATCTTCATAGGACACCCAAACAGTTGGGTGTACCTCCTGTCTCAGATCCGAAAGCAATAAGGGATTGTTTCTAGAATCGGGTCCTTTCCCGAGGAAAAGTTTCTCTCGAAAGAATTGAGTGGGAGGATGGTGGAGACTTGATGAGGTTATTGAACCGTCTCTTCAACTAGTGTGTGGCAGGGCACAGGGAGTTGTTCCTGCGGCACCTACACCAATTGAAGTGGAAGCTTATGATAGTGATCATGAAACTTCAGATCAAGTTACTACCAAACCTCGTGGGATGACAAGGATGCATACTACTTCAGAATGGTACGTAATCCTGTCTTGGAAGTCATGTTGCTAGACAACAATGAACCTACGAGCTATGGAGAAGCGATGGTGGGCCTGGATTCCAAAATGGCTCGAGGCCATATAATCCGAGAGAGGCTCCATATATGAAAACAAAGTGTAGACTTTGGAAGAACTACTTGATGGTCGTAAGGCTGTTAGGTACATATGGATTTTAAAAGGAAGACGGACAATGATGGTAAGTATCACCATTAAGAAAGCTCGACTTGTCGTTAAGATGTTTTCCGACAAGTTCAAGGAGTTGACTACGATGAGACTTTCTCACTCGTAGTGATGCTAAGAGTCTGTTGGAATTATATTAGCAATTACTGCATTATTTATGAAATCTTGCAGATAGGATGTCAAAACATTGTTTCCTCGACGATTTTCTTGAGGAAAGGTTGTATGTGATACAACCGGAAGGTTTTGTCAATCCTGAAAGATGCTAACAAGTATGCAAAGCTCCAGCAATCCTTCTAAGGACTGGAGTAAGCATCTCGGAGTTGGAATGTATGCTTTGATGAGATGATCAAAGTTTTTGGGTGTATACAAAGTTTATGAGAAACTTGTATTTCCAAAGAAGTGAGTGGGAGCACTATAGAATTTCTGATGAGTATATGTTGTTGACATATTGTTGATCAGAAATGACGTAGAATTTCTGGAAAGCATATAGGGTTATTTGGAAAGTGTTTTCAATGAAAAGCCTGGATTAAGCTACTTGAACATTGAGCACCAAGATCTATAAGGATAGATCAAAACGCTTAATGGTACTTTCAAATGAGCACATACCTTGACATGATCTTGAAGGTGTTCAAGATGGATCAGTCAAAGAAGGAGTTCTTGCCTGCGTTTTAAGGTATGAAGTTAAGACTTAAAGCTCGACCACGGCTGAAGAAAGAGGAAGGACGAAGGTCGTCCCCTATGCTTTTGTCATAGGCTCTATACGGTGTGCCATGCTGAGTACCGCACCTGATGTGTGTCTTGCCACATATCTGGCAAGAGGGTACAAAGGTAATCTAGGAGTAGATCACCAGATAGCGGTCTAAATTATCCTTAGAGGAATAAGGATATGTTTCTCGGTTATGGAGGTGATAAAGAGTTCGACGTAAAGAGTTACGTCGATGCAAGCTTAACACCTATCCGGATAGCTCTGAGTAGAGATACCGGATACGTATAATGGAGCAACAATTTAGAATAGCTCCAAGTAGAACTGTTATTTGAAATGGCTCCAAATGTAGCGTCGTAGTTGCATCTACAAGATGACATAGAAATCTGCGAAGTACATACGGATCTGAATGTTGCAGACTCGTTGACTGAAACCTCTCTCACAAGCATAACATGATCAAACCCAGAACTCTTTGGGTGTTAGTCACATGGGGATGTGACCTTGAGTGTTAATCACATATCGATGTGAACTGGATTATTGACTCTAGTGCAAGTGGGAGACTGTTGGAAATATGCCCTAGAGGCAATAATAAATTGGTTATTATTATATTTCCTTGTTCATGATAATCGTTTATTATCCATGCTAGAATTGTATTGATAGGAAACTCAGATACATGTGTGGATACATAGACAACACCATGTCCCTAGTAAGCCTCTAGTTGACTAGCTCGTTGATCAATAGATGGTTACGGTTTCCTGACCATGGACATTGGATGTCGTTGATCACGGGATCACATCATTAGGAGAATGATGTGATGGACAAGACCCAATCCTAAGCCTAGCACAATATCATGTAGTTCATATGATAAAGCTTTTCTAATGTCAAGTATCATTTCCTTAGACCATGAGATTGTGCAACTCCCGGATGCCGTAGGAGTGCTTTGGGTGTGCCAAACGTCACAACGTAACTGGGTGGCTATAAAGGTACACTACAGGTATCTCCGAAAGTGTCTGTTGGGTTGGCACGAATCGAGACTGGGATTTGTCACTCCGTGTAAACGGAGAGGTATCTCTGGGCCCACTCGGTAGGACATCATCATAATGTGCATAATGTGATCAAGGAGTTGATCACGGGATGATGTGTTATGGAATGAGTAAAGAGACTTGCCAGTAACGAGATTGAATAAGGTATTGGGATACCGACGATCGAATCTCGGGCAAGTATCGTACCGATAGACAAAGGGAATTGTATATGGGATTGATTAAGTCCTTGACATCGTGGTTCATCCGATGAGATCATCGTGGAGCATGTGGGAGCCAGCATGGGTATCCAGATCCCGCTGTTGGTTATTGACCGGAGAGTTGTCTCGGCCATGTCTACATGACTCCCGAACCCGTAGGGTCTACACACTTAAGGTTCGATGACGCTAGGGTTATAGGGAAAGTATGTACGCGGTTACCGAATGTTGTTCGAAGTCTTGGATGAGATCCCGGACGTCACGAGGAGTTCCAGAATGGTTCGGAGGTAAATATTAATATATAGGAAGTATGGTTTTGGCCACCGGAAGTGTTCCGGGCATCACCGGTAGTGTAATGGGACCACCGGAGGGGTCCGGGGGTCCACCAGGTGGGGCCACCAGCCTCGGAGGCCTACATGGGCCAATAGTGGGAAGGGACCAGCCCCTAGGTGGGCTGGGGCGCCTCCAAGAGGAGAAGGGGGCAAACCCTAGGCTCAGATGGGCCTAAGGCCCACCTAGTGGTGCGCCCCCTCTCTCCCCCCTTGGCCGCCCCCTAGATGGGATCTAGGGCTGGCCGCCACCCCTAGGGAGGGAACCCTAGGTGGGGGCGCAGCCCCTCCCCTCCCCCTATATATACTTGAGGTTTGGGGCTGCCCAACACATGTGATTTGCTCTCCCTGTTGGCGCAGCCCTACCCCTCTCCCTCCTCGTCTCTCGTAGTGCTTGGTGAAGCCCTGCTGGAGTCCCGCGCTCCTCCACCACCACCACGCCGTCGTGCTGCTGCTGGATGGAGTCTTCCCCAACCTCTCCTTCTCCCTTGCTGGATCAAGGCATAGGAGAGGTCACCGGGCTGTACGTGTGTTGAACACGGAGGTGACGTCCGTTCGGCACTAGGATCATCGGTGATTTGGATCACGACGAGTACGACTCCATCAGCCCCGTTCACTTGAACGCTTCCGCTTAGCAATCTACAAGGGTATGTAGATGCACTCTCCTTCCCCTCGTTGCTAGATTACTCCATAGATTGATCTTGGTGATGCGTAGAAAATTTTGAATTTCTGCTACGTTCCCCAACAACAACATGCCCTGCAAAAACAATTTAGATGTCCTCTACTTTATTGTTGCAAGTTTTACGTGGCTGCTATGGGCTTCTAGTAAGAACCGTTCTTACCTACGCATCGAAACCACAACGATGGTTCGTCAAGTTTGTTGTTTTAACCTTCAACAAGGATCGGACGTAGTCAAATTCGATTCAACTAAAGTTGGAGAAACAGACACCCGCCAGCCACCTTTATGCAAAACTAGTTGCATGTCTGTCTCATGAACATGGTCATGTAAGGTTGGTCTGCGCCGCTTCATCTAACAACACCGCCGAATCAAAATAAGAAGTTGGTGGCAAGCAGTATGACTATCATTGCCCCCAACTCTTTGTGTTCTACTCATGCATATCATCTACGCATAGACCTGGCTCTGATACCACTATTGGGAAACGTAGCATGTAATTTCAAAAATTTCATACGATCACGCAAGATCTATCTAGGAGATGCATAGCAACGAGAGGGGGAGAGTGTGTCCATGTACCGTCATAGACCCAGAGGCGGAACCAGGATTTTCTAAAGCCTAGGGCTAAAACTAAGTGGCTACAAGAAAAACAGCCAAGACTAGTGTACCACATGTAACAATGCATGTCAGAAATATACCACATATTTACATTTTGTAGGAAATATAAAATTCGTGATTAAAACAAGAGAAAATTCATAAATACATGTAAATAGTTTAACAAAGCGCAGCATTGCACAAGCTGGTAATAAATTAATGAAGACTTGATTAATTTTATCCAATTGAAAATAAGAACATAATATACCATTATCACCAAGTGTGTAGTAGGACAGTTTTTTTTTGACGTAAGTGTAGTAGGACAGTATGTACTATGTCCGAGTCCTCTTCGTCTTGGATTCTAATTTCCAAGAAAATTGAATGAAGTTGTACAATTTAACAAAATAAAATTGACTTTATTGTAAAATTTAACAATACCAAACTATGATACAGAAAAACTAGGATCTAGGGAAAATAAGATACATGGTAGAAACTATCTGTTCAGGCATTGTATAAACTAGGAACAGATTTACTAAAAAAAGCTATACAAGGAACAGAAAAACCGTTGGATAATAACCTGGTTTGGTAGTGGGCAGCTGAGAATTACAGAACAAGGGGTAGTCAAGCAGATCGTTAGGCGCCGGCGCGCGGCAGGAGCTGCTCTGCGATGAGCGCGGAGCCGCCTTGACGAGGGGAAGCTGTGATTCAGGGTTTGTTTCCGATCGGGCGATATTTTCTTCGATTAGGCGAGTTGAATGTATCGCTGGGCTGTTCTTTTTCGTTTAGCGATTGGGATGGCAACCGCATGTGGACGGAGAGATTAGTGGGCTTAGAAAGTGCACGTCCATCGCTGCTGAAGCTTGGGGCTGGGTTAGCAGGCCTGGGGCTGGGCCACTATAACACTAAATTCTGAAGAAAAATACCAATAGAGGTACATGTGCTAGATAGGCCACGCCCCAGGCTATAGCCCCAGTTGCCCCAGGCCCAATTTCGCCCCTGCATAGACCGAAAGCGGAAGCGTTAGCATAACGTCGTTGATGTAGTTGAACGTCTTCGCGATCCAACCGATCAAGCACCGAACATACGGTACCTCCGAGTTCTGCACATGTTCAGCTCAATGACGTCCGTCGAACTCTTGATCCAGCAAAGTGTCAAGGGAGAGTTTTGTCAGCACGACGGCGTGGTGACGGTGATGATGATGTGATCCGCGTAGGGCTTCGCCTAAGCACTACGACAATATGACCGGAGGAGTAAACTGTGGAGGGGGCACCGCACACGGCTAAGAACAATTGATGTGCTTTGGGGTGCCCCACTGCCCTGGTATATAAAGGAGGAGAGGGGATGAGGCCCACCCTAGGGGGCGCGCCAAGTGGGGGAAACCCACTAGGACTCCTAGTCCTAGTCGGCCCCTCCTTCCTTCTTTCGGAGGGGGGAAGGGGAAAGGGGAGGGATAAGGAAAGGGGGCCCCCCTCCCCTTGTCCAATTCGGACTCCCCATGGGGGGCGTGCGCCACCCCTTGTGGGCTTCCACTAGTAGAAAAAGGGCCATTTGTCCCAGTTCACAATGCCCATCTGTCCCGGTTGCGGAACTGGGACTAAAGGGTCGTTACTAATGCCCTTGGCCTTTAGTCCCGGTTCTTATACGAACCGGGACAGATGGGCCTCCACATGGCCGTTGTGGCGAGCCCAGGGAGGAGGGCCTTTAGTCCCGGTTGGTGGCACCAACCGGGACCAATAGGCATCCACGCGTCAGCTGTTCAGGGGCTATGGTTTTTGTTTTTTTCTAAAAGAGGGGTGGATTTGGGGGTTTTGTATGGTTAATTAAGGTGTTTCATATATTGTGTTAGGTAGCTAATTAATTAATAGAGAGAAGTGTCATGTCTTATCTCTGTGCTTGGTCGATGCTACGTACTATACATATAGAGAGGCCCTCGACACGCTAGCTAGTAAGAAAATGAATGAAACCATTAAGTACAGAAGTTCGGCATGTGTACCGAGAGAAGTTATCGACCTCTCCTTCTCCGAGAGATTGGTCGAACAAAAAGTTTTCGTATTATCTAACCGACGCTACTGGCTACATACATATACAATATGTAAGATCTGTTACAATCCCCTAGCATCTGAAATCAAGTTCCACATGGTATTCTCCGGCTCTATTGATGACGTGGTCAAGAAAGAATCCCGCTAATTCCTCTTGAATTGCTTTCATGCGATCTTCTAGTAGGAGTTCATTCCGCATCTCCCACGTCTTATTTGAAGAAGGGGGTTAATACATATATATGAATGAAACTCAACATAAATGATGGTGTAATAAAATGAAATTGTGAATATTATTGCTTACGCACATCAAATTGTCTTTTAGAGTAGCCCCGCTTATCTTTGCAAGTCACGTTGTAGATGAACTCGCACACGTAGTATCCGCAGAAATCATTCCCTTGTTCCTGCCACAAGCACTTTACAAGAAATAGAGGTCAATCAAACTGATAATGAAGCACTATAAATGGCATTGATGAAAGTAGCTAGAATCAACGGGATCGAGATGCGCGGAACTAGCTAGCTAGTACTACTTACTTTTGGGTATGTCCATCGTAGCTCCCCCGGCAGTCCCGAAGCTTGTGCGGTGAATACTTTCCAAACCCTGCGAGACAAAGAAAACAATTACTTGATGTCAGGAAATGAACAAAAAGTTGCCGATATGGTGCGATGATGATCGATTGAACTTACTTCTCGAGCACTTTAGTCATGTCCGCATAGGTCTTGGTAGATTTTTGTCTCGAGTCTAAGACGGTTACTAGTCCCTGCTGAAGCTTAATCTCCAGGAGAATATAGTGGAAGCTGTGCATGCATGCATAACTCATCAATTACATTACTATAACCTCGCTCGAGTAATAAGGGAAACCGAATATGCACAAGACAGTAACACTCACTCAAAGTTTTAAGGAAAGAGTATTTTATCTTTTTTTTGATTTACTATCAATGATTTGAGCAAGTTGGCCTCAGCATCATCGGCGTTCTTTTCAACCTCAAATTTATCTATGAGATTTGTGTTAATGAACCAATATCATACATTTCTGCTTTTCCGCACTCGACGATCTTCTGCATAATATGGTGAGGATAATCATATATACATGCAATGAAAGAGCTGGGCTATATATAGAGACTTAATTACAGAAGTAGTACTTACAGAAAATAGCAAGTGACCGTTAATTTATCGAGGGCCTTTTGATTGAACCACTGGAAGAACTCCTCAAATGGAACCATCAACAAATCAATTCCAACGATGTCGTGCTCCTCTTTAACTCTCAGATACAAAGTATTCGTCCCCCCAGACTCTCTGCAGGTTTTCATGTACCAATCATGGAATCTTCGCATCATCGTTGTTAGAGAATTTTCATCTTTGACAAGAGGCTTCCCGTAATAGTATTGGTGTTCTTCCACCTCCAAGAAATCATAATGTACATCGTCGGGCAGGTAAACCTCAAGATTGCTATAACTGGGCACCATCCCCAGATCATTAGTGACGATATCGCTAGACACCTTGAGCGGGGGGCACGATTGGTCTGCTTGTTCGCCGAGCTGGGCAATTTTTTCCCAACTCGTCGTTCTGCTAACCTTCGATCACAGATAGTATTTCCTGACCGCTCCGCTTTGATATATACCTTTGCAGTAATGCGCTCACTTGTTTTTCAGCGGAGACTTTGGTGGTTTCCTCAGGGCATCGATAGTGTGATTTTCTTTCACCCAATCTACCTTCTCCTCCGGAGGTGGATGTCTCTTTGCTTTCACCCCTTCAAAGAAGTCATTCACTTCTTTTTCCACGATCTTCATGTTTTCTTCCACGGTCCTCTCGTATGGTAACTTCTCTAGAGGCCTGAGAGGTGGACCGAATCTGTATTGCCTCCCGCCTCTGGCTGTACTGCTAGACGCCCGAGAAGACGGAGCGGCTGTGGCTGTCTTCTTTCTTGCTTGCTTACGAGGAGGAGGAGAAGGCCTACGATGCACCGGAGCAGTCGGGGCGGCGGCGGGTCTCTTCTGCCCTTGCTGGCGAGGAGGAGAAGGAGGAGGCTGGTGGCTGCTCGGGCGCGCCAGCGCAGGCGGAGAAGGAGGCGGAGTGCCGCCATGCGCCGGAGAAGGAGGCTGGTGTCTGCTCGGGCGCGCCAGCGTGGGCGGAGAAGGAGGCGAAGTGTCGCCACACGTCGGAGAAGGAGGCTGAGTGCCCTGATCACTCGCCGGAGGAGGAGGCGGTGGAGGAAGCGGAGTGCCCTGACTCGCCGGAGGAGGAGGAGGAGGCGGAGGCGTCCAGTTCGGAAGGTTGATGAGCTCCTTCCGCCATAGGCATGGAGTCTTGAGAGCAGAACACAACCGAGTCTCCCCTTCACCGGTAGGGTGGTCAAGCTTGAGCTCCTCAAAAACCCTCCATTATTTCGTCTACCATCAACCTAGCATATCCTTCTGGAATCAGCCGGCAGTGAAAAGTTGCGCCAGGTTGAGGACGTGCAACAGAGCCAACAGTCGCCTTGACTTTCATATTCATCCATTGCGTCATAAGGTGGCAATTGTGAGACTCCGTGATTAAGTCTACGGGGTAGCTAGCAGGAGCCGTGAAGACAAGCTCCTGAAGCAGCTCCGTGGAAGCCACGCTGCTTCTCTGCTGAGATAGCGGTGTAGCTTCGGGTGTAGCAGCTTCGACAGGTCGCGTGCTGCGGGCCTCATCTCGTTCCTCTAGCGCTTGTACCCTTGCATGCAGCACCTGTAGTTGGGTCAACTCCTTTTTCTTCTTCCTCTCCCGGCGTTTGTAACCGCCTGCGTCGGGAAATCCAGCCTTCCACGAAAGGGAGCTTGGGGTGCCTCGTGTCCGTCCGGGGTACTCAGGATTCCCGAGGGCCTCTGTGAGCTCGTCGTTCTCTCTTTCTGGAACGAACGTCCCTTGCTGCGCCTTTTTGATATACTCCTGAAGCTTCTCGATGGGTGTGTTCAGCTGCTCATTGGTCCAAACGTACTTCCATGTTACATGGTCCAATTTTCCCCCAACCCCGAAGAACCAAGTCCTACAACGGTCTGGCCAGCGTCGCGTCTCTGGTTCGATCCCTTTAGCAATGAGGTCATTCTCAGCCTTTTCCCACAACGGTCGGGCTTTCAGGTAGCCACCTGACCCCATGCGTTGTGATGGTTCTTCTTTGCAGCATTTTTCTTGTTTGTCGCTGACATCTTCGCTGCTCTCTAAGATTTCTTTTTGGTGACAAATGCGGCCCACTGATCTTTGATCTTCTCAAATCGGCCGATGAATTCTGGAGTCTTGTCTTGGTCGACAAACGATGAATTTAGCTCATTCTTCCACCTCCTGAATAGCTCAGCCATCTTCTTAAGAGCATAAGCCTTGATCATTGGCTTTTTAACTGGATTCTCCGGATCCTCCTCTGGTGGGAAGGTGAAATTTTCCTGCAACGCAGTCCAAAGATCAGCTTTCTGCCTATCGCTGACATAAGACACCTGAGAGTCTTTGTCCTTAGGCTTCAACCATTGCTCGATGTTGATCGGGATCATGTCCCTAACTAGAACCCCGCACTGAGCATTAAATTTTTGCTTGGTCTGGAGGGGTTCAATCGGTTGGCCAGCGCGATCAATTTCAATGATCGTATACCTTTCATCCGTGCGCAACTTTCTCTTCGGGCCTCGTCTCGTTACCAAAGTGTTGCTCGATCCGGAGGGCTAGAAAAGAAGAAAAATAAGAGAGTTAATGTGTACATACCAAAAACAATTAATCCATCAATTAGCTATAGTCAGCACATGCTTAATTAATTAATATATATATACCTGGCCGAACTCCGTTCGGTCACCGGAGCCGTCATCACGGTGTCCTTCCCCCTCCGTTCGGTCATCAGAGCCGTCATCACGGTGTCCATCCCCCTCCATTCGGTCACCGGAGCCGCCATCATGGTGTCCTTCCTCCTCCATTGTTTGATCATCATCGTAGCCTGCTTCTTCATCTTGTCTTTCCAGACCATCGGTGCATGTGACATTGAGAAACGACAAGACGGCATCACTTCCGTGTGTGATTATCTCCCCCAACACCGCTTCTGTTGCTTCATCTCGGGGGTGCGGATCCATAGTTTCTGCAAATATTTACAACATGGCAATTATTATTCAAACATGACAGATGGATATATTAGTGGCAAACATAGAACTAGCTAGTTAGCACAATAAGGAATCATATTAGTGGCCTGGCCTCGACGCTTCTCTAGGGTTTGGGGTGGCCTCGGCAATGCGTCAAGGGTTTGGGGTGGCCTCAACAACGCTTCAAGGGTTCGGGTGGCCTCGACGACAACGCTCTTTTAACTTGGTAAATTTGGGTAGCCTCAAGAGAGTTTGTCGATCAGGTAGAGGCACGGCGGGAGGGGGTAGGAGACTGACATTGTTTTTTTCTAGGGTTTGGGTGTCCTCGAGAGTTTTGATCGAGCGAGAGGGTCGGGGAATGCTCCCGTGGTATAAGTTATCACGGTCGAGAGGGGGTATATATATCGACCTCCCCTCATGTCGAAGTTATCTAGGAGGGAGTTATATATATCGACAATGATGACATACATACATGGGAAAATAATGTTATCGGGGAGGGGGTATATCGACAACGACATACCCGATAAAAAAAATAAGAAGACGGAGAAGAAATAAAAAGAGAGGAAGAAAAATAATTCTTCCTCTCCTTTTTTTGTTCAAAGGAGAGGAAGAATTATTATTCAAACATATACATAAATTTTCCTATACATACACAATTGTTTTACAAATATGCACATATATATGAAAATATGCATAAACTGACAAAAAATACATTTATGAAAAAAATTCTATGAACATGTACACACATATACACACATACACATAGATATACAAAAAAAATACATTTATGAAAAAATGCTATGAAATAAAAATGCAGGGCGGCGGCACGGCATGGCCGGGGCGGCGCGCGGCGGGTGGCGTGTGGCGCCAACGCAGGGCAGGGGCGGCGGCACGACAGGGCAGGGGCGGCGTGCGGCGGGGTGGCAGCGCGCGGCGGCGATGGCGGCTAGTACAGGGAGGAGGAGCAGGGGATCGGGGCGGCTCTCATAGCGAGGTGGCGTCGGTGACAAGGAAGGCTCGGGGACGGTGGACGGCGATGGCGCGCTCAGGGGCGAGGGCAGGGGCGCGCGGGCTCGGGGACGATATCGGCGACGGTGACGGAGACGGCAACGACGAGGCACGGGCGACGGCGACAGCGCGGTCGGGGCGATGGCAGGGGCGGCGGACGGCGTCGGGGCAGCCTGGCGGCGTCGATGAGCTCGGCGTCATCAGGAGGCAATTGGCAATGAAACTGGCAAATTTTCTAAGTGTGGGCTTATATAGTAGAACCTTTGGTTCCAGTTGGTGGCATCAACCGGGACGAATACCCCCCTTTGGTCCCAGTTCGTGCCACCAACCGGGACCAAAGGTCTCTTTTCAGCAGCACAAAGGGCGGGAAGCGGTGGCCTTTGGTCCCGGTTGGTGCCACCAACCGGGACCAACGGCCTTGCACAGCGGGGTCGTGGTGGGAGTTTAGTCATACCACGCTAGTCGAGAGGGGCGCGCAGTGGTTTATAAGCCCCACTGCCACACCCCTCTCGAGCTCCTCTCCATTGCAGGCTTACGGGCCTAATTGTGACTGCTATGCCTGATGGGCCTACTGGGCCTTCTGCGGGCCTGAATCCTGGCCCATGGATGGGTTTCTAGTCGTATTCAGGCCGTGGTGGCCCAGTAGGTGGCAATTTTTTTATTTTTTCCCAGTGTTTTTGCTTTATTTATTTTGTTTCTACTTACAACAAAATACTTATTTATTCTATTTTATTTTGTTTCTAATTACTTATTTATTTTATTTTATGATAATTCTTTTTGCTATTAAAGTTTCTAACAAAAAAAGTTCTTTATGAAAATTCTTTTTGCTGTTAATGATTTTGAACAGAAAATACTTTGATAATTTTAGTTGCATAAATTTTATGTAATTTTAGTTTCATAAATTTTAGAGGTTGCTTATAATGTTTTGAACAGAAAATACTTCGATAATTTTAGTTTCATAGAGAGAGACGGAGAGACAGAACGCAGAAACAGAGAGAGACAGAGAGACAGATCCAATCTTGGAGGGGCTCTCGCCCCTCCCGTGCCATGGAGGCCATGGACCAGAGGGGAAACCCTTCTCCCATCTAGGTAGGAGGTCAAGGAAGAAGAAGGAGGGGGGCTCTCCCCCCCTCGCTTCCGGTGGCACCGGAGTGCCACCAGGGGCCATCATCATCACCGCGATCTACACCAACACCTCCGCCATGTTCACCAACATCTCCATCACCTTCTCTCCTCTATCTACAGCGGTCCACTCTCCCGCAACCCGATGTACCCTCTACTTGAACATGGTGCTTTATGCTTCATATTATTATCCAATGATGTGTTGTCATCCTATGATGTCTAAGTAGATTTTCGTTGTCCTATCGGTGGTTGATGAATTGCTATGATTAATTTAGTTTGCTTGTGGTTATGTTGCTGTCATTTGGTTCCCATCATATGATTGCGCGCGTGGATCACAACATAGGGTTAGTTGTATGTTGATAGGACTATGTATTGGAGGGAAAGAATGACAGAAGCTTCAACCTAGCATAGAAATTGATGTATACGGGATTGAAGGGGGACCAATATATCTTAATGCTATGGTTGGGTTTTACCTTAATGAACATTAGTAGTTGCGGATGCTTGCTAATAGTTCTAATCATAAGTGCATAGAATTCCAAGTCAGGGATGACATGCTAGCAGTGGCCTCTCCCACATAATACTTGCTATCGGTCTAGTAAGGTAGTCAATTGCTTAAGGGACAATTTCGCAACTCCTACCACCACTTTTCCATACTCGCTATATTTACTTTAGTTGCTTCTTTACCTTAACAGCCCCTAGTTTTATTTTCGTGCTCTTTACTTTCTTGCAAGCCTTTCCAACAACACCTACAAAGTACTTCTAGTTTCATACTTGTTCTAGGTAAAGCGAACGTCAAGCGTGCGTAGAGTTGTATCGGTGGTCGATAGAACTTGAGGGAATATTTGTTCTACCTTTAGCTCCTCATTGAGTTCGACACTCTTACTTATCGAAAACTGTTGCGATCTCCTATACTTGTGGGTTATCAAGACCTTTTTCTGGCGCCGTTGTCGGGGAACAATAGCGTGGGGTGAATATTCTCGTGTGTGCTTGTTTTCTTTATCACTAAGTAATTTTTATTTGTTGTTCTTAGTTGTTCTCTATCTTTATTTATGGATATGGAACACGAAATACCAAAAAAATTAGGTGTATTTTCTGCTCATGGAGATGGGGAACCTCCTAAAACCCTCGATGTTGGTTATGTGAAAGGTATTATGTACTACTTTAATAATCCTGAGAAAACCCCATTCAATTATGTAATGGGAGTAACATTGGATCAACGTGAATACTTTAGGGATTACCACTTGACACAAAAAGGGAAACTATTATGGGATCAAATTTATATATTGAAGTGGTATGCTAGACAACTATGCTCGGAATATGATTATACTTGTTGCTCTAGGATGAATTCTCCACACCTCCCCTTTTCATGCAAATTTAATGATAATGAAACCTTGGCTTCTTATGCTAGAGGTATATATGATTACTATGATGTGGAACAAATAGAAGAATTTGTTGCTTTTATGGGTGCTTATGAAATCGAATCTATGTTTAAAGTGTTTGATGATGCTTGTTATAGATCTGAAAATTAGCTATCCTCAAATATTGCTATGAGAATTATGAATACAATTATGAAATTAATGCACTTATTAAGAAAATCTCCGCTGTCCAAGAAGAGACTAATATTTTGCAGGAATCTGTGGAAGAAGAAGTTGATGACACTGTGAGCTCATTGGATGAAAAAGATGAGGAGGAGAGCGAAGAACAAAAGGAGGAAGAGCGGATTGATCACCCGTGCCCACCTTCTAATGAGAGTAAATCTTCAACTCATACATTGTTTAATTCCCCTTCGTGCTTACCGAAGGATGATTGCTATGATGACTGTTATGATCCCATTGATTCTCTTGAAATATCCCTTTTTGATGATGCTTGCTATGCTTGTGGCCAAGATGCCAATATGAATTATGCTTATGGAGATGAACTTGCTATAGTTCCTTATGTTAAACATGAAATTGTTGCTATTGCACCCACGCATGATAGTCCTATTATCTTTTTGAATTCTCCAAACTACACTATATCAGAGAAGTTTGCACTTATTAAGGATTACATTGATGGGTTGCCTTTTACCGATGCACATGATGATTTTGATGAGTATAATACGCATGTGCTTGCTGCTCCTACTTGCAATTATTATGAGAGAGGAACTATATCTCCACCTCTCTATGTTTCCAATATGATAAAATTGCAAGAAACTGTTTATACTATGCATTGGCCTTTACTAGGTGTGCATGAATTGTTCTTTTATGACATGCCGATGCATAGGAAGAGAGTTAGACTTCTTCATTGCTTGATATATGTTACTTTGTGCTCACTACTAAATTACAAATCATTGCTAATTAAAATTGGCTTTGATATACCTTGGGATCCGGGTGGATTCACTACTTGAGCACTATATGCCTAGCTTAATGGCTTTAAAGAAAGCGCTGCCAGGGAGACAACCCGGAAGTTATAGAGAGTCATTTCTTTCTGTTGAGTGCTTTTATATAGTTTAAAAACAACAAAAATAAAGAGGGGAACCCAAAACTTTTTCAAAAAGGAAAGTGAAAGTGTGAAAGACAAGCATTGTTGAAGTGGGAGAGCTCCTTGAACTTTGTTCATGCTCACAGCAACTTTGTGAATCTTGATTACAGAAACTTTTCAACAAAAATAATTATCCCCTTGTACAATTCCATTGTATTATAAAAATAATGTGCCAAGGTTTGCCTTTAGGATGTTTACATTTGCTTGATGGTTTGTATGGTGCAGGACAGAAACTTTGGCTGTAGTGCGCGATTTTACATTTTTTAGCTGGAACGTCAAATGGTTCTGATTCTTTTTGCACTGTCTTACTATGCAAATTGTTTATTTTTCCTAATTTTGGTAGAATTTTTCAAGTATCAGAAGTATGGTGAGTGTTCAGATTATTACAGATTGTTCTGTTTTAGACAGATTCTGTTTTTGATGCATAGTTTGCTTGTTTTGATGAAACTATCAATTTATATCAGTGGATTAAGCCATGAAAAAGTTATACTACAGTAGACACAATGAAAAAACAAAATATGAATTGGTTTGCAACAGTACTTATAGTGGTGATCTGCTTTATTATACTAACGGATCTTACCAAGTTTTCTGTTGAAGTTTTGTGTGGATGAAGTGTTCGATGATTGAGAAGGTCTCGATGTGAGAAGAAGGAAGAGAGGCAAGAGCTCAAGCTTGGGGATGCCCGAGGCACCCCAAGTAAATATTCAAGGAGACTCAAGCGTCTAAGCTTGGGGATGCTGGGGAGGCATCCCCTCTTTCTTCAACAAGTATCGGTATGTTTTCGGATTCGTTTCGTTCATGCAATATGTGCAAGTCTTGGAGCGTCTTTTGCATTTAGGTTTTTATTTTTCTTTTTATGCACCATGCTGGTATGAGATATTCCTTGGTTGATTTATAGAATGCTAATTGCACTTCACTTATATTTTTTGAGTATGGATTTATAGAATGCTTCATGTGCTTCACTTATATCATTTGAAGTTTGGATTGCCTGTTTCTCTTTACTTAGACAACCGCCATTTGTAGAATGCTCTTTTGCTTCACTTATATTTGTTAGAGCACGGGCATATCTTTTGTAGAAAGAATTAAACTCTTGTGCTTCACTTATATCTATTTAGAGAGATGACAGGAACTGGTCATTCACATGGTTAGTCATAAAATCCTACATAAACTTGTAGATCGCTGAATATGATATGTTTGATTCCTTGCAATAGTTTTGCGATATAAAGGCGGTGATATTAGAGTCATGCTAGTCGAGTAATTGTGAAATTAAGGAATACTTGTGTTGAGGTTTGCAAGTCCAGTAGCATGCACGTATGGTGAACCGTTATGTAACGAAGTCGGAGCATGAGGTGTTTATTGATTGTCTTCCTTATGAGTGGCGGTCGGGGACGAGCGATGGTCTTTTCCTACCAATCTATCCCCCTAGGAGCATGCGCGTAGTACTTTGTTTCGATGACTAATAGATTTTTGCAATAAGTATGTGAGTTCTTTATGACTAATGTTGAGTCCATGGATTATACGCACTCTCACCCTTCCACCATTGCTAGCCTCTCTAGTACCGCGCAACTTTCTCCGGTACCATAAACCCACCATATATATTCCTCAAAACAGCCGCCATACCTACCTACCATGGAATTTCCATAGCCATTCCGAGATATATTGCCATGCAACTTCCACCATCATCATATACCTGACGGTGGAATAAAGGAATAGAGGAGAAGAAGAAAGGAAAAGAGAGGAAGAAAAATAATTCTTCCTCTCCTTTGAAGATGTTTGAAGATGTTTGAACTAACTAGCTACAAATGAGAAGAAGAAAGGAATAGAGGATAAGAAGAAAAAATAGAATATTTTCTATTTTTTCTTCTTATCCTCTATTCCTTTCTTCTTCTTCTCCTCTTTTTTTTCTTCTTTTTTTCTTCGATCTTGTCCTCTATTCCTTTCTTCTTCTCCTTTCTTCCTCTTCTTATTTTTGTTTTTCCCCTCCTTCTTTTTCCTCTTCTTCCTTTCCTAGCTAGATATATAAAACTTTTCTTCCTTTTCCTTATTTTACGTTTTCCTCTACACTAACCTAAAATGCACTAACCTTCTTTTTCCACTCCTTTTTATGTTCTAAATATGAACATATACATAAATTGAAAAAAAAATTGCACAAAAACATATACATAAATTTTCCTATACATACACAATTGTTTTACAAATATGCACATATATATGAAAATATACATAAACTGACAACTTTCGCCGGTACCATAAACTCACCATATATATTCCTCAAAACAGCCACCATACCTACCTATCATGGCATTTCCATAGCCATTCCGAGATATATTGCCATGCAACTTCCACCATCATCATATACATGACTTGAGCATTCATTGTCATATTGCTTTGCATGATCGTAAGATAGTAGCATGATGTTTTTATGGCTTGTCTATTTTTTATGTCATTGCTATGCTAGATCATTGCACATCCCGGTACACCGCCGGAGGCATTCATATAGAGTCATATCCTTGTTCTAGATATCGAGTTGTAATATTGAGTTGTAAGTAAATAAAAGTGTGATGATCATCATTATTAGGACATTGCCCTAGTGAGGAAAGGATGATGGAGACTATGATTCCCCCACAAGTCGGGATGAGACTCCGGACGAAAAAATAAAAATATATTAAAAATATTTAAAAAAAAAGAGAGAAAGGCCAAAAAGAGAGAGAGAGAGAGAGAGAGAGAGAGAGAAAGAGAGAAGGGGCAATGTTACTATCCTTTTACCACACTTGTGCTTCAAAGTAGCACCATGTTCTTCATATAGAGAGTCTCTTGAGTTATCACTTTCATATACTAGTGGGAATTTTCATTATAGAACTTGGCTTGTATATTCCAACGAGGGGCCTCCTCAAATGCCCTAGGTCTTCATGAGAAAGCAAGTTGGATGCACACCCACTTAGTTTCAGTTTGAGCTTTCATATACTTATAGCTCTAGTACATCTGTTGCATGGAAATCCCTACTCCTCACATTGATATATATTAATGGGCATCTCCATAGCCCGTTGATACGCCTAGTTGATGTGAGACTATCTTCTCCTTTTTGTCTCCTCCACCATCATATTATATTCCACCTATAGTGCTATGTCCATGGCTCACGCTCATGTATTGCGTGAAAGTTGAAAAGGTTTGAGAATGTCAAAAGTATGAAACAATTGCTTGGCTTGTCATCGGGGTTGTGCATGATTTGAATATTTTGTGTGGTGAAGATGGAGCATAGCCAGACTATATGATTTTGTAGGAATAACTTTCTTCGGCCATGTTATTTTGAAAATACATGATTGCTTTATTAGTATGCTTGAAGTATTATTGTCTTAATGTCAAAGGATAGACTATTGCTTTGAATCACTCGTGTCTTAATATTCATGCCATGATTAGACATATGATCAAGATTATGCTAGGTAGCATTCCACATCAAAAATTATCTTTTTTTATCATTTACCTACTCGAGGACGAGCAGGAATTAAGCTTGGGGATGCTGATACGTCTCCGTCGTATCTATAATTTTTGATTGTTCCGTGCCAATATTATTCAACTTTCATGTACTTTTTGGCAACTTCTTATATTATTTTTGGGACTAACATATTGATCCAGTGCCCAGTGCCAGTTCCTGTCTGTTGCATGTT